>NC_092713.1:91186658-92386658 GCF_047496885.1 Scyliorhinus torazame
CTCTCCAGCTTGATGAACCCTGCCATGTCATTGATCCAAGCTTCCACAACGAGGCTTTGCATCTTTCCATAGTAAGCAAAATCCTCCCGCCGGGCTACCAGGGACGCAAAGGCCAGAATACCGGCCTCTTCCGCCTCCTGCACGCCCGGCTCGTCCGATACCCCAAATAATGCTAACCCCCCAGCTCGGCTTGAAACGGGCATTCACCACCTTGGACATAGTCCTCGCAAAACCCATCCAGTGCCGGGCACGACCAGAACATGTGGATGTGATTTGCCGGGCTCACCGAGCACCTCCTACATCTGCCCTACACTCCAAGGAACCTACTCAACCTCGCCCCTGTCATATGCGCTCTGTGAGTAACCTTCAACTGTATTAGGCCGAGTCTGGCGCAAGAGGAGGAAGAATCAACCCTACTCAGGGCATCAGCCCACAGACCCTCATCTATCTCCTCCCCCCACTTGTCCCTTTAACTCTTCCACCGAGGCCTCCACCTCTTCCTGCAGCTCCTAGTAAATAGTCGAAACCTTGCTTCTCCAACCCATACACCCAAAATCACCCTGTGCTGAATCCCATGTGGCGGAAGCAGCGGGAATTCCCTCAACTGCCGCCTCACAAACGCCCCCACTTGCATGTACCTGAAAGCGTTTCCCGGTGGTAGCCCAAACTTCTGCTCCAACTCCCCGAGGCTCGCAAACATCCCATCGATGAACAGGTCCCCCATATCTTCTAATCCCTGCCCGATGCCAGCTCCGGAACCCCCATCCATCCTTCCCGGGACGAACCGATGGTTCTCCTGAATCGGGGACCAAACCGAGGCCCCCACCTCACCCCTGTGTCACCTCCACTGCCCCCAGATCTTCAGCGTCGCCGCCACCACCGGACTCGTGGTGTACCTTGTCAGCGAGAGCGTCACCAGTGCCCTCAGGCTCGATGCCCACACAGGACGCCATCTCTAACCTCTTGCACACCTCTCCCTCCATTACCCACTTATGGATCATCGCCACATTGGCTGCCCAATAATAGCCACACAGATTCGGCAGCAGCAGCGCCCCCCCCCCCATCCCTGCTACGCTCCAGAAACACCCTCTTCACCCTCGGGGTCTTAGTCGCCCACACAAATCCCATGATGCTCCTGCTTACCCGTTTGAAAAAGGCCTTGGGGATCAAAATGGGAAGGCACTGGAACACAAAAGAGAAACCTCGGGAGGACCGTCATTTTGACCCGACTGCACCCTACACGCGAGTGAGTGTAGCAGTATATACCATCTTTTAAAATCCTCCTCCATCTGCTCCACCAACCTTGTCAAATTGAGCTTGTGCAGGGCCCCCAACTCCTAGCTACTTGGATCCCCAGGTACCCAAAGCTCCTTTCCGCCCTCTTCAGCGGTAGCTCATCTATCCCCCTTCCCTGGTCCCCGAGTGCACACAAAAAGCTCACTCTTCCCTACATTGAGTTTATACCCAAAAAGTCCCCAAACTCCCGAAGGATCCGCATGACCTCCGCCATCCCTCCACTGGATCTGCCACATACAGCAACAGGTCGTCAGCATACCAACGACACCCGGTGTTCCTCTTCTCCCTCGCCCCTCGCCCCCCCCCCAAACCAATCCCCTCCATTTCCTGGACTCCCTCAGTGCCATGGCCAGCGGCTCAATTGCCAGTGTAAACAACAAGGAGGATAGGGGGCATCCCCGTCTCGTCCCCCGGTACAGCCGAAAAGTACTCCGACCTCCGCCGGTTTGTAGCCACACTCGCCACCGGGGCTCTATATAGCAGTCTGACCCAACTGATGAACCCCTCCCCGAACCCAAACCTCCGCAACACTTCCCAAAGATACTCCCACTCAACCCAATCAAAGGCCTTCTCCGCGTCCATAGCTGCCACTATCTCCGCTTCTCCCTCCACCGAGGGCATCATAACCACATTGAGGAGCCTCTGCACGTTTGTATTTAGCTGCCTACCCTTCACGAATCCCGTCCTCATGAATCATCCCGGGACACAGTCCTCAATTCTCGTAGCCGGCACCTCGCCAGCAACTTAGCGTCAACATTGAGGAGCGAGATCGGTCTATACGACCCACATTGCAATGGATCCTTGTCCCGCTTCAAGATCAAAGAGATCAGCGCCCTGGACATTGTCGGGGGCAAGGTCCCCTCCTCCCTCGCCTTATTAAAGTCCTCACTAGCAACGGACCCAGCAGGTCCACGTATTTCCTATAAAATTCAACCGGGAACCCACCCGGCCCCGGGGCCTTCCCCGCCTGCATGTTCCCCAATCCTTTAACCAGCTCCTCCAGCCCAATCGGCGCCCCCCAAACAGCCACCTGCTCCTCTCCACCCTCGGGAACCTCAGCTGATCTAGGAATCGTCGCATCCCCTCCTCCCCCGCTGGGGGCTCAGACCTGTACAGATCCCCGAAATACCTTGTTTATTCTCACTGCACTCCACACCGTATTCCCCCCTCTATCCCTACTCCACAATCTCCCTCGCTGCCTCCCTCTTACGAAGCTGATCTGCCAGCATCCAACTCGCCTTCTCCCCATACTCATAAACCGCCCCTTGCGCCTTCCTCCACTGTGCCTCTGCTTTCCCGTAGTCATCAGGTCGAATTCCGCCTAGGAGGTTCCGTCGCTCCCTAAGTAGCCCCTCCTCGGGGGCCTCTGCATAACTCCTGTCCACCCATAAAATCTCCCCCACCAACCTCTCCCTCCTCGCTCTCTTCTCCTGTGGGCCCTATTGGAGATTAGCTCTCCCCTAACCACCGCCTTCAACGCCCTCCCAGACTACCCCCACCTGCACCTCCCCGTTGTCATTGGCCTCCCAAGTATCTTTCACTGCACCCCCGCACCCGCCCGCACACCCCCTCATCTGCCAACAGTCCCACATCAAGGCGCCACAGCGGGCGCTGGTCCCCTCTCCTCCCCCAACTCCAGCTCCACCCAATGCAGGGTGTGGTCCGAGATGGCTATGGCCGAGTATTCCGTTCCCTCCACTTTCAGGATTAGCGCCCTACTCAAAATGAAAAGATCTATCTGGGAGTAGGCTCTATGGACTTGGGAAAAGAAAGGAAAATTCCCTGGCCTGCAGCCTGGCAAACATCCATGGATCCACTCCCCCCATCTGGTCCATAAACTCCCTGAGCACCTTGGAGGCCTCTTTACCCATCCTGGACCTAGAACGGTCCAGTGCTGGGGTCCAGCACCGTGTTGAAGTCCTCCCTCCCCCCCCGCCCCCCCATTATCAAGCTTCCGACCTCCAGATCCGGAATCCGACCCAGCATGCGTTTCATAAATCCAGCATAATCCCAGTTCAGGGCATATACGTTCACCAGTACCACCTGCACCCCCTGCAACCTACCGCTCACCATCACATATTGACCTCCATTATCTGCTACAATATTCAGTGCCTCGAACGACACCCGCTTCCCCACCAGTATTGCAACCCCTCGGTTCTTCGCATCCAGCCCTGAATGAAAGAACTGCCCTACCCATGCCCTTTCTCAGCCTAATCTGACCTGCCACCTTCAAATGTCTCCCCTGGACCATAAAGGGGACTGAAGGCAGATGTGGTTAAGTGCACGAACACCCGGTCCCTCTTGACCGGCCCGTTCAGGCCCCTCACATTCCAAGTTATCAGCCGGATCAGGGGGCTACTCGCCCCCCCCCCCCCCCTCTGCCGACTAGCCATCTCCTTTTCTGGGCCAGCCACGTGCTCGCACCTCCTGCACCCCCCAGTCCCCCAGGCGGCGGACCCCCACCCCGACCACCTCTCCTACTTCCAGGTCCCCTTTGGCCAATGCAGCAGCAACCGAGTTCCCCCCCCGCCCCCCTGCAGATCCTCATCTAGCCATTTTGCTCTCTTTTTCTCTCTTCCCCCCACCTCCCCCATGAAACTCTTGGTCATTAAGTCAGCTGACTCCTGCTGACCCCAGCCTCTCCCGCCATTCCATCGACCCCCCCAGTGTGAGAATCCCCCCCCCCACCCCTTGGCAGTCAGTGCGCGCTCCTCTCCAGCACTGCCCCTCCCCCCCCACCCCCCACACCCGCCCCCATCCTTCCCTAGCGCGGGAAAAAGCCCGCGCTTTCCGTCTGAGCCAGCCCCACCCCCTCTGGCGCAGCACCTTTTTGCGACCTTACCCCAACTCCCATCCCCAGGCCTCCACGCCCCCCCTCTTCCTCCGGGGGGTCCTGCCCCTCCAACATTCTCCCACAGCCCCCACATCAAATCCATTCACCCGTCCCCACCCAGCACTGAAACAGAAAGAACATTCCCCAAATGCAGTAAACACAGTAAACATCCCCCCACGACAAACCCTCAGTTTGAGTCCAACTTTTCAGCCAGGGATAAAGTTCCAAGCCTCATCAGGCGTTTCAAAATAGTGGTACCGATCTTGGAACGTGACCCACAATCGCGCCGGCTGCAGCATCCCAAACTTCACCCCCTTAGCCCGATTGAAACCAGCCCTCTTCTTAGCCACCTCCGCACTCCAGTCCTGGTAGATTCGGATCTCCATGTTCTCCCACCTGCTGCTCCATTCTTTTTTGGCCCATCTCAGGACGCACTCTGTCCATAAAGCGGTGGAACCTCTCCACTACAGCCCTTGGCGGCTCGTTGGCTTTGGGTCTCCATGCCAGGATCCGATGAGCCCCATCCAGCTCCAGGGGCCTCGGGAAAGCTCCCTCGTCCATCAGCGAATTGAGCATCGGTGCTCATATATGCCCCAGCATCGGACCCCTCCGCTCCTTCAAGGAGACCCAGAATCCGAAGATTCTTCCTCCTCGACCTATTCTCCAGATCCTCAAACTTTTCCTGCCACCTCTTGTGCAACGCCTCTGACCTTCACTGTCAGGCCTAAGATCGCGTCCTCGTTCTCCGAGGCTTTTTGCTGCACCTCCTGGATCGCTGCCCCTTGGGGCTTTCTGGGTCTCCACAAGCTTCTCAAATCGCCGCCTTCATTGGCGCCAGCATTTGGCTTCAGCTCCGCAAAGCAGCGTTTAAGGAATTCCTGCTGCTCCTGCGACCACTGCGCCCATGCTGATTGGTCCTCCACCCGCTGCCATCTTGCTTTTCCTCCCTCCCACTTTCCGCTGCACAGGGTCACTTTTTTAACCGCTCCGCTCCTGATCCATCCATATAATGTCGGGGGAACCTTGCTGTCACCTTCCCACACTGGGAGACGTTGAACAATTGCCGTTGGGGCCCCTCTGAAGAGCCCAAAAGTCCATTCCCGGCGGGAGCTGCCGAACGTGCGACCTATCTAGGCATAGCCACAACCGGAAGTGAGGTGGAGACATCTACAATACTACCACTGGACAGCTGCGGCAGAGAGGGCGAGGGGATGGATACGTGAACCCAAATTCAGGCTAACCCAAGATGTCCCCCATGGCCCCCATCTGTGGAAACCACAAATTCCCACCAGCCATGCTCGACACCACCTTTAAAAAATGGAGACAGGACAGAGGACGCTAACGTCTCCAGAGGGGACAGACCAGCGGCCCTGAGTGAACTGACGGAAGACCTGGAACTACCGACAGGACAGAACGCATACAACAAGGAGGTACAAGAGGGGGGAGGGGGGGGGGGGGGGGGGAAGGATGAGAAGTGAACTCAAGGAAGTCACAGAGAAACATAGGGGGAGAAGGGGGGGGGGGGGAAGGCAAGAAGTCCCCACACACCCCAAACCCACAGGGTCAACAAGAAAAGCCGCAGAAAAGAGGAGCAGAGCTCAGCTATAAGATACCCAGGGCAGAAGAGGGGGCTACCAACGAGGGGACAGAGAGGGGGCTGGGAGGGACGGGAAGAATGTATGTCAAGAAATATGTATGTACACCCAGCACACTGCTCACCCTGCACACTCAAAACCTATACCCAGCTGTGACTGCACTTCAAACCACACTGCTCACCCTGCACATTCAGAACCTATACTCCAGCTGTGACTGCACCTCAACCACACCCAGCACACTGCTCGCCCTGCACATTCAGAACCTATACTCCAGCTGTGACTGCACCTCAACCACACTGCACATTCAGAACCTATACTCCAGCTGTGACTGCACCTCAACCACACTGCTCGCCCCGCACACTCAGAACCTATACTCCAGCTGTGACTGCACCTCAACCACACCCAGCACACTGCTCGCCCTGCACACTCAGAACCTATACTCCAGCTGTGACTGCACCTCAACCACACCCAGCACACTGCTCGCCCTGCACACTCAGAACCTATACTCCAGCTGTGACTGCACCTCAACCACACCCAGCACACTGCTCACCCTGCACATTCAGAACCTATACTCCAGCTGTGACTGCACCTCAACCACACCCAGCACACTGCTCACCCTGCACACTCAAAACCTATATGCCAGCTGTGACTGCACCTCAACCACACCCAGCACATTGCTCACCCTGCACACTCAAAACCTATATCCCAGCTGTGACTGCACCTCAACCACACCCAGCACACTGCTCACCCTGCACATTCAGAACCTATACTCCAGCTGTGACTGCACCTCAACCACACTGCTCACCCTGCACACTCAAAACCTATATGCCAGCTGTGACTGCACCTCAACCACACCCAGCACATTGCTCACCCTGCACATTCAGAACCTATACTCCAGCTGTGACTGCCCCTCAACCACACCCAGCACACTGCTCACCCTGCACACTCAAAACCTATATCCCAGCTGTGACTGCACCTCAACCACACCCAGCACACTGCTCACCCTGCACATTCAGAACCTATACTCCAGCTGTGATTGCACCTCAACCACACCCAGCACACTGCTCACCCAGATGAAGAGAAGGAGGGAAAAAAACCTTAAAAGGGAAAAAAAAAAATCAATAATATAATCAGGGATTAACCAAGTCCACCTCAGCATGATCCATTTCCAAAGAACACCGAACTCAAAACAAAATTACGAAGGAACCCAATTCTCTCCAGGATACATAATCTGCCCAGGCCATCGATGGAGATCAGCACGAATTCTTAATAACAAAAAGCTAAATAAAACTCAATACAACTAGCTCTAACTGGTGGGGGACTATTCTCAATCTCAGTGAGGACTTAACTACTATCCAACTCCCCATCAACCATCCACCGACCATCCTGCCATGGCTCCACTCACCTTCACTATCAACAAGACAAGGGGAGTCTACTCTTCTGCTCTCTCTTTCCCCCCCCCCCCTCCCCCCCCCCTCCCCCCCCTCCCCCCCCCCCCCCCCCCCCGCTTCCTGCACACAGGAGTAAAACTGCACACAGATCACATAATCGGCTTCATTCATTTTTTGCAAAAGCAAGGCAACAGATAACTTTAGCCTTCATGCTCACACCTCGCACGCCCTTGCACGAGAAACGACAACAAATAATCAGCAAGGGAGCAATGTCCAGGATTTTTTAAAAAAAATTTAAAATAAATTTAGTCCAATATTTTTCCAATTATGGGGCAATTTAGTGAGGCCAATCCACCTAACCTGCACATCTTTGGTTGTGGGGGTGAAACCCACACAGACACAGGGAGAATGTGCAAACTCCACAAGGACAGTGCAGAGCCGGGTTTCGAACCCGGGTCCTTAGCGCTGTAGGCAGCGGTGCTAATCACAGGGCGACACATGTCGCCCTATGTCCAGGATTATTGAAGAATCACAGGGTAACAATAGCATCCATGCTGGTCAAAAGGCCAAAGCCATGACAAGGTCACTGAACACCTCGGATTCTGAAAAACAAAGCACTTTCATTTCTACCAAGAGGTTATCCCGACACCAGAGGAACCACAACCAAAGCACCAGCCCAGGGGGACACCAATCTTCAAACTCAGTTGGGAATTCGTCGCTCACTTCCCACAAGAAAGCGAACAAAGGGACATTCCATCACCCAAAGGCGTAAGCATATGTGACAGACCACACATCAGGATCTCAACAAACAGAAGGCAGGCCTTTACCAGTAAATGTGCTCTGTCAAATGCACAGATTACCTTCTGCACCTCCACCATTCTCCCAAGGAACTTCAGATCAATTCAGATTTGGACTGCTCTAAGAAGCTCTTCAAGGTGAGCTCCAAAGACCTTCAACACAGATCCAGGATGACCATCCACAACAACAATCGAGGAGGTTGCCACTCTCGGCCTGCTCATCAGCAACGTCACTGCAAGCTGGGCCCCATCCCAGCCAACTCCGACCACCTCAGTCGCACCAAGGATTCTTTACAATTTCACCCAGCTCCCCATCGCAGAACTCCAGTCAGGATCATCCAGGGACATATTACCACACGTATGTCCCAATAAAAGACAATCAAATGTGTGCAAGGATAAAATAATGTACTAAAAGACAAGCAGGGCCAGGGCTCGCTTAACACAGCCACTCCCCATCACATGAACCCCATGCTCTGCATTTCTGAAGATGCCCAATTCAGGAATACAGTGGTCCATCTTAGTGCAAAGAAAATGATCGTCACTCCTTAAAAAGGTCAGCCTCATACCTCCATAAACATCATTCATGCAAATGATGTTATCACCAGCTTTCAATAGGTGTACAATTGTCATGGTTGTTGCCAAACCAGAGGCAAATGCCAAACCTGCAGAAAAGAGGAGAAATGGAAATCAATGGACAACCAAATAAAATGCAATGCAAGATAATTTAAATACTTTTATATAGGATAATACAGCACAGAAACAGACGATTTGGTCCAACCATGCTGGAATATACACTCCACTCCAGCATCGTAACCAACTATTTCCTTGCCCCTCATACGCTTGTCTATCTTTTCTTCAAATGTATCATACTTAAATCCTCCGTGGTAGCAAGTATCCACTTCTAAATTTGCTATTGGAATTCTTGGTCACTTTCTTATATCGATGGCCTCTAGAAATGCTCTTCCTCACAGAAGGAAATATTCTCTCTGTATCCACTCTATCAAAGCCTTCAAAGACCACTACTTGCCTTGACCAAGAGAGAAGATACCCAGCGTGTCAATCTTTTCCTGATACACAAACCTTTCTGACATCATCCTTCTTTGCAAATTGTCCAGTGCCCCCTATATCCTTTTTTAAAATATGGTGACCAGAACGCATTATTCCAAGTGTGGTCTAACCAAGGTATAGGTTGAGTGCAACTTCCCTACTTTTCAATTCAATCCCCTAGAAATAAAGCAAGTCCTTGGTTTGCTTTTTTATGCTCTGGTTAACCTCTGGCACAACTTTCAGTGCTTGGTGTATTTGTACTCCAAGATCCCTTTGTTTCTCTCTCCCACCTAGGCTTGCACTTTCCAAACAACGGGCCTCCCTAGTCTTTCTCCCAAAATGCTCACACATCAGTCCGAGATATACATTTGCCAATTCTGCAAGTTCATTTGTGTAAATTGTTGGCAGTCATTCTCAATATTGACCATCTCTCCCACTATTCCAAATCACCCACCCCAACCACTCTGGGATGGCAAAGTCCAAATCAATAATAGCCACCCGCAGTGGTGCCAGCACTGATCCTCTGGACACCTCTTCCCACCTTCTGCCGCTCTCAATAACTACCCTTCACTCCCAGACTGCTTTCTGTCTTGAAGCCAGCTAGTAATCCATTCTGACACGTGTCCCCCAACTCTATATTCTAGGATTTTATTCAGTCGTCTATTATGGGCATCCAGGTCAATTATATCTATTGCACGGTCCACTCGTGAACAAAGATTTTTTCTTTGAAATCCATGCTGACTATTTGGCATACTTTTTGTTTTTGGATGACCTTCAATGCTCTCCTCCAGATGGAATGCCATCATTTTTCCTACCATGTTAAGTTGACTGGTTTATAAATTCCTTCATGTTCTGTTCCCTGTCATAAACATAGGAATTATAATACCTATCCATCAGCCTAATTAATTATTAAATATGTATAGTATGCATCTGCTATCTTTCTCCATAGATTATTTTGAAATATTGGATGCAATCTATCTGGACCAGGGTTCTTATCCTCAAGTTGATTAGTTTATGTAATATACCCCTTTTTGTATTCCAACTGCATTTTCTCACTTGCACATCCTATCATTAGCTCAGTTGGCTGGATGGCTGGTTTGTCATGTGGAAATGATGCCAACAGTGAGGGTTCAATTCCTATACCAGCTGAGGGTTATTCATGAAGGCCCCACCTTCTCAACCTTGCCCCTTGGCTGATTTGTGGTAACCCTCAGGTTAAATCGCCACAGTCAGCTTTCTCTCAAAGGCAGCCCATGGTCTTCTGCGACTTGTGGCGACAATTACATTTATGAACGTAAATATATGTGCTGCAGGAGAGAAGTCTCTTTTAAGAGAAGGCTAAAAAAGGCAGTGATGGGGTTACCATTTTTTAGCCTGTCCAAAGGCATTTCATAATGCCATATCCACAAAACCAAAACGTCTCCTGCATGGCTTTATGAACAATGAGCCACACAGACGTGGAAAATCTCAGATTGAAGCCTAGGGCCATAGCGTTTGCTCCCAACCAAGTTAACAATTACAGTACTACAACTGGCATCATCTGTAGATAGAAATGAGAAAAGGGATAGACACTAGGTTGCATCTAGTAACACCCAGGCAGAAAAATAGTGTGTGGAGATGTCAGACATAAATCAGTTGAGATAGGTGGCGCAGCATTCACTATTTGGGATCACGTACAAAAAAAGTTACTTATTTTAAAATTACTTTATCAGAGTTACAAAGCCAGAGTGGTGGACAGGGGCAAAACCCCTAACCCAGCTCCTTGCCTGCTCCAAAAAAACAATTCAAATTAAATCCAATTCATGGTCCCCTCAAGAGACATAGCAGATCCAGGCATTACACCCGACCTCATGCTCACCTTAGCTAAAAGACCAAGAAGCGATGCAAAAAAGATACTTGACTTATCTAATGTTCTTAGATTTAGTGGAGGAGGATGTTGGTTTTTTTTTTAAAAGAACTAAAATGAGTAATTGTGATAAGTCACTCAGAGAGCAGCTCTTAACCCACAGGCACACACACTAAAAATCTAGTAGTAACCTATAGGTCAAATAAAACTTTGCAGCTATGACTGTTGCTTCAAATTGAATTGTGATTTTGAATGAATCTCTTGAAAACACAGAATGTGCTTGGAAATGTTCATGGTTGAGAAATTTTAGTCAAAGGGAGAGAAGCCTACAGCTCTTTAAAAAGATGATTATTTTACCCAATCTGAAAGTAGGTAGACACAGGCATAGGGCAATTAAGAAATTTGGACATTCTGTACCATTATTCATAGAACTCAACAAATCGGTTCAGTTCTGGACATATGAAATAAGAGCACAGATAGACCCTTCGGCCCCTCAAGCCTGTTCTATGGCTCAATAAGATCATGCCCAACTAACTGGACTCCACTTTCCTGCCTATTCGGATTCCCCAGGTATCCCAAAAAGATAACACCCATCGATCGCAGTCTTCTAGATTCTCAAAGGTTGAGCATCCACAGCATTTAGATGAAGACTTGAAATACCACAGCATAAAAGGCTGTGCTGGAAAATGGGATTAGATTAGATATGTGCAAGGGCAGCATGTGGTGCAGTGGTTAGCACTGGGACTACAGCGCTGAGGACCCGGGATCGAATACCGGCCCTGGGTCACTGTCTGTGTGGAATTTGTACATTCTCCCTGTGTCCGCGTGGGTTTAACCCCCACAACCCAAAGATGTGCAGGTTAGGTGGATTGGCCACGCTAAATTGCCCTTTAATTGGAAAAAAAATAATAATTGGGTACTCTAAATTTAAAGAATAGATATGTGCAGACGCGATGGGCCGAAGGGCCTCTTGGTGTGCTGTAAAACTACGACTCCTGGGTATAGATTTCTAAAAATTCTCAACTTTCTGAGCAAAGAAATTTCCCATCAAGTCGTAAATGGCCAACCCCTTATACGGAGACGATGATACCTGGTTTTAGGCTCGTCAGTCAGGGGAAAACAACCTCTCAGCATCTATCCTAGCCAGCTGGATAACCTGTAAAAAGTTCATGGTCCTTTTAAAGAGCACCAGTGGGGTGGTGTCCTTCATGCTGCTGAATGGGTGTTCATTTAGTATCATCTTTTAACCTCACAGAGTGTGAAACTTGAAAATGGTAGCACTAGTGGTAATGTCATCTTCTGCCTGCTTCCAGTAGATATTAAGTACATACACCCTAACCAGTTTGCCAAGAGAACACCTGGTGCCCTTTATGTTGGAACTGTGCATGCTCATTAAGGAGGCAATTTTAAAACCCAAAGAGAGCTTTCACTGTTCAAAAATAACGAGTGCTTCTAGTTTGAGATTTTGCCAGAAAGGAGATACAGCGCTTCCCGGTGGAGCCAGCCTCCACATTGCTGGAGGAGGTGCTGATGACAGGGGGACTGGAAAATCGGGGCAGTGACGACAGTTTACAGAACTATTTTGGAAGAGAAGGCACCACTGGAAGGGATCAAAGCAAAGTGGGAGGAAGAGTTGAGAATTGATATGGAGGAGGGGTTCTGGTGTGAGGTGCTCCGGAGAGTGAATGCCTCCACCTCATGCGCAAGGTTGGCGCTGATACAGCTGAAGGTGGTATACAGAGCACACCTAACGAGGGCGAGGATGAGCCGATTCTTTGAAGGAGTAGAAGGTGTGTGTGAACGTTGCAGAGGGGGCCCGCTAATCACATTCATGTGTTTTGGTCCTGTCCAAAGATTACTGGAAGGAGGTTGTTAAGGTAATTTCTAAAGTGGTGCACGTGAAACTGGACCCGGGCCCCCGGGAGGCCATATTCAGGGTGTCAGACCAGCCAGGGTTGGAAACGGGTACGGAGGCAGATGTTGCAGCCTTCACCTCGTTGATCGCCCGAAGGCGGATCCTGATGGGTTGGAGAGCAGCCTCTCCACCCTGTGCCCTGGTGTGGCGGGGGGACCTGTTGGAATTCTTGACTCTTGAGAAGGTTAAGTTTGAACTGAGGGGAAGGATGGGGGGCTTCTACAATTCATGGGCATTATTCATTCTGCACTTTCAAGAATTGGATAACATCGAACATTAGTTGGGGCGGGTGGGTGGGTGGGTTGGAGTGAGGGGGGCTGTGTGTGTGTGTGTGTGTCAATGGAAACTATGGGTGATCCCTAATTCCTTTTTGCCGTTTGTGTGAATATGCGGGCTAATGTTTGGGGTTTGGTGGGAGGATGGGATCGTTGTTATCGATATGGGAATTGACATATTTGTTACTGATTGTTTATTGTTGGTGGGTGTAAATTTGGGAGAAAATGTGAAAAAGGAGAATAAAAAATATTTTTTAAAAATAATAAGTGCTTCCATGTCCAATTTCTTGGAACTGTGCATGCTCATTAAGGATGCAATTTTAAAACCCAGAGGGCTTTCACTGTTCAAAAATAATAAGCGCCTCCATGTCCAATTTCACCCCGCCGAGTATATGCAATGCTGAAAAAGTCAAACTCGTATAATTCATCAAAACCTGGGATGCACATCTGCCTTATCAATTATCAATAAAACCTCCCCTCACCCCCCACCACAAAACAAAAATCTAAAAATACCAGGTGCTGTGACCTACTGTATTTTGCTCCATCAATTGCTGCTACAGCTTTCTCCAAACAATTCCGTGTAGGATTTCCACTGCGGCTGTATTCAAAGCCCTGTCGAAAAATCCAGAAACAGACACTTTAGCAGTACAATAGATTCACAAAAAAGCCTTTGCTGATAAAATAACATAATCCTCTGGCATGTGCTGTTAAAAAAGGAACAAAAACAACACTACAAGTTTCTCAATAGCCTAGTTTCAGTTTAAATGTAGCATTCACCACCCTTGTTAACTACTATCCCTCAGCAGCTGGAGAACCATTTTCCCCAGCTCCTCCCACTTGCATCAAACAATCCTGGATGAGAAAGGTGATTTGCCACAAGCCGTTATGCTCATTTGCTATACATTAGTGTTTTGCCTGTGGCAATCTACTCTATGTACATAGATAAGACTGCAGGTCTATCTCTTGCAACTCGTTATATATACTTATACAAGATGTTATCAGCTAAAATGGAAACCTTCAACTGTCTAAAGATGTATCGACATAACAGAATCAGTCAAACGTATTGTTTTAGAGATCAAGTCGTCTAAGCATAAAAATCACAATTTTCCTCGATACTACAATTCAGCCATTCGCTATCCCAGAGCATCAATCCCAACTGTCATCCGCTGCTCCTCGAGGCCATCTCACCAAATTTGCTTTACAGTGTTAATCTCGCCTCTCTATCCTAATTCTTCCTCCGTAAAGGGCAGCATGGTAGCATAGTGCTTAGCACTATGGTTCACAGTGTCAGGGTCCTAGGTTCGATTCCAGCTTGGGCCACTGTCTGTGCAGAGTTTGCACGTTCTCCCAGTGTGTTTCCTCTGGGTGCTCCGGTTTCCTCCCACAGTCTAAAGATGTGCAGGTTAGGTAGATTGGCCATGCCAAATTGCCCTTAGGTTAGATGGGGTTGCAGAGTTACTGGGATTGGATGGAAGTGTGGGGTTGGATAGGGTGCTCTTTCCAAGAGCTGGTGCAGACTCGATGGACCGAATGGCCTCCTTCTGCACTGTAAATTCTATGTAAAATGGCCAATAATCACCAACTTACTCTATGGAATATTTACTCTAAGAAACCTCTTGTCACCATGTGGTCATTAGTTAGATGACAAAATGATAACTTTACATGACAGAAACGTAGCTGCAACTCTCCTCACAAAGCCATTTGGCTACACATTCCAATATGAAGATTATTATGATCCACAATTCCTTTGCATAACTTTTCTCCCTTCCTGCTCTATCTTTGCCCATCATCCTCAGTGACGAATGACAAGTAGGATTCACCAAGTGCAAAACATTCACTAATTTCTTAAAGCCCCAAATTAGAAACTATTTGGACAGATACCTCTCCCTCTCAAACCCCTCTTCATTTCCACACAGCTCTCACTCATGATCCATTGCCTCTTCCCGTCAGGCTTCATAGGACTGTCTTCACATCTCTAATCTTCACAATATAACCACCACATCACCGGAAATGGTTTCCGTAGAAGGATCATGGAGGTCCAAAACATTAACTCTGTTTACCTCCACAGATGCTGCCAGACCTGCTTAGTTTATTCAGCATTTCCTGTTATTGTAGCAGAAATCAGAGAATTTACAGTGCCGAAGGAGGCCATTCGGCCCATCGAGTCTGCACCGGCTCTTTGAAAGAGCACCCTACACAATCCCACATCTACACCCTATCCCCATAACCCAGTAACCCCACCCAACACGGAGTGCAATTTTCGATACCAAAGGACAATTTTAGCATGACCAATCCAGCTAACCTGCACATCTTTGAACTGTGGGAGGAAACAGGAGCACCCGGAGGAAACCCGCGCGCACACGGGGAGAACGTGCAGACTCTGCACAGACAGTGAACCAAGCCGGGAATCGAACCTGGGACCCTGGAGCTGTGAAGCAATTGTGCTAACCACTATGCTACCGTGCTGCCCTAAGGTAATGGCTTACCTTACCTCACATCTTTTGAGCCATCGCCAGGGACTTGTGCTTCTATCCTCCGTCTACATGCTATTCCCGGTGACACAGCCTGCAAGCATCAGGTTGGCTTCCCCAGGGAGGCTTTAACAAGCTCCATCTCTACCAACCCCCTCAAACACACCTATGCATTCTGAAAGCCAGATTTCAGAAAGGCAGTCTTAACTTAATTGGAGGAATTGAGTCAAAGAAAATTAATGCCATCAATTTCAACCCCTCATCCATAAATGTACCACCAGTTCTCTGCAAACAACCTCTGGACAGTCCTTTCAGGCACCAATGATTTGAATTAATGTTGTCTAAGTTACAAATAGGTCTTTCTATTGCACTTGTTTTCACAGATCAGCCCAGCTAGTGTACATGTGCGAATAACATTGGAGTAAAGAATAACAAATGTGCTTCTAAAGAAACATGCTTACATGAATTTTATAGGAACCAATGTGATAAACAGGCATTTTTTATTTTTTTTAAGTTAATCCTTTTAAATTGAGTCTCTTGCCATATACTGTCGGAGCTACCAAATCATTCACAGCAGTGCAGATGGTTTCCAGTACTTAGGGCAGAATTTCTCTGGCCCCTGGCAGCAGGTTTGTTGGGAGAGTGCAGGAGCTCAAAATTAGTCTCGTCTTCCAGTAAAAGATGCAAATGTATCAGCCTCAAATACAACAAAGCATTCCATGCTCTAACAAACTTCAAAAGAAACTTTCCTAACTCATCTCCTCGCTTAATATTAAATATTTTCCTTGTCGCTGGCCTTCAAGGAAATTTTCTTTCCCCAAATCCCCATGACCTGCTCGATCTTGAGAAAATAGCATCCAAATTTCTCTTCCACTATATTTCTCAAACTGTTACAAATCTTAATATAGATGAAAGCTACCCATTATGTACATGTTTTAAGATTAGCACTGAAGTTGTGCAATTTGTGAAATGTTAGATAGGTACAATCGTATTTTTCTAGCCTTGTATATTTCTTTTTAATTATTGATCCAAACTGTAGTTGTGTACAACAGTAAATCTGAATCAGTTCCACATGTTGGTCAATAACATTGAAATTTGAACTTTTTTTAAAAATTGGGCAATAAACTTATTTGGAAAAAAATATTAATTTTAACTTTAGAGGACAGAATATTAGAATACTCATTCTTGTTAATTATGAAATATGAACAGATGGTATGATGGGCAACATTCCAATCAGATTAAATGATTTGTTTTCAGGACTTTGGTAGAGCAAGAAATATTTATCAGGACTAACAGCACTCTCTAATCTTGAAAAGCCCTGTTTATCTAGTTCAGATAGAAGGTTAATGTCTTATCCAAGGGCACTGCTTTGAACAAAACAACACTTCCCTCAGCACTCCATGTTCCGCTGCAATGTTTGAACTCCCAACATTCAGGTCCAGAGGTACAGTTGCTACCAGCTGTGCCAAAATTACCCCCGTAAAAACATGTTGCAGTGTTAGAAAATAACTGTAGATAAAATGTCCAGTGTTATTAATGCATGCCAATACTTGTTTGGCAATTCATCCATGTTAAAAAAAAACAATTCTACACATGAATTTGACTCTTCCAAGGTTCAAATGATAACATAGCACATCTAAAGAGAAATATTCCAGGTAGAAAATCTGATCTGTCTTTGATCTAAATGCCTCAAGTAGTACCCATCACTTTCAAAAATATCTAATATAAAGATTTATGTAGACATAAAATTAGCTTCTGGCAGCCAAATCCAAACTTAATGTTTGAGGTGCTTAAAAGTACAAAATTGTGCACTCTGGGGACGGGGAGGAGACAGGACAGGATGGAACAGTGAGGGGAGAGGTGGGTGGGAAGAAGAGACATTCAATCCAACGAGGCAAGAAGGCATTCTTGTCCAACTTGTTATTCCCAAACCCCATTTCCTGTATAAACAGAACACTATATCAGAAAATAGGAAAATGTCAGTTTGAGACATTAGGTGCATCTGACGGATGTGCAATTTTTTTTTTGCTGTCTGCAACTTTTGTAAAATCAAAACACATGCTTTCCCATATTGGCACCAACATCAGCAGCTCAAGATCCATTGGTTCTTGTGCTTTATTTATGCCTATTTCACAAATTGGGGAATGTCGAGGAGTGGACTAGGGTGGCATGGAAGGGATGGTTCCTTCAGAATGCTGACAGGGGGGTGGAGGGAAAAATGGGTTTGGTGGTGGCATCATGCTGGAGGTGAACGAAAGAACAGGGGGTGAACTCGGGAGAATGGATTGGAATCCTAACAGAAGGCAGGTTGCGCACCCAACATTACATCCCACTGCACCTTCCCATGCAACGAGGAGTACTTGCCCTTTTACCTCCTCACTATCCAAGGCCCCAAACACTCTTGCAGGTGAAGCAACGATTTACATATCCTTCTTTCAATTTGGTATATTGTATTTGCTGCTCACACTGGCAAAACCAAACACAGATTGGGTGACCGCTTCGTGCCACAGCTCCGCTCAGTCTGCAAGCATAACCACAAACTTGCCACTTTAATTTCACTACCTTGCTCTTTCTGTTCTCAGCCTGCTGCAGTGTTCCAGTGAAACAAAATCAAGGAACAACATTTCATCTTCTGGACTCAATATTGGTGATGCAGAGAGAGACCCAACGATGCGGGTTCAATCCCCATACCGGCTGAGGTTATTGATGAAGGCCCACCTTCTCAACCTTGCTTTTATTTGAGATTTCCAGTATCCACAGTATTTTGCTTTGATATGAAAGAGCAAAGCACGTTGATGCTCAAAATAGGACGAGCAAGCCACATCATATACAATAGCAAAATTACAGTTGCCAGAGACTAAATGTATGCCTGGAGAGTTAGTCACATAACCTGCCCCCTCCCCCTCCTGTCATTAGGCAACCAGCATATCCACCCCAGTGACGACTCCCTTCCCCAATTAGAAAGCAAAAAGACTCATTGCCCGATCGGATGGCGCTTGCCTCTCTCCCAACAGCCTTCGTCACCTCAATTTTCAATATGTCTTATTTCTGCTAAAAAGAAATGTTCAAAAGAAAATTTAATTTTAAGAAACAAGTTTGGAAGACACATCGATGACTTTCTTGGACTCAGCAATGTCCTGGAGATTGATCTTCAATTCCTGGAGGGTTGCCAACTGTAACCAAGGTATTAAGTATTAGTTTCTGAGTGAATATCCAATTCCTTTGGCCACTAAATGCAAACAGTGCGCAAGGCACATTTGTAGTGTATTAATAATGCCCTCTTCCATCCACTCACTCAGACGCTTTGCTGTAATCGAAGGTGCGTACCAGTCTTTTTGCCTCTTCACACGAGTCAAGAGTAACACTGGAAACCGAAAGCTGTTGTGCCATTAAACACTTACTGCATGCTGCCCCGGAGCACTCTGTTTAAACGTGGTCGACAGAGATATTGGAGGCACCACTGCCATAGACTTCCACTGTTCGGGATCCTGTCCCGCATGAAGTGCCTGGGTGGCAAAATGCTCAAAAAACGGCAGAAATTCACTCGGTAGGTGATCTCCAACAGACATTATTGCCTTTACCGGCGCAGCGACCTTCACCAGAAACAAATATGCAACCAACTTTCACCAGGGCCGAGCTCAAAAGACGCTAAGCAAGACTAGCGCTGCCGCAGAGCTCAGCTAATAGGCAAGAACTGGAGGCGCGGCTTTATCTCGTGACAGGACACACGAAACAGCCGCTCGTAACCCTTTGGATGCCGCCAACTCTTACAGCTGCCGCAAATATAATGTATTTTCCACTTTCCTTATTACCAAATAAATAATGATCAGATTTCAATGCAGTGCCCACTCTGGCGCCAATGTGAACAGAACCAGTTTTTGTTTCAGTTTCACCAACAAATAAAAAATATTATTTCAACACAAAAGTTGAATTATACAATATTCCTTTGCCCCCGCCCCGCCACCCTTAGTTTTACAAATAAACACAGATTGTAAGATTAATACGGATTACAATGTACGTATTAAGGTACAATTGTCTTGACTTCCGATGGTAGCCATGGAGTCTTTAAGGGGGTGAAGTTTGGTGTTTTGTACCCTGTCTCCTTGTGTGTGATACATCAGAAACAGCAGTTTTATTTTGACTCGCCAGAGGAGGCAATGGACTTTATGAGGGACCATGGACTGGGAGGAGTGTGAGGACACCGAACTTTGGAGAGGAGCTTTGTCTTCATTGTAAAGTGCACGGGGTGGGTAGTTTGGGGTGGGTTTCACGGGCGATGGTGAGTGTGCTTTTTGTTTTTCTTTGTTGGTGGTGGGGTGGATTGGGGGAGGGATGGGCTGGAGAGGTTAGGGGGAGTCAGAGGCCTTGGGTGGCGGCCACCAGGACAGCTGGGTGGGCTAGTTAATGGGAGTGATGTGGGGGGTTGACAGGAGGAAGGTGTGGGGAGCCATGATGTTGGTTTTTCGTTGAAGGGTGGAGGAGGGAGGGGAGGGAGAGAGGAAGGATTGCTGACATGGGTGTGGTTCATGTGGCACAGTTGTCATTACGTTAAGGAGACTCCGCACATTGGTATTCAGCTGCCTTCCCTTAACAAAACCCGTCTGGTCCTCGTGAATCACCCCCGGGAGGCGATTGCACTATATTGGGTGCATTTGCGGATGGTTCGGGGTGGGGGGAGTGGAGGGAGCCCCCCCCCCCCCCCACATTGTTGCAGGCATCCTTCTCCCTGATTTTAAAGAAGGATAAGGACCCAGAGCAGTGTGGGACATACCGCCTGATATCATTGTTGAATGTCAATGCCAAACTATTGGCGAAGGTGCTTGTATTGCGGATTGAGGACTGTGTGCCAAGGGTGACAGGGGAGGACCAGTCGAGTTTTGTGAAGGAAAGGCAGTTGTCAGCAAATGGGCGGAGGTTACTTAATGTGATTATGATACCCTTGGAGGGGTAGGAGGTAGAGGTAGTGGTGGCAATGGACGCGGAGAAGGATTTTGATCAGGTGGAGTCGGCAAACCGCTGAGGCGGTTTGGGTTCAGGCGAGGGTTTGTGGATTGGGTCCGGTTTCTGTGCAAGGTGCCAGTAGCAAGTGTGCGGACAAACAGAGTGAGTTGGGGTACTTTGGGCTACGTCGCCTGAGGAGGCAGGGATATCGTCTGACGAGGCAGGGATGCCCGCTCTCCCTGATGCTTTTTGCCTTGGCGATACAGCCATTGGCAATGGCATTTAGGGTGTCGAGTGATTGCAAAGGAATTTATAGGGGGGGGGTACTGTTGCTCTTTTTAGCTTTAGTCTATTTGCTCTGTTTACGTCACCTTTGCTCATGAGTCGCCAGGTATCTTTATGATACCGCCACGTGGTTCAAGTTCAGGTTATGATTAATAATACAGCACACCGCTTAGTAAGGATTAAAACAACGGTCATTTATTATATACAACAAGCAATATTAATACCCTAATACTACTATTTATATAATAAACCTATCACTACTGGCCAATACTTAACTTAGGAAGAGCCCACCAGGTCAGGGAAACGAATGGCTTGTCCAATCAAATCTGGCCCGCGGGATTCAAAAGGCTGCTACAGGTCGGTGGCTAGGTGTCTCTACCGGATAGCGATCGTTGGATTCAAACTTACACTTGCCGGTGGCTGGTCTTGCAAAGGTCTCGAGCAGGCGAAGATGAGAGAGAGAGATCTGAACTTGGACCTTCACTTTTATAGGGCCCGGGGGCTTCCCGCCTCCCGGGGTGGCCCTTGACCCTGAGTCCCAAGTGATTGGATTCTGTCCCCAATCTCTGGGGTCGATGTGTCCAATGGTGAGGCGATTCCTCGATCGGGGGGTGGTCGCTCACCTGTCTTTGTTTCGGCCACTGCAGGCGTCGACAGGTCTGGCCCGGTATTCAATTGCTAATATGTTGCAATTGTTCCCAGGGATAGCCGATTTAACTGTGGATGTTTGAATAGATTGGCTGCAAACAGTCCTGAATGCAACTGTGAATACCTGGGTTGATGGGCTGTTGAAAGCCCTGAGTATCGATCTGGGCTACGTTCCCAGAGCCGAATATGCAAAACTGTCTGCAGCTGCCTGCTTGTGTCTTCTTGGCTGCTTTTCCCAGCAGTCTTTCGGGTTAGCCGTTTTAAACTGGGTTTTGGCCAGATTAATCGGAACGCAGCCATTTTACATGGCTACAGTACCGAGCATAGGATTTTGCTGTGACTTGTTACTATAGATATGAGCAGCATTGGGGGAGCCTATGGAGATCTTGGGGGAATTTGGCCGGTTTGGGGGATATAAATTGAGCACGGGAAAGAGTGAGGTGTTACCGAAAAATGCCAGAAGGCAGGAAGGAGATTAGCAGAGTTGCAGTTTATGGTGGTGGGGACGAGCTTCATATACCTAGATATTCAAGTGGCACGGTGCTGGGCCCAACTGCATAGATTGAACTTAGCTCGATTGGTGGAAGGAATTAAGGCGGATATTATGAGGTGGGACGTATTGCCGCTGTTGCTGGCTGGGTGGGTGCAGACGGTGAAAATGGCGTTGCTGCCTAGATTTCTGTTCCTGTTTCAGAACCTCCCAATCTTTGTCCTTAAGTCTTTTATAAGGGAAGTCAATGTGCTGATCTCGGGGTTTGTGTGGGTGGGGAAGGCCCCACAGGTGCGGTGGGCTTTTCTAGAATGGGGCAAGGTGAGGTGGGAGGGGCTGCTGTTGCCAAATTTGATAAACTATTATTGGGCGGCAAATAGTGCGATGGTGAGGAAATGGGCCATGAAGGAGGAGTTGGTCTGGGGACAGGTGGATGTGGTGTCATGTATGGGAACACGTTTGAGGGCTTTGTTGTTCTCACCGGCCGGGCACTCCGTGAGCCCAGTGATGGTGTGGGCGTTAAAGGTGTGGGGTCAGTATAGGATAGGCAGCTCTTTGGGTTGGAGTGTACATCGTTTTGGGTGCTGATCTGCCCACAACCATAGGTTTGTGCCAGCGGGGCTGGACGCGAGGTTCTGGCGGTGGCGGCAGGTGGGGATTGAGTATTTCAGGGACTTGTTCATAAGGGACAAATTTGCGAGGTTGGAGGAGTTGGAGGAATTGTATGAATTGCCCAAGAGGAATGATTTTAGGTACCTGCAAGTTCCAGATTGCACGAGGAGAGAGGTGCCGTCCTTCCCAGGGCTGCCGCCTCCGGTGTTGCAAGACAAGCTGTTATTGGAGGATGAAATAGGGGAGTGGAAGGTGGTCAGATATTTATAAGGAACTGATGAAGATGGAGGGCGCACCGGTGGAGGATATTAAGCCCATATGGGAGGAGGGGACGTGGGGGTTGGGACGTGGGTGGAGGCCTTGTGGACGGTTAAACTTCATCCAGTTTAAAGTGGTGTTTAGGGCCCATATGACAATGACGAGGTTGAGCAGGTTCTTTGCATGGGTGGAGAATAGGTGTGTGCGAGGGGGTATTTTTGGTGGGGATAAGGGGGCTAAAATGGGGAAGGCGGGACATGGCAGGTGTTGCAATCAGAAGGGTTGGAGGGTTGTGGTTGTTTATTGGGTTGATGTGTTGTTCTTCTGATATTCTGTGTATATCTGTTAAATGCCTAGAATAAAAATAGTTTTTAAAAAAGTATAATTGTCTCATTACCACAATGCCCCTTTAAGCGCAAAAGATTGGCTGTGGTCAAATAGACACATTTCGCTCTGAACTCAAGTTAGTTTCTGTGGATTTCTCCTCAGAATCACCCCAAATGATTGTCACGTGATAGTTTCCAAACTTCCAAAACATGCTTTCAAAGTTTCTTATAATTATGCTTTCCTTAGCACTTTGCATTCTAAAGTCCAGACCAGGTTTTCCAAATGACAGATTTAAACAAAGCTTCCACTCCACCTTTACCAGTCAATCCTGTACAGGATTTTAAGAAATATATATTTTTATTGAGTTTTCGCATTTTGTATCCAACAATTTACAAAACAATGTTAAACCAACACATATATTCACAACAGAAGAACATCCCAACAACAACTGTGGCCGTGGGCCCCTCTTACACAACCGTACTTTTCTTACATTTGACATTCTTCAACATGGCCAAGACATTTATTTACAGACACTTGGATTGGATTTGTTTATTGTCACGTGTACCAAGTTATAGTGAAAAATATTGTTCTGCGTATAGTTAGTTCAGACAGATCATTCCGTACATGAAGAGAAAATACATAAGGCAAGAACTGCTTTCGTGTGCTGTGGAAACCTTCATCCGATTCACAGATGGCAAATTTTATTTTCTACAGCCTGAGAAATTCCGCCAGGTCAGACAGCCAGTCTGCAGCCTTGGGCAATGCTGCCGATCGCCAGCCAAGCAGAAATTTCTGACAGGCGATCAGTGGGGCAAAGGCTAGGGTTTCAGCCCACCTGCCCTTGAAGAGCCCTGGCTGATCTGACACCCGGAAGACTGCCACGTTTGGGCATGGCTCTAACCTCCCTGCCACAAGCTTGGGCATGGCCTCAAAGAAGAACGTCCAGTTCCCACCAAGTCTAGCAGGACCAGAACCTGTGGTTATGGTTGGCCAGGCCTCATTGGCACTGTTGCAGTTGTGGCCAGCGCACGGAGGGATGTCCCTACACAGGAACTCTCCTCCATCCTCGCCCACTCTGCTCCCAGTTCCTTGACGCATCCCCATACTCTTTCAGTTGTGGCCGCCCAGTGGTACAACTGTAGGTTCGGGAGGGCACGGCCTCCCACATTTCTCCCCACTGTAAGACCTTCTTTTGGATCCTCGGGTTCTTCCCCCCTCCCCATACACACAAAGGCCATGATTAACCTGTTGACTGCGTTGAAAAAGGCCTTGGGTATGTAAATTGGGAAAGATCTGAACAGGAAGAGGAACCTGGGCATCAAGCTCATTTTGATCATCAGCACTCAACCTGCAACGGAGAGTTGGAGCAAGCCCCACCTCTGCTGGTCCATTTTGACTTCCTCCACCAGACTCATCAGGTTCCACTTGTGGATCTGTGTCCAGCTGTGGACAATTTGGATCCCCAGGTAGCGGAATTTAGTCTGGGTGCATTTGAACGGCAGTCCCCCCACCTTTCTTCCTCCTTCCTGTGGGTTCACAGGGAAGATCTTGCTCTTGCTCAGGTCAAGCTTGTTATCTGAGAAGGCTCTGAACTATTTTAGGAGTTTCATTATCTTTTCCATGCTGGCCCGGGGATTTGATACAAAGAGGAGCAGGTTGTCCGCATAGAGTGAGACTCTATGCTCTCTGTTTCCTCTTTGGGTACCTCCCCACCCTTTCACCGTTCTGAAGGCGATCGCGAGTGGCTCAATTGCCAGATCAAACAGTAGTGGGGATAAAGGGCATTCCTGCCTCATGCGTCTGTACAGCCGGAAGTATCTAAAGCTGGTGGTGTTTGGCCGTACCACGTTGTAGCTCACCATGGGAGCACTGTACAGGAGGTGAACTCTGGCCCGAGCCCAAGCCGTTCCAATACTTCCATGAGCTACTTCCATTTGACTCTGTCAAAGGCCTTTTCTTTGTCCAGGAAAATGATCACTTCTGATGTTCTATCGCCAGATGGGATCATGATCACGTTTAGCAGGCGCCTGATGTTCGCTGTTAGCTGCCTGCCCTTGACAAAGATCTTCTGCGACTGGTGGTCTGTAGGACCCGCATTCTGTCGGGTCTTTGTCTTTTTTGGGTATCACCGTGGTGGCAGGGTACCCCTTACTAATGAGTCTGCGAAAAAAAAAATTTAAAATTGAGTTTTTTTCCAATTAAGGGGCAATTTAGCGTGGCCAATCCACCTAACCTGCACATCTATGGGTTGTGGGGGTTAAACCCACACAGACATGGGGAGAATATGCAAACCCCACACAGAGAGTGACCCGGGGCCGGGATCAAACCCGGGTCCTCAGCACCATCGGCAGTGCTAACCACTGTGGTACCCCAACTCAAATGTTTTGGAGACGTCTGCTGGGAATCCATCCAGCCTTCCCCGCCTGCATGCAGGATACTCTCCACTCCCTCAGTTCTAATGGTGCCCCCCTCCTGCTGGGTCAACATACTCAACTTGTGGATGCGCCACAGCAATCCGGGTTTTCCTTTTGTTTTCGCTGCTGCCACGTGCGACCCATCTTGGCCAGTATTCTCCACCCCCCCCCCTCCCCCACCCCCCGATGCCCCCTCTTGGGTCTGTCTGCCTCTTTTGATTCCTCCCCCCGCCATGGAGGGAGACTCCCCCTTCCCCCCTCCTGTCCTTTCCCTTCTTCCCCCCCATTGTTTGGCTTTCCACCCCCCCTTCTGCCAGGCATACCCTCCCTGTCTGGGAGCTGTACCACTGCACCCCACCTCCCCCCCCCCGCTTGTACTTCCCTGTGCTGGCTTGCCCGCTAGTGCAGTGATGTTCCCCGCTCGGGAGCAATCCTTTTCCTCCCCCACCTATTCTGTTGTTCCCCTCCCACGCCCTCTTCCCTCATCTATCTCTGCACTTTATCACTCTCGCCAGGAGACAGTCCTTCCAGGACTCAAAGTTAGGTTGAAATCGAGGCAGTTCCGTCATGTGCAATTGTCCTTTTCTGTTCTTTGCTGCCTTTCAAGCCAGTGCCTGTGCACACACACGTCCGCCTCGGCCAGTGTGGTGAAGTAGTATTCCTTCCATTGGAAGGTTTCCCACAGTTTGGCCGGGCACAACATTCAAAACCGCACCCCAAACTTGTAAAGGGCCGCCTTGGTTGCGTTAAATTCAGGTCTGCCCCAATGTTCTGATACACTCGGATCGAGTGGCCTTCCCATTGGCAGGATGGTGTGAATCTTGAACGTACAGTTGGTGTGTGACCATCAGATGCGCATCATGCACGTATGCGCCCGATACCTAGGCAGTGTGCACGACACTTCCATCCTGACAAACGCAACGATTCCCGGCCTCTTTGAGGCGCACCACTGGCTGGGGGATGGTTCCTGGGCAACAGGGGTCATCCGCTGTGGACGTGGCTAATGACGCCTATTCAAAGACCATAGATCGACGTGGAAACCCGCTACAATGACGGCCACGCAGCAGCCAGGGGCATGATCGAGCAGTGCTTCAGCATCCTGAAGATGCGGTTCAGGTGCCTGGTCCACTCTGTAGGGCACATCCAGTATAGCGCTGGGCGGGTTGCCTACATCGTGGCGACCTGCTGCATCTTCCACAACATCACGCAGCAGAGGGGTGACTTGCTGGAGGAGGTGGATGAATGTCAGGTCTCCTCTGGCGAGGAGAATGCGGCGAGGTTGAGGATGAACATGGGATGGGGCCCGTCAGGCACTGGAGGCCGCACAACGTGTGCGCCAGGGCCATCGCACACGGGACACTATGATCGGCTCCAGGTTCATCGACTTGGAGGAGGACTGGCTAGGGGCCAGTTACCCCATCCCTCGCACGCCCGCCCCCCCACGGCCACCCCCTTGCCTGTAAGCCCTCTGTAATACATACCTGCCGCACTATGGTGCGAGCCCTGGGGTGGCAATAACAGCGGGTCTGGTCCATTGGATGGAAGGTGATAACAACCCTATTTGCGATGAGCTGAGGTACTCCTTATAGTTTGACAACGTCCGACTCCTGCCCATGGTCGCACTTTCCACTGTCCACCCGGGTGATCCCCGCGTGCGAGCAGCACGGTAGCCTGGGGCAGCACGGTAGCCTTGTGGATAGCACAATTGCTTCACAGCTCCAGGGTCCCAGGTTCGATTCCAGCTTGGGTCACTGTCTGTGCGGAGTCTGCACATCCTCCCCGTGTGTGCGTGGGTTTCCTCCGGGTGGTCTGGTTTCCTCCCACAGTCCAAAGATGTGCAGGTTAGGTGGATTGGCCGTGATAAATTGCCCTTAGTGTCCAAAATTGCCCTTAGTGTTGGGTGGGGTGACTGGGTTATGGGGATAGGGTGGCGGTGTTGACCTTGGGTAGGGTGCTCTTTCCAAGAGCCGGTGCAGACTCGATGGGCCGAATGGCCTCCTTCTGCACTGTAAATTCTATGATTCTATGATTCCATCACACGGTCCCATCGATTCCCTGTCACTGCCAGTCCTGGAGGCCCGCTGACGTCTCGACCAGGGTCTGCATTCTCTGCCATGGAGGTAGGATGTGACATTGTTGGATAAGGGAGTTTGTGAGAGGATAGCTGCTGCCAAAGGAACCTATGTGGAGTTTAATAACATCGAGGAGGTCTTCAATTTTCTGGGAGGCATTAGAAGTGGTGATTAGGGTTGAGCGTTCTCAGAGCATGGAGAGAAGACCAGTAGATGATTGGCTCACCAGCTGAAACAGCAGGCGGCCTCTTGGGAGATAGTGCAAATCAAGGACCCGGGGCGGGAGGTTTTGATCCAGGAAAGGTAAATGGGATGTTTGAGACCTTTTACCTCAAGGGGGGCTCTGATATGATACAATTCATGGATGGTTTGGACTTTTCGGTGGTGGAGAAAGTGCAGGGGTTGGCAGCTCCACTGGGGCTGTTGGAAATTATAAGGCGCATTGGCTTCATGCAGTCTGGGAAGGCTCCAGATGGATTCTCCGTGGAATTTTCTTTAAAATTTGCAACGGAGGTGGGGCCACAGCTACTGGGGATGTTAAATGATTTATTGTCCCAGGGGTGCTGCTGACCACATTGGCACAGGCTTCTATCTCGCTAATCCAGAAGAAGGATAAAGATCCAGAGGAATGTAGGTCATATTGGCCCATATCTTTAATGAATGCCAACGCAAAGTTATAGACTAAGGTGTTCGCAACGTGTTTGGAGGAATGGCTGTCTGGGGTAGTTGTGTTGATTCCCAAATTTCTTTCTCTGTCAGTCTGGCCTCAATAAAAGTTGAGATGGATTCGCACATAAAAAGAAGTTATTTATTTAGCTTGCAAGCTTGATTCATTTCATAGAAACATAAGAGACATCCAGTTTCCTATATCCCAGAAAGCGAATGAACAAAGAAACAAAGGGATCTCTGCAAATCAATTCAAATGGTATCAGGTTTCACATACTCGACGCCCATAGGTCAGCCTATATCCCTCCTGACCTGTTTGATCTATTCTGATTGGCTCACTTCCAATCCCTTTCTCTGGCCCCTATCAATGCAGCATCACTCTCATAGACACACCTCTTCCTGCTTTTTCCATGCGGTCTCAAATCCCTTTCTCCCTAACTGCCAGAATCAAAGTGGCTTATTTCTACATTACATTAACTAGTATCTCTAAAGTAACTATTTTATATCACATTCGTCATTCCCTCCTTTTATCATTCCATGATAACCGAACTATCCAATCCATAGCTACGGTTCCTCATCTAAAAGATCCGTCGCTGCATTTCCAATTCCTGTCTTAGCCCCCCTTCATCTGCCTCACCCTCATGGATTTTAACAGTTAAGTTTTTTTTTTCGGTGATTGGGGCGGTGATCTGATCCAGTGCACCCCGCATTCTACCCATCACACATTTAAGGATGGCCAGGCCCACAAAGATGCAGCCGATAGCTACCACTAGATACATGGCCATATTTATCAACCAGTCCTTCCATCCTCCAAATCCCCAGTTACCCCAAGAGCCAGGATCCTGCATCCCGTCCAAGTGATCCCGTATGCGATCCATAAATTTAGTGATGTTAGCGGTCAAGTCCTGAACTCCCATGATACACTTGCCCTGTACTATGGCGCATACCCCACCCTCACGGGCCAGAAGATAGTCAAGAGCATACCGGTTCTGCATTGCAAACAACCGTAGCTGAGACAACTCCTTGGTTATTGCCCCGAGGGCTCCCAAGATTTCATTTCCCAAGATGGTAAGGCCGCAAATAAAATAATTCCGATCACTGACAGCCAAGGAACCCCCCACACCTCCCAGTTTATCCAACTTTGAAATGCCATTCGGGCCGCCCAGCAATGCGGAAAGCCCTAGTCCCAACAGTGATATGAGAGACATTCGCCCAGCCACAGAGGAGCTGGAGGCCGGCGTTCAATGGAACGCAAGTGGTGTTGTAACAAACGCATTGGCCAGACGCCTGGGTGATATGGCACCTCCTGTCCGTACAGGTGGGAAACAGACATGTTATATTTGTGTCCACCTCTACCAGCAAACAGCCATATCCTTCACTGCTGAAGCAATTCTCGTACGACCGGGAATCCCTATTGGGAGTGAAGTGGCTAGGTATGTACGCCCTCCACCGTCGCAGCCTATCGTACTGTGAATGGGAATTATCCCGAGGAAGGGGAAGGCAAATAGCCGGTGGTGCTGAACCCGGATCGTAAGGAAGAGTGACCTGATCGGGCAGTGGTTCGGAATGCTGACAATGAACCACCGTTTGGGGAGTGCCCCAAAGTGGTGAAACAGAAAATAACCGAGATACCGCTGCGGGGTTTGGGTAGCAGACAACCCGTCCCTGGCCATACAAGCGGTGGTAAATCTGGTAGAAGAGATTCATACTACCCAGGTTTTCCTCAGTTTGGCCTTTAATTAACTTAAGTGTATCTCCCGGTAACCTACGTTCTAGCTGTACTTCCCTTCTCATACGTCCCGTCCTCTCTCTAGTCCCTTTCTCTTTCACATAGCCTCTTCCTACACTCTTCTGACAGCCTGATTTTACCTTTATTGTACCACTCTTAACACATCCAAAATCAAATTTACATGTATTCCAAAAACAAGGCAATGTCCATATAATGTTCCCTTCCCATCACCGGGACCGGTGCAACTGCTTCATGACTCCTGCATTCTCCTTAACTTTGATGACCTTCCATGAGTCGATACCATGTCCTCGTATAAGGGGGCAGCGAAGAACATCACCTTTGCATAGGTGATGTATCCTTGTAGATTGGTTGGGGCTACACAGATACATAATATTCCCCTTTTCCATGTCCATCGCCAATAACACGCCAAGCGAAGTGAGGCCAAATATCAGACAGACGATGCATAGCCACTCCATCATGCTCCACACCTGTAAAATAGCACTTGAGAAGGGAGGCAGGTTAGTATCCAACCTTTTACAGTAGTGGAGATGGACTCAATTTACAGTGATGTAGGTGGACCCAAGCACTTCGCCCCTCCACTTTAACTGCTGTGGGGGTGGTAAGGAGAACTTGGAAGGGCCCGTCCCATCGCGGCTCCGACCCCTTCCTAGTCCAATTTTTGACCATGACATAACTACCGGGCTGGACTGAAAGTGAGCTAGGTACTGGGGGCAATGGCTGGTGAGCCGCACGGACCTGGCCATGGAGTTCCTTGAGCACTTGCGTGAGGGCTAGAACATAGGCGGTCATTTCTTCAGTCATCTGATGAAACTGAACCAGTCTGGGAATCTGCAGGCTCCAGGGAGTTCTAAGAGGCCTGCCATAAAGAATCTCGGCGGGAGAGAGCCGGGCTGGTCCCGCAGGTGTAACCCGCAGCTGGAAGAGGGCAACGGGGAGCAACTTAAGCCATGTCAGTCCCGTGTCTGCTCTTAATTTAGCCAATTTAGTTTTGAGGGTCTGATTGTGTCTCTCAACCAACCCGGCCGCCTGCGGTCTGTAAGCACAGTGTAACTGCTGGCGTATGCCCAACTGGGAGCAAAACTCCTTGTTAATTTGTCCAATAAAATGAGGCCCATCATCAGAACTTAACTGAGCTGGTATACCGTACCGGGGAATGATTTCCCTCATCAAGACTTTAACCACAGTAGCAGCTTTATTATCGATAGTCGGATACGCCTCGACCCATCTGCTGAACACATCCACAATGACCAAAACATATTTGTAACATTGACACCTTTCCAACTCAATGTAATCCATTTGGAGCGTCTCAAAGGGACCACTGGGCAACGGGGTTTGCCCCTTCCCACAAGGGATACCTTTTCCGGTGTTATATTGCTGACAAATCAAACACCGATTACTGATACTTTGGGCCAACCCCTGCATTTTAGGGTGCCACCAAGTGTCCAGCAACAAATCACTAGTCCCTCGAGCCCCACAATGAGTTGCAAAGTGTACACATTCAATGACCCATAAAGCCAGCACATCAGACATACAAGTCTGATGTGCAGGCGTGGTCCATAAAGAGGAAACAGAATCATATGTACAACCTAACCGTTTCCACATTTGTTTATCACTCTCAGGAGCGTCCTCCTGTAACCTTATGACGTCGTGGATGGTTGGCATTGACTTGTCAGAAGCAGACATATTTATAGTAGATCGTTTAGTCTGACTTAACATCTTAGGCACCATCACTTGCTGAATTTGCGCGGCTGTTCGCGCTGCACGATCTGCTCGTTCATTACCAACGTCAACTGGGGTTGTACCATTCGTGTGGGCAGCGCATTTAATAACGGAAATCTGCGCTGGCATAAGGAGGGCCTGCAGTAGGTCATTAACTAAACCCCGGTGGGATATTTGACCACACATAATCATGTCAGGTTGTTGTGACGAAATGTCACTCAAATCGCCCCTTATTGTGGTAGTTTCCTGAATCAAGGCTAAACATTCTTGACCAGGCGCGTCCTCATGGACAGGGGGACCGCTAAGAAAACAGGCTGGATTGATAGTGGTACAGTATTTAAATGTCAGACGTGGATTGTTCAAAAGGTATATCTCATACCTATTCTGACGAGCTGCGGTAAGATGCTGACCATTCGCCCCATATCCCTGGCATGGTACTGGTCATGGACCTGACGTGTAATATGAGGGCTTACCGAAGCTGACTGTGGCCATAAATGTGGTGATATTGTAACAAAATCGGCTGTACCTTCTTTTCCCATGACTGTGGCTGTAACCTTGACTGGCCATTCGGTCTCAAGTAATGGCCGGTATTTGTCCTCCAACTCCCTGTTTCGTCCAGTTCTGTCATAGGCCAGGGTAACGTGATGCAGTGACTGTTCAACGTCTAACGTCCACCACTGGGGGGGTGATAGAAATATAGCACTGTTGTCTCATCCTCCTCTTCGCTGATCCACCCACCCAAAGTCACTATATTGGGGCTCCTGCTGGTAAACTACCATTTCTGCCGCTTGTTGGGGTCGCAGATCATCCTTTTTCATTACATACTCAGTCTTAACCTTTGTAACTGAGCCTCCTTCTTGGCCTACACCCTCCTTCCAATAAAATCTGACTGCCCTTGCCATCTGGGAAGAGTCGTTCTCTGTCCAATTCATGTTATTACATTTCACAGCAGTAACCACAGAAGGTGGTAGGCAATGCATTAACATAGCACAGTATTGAGGGGAATTCTGACCATTTTGATACAGCAAATCGCCTGACTGCCCCCGGTAGATTTCATTAAAACGCTCCAGAAATTCCTCTGGCTCTTCAGTCTTCCTAGGTTTTAGGTCTAAGATAACAGAAAGATTTATGGGCCTTTGAAATGTGCTATTCAACACATTCAAGATCTGTGTCCTTCTTTTCTCTATTTGCTCTTTTTTTTTTAAACTTAAAAATGTTTGAAAATTCAAATTGAATTACTGCAACTTGCAAGCTTAGCTCTGATCTCAACTCAGAACTAAATTTACAATTTGCTTAACACAAACTTGTATAACATTTACAACTTAATTATTTCTTTATCTTAACAATTTTTCTTTCAACAAGTTTTTTTTTCTTTTACATACACATAAGTATTAGCAAAATCAACTATCATCTCCAGATTGACACTTTTTAAAATGGTGTCCATGATCTTCTTTAAGTTTCTATTAATCTCCAGATAAAATGAGATAAACCTTATTTCAAGTAAGTAAAACTTAAGATTCTGGCAATTTCAATCAATTGCTTTCGAAAATAATAACTTTTATCAAAGAGGTGGAGAAACCCACTGGTTTCCTTTAATTAATTCAAAACGTAACTTTGCTGGTGTTCACTGACTCAAAGGAAAGGTATCCGATTACACTGCAGACTGGTGCTGTTATCTCAAGGCCTGAGTGAGAAGCACTGTCTGTTTTCAACTTCGCCTGCTGCTGTTAACCCTTTGAGAGACTTCTGCTTCAACCAATATGCAGCATTCCTCACAATCTCAACTAGACCTCGGAACTGCGTTTTTCGCCAATACAGTCCAAGGAGACAATTTTAGCTTAATCAACTATATATTTAAAACACTCACACATAGAGTTGAACCATCTTCAGATTTAAAAACAGTTATACTGGACTGAACCTTCATCTACTGAAGTCCCATCAGCCCCTGAACCCATATAATAGACTGAACCCTCATTACTGAAGTCACATCAGCCTCTGAACCCATATAATAGACTGAACCTTCATGACTGAAGTCACATCAGCCTCTGAACCCTTATACTTGGAATTGAATCATCATTTGAGATGTCCCATCAACCCAAAACCCTAACCCAAGCCGAAACAACAATATGAAATCCCATCAATTAAATTGCTAATCCCCAGACTGACCTGTGATTTCGTCGAGGCGGTCTTTCTGTGCCAACAGCGAGTGACCAGACTAATCAGACGATAAGACGAGGGGAACAATCAATGCGCGGTCGTTTTCCAGTTCTACATTGAGGGCCCTTTGTTCCCCATCCTCCTGTTCATAATCAGTCTAATTCTGATTTCGCAGTTGGATCAGGATCGCCCTGAGAAATCCCAGTTTTCGGCACCAAATGTTGATTCCCAAATTTCTTTCTCTGTCAGTCTGGCCTCAATAAAAGTTGAGATGGATTCGCACGTAAAAAGAAGTCATTTATTTAGCTTGCAAGCTTGATTCATTTCATAGAAACATAAGAGACATCCAGTTTCCTATATCCCAGAAAGCGAATGAACAAAGAAACAAAGGGATCTCTGCAAATCAATTCAAATGGTATCAAGTTTCACATACTCGACGCCCATAGGTCAGCCTATATCCCTCCTGACCTGTTTGATCTATTCTGATTGGCTCACTTCCAATCCCTTTCTCTGGCCCCTATCAATGCAGCATCACTCTCATAGACACACCTCTTCCTGCTTTTTCCATGCGGTCTCAAATCCCTTTCTCCCTAACTGCCAGAATCAAAGTGGCTTATTTCTACATTACATTAACTAGTATCTCTAAAGTAAGTATTTTATATCACATTCGTCAGTTGCTGAGGACCGGAGGGTGTTTGTGAAGATCTGACAATTATCAACCAATATAAGGAGACTTCTGAATGTAGTGATGTCGCCCCTGTCGGTTTCGGAGCCAGAGGTAATAATTTCCATGGATCTGGAGAAGCGTTAGAATGGGTAGAATGGGAGTATCTCTTTAGATGCTGGGCAGCTTGGGTTTGGACCTAGGTTCATTTCTTGGATCAAATTGTTGTATAAGGCCCCCACTGCGAGCATTCGTACCAACGCATTAAACGTGGAGTACTTTCGACTGTATTGGGGAACAAGGCAGGGGTGTCCACTGTGGTGAATGTATAATTACTGATAATTCACCAGTGCACTGTGTTATGTTATTAACCCTGTGGGCTCTACCTATGGGCCATTGTGTGGCTTCACCCACAGGGGATATGTTGGGGCATGTACGGGCTCCACCCATGGCTCCACCCGCTTTACAGGAAGTATAAGAGCTGCTGACCTGCGGGGCCGCCTTCAGTGTTGTACCGGTCACAGGCAGGCTCAGTTCTAAGCTGATTAAAACCACGGTTTACTTCTCCACCTGTCTTCGAGTGAATTGATGGTCGCATCATCCACTTTCCCCGTTACTTTTTGCATTGGCAATTGACCCACTGGCTATTGCACTGAGGTTGTCAACAGAGTGGAAGGGTATAGAGAGGGGAGGTATGGAGCATCAAGTGTCCCTATAAGTGGGTGACTTGTATGTAACAGCCCCTCTCTCCAGTGTAGGAAAGATTATGGAGGAGTTAAGTAAGTTTGGCTCCTTTTAGGGTTGTAAACACAACGTGAAGAAGAGTGGTGTTTCCAGTGAGCCCTCAGGAACAGGGAATGGGTTTGGAGAAATTGCCGTTTTGGCTGGCTAGGCCACATTTTAGATATTTGGGAATATAGGTGGCTCACAACTTGGAATTTGGCCATACTGCTAGAAGGGGTGAAGAGGGATTTGAAAAGGTGGAATGCTCTTCTGTTATCGTTGGCAGGAAGGGTTCAAACGGTGAAAATGGTGGTTCTTCCAAAATTTTTACTTATATTCCAGAGTCTCCCAATCTTTTTACCTACATTTCTTTTTGCGAAGCTTAATAAGCTGATTTTGACCTTTGTATGGGCGGGCAAGGCACCTTGGGTTTGGAGAGCATTTTTGCAGAGAGATAGGCAGTCAGTGGTGTTGATGTTGCCAAATTTGATGAACTACTAAGGTTTGGAAATGGGTCGTGAATTAAGGGTCAGTTTGGGGGGGATGGAGGAGGTCGTTTTTGAGAGCATTGGTGATAATACCTCTTCCGTTCTTTTCAACCAGATTCTCTACCAGCCTGGTGGTGGTAGCCTCCTTAAGTATTTGGAACCAGTTTAGACAACCAGTTTTAAGCTGAAGTCTACGTCGTTAAGGGCACTGATATGCGGGAACCATAGATTTATCCTGGTGGGAATGGACTCGTCATGCAAGATCTGAGAAAGGGAAGGGGTAAAAAAGTTTAGGGGTTTATTTGTGGAGGGCAGGTTTGCGAGTCTGAGGAGGAACTGATTGAAAATTTCAGCTTCTGGGGGGGAATAGGTTCAGATATTCATTGGTGAGAAACCTTGTTCAGAAGGAGCTTGCTTGACGGAAGACCCGGGTGTCCAGGGGGCGAGAGGCTTGTACCTCCTTGGCAGCCTGGAGACTGATCTTATTGGCATGGAGGAACTCAGAGCCCCCAAAATCAGGAGTATGGGTTAGCGACATGGCTAACTGTTAGCAGATTCAATAAGGGTGGGGGTTAGGGATTAAGGGGGCAGGGGGGAGTTATGTTAGTTTAGTTTAGTTTAGGCAGGAACAGTGAGAAGCGATGGAGGGGGTGTTACGCACTGAATCTTGTTTACATTTGTATTTGTATCTATTGTTGTTATAAAACCATGAATGCCTTAATAAAATGTTTATTTAAACTTTCTACATTTTCTTGGTTGCCGCCCTTCTCCCTGATAGTTAACATGCCAGAAAAACTGGCTTGAAAGGGCCACATATTCCTAGCACTGCAGGGGGCTAGCAGGGACCCGGCGCAAAACTAGCAGCTTTTGCTGCAGATACGGGCTCCCGCACTTCCTCCATGGCGGACTCAGACCGCGGAGCTGGATATTAAAAAGCGACCCCCAAGGGGCAGCACGGTGGCGCAGTGGATAGCATTGCTGCCTCATGGCGCCGTGGCCCCAGGTTCGCTCCCGGCTCTTGGTCACTGTCTGTGTGGAGTTTGCACATTCTCCCCGTGTTTGCGTGGGTTTCTCCTCCACAATCCAAAGATGTGCAGGCTAGATGGATTGGCCACATTAAATTGCCCCTTAATTGGAAAAAATGAATTGGGTACTCTAAATTTATTTTTAAAAAGCGACTCCCGATCGGCCGCGAGCCCGACCCTGACCTTCCGCCCAAACATTGCCCGGCCGCATAAAACGCCCCCCCTGCCCTCCGATCGGCCCACCCCCGACCAGGGCTGCCATGGACTGAGTCCGCAGCCGCCACGCTAGTTTCCCGACCAGCAGGACCATGTTAGATCCGCACCGTCGGGACTTCGGCCGGTCCGGGACGGTGAATGGCGGAGCAGGCCTCCAGCAATGGCCCCAGGTACGTGCTATGTGGCGCGGTGTACTCTCCGAGTAGGCCACTTTTCAGGGTCCGCAGCATCGGGGAACTGGTGCGGTCCCGATTCTGTGCGGGGAAATGGACCCTCCGCCCCGGCGCCGCCCGCGTTTTCTCCACGGGGTGCGGAGAATCCAGCCCAGTATCTTTGGATGAGATAGGGGAAGGGAAAATCTCTGATATTTATGGGCAGTTGATGGAGAGAGAGAGGGCTTTACTGGAGGAGATAAAGAGAAAATGGGAGGAAGTGTTGGAGTGTGAATTTGAGGGGGAGAATGTGGAGTGAGGCCCTATATAGGGTAAACTCTATCTCCTCGTGCGGGAAACTGAGCCTATTACAGGTTTAAATGGTGCACGGAGCACGTATGAGTGGGTTCTTTTCAAAGGTGGAGGCCAGAAGCAAGTGTTCAAGGGGCGAACCACTTGCACATGCTTTGGTCCTGCCCTAAATTAAAGAAGTTCTGGGAGCCTTTCTTCGAGACTATGTGAGATTTTGAGGGTAAAGGTTGGGTCATGCCTGTGGGTGGCGATATTTGGGGTATCGGATGACCCGGAGCTGCAGGAGGAGAAAAGGGGTATGTTTTGGCCTTTGCTTCCCTGATAGCCTGAAGGAGGATTCTGCTAGGGTGGTGGACACCAGAGCCACCTGGGGTGACGATTTGGGTGGGGAATCAATCGGAGGTTTTACATCTGGAGAAAATTTAAAAAGGCATTAGCGGGTCGGAGGAGGGGTTCTATTCAAGGTGGAGGCTGTTTATCTCCTTCTTCAAGAATTGGTAGTCATCTGCAAATGTGGGGGGGGGGCGGGGATGTAGATAGGAGGGGTTTTGCACAAAAGAGGGGTATATGGTGTGGGTTGTTTATTATGAAAATTGTATAAAGTTGAATGAGTGTTGTGTATATTGTAAAATGGAAAATATTCCGGAATAATTTTTCAAAACTTGGCACATCCCCCATGTTAATAAGGACAACATCGCATGTTCGACTGGGTTGAGTGTGCTGATACAACTGAGTAGCTTGCTAGGGTAGATATGAGACTACTACTTTGCGGTGAGTCTGAAGTCATATAAAGGCCAGACTGTATAAAGGCAACAACATTTCTTCTCTAAAGGAGCTGTGACCCAAATGGGTTTTTTGCCACATCTCGGTTGTTTCATGGCAAACAATACTGATATTAGCTTTTTATTCCAGATTTAGTTAATTAAATTGAAATTGCTCAGCTGCCATGGCAGGATCATTCATCCAGATCTCTGGATTACTGGTCCAATAACATAATCACTTATAGATCATAGTATTTACAGGGCAGAAGGAGGCCACCCGGCCCACCGAGTCTGCACCGGCTCCCGGAACGAGCACCCTACCCAAGGTCAACACCTTCACCCTATCCCCACAACCCAGCAACCCCACCCAATACTAAGGGCAATTTTGGACACTAAGGGCAATTTATCACGGCCAATCCACCTACCCAGCACATCTTTGGACTGTGGGAGGAAACCGGAGCACCCGGAGGAAACCCACACAGACACGGGGATGACGTACAGACTCCGCACAGACAGTGACCCAAGCCGGAATCGAACCTGGGACCCTGGAGCTGTGAAGCAATTGTGCTATCCACAAAGCTACCGTGCTGCCCTTAAGAACAAATTAATCTACACTATATCATTCTACCGTAATCCATGTACCTATCGAATAGCTGCTTGAAGGTCTCTAATGTTTCCGACTCAACTACTTCCACAGGCAATGCATTCCATGCCCCCACTACTCTCTGGGTAAAGAACCTACCTCTGACATCCCCCCTATATCTTCCACCATTCACCTTAAATTTATGTCCCCTTGTAATGGTTTGTTCCACCCGGGGTAAAAGTCTCTGACTGTCTTCTCTATCTATTCCCCTGATCATCTTATGAACCTCTATCAAGTCGCCCCTCATCCTTCTCCGTTCTAATGAGAAAAGGACTAGCATCCTCAACCTTTCCCCGTAACACCTACTCTCCATTCCAGGCAACATCCTGGTAAATCTTCTTTGCACCTTTTCCAAAGCTTCCACATCCTTCCTAAAATGAGGCGACCAGAACTGTACACAGTACTCCAAATGTGGCCTTACCAAAGTTTTGTACAGCTGCATCATCACCTCATGGCTCTTAAATTCAATCCCTCTGTTAATGAACGCTAGCACACCATAGGCCTTCTTCACAGCTCTATCCACTTGAGTGGCAACTTTCAAAGATGTATGAACATAGACCCCCAAGATCTCTCTGCTCCTCCACATTGCCAAGATCTCTACCGTTAACCCTGTATTCCGCATTCATATTTGTCCGTCCAAAATGGACAACCTCACACTTTTCAGGGTTAAACTCCATCTGCCACTTCTCAGCCCAGCTCTGCATCCTATCTATGTCTCTTTGCAGCTGACAACAGCCCTCCTCACTATCCACAACTCCACCAATCTTCGTATCGTCTGCAAATTTACTGACCCACCCTTCAACTCCCTCATCCAAGTCATTAATACAAATCGCAAACAGCAGAGGACCCAGAACTGATCCCTGCGGTACACCACTGGTATCTGGGCTCCAGGCTGAATATTTGCCATCCACAACCACTCTCTGACTTCTATCGGTTAGCCAGTTCATTATCCAACTGGCCAGATTTCCCACTATCCCATGCCTCCTTATTTTCTGCATAAGCCTACCATGGGGAACCTTATCAAATGCCTTACTAAAATCCATGTACACTACATCCACTGCTTTACCTTCATCCACATGCTTGGTCACCTCCTCAAAGAATTCAATAAGACTTGAAAGGCAAGACCTACCCCTCACAAATCCGTGCTGACTATCCCTAATCAAGCAGTGTCTTTCCAGATGCTCAGAAATCCTATCCTTCAGTACCCTTTCCATTACTTTGCCTACCACCGAAGTAAGACTAACTGGCCTGTAGTTCCCAGGGTTATCCCTGGTCCCTTTTTTGAACAGGGGCACGACATTCGCCACTCTCCAATCCCCTGGTACCACCCCTGTTGACAGGGAGGACAAAAAGATCATTGCCAATGGCTCTGCAATTTCATCTCTTGCTTCCCATAGAATCTTTGGATATATCCCGTCAGGCCCGGGGGACTTGTTTATCCTCAAGTTTTTCAAAATGCCCAACACATCTTCCTTCCTAACAAGTATTTCCTCGAGCTTACCAGTCTGTTTCACACTGTCCACTCCAACAATATGGCCCCTCTCATTTGTAAATACTCGTTCAAGACCTCTCCTATCTCTTCAGACTCAATACACAATCTCCCGCTACTGTCCTTGATCGGACCTACCCTCGCTCTAGTCATTCTCATATTTCTCACATATGTGTAAAAGGCCTTGGGGTTTTCCTTGATCCTACCCGCCAAAGATTGTTCATGCCCTCTCTTAGCTCTCCTAATCCCTTTCTTCAGTTCCCTCCTGGCTATCTTGTATCCCTCCAGTGCCCTGTCTGAACCTTGTTTCCTCAGCCTTACATAAGTCTCTTCCTTCCTCTTGATATTCAACCTCTCTTGTCAACCATGATTTCCTCATTCGACCATCTCTTCCCTGCCTGACAAGGACATACATATCAAGGACACGTAGTACCTGTTCCTTGAACACGTTCCACATTTCACTTGTGTCCTTCCCTGACAGCCTATGTTCCCAACTTATGCACTTCAATTCTTGTCTGACAACATCGTATTTACCCTTCTCCCAATTGTAAACCTTGCCCTGTTGCATGCACCTATCCCTCTCCATTACTAAAGTGAAAGTCACAGAATTGTGGTCACTATCTCCAAGATGCTCCCCCACTAACAAATCTATCACTTGCCCTGGTTCATTACCAAGTACCAAATCCAATATTGCTTCCCCTCTGGTCAGACAATCTACATACTGTGTTGGAAAAGCTTCCTGGACACACTGCACAAACACCACCCAATCCAAACTATTTGATCTAAAGAGTTTCCACTCAATGTTTGGGAAGTTGAAGTCACCCATGACCACTACCCTGTGACTTCTGCACCTTTCCAAAATCTGTTTCCCAATCTGTTCCTCCACATCTTTGCTACTATTGGGGGGCCTACAGAAAACTCCTATCAAGGTGACTGCTCCTTTCCTATTTCTGACTTCAACCCATACTACCTTAGTAGGCAGATACTCCTCGAACTGCCTTTCTGCAGCTGTTATACTATCTCTAATTAACAATGCCACCCCCCCACCTCTTTTACCACCCTCCCTAATCTTATTGAAACATCTATAACCAGGGACCTCCAACAACCATTTCTGCCCCTCTTCTATCCCAAGTTTCCGTGATGGCCACCACATCTTAGTCCCAAGTACCGATCCATGCCTTAAGTTCACCCACCTTATTCCTGATGCTTCTTGCGTTGAAGTATACACACTTCAACCCATCTCCGTGCCTGCAAGTACTCTCCTTTGTCAGTGTTCCCTTCCCCACTGCCTCACTACACGCTTTGGAGTCCTGAATATCGGCTACCTTAGTTGCTGGACTACCAATACGGTTCCCATTCCCCTGCCAAATTAGTTTAAACCCTCCCGAAGAGTACTAGAAAACCTCCCTCCCAGGATATTGGTGCCCCTCTGGTTCAGATGCAACCCGTCCTGCTTGTACAGGTCCCACCTTCCCCAGAATGCGCTCCAATTATCCAAATACCTGTAGCCCTCCCTCCTGCACCATTCCTGCAGCCACGTGTTCAACTGCACTCTCTCCCTATTCCTAGCCTCGCTATCACGTGGCACCGGCAACAAACCAGAGATGACAACTCTGTCTGGCCTGGCTTTTAACTTCCAGCCTAACTCCCGAAACTCGTATTACCTCCACACCCCTTTTCCTACCTACGTCGTTGGTACCAATGTGCACCACGACTTCTGGCTGCTCACGCTCCCCCTTCAGGATCCTGAAGACATGATCCGAGACATCCCTGGCCCTGGCACCCGGGAGGAAACATACCTTCCGGGAGTCTTGCTCGTGACCACAGAATCTCCTATCTATTCCCCTAACCATTGAATCTCCTACTACTATTGCTTTTCTATTCTCCCCACTTCCCTTCTGAGCCCCAGAGCCAGACTCAGTGCCAGAGACCTGGCCGCTCGGGCCTTACCCCGGTTGGTCATCCCCCCCAACAGCATCCAAAATGGTATACTTGTTTTGAAGGGGAACGGCCAAGAGGGATCCCTGCACTGTCTGCCTGTTTGTTTTCTTTCCCCTGCCTGTAACCCAGCTACTCTTGTCCTGTACCTTGGGTGTGGTTACCTCCCTGTAACTCCTCTCTATCACTCCCTCTGCCTCCCGGATGATCCGAAGTTCATCCAGCTCCAGTTCCGTAACACGGTCTCTGAGGAGCTGGAGTTGGGTGCACTTCCCACAGGTATAGTCAGCGGGGACACCGATGGTATCCCTCACCACCCACATCCTACAGGAGGAGCATGCAACTGGCCTAGCCTCCATCCCCTCTTACCTTACAGAATATAACTGCCCTGTGGACCAACTGGACCTCCGCCCTCCGACTCTGCTCCCAGTCAGCTGCACTCTCTGTAAACTCCTGACTCCCTTCTCGCTCTTTGCGGAAATGTAGGAAACAAAATGAAAGGAGCACCTTACTCCCTCCTCACCTAACTCCCTCAGTCACCAAACTCTCACTATAGCACTCAAATGCACCAAATTCAGCACTCCTTCAGTCACCAAACTCTCACTATAGCACTCAGATGCACCAAATTCAGCACTCCCTCAGTCACCAAACTCTCACTATAGCACTCAAATGTACCAAATTCAGCACTCCCTCAGTCACCAAACTCTCACTATAGCACTCAAATGCACCAAATTCAGCACTCCTTCAGTCACCAAACTCTCACTATAGCACTCAGATGCACCAAATTCAGCACTCCCTCAGTCACCAAACTCTCACTATAGCACTCAAATGTACCAAATTCAGCACTCCCTCAGTCACCAAACTCTCACTATAGCACTCAAATGCACCAAATTCAGCACTCAGTGCAAACAAAGTCTGCACTGTAGTGGATCACTTTTATACTGTGAATCTAGCCTCTGAAAACTGGCCTAATCCAATTAACTAATTAACAAGCTCCAGCTGCAAGTACCTACAAGTAGAACCTTTGTTTGAAGCTGATTGAAAATTCAGCTTCTTCTAAACCAAACAGCAACTTTTGAGTTAATTAACTAAATAAAAGAAAGACTAGACTTTAGATAAAAATGAACTCTTATACTCCCTCAGTCGCCAAACTCTCACTATAGCACTCAAATGCACCAAATTCAGCACTCAGAGAAGGGTCAGTAACCAAAGGATTCAGAAGAAGAGGTGGATTGGCCATGCTATATTGCTCATTTGTGTCCAAAGGGTAGGTGGGGTTATGGGGATAGGGCGGTGGAGTGGGCCTAGGTACAGTGCTCTTTCGGAGGGTCGGTGCAGACTGGATGGGCCAAATGGCCTCCTCCTGCACTGTGGGGATTCTATGATTCTAAGTTTATTTAATAAATTTAGAGTAACCATTTCTTTTTTTTCCAATTAAGGGGCAATTTAGCATGGCCAATCTACTGACCATGCACATCTTTGGGTTGTGGGGGTGAGACCCATACAGACACGGGGCTGGGATCGAACCTGGGTCCTCGGCACCATGAGGCAGCAGTGCTAACCACTGTGCCACCGTGCTGCCTATATGATTCTAAGTAAGGTGATTGGAAAAAGAACTAGAGGCAACATGAGAACATTTTTTGTTAAATGCAGAGTTGCTGTAATTTGGGATACACTGCATGAATGAATAGTTGAAGCAGATCAAATTGTAGCTTTCCCAACATATAAACAGTTGGAGAGGGTTAATATCAAGGAGCTATAGAGAAAGAGTACGGGTGTGGGACTAATTGCATAACTCTAATACATAGCTGGCACAGTGATGATGCAATGAATTACTACCTCTTGTGTTGTATCATGCCAGGAACCTACAATGTATAAATTAATAATTATAGGAGATGCAGATCTTTCCTTTGTGCATTAATGCATGGGTTTGCCCAAGCACAGACACTGGGTTTTAACATAATGCTTTTTTATTTTAAAAATAAATTTAGTGTACCCAATTATCGACTATTACTATTACTAGTACTGGGCTGGATCGAACCCGGGTCCTTGGTGCCATGAGGCAGCAGAGCTAACCACTGCGCCACCGTGCCTTCCTATAATGCTTTTTTAAAAAAGGGAAAACTTACCTTGTGATGTATTTTCCAAGAGCTTGCATGTGTGAAAAATGTCTTATGTGGAAGAATGATAAAATGTGAGAGCCTGTTCCATTTTGATAAATACCTATCATCAAATCCCTCAAATGCTCTTATGTCTAAAAATATTTAAATTCCTACTTGAAGTCAGAACAATCAAATATCATCCATTGTCTTCAAAGGGATTTGTAAATCATTTCGGATATATATTAATGTCACTCATGGCATACGGAGTCAAAACATTAACTCTCCGCAGATGCTGCCAGATGTGCTAAGTTTTTTCCAGCATTTTCTGTTTCTATTTCAGGTTCCCTGCATTTGCAGTATTTTGCTTTGATTTCAGAATTTGTTGCCCATCTCTAATTGCCCTTGATAGAAGGTGGCGGTGTGCTGCTTTCTTGAACTGCTGCAGTTCAATTGTTGTAGTAACACTCACAGTTCTGGTAGAAAGGGAGTTCCAGGATTCTAACCCAGTGAAAGTGGAGGAACAGCAATATATTTCCAAGTTAGGATGGTGACTTGTAGGGGAACTGGTAGATAGTGGTGTTCCCATGCATCTACTGCCCTTGTCATTCTAGGTGATATAGATCGCAGGTTTGACAGGTGCTGTTGAAGTTGGTTAGTTGCTGCAGTGCATCTTGTAGCCACTTTTGTCACTTTGTGTCAGTAAATTAAAAAAATAGTTATGTCTTCTAGTTCCTGTAAGTTAGAATTGGTTCAGAAGGGCACTTGGCACAGAAGATGGCTGCCTGACACACAAGATGGAGACACAGAGAATAAAGCAGACATAACTGATGCCTGGAGCTCAGCAGGGTGCCAGTGGGACAGATAGGAGCAGATCCAGGACAAAGGGAGCCAGACAGGAAGATTAAGAAATACATAAATGTGGGACACCACTTGAATAAAGCTGACTTCAGCCAAGGTGTATACAATGATATGCTAATACGAATGTCTTGGGCCATTTCCTAAAACAAAGGGACAATCGATACTGCTTTCCTGCTGTTACCTGGAACCTGTAAAACCTCTTTAACTATAACCATGTGTAAATGGCAAAACGCTTACAAATAGCGATGTACAATCTATAAAATGTTTAAAGATAACAAGGTGATAATTGTTTTGTATCTGGGCTCATTGTGAACCCGAAGTGGCTGTTTAAAGATAACAAGGTGATAATTGTTTCGTATCTGGGCCCATTGTGAACCCAAAGTATAAAATGAATGACTGCCATTCAAACCACGAGAAAGGCTGGCTACCGTACCACGGGGTACGTACGCTTTCTCCCAAAGCTTTGTTTAACAATAAACTGCCCTAATTGGACACAGCAAGTCTGACTCCTGAAGTGGTTGATTTTCCCACAACATATTGGCGTAGTCTGGCAGGATCTTACTTCTGGTGAGTTCCGATCGAAGACCTCGATCGGAAAGCTGGGGTAAAGATCGTTTTGAATCTGCAGGAGTCAGACAGGTCAAAAGGGGCAGTTTAAAATAAGGTACCTATTGTGATAAGCATAGTGATATAAGTCTTGACTGTATAGTGACATGATAATAGATCAGGTTTGGTACTAACTGCTGATAGTATTAAGGATGTGTGGCTTGTGCTGATCAACAAATGGACAAGGTAGTGCTGCCCCAAACGCCTAGCCTTTTACTGGTTGTCAAGAGGAGGAATCTCCCACACGAAGGTCAGGATTTGAAGTGGGTATTGAGGCACCAAAGGCACTAAGGATTGTGAAGCACACGTGGCAGAAATCGGCTAACCTCGAACTCTGTAGTGGCGAACAAAAGCAGAGTTCTTGTATGAAAGAAGAGCATAAGTTGGGTACTGGGCTGTCAAATGTCTTATTAGCGGTGCGGAAAAGGAGCTGATCAACTCTGACCTAGAGCCGAACTCCGGTGGAGAAGCACGTTGCCGAGGCGGTAATAGTGGACACCGTGAGTATAAGTCAAACACTGAGAGACGGTAGCGATAGCGCGGGGCTGGAATAGTAATAGTGGCTGGGGGGTAGTGAAGTCCCTTCAGTAGAGAGCACACTTTGCTAGGAGGCAGCTGCGGACGTACAGACGGTGCTAGGGTAGTAATAGTGGCTCGGGGATAGTGAAGTCCCTCCAGTAGAGAGCACACTTTACTCATAGTAACCGGGGGTATTGAAGTCTGCGAGATGGCAGGCAATGATATAAAAAGGGGATCTACAGGTTCTCTTATCGAGACATATATGACAGACAGACAAGTGATGATAAAAAAGATGAAGAAGGACGGCTGGGACACTTCCCAGACCTTAGAGCAACAGAGGGGTTGGATAGACAAAGAGAAGAGAAACAAGACTAAAAAGATAGGGATAATGTTAGTACATCAGTTAGCAGGACTAATTGAACAAATAGGCACCTCTACTGAAAAGGAAGACAAAGAGAAGATCAGGGGATTAGAATCTAGACTAAGGGAACTGGAGAAACACAACTACGTGTTGAGAGAACAAGGGAGGGGGGGAAACTGATCCCCTACCCCCTTACGAGCCCACACAGCAGGGGCCAAACACCCCTCCAGCAGGGTGGGGTGCGTTAGAATACAATTTAGCGCCAGTAACCCGAGGGGGAACAGATGCGCAGCCAAAAGCAAATTATAAACCCTTTATCCCAGGTGAGAGACAGCAGATAATGGCTTCCCTGGGCAAATTACAACCTAGAAGCGCAAACACCAAATTCTGGGAAGAATTAGACACAATCTGGGTAGGACACAAGTTACACCTAAGAGACGTACACCAGCTGGTCAGGGCAGCCTGTCCAGCAGATAAGTGGAGGCAGGTAGCTGGTGGACCCGCCACTCCTGCAGCCCAGGATTATAACGGGGGACGGTGGACACATGCCGTCGCTTTACCAGCAGAGATAGATGCACAGCAGGACCCCTTCGCCCAATTTAAAATGGAAATCCAGAGAATGTTGGGAATGCTCCCACTAACTGGAGCAAGATCACTACCACAAGACAGCAGAAAGGGGAAGGAGCTTCTGAATACGGGGAACGATTGTTCCACGTGTACCAAGAGTGCTCAGGGCAAGGGAACCCATGCCGTGGGGATCGGGCGTTCATCCAAGCTTTTAAAGATAGACTCTCTAGTGCCCACCAGGCTATCCTAAAAATGGGAGTGATTATGTCCCAGGAGTACGACGAGTTGGTAGAGTGGGCTAGCGGTGTACAGGTAGAGGAGACATCCCAGGTCAGAGCAAGACCAGAAAGAGTAGCAACCCCCAGTAACAGGAACTGGGCCAAGCCGAAACTGACCTGCCACAATTGTGGCCGGCAAGGGCACTATGCAAGGGATTGCAGGGCCCCACAGAAAGGAGACAGACCAGGAGACAGTGGGAAGCATTGCAGCCACTGTAATAAGTATGGGCATTCAGAAGCAGTGTGTTGGGAGAAGCATGGGAGACCCCGACCCGATCCAGGACCACCACAGAACCGGAGAGATCACGGAACCTCCGAGGTCAGCAGGGCTGACGGTCTGCAGCCCCCATTCACAAGGGTAAAAAGGAGGGAAGAATCTATGTGTCTGCACTAGTCGGGGGCAGACAATATGAGATGCTAGTGGACACAGGAGCGTCCATATCTGTTACCAACCTACCCTTACCCCATACAAACAAAATGATTCACCTAACCGGGATAGGAGGGAACAAAACACCCACCTACCTGAGCGAAACCACATTAGTAGAAATAAATAATTTGTATATACACATGAGATTCTATGTATGCCAAAATAACGAGGGTACAATAATGGGAAATGATTTAATGAAGGAATATAAAGTTTTAATAGATTGTGGAAAGGGAAAATTGATTTGGCCAAGACAGGACGGTTGGGAAACTAAAATAGGGAAACTTACAAATCACTTGGAAACCATTAAGGTGGCCACAGTCACCGCCAGAAATTGGGAATTAGAGACAGGGGTGTTCGGAGCCATCTGTGCTTCCATCCCCAGAGTGTGGGCGGAGACAAAATTAGATACTGGACTGACTAAAACGGACCCGATAAAGGTACCATGACCAGAGCATAAGCCCCACAGAGAGTATCCAATTAAGCCAGAGGCAGAAAAGGCCGTAGTAGAAATAGTCAAAGGGTTAGTGGAGAGGGGAATCCTAAGGGAGACCACAAGCACCACTAACTCCCCAACCTGGCCAGTAATCAAGCCTGATGGGAGCTATAGGCTCACGATAGATTATACCGGACTTAATAAAGTCACGCCCAAATTGCACCCCATTGTAGCAAACCCCTCGACAATCCTGAACGGACTGTCGCAGGAACATAAAATATTCACAGTATTGGACATAGCCAATGGATTCTGATCCCTACCATTGGATCCAGAATCCCAGGACAAATTCGCCTTTACAGTAGGGGACAGACAATACACGTGGACTCGCCTACCACAGGGATTCCACAACAGCCCTGCTATCTTCCATCGGGTAATGAGTGACATCCTGAGTAGGGTAGTACTACCAGAGGGCAGCACAGCCCTACAATATGTAGACAATATCATAATAGCTTCAGGGTCCAAGTCAGGACACCAGGAAGCACTGTACCTAATCCTACACGAGTTAGAAACTGCAGGGTTAAAGGTAAGCCCCAAGATGGCACAAATCGGGAAGGCACAGGTCCTATATCTAGGACACCTTATATCCCAAGGACTTTAAGAAATAACAGCAGATCGGAAGCAGGCAATTCAACAAATGCCGCAACCCGTCACCATAAGAGGGGTCAGGAAGGTGTTAGGGTTATTCAACTATAGCCGAAGTTTTATCCCGGGGTTCACAAAATTGGCCGAACCAATACAGGGACGAGTCAAAGGGGGAAAACCAGCGTTAGAGCCAGTAAAATGGGGACCGGAGCAGGAAGAGGCTTACAGTAAACTAAAAACAGAACTAATATCAGCCCCTGGACTAGGGTTACCAGATTCGAATAAAGACTTTCATATCCATTGTCGCAATGAGGGAGGATTCTATTCTGCAGTAGTGACACAGGACCATGGCAACAAGAGGAGACCCATAGGGTACTATTCGACTGCAGAGGGACCGACAGTCACCGGGTTGCCAAGATGCATAGCCGTTTTAGATTGTGCCGCCTGGGCCGTAAGAATTAGCGAACCAGTAGTGATGGCAGGGAACATAATCCTCCACACCAAGCACACCTTGATGGAAATGTTAAATACGGGGAAATTGAGGTCAGTTTCGAACATAAGGAGGGCCAAGTGGGAAGCTATCCTCCTACCCCTAAGCAAGTCCGTAGTAATAGTAAGAGATATAGGGGAGAATCCAGCAGAAGGGATTTTAGATACAGGAGAGCCACACACCTGTGGAGATGTAGACAGAGATGAAGGAGAAGGTAGAATAAAAGACACACCATTAACAACAGCTGAGGAGACCCTCTTTGTAGATGGGTCACGAAAATATGTAGAAGAATCACCCCGGACAGGGTGGGCAGTAGTGAATGATAAGTTAGAAACCATAAGGTCAGGAAGGATTGACGGAGGTCAATCCGCGCAAGTAGCTGAACTAGTGGCGCTCACACAGGCACTCGAGTTATCTGAGGGAAAAACCGTGAACATATACACGGATAGCCGATATGCATTTGGAATTATACATGATTACATGACAACATGGGGAAGGAGAGGGTTCATAACCACTGGCGGAACCCCTATCAAACATCAGCAAATAATTAAGGCGCTATTAAAAGCCAGCGAGAAACCCCGAGAAGCCGCAGTAATCAAAATTAAAGTGCACCAGAAGGAGCCAGGAAGAGACAACACGGATTGGTTGAATTTCAAAGGAAACCAAGCAGCTGATGCAGCAGCACAACTGGCTCTAGAACAAAAAACAATTGGCGAGCTACCAATAGCAGCTACAGAACCAGTAGAAGAAGATATAGATATTAGGGAATTACAGGAGAACACCCCAAGTGAGGAGAGAGAGAGAGATGGGAAGCGCAGGGTGCAGCCAAAGGGGCTGATAATGTTTGGAGACGAGAGGATAAGGTGATAGCACCGGAATGCATACAGAACACCTTATTGGAATTACACCATGGGCTCTCGCATGTGGGTAGAGAGGCCATGATAACCAGCTTAGGAAGAGAATGGTGGTGGAAAGGGATGGGAAGAGACGTAGCCCGACACTGCCACCGATGCATGATATGTGCAGAACACAGCCCTGGTAAACCCATAAAAATTTAAATGGGACACCAACCCAGACCCAAGGGACCCTGGGAACACCTGCAAATGGATTTCACAGGGCCACTACCACAATCCCATGGAAAAACTTATTGTCTGGTCATCATAGATCAATTCACCGGGTGGGTAGAAGCATTCCCTACCAGAAATTGTACTGCTACCATGGTAGCCAGAATATTGGCAGAGGAAGTAATCCCTAGATGGGGAGTGCCCCTACAAATTGATTCAGACCAGGGGACACACTTCACTGGGAAAGTGATGAAAACAGCGTGTAAGCTGATGGGGATAAAATAAAAATTCCATATCCCTTATCATCCACAGAGTTCTGGGATGGTGGAACGTATGACTAGAACACTTAAGATTACATAATGCTAACAGGCCTATAGTTTCCTGGATTATCCCTGCTACCTTTCTTAAACAGTGGTACCCCATTAGCTATTCTCCAGTCCTCTGGGATCCCACCTGTCACCAATGAGAATACAAAGATGTTCATTAAGGCCTCAGCAATTTCCTCCCTTGCTTCCCGCAGTATTCTGGGGTAAATCCCATCTGACCCAGGAGACTTATTCACCTTAATGTCTTTTAAAACACCCAATACCTCCTCCTTTTCAATGTCAACATAACCCAGATTGTCCACACACCCTACCCAAGAATTATCTTCCACAAAGCCCTTTTCTTTGAACACTGATGCAAAGTACTCATTTAGTACCTCACCCATTTCCTCTGGCTCAACACATAAATCTCCCCCACTGTCCTTAAGTGGTCCAATCCTTTCCCTGGCTAACCTTTTGCTTTTTACAAATGAATAAAAAGCTTCGGGATTCACCTTAATCCTACTTGCCAAGGATTTTTCATGATCCCTCCAAATTTCCCACCTAAGTACCTTCCTACTTTCTTTACACTCGTCAAATGTTCCGACTGCCCCATCCTTCTAGACCGTACAAAAGCCTTTTTCTTTTTCTAATAATCTTTATTAGTGACACAAATAGGCTTACATTAACACTGCACTGAAGTTACTGTGAAAAGCCCCTAGTCGCCACACTCTGGCGCCTGTTTGGGTACACAGAGGGAGAATTCAGAATGTCCAAATTACCTACAAGCACGTTTCTCCCACACGTGGGAGGAAACCGGAGCACCCGGAAGAAACCCACGCAGACGCACGGAGAACCTGTAGACTCCGCACAGACAATGACCCAAGCCGGGAATCGAACCTGGGACCCTGCCGCTGTGAAGCAACAGTGCTAACCACTGTGCTACCGTACCAGCCACGCTGTTCACAGTTCACTTTTGACGAGGTTCATTATATCCCTCGTTATCCAAGGCGCCCTAAACTTCCCATACTTATCCTTCGTTCTCTCAGGAACGTGACTTTCCTGAATCCTAATCAACTGTCGCTTGAAAGACTCTCACATGTCCGATGTTGATTTACCCTCCAACAGCCACACCCAATCCAAATTTTTCAATTCCTGTCTAATGTTATCGTAATTTGCCTTTGCCCAGTTTAGCACCTTACCTCATCCCCATCCAAAAGTACCCTAAAACTTATGGAATTGTGGTCACTATTGCCAAAATGTTCAGCAATTGAAACCTCAACCACCTGTCCAGGCTCATTCTCCAATACCAGGTCCAGTACTGCCCCTTCCCTCGTTGTACTATCTCCATACTGCATCAAGAAGCCTTCCTGGATATACCTTACAAACCTTGCCCCACCCATGCCCCTAGCACTAAGCGAGTCCCAGTCAATACAGGGGGAGGTAAAATACCCTACCACGACAACCCTGTTACTTTTGCACCTATCCAAAATCTGCCTATCTGCTCCTCTAACTCTCGCTGGCAGTTGGAGGGCCTGTAATCCCCCCCCGCCCCGGTAGTCACCACTGTTGTATTGTATATACCGCATATGAGGGGTATTACGGTAAGGCCCCTGTACTACAGGTACGGAGGTAGATCCCTGCCTGCTGGCTCCACCCAGTAGGCGGAGTATAAATGTGTGGGCTCTCTGAGCTGCAGCCAGTTCGGCAGCAGCTGCAGGAGGCGACACATTTCTGCGTAATAAAGCCTCGATTACACTCTACTCTCGTCTCGTCGTAATTGATAGTGCATCACCCCCTCCCCTTAATAAAAGCAAATTACTGCGGATGGTGGAATCTGAAACGAAAGAGAAAATGCTGGAAAATCTCAGCAAGTCTGGCAGCATTTGTAGGGAGAGAAAAGAGCTAACGTTTCCAGTCCGATGACTCTTTGTCAAAGCATCACCCCCCCCCCCCCCCCTCTTAATTTGGTTTCAGCTTGCCTCAGCGTGCGTGGGATGTTTTTGTTAATTACACTTTGTATGACACAGGCACCATTTCTACACACATTACTCCATCTCACCACAGGCCAAGATCCGGCCTGCGCTAACGCGTCGCTGACGCCGTTGCCATGGTTACAGCGCCACGCGATAATCGGGATTTGGGAAAGATCGCGATAAAACTGAAGGCCGCGCAAAGCCTCGCGAGATTTGGCAGAGGGAGTGAGAGAAGAAAAATGGCGGTTTTATCATAAGTACAGAGCAAAGAGTTTTCGAACTGGACAGTGGCGCTGACGGTCAGCGGCCCCCCCTCCCCCTCTTTATATCTGCCTGTATTCATTTTTAAGCTGTGGTCGGTGTGGCCGTACTCTCCCCCACATAGTTACTTCGTCCAGTGTCTCCTGCCCGCAGGTTCGCTCTCCGGTGCTGCCCCCCCCCCCCCCCCAAGGCCGCTGTCTTATTCCTATGTTACCGCAGCCTCCGAGCCCCGCGTTTGACTCCTCTACATGTCGTTGTGTGGCTGCCGCGGCGCAACAGCAGCTGAGAGTGCACTCGTCAACCTCCGAGTCCGTGCGAGGTCGGCGGCAGTGTCCCGTTTACTGTTCCCCTCATCGTCATGACAGGAGAGAAGGCGGAGAGGATTACCAACGGCCGCTCGGCGCGCAGGGATCACAGGCTGTTCAAGGAGGAGGCTGAGCAGGACGACGAGGCGGCTAGGACTAAAAACCGGACCAAACTCTTTGCGAACCACAAACTGATCAAGAGCCCGGCTTTCACCACGGACGCGACCGCGACCAGGGGCGAGGATTTTCCAGTCCACGAGTGCGTCTTTAAAGGCGATATCCGTAGATTATCGTCATCGATAAGGACCCACAACATAGCTCAAAAAGATCTACACGGTGAGTTTGTTTAACGCTACAGAACTTGTGGGGATCCAATTACTGCAAGTAACAATTGCACATCAAAGTTTTTTTTTTTAAAGACTATTTTATTGAAAATTTTTGGTCAACCATCACAGTACATTGTGTATCCTTTACACAATAATATAACAATATAAATAACAATGACCTGTTTTATAAACAAAGAATAAATAATATATAACAAAAACGAAAACTAAAACTAAATGGCAACTGCCTTGTCTCAGATAAACACTCTCCAAAAATATGGTTTAACAATCCAATATACAATTATTTATAGCAACGACCTATACATATTATACATATATATTAATAAGCCTGGGACTCCTTCTGGTTCCTCTTCCCCCCCCCCCCGGGCTGCTGCTGCTGCTGCCTTCTTTTCCATTCCCTCTATCTTTCTGTGAGGTATTCGACGAACGGTTGCCACCGCCTGGTGAACCCTTGCGCCGATCCCCTTAGGACGAACTTAATCCGTTCCAGCTTTATAAACCCTACCATGTCATTTATCCAGGTCTCCACCCCTGGGGGCTTGGCTTCCTTCCACATCAACAGTATCCTGCGCCGGGCTACTAGGGACGCAAAGGCCAAAACATCGGCCTCTCTCGCCTCCTGCACTCCCGGCTCTTGTGCAACCCCAAATATAGCCAACCCCCAGCTTGGTTCGACCTGGACCCCCACTACTTTCGAAAGCACCTTTGTCACCCCCACCCAGAACCCCTGTAGTGCCGGACATGACCAGAACATGTGGGTGTGATTCGCTGGGCTTCTCGAGCATCTCGCACACCTATCCTCTACCCCAAAAAATTTACTGAGCCGTGCTCCAGTCATATGCGCCCTGTGTAACACCTTAAATTGAATCAGGCTCAGCCTGGCACACGAGGACGATGAGTTTACCCTACTTAGGGCATCCGCCCACAGCCCCTCCTCAATCTCCTCCCCCAGCTCTTCTTCCCATTTCCCTTTCAGCTCATCTACCATAATCTCCCCCTCGTCCCTCATTTCCCTATATATGACACCTTACCATCCCCCACCCATGTCTTTGAGATTACTCTGTCCTGCACCTCATGCGTCGGGAGCTGCGGGAATTCCCTCACCTGCTGCCTCGCAAAAGCCCTCAGTTGCATATACCGGAATGCATTCCCTTGGGGCAACCCATATTTCTCGGTCAGCGCTCCCAGACTTGCGAACTTCCCATCCACAAACAGATCTTTCAGTTGCGTTACTCCTGCTCTTTTCCATATTCCAAATCCCCCATCCATTCTCCCTGGGGCAAACCTATGGTTGTTTCTTATCGGGGACCCCACCAAGGCTCCCGTCTTTCCCCTATTCCGTCTCCACTGTCCCCAAATTTTCAAAGTCGCCACCACCACCGGGCTTGTGGTGTATTTCTTCGGTGAGAACGGCAATGGGGCCGTCACCATAGCTTGTAGGCTAGTCCCCCTACAGGACGCCCTCTCCAATCTCTTCCACGCCGCTCCCTCCTCTTCCCCCATCCACTTACTCACCATTGAGATATTGGCGACCCAGTAGTACTCACTTAGGCTCGGTGGTGCCAGCCCCCCCCCTATCCCTACTACGCTGTAAGAATCCCTTCCTCACTCTCGGGGTCTTCCCGGCCCACACAAAACTCATGATACTCTTTTCGATCCTTTTGAAAAAAGCCTTCGTGATCACCACCGGGAGGCACTGAAACACAAAAAGGAATCTCGGGAGGACTACCATTTTAACTGCCTGCACCCTCCCTGCCAGTGACAGGGATACCATGTCCCATCTCTTGAAGTCCTCCTCCATTTGTTCCACCAATCGCGTTAAATTTAACCTATGCAATGTACCCCAATTCTTGGCTATCTGGATCCCCAAGTAACGAAAGTCCCTTGTTACCTTCCTCAGCGGAAAGTCCTCTATTTCTCTGCTCTGCTCCCCTGGATGCACCACAAACAACTCACTTTTCCCCATGTTCAGTTTATATCCTGAGAATTCTCCAAACTCCCGAAGTGTCCGCATTATCTCTGGCATCCCCTCCGCCGGGTCCGCTACATATAACAACAAATCATCCGCATACAGAGATACCCGGTGTTCTTCTCCTCCTCTAAGTACTCCCCTCCACTTCTTGGCACCCCTCAATGCTATTGCCAGGGGCTCAATCGCCAGTGCAAACAGTAATGGGGACAGAGGGCATCCCTGCCTTGTCCCTCTATGGAGCCGAAAGTATGCAGATCCCCGTCCATTCGTGACCACACTCGCCACTGGGGCCCTATACAACAGCTGCACCCATCCAACATACTCATCTCCAAAACCAAATCTCCTCAGCACCTCCCACAAATAATCCCACTCCACTCTATCAAATGCTTTCTCGGCATCCATCGCCACCACTATCTCCGCTTCCCCCTCTGGTGGGGGCATCATCATTACCCCTAGCAGCCTCCGTATATTCGTATTCAGCTGTCTCCCCTTCACAAACCCAGTTTGGTCCTCATGGACCACCCTCGGGACACAATCCTCTATCCTCATTGCCATTACCTTGGCCAGAATCTTAGCGTCTACATTTAGGAGGGAAATAGGTCTATAGGACCCGCATTGCAGCGGGTCCTTTTCCTTCTTTAGGAGAAGCGATATCGTTGCCTCAGACATAGTCGGGGACAACTGTCCCCTTTCCTTTGCCTCATTAAAGGTCCTCATCAGTAGCGGGGCGAGCAAGTCCACATATTTCCTGTAAAATTCAACTGGGAATCCATCCGGTCCTGGAGCCTTCCCCGCCTGCATGCTCCTAATTCCTTTCACTACTTCCTCTATTTCAATCTGTGCTCCCAGTCCCACCCTTTCCTGCTCCTCCACCTTGGGAAATTCCAGCCGGTCCAGAAAGCCCATCATTCTCTCCCTCCCATCCGGGGGTTGAGCTTCGTATAATTTTTTTATAAAATGCCTTGAACACTCCATTCACTCTCTCCGCTCCCCGCTCCATCTCTCCTTCCTCATCCCTCACTCCCCCTATTTCCCTCTCTGCTCCCCTTTTCCTCAATTGGTGGGCCAGCAACCTGCTCGCCTTCTCCCCATATTCGTACTGTACACCCTGTGACTTCCTCCACTGTGCCTCTGCAGTACCCCATGTCAGCAAGTCAAATTCTACGTGTAGCCTTTGCCTTTCCCTGTACAGTCCCTCCTCCGGTGCTTCCGCATATTGCTTGTCCACCCTCAGAAGTTCTTGCAGCAACCGCTCCCGTTCCCTACTCTCCTGCTTTCCTTTATGTGCCCTTATTGATATCAGCTCCCCTCTAACCACTGCCTTCAGCGCCTCCCAGACCACTCCCACCTGGACCTCCCCATTGTCATTGAGTTCCAAGTACTTTTCAATGCACCCCCTCACCCTTAGACACACCCCCTCATCTGCCATTAGTCCCATGTCCATTCTCCAGGGTGGGCGCCCTTCTGTTTCCTCCCCTATCTCTAAGTCCACCCAATGTGGAGTGTGATCCGAAATGGCTATAGCCGTATACTACGTTCCCCTCACCTTCGGGATCAACGCCCTTCCCAAAACAAAAAAGTCTATTCGCGAATAGACTTTGTGGACATAGGAGAAAAACGAAAACTCCTTACTCCTAGGTCTGCTAAATCTCCACGGGTCTACTCCTCCCATCTGCTCCATAAAATCTTTAAGCACCTTGGCTGCTGCCGGCCTCCTTCCAGTCCTGGACCTCGACCTGTCCAACCATGGTTCCAACACCGTATTGAAATCTCCCCCCATTACCAACTTTCCCACCTCTAGGTCCGGGATGCGTCCTCGCATACGCCTCATAAAATTGGCATCATCCCAGTTCGGGGCATATACGTTTACCAAAACCACCGTCTCCCCCTGTAGTTTGCCATTCACCATCACGTATCTGCCCCCGCTATCCGCCACTATAGTCTTTGCCTCAAACATTACCCGCTTCCCCACTAATATAGCCACCCCCCTGTTTTTCGCATCTAGCCCCGAATGGAACACCTGCCCCACCCAACCTTTGCGTAGTCTCAACTGGTCTATCAGTTTCAAGTGCATTTCCTGTAACATAACCACGTCTGCCTTAAGTTTCTTAAGGTGTGCGAGTACCCATGCCCTCTTTATCGGCCCGTTCAGCCCTCTCACATTCCACGTGATCAGCCGGGTTGGGGGGCTTTTTACCCCCCCTCTTCGCCCCCCCATACTCGTCCCACCACTTTGTTTCAAACGTTCTTTTTTTTTTTAATAACCCGCTCATTCCAATTTTTCTTCCACGATAAAAGTCCACGCCTCATCCGTCGTCTCAAAGTAGTGGTGCCTCCCTTGATATGTGACCCACAGTCTTGCCGGTTGCAGCATTCCAAATTTTATCTTCTTTTTGTGAAGCACCGCCTTGGCCCGATTAAAGCTCGCCCTCCTTCTCGCCACCTCCGCACTCCAGTCTTGGTATACGCGGATCACCGCGTTGTCCCACTTACTGCTCCGAGTTTTCTTTGCCCATCTAAGGACCATCTCTCTGTCCTTAAAACGGAGGAATCTCACCACTATGGCTCTAGGAATTTCTCCTGCTCTCGTCCTCGCGCCATCACTCGGTATGCTCCCTCCACCTCCAGCGGACCCGCCGGGGCCTCCGCTCCCATTAACGAGTGCAGCATCGTGCTCACATATGCCCCGACGTCCGCTCCCTCCGCACCTTCAGGAAGGCCAAGAATCCTTAGGTTGTTCCTCCTCGCGTTGTTCTCCAGCGCCTCCAGCCTTTCCACACATCGTTTATGGTGTGCCTCGTGCATCTCCGTCTTCACCACCAGGCCCTGTATGTCGTCCTCATTCTCGGCAGCCTTTGCCTTCACGACCCGAAGCTCCCGCTCCTGGGTCTTTTGCTCCTCCTTTAGCCCTTCAATCGCCTGTAATATTGGGGCCAACAGCTCCTTCTTCATTTCCTTTTTGAGTTCTTCCACGCAGCGTTTCAAAAACTCGTGTTGTTCAGGGCCCCATATTAAACTGCCACCTTCCGACGCCATCTTGGTTTTTGCTTGCCTTCCTTGCCGCTGCTCTAAAGGATCCACCGCAATCCGGCCACCTTCCTCTCCTTTTTCCATCCGTACCCAGTGGGGATTCCCTTCTGGTTCACCGCACAGTACTTTTAGCCGTTAAAATTGCCGTTGGGGCTCTTATTAAGAGCCCAAAAGTCCGTTACACCGGGAGCTGTCGAAACGTGCGACTCAGCTGGTCATCGCCGCACCCGGAAGTCCCATTGCACATCAAAGTTGAGTGCATATACACCCTTGGTTATTGTGAGATGTATGCTTTTCAGAAATTAAACCGGGCAATCTATTTGATAGCGAAATGTGTATCTTTCCAGATTTTACGATTTGCTTTGCACAGTTTTCAACTTTAAATTTTAAGATATAAAGCTGACCAAATATAATTTACAGGTACTGCTGGAGAAAAATACAGAATCGATTTAGTTACTGGTCTCAAGATCTACTCAAGTCTACGTTTTGGGAACTTTGGTGTAATAGCTACACTTTTTTCAGACTCCGTGAAAATACTTTTTTCACAGTACTGCTTAGCTTTGTATAGATGGACTGTGGAAGATCAGCCCATGTTGAGTTAACTAAACTTTGAAGGAGAGAATTATTCTAGTTTTGAACACATTTATTAGGTTGTACAGAAAGTTGTGTTGCTTTATATGTGAATTTACAATACAAAAAACAATTTGCAAGGGCCACCTATTTGACATTGATATTTGTTATGCTTTGGTTGAGATCTGTTAAAACATTATGACCATGGCAAACTTTACTCAACTAAAATCATAAAATGTTACACACATAGAATGATACAGCAAAGAAGGAAGCTGTCATTTTGCTGGCTGTTTGAAAACACTTTCCAATTTGTCTGAATCCACAGATGTTCCCGTATGGGTGTGTAAATTTTAATTTCAAAAATTTATGAAGTTTTGCTTTTCAAAGTTATTATAGAAGCTGCTTCCACCTCCTTTTCAGGATGCGCATCCCCGCTCATAACATTCTAGGTATGTTTTAAAAAAAAAAAAATAAAGTCACTGCACTGGATCTTTTGCCAATTACCTTCAATCTGTGCCCTCTGGTTACTGATGCTTAAGCCGTAGGAACTAGTTGCTCCTGTATTGTATTAAAACCGTTAATGATTTTGAACTCTCCTATTAAGTCTTCCCAAACCTTCTGTGTTTTAAGGACAATCTGATGTCTCTAGTCTCTCCTCATTTCTGGAGTCTGCCATCCTAGTAATTCTCCTATACACACCCTAGTAATTCTCCTGTACCTCCTCTATAAGGCATTGACGTTCTTCCCAATGTGTTGTGTCATTCTCTTGTACACCTTCTACAATCAATTGGTACAACCTTTACTATTGGCACAAGTAGGCTTACATTAACGCTGCAGTGAAGTTACTGTGAAAATCCCCCAGTCGCCGCATTCCGGTGCCTGTCCGGATACACCGAGGGAGAATTTAGAATGTCCAAATTACCTAACAGCACATCTTTCAGGACTTGTGGGAGGAAACCGGAGCACACGGAGGAAACCCAGGGAGAACGTGCAGACTCCACACAGACAGTGACCCAAACCGGGAATCGAACCTGGGACCCTGGTGCTGTGAAGCAACAGTGCTAACCACTGTGCTACCCTGCGACCCATATAAGGCATTGACATTCTTCCCAATGTGTTGTGTCCAGAATGACATAATGTTACAAAGCCCTGACTTTCAATGAACAAGTAGCATCAGCATTTACACTTGCCCAGAGGCATCCCTTGAGCTTTTGAATTGAAAATTGAGTTTATTACCAAGTCAAAACACAGTTCCTTCTACAGGAGAACTGGCACCTTTTGTGAAGCGAGAAAAAGCAACAGGATGTTTCCTTTATATAAAAACAGAAAATGCTGGAAATACTCAACTTATGGCAGAATTTGTTGAGAGAAACACATTTCAAGTCTGTGATCTTTCATTAGAATTGAGAAAAGTTAGAGATGTAATAGGTTTTGGGCACAGGATGTGTGGTCATTGCTCAAAACCTATAAGATTTCCCAGTTCTGATGAAAGGTCACAGATCTAAAACTTTAGCTCTTTTTCTTTCCACAGATGCTACCAAAATCTGAGTGTTTCCAGCATTTTCTGTTTATATTTCAGATTTCCAGCATCCGCAATATATTGTTTTTTGATTTTGGGTGTTTCTTAACCTATCGGATTGAAGAATTCTTACTGAAACCGACAATTGGAGGTGTAAGTGAGAACGGTGAATTTAATTTCAAATTATTTGCAATAAAGAGTGGGAAAGAAAGATGATGGGGAGAGAAAAGTCAAAGTACAAAAAACTTTTTTTTTTACATCTAAAATTTTAAACAATATTTAAAATATGAAGGATTGGGTCTCCATTAAAAAAAATTCAGCATTACTGATGTTGCTTGGCAGTAATTAAGTCTTATTGTGTCACTAAAAATTAATTTACACTTGAATGAACAAGCCCAAATGTTTTCTGACTTGTTTACTGGCTATCTATCATGTAAGTACCCTAACATCACACTATTCCATGTATTTCAATCCGGAGTCTCACGGTTGGATATCCATATAGCAAGGTTTGTGAAGGAGCATGGGAACTGACTGCAACATTATCATCTCCATGTTTGACATCAAATGAATGTATGTTGTCCAGTTTACTCAATAATGATTATAGCCTTGCTGCTATGTTTACTGCAAAATGATTTGTATTTTCGGCACAGAAACAGATCATGGAAACTTTCTCAACTTGTTCTACCAGCTCCTTACACCCTACCAATTTTCCATCCCCTTCAAAATTGGACCATTTACTTTTTATAGCCTCTATTTATATTTTCAACCAAAGTCTGGCATTTTAGAAAGGTAATCAAGAAAATGGCGCTGTCCAAAAAGGGTGCTATCGTAACTTTTACAGAATTCTTAATCACATTCTTGACATTTTTCAAGACATTCTGATTTGTTCCTAGGTGTAGGAAATTGACAAAGTGGTGATGAACTGTTGCCTTTAACTGCTGTAGAGATGTGAGGAAGGGGTTCTAGAATTTTGACCCGGTCATAATGAAGAAATTATGATATGTTTCCAAGTCCGAGGTGGTGGTGTTTCCACACGCCCACCCGCCTTTGTTCTTCTAGATGGTCGAGTTTGCTGGTTTGGGGGCACGTTGTTGAGGAAACCATGGCGAGTTGCTGCAGAGTATCTTGGAGATAACGCACACTACAACCAGGATATGCTGCTAGTGGAGGCAGTGTTTAAGGTGGTGAATGGGGTGTTGATCAAGCAGACTGCTATATTCTGGACGATGTCGAGCTTTTGAGTGTTGTTGGAGTTACATTTGTCCATTTAATTGGAGAGCATTCATCGCATTCTTGACTTTTATCTTGTAGACGTTGAAGAGACTGTGAGGAGCAGTCGGGAAGTGATTCACCTGCAGCAGAATATCCCAGCTTTTGGCTTTGCTCTAGCAGTTGCAATATTTATCTGGGTGGTCCAGTTAATTTTTTTGGTCAATGGTGACCTGCCCAGATTGTTAGATTTGGCAGCAGTAATTGAAGTGGTTAGTCACACACACTTTTTTTGGAGATGGTCATTGTGTGGCAGTTGCATGGCACCAATGTTATTTGCCACTTATCAGTCCAAACTTGAATGTTGCCCATATTTTGTATGTAGCCAAGGACTGCATAACTCTGAAGAGTTATGAATGGAATTGAACACATGAATACTACTTTGCTTACATTCTAGTTCTTAAGCATCTGATTCACCTTAATAACTACGTGCAATATATACCGATAATGTTTATAAATGGCAATAGCATGGATTTTATGTTGACCACCATTATCTTTCATATATCCTGTCCTCCTTAATCACAGTTTGTATGCATTTTAAACTGTTCTTTTCCTATCCATCGAACCCCTAGCCTTTGACACACTTTGTCATAGTCAGAATGTATTTAACCTGCAACTTTTTTCAATATTTCCCACTGCTGGTCAAATGCTTGTTGTTTTCTTCACCAATAAGACTGGGCTCGATCACCATACGTTTCATACAAATTAGCTTGTTTGCAGTGCAATACTTTTATTAATTTTTTAAAATATGTATTTTGAATCTGCTTGGGTAAGTGCTGTAGTGCTTCAGGTTATTTGCTTTTCTTGACAAATTACCCAGAATTAGATTTAATATTGCACTTTGTTTTGAACATGCAACCTCATGATTAAGAAAGCAGACTTGCTTGCAATCTAGAAATCTCCTTTCAATTTGACCACAGACATTTAGCTTTTTAAACGGTGAAATTGTTGCAATCCAATTGTATTATGCCTCTGTTATCATTGACCCTCTCAGGGCGGATTTTAGTTATGTCAGTGAGCCAAGCCTCTGACTTTGGGGCTTTGAGTCCCTCCAAGCTAATAATATCCGTCGCCGGCTACCAGGGAGGCAAAGGCCAGAACGTCTGCCTCTTCTGGATTCCCGGATCTTCCAACACTCCGGAAATCGCCAACTCTGGACTCAGTGCCAGCCTTGTTTTTAACACCTTGGACATGACATCCGCAAACCCCTGCCAGAATCCCCTAAGCTTCAGGCATGCCCAGAACATATGAATATGGTTTGCTGGTCCTCCTGCACACCTGCCTTCTATCCCAAAGAACCTGCTCATCCACTGTCATGTGTGCCCGGTGAACGACCTTATATTGTATCAGGCTGAGCCTGGCGCATGATGTAAATGCGATGACTCTACTCAACGCATCCGGCCAGAGACCATCCTCTCTCTCTCCTCCTAACCCCTCTTCCCATTTGTGTTTCAGCTCTTCGGTCTGCGTTTCCTCTGACCCCATGAGTTCTTTTAGATGTTCGCAACCCCCCCCCCCCCCCCCCCCCCCCCATACTCTGGAAACTACCCTGTCCTGTAACCCCCTTGGTGGTATCAGCGGGAAGGTTGAGACCTGCCTGCATAGGAAGTCCCGCACCTGGAGGTACCTAAACTTATTCCCTCCCGTCAATTCAAATTTCTCCTCCAACTCCCTCAGGCTGGGAATACTCCCCTCTACGAACAGATCTCCCATCCGCTCGATCCCTGCTCTTTGCCATTTCCGAAACCCTCCATCGAGCCTCCCTGGGGCAAACCGATAATTATTGCAGATTGGAGACCAAACCGATGCTCCCTCTGCTCCCACATGCTTCCTCCATTGCCCCCAACTCTCAGGGCTGCCACCACCACGGGCCTGGTGGAGTACCGTGCCGGCGGGAACGGCAGAGGCACTGTTACCAATGCCCCCAAACTCGTGCCCTTGCATGATACTGCCTCTACTCGCTCCCACACCGATTTCCCCCCTCCCCCCAACCACCCACTTCCTATGGCTATATTTGCCACCCAATAGTAATTGCTAAAGTTCGGCAGCGCCAGCCCGCCCTCCCCCTGGCTACGCTCTAGCATCCTCCTCTTTTTACTCGCAGGGTCTTGCCCGCCCATACAAAGCCAGAGATGACCTTGTTTACCCGTTTAAAAAAGGCCCGTGGAATAAAGATGGGGAGGCACTGAAAAACAAACCGGAATCTCAGGAGGACCGTCATTTTCACCACCGTATCCTCCCAGCCAGTGATAGCGGGAGCATGTCCCACCTTCGGAAGTCTTCTTTCATTTGGTCCACCAGTCGGGTCAAATTTAGATTATGTAGCCATTCCCGTGCCACCTGGATGCCGAGATACCGAAAGCTTCCTACCACCCTAAACGGCAACTACCCCAGTCGCCTCTCCTGCCCCCTTGCCTGGATCGCGAACATCTCACTTTTCCCCATGTTCAATTTATAACCTGAAAACCGGCCAAATTCCCCCGGAATCCCCATAATTTCCCCCATCCCCTCTAGTGGCTCAGAAACTTATAGGAGCAGTTCATCTGCGTATAGCAAGACTCTGTGTCCCACCCCTCCCCGAACCAGCCCCTTGAGGCTCTCAGCGCAACTGAGCCAAACAGCAGTGGGGAGAGGGGGCATCCATGCCTCGTCCCCCGGTGCAGCCTAAAATAGCCCGATGTCAAACTGTTCGTCCATACACTTGTCACAGGCGCCTGATACAGCAGCCTAACCCAGCACCTCTCACAGATAGGTCCATTCCACCCGATCAAAGGCCTTCTCTGCATCCATTGTGACCACAACCTCAACGTCCCTACCCTCTGGGGGCAGCATGATCACATTCAACAGTCTTCAAACGTTGGCCGCCAACTGCCTGCCCTTAACAAATCCCATCTGGTCTTCCCCAATCACATCCGGAATGCAGTCTTCTATCCTTGAGGACAAGATTTTGGCCAACGGTTTGGCGTCAACATTTAGCAAGGAGATCGGCCTGTAGGACCCGCATAACTCCGGGTTCTTCTCCTGCTTCAAAATCAGTGAAATTGTGACCTGTGACATCGTCAGGTGAAGCACCTCTCGCTCCCTTGCCTCATTAAATGTCCTCATCAGCAGCGACCCCAGCATCCCAGATAACTTTTTATAGAACTCCACTGGGTACCCGTCCTGCCCCGGGGCTTTACCCGACTGCATGGCCTTCAATCTTCTGCTATTTCTTCAATCCCAATCGGGGGCCCCCAGCCCTTCTACCAGCCCTTCCTTCACCTTTGGGAACCTCAGCCCCCTCAAAGAATTGCCTCATCCCTTCCGGCCCAGCTGGGGGTTCCGACTCATATAGCCTGCTATAAAACTCCTTGAACGCCCTGTTAACCCCTGCTGAATCTCTGACCAAGCTCCTGTCTCTGTCCTTCACTTTCCCAATCTCCCTGGCTGCCTCCCTCTTTCTGAGCAGCTGCGCAAGCATTCTGCTGGCTGGCCTTCTCTCCATTCTCATATATCACCCCCCTCGCCTTCCTCAGCTGCTCCACCGCTTTCCCTGCAGTTAGCAAGCCAAACTCCGCCAGTAGCCTCCGTTGTTCCCTTAACAGCCCTGCCTCTGGGGTCTCATTGCTACGTCCGCCTCCAACCCCCTCAAGTGTGCGAACATGCATGCCCTCTTAACCAATACATTTAGCCCTCTAACGTTCTACGTGATCAGCATGGTCGGGGGGCTTCTTGCCGCTGCCCCCCCCCCCCCGATCAGCCATCACCTTTCTTAGGCCAGTCTCCAGGCCCGTGCAACCGCTGGCCCGCCCCCAGGCATCCCCCAGCAACAGTCCCTCCCCCGTCAGCAGAGCAATTCCCCCCCCCCCCCCCCCGAGCCAGCTAGCTTGGTAGCCCTCGTCCATGGCGCCAACCATTTTCCCACCTACTGTTCCCCGGCTCAGGCGCACTATTGTCCGTCTGTCCCCGGCTCAGACGCACGTGCAAGAGAAAATATTGCCAGCCCAGTTAACCGAAAGAAACAAAAAGAAAAGAGAAACCCCACATCGAAAATTCACACCTCCGTCCAGCACCAGTACAAATGCAAACTTTAACTTACAAAAATAGGCGGCGGCTCCAGGATCGATACAGAAGGCATTACAAATATAGTGTAAAAACAAAAGTACTTTTAACGCTCAAACACCTCAGTCACCTGCCAGCCTTTTCCTTCTGGCAAAGTCCATCGCATTCTTGGGCGACTCAAAATAGAAGTGTTGCTCCTTATAGGTGACTCAAAGAAGGGCCGGATACAACAGTCTAAACTTCACCTTCTTGAAAAGGGTTGACTTTGCTTGGTTGAATCCCGCTCTTCTCTTGGCTACGTCTGCGCTCGGGTCTTGGTAAATGCGCAGGATGCTAGCGGGACCTATTCTCTAGATCCTCCACCTTCTCTAGGAACCTTTTCTGCTGGTCTCTCAGCATCTCCACCTCCATTGCTGTTTGGTGTTCCTCGTGCTTGGTCAGTGCCTTCTCTACTTTCTGGATCGCCCGATCTTGAGCATCCAATCTCTGTTCCAGCCGAGCAATTGATTCCCTAATCGGGTCTAAACATTCCTGTTTCTGCTTGGCGAAGCCCTCTTGGATGTATTTCTTCAACTGCTCCGTCGACCGCTGGTTCATCGAGCATGAACTCCGCTCGTGCGCCATGCTTTTTCCCACTGCAGTTTCAACCCAGGCCTTCTCTGTTCGCCTGTTTCTTCCTTTGCGAGCACTCCTGGTCCGCCTATCCATGCACTGGTGTGGGACTCCTCCTCACGGTCGCGTCCCCTATCGATTTGTCAAGTAAAGTCCGAGAAAAAATCGGGGAAAAGGTCCAAAGGTCTGTCCTGAGCGAGAGCTACCAAATGTGCGACCTACTCCTTCATGGCTGCCACCGGAAGTCCTTCCTGACTATTTTGCCCATAATACAGCCCTAATAGTGGAACAGGTTGCTGCACTGTTACAAATCCCTCTTATTCTGAACCTGGGCATCTTTGTCTGAGCACCATCAATTAAAAGCAGTCTTTATTTTAAAAAATATATTATTCTAAATATATTGACATCTCTCCCTTTATACCCTTTTTAATCCTGCTCCCATTACTACAATATGCATTTATGCAGTTATTTTTGAAAAAAATGTCCCAAGGCACTTTGCCAGAAGAGAGAGCTTGGGAGGCATGATTGAAGACTAGGTGAAAATTTGTGCCTTTGGAATTTTTACTGAGGAGGAGAGTGGTAAGAGAACTGCAAAGAGCAGGACGAGTCATGAAAGCGCTAGCATCACCATTTGGACAGAAGAAGGATGGAATGTCATAAGGACCAGAATTGAAGAACTGAGAAAGTGAGGAGTTTAGAGAGAGGATGAATCAAGGTCCTGGAAGGAATTTGTGAATCAACGAATTTGAAGATTGGGTTTTTAAACTGTTAGAGTAGCCTGTGGCAGGGGAATAATGGATAAACCAAACTGAATACAGTTATTTGTATGGACTGTGCTTGGGTTAAGTTGCAATCTATGAAACATGGATGAAGGAAAGTCAGAAAGCAAGTATGATAGCAGTTGAGTCTGGAGGTAACTAAACCAATGGTGGAGGGGCTAAGTTTTGCGCTGCTGCAGTGATAAAAATAAATTATGATGGTGGAGACTAAGTCGTTCTCTGGATAAACGAGGAGCATCAAGGTTGCACAGTTTTATTGAACTGGACTGAAAGATCAGGGAAAGAAATGAAATTCATGCCGATGGAGTTTGTGATAAGCAGTGAAAACTATGGCTTCAGTCTTACAGATGTTAAACTGAAGAAACTTGTGGTCCATCTAGGGCTTTGGAGAGCCAGTTTCCTCATCCAAACAGTTTTGGGATAGAGAGAACTGGGCATCGTTTGGCATACATATAGAACCTGAGCTAATGAATGATGTAACAGACATACAATCGAGGAGCAATATGAAGTTGAGGAAAAGGAGTGAGCCGAGATGATAGGTGTTTAAACTCCTGAAGCAATGGAGGGGAGGATTTCTTTGTTAGAAATGCACTGGGCGATGTTCAAATATGTAATGGAACCAAGCAATGGCAGCCCATGGTACAGAGGAGGAGCAAGAAATTAGCTCGGGGCTTGGGAGGACGATACACAAGAACTTTGAATGTAAGGAGCAAGGGATGGGACAAATTGTGGTGCTTCAAGCAGCTGGGTCGAGCCAAGGAATGCTACGGTGATTTTTATTTTGTTAAACTAAATTGCCACAGCACCAGTTTAACTTTAAATGACATTTTCGTCATTCAAATTAACAAAAGTGCCCCTTTTCCAAAGGAGCATGAACAATGAACTTCAAATCTAATTCATAACAAAAGGAAACTAATTAAATCAAAATGTTGATGCCATGCATTCCAGTCATTTTGGTGCTTGTGGAAAACCTGAAGCAAACTCGTGGACACCACAAGCCTTCTCTCCATTCACACTTGGGCTCAGAGCCATGAGGAGCGACAGATAGATGAACCAATTAGTTCCTTCAATTGCACATTCTGTAAACCTGTTACTGGCTGGGCTCAACAGCTGTCCCACAAGGAGTTCCTTTAATTACCCCACTGTATAGCTGGCCAGAGATCAGGAACTGAGTGCAAGAAATTTGTTCTATTTCATGATTTGTCTTACACACTTCTCAGCATTTCTCCTACCTGCCCAAAATAGGTCTCCACATTCCTGAGCCCATCAAAACTGTTCATCTTCTAAACGTTCCCAGTTTCCTGTGGAAATAGTCTCCGTATCTGATGTAGTTTCTCATGGCTATAGTTTGTCATGTCTTGTATCATTCTGATGAATCTATGCTGCATTCTTTCACTAAAGCAATAACGTGATATGCAAAGTACACTGCTGTAACTGTGGCCTGGCCATTGTCTTGTACAAATTCATCTAACAGCTTTACTCATGGACTCTCTGCCCATATTTATGAAATCTAAAATGTTGACTTTTTAATAGCTTTGTCTACCTACGTTATCACTTTAATTATACACAAAGTTTCTCTGTTCATAGCACCCTCAATATTTTTCCACTAGATTTGAATTCCCATTCCTCGTTTCTTCCCAAAATGTGGCACGTCATACTTATCTGCTTCAATTTGCATCTATAGACTTTCCACTACTGTCCTGAATTATTTTTGTTACCAAGCTCCTATTTTCCATTTTCAGCAAAGCAAATATTATCCAATTTATCTGCCAAAGACACATTAAATGATGTCCAACTTCCAACACTTGTTTTCTATTTATGTTTTGTATTTTCTCATGAACTTGTGTTTGAAGACCCTACATTTTGATGTATTACCTGACTCAAATTCATTGTGCAAACAGTCATTGTTCTGTCGTTAGTTCCATCAAAAATGACTCCAGGCTGCTATACCCATAATCACTTTCACTTGCTCAGTATACCCTTTACACTAACACCTGTCAGCTTGTGTTCCTATTCTTATTTACATAGCTTTTTTTTAATTCATTCATGGGATGCAGGCATTTTTGGCTGGGCTAGCATTTATTGCCCTAGAACTGAGTGGCTTGCTAGGCCCTTTTCAGAGGGCATTAAGAGTCGACCACATTGCTGTCGTTTTAGAGTCCCTTGTAGGCCAGACCTGGTGAGATTTCCTTCCCTAAAGGACATGAGTGGACCAGATAGGTTACATAGAAACATGCATTGAAAATAGAAGCAGGAGAAGGCCATTCGGCCCTTCAAGCCTGCTCCATCATTTATTATGATCATGGCTGATCATAGAGTTCAATAGGCCGATCCCGCCTTCCCCAAATCCCCTGAACCCTTTAGCCCCAAGAGCTATATCTAATTCCTTCTTTAAATTACACAATGTTTTTGCCTCAACTTCTTTTTGTGATTCCACAGATTCACCACTCACTGGGGTGAAGAAATTTCTCCTCACCTCAGTCCTAAAAGGTTTACCCCAAATCCTCAAACTGTGACCCCTATTTCTGGACTCTCCCACCATCTGAAACATTCTTTCTGAATCTACCCTGTTTAATCTTGTTTGAATTTTATAAATTTCATAAATTTCTATGACATTTCCCCCCTCGCTCTTCTAAACTCAAATGACTAAAATCCTAACCGATTCAGTGTCTTCTCATATGACAGTCCTGCCGCCCCAGCTTCTGACGTTGTATATTGAGCAGACAAATTCAGACCATCACATGTTTCCTCCACTGTCTATCTGGGGCTTCCTTTCCTCTCGTCTCATTCCTCAGATGTTAGTCTCCTTCCTGTCCCCTTCCATTCTCTCTCTCAAGTTGTCGGTTTCGCTTCCAGTAATATTCAATTTTCAGAACTTTTCAATTGAAAGATAATTCTTATATTTATGATTTTTTTTGTCAATAATCAGGAACTTCCACGCAATACTGGCTTTGCCTGAATCTAGCAGCTGACATGTTGCTTGGCCTTAGTCTGAAATGGCTTCAAAACCAAACTCTTCTTAAATCACTTGTTGCTCTTCACTTGTGTTGTCATGGATTACTGTGTACTTTGGCTTCATAGAAATTGGGTTTAGTAACTTGTATTGATATTGTGTATTATTGGAGCAAAATTACCTTGTCTTTTTGTGTTAATGAAACTGCACAAGGGGCAGCATGGCGGCGCAGTGGTTAGCACTGCTGCCTCACGGCGCCGAGGTCCCATGTTCGATCCTGGCTCTGGGTCACTGTCCGTGTGGAGTTTACACATTCTCCCCGTGTTTGCGTGGGTTTCGCCCCCACAACCCAAACATGTGTAGTATAGGTGGATTGGCCACGCTAAATTGCCCCTTAATTGGAAAAAATGAATTGGGTACTCTAAATTTATAAAACAAAATGTAGATTTGAAATTAATTCAATTCAATTTCTCCTGTGCTTCATTAATGTTCTTATTTCATCTAAAGATGTGAATAAAAATAAATTAGGAGTGATTCAGGCATAATTGGGTGTTTTGATTTAATAAATTTTACTGATGTAAGTAATACTTGATAGAAATTCAATACATCTCTGCTTCTGTACTTTTTAGGAAACACACCATTACACCTCGCTGTGATGCTAGGGCACAAAGGTGAGTACTTTTTTCTGGTATCTCTAAAAGTTGCATTTAGTACTCTAATCCCATTATTCATCACTAATTTATTTAGACCGTTTCTGAAGAATGGATTACGATAGACCTAAAATTTTGTCAAATGTATCATTGTCAAATTGATCCCTCAAAAACATTGCATACAAAAAGCGCCAAACCCAGGTTCGATTCCCGGTTTGGGTCACTGTCTACGTGGGTTTCCTCCAGGGCTCTTGTTTCCTCCCACAAGCCCCCAAAAGATGTACTGTTAGGTGATTTGGACATTCTGAATTCTCTCTCGGTATACCCGAACAGGCATCGCAGTGTGGCAACGAGGGGATTTTCACAGAGCAGCAGGAATTTCCCCGCGTTTGCATTTGCAACAGCTAGTTGGCAAGTTTGAGACACTCGGCGCAGTGGTTAGCATTGCTGCATCATGGCGCCGAGGTCCCAGGTTCGATCCCGGCTCTGGGTCACTGTCCGTGTGGAGTTTGCACATTCTCCCCGTGTTTGCGTGGGTTTTGCCCCCACAACACACAGATGTGAAGGGTAGGTGGATTGGCCACAATAAATTGCCCCTTAATTGGAAAAAAGGAATTGGGTACTCTAAATTTATTTTTAAAAATGTTTGAGACTCTCCTCCCTACTCCAGGAAGGAAGAGTGATTTGAGGGCATGAGGCCCAGATGTTCATTTAAAGGATGCAGCAACCACTGGAAGTTGGTTGCTGCATCCTGTTATCACGTACATTGTTTATTACTCCTCTCTGATCTGTCAGTTTCTCCAACTCCTTCTGCATTGTCGGGATTCTATGGAAATTATATTTTGGTACTTAAATTTTTGCGTTTCAATCCCTGAAAAGGTGGGGTTGATGTTTACGTGAGGTATACAAGAAACAACAGGCCAAAATCATGGGGCTGACTTCTACACCTGGTTATAGGGCAAATTTGTGGACGTTTTGCCCCAGAGACAGTGTGGCAGGAGGTGCTTGATTTTTGTAAACTGAATTTATTTCCTTGCTCATTGCTAACAATAAATCTTTGCACGTTGTGGTTGTTTCTGAATTTATAGAAGTGAAAGAAAAGTAGATATCATACTCTGTGTGTTATCTGCCACTCGGATAAACAAAAACATGTGAAAATAGCTGTTCACTAATACCATACCTCAAAAAAAACTTGTAAAGATATTGATTTGGTTTACATTGAAATTGTTTGTACTGTGTTGTGAATATCTAGTTAAGGGGTTTCCAAACTTTGTGTTTGTGTGTGTGTATTACACAATTTATTGTGGTTTAATTTTTTCAACATAGTAAGACTGTTTCTCGGGGGTTCCTTCAGTACTCTTGGGAGGAAAAGTTTGGAAACCCTGATCTAGTTCCTGGTTTGTGTTTCAATATATAAATTATTTTGTTTTCGGCATTAATGTTTAACTGAAGAAAATTAGATAAATTCACCTAAAGCGGCTTGGAGTTTATTATACTTCAGTTTGGGGCCATGTTGCGTTGGAAGGTTAAAGGCAAAGTCACAAATGGGCTTTTCTTGCTGGAGGTGTGATGTCTGCATTGCTTGCAAGGCAGTGCAACCCAGAGGGATGTTTTGTGTTGGGAGTTAGAGCTAAATTAGTTCAAAAACATTCCATGAGCCCTGAATGTCTGTTGTTATGGAGATGGTCTCTGGTTTCAATTTGACTGTTCTTCAACAGGGAGAGAAGATGTACTGGGAAGGTGGTGTCATTAGTGGCCACCAGGCAATTAATAATAATAATCGCTTATTGTCACAAGTAGGCTTCAATGAAGTTACTGTGTAAAACCCCATTCCGGCTCCTGTTCGGGGTGGCCAGTACGGGAATTGAACCCGTGCTGGCATTGTTCTGCATTGCAAGCCAGCTATTTAGCCCACTGTGCTAAACCAATTAAGGCTTGGGATAACTCTTTGGAGCTGAGATGGTGGCAGAAGGTTGTTGGTTCCATGCTGGAGAGGGTTAGGGCTTAGAGGAAGTCTTGGAAGCCATTCATAGTTTGGTGTAGCCGGGAGACTAGGGTTCAGAGAAAGCCGGAGAGTAGTGCCAGCTTAGTGAAACTAGCGGTTTGCAAAAGAGTTAGGATTATGCCAGTAATTAGAGGCAGGCGTGTATATATCATGTAGAATGCAATCTTGGGAGAAGAGACTCGACCATTGGCAGGTGAGCAGTCGTTGAGGTAGTCTTTGAGTCAGGGCAGCTTTTGAGGGAGCCATCCTTGAGGGAACTAGATCTTCAAAAGTTGAAAATTTAAAACCCCACATGAGAGATCAGAGTTTTACCACGATTTTGAGACTCTGTGGTCATTGACATCCGATGTTTGCTGAGTAACTGAGATCTGTCTTGGTCACATCTGCCATTTAATTTGTCATGTGTTGTGTTCATTCACAGTTTGTTAATATTTACCTCTTATTACTTCTGAATGTTACAGTATAAGATGGATATTGTAAATTTTTACTTTTCTGACGGTATAGTAAAGTTTATGTGTATTTGCTTAAAACTGTGGGATCTGGTGGCTTTGTTATTTTAGTACCTGGGATTTCAATCTTTGTCTTTGAAAAGTTATAGGTTTGCAACTGGATTGTAATAACTGTTATAGTACTATAGTGAGTGCTACAGTCCAATACTGCTAGGGCATTATAGCTTGGGCAAAGGCCAAATGGCTGCATGGAAAATTAAAATAATGTATACTGGGAGATTATGCACACTAAACTTTTAAACATATTTTTTATTGCGAGTATGTTTTTTTTTACAAATAACACAACAAACATATTTTCAATACAATGGATAGATCACAAATTATTGCAAATATAAGAACAAAAATTTAATTTTCCCGATGTTACAAAGAAAAAATAAATAACTTAAAACTCTCTCCCTAGTAACTGATGATGTCTCGATCTTTGAAAAAGGAGATAAATCGTTGCCATCTCAGGTACAATCTCTCAACAGAAACCCTGATTGTAAATTAAATTTTCTCCAGGTGCAAAATGGACATTAAGTCATCCAACCAGACAGAGGTGAGAGAATGTGGCCATATATGTCCGCAATAGAGCGCCTGCCTGGCTGATCCCGAGGAAAAAATCCTCTCCAGGAAGGTGGAGCCAGAGGAAAGGAAGGGAAAGCCAAAAGGGTGAAATCACAAACTTGAAAGTAGTTAAAAAGACTATTTGGGAAGCTGAAATTTTTCTGCTAATTCTCTAAAGCTGGCAAACCTCCTCCCTTCTATGAACAGGTTACCAAAGTACGCGGGTCCCTTCAATTAGCGCAAGTTATAAAGGGTTGGTGCAGACTTGATGGGGCGAATGGTCTACATTGTAGGGATTCCATAATTCTATAAGCCTGAAGGTAAGAAAAGGTGTTTATTACAGATAGGGGCCAGTGAAGACCAGGACAGGAGTTTAAATTATTGTTGGAACGGTTTCCAGATTCTCAGAGAGGAGACCACCACTGGGTTCGATGAAAATCTCGCGGGAGAAAAAGGCAATGGTGCAGTAACTATTTCTAGGAGAGTGAATGTAGTGCAAGGTGGAGCCTCCCATTTGGCCCAGATTGAATCGTGATTGCTGATCCACAGTAAGATTGTTTGAGGTATTGGCGGCCCAGTAATTAAGTGCGGGAGGACCAGGCCCACTGTCTGTCTTTCCCTCTGGAGTAGAACGCTGTGGATTCTGGGATTCTTCGCCACCCAGATAAAGGCAGATATCAATTTATTAACCTTGATAAAAACGGATATGTACAGGAAAATGGTGAGGCATTGAAAGGAAAAGAAAAATCTAGGGAGTATGTTCATTTTTATTGTATGGATCCTGTCTGCAAAATATCGAGGAAGATTGTTCCATCTCTGTAGGTCCGTTCAAACCTTAAGGAGGAGGGAGTTGTTGACCGTAAAACATTCACTCTTACCTAGATTTAATTTATAGCCAGAGAATAAGCCAGAAGTATTAAGTGTCTTCATTATACCACTGATGGAGGAAATTGGATCTGTAATGTATAAAAGTAGGTCATCTGCATAAAGAGATACCCGATGTCCAGATTTAATACCTCTCCATTGATGAATATACCATTATTCAGATTTAGAGCAAAGTTCTCTAATTTATTGAGTTCTAATGCAAGTGGAATTTCACATTTTACAGATTGGCCTTTGTTCAAAAAAAGCTACAGCCTAAACATACCTTAAGATGTGCTTCCTGTTACAAGCAGAAGTTTATTCATTTATGTTGCATGCTTCTGCACCCGAGTAACATATCTATATTGGATTAAAAAAAATAATGTTTTCAAAAACCAAGCAAATAGCATTTTGTCATTCATATGTGTTATCCCTTTTATAGGAACAGGAGTAAGCCATTCAGCCCTTTGAGCCCGTCCTGCCATTCAATGAGATCATGGCTGAACTGTGACCTAACTCCATATACCTCTGCCTCACAGCGCCAAGGACCCGGGTTCAATCCTGGCCCCGGGTCACTGTCCATGTGGAGTTTGTACAATCTCCCTGTGTCTACGTGGGTCTCAACCCCACAACCCAAAGATGTGCAGGGTAGGTGGATTGGCCACACTAAATTGCCCTTTAATTGGGAAAAAAGAATTGGATGCTTTATAAAAAAAAAAAATAAAAAAAAAAATAACTGTATACCTGCCTTAATATCTTTGCTTAACAAAAATCTATGTATCTCCGATTTTAAATTAACAACTGACCTAACTTCAGCTGTTGTTTGTGGGAGAGAATTCCAAACCTCTACCACTCTTTGAGTGAAGCAGTGCATCCTAACATCTTTCCTGTAAGGTCTAGCCCTAATTTTAAGACTATGCCCCCCCTGAGTTTCAGAATCTCTAACGAGTGGAAATATTTTATATTTATCTACCCTGTCTTTCCCTGTTATATCTTGAATACCTCAATCAGTTCACCCCTTAACCTTCTAAATTCTAGCAAAAACCGGTCTAATTTCAGTAATGTCTCCTTGTAACTCAACTCCTTGTAACCCAGGTATCATTTTTGTTAACCTACGTTGCACTCCCTCCCAGACCAAGATATCCTTACTAAGGTGTGGTGCCAGAACTGCTCCAAGTGGAGTCTCACTAGAGTTTTGCATAGCTGCAGCATAACCCCTGTGCCTTCATACTTCAGTCCTCTAGATATAAAGACTAGCATTCCATTAGCCTTATTGATTATTTTCTGCACTGGTTCCTGACATTTTAAGGATCTATGCACCTGAACCCGCAAGTCTCTTTAGACATCCACCGTACTTAATCTCTTTCCAATTAGAAAATACACTACTCTATCACTTGGTCCAAAATGAATAACCTCACACTTGCTTACATTGAATTCCATCTGCTACAATTTTACCCATTCATCTAGGGTGCAATTCTCCAGCAAGATGTCTAAGTGTGGTAGTGAGTGGAAACCTCATGCTCGGCCCGGTGAGGCCAGCAGCGCAATGCAACGTTAATTGGTCCACTTAATGAGACCCCACGGGCTTCACTCAGCAAATGAAGGCTTGCAAGTTGATTCGCCTGGTCTACGCTCTCCAGCCTGCGAACAAGTTCGAGAAGCACTTACCAGCAGCATTTGCACAGCCAACTGCAGTCCATTTACAGCCATGGCGCCGAGATAACCGGGCCCAAAATCTGGAGACTTAGACCTGGGGAGCCTTTTAGATGCGTCGAGATCAGGAGGGGTGCCCTGTTCCACTGAGGGTCCTGGAGGGTGAGCCACAGGGCAGCCAGTGCAGTCTGCGATGAAGTGGCAGCAGCCGTCAGCTCTGGAAGCGTGACCAGGAGGACAGGCCTCCAGTGCCGCTAGAAGGTCAGCGATCTTCATTTAGCCGCACGTTTGAGCCCCACCTCGCAGAGACCTTCCTGCTCCCACGTGACCAGACCCTCCCCCCAACCATGACTGTGTACCATGCTTGCAGCTAATGATGTCTCCACAGGAGAAGCTGTCTCACAATTGCCGGGAGAGGGCCAAGACTGGTGGAGGGGTGCCGGACATAAGAATCCTCACAACATTTGAGGAAAGGGCCTTGGAGGTGCAGGGGTGGTCGAGGACAGAGAGATCACCAATGTAGAAGTTGCCGTCCGCCGCCGAGGTGAGGATCCACCGGGCCCCACCCAGAGGACCTGTCAATCGTGAGTTGTTCATGTCATACAGGCTGACCCATCCTTTCCACTGACCATGTGCTCATTCTCCTGCAGGTCTTTCAGCTGATGGCGCCGGACTATCCGGGGTGGCTCTCTCCCCCCCCCCCCCCCCCCCCCCCCCCCCCCCCCCCCCCCCCTGTCTCCCATGAGACCACCTCGGAGAAGAGCTCCGAGGATGCCACAATCGATGTGTCACAGATGTCATGCCCACCCTCCACCAGTGCATAGACACACACCTTGGTGGACTACATTAGTGGTCAGGCTTCTGGGTCACATTCTGGTCAGCACCACACAGTCGCTAATGAACATCAGGTGCAGCCTGTAAAGCCCAGGCAAGACAGCAGTCGGAGGACTGCTGCATCCCAGCTCCCAGCTGGGTCCCAGCCAGATGCCGAGCCAATGGACCAGGCTATCTTGGCGCTGATGGAGAGGCTAGGGAGCGGCTGGGACATTTGGAGGGAGATGTCAGCGACACGGCAGCAGGTCCAGAGCCGATTGGAGGAGTCCCAGAGGCTACAGGTGCAGGAGGTGTCACGGGAATGCATGGCACTGAGGCCAGCACTGCTAGGTTAGTGACTGCAGTGGAGAGCCTGCTGCACGACATCAGCATTAGTGGAGGTGTCCAAGGCGTGGCACAGTTGGTGACTACCATGGCTAAGGGCCTCGGCAGAATGTCCGACTCATTGGGAGACATGAGCCAGTACCAGGCTGACCTTGATGAGGTTCTGCGGGACATGTCCCGGTCGCAGATGGGAAGGCTGAGGTGCTGCAGAGCTTGTCCTAGTTGCAGGTGGGCACTGCCAAGGCGCTGCAGAGCATTGCCCAATCGCTTAGGGCGTTGACACCATGGTACAGACATTGGGGTGCCGCCAGGGCTGGCAGAGCCAGATGGCGCAGGGGCAGCTGGGATTCAATCCAGCTGCCCCATAGTCCCTAAGTGAACCTCAGAGCCTTATGGGCATTGACCGGGAGCAGTGTGGCAACCTGGTCCCATCCTATGGACTGCCGACGGTGGCCACCAGTCTACTGGGTTCCACCCCACATCTCACAGGCAGCCCCCGGAGCACGGTGGCAGGGCTGTGCACGTGCCACCGTCTGGTTCCCAGAGAACGCCCGTCAGGGACATCGAAGACCATGGGATGTGATAAGCAGCTGGCTGTCTCCCCTTCGGATGTGCATCCTGGCTGCAGACTTGTGCCCTGGGCTGGGGTCCATCCACTGGGTGATCGAAGCTTGGTTTTTGCATCACGCGAGGCCGTTGGATATGGGGTGGCACCTGTGAATTGTATGGAGATGGGGCTTGCGTGGTGATTATTGGTTTCTCGCCATCCTACAGTGGGATCCCGATTTTCAGCTACGGGAGCGGGACAGTTGCATCGCAAAAGATTTGGCGCCGGAGTGGTTCTCGTTTTTAGCCTCTTCTGCTATTCACCTGCCTCTTCTCGCTCGAGTGAAACTAAACCACTGAATCGCGCCCCGAGTCTGTCAATATCTCCTTGCAATTTTATGTTATCATCTAGGCTGTCTAACTTTGTATCATCAGCAAATTTGGATACATGTCTCTATGCCATCATCCAAGTCATTAATGAATAATTGAGTCCTCCACACAGATCCCTGTGGTGTACCTCCGAGCAATTAAAGTAATTACCCATTATGCCCACTCTGTTGCCTGCCGCTCGACCAATTTCCTAACCATTTCACAAAGTTGGCCTCAACCCCATTGGCTTCCGCCATAGTCAACAGTCTCTTATGTGGGTCTTTGCAACAATTGACAATGGTTTCATTGTCATCATTATAGACTTTTAATTCCAGATTTATTTTTATTCAATTTGAATTTCATCATCTGCCATGGTGGGATTTGAATGTGTTGCCTAGGTTCTTGTGCCTAGGTTTTTGTTTATCATCCAGTCTCTCTCAATTTTTCTCCCGAAGGCAGTTTGTCAAAAGGTAGATGGATTGATTTCCAACGGAAGAGAAAATGCTGGAAAATCTCAGCATGTCTGGCAGCATCAATAGGGAGAGAAAAGCGCTAACGTTTCGAGTCCGATGACTCTTTGCCAAAGCTTTGGATTAATTTCCAAGTTTGTGTGGGCAGGCAGAACACCTTTTAGCAGGGCCCTTTTGCAGAGGAAAAGGCAAGAGTGCGGGGTTAGGGCATCTAAATCTGCTGCACTACTACTGGGCAACCAATGTGGAGGTGGGGAGACAATGGTGGGCGGGGTGGTGGTGGGGGGGGGGGGGGGGGGGGCGGAATAGGTATGGGTGGCGAAGGACTCCTGTAAGGGTTCAAGTTTAAGGGGCCCCGCTCCAGTTTTCCCCGAGGAAATATACTAATAGCCCAGTGGTGGTGTTATCGCTAATGATTTGGAATCAGTTACAGAAGCACTTTAAGTTGCGGTGGGGGTTGGTATTGACCCCTGTTGTGTGGGAATCATAGGTTTGTGCCCTATGATGGGATGTATGAAAGGTGGCAGAGGGCAGGGTAGGGTGAGTGAGGGATCTATTTTTAGGAGAACGGTTGCAGATTTGACGGAGCTGCAGGAGATGTTTGAGTACCTAAGGGGAGCGAGTTCTGTTACTTACAGGTTTGGGATTATGCGTGGAAGCAGCTGCCCACTTTCTCTCAAATACCGAAGTGTATGCTATTGGAGAAGCTGCTCGCTCCAGACGTGTGGGGGGAAGTGAGGATTGGTGATTTCTTTATGGCTGGTTGTGAAAGAAAAGATTGCCTTAATTGAAAGGATCAAGGGGAGCTGGGGACTGAGCTAGGATGGGGGAGTGTGGTGTGGGATATTGTGGCAGGTTAGTGCGATGACATTGTGTATTCAATTCAAGGTGGTGTATACAGTACATATGACGCGCGCCTGGATGTGTTTTTTTTTTTCCTGGGGTGAAGGATTGCTGTGAGAAGTGTGGGAGGTGTAATTCTCTCTCCAGTACCTCGACGTATATACACTTCCCCAGTTCTCTTTCTCTCTTTTCCTCCCCCCCACAACGCCAGATGGGAGAATCGCCGGGGTGCCACGCTGCCCTGACACCCGCACGTGATTCTTCCCCCCCCCCCCCCCCCCCCCCCAAACCGGCGCAGCGAGAATCACGGCTGGCCGCTGGGAGAATTGCCGTTTGCAACGAGCGAGTTCTCCGGCCGAGGCAGGCCGAGCTGCCTGCCCAATACGACGGGTTCCTGCCAGCACCGTCCACACCTGGTCGCTGCCGGCGGGAACAGCGCAGGAACGCTGTGGGGCGGGGGGGGGGGGGGTTCTGCACCGGGGCGGGCCTCAAATGGGGTCTGGCCCGTGATCGGTGCCCACCTATCGGCGGGCCGGCCTCTATGAAGGAGAACCTCCTTTCCTCTGCAGCCCCGCAAGACCCATCCGACACCTTGCGGGGCAGCCTCTGGGTGGACGACAACCGCGCATGCGCGGGTGGCGCATTTAAGCGGCGCCAAGGCCCGGCACGCGTAAATGACGCAACACCGCTCCTCGCCCCCCTGGGAGCGGGAGAATAGGGGGCTGGGAGTGGGCACCGAAACCTGAGTGAAACTCTCTGGTTTTCACTTAGTTGTCGGCACTTAGAAGACTAACGATGGGAGAATTGCGCCCCTTGTTTTTCTTTACTTATTAGCTACGTGATTTTGCTAACTATATATAGCATTGTTGTTTTTGTCTGGTTTGTACTCTTATTTTGTTTCCTTTTTTTGTGTACACTTGTAAATATACTATGTTCGAGAAACCCAATAAAAAAACATTTATATTTTTTAAAAAGTGGGAGGCGGCCAGTGAACCACACCCATATGTTCTGGGGGTTTGACAACTGGAAGGCTTTTGGGAACCGTAGTTCAAGGCTCTGTCGGAGATGGTGAAGTTTGATGTAGAGCCCTGCCCTTTGTGGCAATTTTTAGAGTCTCTGATCTGCCTGGGCTGCAGAAGGGGAAGGGTGCCAACGTGGTGGCCTTTGCCTCCCAGCGAAGGATTTTGCTGAACTGGCGTACAGCAACAGGGCTGGGGTTGGGGATGGCGGACCTGCACAAATTTGAGTCTGGAGAAGGTCAAGTTTGCTCTCCGAAGGTTGGAAGATGGCTTCTATGTGCAGTGGCACTTGTTCCTATCCATGTTCAAGGACGGCACGGTAACACAGCGGTTACTTCACAGCGCCAAGGACCCGGGTTAGATTCCCGGCTTGAGTCACTGTAGTCTGCACGTTCTCCCGGTGTCTGCGTGGGTTTCTTCCGGTTTCCTCCCACAAGTCCTGAAACACGTGCTTGTTAGGTGAATTGGATATTCTCCCTCCGTGTACCTGAACAGACGCCAGAGTGTGGCGACTGGGAATTTTCATAGTAACTTAATTGCAGTGTTAATGTAAGCTTACTTGTGACACTAATAAAGATTATTATTATTTGTCACTGAGGGGATTAAAGGGGAAAAATGTTACAAACTATGTATAATTGTGTTTATGGGTGGTTTTTGTAATCCAATCTTGTTGAATAAAATGTATTTTTTTTTTAAAATTCCAGCTATTACATGAAAAATTGAATTGACATTTTTGAGATTTTAAAACATGTCTTCCCAAATCGGACAGAAATTTGCACTGAGGAGTGCAATGAATGGGGCACTTTTACCTGTTCTGATATGGTTGAAGTTGGCCAAGTCTCAAGGATATTGACTGAGCGCTTGCTCAAAATGTTGGTCATTGGAAGTGGGCAAAACTTCAATAATACAGTGCTGTGCCATTGTCCATTAAAGCAAGAACCACAAATCCATTGCTAGAAGAGGGAGATAATGTACCATATATGAGAAAAGACAGAGTGCTGTGGGGATGAGGAGGGAATTATTACAAATCTGCAGTGGAAAATGCTTAAGAAAATGCATGACCATACCTTCTCCTTAAAAAGTAGTGAATAATTACTACCTTGTGGTACTCGCAAGAGAAGATATGAACATTAGCCCAATCCCCCCCCAAAAAAGTACCACAATGTATTCAAGACTATGATATTTTGAGGCTGAAGTCTTAAACAAACAAAGGAGTTAAAACATCTAAATCGCCAGGATTAGATGGTATTTATCCCAAATAGTCAGGAGAGATTAGTGCGGAGATTTGCATAGCATGACCATCATAAAGTGAGCCGGTGGAAACTGGAGCAGTACTAGCAGATTGGAAATGAGCATAATATGCTTATATTTGAGAAGGGTAGCACGATTGACACACAAAACAACATATAATGAGAATGCTGATCTTTATTTAATCAATTTGGTTGCTTCACATGTAATTCATTAATAAACTTTGAGGGTATTTGCAACAATCCAGTGAATAATCTCACCAATTTCCTTGATTACATTTGAGGAAGTGACAACACAAATAATGTCTTGATAATCCCTTGACCTGTGTACATAGATTTTCAAAAGCCTTATCAGGGATTTTTGCAGGCTACACAGGATTAACATATATTACACAAGGGATCAAAAAATCCATTTACTTTGTTTATGTTTTTGAGAAACTTATTCAATCCAGCTCATTATTCCAAATATTTAAATGCAAATATGAAATGTAATTAGTCTATGCCCTAGACTTATCATAACGTGATAACATTCCAAGAAAAGATGACTAATTAAACTCAAACTGTTGGAACTTTGAACAGTTCTTTTGTATAAATAAGAAACTGAAGGATCACAACAGCTTCCAGAATGGGTAAAAGTACTAAGGGCTCAATATTGGAACCGCTACTGTTAATTAACATTAATTACCTAGATTCTGAAAGTCAAATTTGTATGCAGTCAGTTTAGCCAAACTAGGAAGTAGAATTCAAGGAAGCAATCCAGAAACTGCCGAATAAGAAAAATGTAAGTGGGATGAACAATGGCTGATGAAATTTGATGCAGATCAGTGTAAAGTATTACATACAAGGAAGAATAATTGACAATAATATTTACTTCATTAATGATGTTGAAATGGTCGCAAATTAATTGAGAGGAGTCTCGGAAGATTCTAGGCTGAATATATCCAACCAATGCAGAGCAGCAATCAACAAAGTGTTAAGACTCCTGCTGATGATAGATGCGAAAAACCTAGAAGGGTAACTTTGAACGCCAGTTCTTAGGGTATTTTTCCAATTAAATATAATGTGAGGAAAAGTCCAGTCATTTTGTAACCATTCAAAGAAAATAATTCTTATTAACATGTAAAAACACAAGAAAGACCATAATACAAAAAACGGTGCCCTTAACTACAATAATGGCTACACGTGCACACTATACTCTGGAATTAACCCTGTTCCCATCTATCTATGTTCTTGAATTCCTGGAAAATGTAAGTGGCAAAACGACATTCCTACAGTATAACTGAGTTAAATCCAGCAAATAGTTTATAAAAAAAAAAAAAAAAAAAATTTAGAGTACCCAATTCATTTTTTCCAATTAAGGGGCAATTTAATGTGGCTAATCCACCTAGCCTGTACATTTTTGGGTTGTGGGGATGAAACCCACGCAAACACGGAGAATGTGCAAACGGTCAGTGACCCAGAGTCAGGATAGAACCTGGGACCCTGGCGCCGCGAGGCAGCAGGGCTGACCTACTGCGCCGCCGTGCTGCCCCGCAGATAGTTACCACTCCTGAATTACCTTTAAGTTTAGGAAGTCTTTCTTCGGTTCAATGTAGCCTTTCTCTGAAGTTTTCAAAACCGCCTCTAGCCTAGAATTCTACTTTCTAGGCGAATTTTTCATTCAAGCCGGACGTGGAATTGGTCGTAACTATTTACCAGCTGTTCCTCCCCTGTCCTGTCCTGTCCTGTCCTTCCCTTACCAGCCTGCCCGAACAGGCGCCGGAATGTGGCGACTAGGGGCTTTTCACAGTAACTTCATTGAAGCCTACTTGTGACAATAAGCGATTTTCATTTTCATTTTCATTTCCTGCCTCCAGTCACTAGAGCTACCTGCTATTGATGTACCATATTTCCTTTTTGATCTCCTTTTATCTAAATGACTTGCCTTGGAAGCCAGGCTTTTAGCAGCTACATGTGAACTGTATTCTTATGTTTCCACTTTGAACTAATTCTGCAGTTTTAATTCAATACTGTATTGTTCCCCATGCTAATTTGCATATCAAAACAACACCAGACAGCTGCACTTTTATCAATATTTTCATCCCATTCTTCAAACTTTATTTTATGCGGGATGCTTTCATCTTTATTTTAACCAGTTCTTAAATCTTTACTTTTTGACAAAAGCATGTTTAAAGGCCCAGCCAAAATAGTAGAAAACAAATTCCAAGTAGTAGTGATCAAACTCTACTGTGTCCTGGGTAGACCTCCACTTTGAATACGTTGTTCAATCCTGGGTGCAGTAAAACAAATGAGTCATTAGGTAATGCAGAGGAGAGCCACAATGTTGATCACTAGTGTTTGGCTCTGAATAATAGGGCAAAAATGGAGTGACTTGGGGTTTCCAGCTTGAAAATCAGGAATTTGAGACAATCTTGTAGGGTAGTAGTGCCCAATGTGGCAACTCAGTAGAGGCATGTGATGCGAAGTGGTTCTTGGCTCATTGCAGCGCATTTGCGGCTGTGGCCTAGATTAGCTGGAAAGTTGGTAGGGTTGAGTCCCGAGTGGTACAATTAATTTTTGACTGGCTTTGATAAGATCCATTGTCACTGCCCACTTGGTCAGGAGAGAACAGGAGCAGCCATGTCCCCCTCGATCTCTCTCTTGGGGCAATAAACTCTACAAACAACACAGACTTGACACCCTATCTCCAGCAAGCTCTTCGTGTGGGATCTCTGCATTTGCAACCTGAATCTGAGCTTTAATCAGCAACAATAGGAATAGCTGAATGTTGAGACTTTCTGGTGGCTGATTAGTTCTCAAACTATTTTTAAGTAATATATTTGGAATCATTTTTTTAAACAGCATTTCATATTATTTTGCTTTTTAAATGTTGGGGACAATAATGTTTCTCAAAAATGTAATATGGTGAATAGATTTTCTATTTCTTTTGTGCATCAGTCCTGCATTGCCTTTAAGAGAGTCAAATTCGTCTTTTTGGAATTGGCAGTTGATTGTAGATGGTAAATCTGGATCCCACAGTACAATTAAGTAGTCAGGCATTTATAGGATGTCACAGTAAGATAAGGGAAAGGTGAGTTTATAAAACAAGGCTATGTAAAACAGTCTGAACCAAGTAATTTGGATGAATAGCCTAATACGTCTACTGAGTGAAGGAAATAAAAACATAATTTTCAACCAATAACGAAAAACCGAGTGCTGGAGTTGGAGAAAAGAAAGCTGATTTTTTTTCTATGACTTTGCTATAAGTACACAATTATTATGACTTGGCGATGTGTCTGACAAAGGAAACAGCTAAATGATGGGTTTGGTGGCAGCAGCTTTCCAGCTGGTTGGAATTTTGATAGAGACCCATTGGTCTTGGAAAAGCAGATGTACCCGTGCCTAAATCCACTGATGTGATTTTATTTCTAAATCTAATAATACCAGGGTTTAATTTAAAAATAATATTTATTTTGCCTCAGCTGTGCCCAAGCCTCCAATTCATTTTAAGGAAGTAACAATGACTAGTTTTAGTGCCTAGCATATCTGTGTTTTGACTGCTTTATCCAATATCCAGTACTGAAAGACCAGAGATTTCTTCATTTTAAATATTGGGAAGGATGGAGCCATTTCCGGGACAGACTCCATTCCCTAGTCACTAACACCATCCCGCACCATGTCAACTGTTTTGAGGCTGAACCAATCTGTTTGCAACATTGGTATCATATTTGATGAGTTCCATCCAGATACCACAACACGAACACTGTTTATTCCTACCTCAGTGACATCTCTTGACTCTGGCCTGCCTCAGCACATCTGCCACTGAAATCCTTATTCGTGCCTTTGTCATCTCTAAACTTGATTCTTGACTCTTACCAAATCCAAATCTCATTCGGTACCCCTGTGCTCCCAGTTAAACAGCACTTTTAAATTTAAAAAAAATTCTCATAATTGTCTTTGAGCCCCCTACCCTCATCTTTCCCAGTCTAGGAATTCTACTCCAGTGCAAAAACCACCAAGATATCTGCTTTCCTCTAATTCTGCTCTATTGAGCAAGTTTAATTTTAATTACTCCTCCTCCAAAAATGGCTGTGCCTTCAGCTGCCAAGGCTCTAAGATCCTAAACCTCTTTCTTTTTAAGGTGCCCTTTTAAAAACCTACTTGTTTGGCCAGACGTTTGGTATCTCCTTGTGTAGCTTATCAAATGGTGCGTTTAACACTAATGTGCACCTTGAAATGACATGAAAGGTATTGTATAAATGTAAACTGCTTTTAAAAAATATTTCGAGTATCCAATTCATTTTTTCCAATTCATAGAATGATAGAATTTACAGTGCAGAAGGGGCAATTTAGAATGGCCAATCCACCTGGCCTGCACATCTTTGGGTTGTGGAGGTGAAACCCACGCAAACATTGGGTGAATGTGCAAACTCCACACTGACAGTGAGCCAGAGCCGGGTTTGAACCTGGGATCTTGTCGCCGAGACAAAACTGTCTTTTTTTTTTAAAGAGCAAAGACGTATAATTTTAAGTAGTGATAGACACTTCTGTACTCTGTCTTAAACTGTATACTTTGTAGCCCAGAATGCATGTTGTGCCAAAAATAAAAAATAAGTTGCCAAACATTCAATTGAATTGTGAAATTAATTTTCTGTTTTTTTTGGTTATGAATGGTGAGCCCATATACTTGATTTGGATGGAAAGTGAAGAAGTCCAATCTGAAACTAGGGTCCTAAATCTAAACAAAGGAAATTATGAAGGTGTGAGCTGACTAAAATAGATAAGGGAATTTCGTTAAGATATAACAGTGGATAGGCAATGGCTAATATTTGAGGAACAAATGTATGCATTGCGCCAGAAAGGAATATGTAACTCTTGAAAACTCAATAAGAAAAGTTGCCCAACCCTGGCTAACAAAATAAATTATATAAAAAGAAAAAGATTAATGAAGAAGATGTAAGTCCTGCAATGGGAAAATATTCAGGAGAAGAAGGAACTGGCAGAGCAATTAAACAACCCCTTTAGTTCTGCTTCACTGAGGAAGGCACAAATAACTTGCCAGAAATGCTGAGGAACAGGGTCTAGTGGGAAGGAGGAATTGGGGGAAATTAGTGTTATCTGGCATGCTGAAAAAATTAACAGGAATGAAAGCCGATAAATCCCCAGAGCCTAATAATCTGAATCCTAGGGAACTAAAGGAGGTGGCTGTGGCGGTGACTTGTCATCTTCCATAATTCTGGAATAGTCCTAGCAAATTAGAGGTAGACAAATATAACCTCGCTATTTTTTTTAAAAAGGAGGGTGCGAGTAAACAGGGAATTACAGCTGAGCATCAGGTTTGGAAAAACACTAACGTCTATAATAAATAATGTGATATCAGGACATTTAGAAAATACCAACCGAATTAGACAAGGTCAACATGGATTTATGAAAGGTAAATAATTTTGTATAAAAAAAAGTATTTTGTTTCCAACCTCAAACCAATCATAGTTGCAAAGAACATCCACACGTACCATTAATATATATAGTTCGTATATATTATGAATTTATGGATGAGAATGGATACCATCTAGCCACAGAAATGAATGCTAAATCATGTTTGATTAACCTGCTGGAGTTTTTTGAGGTTCTAACTAGTAGTTTAGTTACGGAAGAACCTGTGGCGGTGGTGTATTTGGATTTTCAGAAAATCTTTGAGTCCCATGTGGCTAATGGGATTGGCATAGATTGAGAATTAGTTAGCAGAAAGGAAACCGAGCAGGAATAAATGGATCTTTTTCGAAGTGGCAGGCGGTGACGAGTGGTGTCCCACAGGGATCCGTGCTGGAGTCCCAGTTATTCACAATCATAGAATTTACAGTGCAGAAGGAGGCCATTTGGCCCATCGAGTCTGCACCGGCTCTTGCAAAGAGCATCCTACCCAAGCCCACACCTCCACCCTATCCCCATAACCCAGTAACCCCACCCAACACTAAGGGCAATTTTGGATACGTAAGGGCAATTTTGCATGGCCAATCCACCTAACCTGCACATCTTTGGACTGTGGGAGGAAACCAGAGCACCCGGAGGAAACCCACTCACACGGGGAGAACGTGCAGACTCTGCACAGACAGCGACCCAAGCCAGGAATCGAACCTGGGACCCTGGAGCTGTGAAGCAATTGTGCTAACCACTATGCTACCCCATCAATGATTTGGATGAGGGAAGCAAATGCCATAATTCCAAGTTTGCTGATAGCATGAAACTTGGTGGGAATGTGAGTGTGAGGCAGATGTTAAGAGGCTTCAAGATAATTTTGACAAGTTGATAAATATGAAGTTATCCACTTTAGACAGTGAATCAGAATGACTTATTTAAATGGCGACGGATTGTGAAATGTTGGTGTACAAAAGGATCTGGTGCCCTAGCAAACCAGTCACTGAAAACAAACGTGCAGGTGTACAGCAAATTATATGTTGGTCTTCGTTGCAAGAGGATTTGAGGACAGGTGAAAGAATGTCTCACTGAAGCTCTGCAGGCCTTGGTGAGACCACATCTGGAGTATTGTGTGTGTTTTGGTCTCCTTATCTAAGAAAGAAACCAAACAGAAAATGCTGGAAAATCTCAGCAGGTCTGGCAGCATCTGTAGGGAGAAAAAAGAGCAAATGTTTCGAGTCCAGATGACCCTTCGTCAAAGCTTTGACAAAGGGTCATCTGGACTCGAAAGATTAGCTCTTTCTCTCCCTAAAGGGTCATCTGGACTCAGAATGTTAGCTCTTTCTCTCCCTACAGATGCTGCCAGACCTGCTGAGATTTTCCAGCATTTTTCTTTGGTTTCAGATTCCAGCATCTGCAGTAATTTGCTTTTGTCTAAGAAAGAATATACTTTCTGTAGAGGGAGTGCAGCAAAAGTTCACGTGACTGATTCCTGGGATGGCAGGATTGTTATATGAAGAGAGATTGGGTTGCCTGGGCCTGCATGTACTGAAATTTAGAAGATTGAGAGCGGATAAACTTCTGAGAGGGCTGGACAGACTGGATGCAAGTTGCTCCCTCTCGCTGGGGTGGTCTAGAGCAAGGGGTCACGGTCTCCTGATTCGGGGTGGACCATTTAGGACTGAGCTGTGGAGAAACATTTTCACTCCGAGGGTGGTGAACTTGTGGGGTTCTCTACCATAAAAGGCTGTGGAGGCCAAGCCACTGAATTTCTTTAAGAAGGAAATAGAGGATCAACCATGATCATAATGAATGTCTGAGCATGCTCGAATGGCTGAATAGTCTACTGCTCCTTTTTTCTATATTTCTCTGTTGATTTGGAAGACAAAACCAGTTTTAATGAAAAATTATTACATTTGAAGACTCAATAAAGCAACTAATGTTGAGAATAGAAATACACAGGAATATTATGGAATATATTTCTGAATAAGCACCCTTGTTTTTAAGAAGTAGAAACAACATACACTCTAGTGTGCCAGCGAAGCTGCTAGGATAAAATCATTGAAACTTCCCACACAGAAGGAGGCAATATTTTCCCCATTTTGACTGTACTGGCTCTTTGAAAGGGTGGTTGTGCGCAATTTTCACATTGCCACTTTTTGTCCATGTAAGTTTCAAATCCTCCAGAACATTCTCCAACTCCCTTTTAAAATTATTTATGGAATCAGTTTCCACAATCTTTTCAAGAACATAGTGTTTCAGGCCCTCATAACTGAGTCGAAGCTTTTTCCTCCTATCCGTCCAAATCTTTCATCAGTGATTTTAAGACTGTGATGTATTATTATTGACCCACATGCCGGAGGAAATGGTTTGCCTCTCTCTATTCTACCAAAGTTCCTGGGCTGGATACTCTGTTGGTGGGTTCCTCCGTTTTGCAGGCAGCGTACTTGCCCGCGGATTTCCCGATGGCGTGGATGTGCCCACAATGAGAAACTCCTTTGTCCGGCTGCTGGGACGGAGAATCCCGCTGCTGGTGGGGGCACGCCCTCCAGAAAATGTGTGGGGTGGGACGGAGAATCCCGCCCCCTATTTTAAAAACTCATGACATTCTCTGTTCCAAGAAGAGAACTCCTAACTTCTCCAATTTACACTCAACTATAAGTCCCTTATCCCTGTTTAGGGGAAATGGTGGTGTAGTGATAATGTCACTGAACTAGTAATTCAGCCCAGGCTAGTGATAAAAATATTGATAATTAAAAGATGGTCTCGTGACCATGAAACTCTCACTAATTGTTGTAAAAACCCATCTGGTTCACTAATGTCCTTTAGCAAATGTTGGACTTAAGTGTGACTCAGACCCACAGTAATATGGTTGACTCTTGCCTTTTGAAATGGCCTACCAAGCCCACTTAAGTTCAAGGGTTACTAGGGATGGGTAACAAATGCTGCCCATGTCCACATCTAATAGAAGAATGGAGAACAATAAATCTTCTTGAACCCTTCCTTAAGGTCTTTGAAACATGCTACCCAGACTTGTGCACGTTACTCCAGCTGAGGCCCAGCTAGGAATTTGTAGAGTTCTTACATGATCTCTGCTTTTCTATTCTAATTTTATGCTTTTTAAATCAACTTATCGACTTGCCCTGGCATGTTTAAGGATCATGTGTACGAACAACGAAGGGTCTCTATGCTTCTTAAAACCATGCCATGTTTAAGGATCGATCATGTATATGGACATCAAAGGGTCTCTATACTTTTTAAAACCATGCCATTTATAATGTACTGTTTTCCATATTAGTCCTCCCAAAACACATCAATCACATTTCTCTGCATTGAATGTCATCATCTGCTATGCTTCTTCCCATTTCCCCAATCTGTCCGTCATCCTAAAGCCTATAACTCAACATCATTATATATTTCTTTATCAAGTTTTGTATCATCTACAAACTTTATAATGCTGCTTTCTACATCCAAACCTAGACTGTTTATAATATTTAAGAAGAGCGATGGAACCAAAGCTGACCCTTGGAGAATACCACTGTAAATCATTTCCCTGTACTCACTACCCTTTTGTTCCTTGCCAAAGAAACAATTTCATATCCATTATGACCCCTCTGCCCTTAACGCCATGGTGTTCCAGCTTCTTAATAAGCCTGATGTCGCTTGGTCAGATACTATTGGCTTTCAGCAAATCCATGCTGGCTGTCCCTGATATACCCTGATAATTGTTTCCAATAACTTCAGAACAAGTTAAATTAGACTGACTGGCCTGTAGTTTCCTAGTTTATCCCCCTCCCCGTTCTTGAATAATGGAGTAACATTAGCAACCTTAGTCCTCGGGCAATACTCTTGTATCCAATGACACCACTTGTATCCAATGAAAATTGAGGGATTGTGATCACTGCCATTGCTATTTCTACCTTTGTATCTATCAGCAACCTAGACCAGATGATTTACCAACTTCAACGATGCTAATCTTTTCAGTACTACTTAATCTACTGCTATCCTATCCACCCTAAGTATAAATTTCACATTATCTGTTTCCTTTGTGTGAAGACAAATGTAAAACACTCCTGATACTTTTAACCATGTCATCTGGCTTTGACAATTTCCATTTGGTTCCTTAAAAGGCCTGACATAAAAGGCCCCAGCAAGCTGCTTGCAATCGTGCTTTATGCATAGAAAATATTTTGGTGTTCAGTTTAATGTTGCCTGCTAATCTTTTTCTTGAAACTTCTGTTTGCTTCCTGTATCAATTTTTCAATTCCCTCCTGTATTCTTCATAATTTTTCTGATTATCAATTGGTTTTCTCATAAGCCTCAGTTTTCTGATTCATTTTAACTTTTTTTTCTTTATCATCCAAGGTACATTAGCTTCGTATGCTCTACCTTTTTCCCTTCAAAGGAATATACTTTGCATCTGAACTGTCACCTCCCCGAATGCCCTCCATTGTTTCAGTAGTGCTTTATCCTTCAGTAGAGTCTTATTAAATCACTGAAATTAGCTCTCCCCAGTTGAGCATTTCTACCTTCATTTTCATTGTTAGTGGAAGCTACGGGTCAAATTACTCCTTGTTTTAGTAGGCTGCTGATGACCTTAAAATCTCGCTCTCAGCTTGTGGAGGAAGCCGTATTGCTTCAGAAGTTTGGGATCGGGATCTGAGATCAAGACTGTACCTGTTATCTGCCCACAATAGTGTTTGTGCTGGGCGAAAGCGTCTTTTTGTATTTGGTTAGCACCTCTCTAATGGTCGTGTCAGTGCTAATTGCTGAGGGATTAAACCAATAGTCCCCTATGGAGCAGATCCTGTGTGCATAATCCCCTACTGATAGCGTTGCGGGAGCTCTTGTTGCTTTAGACATCTGCCATACACACCTATTTACGGGGTCAAAGGAAAGGTTATTGGAGTTCATGAAATCATACTGAGAATGTGTTCTGCGGTTGGGGGTTGCTCGACTAAAACGACAGGCTGCTTAGTGGCTATGGTTCCAACATGGACAGGTATAGGGGCTGTAATGTATCCTTCCTGCATGTGCCCAGTGAATCCACTTAGTGTAATGGCGTCCGTAATTGTCCAGGGGGTTTCTCGGAACAGAATTGAGGAATTTAGCGTGGTCTGGGTACCCCGTGTCCCAGAGAAAATCGACGGAATGTCCCCGGACTTTGCCTGTGACTACTGGTCTTCCAACATTATCCCAGCGCATGTCACAGACCCACGATGGAGATGCCGGACACCGTCAATCAAGGGAGTTGTATGCGTGGTTATTTGAGCGGGTGTTTACGGTATGCATGGGGTGATCGTTGCCATCTAGCTGGTGTGGCTGGCGATCGTGGTCTGGCCTATTGTTTCTGGGCGGGGAACTGGGTTGTTCCTGTGGTCTCTGATATCGGTAATTGGGTGGGGGACTTTGTCTACAATGGCGGGCGAAGTGTCCCGTTTGTCCACAAGTATAACATGACCCTCGTGGTGCGTGGGGTGATCCTTGTGCTCTGGGGTACTGTTTTCTGGAGTACTGTTCCCCTCTCCTGCCCTCATTTATCCATACGGGTTCCTGACTGGGTCTAACTGGGTGCATGGTGCCTTTTCATCAATTCTGTTCTATCTGTTCCTGTAGTGACTGTTCCCATTCCCTAGAGAGATGTCTATGAGTACCCATGCCTCATTATGTGTGTGACCTGCCGGGTCAAAGTTTGCACAAGCCCTTTTCCCTGCCTCTGTGGCATGCAAAACTATCATCCGGGACCATTTAGTGCAGTGTTCTTCAAACTTTTTTTCCAGTGACCCATTTTTATCAACCGGCCAACCTTCGGGACACAACCCGGCCGACCTGCGCGACCCATGCCGGCCGACCTGTGTGACCCACCATTTTCTCTGACCTTGTTTGCTGCTGACAAAAATGGAGGAAATGGTTTTGGGTCTCTTTGGCCCTCGTACACGCTCCTCCAATGGAACCTGTTGGATGAAGGTGAAGCCTTCCGGTGTCGGCAAATACGGAGTCTCCATCTGTCCAAAGTTCTGCATTTTTTTCCTGTAAAATGTTATCAAATAAAACCCTCTTGAACTTGTAAAAAAAAAATGAATAAAATAAATGAATTAACCCCCCCCCCCCCCCCCGAACTTGTGAAACAAAAAGCTGCGACCGTTTATTTAAAAAAAGCGGCCGCACTGCGCATGCGTGCCCGATCATCGGCACGCATGCTCTTAGTTTTGCGCTTGCGCGCCGATTGATCTGGCATGCATGCTCAGTGCAGCCAAATTTTCTTTTACATGTTAGCGGCCATTTTGAAGGCCGCTTGCAGCCGGCGTTATGAACAGCCGGCTGTTGCGCGCTGATTTGCGCGATTGGGAGCGCCGCGATGGACGGCTCTGCTACCCTCCCGACACCCACCCGCGGGTCGCGCCCCCGAGTTTGACAATGCCTGATTTTGTGGTTTCCTCAGCATCGAGGTTGGCGCGGTTTAATTCCCCCAAAATTGCCTTGAAATGTATCCAGAGGCGACCGGCAAAGGCAGTCGGATGTTCTCCTTTCTTCGGTCTACATTTGTTCAAACCCTCTACCGGATCCCCTTTATTATACCCGATAGCAGCTAATATGGAGTCCCTCATTTCGCCTAGGGTTTCCCCCTCCTACATTTTGGGGTTCAGGTAAAGCTGATCTTACGGGCTGGCTAAGGCTCATTACAATTAATTTTACTTCCTCCCTCTCATCTAAACCATACATAACCTTCTGTTGGCACACCTCCTTAAAGAAGCTATGTGGGTCCGCAGTGGGCTCAAATGGTGTGATCTTATTGCAGGCATCCCTTAGCTGGGTTATCGTGAGTGGGGTGCAGGCATCCCTTAACTGGATTATTGTGAGTGGGGTGGTGTAGGTGATGGCTGGACCTATATGATCCCTTATCCTTCTTTCTGTAGTAACCGGATTCATGGGTACAGGGGCAGTTTCACTACTCGTTGGGGTTGGTGGGACCTGTTCAGTCGAGGCTGCTGGTGCTTTTCTTTTTGGGATGGGTGGCGGTTGCTTCCGACTTTCAGTTCTGTCTACGTATATGTGGGCTCTCTCCTTAATTCTGCCTAATCGGCCACTTCTTCCTCCTTTGTCCCTACTGTCCCGAAGGTGCACAGAACGCCATTTTGAACTGAAAGTAGTGATTGGAGTCTGTCTATCTCTCGCTGGCACTTGGTGAGGTCAACAGTACTTTGCCTTTGCTCCTTAGTGGACTGGTGGAGCTCTCTTAAAGCTGCCTGTAAATTGGCATATTTGTTTGTTAGCTGAGTGACCCTTTGTTCAGTCTCCTCTCTTACCAAGACTGCACGTTGTGTGTCTTGATAGGCCTTGGCGTACTGGGTTTGCACGCTGCTAAGGTGTACTATAAAGGAATGGTGGGCGTGTTTAACATTGGCGGTTTCCCTTTCCTTAACGGCTAACATCTCCCGGAGTTCCTCATTGTTTCTCTTGTTCTCCTCCTCCTGCTCTCTTAACTGACCACGGAGTGTCTCTACAACCTCCTTGGTTCCTCGTAACTGAGCCAAGCAACACATTATTGCCATTGGCTTTCTAAATTTCACTGCATTCTTCTTGTAAATCTCACATAGCTTCTCCCATCAAGTTTGTCCTATCTTTCCTGGACCTGATTCGGTGTTTGCACAAAACGTCGACCCTAGGGGCCATCCTTTCCCCTTTAAATACTTCCTAAACATATCCTCCCATACGGGGCACTGCTGACTTGTTAACTACTATAACCTCGGTTTGCTGCTGCGGATTCATCATCTTCTCTACCAATTGCGCTACCATCTCTTCTCTACTTTTAATTTAGAACGGGGGGAATAAGGAGTCGATCGAACAATGGGTACGTCTTACGGCTATATTCTGGTTCACAATCCCTCTAGATTTGCATGCAAGTCTGACGAGTTTACATTACCCTTCCCTGTTAGTTATGCATGAGGTTAGTGCACACTTCCGAAATTCAGTTATTTGGCCAATATGAAACTTGTGCCTGTGGTTTGTTTTCCTTTTTCTAATTTAATTCAAAGTAGTGGGCTCTCTCTCGGAGTAACAAAGTCACTTCTAATCGAGTCCCACTAGAGTCACCAATAATGTTGCTACTTCTATTAACAAACCACAAGCCGCGAGTGTGTTTCTTGTATTGACCAAATGACCACACAACCAGTATGCTAGTTCAAAAGACAGTTTATTATTAAACACAAGACTTCTCTCTCTGTGCAATGATACATGCAGCTATGTATTAAACTACACCTATCAACTAAGATGACCTTTACTTAACTTCTGGATGACTGGCTCTGTGCAGGTAGATAAGGCCTTTATCTGGATCCCCACGTGTTGGCTGGAAGTAGTCAGGTTTGTCTCAGCTGCGGCTCGTCTCTCTCAGGTAGCGATCGCGGGTCTTGAACTTGGCTGGTCGTTATGCTGCAGTTGGTGTGGGCACAGGCCGGTCCCAAAAGAGACCAATCTCTAGTGGCGCATGGCCTCTTATTCTTCTCATCTTTTGTGCCCATTTGGGCGGTGCTAACTCGGGATCCAATGGATCGATAGGGTCTCGATCACTGTGTACTGTCTGTGTCCCAACTTGACCACAATTCCCATTACTCTTTGCAGGCAGCCATTTTAGATGGCCACACACCCGACATCGACCTAGGCACCTAGGAAATGACAACGGAAAACCAAGCCCTGTCAACCCTGCAAAAGTTTTCTTGCTAATATCTGGGGGCTTGTGCCAAAGTTCGGAGAGCTGTCTCACAGACTAGTCAAGCAACAGCCTGACAGAGTCATGCTCCAGAATCAAACCTTATAGAAAATATCCCAGACACCACTATTACTATTCCTGGGTCTCACCGGCAAGACAGAACTAGTAGAGGTGGCAGCACAGTGGTAGACAGTTGGGAGGGAGTTGCCCTGAGAATCCTCAACATCGACTCTGGCCCCCATGAAGTCTCATGGCTTCAGATTAAACATGGGAAACCTCCTGCTGATTACCACCTACAGTCCACCACCAGCTGATGAATCCGTACTCCTCGGTGGTAAGAAGCACTAAGGGTGGCAAGGATGCAGAATCTGCTCTGGGTGGGGGACTTCAATGTCCATCATCAAGAGTGGCTCAGTAGTACCACCATGGACCGAGCTGGCTGGGTTCTAAAAGACATAACTGCTAGACTGGACTGCAGCAGGTGGTGAGGGAACCAACAAGAAGGAAAAACATACTTGACCTCATCCTCACCAGCCTGCCTGCTGCAGATGCATCTGTCCATGACCGCATTGGTACAAGTGACCACTACAGTCTTATGGAGACTAAGTCCTGTCTTCACATTGAGGATATCCTGCATCGTGCTGTATGGCATTACCACCATACTAAATAAGATAGACTCCAAACAGATCTAATAACTTGAGACTTGCATCCATGAGGTGCTGTGGGCCATCAGCAGCATAATTGCACTCAACTACAATCTGCAACCTCATGGCCTGGCATACCCCCCACTCTACCATTACATCCACGCCAGGGGATCAACCTTGGTTCATTGAAGAGTGCAGGAGAGCATGCCAGGAGAAACACCAGGCATACCTAAAAATGAGGTATCAACCTGGTGAAGCAACACAGGACTACATGTGTGCCAAACAGCAAGTAATAGACAGTTCCACAATGAATGCATCAGATCTAAGCTCTGCGGTCCGCTTATACTCAACTGTGAATGGTGGTGGACAATTAAACAACTTGCTGGAGGAGGAGGCTCCACAAATATTCCATCCTCAATGATGGAGGATCCCAATACATTTGTGCAAAAGGTGAAGTATTATCAACAATCTTCAGCCAGAAGTTCCAAATGGATGTTCCATCTCGGTCTCCTCCGGATTCCGGGTCCCCAGCATCACAGATGTCAGTCTTCAGCCAATACAAATCATTCCAAGTGATATCAAGAAATAGCTGAAGGCACTGGATACTGCAAAAGCTATGGTCCCTGACAATATTCCAGCAATAGTACTGAAGACTTGTGCTCCAGAACGTGCCACACCCCTAGTCAAACTGTTCCAGTACAGCTGCAACACTAGCATCGACCCAGCAATGTGGAAAATTGCTCAAGTGTGTCCTGTACACAAGAAACAGGACAAATCCAACCTAGCCAATTACTGTCCTATCAGTCTACTCTCTACCAGCCGAGTGATGGAAGGGATCATCAACCGTGCTATCAAGCGGCACTTATTCAGCAATAAACTGCTCACGGATGCTCGGCTTGGGTTCCGCAGGGTCACTCAGCTCCTGGCCTCATTATAGCCTTGGTTCAAACATGAACAAAAGAGCTGAATGCCAGAGGTGAGGTGGGAGTGACTGCCCTTGACATCAAATCAGCATTTGACCGAGTATGGCATCGAAGAGCCCCAGCAGAAATGGAGTCGATGGGAATCCGGGAGGAAACTCTTCGCTGGTTGGAATCATACCTGGCACAAAGTAAGGTGGTTGTGGTGGTTAGAGGACAATCATCTCTGCTTCAGGACATCACTGCAGGAGTTCCTCAGGGTAGTGTCCTGGGCCCAGCCATCTTAGTTGCTTCATCAATGACCTCCCTTCCAACATAAGGTCAGAAGTGGGGATGTTCGCAGATGACTGCACATGTTCAGCACCATTGACAACTTCTCAGATAGTGCGTCCATGGCCAAATGCAGCAAGACCTGCATTTGTCTTGCCACCAGTTTCTCCTCCCCCCCCCCCCCCCCCCCCCCACACACACACACACACACACACAAAAACCTAGTACAGTATCTTCAAGGCACAAGTCAGGAGTGTAATGGAATACACTCCATTTGCCTGGATGAATGCAGCTCCAACAACACTCGAGGAGCTCAACACCATCCAGGATGAAGCAGCTTGCTTGATTGGTTCAACAAGCAATCAATCCCTCCACCACTGATGAATAATGGCAGCCATGAGTACCATCTACACGATGCACTGCGGGAATTCGCCAAGGTTCCTTAGACAGCACCTTCCAAACCCATAACCACTACAATCTAGAAGGACAAGAGGAGCAGATACCGGGGAACCCCACCAGCTGGAGGTTGCCCTCCAAGTCACTCACCACTGTGACTTGGAAATATATCGCCGTTCCTTCACTTTCGCTGGGTGGGTCAAAATCCTAACCTCCCTAACAGCACTATGGATGTACCTCCGGGACTGCTGCGGTTCAAAAAGGCAACTCGCCACCACCTTCCGAAAGGCAACTAAGGATGGGCAGTAAATGCTGGCCCAACCAGCAATGCCCGCATCCTATAAATGAATTGCGTACGTGGTACTGCAGGATTGTATCAGGAAGTAGTTACTCAATACAGAAAAATACAGTATAGTATTGTTTTTCTCTTTTAGCTGTGAGCTCGATCAGAACCCGATTGTACCACACCTTAAATGCTAAAGAAATGTTGTTTCTCGAATTGAAACAGTTTTGTTGTGAATGGTGTACTGTAACCAGATAAATTAGGTCATTGCACATGATCTCATTACCACATTTACATTTTGTTCACCGTGTAGATGTAAAATGTTTTAGCAATGTCAGTTAATGAATTACATGAATCTGGTTAGTCATTTAAAAAGAGCTCAACTAAAGTACTTGAATTATCTCAGAATGGAGTTAGTATGTTTGAAAATCATAACTGCTGCCAATTTTATTTATGGTTGGCAGTTTTTAAAACTTATTGGCAACTGAAACTTTTGAATGCCTTCATTTAAAAGATGTCTGTAGAACTGTTGTCTAACATAGTTTTGGTTCATATATGTCAACAAAAATATAAGTAGTATCTTCTCTTCATACGGCACGGTGACATACTGGTTAGCACTGCTGCCTCACAGCACCAGGGACACGGGTTCAATTCCGACCTTGGGTGACTGCGGTGTTTGCAATTTCTCCCCGTGTCTGTGTGGGTTTCCTCCGGAATGCTCCGGTTTCCTCCCAATGTCCAAAGATGTGTACGTTAGGTGGAGTGGCTATGATAAATTGCCCCTTGGTGTCGAGGGATGTGCAGGTTAGGTTGCCTGGATAGGGTGGGGTGAATGCGAGGAGTGGACCAGGGTAGGGTGCTCTTTTGGAGGGTCAGCACAGACTCGATGGGCTGAATGGCCTTCTATAGGGATTCTGTGAATCTGTATTAGATTATAAAATGTGAAACCATCAGGTTTTGTATCCCAAATCCTTCCTTTCTTTTTTTTCCATAAATTTAGAGTACCCAATTCAATTTTTCCAATTAAGGGGCAATTTAGCGTGTTCAATCCACCTACCTTGCACATCTTTGGGTTGTGGGAGTGAAACCCACGCAAACATGGGGAGAATGTGCAACCTCCACACGGACAGTGACCCAGAGCCAGGATCAAACCTGGGACCTCGGCCCCGTGAGACTGCAGTGCTACCACTGTGCCAATGTGCTGCCCTGTTCTTCCTTTCTAATCTTAATATTGGGTGTCTTTTTTTCTTAACAAGACACTTTTCCCTTTCCCCACACCCCAAATTAAAGATCAATTATTTAAATGATCAAATTTAAAGAAAAGAAATCCTACTTCTGGAACGATATGCTGTCCAAAGATTGGCTGTTAGTTTTCATGTGGAGCCCGAAGTGAAGCATTGTTATTTTTCTTACGCCTTGGAAGTTTGAATCATATGAACTGGTACCGTGTAAAGAATTAAGTCAGTCGTCAGCTTATCAATGCACTAAGACAATATCTTTGTTAATGTTTTGGTGATCTGAATTTTAACATTATCAGATCTACAGCGCTGGAATCACATAGTTTGCTGTGGTTTATTTGAGTCTTAAAAAAATATATTATAGTATTGCTGAAGCTACTTGTGATCTTTAGTTGGATTATACGCTTGCAAAGTGAATGCCCAATTCCAACCCTTTAATACTATTGATTTAGCAGAATCTTTAGGCAGTGTTAATTATTTGTAAGTTTCTGTGAACTTCAGTTACACAATGTCACAATATTTCCTGGAATCTATATTGTATTAGTCAACTACTAGACTTTGCAGGTACAGGGATTTAATTGATGTCTGGTTTTGCAAGCATGTTTGCCATTTTCTGTTGTAACGATATTCCAATATTTATATAATGAGCCAGCCAAACCCTTTTTGCAGAACAGCACTAGGAACTTCCTGGTAGCTTATTTGTGTCATACAACTGGAAACTTTTTAAGTAATACTTTTTGATGAGGTTTATTTCCTCCATAATATTATTGCAATACTTAACCTAGTGTAACAGGCCAGGACTTGTCGTCAAATTCAAATATGCCTCTGTTGTGGCACAACAATATACCTGAGTTTCCAACCTGTAAAATTTGAGGGGCCTTTGCATTCCATTAAAACAAGAACTGACTTGACAGCAAAGCTTTGTTGCAAATCTACTTTACTGAGCAACAAACTGATAGATTGCACCATGGCAGGAAATAATCGGGTGGAATTAGCAGCTGAAATTCACCAGTTCCTGGAGCCCAAAGTAATGTCAGCACTTGTCTTTCCTACAACCTGTCCACTAATCCCCCCCCCCCCCCCCCCAATCGCTGCACCTTCCCACCTTGAGCTCTCCCAAGCAAGTGGTTCGGGAAGGAGGCAGCGAGCGGTAGGGAGGCAATAAGTAGTAAGTTGGGAGGGAGGTGGCAAGCGGGAGGCGAGTCAAAAGTTATTAAGCGTTAGTAAGAATTTTGGGTCAGCTAATACCACTGATCTAATTATTTTTGCTGCAGCTGGTTTTGCAGAATTATTAAAGAAAGATTGATCCCAAACATATTTTTTAAAAAGGCATTTCAACAGAGTTTGTGCAAGTTCTGCATTCCTAGCCCAGATCTCCAAATGATAATGCATAGGTACTTGTAGGTTATATCCTGGGACATTTTTAACCGTGCACACTTCAAAATACTACCTCGCTCCAATTCACTTTTGCATTCATTGTATTAATTCGAATTTCATAGATCTGTAGGTGGAATAAATACCACTACATTCTCAAAATTGACAACATCAACACTCATTCATGCCCCTTCATGAGATTCCACAGCACTCTCTAAAGTTGTTTTCCCCTTCTCTCTCTTTCTGTCACTCACTCACTTGCGGATAGCACGTTGGTAGTAAGTTGGTCACACCGCAGATAGGGAATGGATAACCACCAGACAGAGGAAGAGTAGAAAGGCAGTGCAGGGTCCCCTGCGGTCATCTCTTTCCAAAACAGATATACCGTTTTGGATACTGTTGGGGGAACTGGCTCACCATCGCCGCGATGCCCCAGGTCCAGGGGCTGGTGGACAACGTTAACAGGGAGGGGTTCCACTCCCTGAACATCCAGGTCGTGTGTGACCACCACATGAAGATCATGCACGTGTGTTCACACTTCCCGGGGACTGTCCACGGCAGTGACATCTGGCGCAGTCGGTCATCCCGGCCTCTCTGATGGGTGGCTGGCTCTTTGCGGTAAGAGGTACCCGCTGAGAACCTGGCTAATGACGCCAGTACAGGGGCCGGAGGCTGAAGCCGAGACCTGATGCAATGAGGCCCATGTGGCCACTTGGGCTGTCATTGAGTGGTTGTGCTTCGGTCTGCTCAAAATGCGGTTACGATGCCTTGATCACTCTGGCCGTGCCCTGCAGTACACCCCCCCAAAGGGTCACCCGCTTTTTGGTGGTCTGCTGTGTCCTTCACAACCTCGCCCAGCAGCGAGGATGACATGCTGGAGGTTGGGGATGAGGAACATTTGGCCACTTCCGAGAAGGATGATGAGCGCCACCGGACCATCAGGGGCTCGGGGTAATCACAGGGAGGAATCGGACGACCAGCTGGAGGCTGCAGGACCGGTGGTAGCGGCAAGGGTCCTGCAAGCCCTCGGAGGGCAAGGGAGACCCTTGTACTTGCCTGCTTCACATAGGACATGGCCAAGTCCGTCATTGATACCGTGCCCAATTCCCACCCTCCCAGGATATGTATCACATCACTCCAGTGTCCTGAGACTGTGTTGGCACCATCAGCGGGTCACTGTTGAAGGCAGGGGGGTGATGGTAACCTGCAGAGAGCCGAGCACCAGTGCTCCTCAATCTATGCTGGTCTGACCCCTGCCTGTCTGCTGAGTGCTTGCTCACACCCATCACCTGCACGTGTTGTTCCGGGATGGGGAGATGCCTGAAGAGATGGGCCAAGGGTTTGGATGTCGGCCTGCATTGTGGAAGAAGGTGACAGAAGTGTCATACTGATTGTGCTCAAGTGTTTTTAATGTGTCACAGGTGTCATACAATTCCCCACCCTCCCGATGGTGCCGCCCTATTCCCCCCCTCCCCAACCCTCTCTCCCACCCGTTTCCGGTGCAGTCAGTGACCCTCAATGTGCTTGGCTTCCCTAGCTCTACCGCAACGTCTAGGTGTGTCCCCAGGTTGCACATCTGAGGTGGAAGCAGCCAGCTGCTTACCTTGTCCCGTGACCTTCGATGCCCCTGGCGGACATCCTCTGGACATGCACAGCCGTGTACCCTGCCCCATGTGCTGGCCTCCTTAGAGGGGTGGAACTTGGGGGAGCTGATGGCCACCCTCTCCATTCCATGGGAAGGGTCCAGGTTGACACCCAGTGCCCCCTCCTCCCGGTCAGTGCCCATAGGGCCCTGGGGTTTACCTTGAGATGGAGGGGCAGCTGGTTCGAGCCCCGGTTGCCCCTGCATCATCTGGCTCTGCCAGCCCTGACCGCTCCCCAATGTCTGCACCAAGGTGTCAATGCCCTCGGTGATGCTCCTCCGTGATTGGGCCATGATCTGCAGTGACTTTGAAATGCCAATCTGCAACTGGGATGAGCTCTGCAGCACCTTCGGCATTCCCATCTGAGAGTGCGACATGTCCCGTAGCACCTCATCAAGGTCAGCCTGGTACTGAGTAACATCCCCCAGCGAGTCGGACATTCTGCTGAGACCCTTGGCCATGGCCGTCACCGACTGTGTGACACCTTCACTAATTGTACCGGCGTTGTGCACCAGCCTTTCCACTATGGCCGCCACCCTAGCAATGTTTGCCTTGGTGCTTGCATTGCCAGCGACATCTCCTGTGCCTGTATCCTCTGAGACTCCTACAATCGGCTATGTACCTGCTGGAGTATTGCTGACATCTCCCTCTGAATGTCATGGCCGCTCCCTGATATGTCCATCAGCTCCAGTAACCCTGTACCAGAGGCTCAGCATCAGGCTGGGACCCATCTGAGTCCTGGGATCCAACAGACCTCCTCTGACTTGTCTTGCCTGGGGGTTCCTGCCTCCACCTGGTGTGTACCAACAGTTTTAGCGCACCCAATTCATTTTTTTCCAATTAAGGAACAATTTAGTGTGGCCAATCCACCTACCCTGCGCATCTTTGGGTTGTGGGGGTGAAACCCACGCAAACACAGGGAGAATGTGGATTCAGTGTTCTTTGTTCACATGGTCATATCGAGATTCAGCATCAGCCCAATCAAAGAACATTACAATGATCATTGCATCAAATTATGGGAAATAAACATGAAAAAGATTATGGATATACTGATAAGTGAAGCCACAAACATGTGATTGCCTGAAGCAATGCGAGGTAGATATAGTCAAAAGCTAAAACCAGAGTAGCTGGTAAGAAAATAGGGTGCGGGAAGAAAAGTAAGCTATATATGCAGATTATTCGGATAATACTGTATTATGACTGCATCTCCAATTGTCATTTCATCTTCTCTCCCATTTCCCCCCCGCACACCTCCATTTCTCACTCATGTGCTTACAGACCCAGTATCACTAGGATCCTGGGAAAAGAAGTGAGGTTAATGTTGAAAGCTGAAGGAACTTAAGTCATTAGACTAAATATTGCCCAGGTGAAAGATTATAACAAATGTGAAGTGGCAAGAAACAGGAAGTTCAGTATCACCTGCATGTCATAATGCTTTAATCACAGAAAATGGAACATCTTAACATCTAGGTACATTCTGGAAATGTGTTTTTTTTTTTAAAACACTGGGCGCAATTCAACCAGAAAATTTGGTGTCCACAGTGTGGACACGACTGCCGCTCCTCCGGCCTGGGTATTCTGCTGCGGGGAGGCAACTTCACCATCTCCGACATTAAGGAGGTGGTGGGCGGGCGCCTCCTCGTAGCAGACGTCAAATACAAAAACACCCCTCTCAGACTTATTAATGTGTACGCCTCGGCTGTAAAAAGTGAGCGGCTGGCAGTCCTTCAGCAACTCCCACTGCTGTTGGCCACCTCCATGCCGGTCATCCTGGGTGGTGACTTCAACTGCATCATTGATGCGGCTGGACGATCGGCAGAGCCGACAGCAAACTAGACGCTACGTCCAGACTCCTGATGGAAACGGTAAAAGACGCCAAGCTGCTCGACGTCTGCAGCAACCCTGCAGACGGAGCGCAGCGTAGATACACATTGTCACGGCCAGACGGGTGCGTCCGCTCCAGGATAGACTTCTTCTTTGTGTCCCGAGCTTTCACGGTCATGTCCACCGACGTAAGGCCGGTGTTCTTCTCTGACCACTGCCTCCTACTGGCCGACTGCCACCTGCAGGAAGACCAGGGGGTAGGCAGGGGGACATGGAAGCTAAATGTAAAACTGCTGACCCCTGAGAACCTCGAGGAACTCAGGAGGGATTACAAGGGTTGGAGAACCGTGAAACCCCTCTTTGAGGCCCCACATCTCTGGTGGGAAGCAGTCAAGGGGAATATCAAGAGGTTTTTCATCCTCAAGGACGTTCAAAAGGTGAGAGAGAGACGAGGGGTCATGTCCAGGCTCCAGAAAAGTATGCAGAATTTGTTCCAGCTGCAGTCGATGGGGGTGGATGTCAAGGAGGATCTCCAAGAGGTGAAGAGCCAGCGAGCCTCGCTCTACACCTCTGAGGCCTCCAAGGTTATCTTCCGTTCCAGAGTCCGCTCTGTGGAGCAGGACGGAAAGTGCTCACGCTTCTTCTTCCAAAAGGTGCACAGAGAGACCTCTGTGATCAGCAGCCTGAAGGAAGAAGATGGCTCTGTAAAGTCATCGCAGTCTGACATCCTGAGGATCAGCCAATCTTTTTATGCCGGATCTGAAGCCACTGTTTCCCAGACCTTCCTGTCGACTATCACGGAGGTCATAGGTGACAGCGAGCTGGAAAACCTGGACAAACCACTAACTCTGGATGAGCTGACAAAGGCCGTCAAGTCCTTCGAGGCGAGTAAAACTCCCAGAAGCGACGGCTTACCGGTTGAGTTGTATTCGGCTCTGTGGGACTGGATGGGCCCAGACCTGCTGGAAGTGTACGAGAGTATGCTTCTGGAAGGCAGCATGTCAGAGTCCATGAGGAAAGGCATCATCACCCTCATCTACAAGCAGAAGGGGGAAAGGGAAGAAATTCAAAATTGGCGACCCATTTCACTGTTGAATGTGGATTACAAAATTCTAGCCAAGGTTATTGCCAATCGGGTCAGGTCTGCTCTGGAGTCGGTAATCCACCCTGACCAGACCTGTGCTGTACCCGGCAGGAAGATCTCAGATAGCCTAGCGCTACTCGGGGATACGATCGCCTACGTGCAGGACAGGAGGGTGGACACCTGCCTCATCAGCCTTGACCAGGAGAAGGCTTTTGACAGAATATCGCACACCTACATGATGGATGTGCTCTCCAAAATGGGGTTTGGGGAGCGAATTCGCAATTGGATCAAACTGCTCTACACAAACATCTATAGCGCAGTCTCAATCAATGGGTGGGAATCAGAAAAGTTCCAGATCAAATCCGGTGTCAGGCAGGGCTGCCCTCTCTCCCCTGCCCTTTTTGTGTGCTGCATAGAACCTTTTGCCGAGTCCGTCAGGAAGGATCCGGGTATAAGAGGAGTGACGATCCCAGGCAGTGGAGGCACGCGAGTCAAGGCCTCCCTGTACATGGACGACGTTGCCGTCTTCTGCTCGGATCCTGCGTCTGTACGCAGGCTCTTGACCACCTGCGACCAGTTTGAACTGGCCTCGGGAGCCAAGGTAAACCGTGGCAAGAGCGAGGCCATGTTCTTTGGGAACAGGGCCGACCGGTCCTTTGTCCCCTTCACTGTCGGGTCCGATTACCTGAAGGTGCTGGGGATATGGTTCGGAGCTGCTGGGGCGTGCACCAAAACCTGGGAGGAGCGCTAAGGCAAGGCAGAAACTGGGCTGGTGGGAGAAACGCTCCCTCTCCATTGCGGGCAAAACCCTGGTCATCAGGTGTGAGGTACTCTCGGTGCTACTGCACGTGGCGAAGGTCTGGCCCATAACCCGACCCTACGCCATAGCAGTCACCCGGGCCATCTTCAAATTCATCTGGAGATCCAAGACGGACCGTGTCCGAAGGGACACCATTTACAAACCTCTGGAGAAGGGAGAGCGGAACGTACCCAACGCCTCCCTCATCCTGTTGGCCACCTTTGTGTCCAGCTGCATCAAGCTGTGCGTGGACCCCCAGTATGCAAACACCAAGTGTCACTACATACTGATGTTCTACCTGTCCCCGGTGCTACGAAGGATGGGTCTGGCCTCATTGCCGCGGAACGCTCCAAGTAGTTGGACCGTACCGTACCACCTGTCCTTCGTGGAAACGTTTTTGAAGAAAAATACCTTTGACCACAAGGCAATGAAGCAGTGGTCAGCACGTAATGTCCTCTAGGCCCTCAGGGAAAAGGAGACCGTGGAGAACGTTGGATGGTTCCCTGAGCAGACTGCCAGAGTCATCTGGCAGAACGCCTCATCACCAGAACTTTCAAACAAGTACCAAGACCGAGCTTGGCTGGTGGTGAGAAGGGCCCTCCCTGTCAGATTCTTCATGCACACCCGAAGGCTCTGCGCCAATGCACGCTACTCGGAGTGGCTGTGGGGGAAATGAGATGGTCACACACCACCTTGTGGAATGTGCCTTTGCAAAGAAGGTCTGGAGAGAGATGCAGTGGCATTTGTCAAGGTTTATCCCGACCAGATCTGTGACACAGGACTCTGTGCTCTACGGACTGTTTCCAGGGACACACCCCGTGACAAATATCAACTGCTGCTGGAAGGTCATCAACTTGGTGAAAGACGCTCTTTGGTCTGCCCGAAACTTGCTGATCTTCCAGTGCAAAGAATTGTCCTCGACCGAGTGTTGCAGACTGGCACATTCCAAGGTCCAGGACTACGTGCTGAGGGACGCACTCGAGCTTGGGGCAGCTGCCGCCAAGGCGCAATGGGGAAAGACCACTGTATACGCCTTTCCAGCAAATGTACACCGAGGGGCGGGTAACAGTGTAAATCCCCCTCGGTCTGGGCCACCAACACTCCAATGTATAAAACAAACATGACAATGTAAATATTTATGAAGGAATTGTAATGTAAAGAGTGATATGTGTATAATAATATCAAATTTGAATGGAAGAAAGTCAAGGCACTGTGTAGCTCTGACGGAAATGTACAGTCAAGACAATTCAAAATGCTCTGTAATGCTTATGATAAATTTTATGATAATGTATATTTTTTTGAATTAAATAAAAAAGTGTGGACGATAAAAGCCGGGAAACCCTGGGGTCTACCAGCTCACAACGCCTCGTGAGATCCAACGTGATCTTGCGAGACACTGCGATGTAATATGAAAATCTGCACATTAGAGCGAGACAGCTAGCCTCACTCTAATGTGCAGATTCCTGAGGTACCTGAGGCTTTGGGATTCATCCCCTTCGTCTCAGAGACCTCCGGCAAGTGCCGTTCAGCACTGGTCCTCCCAAACGGGGACTAGATGGAGCACCACTCGTGGGGGTCTTGTGAGGGATTGGAGGCCCCCAGCTGGATGCCCTTTGGGCAGGCTGATGCCCTGGCATTGGTGGTGCCACCTGGGCACCTTGGCAGTGCCAGGCTGGCACTGGGTGGCAGTGCCAATGTGCTGCCCTGGCATTGCCATGGAGCCAGGTTGGCACTGCCAGCTGGCGGAGGCATTGCTAGGATGCCAAGTTGGCACTGCCGAGGTGCCAGAGTGCCATTTACATGTGCGCGATTAGGCAGTGGTGCCCTGTGTGGGGGGACCAGGGACCCTCCCATAATACAATCTGGCTAGGGGGTGGTCGAGGATCACTTCAGGGGCCTCCGAGATCAGGGCGCCATTTAAAAATGGCGTCCCGATCTCTCGCTATGGCAAGTTCCGGCAAGCGGCGGTCCCCACTGTACAAAATGGGGCTGTGTGTGGCACAGCTGCGCATTCCCTGTTCAGGCCCCTTATACAATGCGAGTCGCGTTGAATAGCCATGTGTTTCTCTGGACTGCGAGCACTGGGAAACACGTGGGAAAACGTGCTCGGTATGGTATTCTGTTCTTTTTTGGGAGAATCGCACCCTCGGTCATTTTTGGGGGCCTTCAGGAGTTTCTCCCTGGTCTAGCCGACACGTAGAAATATTTTCAGTAGTGTGAAGCTGAACCCGCTGGCAAGACCCCCTCCTCCGAGACTGTAGTGTCATTTTGAAAGAGTGCCCCAATCTCTTGAGCTTGTGGGCCCCCACGCACATGGTCACTGCCACCCTCACAGACATGAGCATTACCCCCCTCCCAGCCGAGTGAGGATACCCTGCTAATAGGTGGCTGAAGGCCCTTATTCACCCCCCCCCCCCCCCCCCCCCCAAACCTTGGAGGCCCACTCATGTCTTCCCCATCATCTATCCTTTTCCCTTGAAACATTTAACCTTTTTGGCAGGATTCATTTTTGAGTAAATTCTTTGTGTGTGTGCGAGTTGTGGTATTTAGAGTAATTATTACACTTTTGTATTTCATGTTTTATGTTAAACTTTTCCTCCAACTTGACAAATCTGGTTTACTGATGTTGATGTTTATTGAAGAATCTTGGGCATTGAGTGGACATCATGAGATTCACAGGTAGAGCAGCACATAGCTGGCTGAAAAAATCATTTAAATATATGTTCTGACCTTCTGACCTTTGGAGTAGTGGAACTAGAAACAGATGTTACACTCCTCCAATCCTGGTTGTAATATGTGGCAGAAGGCAAGTATTTGGCAAAGTAGTTCATCAAAACTTGGCGCACGGCTTAACCGGAAAAAAAATCTACGTCTGGTTTTGGGTGCGTACCCAGCTATTCAACGGTATTACTGGCTTTTTGACACCAGGAGGTTTCTCTCCGTTATTTCCTGCTGGCGAGTCCAGCAGCAGGAAAGGTGTCTTGCAGATTGGGGTGCCATTTTGTCTGGCTGCAACAATCTCTCTCCCTCTCCCTCTCTCTCTCTCTCTCTAAGGTGTATGATATCTCATTACAGTTTGTGAGACGATAATTGTGGAGCGATCGGTGGCTGGATATCGAAACGAACTTCACATGTACTGTGACTTCCATATTGATCTTAAATCCTGTGTGTAATTGTTAACCTAAGGGGTGGAAGTAAATTAGTATTGTATTATCCATTTTTCATGTTTAAGAATTTTTTTTTTCTTGTTAAAATTTTTATTTGTGACTGTTCCTCTGTGTTTAATTTTTTTTAAAGTTAGTCTTTTGAGCCAGAGTTCCATTCTGGGATCTTCCCATCCAGTTATACCATCAACTGGGATTGTTACATGAGACAAACATCCAAATTCCAGAAATATTCAGAACACCTGTGAGCCCCCTGGCATCAATCTTGACAATGCAGTTACTACAACCTAAACAGCCATGGTTATTTGAGGCAACATTGGCATCTGTTAATCAGGCCCCACAGAGCACTGTCTGCAGTGGGAAAGGTAACAGGTTTTGGCACCAGCTGGTATTATCCCCACACAGCTTTCAAAGTGCTCTTTGACTAGGTGCAGTTGGGTTCAGAAAATTAGAAAAGTTTCTTGGACCAAGCTAATGGGATAGAGGCCTGAAAATTCCAGTTTTGTTTGGTGCAAGATATTTAACTTGCATCTGAAGGCAACTACTTTGTCATTTTCAGCATTGTATTTTCTGTAATAATTAGTTGAAAAATTGGGTGTGATTGTTTTACACACAAGCTGGCATTAAATGTGAAATTACCAAGTTTTATGAAATCCCCACTGATATGTGTGAGTGTTCCAATTTAAAACACTAGTTTTGTGTGGTGTATTGTTTTTTGGATATTAGTGAGAAATGTTTGCGGAAACAGCGAGAACTCCAGCCTCTCTTTCATTAAACAACAATAAAAGTATTAAAGTAGAAGAAAGATAATGAAACACTATAAAGAACAATCTTGTACTTTGGCAAATTAACAGTAAGCACTTAATCCCTCAACGAGGGGAAAACAAAAGCATCTATTTCCCTCGTAATCCTAAAACCTACTGAGAACACCCCCCTCCCCCACTTCCCAAACAACAATCAAAATTCTATTGGTGAAATATAGCCACTGACTACCAAACCATACAGCTTAAGTGACTAGGGCTTGGGAATGGTCTTCGATGAGGTGAAGAAAATGTTGTGTTATGTAATTTGGAATAACACAAGCTGCCATTTGATGCAGTTTTGAGTAAAAGATGCACCAGACTTTGAAGTGAGTTAATTGTGTTTTATTGAACTATTGGCACAGTCCTCCATGAATTTGACTCTCTAAATGTAGTAACTCAGTCTGACTGAACCTGCCTTGCTCTAAGCCACATGCTGTGTCGTTATTGATTTCTGTTTTGCTTTCAACCCATGTGACCTTTAAGTAACTGAAGGAATGAGCAGTGGATCTGCCTGCAATTGTTATTGGCCATGCTTCTCAGAGTTTTTATGTAGAATTGCAACATATCTGGTGTAAGAACCGGTCCTGGAGACCCACTGATTTATGTTTGTATTTCTACTACATTGTCATAATATCCACTCATGTATATAATGAGATGCAGACAGGCAGTGATTGACACACAGGAGAACCAATGAACACACACAACACATAACAACCAATCACCAGACAGGACACCACCGCTGTAAAGTACACCGGGCATTAAGACTCTCCCTCTCCCTACAGGACACAGCTACTGAGATAGTAAGAGCGCACAAGCCAGTGAGCACTATCACCATGAGGTAGAGAGTTAGTCTGGTCAAGCCAGTAGGAGGTTATCTGTTAGATTGATAGTCTGCTGTGAGTTGACACTCTATGTACAGCAATCAGGAAGTTCAATAAAACCGTGTTGGACCATCTCCTGTGTCAGAAGCCTGTTTCTAGTTTCACTGCATCCAGTTGCAGTCAACGTTGAACCAACCTACTTAACACATCATCCATATGAGCTTCCTCCATGTGTCAATGCTGTTTATGAAATTGTAGTTACTGCCTAGAACTTCCCCTCTCAAAATCTATTTTCTCCTTGTTGTGGTTACTGGAAAACTGCTTGGCATTATATTCCAAAGGTCAAAACCTTCAGTGCGCAGACTCTTCACTTTTTAATAGCATACAAGGCTCAATGTTGTGTACAATAAACTTACTGATTTTTGTGTTTTGAATAAATGTTTTTGTAGTATATTGCCATCTTCTGCAAGCTTTTCAAAATCTTCATTGTAAATGTATGAAATGGAAGAATCAGGAACATTTTTAGATGTCTGAAAATTGATCATTTGCATAAACAATGTCACAAAGCTGAATTCTGAGAAATTATTGTGGTCAATGCAGGACTGAGGGCATTGTACCTAAATGCACGCAGTATACGGAACAAGATAAATGAGCTTGTTGCGCACATTGAAATTGGCCAGTACGATGTTGTGGGCATACAGAGATGTGGCTGCAAGGGATCAGGGCTCGGATCTAAATATACAAGGATAGGTATCCTATTGAAAGGACAGTCAGATGGGAAAAGGGGCGGGGTTGCATTGTTAGTAAGGAATGAAGTTCAATCGATAGCAAGGAGGATCAGAAGGCATAGAATCTCTGAGGGTAGAGTTGAGGAACTGCAAAGGTAAAAAGACCCTGATGGGAGTTATGTACAGGACCCCTAGTAGTGGTCAGGATGTGGGCCAGAAAATAAATCAGGAGATAGAAAAAGCATGTAAAAAAAAGCAATATCACAATAACCATGGGGGACTTCAATATGCAGGTGGATTGGGAAAATCAGGTTGGTCGTGGATCCCAAGAAAAGGAATTTGTGGAATGTTTAAGAGATTTTTTGGGGAGCAGCGTGTGACAGAACCTCCTAGGGAACAAGCAATTCTGGATTTGGTGATGTGTAATGAGACAGTCTTGATTAAGGAACTTAAGATGAAGGAACCCTTAGGGTGCAGTGATCACAATATGATAGAACTTAGCCTGCAGTTTGAGAGGGAGAAGCTGGAATCAGATGTAACGGGATTACAATTAAATAACTAAGAGGTCTTGCAACACCAGGTTATAGCCCAACAGGTTTGTTTCGAATCACTAGTTTTCCGAGTGCAGCTCCTTCATCAGGTGAGACTTGCCTGATGAAGGAGCTGTGCTCCCAAAGCTAGTGATTTGAAACAAACCTGTTGGACTTTAACCTGGTGTTGTAAGACTTCTTACTGTGCGCACCCCAGTCCAACACCGGCATCTCCACATCACAATTAAATAAGGGTAACTACAAAGACATGAGGGAAGAGCTGGCCAGAGTTGATTAGAAAAGGAGCCTAGTAGGGAATCCAGTGGAACATCAGTGGCAGGACTTTTGGTGGGTTATTCGGGAGACACAACAGAAATTCATCCCAAGGAGGAGGAAACATGCTACGGGGAGGACAAGGCATCCATGACTGACGAGGGAAGTCAAGGACAGCATAAAAGAAAAAGCATACAAAGTGGTGAGGATTAGTGGGAAGCCTTTAAAAGTGAGCAGAGGACGACTACAAAAGCAATAAGGGGAGAGAAGATGAAATATGAATGCAAGCTAGCTATTAATATAAAAGATGGGAAGAGATTTATTCAATATATAAAAGGTAAGAGAGAGGCAAAAATAGTCATTGGACCACTGGAAAATGTGGCTGGAAAAGTAATAATAGGAAACCAAGAAATGGCAGAGGAACTGAATAGTTACTTTATATCAGTCTTCACGGTGGAAGATACCAGTGGGATGCCAGAACTCCAGGAGAATCTGGGGGCAGAGGTGAGTGTAGTGGCCATCACTAAGGGGAAGGTTCTGGGGAAACTGAAAGGTTTGAAGGTGGATAAACCACCTGGACCGGATGGACTGCACCCCAGTGTTCTAAACCAGATAGCTCAGGAAATTGTGGAGGCATTGGTGGTGATCTTTCAGAAATCACTGGAGGCAGGGAGGGTCCCAGAAGACTGGGAAGTGGCTAATGTAACACCGCTGTTTAAGAAGGGAGGGAGGCAGAAGACTGGAAATTATAGGCCGATTAGCCTGACTTCAGTCATTGGTAAGATTTGGTACGGTTTTAGAGTCCATTATTAAAGATGAAGTTGTGGCGTACCTGGAAGTGCATGATAAAATAGGACTCCATTAGCACGGCTTTATCAAAGGGAGGTCATGTCTGACAAATTTGTTAGAGTTCTTTGAAGAGGTAACCAGGAAGTTAGACAAAGGAGAACCAATGGAAATGATTTATTTAGATTTCCAGAAGGCCTTTGTCTATTCGTAGAATAGACTGTTAAATAAGGTACGAGCCCATTGTGTTAATGGTAAGATCCTGGCATGGATAGAGGATTGACTGACTGGCAGAAGGCAGAGAGTGGGGATAAAAGGGTGTGGTTTTTTTTCGGGATGGCAGCCTGTGACTCGTGGTGTGCCTCGGGTCGGTGCTGGGAACACAACTTTTCACAATATACATTAACTATCTGGAAGAAGGAACTGAAGGCGCTGTTGCTAAGTTTGCAGATGATACAAAGATCTGTAGAGGGACAGGTAGTATCGAGGAAGCAGGGGGCAACAGAAGAACTTGGACAAGCTAGGAGAGTGGGCAAAGAAGTGGCAGACAATGTGGAAAAGTGTGAGGTTATGCACTTTGGAAGGAGGATTGGAGACATAGATTATTTTCTAAATGGGCAAATGCTTGCGAAATCAGAAGCACAAAGGGACGTGGGAGTCCTTGTTCAAGATTCTCTTAATGTTAACGTGCAGGTTCAGTCGGCAGTTAGGAAGGCAAATGCAATGTTAGCATTCGTGTCGAGAAGGCTAGAATAGAAGACCAGGGATATACTTCTGAGGCTGGATAAGGCTCTGGTCAGACCCCATTTGGAGTATTGTGTGTAGATTTGGGCCCCGTATCTAAGGAAGGATGTGCTGGCCTTGGAAAGGGTCCAGAGGAGGTTCACAAAAATGATCCCTGGAGTGAAGAGCTTGTCGTATGAGGAACGGGTGAGGACTCTGGGACTGTACTCGTTGGAGTTTAGAAGGATGAGGGGAGATATTATTGAAACTTACAAGATACTGCGAGCCCTGGATAGAGTGGACGTGGAGAGGATGTTTCCACTTGTAAGAAAAACTTGTACCAGAGGACACAATCTTTGACTAAAGGGAAGATTCTTCAAATAGAGATGAGGAATTTTTTCCGCCAGAGGGTGGTGAATCTGTGGAACTCTTTGCTGCAGAAGGAGGCCAAATCACTTGAGTGTCTTTAAGACCGTGATAGATAGGTTCTTGATTAATCAGGGGTTATGGGGAGAAGGCAGGAGAATGGGTTATGATAAAAATATCAGCCATGATTGAATGGTGGAACAGACTTGATGGGCTGAGTGGTCTAATTCTGTTCCTATGTCTTATGGTCTTATAGAGGTTCCACCTTTCAGATAGGATTTTAGACCAAGGTTCTGTCTTCTGTTTGGGTGTATGCCAATGTGATATTACCGTAAGTGCAGAGAAGTTCTTTGTCCAAGTCTTTTTTTCATACTAAACCAACACCAGTAAAACAGATTAACTGATTATCACCCTTGTTTGTGACATTATGCTTTTTGCAAATTTCATCTGAATAAATAAGAGTGATTCCATATCGACAATAATACTTCATTGGTCATAAAGTACTTTGGGATTTCTGCAGACTGGAAAGACATTAAAAGTGCAAATTCCATTTTTCATTGTTATATTTAAATATAGTATAGTATTGAATAATAATATACTATATTATAAATAATCCAAATCTTTTACTTTGTAGTTACCATTACAGCATTCCAAATAAGTGCTTTCAAAAATTTACATGTTTATTTGGAAATTTGAATAATTGTTTTAATAAGGTACTGGTTAAGGAGGTTTCATAGCTAAGTTCTTCTGGATTGTGGCTTTAGAGAATGGTTTGCTTGTGAAAATACATCTAATAAAGCTGGCCCACTACGATAAGTATTTTTCGATGAACTGCCCAGTGATTTGGTAAGTGATTATGTCCCGGTACCTGATCATAGTCTTATCTGTTCAGTAGTGAAGAATATTAAATCTTGTCTGAAATTCCCTGCATTTTGTGTGGCAATAGGAGTGATTGATTAAACATCAGGGAGGATAATACAGAGTGAAAAAAAAAAATTGCAATTTTACTGAGACCAAAAGCAAAATTTAACATCACCAACTTTTGATTTCATTTTTTACTTCAGTGTTGTGGTTTTAATCATTCGGTCCTCAGATCTCATACTTGAAAGTATACAGAGAAAATACAGACGGCTGTGATTCCATGCTGGAGCTTGAAATCTTGCTTCATTCAACAGCAATTTTAGTTGCTCTGTTTACCTGATCATTAGGCTGTATCTTTTGAAAGGAAGTGGCACATTTAGACATGGCTCTGTTTTACTCGTAGAATAGAGCAATGTGTGATTTGAAATCTTATTAAACTTTTTCTTTAATAAACAGATTTGCTGTAAGTCATGCCATGGGAGCTCTTTAGGAATGTTAACAAAAATGTCAAGAAATTCAGTTGCTAGTCCAACATTTTTACTTTGCCTTGCACTTTAAAAAAAAAAATATATATATATTTCTACCTTTTTTCTTCCTTCAAACATCTTCAAAGAATTTGGGAGGGGGGTGATTGGGGCAATTATGCTGTGTAAGTTTGTTCCCACCCCAGCTGAAAGTTAATTTGGAGTTTTAAGGGCAGCATGGTGCAGAGTGGTTAGCACTGCTGCCTCATGTCGCCGAGGTCCCAGGTTCAATTCCGGCTCTGGGTCACTGTCCGTGTGGAATTTGCACATTCTCCCTGTGTTTGCGTGGGTTTCGCCCCCACAACCCAAAGCTGTGCAAGGTGGATGGATTGGCCACACTAAATTGCCCCTTAATTGGAAAAAATGAATTGGGTACTCTAAATTTTAAAAAAACTTGTTTTGAATCTGAGTCTTGTCTCATCTTAATGGCAGTTTTGTACTGCAATTACTAACTAAACATTTGATTGAAATTCTCAGCTTGAATGCTAATTTTCCTTTAACTGCTTCATTTTTCTAGCTTTCACCATACACACTCACTGATGCTTCATAATTGCTAAGTAAAGATGAAGTATTTATTACTCATTTAAACAAGCTGAGATGAGTAAAATCAACTTGCCGGTGATTCATTTTATATTAACTGAATATAACAAGGCTACTAATAAATTCTTGCCCTTGAAATAAAGCTGGAGCTGGTTATCCAAACTTAATTGTGCATCATAGTTATTTGGCTCAACTCACTGTACTTTATGCATTTTCTGATTGCAGAGTGTGCCCATTTACTTCTAGCTCACAACGCTGTAGTAAAGGTGAAAAATGCTCAGGGATGGAGCCCGCTGGCAGAAGCCATCAGCTATGGAGACCGACAAATGAGTAAGGCAGTCTAATTTTGGTTTAATTACAATTTGGAGTAAACCAAGTTGCGTTATTATGTATCTTGTCCACTGCTCCCAGTATAATTTTGGGACCGCTTTGATGCAGTCTGTCTGCTGAAAATTCTCTCTTTTGGAGAGAATCTATTGCTCTCTCTCCACCATCTATAGTGGGTATGTTGATGTCAACTTAATTTGTCTACTTTCTGTGGTAGCCAGTGTAATTGTGCAATTTCTGTCATTCTCCAACTAATGCCACTGACATATATAGTGCACTGAGTGAATCAGTCTCCCACTGAGGCAATCATCTTTTATTTCTCACTGCTCTACTCTTGAAAAATGGATTGGTGTCAAACAGTTGCAGTTGCCTAACGAGGGTAGAGTTTAACTGCTGGACGAACCAGAGTACTTGTGCTAGGTTCTATATTCAGTATGAAGAAGTAATTATACCAGTTTATTTGATTAACAAGTTACCACTTGTAAAGAAACTTGGCACTTTAGGTGCAAGATTGTGAGGAATCGAAGGAATATTCAGTCCAGCTATTCTTTGGGAAAGTTTGTAGTCACTTTAAAGTGGCTACTGCACAGCTTACCAAAAAGTCCACAATTCACAAACTATTAGTTGAGGGATTTTGATCTGGTACCACAGGCGCAACAATTTTCAGTTTCACTATCGTAAGAGCAACTAAAGGCCCTCAGTGACTGATGGTTGCTTAAAGGAATTAATCTTAGCTGAAATAATAATAGCTGCTTTAACTGGTTGGAATAATCATTCTTTAACATAGTTTAAATGATGACACCTTTGTAATTGGTACCTGGAGGATGGCAAACGGGTGATTATAGGCGGTTGTATAAGTGTGCATTGTGTAAATCAGGTTTGTCCAACAGACAGCCCGTGACCCAGAATCACGGCCCCTATCTGTCTGCCAAACATTGTTGGAGAGATTTGAAAGATGCTGTAAAGCTACTCGTCCAATCAGAAACTGGTTTCTCTGCATTCAGGGTGAAATCAACCTGTGATTTGACGAACAGCAAACCATAGGAAGCTAAGTTGTCAATTTGAGCGTGTGTGTGTGTGCGTGCGCCAAACAGTGCTGGTCCACACAAACGTGGACCAAGCGGCACGGCATTGGGGGGGGGGGCGCGTGCGGGGATGCCTGGTGGCAATGGAAGGCTGCCTAAGTGCTAGGGTGGCACTGCCAAGGGTCAGGGCCCTGAGGGGGGCAATGCCATGATAAAAGATGTGTGGGGGGGGGGTGTTTGAAGAGTTGGGATGTGCAGGGCAGGTAAGTAGGAGCCTCTGGGAGGTTGCAGCAGGGTGGTGGTGATGACGGACGGAGGTCCCAGAACGAAAGTGGTGCTGTAAGGGGGCTGAGGGAGTGGGGGGTGGGTGAGGGATCTGAAAAGAGGGGCCCTCGGAGCCCATAACAGGGTGTCCTCATTTGGGGGGTATGGGATAGTGCCTATGTGTGTGGGGAGGTGACATTGTGCGGCCCTTAAGCTCACTTGGAGATTGGGGCACCTTTTCAAAATGACAGCCTGATCTGAGTTCAGCTCCCCAGTGCTTAAAAAAAAATTAGTGTGGGCGCTAACCAGGTGAGAAACTCCCCAGGACCCAGAAAAGTGACTAAGGATCATAAATAGCGGTAGGGAACTTGCCGGCAGGAAACTCCATGAAAACCCCACACAAATTAACTTAGAAATATTTTGGGAGAATCACACCTGAACCTTTCAGGTCTTTCTGAAATTTGCAAATTGACCCTTGAAGATAGATAAAAATTGAAACATGCCTCCCTACCTTACCCCATGTGAAACGGTTGGACAAGCCTGGTATAAAATGGTGGGTACTGTGTCAATTCTCTTTCCTGCAATATTACAAAATTACAGCAGAAGGAACTGAACAGAAAGCTTTTGAAAAGTTTAAATTTGAGTAATAAAATTGGTGCAATTTCTTTTGTGCTCAGTCACAGCTTTATTGCGAAAACTTAAGCAGCAATCAAGAGAAAATGTAGAAGAAAAACGACCTCGATTACTAAAAGCTCTGAAAGAGGTAAGCTTTAAATTTTGAGCTATAAGCCAAAATATATTTGTCGAATGATAATATTGAACTGAGGGATCGGTTAACTTTGCTCATCTATATTTTTTGGTAAATAACATTGCTTGAAATATGGTAAAACCTTTCAGCTTATATTGAGTCATAACTGTTGGCTTGGGTGGCCCAGTGGCAACCAGGCCACCCGCTTATTGCGGGGAAGAACCAATAGGAGATCATATGCTCCATTTTTCTTTGAATTAACAGAGGCACCTTTACAACATAACCACCTTTATATAAACCTTGGCGCTCTCAACACTGGCCTGGGGTGACTTGAGGCCAAAGTGAATATGTTCCATTTCTGAAGACTGGCACTCCTCACCTTGAGCACGAAAATGTATTAAAACAAGCAAGAGTTGAGATCACATGCCTCAATATAATAATAACAGCTTAATATAATACTAACATGATAAATAACAATGTGGAAAAGCCAAAAGCCGTAATGTATATGCAATAACAGACATTTGATATAAAACTTTCCTCTGGAAAAATGCATTCTATAACATGTTGCAAAATCTATTTTGGCTCATAGTTCACTATTGCGGAATTGCTATTTTATATCAGCATTTTTACAGGACTAATGTTGGTTATTTGTAAAATAGGTTTTGCCTAGCTTTGAAGTATATTAAAACATCTGAGTGCATAGCTTTTGTCTTTGTGTTAAATGGAGAAACATTTCATGTTATGATCATTTAATTCTCATCATACTAAGAGCCCAGTGAACAGTCGGCGTTCTGCTAGTTAACACTTTACTGGATTATTTAAAGCTGTGGTTCCTAATAGCTGACCTATCAAAATATGCTTACAGCCTGTCATAGAATCCCTAACAGTGCGGAAGCAGGCCATTTTTCCATCGAGTCTGCACCGACCCTTGAAAAGAGTATGCTACCTAGGTCTATGCCCCCATCCTATCCCAGTAACCCCAACTAATCTTTTGGATATTAAGGGGAAATTCAGAATAGCAAATTCACCTAAACTGCACATCTTTGGACTCTTGGAGGAAACCGGAGCACCTAGAGGAAACCCACGCAGACACGGCGAGAAAGTGCAAATTCCACACAATCACCCGAGGTTGGAATTGAACCTGGGTCCCTGGCGCTGTGAGGCAGCAGTGTTAACCATTGTGCCACTGTGCAGCCCCTGTCGCACATCTTTAGTTAAGGAGAAATGTTTTTCTCTGTTTTCCATCCTACCAGTTACTATCATTTTATGCAGTTCTTTATCCATTTCCAGAATTTGGGTGTGATTGAACAGCAACACTGCACCCGAAAAGCAGAACAGTTCAGGATGCATGGCTTTATGTATTGCCATACCAGGACTAACAAAATAAGATGAAATAGCTTGCGAAAATCGCAACAAGCGTAAATCAGCCACGGTGGAGCCTATCAATTTAAGATAAGGGTCCCATACTTATGGAATATGTCAGACTTGGAGTGGATCACAGAGGTCAGGAATTCCAAAGGGATGAATTCCATAATTAATCTATGTGATTTTTTTTTTTTTTTGATTGAAGGATATTTGCACAAACAGGATTTTTTAAAGCTGCAACGGTCTGTATGTTGAATATCCTTTTTTCATTAGAATCAGTCATTCTCATCTGAAGACCTAGAATCAGGGACACTGAATTACACTAAAGTCTCTATCAAAAAGCCTTTCCAGCTCCCTGACTAGACTGGGCCAGTAGGATTGAATCTTAACACAGGTCCATCAACAATGTATATAATCATTCTCGACTACCAGACACTTTAGGTACATCAGAGACGTAGCAGGATCAAATCTGCGTCTAAGACTCGGCGTTATATGCAAACGGTGCAGTATCCTGAACTGGGTCTCCTTCATTTTATTGCAAACCAAAGTTTTACCGACAATCCCATATAGCACCCCATGATCCTCATTAATATTAATTGCAAAGACCATTTCCCAAGACTGCAAGGCACTCAACGTGCTAATGCTGGTTTTAGAATTTAACGTACCATAGAACTTGTGAATTTATTATTTAGGCTGCACCGAATTCAGGATTCGTTCACCGGGAAAATGTAGGGGTCAAGTCACAAAGTTGTCTAATTAAGGATAAAGTCTCTTAAGTTAAATACTTGTGTTTTGGAATGTAATATTTTTCACATAGCTGCTCAGAGGATGTTGAGGCAGCATCTCTGAACAAGTCTCCCAGCTTACAAATGCCTCCATCTCTCCAAATGTCAAATCATGGTTGATTAGACCAGGTGGAATGTCTGGACTGCCGTGGATAGGAGAGAGAGTCGAAATTATATCGCAGAGGGACAGTGGGGTGAAACTACTGATGTCAAGCCTGAAAGAGGACGCATTAAAGATGCGGGGGAAGTGGCCATGCCTATCACCCGCGACATGATGGTGGGGGTGGTAGCCAGAGAATTTTAATAAAGTTTGGTGGAGAAATGGATGAACGCTTCCAGATACATGGCCAGAAATTGAAGGCTTATTTTAAAATCACGGGGTAGGAAGCTTTGGACCCAGTCAGAGAGCAACTGAACAACGTAACTGAAGTGGTAGGCGCGCAGGCCGAGAAATTGAAAAGCGTGGAGGAGCCCTTATCCCAACACAAAGACAAACCTGTATCAATAGAGGCTGAAATGGCGATCGTCAGACATAGGAATAAGGGCCTCAAGGAGAAGTTGGATGAAGTTTTCCCAGTTGATGAGTGGCGATGAGGTATTTGCTGCGCCGGAATCGACAGGGCACACAGGGCCTTGAGGCAGAAACCGTGACCAAATGAGCCACCTCGAGCAGTCATTATTCGGTTTCATAGTTTCCAGAAAAAGGAACGGGTCCTGGGATGGGCCAAGAAAGCCCAAAACATCAACTGGGACAGCAGCATGATAATGATTTACCAGGACATTGGCACGGAACTGGCAAAATGAAGGATGGCCTTCAATAAGGTGAAGACAGTCCTTTTCAATTGAGGAGTGCGATTTGTTGTGTACCTAGCAAAGCTTTTAAAAAAAATAAAATAAAAAAAATTTAGAGTACCCAATTATTTTTTTTCCCAATTAAGGGGCAATTTAGCGTGGCCAATCCACCTACCTTGCACATCTTTGGGTTGTGGGGGTGAGACCCACGCAGACACTGGGAGAATGTGAAAACTCCACACAGACAGTGACCCGGGGCCAAGGTTGAACCCATGTTCTCGCCGCTGTGAGGCAGCAGTGCTAACCACTGTGCCACCCTTGTACACAGCAAAACTAAGGGTCACGTTTGACTCAAAGATTTCTATTTCGAAACTCCCAAGCATGTTGTGGACTTTATCCAAGATCGTAGTCTGGACATTGCTTGGGGGATGCGCTTGGTCGGTTGTGGGTGTTAATATTTTACTGTTTGTTGCTATGAGTTGAATTGGGTTAATGGTGGAGTTGTTTGAATGGAGTTATTTTCTCTGTTCTGTTTTTTTAAGATTGTTTTTTTTACAGGCTTGGGAGTTGCTGAGACGGCAGGGGATGGGGGGGTGTCTTTCCTTAGTTTAAGCCCTTTGTTTATTATGGATGGGAAAGAGAATCAGGGGTGGGGGGTGAGGGGGGAAACGAGCTTGGGGCAGAAATTAAGGTGGTGGTTAAGGAATAGGTGAAACCCGTGGCTGCTGGACCGTAGAATCCCGGCCAAAATCTTTCCAGGCCCAAGTAGAGCTGGAGGCAAGGAGGGAGCGGAAAAATTAGTAAACCATAGCACAGTGGTTAGCACTGTTGCTTCACAGCGCCAGAGACCTGGGTTCGATTCCCGGCTTGGGTCACTACCTGTGCGGAATCTGCACGCTCTTACCGTGTTTTTGTGGGTTTCCTCCGGGTGCTCCGGCTTCATCCCACAAGTCCTGAAAGATGTGCTTGTTGGATGGATTGGACATTCTGAGTGTACCCGAACAGTCTCCATAGTGTGGCGACTAGCGGATTTTCACAGTAACGTCATTGCAGTGTTTAATGTAAACCTACTTGTGACACAAATTTTTGTAAGGGCCCCGAAGAATCCAGCACGAGTTTTAAGGATACAAAATAATAAAGTTTATTTACTATAACAATATATACATAGCAGTAGCAGTAACTTCCCTTGCTACCTTCTCCTTCCTCCTGGTTCCTGGACTGGCCAGCTTATTTATAGTAGGAGCTTCTCCGCCCCCCTCATTGGGGAAGTTCATACTCCCATAGGATTGTGGGATAATCATTAGTCCCCAGCCAATCGTCAGTAGGCAGGTTATAACACTAATAAAGATTATTATTATAGAGGCAGATCGTAAGTATGCAGACAGCCCATCCCCAGAACTATTAGCAGAGAGGAGGAAGCTACAAACAATCTGATCGCTACAGATGGGGCGGTGCGACAGTTGAGTCGAGCTAAAGGGGTAATTTACAAATATGGGGAGGAAGCAAGTCGGCTCCTGTAATATAAACTGGGGAAACAGGAGGCTGAGAGGGAGAGATTGCCAGATTGGGGCACAGGATGGGGGGGGCTGGTATCGGATCAGGAGAAGGTAAATTAAGTATTGAACAAAATTTACGCAGGTTGGAACCTTTATGAGATGGGAAAGATATGGTGGAATTCCTGGGTGAAGTTTCCCATGATGGAGGAGGAGTTGCGAGAGGACCTTGAAGCTCCGCTGGAGTTGGATGAGATCAAGCAGGTGCTGAAATTGATGCAGTCGGGGAAGACACTGGGACCCATGGGTTCCTGGTGGAATTCTATTAAAAATCCATAGACCTATTAAACCCTCAATTGTTAGGGATGCTTAGGGACTCCTTGGAGAGAGGTGCTTTACCACAGACCTTGAGGCAGGCTTCAACTTCCCTACTCTTGAGAAAAGACAAGGACCCCTTCGACTGCGGGACGTATCGGCCGATTTCTCTATTAAATGTGGACGCAAAGCTATTAGCTAAGGTGTTGGCATTAAGACAGGAACCTTGTCTGCCGGAGGTGGTGGGGAATGACCAGCAGATTTCACTAATGAACGGACATTGATGGTGAACGTGAGTCGACTGTTGAATGTGGTGCTTGCTCTGGGGAGGGTCGGGTTCTGTAGATCATAATCTCGCTTGATGTAGAGAAGGCATTTGACCGGTTAGAGTGGGACTATCTCTTTTCGGTATTAGAAAAATTTGGGATTTGGGCCTGGGATTTGTAGCGTGGATGTGGCTGGTCTGTATGGCTGCATTTGCCAGTGTTTGTACAAACAAAAGGACCTCCACCCCCTTTAACCTCCTGCCGGTGTACCAGGCAGCGATGCCCGAAGTCCCACCTGCTGTTTGCACCAGCAATAGAGCCACTAGCCATGGCCCTGAGGCTCTCTAATACATGGGGAGTAATAGTTAGAGGTGGGGTGGATCACAGGTCACTTGCTGTACACCACTGACTTATGTGAGGGATCTGGAGGCATCAATAGATAACCTTATGTGGATCTTGCAGCATTTTGGGGCACTCTAGTTATGAGATAAATACAGGAATGAGTGAATACTTTATGGTTGGAGTACCGAGGCAGAGAGGGAGTACCATTCCGGCTAGCTGGAAGTCATTTTCGGCGATTGGAGAGTTGCGTGCCAGAGGGTTGTGTGTGTGTAGGTGTGTAGGCAGGTGCCCTAACCTTTGCGTCCGGACAGTAAGCAAACCACAGGGCAGGCAGGGAGGGAGAAGGGAGATGCCTCTTTATTGTTGTGTGATAGCCCAGGCAAATGTTAATATAAATAAATGTAAAACCAATTAAAATACTTTTTTTTTTTTTTAAAACTCTGCTGAGCAGAAGCCATTAGTGGGTTGGAAATTATAAGTATAATAACCCTTACGAGACCCACCAAGTTGACCCAGTTGATCTCCCCTGTTGAGCGACGGAGGCCTAGCAGCTGGGGTTCGTGAATCTAGAGCTCGAAAGCCGACCCAGATTGGGATTGGCATGATTGGTAGACCCGGCTGGGACCTATGTGCTGTATGCCGCATTGTGGCTTTTACTTTTGTTTGCCAAATAAACCTTCATTTTTGGAACTTTAAAAACAAATTGTGGAAATGAATAATTATAGGCCTGGAACGAAGATTGTCCCTTGGCCTTAATGGTAGGGTACTCTGCGCCCTGCCTGATTTGAAACACCAAGCCTTTGCATCTAGCTTAAAGCGTGGTAGCCAGTTCTCAAAGAACTTAATAGGAGCTTTACCCTCTACTCCCTCAGGCAAACCGATGATTTGGATATTCTTTCTCCAATTCTGTTCTCCAGATCTTTCAGGAATTCTGGCATTCATAGCTGGTTTTCCAAGAAATGAATTTGAGCTTCTGCCGAGGAAGCAACATGTTCAGGGTTCTCTCTTCTGTATTATCAAGTCTTTTATTAATATTCTGCAACTCTTCCTCATGAGCACATAGGTTTTGAGTTTGCACATCGAGCCTTGGATCAGTAACACAGATGATGTCGGCAATTATCTTTTTCACCGCCTCTGAGAGCACTGGGTCAAGAAACCTCAAGGGGATCAGGCCACCCTTTTGAAAAGGTGGATCGAATCCCACTGAATCCACCAGCGCCCTTTATCGCCTGATTTCTGACATTTTTTGGAATATTCTTACCAATATCATCCAGAAGTCTTCCAGAGAGGCACTTTGGCACAGTGGTTAGCACTGCTGCCTCACAACGCCAGAGGCCCGGGTTCGATTCCGACCTTGGATGACTGTAGAGTTTGCACATTCTTCCTGTGCCTGCGTGAGTTTTGGCTGGGTGCCCTGTTTTTCTCCCACAGTCCAAAGATGTGCAGGTTAGGTGGGTTGGCTATGCTAAATTGCCTCTAGGTGGAATTGTGGAGACAGGGCAGGAGATCGAGCCATTGTAGGGTGCTGTTTCAGAGGGTGGGTCCAGACTTGATGGACCTCCTTCTGCACTTTAAGGATTCTGTTCTGTTCTACGGACATAATATCAATTACTAATTCAAGGATCAGGTGGATAAGTGACAGGTAATCAGGATAAATGATGGATTATAAGCAAGTAGTGACACAGCTCATGGACAAGCGACTGTCCCACCCCAGCCATAATGTGATCGCTCTTTCTCTTTCGCCCCCCCCCTCCCTCCCCAAACCACCCAAGGATGTGAATTTTTAAATCCACATGGTGACATAGTGGTTAGCATAACTGCCTCACAGAATCAAGGACCCAAGTTCATTTCTAGCCTTGGGTGACTCTGGAGTTTGCACATTCTCTCCATGTTCTTCCGGGTGCTCCGGTTTCCTCCCACAGTTCAAAGATGTGCATGTTAGGTGGATTGGCCATGTTAAATTGTCCCTTAGTGTCCAAAAGGTTAGGTGGGGTTATGAGGAGAGGGCGTGGGCTTGGGATAAATAGGATGCTCTTTCAGAGGGTCGGTGCAGACTCAATGGGCCGAATAGTCTCCTCCTGCACTGTAGGGACTCTATGATTCTATGCTGCTTGACCAGGAGCCGATGTAGATGGGCAATAAGATATGCAAATGGTACTTCCGCAAATGAAGATTGCACTAGAATTTCAGATGACCTCAGGTTTACAGAAGGTACATCACAGAAGACCAGCCACTTACTGTTTTTAACAATTTCTCTTCCTGTCATAAATCTGATTTCGACTCTTCAGCCACTGGAAATGGCATTTCTTTTATTTACTGTATTAAACACTTCATGATTTTAAGCAACACATGATTTTAAGCAACACTATCAACTCTCCACTTGGCTTTGTTCTAAAGAGGAGCTCTGCTTCAATCTTTGCATTTTACTGAAATCCCTCATCTTTGGAATCACTCTAGTATATTCCTGTTTTATCCTCTCTGTGGCTTTCACATCCTAAAATGTAATGCCCAGAATTGGGCAGAGCACCCCATTTGCGATGATCAAGAGTTTTAGGTAGATTTATCATAACTCCCTGTTTTTCTTCTCCCTGCCTTTGTTTAAAAAGCCCAGGATTACTTTGTTAACCTGTTCCGCCACCTCCAATGTTATGTGTGCAATTACTCTCCAGAATCTGTTCTTCTAACTTACTTAAAATGTACCATTTAATTTGCCTTTTGTTTTTAATTTTTTTTTTTTTTTTTTTTAAAGAGTACCCAATTCATTTTTTCCAATTAAGGGACAATTTAGTGTGGCCAATTCACCTACCCTGCACATCTTTTGGGTTGTGGGGCGAAACCCACGCAAACACTGGGAGAATGTGCAAACTCCACACTGACAGTGAGCCAGAGCCTGGATCGAACCTGGGACCTCGGCACCCTGAGACAGCAGTGCTATCCATTGCGCCACCGTGCTGCCCTTGCCTTTTGCTAGGAAGAAGGCAATGCATTGCCTCTGTTTTCTGTGCTGAATTTCTTTTGCCTTTGTCTGCTCATTCCACCAGTCAATCTATATCCTCCACACTGTTTAGAACAATGAGCAATACAACACAGGAACAGGCCCTTCGGCCCTCCAAGCCTGTACCAGTCATGATACCACCCTTGGCCAAAACCCTCAGCACTTCCCCATGTCGTAACCCCCTATACCCATCCTATCCATGTATTTGGCGAGTTGCTCTTTGAACACCGTTAATATATCTGCTTCCACAACCTCACCTGGCAACGCGTTCCAGGCATTCACCACCCTCTGTGTAAAAAGGCCTGCATCGCACTCTCTAAACATTGCCCCACGGAGCTTAAACCTATGCCCCCTGGTGACTGGCCCCTCCATCCTGGGAAAGAGTGCCTGCCCATCCACTCTATCCATGCCCCATATAATCTTGTCGACCTCTATCAGGTCACCCCTCAACCTCCTTCGTTCTAATGAAGACCGTCCGAGTCTATTCAGCCTCTCCACATAGCTAATACCCTCTAGACCAGGCAACATCCTGGTAAACTTTCTCTGCACCCTCTCCAAAGCCTCCACATCCTCCTGGCAGTGTGGCAACCAGAATTGTATGCAATATTCCAAGTGCGGCCGTACAAAGGTTCTATACAACTGTAGCATGGCTTGCCAGTTTTTGTACTCGATGCCTCGTCCGAAGAAGGCAAGCATTCCGTATGCTTTCTTGACTACCTTTCGTGACTACTTACTTGACATTCATGCTAAACCGTTGATTTTGGTTCTACTAGCGCCTTCCCGTGGTTTGTGTGAACATTGCAATAATTTGAAGATCACTGATTTAAAATATTTAATGTTTTAATGCTCAATTCTCAGGCAAGTAAATTAAAATAAAAGGTTATCTGTTGCCATTGTAAAATTTCTTTCCTCAGTTATAAATGGACAATTAAACTATAATTAATCTGTTACTCAGGGGTTTATATCTTTGTTTTATTTTTTAGCTAGGGGATTTTTATTTGGAGCTTCACTGGGATTTTCAAAGCTGGGGTAAGTATGATTGTCATTCTTTTGACTTTTTTTCCTATGCTATTGCAATCTTCAATTATTGTCGAACTTCAAGTCCATGTTAGCAACCAAGCTAGAATCATCATTCACTTCTTTCATTTCTCTATTACAGTGCCTTTACTTTCCAGAATTCTGCCTTCAGATGCCTGTAAAATTTACAAACAGGGTATAAACATCAGGTAAGTTAATTTTGTATCCTAAATTCTTAACGAATAAGGTGCTTAAATCTATCACTGCTAGAGAGCGCAATCATGCCTTTGGATACAAAATTCCTCATGAATTTTTTTTGTATGCGTTCTTGGATGTAGATGTTGTTGACTAGGTCAGTATTTATTTACATATCCTGGTTTTTCTTGAGAAGATTGTATGCCACTTTCTTGAAACATTGCATTAAAGCAGTTCGATACAAATGAGTGGTTTGCAAGGTGTCTTTTCGAGGGTAGTTGAGAGTCAACTAATTTATATGAAACTAAGGTGAAGCCGTGTAAAAATGATTGGTTTCTTTGCCTTCCTGTGAAAAACCAAAAATCCTGTCGTCATCTTTTTACTGATACGTTTTTATTTCCAGATTTTTGTTTTCTAAACTGAAATTCAATCGGCCTTAATAGCGTTTGAACATATCGTCTGGATTGCTGATACAGTAACATAATTACTACGATACTAACGATTGACTCAATTTCCTGTATGTTTTCCAATATTTTAGGGTTTAGTTAATTAAAAGATTGCCTGCTAATTGTATTTAGTGTACAAATCCTACTAGCCTCCCCAGCGAAATAGTCTTATCTCCGTGCCCATCGCCAAGAATCTTGCACGGGTCATTCATAAGCCAGCTTGTTGGATTGGATTTGTTTATTACAAAGAACAAAGAAATGTACAGCACAGGAACAGGCCCTTCGGCCCTCCAAGCCCGTGCCGACCATGCTGCCCGACTAAACTACAATCTTCTACACTTCCTGGGTCCGTATCCCTCTATTCCCATCCTATTCATGTATTTGTCAAGATGCCTCTTAAATGTCACTATCGTCCCTGCTTCCACCACCTCCTCCGGGAGCGAGTTCCAGGCACCCACTACCCTCTGCGTAAAAAACTTGCCTCGTACATCTACTCTAAACCTTGCCCCTCTCACCTTAAACCTATGCCCCCTAGTAATTGACCCCTCTACCCCGGGGAAAAGCCTCTGACTATCCACTCTGTCTATGCCCCTCATAATTTTGTAGACCTCTATCAGGTCGCCCCTCAACCTCCTTCGTTCCAGTGAGAACAAACCGAGTTTATTCAACCGCTCCTCACAGCTAATGCCCTCCATATCAGGCAACATTCTGGTAAATCTCTTCTGCACCCTCTCTAAAGCCTCCATATCCTTCTGGTAGTGTGGCGACCAGAATTGAACACTATACTCCAAGTGTGGCCTAACTAAGGTTTATTGTCACGTGTACCGAGGTACAGTGAAAAGTATTTTTCTGCGAGCAGCTCAACAAATCTTTTAAGTACATGGGAAGAAAAGAAAATACATAATAGGGCAACACAAGGTATACAATGTAACTGCATAAGCACCGGCATCGGATGAAGCATACAGGGTGTAGTGTTAATGAGGTCAGTCCATAAGAGGGTCATTTAGGAGTCTGGTAATAGCGGGGAAGAAGCTGTTTTTGAGTCTGTTCGTGCGTGTTCTCAGACTTCTGTATCTCCTGCCCGATGGAAGAAATTGGAAGAGTGAGTAAGCCGGGTGGGAGGGGTCTTTGATTATGCTGCCCGCTTTCCCCAGGCAGCGGGAGGTGTAGATGGAGTCCATGAATGGGAGGCAGATTCGTGTGATGGACTCTCTGAAGTTTCTTGCGGTCCTGGGCCGAGCAGTTGCCATACCAGGCTGTGATGCAGCCAGATAGGATGCTTTCTATGGTGCATCTGTAAAAGTTGGTAAGGGTTATTGTGGACATCTGAATTTCCTGAGGAAGTATAGGCGCTGTTGTGCTTTCTTGGTGGTAGCGTCGACGTGGGTGGACCAGGACCGATTTTTGGAGATGTGCACCCCTAGGAATTTGAAACTGCTAACCATCGCCACCTCGACCAGGTTGATGCTGACAGAGGTGTATAGAGTACTTTGCTCCCTGAAGTCAATGACCAGCTCTTTAGTTTTGCTGGCATTGAGGGAGAGATTGTTGTCGCTGCACCACTCCACTAGGTTTCCTCGTGTATAAACTAATTGGGTCTTCCAAGTTTTCACACATGCCTAAGGCAATTAAATCATAGCTCTGGACTAATATCATATCACCCACTTGTATGTAATCCATTACAGGTTGAAGCAATTTAAAGATATCATTAGGCAACCCATGAAACAAATACTGTACAGATTGTATTGTATAGATTAAGTGGCTTTCTCGTGTGTTCAACAAAATTTTGTTAGCAGAAGATTTTTGTTGAATTTTCTTATTCATAAACTATTCAATTCAATATTTTGTTATCCTGTGAAACATCTTCTCCATAAGAGGTTGCTTAATGCAGGAAATTCTGGAAGCTTATAAATGGTAAAATTTAACATGAACTAAACTCCTGTGCAACTAATGTATTTTCAGGCTTGACACAACTCTAATAGACTTTACAGATATGAAGTGTCAACGTGGAGATTTGAGCTTCATTTTCAATGGTGACGCAATACCCTCTGAATCTTTCATAGTACTAGACAATGAGCAGAAGGTTTACCAGCGAATACATCACGAGGTAAATTTTGTGCTGTATAAATGCCAAGTTAGCTACAGACAGTTCATATCATGTACAGTAAAGTGGATGTATGAATAAAGGTTGTATCTGATACCAAAACATTTATCTTTATTAAATTGCTTCACTGGATTTGTATTGGTTTATGTTTTTAACATATGTATTCATACATGCTATTTATTAAAATTGTAGGAAGATACTGCAATTCACAATAACAGTTTTGACACATATAGAACATAGAACATTACAGCGCAGTACAGGCCCTTCGGCCCTCGATGTTGCGCCGACCTGTGAAACCACTCTAAAGCCCATCTACACTATTCCCTTATCGTCCATATGTCTATCCAATGACCATTTGAATGCCCTTCGTGTTGGCGAGTCCACTACTGTTGCAGGCAGGGCATTCCACGCCCTTACTACTCTCTGAATAAAGAACCTACCTCTGACATCTGTCCTATATCTATCTCCCCTCAATTTAAAGCTATGTCCCCTCGTGCCAGACATCACCATCCGAGGAAAAAGGCTCCCACTGTCCACCCTGTCCAATCCTCTGATCATCTTGTATGCCTCAATTAAGTCACCTCTTAACCTTCTTCTCTGTAACGAAAACAGCCTCAAGTCCCTCAGCCTTTCCTCATAAGATCTTCCCTCCATACCAGGCAACATTCTGGTAAATCTCCTCTGCACCCTTTCCAATGCTTCCACATCCTTCCTATAATGCGGCGACCAGAATTTCACGCAATACTCCAAATGCGGCCGCACCAGAGTTTTGTACAGAACAAGAACAAAGAACAAAGAAATGTACAGCACAGGAACAGGTCCTTCGGCTCTCCAAGCCTGTGCCGGCCATGCTGCCCGACTAAACTACAATCTTCTACACTTCCTGGGTCCGTATCCCTCTATTCCCATCCTATTCATGTATTTGTCAAGATGCCCCTTAAATGTCACTATCGTCCCTGCTTCCACCACCTCCTCTGGTAGCGAGTTCCAGGCACCCACTACCCTCTGCGTAAAAAACTTGCCTCGTACATCTACTCTAAACCTTGCCCCTCTCACCTTAAACCTATGCCCCCTAGTAATTGACCCCTCTACCCTGGGGAAAAGCCTCTTGACTATCCACTCTGTCTTTGCCCCTCATAATTTTGTATACCTCTATCAGGTCTCCCCTCAACCTCCTTCGTTCCAGTGAGAACAAACCGAGTTTATTCAACCGCTCCTCATAGCTAATGCCCTCCATACCAGGCAACATTCTGGTAAATCTCTTCTGCACCCTCTCTAAAGCCTCCATATCCTTCTGGTAGTGTGGCGACCAGAATTGAACACTATACTCCAAGTGTGGCCTAACTAAGATTCTATACAGCTGCAACATGACTTGCCAATTCTTATACTCAATGCCCCGGCCAATGAAGGCAAGCATGCCGTATGCCTTCTTGACTACCTTCTCCACCTGTGTTGCCCCTTTCAATGACCTGTGGACCTGTACTCCTAGATCTCTTTGACTTTCAATACGCTTGAGGGTTCTACCATTCACTGTATATTCCCTACCTGCATTAGACCTTCCAAAATGCATTACTTCACATCTGTCCGGATTAAACGCCATCTGCCATCTCTCCGCCCAAGTCTCCAAACAATCTAAATCCTGCTGTATCCTCTGACAGTCCTCATCGCTATCCGCAATTCCACCAACCTTTGTGTCGTCTGCAAACTTACTAATCAGACCAGTTACATTTTCCTCCAAATCATTTATATATACTACAAAGAGCAAAGGCCCCAGCACTGATCCCTGTGGAACACCACTGGTCACAGCCCTCCAATTAGAAAAGCATCCCTCCATTGCTACCCTCTGCCTTCTATGGCCTAGCCAGTTCTGTATCCACCTTGCCAGTTCACCCCTGATCCCGTGTGACTTCACCTTTTGTACTAGTCTACCATGAGGGACCTTGTCAAAGGCCTTACTGAAGTCCATATAGACAACATCCACTGCCCTACCTGCATCAATCATCTTCGTGACCTCCTCGAAAAACTCTATCAAGTTAGTGAGACACGACCTTCCCTTCACAAAACCGTGCTGCCTCTCACTAATACGTCCATTTGCTTCCAAATGGGAGTAGATCCTGTCTCGAAGAATTCTCTCCAGTAATTTCCCTACCACTGAAGTAAGGCTCACCGGCCTGTAGTTCCCGGGATTATCCTTGCTACCCTCCTTAAACAGAGGAACAACATTGGCTATTCTCCAGTCCTCCGGGACATCCCCTGAAGACAGTGAGGATCCAAAGATTTCTGTCAAGGCCTGAGCAATTTCCTCTCCAGCCTCCTTCAGTATTCAGGGGTAGATCCCATCAGGCCCTGGGGACTTATCTACCTTAATATTTTTTAAGACACCCAACACCTCGTCTTTTTGGATCTCAATGTGACCCAGGCTATCTACACACCCTTCTCCAGACTCAACATCTACCAATTTCTTCTCTTTGGTGAATACTGATGCAAAGTATTCATTTAGTATCTCGCCCATTTCCTCTGGCTCCACACATAGATTCCCTTGCCTATCCTTCAGTGGGCCAACCCTTTCCCTGGCTACCCTCTTGCTTTTTATGTACGTGTAAAAAGCCTTGGGATTTTCCTTAACCCTATTTGCCAATGACTTTTCGTGACCCCTTCTAGCCCTCCTGACTCCTTGCTTAAGTTCCTTCCTACTTTCCTTATATGCCACACAGGCTTCGTCTGTTCCCAGCCTTTTAGCCCTGACAAATGCCTCCTTTTTCTTTTTGACGAGGCCTACAATATCTCTCGTTATCCAAGGTTCCCGAAAATTGCCGTATTTATCCTTCTTCCTCACAGGAACATGCCGGTCCTGAATTCCTTTCAACTGACATTTGAATGCCTCCCACATGTCAGATGTTGATTTGCCCTCAAACATCCGCCCCCAATCTATGTTCTTCAGTTCCCGCCTAATATTGTTATAATTAGCCTTCCCCCAATTTAGCACATTCATCCTAGGACCACACTTATCCTTGTCCACCAGTACTTTAAAACTTACTGAATTGTGGTCACTGTTACCGAAATTCTCCCCTACTGAAACATCTACCACCTGGCCGGGCTCATTCCCCAATATCAGGTCCAGTACCGCCCCTTCCCTAGTTGGACTGTCTACATATTGTTTTAAGAAGCCCTCCTGGATGCTCCTTACAAACTCCGCCCTGTCTAAGCCCCTGGCACTAAGTGAGTCCCAGTCAATATTGGGGAAGTTGAAGTCTCCCATCACCACAACCCTGTTGTTTTTACTCTTTTCCAAAATTTGTCTACCTATCTGCTCCTCTATCTCCCGCCGGCTGTTGGGAGGCCTGTAGTAAACCCCCAACATTGTGACTGCACCCTTCTTATTCCTGATCTCTACCCATATAGCCTCACTGCCCTCTGAGATGTCCTCCCGCAGTACAGCTCTGATATTCTCCCGAACCAGTAGCGCAACTCCGCCTCCCCTTTTACATCCCCCTCTATCCCGCCTGAAACATCTAAATCCTGGAACGTTTAGCTGCCAATCCTGCCCTTCCCTCAACCAGGTCTCTGTAATGGCAACAACATCATAGTTCCAAGTACTAATCCAAGCTCTAAGTTCATCTGCCTTACCCATAATACTTCTTGCATTAAAACATATGCACTTCAGGCCACCAGACCCGCTGTGTTCAGCAACTTCTCCCTGTCTGCTGTACCTCAGAGCCACACTGTCCCTATTCCCTAGTTCTCCCTCAATGCTCTCACCTTCTGACCTATTGCTCCCGTGCCCACCCCCCTGCCATACTAGTTTAAACCCTCCCGTGTGACACTAGCAAACCTCGCGGCCAGTATATTTATGCCTCTCCGGTTTAGGTGCAACCCGTCCTTCTTATACAGGTCACACCTGCCCCGGAAGAGCTCCCAGTGGTCCAGATAACGGAAACCCTCCCTCCTACACCAGCTGTTTAGCCACGTGTTTAGCTGCTCTATCTTCCTATTTCTAGCCTCACTGGCACGTGGCACAGGGAGTAATCCCGAGATTACACCCCTCGAGGTCCTGTCTTTTAACTTTCTGCCTAGCTCCCTGAACCCCTGCTGCAGGACCTCATGCCCCTTCCTGCCTATGTCGTTAGTACCAATATGTACAACGACCTCTGCCTGTTTGCCCTCCCCCTTCAGGATGCCCTCTACCCGTTCGGAGACATCCTGGACCCTGGCACCAGGGAGGCAACATACCATCCTGGAGTCTCTTTCACGTCCACAGAAGCGCCTATCTGTGCCCCTGACTATAGAGTCCCCTATTACTATTACTCTTTTGCGCTTTGACCCTCCCTTCTGAACATCAGAGCCAGCCGTGGTGCCACTGCTCTGGCTGCTGCTGTTTTCCCCTGATAGGCTGCAACATTACCTCATGGCTCCGAAACTCAATCCCTCTACCAATAAAAGCTAACACACCGTACGCCTTCTTAACAACTCTCAACCGGAGTGGCAACTTTCAGGAGTCTATGTACGTGGACACCGAGATCTCTCTGCTCATCCACACTGCCAAGAATCTTGCCATTAGCCCAGTACTCGGTCTTCCTGTTATTCCTTCCAAAATGAATCACCTCACATTTTTCTGCATTAAACTCCATTTGCCACCTCTCAGCCCAGCGCTGCAGCTTATCTATGTCCCTCTGTAACTTGTAACATCCTTCCGCACTGTCCACAACTCCACCAACTTTAGTGTCATCTGCAAATTTACTCACCCATCCTTCTATGCCCTCCTCCAGGTCATTTATAAAAATGACAAACAGCAGTAGCCCCAAAACAGATCCTTGTGGTACACCACTAGTAACTAGACTCCAGTCTGAACATTTCCCATCAACCACCACCCTTTGTCTTCTTCCAGCTAGCCAATTTCTGATCCAAACTTCTAAATCACCCTGAATCCCATGCCTCCGTATTTTCTGCAGTAGCCTACCGTGGGGAACCTTATCAAACGCTTTACTGAAATCCATATACACCACATCAACTGCTTTACCCTCATCCATCTGTTTGGTCACCTTCTCAAAGAACTCAATAAGGTTTGTGAGGCATGACCTACCCTTCACAAAACCGTGTTGACTATCTCTAATCAAATTATTCCTTTCCAGATGATTATATATCCTATATCTTATAAACCTTTCCAAGATTTTGCCCACAACAGAAGTAAGGCTCACTGGTCTATAGTTACCGGGGTTGTCTCTACTCCCCTTCTTGAACAAGGGGACATTTGCTATCCTCCAGTCTTCTGACACTATTCCTGTAGACAAAGATGACTTAAAGACCAAAGCCAAAGGCTCAGCAATCTCCCCCCTTGCTTCCCAGAGAATCCTAGGATAAATCCCATCCGGCCCAGGGGACTTATCTATTTTCACACTTTCCAGAATTGCTAACACCTCCTCCTTATGAACCTCAAGCCCTTCTAGTCTAGTTGTCTGAATCTCAGTATTCTCCTCGACAACATTGTCTTTTTCCTGTGTGAATACTCGCGAAAAATATTCATTTAGCACCTCTCCCATCTCCTCTGACTCCAAGCACAACTTCCCACTACTGTCCTTGACTGGCCCTACTCTTGCCCTAGTCATTCGTTTATTTCTGACATATCTATAGAAAGCTTTAGGGTTATCCTTGATCCTACCTGCCAAAGACTTCTCATGTCCCCTCCTGGCTCTTCTTAGCTCTCTCTTTAGGTCCTTCCTAGCTAACTTGTAACTCTCAAATGCCCTAACTGAACCTTCATGTCTCATCTTTACATAAGCCTCCTTCTTCCTCTTGACAAGTGTTTCGACTGCTTTAGTAAACCACAGTTCCCTTGCTCAACCACTTCCTGCCTGCCTGACAGGTACATACTTATCAAGGACACGCAGTAGCTGTTCCTTGAACAAGCTCCACATTTCCATTGTGCCCATCCCCTGCAGTTTTCCTCTTCATCCGATGCATCCTAAATCTTGCCTCATCGCATCATAATTGCCTTTCCCCCATATATAACTCTTGCCCTGCGGTATATACCTATCCCGTTCCATCAATAAAGTAAACTTAATCGAATTGTGGTCACTATCACCAAAGTGCTCACCTACCTCCAAATCTAACACCTGTCCTGGTTCATTACCCAATACTAAATCCAATATGGCCTCGCCTCTCGTTGGCCTATCTACATACTGTGTCAGGAAACCCTCCTGCACACATTGGACAAAAACAGACCCATCTAAAGTACTCGAACTATAGCGTTTCCAGTCAATATTTGGAAAGTTAAAGTCCCCCATGACAACTACCCTGTTGCTTTCGCTCCTATCCAGAATCATCTTTGCAATCCTTTCCTCTACATCTCTGGAACTTTTCGGAGGCCTATAGAAAACCCCTAACAGGGTGACCTCTCCTTTCCTGTTTCTAACCTCAGCCCATACTACCTCAGTAGACGAGTCCTCATCAAACGTCCTTTCTGCCACCGTAATACTGTCCTTGACTAACAATGCACCCCTCCCCCTCTTTTACCACCTGCCCTGAGCTTACTGAAATATCTAAACCCCGGCACCTGCAACAACCATTCCTGTCCCTGCTCTATCCATGTCTCCGAAATGGCCACAACATCGAAGTCCCAGGTACCAACCCATGCAGCAAGTTCCCCCACCTTATTCCGGATGCTCCTGGAATTGAAGAAGACACACTTTAAACCACCTTCCTGCCTGCCGGTACACTCCTGCAACTTTGAAACCTTACTCATGACCTCACTACTCTCAACATCCTGTATACTGGAGCTACAATTCAGGTTCCCAAGCCCCTGCTGAACTAGTTTAAACCCCCCCCCGAAGAGCATTAGCAAATTGCCCCCCCAGGATATTGGTACCCCTCTGGTCCAGGTGTAGACCGTCCCGTTTGTAGAGGTCCCACCGACCCCAGAATGAGCCCCAATTATCCAGAAATCTGAAACCCTCCCTCCTGCACTATCCCTGTAGCCACGTGCTCAACTCCTCTCTCCCTATTCCTCGTCTCGCTGTCACGTGGCACGGGTAACAACCCAGAAATAATAACTCTGTTTGTTCTCGATCTAAGTTTCCACCCTAGCTCCCTGAATTCCTGCCTTACATCCCTATCCCTTTTCCTACCTATGTCGTTGGTACCTATGTGGACCACGACTTGGGGCTGCTCTCCTCCCCCTTAAGGATCCCGAAAACACGATCCGAGACATCACGCACCATGTTGTGCTTTGCCTTTTCTTGAGCTTTGACTTGTGCATTTATTTTTCAGAGTACATACTGGTGCAAACACGTAGCTTGTATAATTGATCTCTCCTTGTACTTTACTTGCTTTTTAGCTGCAAATAGAAAAAGAACTAGGATTGCATAACATTTTGGTTGCTATTTAAAGACTTTAGGTTTATTTCAACTGTGCAGTTTATATACATACTGTACATTATAGTATTGAGAGTAGGATTAATAATTCATACTGACACTAAGGCCAGAATTGACACGGGATGAGGAGGAATCTTGTTGAAACTTGCAGGATACTGCGAGGCCTGGACAGAATGGATGTGGAGAGGATGTTTCCACTTGTAGGAAAAACTAGAACCAGAGGACACAATCTCAGACTAAAGGGACCTCCTTTAAAACAGAGATGAGGAGGAATTTCTTCAGCCGGTGGGTGATGAATCTGTGGAACTCTTTGCCGCAGAAGGCTGTGGAGGCCAAATTACCGAGTGTTTTTAAGACCGAGGTAGATAGGTTCTTGATTAATAAGGGGATCTAGGGTTATGGAGAAAAAGCAGGAGAATGGGGATGAGAAAAATATCAGCCATGATTGAGTGGCGGAGCAGACTCGATGGGCCAAGTGGCCTAATTCTGTTCCTTTGTCTTATGGTCTTATTATGAGGTCGGCAGGCACGTGCATGAATCGGACGTGCACACGCCAACAATTCAAGGGCCAATTAAAGCAATTACAAATACAATCTGCAGGAATTTTATGCTGCCTGTGCTCTTTTTAGCTCATTGTATGGACGAAACGAATGGGCACTCATTACATGTTTTGCATTTCCTCACTTGGGCAGGATAAAAGGCTCCTGGTGTCCCACCAGATATTTTGAGACTTGACTTTCAGCATTTCAGGACTTCCCTGGAAGATTTTCCTGAGGCTTGGAGGACTGTCTCATCATTTGCATGGCACTGGTCCTCTACTGCTCTGCTGTTGGGGCCCCTTTTAAAGAGAGAGGGACAGGAGAGCCCGGTGAGCACCGGCAGTGTGCCAGGCTGAGTCCTTTAAGAGGAGAGGCATGGTGTTCAGTTGCCAAGGCAGGAGGGGTTCCAAAGACTCCGTAACCCAGCGGCAGTCCACCAGATACCTGCAAATGTCTGAGGTCCAGTGCAGCACGAGGCTATGCTTTTCCAGGGACACAGTGACATCTCTTTGCAAAATGATGGGTCCTGAAATTGCTTCCAACTGCATCGGCGGTCACCCAATGCTTGTGGTATTGAAAGTCACAGTGGTCCTTGACTTTTGTGTCTCCAATTAATTTCCGGGCACAGTGGGGGATTTGTGCAGTGTCGCACTATCAGCTGCACACGTTGTGCCAAGCTAAGTGACTGATGCCATCTTCAGACACACCCGGAAGTTTATCAACTACCAGATAGACGAAAGCAGAGAGAGCACGAGGGTTCATGGTGATGGCTGGTTACATCTGCATCCAGGATGCTATAGGCTGTGTGTATTTGTCTATCAGGGCGCCAGCAGGAGAGCTGGGACCATCCATCAACAGGAAGGGGTACTATTCAATAAATGTGAAGATTGCCTCTAACCACAGCACACAGATTCTGCAAGTTTCTGCCCGGTATCCAGGGATCTCTTACAATTCATACAGCTTGGGCACTCTTAGGCACCAAGGCAGTACGTGGCTCCTGCAAGATTTGATAGATGGCTCCTGCATGACCAGGACTATCCCTTAAAGAAGTGGCTGATGACCACACTCGGTCACCCAAGAACTGAAGCAGAGAAGAGAGACACCAGCAGACATGCAGCCACATGAGTGGTGGTTGAGAGGACCATCTGGCTTCTTGGGATGTGCTTCCTATGCTGTGACTGATCCAGGAGATCATTGCAATATCTGCCAGAGCGTGTCTCCCTCATACTTGTTTACTGCAGTCTGCACAATCTACCTCTGGCAAGGCGGCCCAGTGGAGGATGTGGAGAGCGAGGCAGGACCACATGCAAGGGAGGATAACTTCAGTAATGGGTCAGAGAATGAGCCTGGGACTGCACATGTTGAGAACTTTGAGGCAGACGATATGGGCATTCGGGGGACAGGGACGTGAGGAATACATTGATCCAGCGTATCTTTAGCTAGGTATCCAAGGCATGAGGGCTGACACAATGGCAATGTCTCGCTCACAGTAAGACTGCCTTCAGAACCAAACCCAGAAATCCTGCACTGCACAAAGCCCTCACGCCTACAACATCTGACCAATGTACAAAGCATGCAACCAACTCAGCCCATTGAATTGAGGAACATTTTTAAGTGACTTAACATAAGAACAGCTTACAAATGTTCCAAAACTAACAGAATTTAAAGTAATTAACTCAATAATGTCACACGTGACACACCCCTGTTGCGCTTCTGGTGCCTTAAACTTAAGCCTGTGGGTGCTTCAATTGGTGCCCCTCCCTCGCTTACAACAGCATTGGAGGCAGTCTGTCATGGTGGCTGTGATGATGTTGGCGGGTGTCCTCTAGCAATCGGTATCTGAGTTTGTTCCAGCTGGGAAGGAGCATTAGCCCCATGGCTGGGCGCTGATCTGAAGTTGCAGCATCATCAGATGCAACGACCACTGGCAGAGGGGCATATGCTTCCCATATGCGGAGTGCCCTGAGGAGCCAGCTGAGGCGACAGACAGCCCATCGGCCAACTTGAAGTACATTTGCACATCCCTGCTCCCCATTGACGGACGGGCGCCAAGCAGAGAGATTAGGTGCTTCATCCATCTCTCACGCTAGCAGTGACTTCCAGAGGTCACAGCTGGTGTGCTGGCTTGCAGGTCCGAGCATAACGCATGCAACCCCTGAGGGAGTCCCGGAAGCAGCCTCTCCACAAGAGTCACCACTCGCTCAATGGAAGAGGCTGTGCACTCAATGCTCAGGGTCAATACAGTACTCGTGTTCCACATGGACTCTTCCAAGATGGACGCCATGGCACGCAGACCCACTTGGATCTCTGTCAGATCTCTTGGTGCATCCAGCTGGACATAAAGCATCTGCTGCCTAATTGTTTGCCTAATGGACGCCTCCAGAGGCTCATCACCTGCCTCATCATCTGCCTACAACTCAGTCTCTAGCAATGCTCCACTGTTGGAATCTGGGACCTCTCTGCCTCTGCCACCTCCTCACACGAGTGTGTTACATTCGCACCACTGCAGTAATCTTGGTGGCAAACAATCTAATAACCAACGAAGCAAGAGCATCTGCACTGGTGCCTGGTTCTGAGAGACGGCATGACACATGGAGGAGTGATGTCTTTCTGGGTGCCTGATCGGGGTTCCTCAGGGTAGCTCATGGCTGGTACAATTGGTCCTACTCCGGAAGAAAGGCACAAAATCAGTGATTTTAATCATCATCATGATGGCCTCCTGAGACAATGGAGGGATGCTGCATGGTGATATCTACAATGGAGCTTTGACGGGGTACTCTGGCTGGGACAGCTCTTTCTGCTAAGCAGAGCCCATGAGCTCTCCTGACCAATGGATCTACACGCTTCCTTTTCATCCCAGACGCCCGTCACACCAAGACTGTGGGTGCGAACTGGCCATTGGCAGTCTAGATCTAGAGCATCACTTCCTTGCTCCTAGTCAGCGGCAGTTGATTGGGGACGGCTCCACCAGTTCGGTGCTGCTCCGCCTTATTGTGCCTTGTCGTCTCTTGACACGGGACAATAGAAAGGTTCATTAGGGTTCCTTCTTGAGGACCATTCCATTTTCCCCCTTGCCCCACACAGGCATTTAGTGGGCCAATGCACTGTGGCCTATTGTGTTGACAGACCAGCCTTGTTTAGCACAGTGCTAAATAGCTGGCTTTTAAAGCAGACAAAGGCAGGCCAGCAGTACGGTTCAATTCCCGTTCCAGTCTCCCCGATCAGGCGCCGGAATGTGGCGACTAGGGGCGTTTCACAGTAACTTCATTTGAAGCCTACTTGTGACAATAAGCGATTTGTCATTTCATTTTTTCATTTCGGGGCAAGCTTTACTCTCCGATCCCGAAGCACCCAGGGGAATGGACACAAGTCCATGTCATCTCTATACTTACCCTTGCCAACCACAGAAAATCATGGAACCTTTTGTGGCACCCAGGTGCGACACACAATATCATGGGTGAGATGGTAGCACAGTGGTTAGCACTGTTGTTTCACAGCGCCAGGGACCCGGGTTCGATTCCCGGCTTAGGTCACTGTCTGTCGGAGGCTACATGTTCTCCCTCTGTCCCCGTGGGTTACCTCCAGGTGTTCCGGTTTCCTCCCACAAGTCCCGAAAGACATGCTTGATAGGTGAATTGGAGATTCTGAATTCTCCCTCCGTGTACCCGAACAGGAGTCGGAGCTTTTCACAGTAACTTCATTGCAGTGTTAATGTAAGCCTACCTGTGACACTGATAAATATTATTACATATTATATATGCTCACGAACCTTGGCCTCGATGTGACAAGACACCAATTAAGATCGATCTCCATCTCTTAGCGAGATGGAAGCCCAATCTAACGGCCACCCGGGAACTAGCTGGCTCCTCAGTGAGAGGTCACTGGGTGCATCATTTAGCACTACTATTTAAAAAACGGGGAGCTAGCGCAATGGCTGCTGAGGGGAGCTGAGTAGCCATTTCCATTCCCCGCCATGCAGCCATGGGACATTAGAGCTGCTACCCCAGTGCTCGGGGTGGGAAGGAGGGGGGGGGGGTGGTATTATAGGTCAGGGGAGCCCCATGGTTTGGGGGGGGGGGTAAGGGGCCTAGGGTTTGTGGGGCCTACAGGCCATCGTCCAATATTGTGCATTCCCATAACAGGGGCAACTAACTATAACTGCCTGTCTGTCCTACCAAACACTTCCAGGACTGAGCCCTGTTCGTAGTTATATGCTGACGGTCACTTTAACTCCCTTTGGCTGTGAGCAGCCTCTGGCTGCACAGCTGAAGTCTATTGCTAATGAAGAACTGGCATTGTTAGTTATGTGAGCACTTCACAGTTCTCAAGTGCATTCATGTGGGTAAGCGTGCCACATCTCAGAGGAGTGTTATTCCCGACCATCCCAATCAAACTGAGGCCTAGACACTTTGCCTGGGCCATCAACATCACATAGGCAGCAGCCAACAGTCAAACACCCAAGAGCTGGGCTTCAGCACTGTGGATATCCCCGCAACCAGAGAGTTGAGTGTGTGGATCAGGGGAGGGTACCTGAGCACGGTCTCCCTAATGTTCCCAGCAAGGGTCTAGGACTTAAGGGCACTTGTTGTGGCCGGGGGTTAGTGTGCAGAGCAGGATTCTCCAGCACAACTGTCTCAGTGGATGGCTCTGAGAGAAGGCAGGACGCTTAAAAGTGGGGGAGGCTCGGTGGATACGATGGTCCTGGGGTGGAAGCCCCAACTGATTTTCAGTCTCTCTCCTTATCCAATTCCTTACAGTAATCAAGATGAATGGTGTTGTTGATCTTGTAGTGGCAGCCCTCGCAGTGCTCGTGGCAGCCCAGACAGCCAGATGCCGGAGAAGATGGTAGCAGCATAACGTGTACAGGGCGCCACCACACCCCTGTGGGGTGGTTGAGAGGACCCTGCAATCCCAGCCGCCCATCAGGCCATGCAGGGACCCAGAGAGGGATGCCAATGCCGGCCCAGGAGGTACAGGCGTCGTTGGTCTTTCAATGTCAGCATGTGCCGCAGGAGGCTCTGTCTCAACAAGGAGACTGTGGCACCTTGAGAACTTGGCACCCCATGGAGTAGGAGGAGGATGCCTGCTCCCGGTGGCTGTGAAGGTCACTGCAGCCCTCGACATTTATGCAATGTCGAGCAGGGCTTGTGGTGCATTCCCCAAGCTACAGCGAACAAGTGCATCCATGAAGTCATGGATGCCCTGTATGCCTGGGCAGCTGACTGTATTAACTTTGAGCTGGACCAAGCCCATCAGGATGCCTGGGCAGCAGGATTCTCCCCCATCGCCAGGATTCTCCAGGTCCAGGAGGTAATGGATGGCATGCATGTCGCCTTGTGCGCACGAGGGCATCAGGGAGTGTCGTTCATTAACAGGAAGGGTTCCACTCCCTTAATGTTCAACTCGTATGTGACCACCGCTTCCGGATCATGAGCATGTGTTCACGCTTCCCAGGGAGGGTACGTGACAGCTACAGCCTGGAACACTATGAGATACCCAGCGTCTTCGAGGGCCACCCCAGGACATCGGGTTGGCCCTTGGGGAAGAAAAAAGGGTACCTGCTAAGCTCCTGGCTGACGACACCAGTGCAGAGGCCAGAGACTGAGGTGGAGACCCAATATAACTCTGCCTATGCTGCCACCCATGCTGTCAATGAGCGGTGTATCTGACTGCTGAAAATGAGGTTCCGATACCTGGACAGCTCTGGTGGTGTACTGCAGTACACCCCCCAGAGGGTCTCCCGCTTTGTGATGGCCTGCTTTACGCTCCACAAGCTGGCACAGCAGCGGGGCAACGTGCTGGAGGAGAAGAGACATGTGGCCTTGTTTGAGGAGGATGAGGATGAGCCGGACCAGGAGAGGCTGGAGAACATGCCTGTGGAGGACCCCTGGAAATGCCGGAGGAAGGACACAGGCAGTGGCGAGGGTCCGGCATGCCCAGAGGGCCTGGATGGCCTTCATCCTAGCCCACGTCTCGTAGGATGAAGCTTTGTCCATCAGTTTATCTTTACCCCCCCCATCCCAACCATTGACCATCTTACTCTTTTCCCTCCCCTCTCCCAGCGTCTTTGTACCATCACTCTAGGGTGATGGGCCTATGTCAGCGGGTCATTATACGAGGCAGGAGAGTGATGATAACCCGTTATGACGTAAACTCTAGTGCTCCTCAGTTTATGCCAAAGTCTGACTCCTTTCTTTCTGTTTATAGCGTGCTCACACCCATCACCTGAACAGGTCTGTGTCGGGGGTTCTTACTGTAGAACCACCTTGCGCAGGGGGTTGGGGGTAGCAGAGAACAGCTAGGGTTGGAGGTGGGGGCAGGCTTGTTATGAAGAATAACGTGACACAGGCTTCAGGTGTGACATGTTTTAATAGTGAACATTCAAAACCCCCATTGTCCCTAGCTACAGATGGTGCTCGCTCAGTGATCCTCAATCTTCACCTTCCGTGTTGGGTGTATCCCCAGAATGCACATCAGAGTGGAGGCAACCTGTTGCTTCTCATGTCCTGTGGCCTTTGATGCCCTCAGCTGGTGTCCTCTGGGGTTCCTGGAGTCTGAGAGCCCAAGCCGACTTACCAGTGTCACTGGCATCACCAAGTCACCTGTTCTGCCTGCTGACCTTGAGACATGCCGGTGTCGGGGGCCTCCCTATTGTCTGCAACATCGTGTTGACGTCCTCGGCGATTCTCTTTGGTGACTGGGACATGATCTGGAGAGCCTCAGCAATGTCCACCTGTGACTTGGACATGTCCCTCAGCGACTGGGACATGATGTCGAAACCCTCCGCCATGATCAACGCTGAGACCACCACGCATGACGCTGACCTCATGCTGCAGGCTATCCACTGCGGTTGCTGCCCTAGCAGTGTTGACCTTGGTGCCACACATTGCCGGTGCCATCTCCTCAGCCCTTTGCCTGTGAGACTCCAATCGGCAATAACTCGCTGACATCTCCTCCAGAATCTCATGGCTGTGCCCTAACATCTGCATCATCTCCGGGGTTATCTTGCCCGGTTGCTCTGCATCTGACTGGGGAACAGCAGATTCCTAGGATCGAGCAGACCTCTGACTGCTGACTCTCTTGGATGTTCCTGCCTCCCCCTGATGTATATCAGCAACTGTGTGATGCTCACCAGATTGTGCCCCAGAAGCCAGTGCACTAAAGTCACCCACCGAGATGTGTGTCTCTGCACTGGTAGAAAGTGGAGATGACAGCTGTGATGCCTCGATGGTGGTCTCCTCTAAGCTCCCCTCGGAGCTGTTCTGTTGGGTGTCAGTGAGGGGAAAGGTTAATTCTGTCTCACTTGAGACAGGTAATCAGGGTGAAGGGAGAGTGGATCCCTACCTTTGCGGCACAGGACAATCTTGCTTTTGGTGACCACTCTCTCCTCGGCAAACACGCGATCTCCAAGGCGTGTTCTTCAAAGGGGGTAAGGGCGCTCTGGAACCCCGCATTCCATCTGGGACCTTTCCCGTCTGTTATGGCCAACTTATCCTGCGGAGACGGGGGAAATTGTGAGCCGCACGCATGCTTGATGCACCGAGGGGGATCTATGTCGGTAGCTGTGTGGGCACTGCTCCTGGGCATGGAGGAGTTGTGCTGGTGGGTGCCAGGATGTGCTGGAGCACGAGTGCAGTGATATGCTATGAGGGAGGGGTAGAGGTGCCAGCTGCCGACTTGTTTGGTGGGGAGGGAGGGTTGGTTGCGGAGGTCGGGGTGGCATGCGGGGCTGATGCCAGTGTGTCGGTGTTAACTTATCCTTGCGGCCTCCGTGGAGGTCGTTGTTCCTTTTCCGACGTTGTGTGGCGGTCCTCCTGGTCACACTGCCTGAACTGACGGCCACTGCCTCCCAGGCCACATTGGCGTCCCTGTTGCTGGTCTTCTGACCCCCCTCTGGAGAAGAGGGTGCCTCATCGCGCCTCCATGATGTCCAGCAGCCCGGCCAGGTCGGCATCCCCGAAGCTTGGAGTAGGTCTACCTGGTGCCGTGGTCATGTGCTACCTGGGAGCTAGTTTGCAGGGAGCGTTTATGAGCAGCTCCCCATTGTTAGCAAAATGCTATCGGGCGTAGTTCCAGCGAAACAACTGGCAGGACAGTCAGTACTGGCATGAAGCTCATGAGCGATAATTTCCAGTGTTAAGTGTCGTTAAATATGGGCCGCAGTCTAGCCGGCTCTGCCATCAGGAGACACCCGGGAAGTCACACCCGATATGACACTTGGGACGTTTTCAGTTAAATCACGCCCGTACGGGGGTGGCACAATGGCGCAGTGGCTAGCACTGCTGCATCTCAGCGCTGAGGACCCGGGTTCAATCCCAGCACCGGGTCGCTGTCCGTGTGGACATTTTCCCATGTCTGCGTGGGTCTCACCCCCACAACCCAAAGATGTGCAGGTAGGTAGATTGACCACGCTAAATTGCCCCCCTTTTTAAAAAAATATATTTTATTCAAAATTTTTGGCCAACCATAACAGTACATTGTGTATCTTTTACACAGTAATATAACAATATAAATAACAATGGCCAGTTTTTTAAACAAGAAATAAATAATATATAAACAACATCAAAATTAAAAAACAAAACTAAATGGCAACTGCCTTGTCCCAAATAAATACTCTCCAAAAATACAATTCAGCAGTCCAGTATACAATTACCTATAACAACAACCTATACATATTATACTTATACACTAACATCCCTGAGAGTCCTTCTGGTCTCCCCCCCCCCCCCCGGGTTGCTGCTGCTGTCTTCTTCTTTTCCATTCCCTCTATCTTTCTGAGGTATTCGACAAACGGTTGCCACCGCCTGGTGAACCCTTGAGCCGATCCCCTTAGGACAAACTTAATCCGTTCCAGCTTTATAAACCCTGCCATGTCATTTATCCAGGTCTCCACACCCGGGGGCTTGGCTTCCTTCCATATCAACAGTATCCTGCGCCGGGCTACTAGGGACGCAAAGGCCAAAACATCAGCCTCTTTCGCCTCCTGCACTCCCAGCTCTTCTGCAACCCCGAATATAGCCAACCCCCAGCTTGGTTCGACCTGGACCCCTACCACCTTCGAAAGCACCTTTGTCACCCCCACCCAAAACCCCTGTAGTGCCGGACATGACCAGAACATGTGGGTGTGATTCGCTGGGCTTCTCGAGCATCTCGCACACCTATCCTCTACTCCAAAAAATTTACTGAGCCGAGCTCCAGTCATATGCGCCCTGTGTAACACCTTAAATTGGACCAGGGTTAGCCTGGCACACGAGGACGATGAGTTTACCCTACTTAGGGCATCAGCCCACAGCCCCTCCTCAATCTCCTCCCCCAGCTCTTCTTCCCATTTCCCTTTCAGCTCATCTACCATAATCTCCCCCTCGTCCCTCATTTCCCTATATATGTCTGATACCTTACCGTCCCCCACCCATGTCTTTGAGATCACTCTGTCCTGCACCTCCTGCGTCGGGAGCTGCGGGAATTCCCTCACCTGTTGCCTCGCAAAAGCCCTCAGTTGCATATACCGGAATGCATTCCCTTGGGGCAACCCATATTTTTCGGTCAGCGCTCCCAGACTTGCAAATGTCCCATCTACAAACAGATCTCTCAATTGTGTTACTCCTGCTCTTTGCCATGTTCCAAATCCCCCATCCATTCTCCCCGGAGCAAACCTATGGTTATTTCTTATCGGGGACCACACCGAGGCTCCCGTCTTTCCCCTGTGCCGTCTCCACTGCCCCCAAATTTTCAGAGTGGCCACCACCACCGGGCTCGTGGTGTATTTCTTCGGTGAGAACGGCAACGGCGCCGTCACCATAGCTTGTAGGCTAGTCCCCCTGCAGGACGCCTTCTCCAATCTCTTCCACGCCACTCCCTCCTCTTCTCCCATCCACTTACATACCATTGAGATATTGGCGGCCCAGTAGTACTCACTTAGGCTCGGTAGTGCCAGCCCCCCCCCCCCTATCCCTACTATGCTGCAAAAATCCCTTCCTCACTCTCGGGGTCTTCCCGGCCCACACACAACTCATGATACTCTTCTCAATCCTTTTGAAAAAAAGCCTTCGTGATCACCACCGGGAGGCACTGAAACACAAAGAGGAATCTCGGGAGGACCACCATTTTAACTAAATTGCCCCTTAATTGGAAAAAAAAAATTTGTGTTCCTTCACCTTTTCTAAAACTAAATAAACGTTCCGGTCTTTTGAGCTGGGTTCCATTCTGGGATCTTTCTGTCCAGTTAGAACATCAACTGGGATTGTAACAGATGAAAGAGCAGGTTGATGTGGAGTAAATGAACTTCTGAAAAGGTGTTGGTGGAAGTGCCACAAAATAGACTTGCCAGCAAAGTTAAAGCACGAGAAATAAATGGGAATTTGGATCCATGGGTATATAGTCTGCGGAGTGATAGATTACAGAATAATGGTGAATGTTTTTCTGACTGGAGCAAAGTATACAGTGGGGTTCCCTTGGGGTCATTACTACGGTCACTACTTCTTTTGATCTGTGTCCATGAGCTAGACTTGGATGCACAGCGCAATATTTTTTTTAAGAATTGTGGATGACACAAAAGTTGGAAATATTATGAGCTACGAGGTCAGTGATGGACTTGAGAGGACATGGGCTGGTGGAGTAGACAGCAAGTGGCGGATGAAATTTAATGCAGAAAAGTGTGAAGGAATGCACTTTGGTAGGAAGAACAAAGAGCAATAAAAAATAAAGGGTGCAATTCTGAAGGGGGTACAGAGAGGAACAGAGAATTCTGGGAATATATGTGAACAAATCATTGAAGATGGAAGACAGGTTAAAAAAGTGGTTAAAAAGTTACATGGATCCTGGGCTTCAGAAATAGAGTAAATCAGCAAGTAAGTTCTAATGAGTTTGGCCTCAACTGGATTTTCGTGTCCAATGTTGAGCACGGTACTTTAGGATGGATCTGAAATCTTTTGAGAGGTTGCAGAAAAGATTTGCATGAATAGTTCCATGAAAGAAGAAGATCAGATAAGAGGATAAATTAAAGAAGCTGGGATTGTTCTCAGAACAGAAGGTTGAGAGATGATTTGATAGAGGTACTCAAAGTCATGAGGCATTTAGAACAAATAAGATCAAGAGAAATTTCCCTTAGTGAAAAAAATGAAGAACCGCAGAGCACCAAGGTGAATGGCAAAAGAACCAAAGGCGACATGAGGAAAAATGTTTACGCAGCTGACAGTTAGGATCTGGAATGTACAATCTGGAATGTGCAATATATGGAGGAGGGAGATTCAGCTGTGCATTTCAAAAGGGAATTACGTAGAATGATATAGGGCATTGAAATTGACTTTTCGCCCTAAACAATCCATGCCAACATTTATGGTTTACTTGAGTCTCTTCCTTTTCTCATCTCTATCTATCATTGTAACCTTGTAACCCTCTTCCCTTATATGCCTTCTGTTTAAATGTATCTATACTACTAGCTTCAACCCTGTGATAGCGTTCTGTATTCTTACCATCCTTTGGGAGAAGTTTCTTCTGAATTCCTTAATGGATTTTTTAGTGACTATCTTCTACTGATGGCCCTTGGTTTCCCCACAAGAGGAACCATTCCCACTTTTCCACTCTTATCAAAATCTTTCATAATTTTAAAGACCTCTATTGGGGATTCTTTCCCCCCCCCCCCCCAAAGACATTTTTCAAGAGAAAATATGCTTGGCCTGTTCATCCTTTCCTGTTTTGTATACCCATGCATTCCAGGTATCATCCCTTTAAATATTTTTTGCAACCTGTCCAGTGCCACCTCTTTATGACAACCAGAAGTGAATGTATTATTCTGGTATAATTAAGCTTCAATATAAATTTGGCATAACCATAAAAATAAAACCTAGTGGTTGATTTGTATTTTTTAAATGGCCTTGCTCACCTGGTGGTGCAATGTTTAGTGATCAGTGCGTTTGTACTCTGATTGCTTTAGTTCCTCCACCTCGCCATCTAAGCAATTAGTGACCTCCCTGTTCTTCCTGCCAAGTACGTCACATTTATCTGTGTTGAACTTAATTTGCAAGTTATTTAATAATATTTATTAGTGTCACAAGTAGGCTTACATTAACATTGCAATGAAATTACTGTGAAAATCCCCTTGTTCTCACACTCCGGCGCCTGGTCGGGTACAGAGGGAGAATTCAGAACGTCCACTTAACCTAACAAGCACGACTTTCGGGACTTGAGGGAGGAAACCGGAAGAAATCAATGCAGACACGGGGAGAACGTGCAGACTCTGCACAAACAGTGACCCAAACATGAATTGAACCTGGGACCCTGGCGCTGTGAAGCAACAGTGCTAACCACTGTGCTACTGTGCTGCTAGTTGCCCATTCTGCAGGTTTATTAACGTCCTCCTGTAATTTTAGGTTGACCTTTTGAAATCCATTCTATTATATCTTTCTTTTCTGGATGTGTTATTTTTCTTCTCTAGATGTGGGGCGGGATTCTCCCATTCGGCGGCAGAGTGTCCACGCCATCGGAAACGGCGTTGCGTTTCATGATGGCGTGAACGGGCCGCTGGGAGACCGATTCTGGCCCCTACAGGGGGCCAGCATGGCGCTGGAGCGGTTCACGCCGGTGCGAACTGTGCGACACGCCAGCCCGCACATGCACCGTGGCACCGCGTCAAGGAGGACATGTGCAGTGGTGCCGGCACAAACCCGTCAACGTGCCGGCCCCGACGCAACATGGCGCGGGAGTTCAGGGGCCGCGCATAAGAAAATAGGCCCGGGGAGCAAGAGGTCGGCCCGCCGATCGGTGGGCCCCGGGCCAGACCCCATTGGAGCCCCCCCCCCCCCACAGGCGGCCCCGCAACCATGCAAGCAGAATTCCCGCCGGCTGCGACCAGGTGTGGATGGTGCTGGCGGCAGCCCGGCCGCGTAGAGCGGCCCGCGACTGGCGGAGAATCGTGTGCTGGCGGCGTGGCACGATTGCGAGGGTTCTCCGGCCCGGTGGGGGTCTGGGAGAATCTCGCTCCTTCTGTTTTCTCCTTTAGTAAGCCATCAATGTTTAAGCATCTGAAGTGAAAATATTTTTAGGGCGATGAGGAACAAGTGGGGGAGTTAAACCAGCAGATTGCTCTTGTGGGGAGCCGCCATGACAAGACAAGTGGAATAGCCTCCTCCTCTGCTGTAACAATTCTAGGATTCTCTTCTAATTATATAGTATATGTCACTGGCAAACTGCCTCTCCTCCCTTAAAACCTGTATTTCTGCCATTTGCAAGTATTTGGGTATACAACAATCTTGCTTTTACTGATTCATCTACCAATTTAATTTATTTCAGGAATCTGAGATGGAAACTGAAGAGGAGGTAGATATTTTGATGAGCAGTGACATTTACTCTGCAACATTATCTACAAAATCTATTACCTTCACACGTGCGCAGACAGGCTGGCTTTTCCGGGAGGACAAAACGGTTTGATCGCTTATCATTTGAGTCTTAACTTTCATTAAGTTATATGTGATCTGTAATGTATAAATTAAGCTTTCTAAAATGTTCACTTGTGAGAAGTGCAGTACACTGACAGGATCCTCAAAAAAATTAATACTAATAATTGAAGCATTGGGCACACAAATGCCATAAATCTGCATTGAGAGGCACAACCACTTTATGCTGTTCATACATTCACTGGTATATGGTCAGTGCATATTTGATGGATATCTTGAAGTATTATGCTTGAATCAAGACGGGTGTTGTGATTTTGTTTATTACTTGTAATAATTGGTACTGAACAAAGTTGCTGTGCTGCTGCTTTCCTCTTTCTCTACCCTTATTATGTAACCCCAGGTAATGTGCAGCAAAGAAAAAATGAACTTGCATTCATATATTATGTTTTATGGCCTCTGGAATGTCAGCAAAGTACTTTTTTGAAGTTTAACCACGAGGCGTGTACAGTGTTAACTCAAGTTTCAAAACCCTTGACTGCATTCACTTAATTATCTCCGTTCCAGGACATCACTGCAGAGGTCCTGCAGGATAATGTTCTAGACCAAGCCACATTCAGTTGCTTTATTAATGACCTTCCATCATAAGGTCAGAAGTGTAGATGTTTGCTGATTGTTTGCACAATATTCTGCTCAATTCATGATCCCTTGGATCCAAAAGCAGTCCATGTCCAAATGCTGCAAGACCTGATAATATCCAGGCGTAGGTTGACAAGTGGCAAGTAACATTCATGCCACACAAGTGCCAGGCAATACTATCTCCAACAAGAGGTATTACAACCTCCTCCACCCACCCCTCCCCCCCAAACCCCTTGACATACAGTGGCATTATCATTGCAGAATCCTCTACTATCAACATCTGGGGGTTACCATTGACAAGAAACTGAACTGGTCGATCATATAAATACTGTGGTGACTAGAGTTGGTCAGAGGTTCTGAATCCTGTGGTGAGTAACTTACCTAACTCCCCAAAGTCTGTCCATCATCTACAAGGAGCATGTCAGGCGTATGATGGAATACTCTACTTGCTTGCATGAGTACAGCTCCAGCAACACTCGGGTAGTTCAACACCATCCAGGACGAAGAAGCCTGCTTGATTGGCACCTCATCCACAAAGATTCACTCTCTCCACCACCGTACAGAGGCAGCAGTGGATTGACTAGATGTACCGCAGGAATGCACATAGACTCCTTGGGCAGTACCTTCCAAACCCATGACTACTACCATCTAGAAGGACATTGGGAACACTACTAGCTGGAAGTTACCCCCTCCAAGTCTCACACCATCCTGACTTGGGAATATATTGTCATTCCTTCACTGTCGCTGGGTCAAAATCCTGGAACTCCCTCCTTCGCAGCACTGTGGGGGTTCCTTCACCACATGGACTGCAATAATTCAAGAAGACAGCTCACCACCACCACCTTCAGGGCAATTGGGGATGGGCAATAAGGGATGGGCAATAAATGCTGGCCTAGCCAGTGATGCCCACATCCCAAGAATTATAAAAATATTTCAAGTTCTTATGCTTTTAACTGGGCCAGAGTGAATTGGAAGCAGAAATGAAGGTGTACTTTCTTATTTTGGCCATTAATGGAGGGAAGAACTTGACAGAAGTTCCATGGGTGTGACAAATGGAGTATTTAGGAATAGTGACGTCGAAATATTGAGACAATTTAAGGGTTAAAAGTTTGAGGTTATATTGTGTTTGACTGCAGTGGTCATGTTTTTAAAAAGGAATTTATTTTGTGAAGGCTTGGGAGTTTCTCGGAGCCAGAAGGTGAAATTGACTATAGGAATGTATTTTTTCTGTCTGGGCTAATGCACTGTGGTTTGACTGGGGAAAGTCCCTGGGGAGTTCATGTACTTTCAGTCTGCAGAGAGTAATTTATTTTCAGCTTGGGGAGGTGATGTCATTGCTGGGTGAAGCCAAGAAATGCAGGGGGTCTATTTTGGAGAAGACTATGGAGAGAGAAGAGGTGAAGTCTGACACTCCTCTTGCCGTAGGATAGTTATAAAAGAGTAATCATATTTAAAGCAGAGCAGTCTTTTCTGGGGACAAGGAAGAAGCTGTAACAATCCAGCTGAACCAGCTTTTCGTAATTTAGCCAGAGGCTGAAGGGGTTCTAACAGGAGCCAAATTTGTTTATAAAGCAAGTATTACTCTGCCATGCTGATTTTAAGATAGAGGGAGCACTGTATATTTATTTTCTTGTGGTTTAATGGGAAGTTGCGTAGTAGTGTTTAAGGGGTAATTGTAAGCTCTTTTTGGGTGTGAAGTTAAAAAGTTTAATACTATATTCATAATAAAGTTTGTTTTAAAAATACCCAAGCCCTATTTCTTCATGCAATCACTCCTGGAGTGAATCATTCTTTCCGCAGTCTTCCAAATAAACTAAAATATTGGTTGGGGTTTTGGGTCCCGTAACCTAGCCACTGTTGGGGTCTGGTAATAATGGATATCATAGAAATCTAAGGTGTGGAATGAGAAAAATAATTTGGCTAATCATTTTGTTTTTGTTTCTTTTGAAATAAATTTAGAGTCCTCAATTCTTCTCCCAATTAAGGGGCAATTTAGTGTGGCCAGTCCACCTGTCCTGCACATCTTTGGGTTGTGTGAGCTCCCACGCAGACACTGGGAGAAGGTGCAAACTCCACATGGACAGTGACCCGGGGCCAGGATTAATGCCGGGTCCTCAGTGCTGTGAGACAGCAGTGCCAATCACTGCGCTACTGTGCTGCCCTGATTTGGCTAATCATAACCATTCCTTTGTCCTGTCCTACTCTACCCAAATCTAGATTCCCAGCTAAAGTTAGTCTCCAGAGTTGTACACCACATTTGCTTTCCTTTGATTCTACGAGAATGTGATGTAATTGATAAATTAAGGCCATTACCTAACCTTGAGACTAACATTTTTTAGGAGCGAGTTGGGAACTTCTTGGCAGATTTTTACTCTGTAAATGGCCTTGTTCTGGAATCAAGAAAGCGCCGTGAGCACCTCAGTGAAGAGGATATTCTAAGAAATAAGGCTATAATGGAAAGTCTGAGCAAAGGAGGAAACTTGATGGAACAAAATTTTGAGGTAAACGTCAATCTCGACAATGTGTCTGTTATTGATGAAGAGTTAAATGAGATCAAATTTGTTTTTAAATTTGAGAATAAATAAATTGGATTCAAGTTACAAGCTACTTATTGCTAAAATTAGTTTGATTTTGTTGTCGTAGACTAGAAAATAGTGTTTTTATATTACTGGATATCTGCTTAACTCTGTATTCTGTGATAATGAATGGAGGACTATTTGGTGAGACCAAGCATAAAGTATCTCTATGTTGCTGAAATACTACAGTATGTAAGTAACTTCACCATTTCTTTCGCCAATATTTCACAAAGCATGTGAGAGACTTTGAGCTTACAAGCTCAACAACTTCCAGAGTGACATGTACCTAATATAATGTGTCCCATGCATATTCAGGAATCCTGATCCTTTGTATGATTAGGAACTGTATCTGCACATTGCACTCAAAGTGGTCTATTTGTCCAAAAGGACCTTGCCCATCACTACTAAATTATAATATATACACATGACTCAGTAGATGGAATAATAAATTCCTTTCACTGCTGAATAATCTTAGACATATACTTAAAATTACTTTCTGCATTAGACACATGAGGCAGTCTACGAGCTTGCATCTGTTAGCCTGTAGCTTGTTTTCCGAGAACAGGTTGCTAGCCTGAAGGCTTTAAGTTGAGGGACGCATTCCATATCTCACACATGTCAGATCAGGTCTCTCTCTTGCTTTTACTATTTGCCGTAGGCATATTGTAAAGATTTGCAAGCAAGGGCAGCACGGTGGCCTAGTGGTTAGCACAGCTGCCTCACGGCGCTGAGGTCCCAGGTTCGATCCCGGCTCTGGGTCACTGTCCATGTGGAGTTTGCACGTTCTCCCCGTGTCTGCGTGGGTTTCGCCCCCACAACCCAAAAATGTGCAGGGTAGGTGGATTGGCCACACTAAATTGCCCCTTAATTGGAAAAAATAATTGGGTAATCTAAATTTATTTTTTTTTAAAGTAAAGATTTGCAAGCTGATGATCTATCTGTTTGGCTGTGTTATGAATGCACCTTCAGGAGTCATCAAGTCTTGGAATGGACTCGCACCCAAAGCTTGTGGCTAAGTGGCAGGGATGCTACCTACTGCACCACAAAAACTCCCTGAATAATCTACTCATAATTAAACTGAATATTTTTCCTTGTTTCATCTACCTGTATTGATGCTTCCTATCTGGATCCCACCCAGGAATTCCAAGACCTTGACAATCACATTTTGAATGCCTTCAAAATGAAGAGTATAGTGGAGACAGGTTCATTTGAGGCATTCAATGCCACCTGAAAAGGAAGAATGTGCATGGCTACTGAGAAGTGGCAGGGGAATGGCACTAGGTAAATTGCTCCTAGAGAGAGCTGCATAGACATAATGGGCCAAATGGCCGCCTGCTGTGCTGTAATAAATTGGTAATTTTGCAAAGTTCAGCTGGTGCCCTCATTAAAATTCAAACTTCAGAAAGATTATTTGAATTTTGAAATAAACAGCCTCTGTTTGTTAAATTGATGATTGAGATGATCAGAAGCTAATTTAAATTAAATTAAAAATTACATAGAATGATGGATGGAGCTGTGAAATTTAATTCTCAGAACCACATTATTAATTTTTTGGTTGTCTTATTCAACACAAGTCAGTGTTTTCTCATGAAGTTCCCTAGATGATGAACCTACTGCTATAAAATTGCAAGTCTGACTCATCATGAAAACACCATGGGGAATATGTACTCCACTAAATATTCCTGTCAGCTTTTTCCACTGTATATTCTTATTTCCGCAATTATAATATAAATTGCCTATGACCACTTGTCGTAATGTGATTGCACCCACTTAGAGGGAGAGAAGTTGGAAAACAATATTAATTAGAGCATCCCTTTACAAAAGTATGTATTATCCTTTTTGCTCTCCTGAAGCCAAATTTATTCCTTGCTGTCACCCAGTGGCCTCGTGTGGGAACTGTAGATAGACTTAGAATTTAAAAGGTGAGAGCACACGTTTACCATAACAGGCATTTTATCATTATAAATCCCAAGGTTACAGTAAGTAAACACTTTAAAAATGGATTTTGAATCACTGTCCGCGTGGAGTTTGCACATTCTCCCCGTGTCTGCGTGGGTCTCACCCCCACAATCCAAAGGTGTGCAGGGTGGGTAGATTGGCCTCGTTAAATTGCACCTCAATTGGAAAAAAATGAATTGGACACTTTAAATTTAAAAAAAATGAAAATGGATTTTGAATAGATCTAAATAGCATTTTTAAATGCAAATTTAGAAAAGGTGTGAAAATGTCTTTTAATTTTGAAACTACTTTTGTAACTACCAACAAACTTGAGCAAGAAATCTTAATTATATTAAAGCAGTCAAATTACTCCAGTGTACACACATCTTTAAGAAGAGGAAAAGATTGATTGATGTTTTAAAATTGTTATCACAGATTCTTTTCTGTATGGCCTAATCTGTACAGTCTGTTAGGTTTGTAGCAAATTTATGGTACTCTGTTCAATTGGTAAGAAAATAATTCTTTTGAAAAGTAGTTAACTTGGGCAGGTTTTTTAAGAGCATGCTGAAAAATATCATTCTCAATCAGAATGCTAATTGAGCATCTTTTACTTGTACTATAATGACCATCAGGAAGATTTAGTGCACTCTGATTAGCTGGGTTTAATCATTCTATATAGTTTATTCACAGGATTTTTTCCCAAGAAATGGCTTTACATGGAAATACAACATATTAAAATACTCAGTCTCTCATTGGCTGGCTTGACCATGTCACACATTGAGCTAGGTTATCATTATAGCCAGTTTGTAAACACTCCTAAAATGTCTGAAACTTGCTCAAGAAATTGAATTCACCATTTCTTCCCATTTCACTTGGTTACAGTTCACAACTTGGATACCAATTAAGAATTATGTGGAGTAAATGCAGAATTATTTTTAAACTTATTGGTGTCTGAAAAAACTAAACGTAAATGGTCTGTTTCTGAATTTTTTATTGGAGGTATATTCTCTAGGATTACCTTTTAACACCAGGACATTAAGTACAATTGTTGATCAGTCAGCAAGATTAATTGGACTAATTTTAACTGGTATTGTAAGATAGTCATATGATGAAACTCTTGAGTGGCAATGATCTTAAGTGGCTCTAAGCAAAGTTACATGATGTGAATTGAGAATCTCATAAGGGATCGGTGTTTTTTTCCTAGCTGGAAGGTTTAATTTCTTTCCCCAGAAAGCTTTTATTTTATTTGGGTTTTTTTTCTTGGGATGTGAGTAATGTTGTGAGTAATGTCAATATGTGAGACAATATTGTACATTTCTAATTACTCATAGAAGATGGTGATGAGCATTCATGATTTGCTGTAGTACTTGTGATGATGCTGCCTAATTAGCTCCAGACAATGAACTGATCAAGGAAGATCCTGGTGCGTGGTGTTTCTTGCTTATGGACCCGATCTTCAATATGGGTTGAAAACCATGTTGGAGTAATACTCAGTTAAGCCATTGTTAATAGTTGTAACTGGTATGCGGTAAGATGTATACTTCTGTAAAGCTTCTTAATCTATTGAACAAGTCAAATGCATTACATGCATGTTTAAACTCTGTATTTGGTGCTTTGGAAGCTTTTGGACACTTGGGAGGAAATGTTTCCTCTGTGCACTGTGTAGAGAAATTGTAGACATGAGGGACAGAGAGCAGATTTCCTTTTCATTAGGTCTGGGGAATAAGAGTTGAAATAGATGATCACCCTGTTATCAGCTCTCCATCCCACTATGTTCTGGAATTTCATTGGCATTCCTTCTACACCATATAGATCTGATTTTTGGAGTAGGAACATCCTGGTCTAACAATTCAAATGAGGCGAGAGGACATTTTTGACTTCCCACTTCACTTTGGCTGGACCAAGTGGACATGCACAAAGAAGCTAGGCATCAGGATACTGGGATTCGGACAAAGGAAATCTTTCCGTTTGGCTATAGGTTAAAATCTCCAATATTTGGGAAATATTGATAAATTTAATTTTAATAACTGGAGCATGAAGTATGAGTTTTGTGCATCTTAAATTGCCAAGGGGAAGGGTTCATTTTTTAGTTATAAACCTTGTAGATTGACATTTATTTTTTCCTTTTTAACAGCCTGTTCGTAGACAGTCACTCAGTCCCCCACCTGCTAACACAATCACTTGGGAGGAATACATCTCAGCAGAGTCTGGAAAGTAAGTACTGCGGAATTACTAGCAAACGTTACAATGTAATTTGTTTTTAATAAAGGAAAATCTTGCAGCTGTAAGAACCTGACACTTTGGGTGTAGTGTTCAATTCTGGTCGCCACACTACCAGAAGGATGTGGAGGCTTTAGAGAGGTGCAGAAGAGATTTACCAGGATGTTGCCTGGTATGGAGGGCATTAGCTATGAGGAGAGGTTGAATAAACTCTGTTTGTTCTCACTGGAACGACGGAGGTTGAGGGGTGACCTGATAGAGGTCTACAAAATTATGAGGGGCATAGACAAGAGTGGATAGTCAGAGACCTTTTCCCAGGGTAGAGGGATCAATTACATGGGGGCATAGGTTTAAGGTGCGAGGGGCAAGGTTTAGAGAAGATGTACGAGGCAAGTTTTTTACACAGAGGGTAGTGGGTGCCTCGAACTCTCTGCCGGAGGAGGTGCTGGAAGCAGGGACGATAGTAACGTTTAAGGGGCACCTTAATAGGATGTGAATAGAGGGATACAGACGCCGGAAGTGTAGAAGTTTTTAGTTTAGACGGGCAGCATGGTCGGCGCAGGCTTGGATGGCCGAAGGGCCTGTTCCTGTGCTGTACTTTACTTTGTTCTTTGTTTGTTCTTTGATTCTACTCGCATTAAGTATTTATCTGGCAGTGGTTAGCACTGCTGCCTCACGGCGCCGAGGACCCGGGTTTGATCCCGGCCCCGGGTCACTGACCATGTGGAGCTTGCACATTCTCCCTGTGTTTGCGAGGGCTTCAACCCCACAACCCCAAAAGATGTGCAAGGTAGGTGGATTGGCCACATTAAATTTCCCCTTAATTGGAAAAAAAAAATTGGGTACTCTAAATTTGTTTTTAAAAAGTATCTGGAATTTCTGGACAGTATTTCTTGTTTGATACATGCTGTGTAATAGGCATGTTGGTATGCTGTGAATTATAGTAAATTTCATAGATTTGGTAGATCAGGGGGTTTGTGCCAGCAACATTTTTTTAAATTTAGAGTACCCAATTCAATTTTTCCAATTAAGGGGCAATTTAGCGTGGCCAATCCACCTAGCCTGCACATCTTTTGGGTTGTGGGGGCGAAACCCACATGTGCCAACAAAATTGATTAATTGCTCGGGACTATCTAATAATAGTATGGGAAAAAACAAAAAGTCAATTTTTTCCCCTCTTAAGAATTTTGCTAACATCAAATATTCTGCAACATATCACTCAGTTAGTAACACTGTGGTGTAGCAGTATTGTCATTTTGTCCATGTACATGCTGAGTAAACAATTAAAAGGAATATGTACCTATACCAACATGAGGATCTGGCTGAACTACATCCAAGCACTATTGGTGCTGATCTCCAACCAAAATCACCTGCTGTTCCCTGGAAAGCATGAATCACCCCCAGATTCTTTTCTCTACTGTCAACCATTGTTCTCTTTACAGAAATACAAGAAATGGAAGCAGGAGTAGACCATATGGAACATCAAGCCTGTTCCGCTATTCACTATAATTATGGCTGATTTTGGGCTTCAACTTTTTCTTTCTTGTTCGCCTTATTCCCTAAGAGACAAAATTCTGTCCCAGCCTTAAACTGTATTCAGCAATTGAGCATCCACAACCCTCTATGGTAGAGAATTCCAAATAATCAAAACCGTTTGTGAAGTAATTTCTCCTCATTGCGGCCCTAAATAATCGGCACCTCCTCCTGTTTTTGATTCACTGACTAGCGAAAACAATCTCTCAGCATTTACCCTGTCAAGCTCCTTTGAGTTCTGTCGGTTGAAAGAGATTGCTTCTCCATTTGTCTAAACTCTAGAGAATATAGACCCAATTTACTCGGCCTCTCATCATAGGACAATCATAGTTAGCACATCTCCTCGTGATACAGCTATCCTGTTTAGAACCCTAGGGTGTAGCCCATCGGATCCTGAGGATTTGTCTGATTTTAGTCACTAACGTTTCTCCAATACTTTTTCTCTGCTGGTATTAATTTCCTCACTCTTTTTGCCACTGGATGATTGCCTATTTCTGGTATGAAATTTGTGTCTTCAACTATGCACAAGTATTTTGGGTGTCTTCAATGTCCCTGCCATTTCCTCATTTCCCATGACAGTTTCCCCTCCCTCTGCTTCAAAGGGGCAAATGTTTACTTCAGCTCCTTTTTAAAAATATACTTCTAAAAGGTCTTACGATATGTTTTTATGCTTCTAGCTAGTTTACTCTCATTCTTTCTTTTCCCTTTTTATCAATTTTCTGATGGCTCTTTGCTAGTTTTTAAGACACTTCCACCCTCAGACGTATTACTATTTCTGACAACATTGTAAGCCTCTTAATTTAATCTAATACTGACTTCAACCTCCCGAGTGCGCCACAGATGGGTCTGTCTTCATAGATTATCATAGAATTTACAGTACAGAAGGAGGCCATTCGGTCCATCGAGTCTGCACCAGCTCTTGGAAAGAGCACCCTACCCAACGTCCACGCCTCAACCTTATCCTCATAACCCAGTAACCCCACCCAACACTAAGGGCAATTTTGGACACTAAGAGCAATTTAGCATGGCCAATCCACCTAACCTGCACATCTTTGGACTGTGGGAGGAAACCGGAGCACCCGGAGGAAACCCACGCACACACGGGGAGGATGTGCAGACTGCACAGACAGTGATTTTTTAATGGAATTTTTTTTGAACTATTTCTTTAAATGTTTCCCACTGTTTCCATTGTTTGCTTACCTTCATATCTTTTAGTTTATTTATTCAATTAACTGTGGCGGGTTGTCTCATCATACCTATGGAATTGCCTTTGTTTAAGTTTAAGATTCTTGTGATTGGAGTATGTCACTTTCAAGCTGAACATGGAATTCAGAGATATTATGATCAATATTTTCCAATGGATCTTTTACTATGACATTACTAATTAACCCTGTTTCATTACTCCGTACTAGATCGAAGATAGATTGATTCCATAATGTGCTGCTCCAAGAAACTATCACAAAAATATTTTATAAACTCATCTTTGACACCACGTTTGTCAATTTGATTGTCCCTGTCTATATGAAGATTAAAACCCCCCACAATTATTACATATCCTTTGTTACAAAATCCTGTAATTTCTTGTTTAATGCTCTGGCCAATGGTATACCTCTGGTTAGCAGGCTTATGAACTAATCCCACCGTATTTTTTTCTGACTTTATTTCTAATTTCCCCCATACTGATTTAACTTCATGATTTTCTGAGGCAAGATCCTTTCTCACTAATATATTTGTTTCACCCCATTACTATCAGGGCTGCCTCTCCTCTTTTGTCATTCTGTCTGTATTTCCGAAATATTGTGTACACTGGAATATTTATTTCCCAACATTATTCACCATATAAGCTTGCCTCCAGTAGCAATTAGATCTAAATCATTTGCCTCTTTGTGCCACTAGTTCATCTATCTTCAGATGCTTTGTGCTATTAGATATAAAGAACCTTTAATTTAATTTTTAAAAAACTTTTATTCCTTGCAATTACCTTATTTCCTGACTCAATTCACCAGGACATTGGCCCAGTCAGGTTCAAGTAGAGTCCTTCCTAATGGAATAGTTCGCTTTGATGGTCTATGTTTGAATTTGGAACCTAACTCCTCAAATTTTCTCAGCAGAACATCATTCTTGGTTCTCGTGTGGGCCCTTGACAAATGTGTCCTCCCACTCCCAAGTTTTAGCCACAAGGAAATGCCTTTAACCCTGACATTGGACAGGTAACTCTACCTTCAGAGCTCCTGGTTACGGCTGCAAAGAATCATATCTATCCCTCTGTCCCTATTATCTCGTGTCACTACCAAATTTGTCTTTGCTTCCCCCACCTTAATGGTATCCTTCACCATGGTGTCATGGGTAGCCTACTCATCCACCTTTCAGTCCTTCTCCTCATCCACACAGGTAGCAAACACTTTGTACCTGTTGGACGAAGTTGGGGGCTGAAGCTCCTCTGTCACCACATATTGATGATCCCACTTCCCTACCTGACTGTCACATTTGCTTGTCTCTGACCATTGGCCAACACTCAAACTTCTGCCCTCCATGAGAGATGTGACTGCCTCTTGCAACAGTGTGTCAAAGTTAACTCTTCCCATCCTAATGTCTCACAATATCTGCAACTCAGACTTCAGCTTAGCAACTCTGAGCTGAAGTCCTGCAAGCTGCAGGCACTTACTATAAATATGGTTGTCTGGGATTGTAGTGCATTCTATAGATTCCCAGATGCTGGAGTCATGGCATATCACTATTTCTGTACAACATTATGTATTTAATTAGTCAATAATGACACCACTAAAGTAATAACAAATTGCACTTTCTTTGTTTGGAGACAAAGAAAGAAAACTCACCAACTACTGGAGGCAAAGAAAAGCTGGAAAAAGGAACACTTCTTTGACGCTCTGCACTGAATTCCCACATGAGACCAAATTCCCAATTACACACTGTTTACATCTCACTCTGGTGTAATCTTCTTTCAGTGCATCCCCTTATTCCATACTTTAATTTTCCTTTAAATGGTATGTTTATTGTCCTGTACTCCCTTTAAGATTGATGTACGGCTATGGACACACACAAGTCTTAATGCGATTGCTGCTTGGGTGCATTCTCTTGGTTGCCTGGAATTGTATATTCTGCATTGCTTCATAACCAACCATCTCCTGCTGCCTCCATCCTATCCTCCCAACTAGTACAAATACCTACTGGGCTTCTTGGCAGCAAGGATGAGACCATCCACTCAGCTACATTGAACCCATTGCCCTTCTCTGATAGTTCACCTCTTTGCCCCTCGAGCTTGCTGTCAACCTGTATTGAGACATGCCTGCTATTTTCTTAACCAGTTCCTACTAAACTGCTGACCACCCAACTTTCCTTTCCTGAATGTCAACAGTTGAATTATGTCAAGTAATTACTCAAATTGAGCATGTTACCCTGGAAGAGAGGTGACATGACTTTTTAGGATTCTAAAGGAACGAGATAAAGTTGAGCATAAACAGCAGATTCACCTAGTTTAGAAACGTTGAACTGAGAGACTTAGTGACCTGTACCTGGAACATGCGTGCAAACCTAATGTGGGAAAATGTCATTAGAGAGAAAGTGTAAACTTATGAAACAAGCTCCCTTATGATGAAGCAGAGGTAGATGGTGCCGATTTATACAAATTAAAATTGGATTTCTTTCCCAAAGTATACTTTGGGACACCGTCTATAATTAATTTTAGACAAGACTGAGTTATTTTCAATACAAACAAAGTGCTGGAAATACTCTGGTCTTGCAGCATCTGTGGAGAGAGGAAAGGAATTGTGGAACTCTTATTTTACCTTCTAATAAGAATCGGTAGTCCACTTGATGGGAGGTGGGGCAGCACGGTAGCATTGCGGTTGGCACAATTGCTTCACAGCTCCAGGGTCCCAGGTTCGATTCCGGCTTGGGTCACTGTCTGTGCGGAGTCTGCACATCCTCCCCGTGTGTGCGTGGGTTTCTTCCGGGTGCTCCGGTTTCCTCCCACAGTCCAAAGATGTGCAGGTTAGGTGGATTGGCTATGATAAATTGCCCTTAATGTCCAAAATTGCCCTTAGTGTTGGGTGGGGTTACTGGGTTATGGGGATAGGGTGCAGGTGTTGATCTTGGTGCTCTTTCCAAGAGCCGGTGCAGACTCGATGGGCCGAATGGCCTCCTTCTGCACTGTAAATTCTATGAATTCTATGAATTCCGAGGTATCAAAAATATGACTATTCTCACTGGTACACACTTGAATAAGAACTGAATAAAAACCTAGAAAAAAAATATCAAACAATACATAAAAAGGTCAAGCACATGGCAAAAACCATCAAACACAAAAGAAAATCACTAATACGAACAAATAGATGATTCAAGATTTCAGGAACAAAGACCTCAACCACGAGGTCCTACCAATGGAATTTTTATCTCTGGTTAACCCCTCATTCACTTTCATTGGCTTCTAATTGTTAGCTGAGACTTCCTGGTTTGTTCAAATGAATATCTTACTGAGAGGACAACTTGTTAATTAAACATTGGACATTACATAAGATTGACTGGTGCCTATCAAAACTAGCTTAGCGTCTGCGACGCAGTCTTAGGAAAAGTACGGGATATGTTTTCTCACATTTTGCTATGTCTCATAGCTTGGCGGAGACTTTAAAAATTGATTAGTTGATAAGACAGAGAACAATCGTTCTCAGTGCTGAATACTCTGGAATACAATGGTTAATTCATTATGTGAGACAATGGCTGAGTTCCCATAGTCCAGGCACTTTTAACATTTTGCTTCTGGAGCTATATGCATTCAAGTAGCTCCTATATGAATAAAGCTATGAATAAAACTAGACTCTATGACACCGATTTGTGATGCTCCGCCCCCTCCAAATTGGCATCATCGGGATGCATGTTGGCGCGTCATCAGCTGGCCCACCCGCAATGCTCCGCCCTCGAATGGCCAAGCTCCCAACAGTGTGGGTCACGTGTGGTCCCAGCAGTCGGGAATCCGGCGTGCTGGCTGCGGACAGTGTCCAGTGCCGCCATACTTGGATGGGATCCGTGCCGCTGGTCGGGATGCTTCTGCTAGGGCTGGGGGGTGGCCAGGAGGTGGACTGAGGGGTTGGGGTGGGTGGGTACGCGGTCCAGCATGGCTGGCGCCATGTTTCCTGGCGCGACTGATGGGGGCGTAGGCGTGCACGGCTGCAACGTGTCAGCCCTGCGCATGCGCGGCCCGGGACCTGCCGATTCTCTGGCCATTTTCCGCGCGATCTGTGGGTTTTCCACGTGGCGCCGGTGCTAGCCCTTCACCGGTACCAGAATTGGTTAGGGATTTGCGACTATTTCCCTGTCGTGGAGCACCACGGATTTTCCATTGGTGCCACCACTTGGCCTCAGAAACGGAGAATCCAGCCCATCATCTTCAGAAGCTTGGTGAAAATCATAGAATTCCTACAGTGCAGAAGGAGGCTACTCGGCACATCAAGTCTGTGCCAACCCTCCGAAGAGCAACCCACCCAGGCCTATTCTCCCGACCTACCCTGCAACCTCGCCTAACCGTTGGATACTAAGGGACAATTTAGCATGGCCAATCCACCTAAACCTGCACATCTTTGGACTGTGGGTGGAAACCGGAGCACCCGGAGGAAACCCATGCAGAACACAGTATTTCAATCCAAAACCAGATCCCAACAGTGGCTCGGATACTGGGACAAAACTTCAATATTTTACTTTAATTTTTGTAAGACTGTGAGGAAAGGATACTTTGCTCCAGGAGTGATTGCACAAAGACATATTGATGTGGTATTTGAAAACAAAACTTTATTACTAACACAGTATTGAAATCTTCAACATCACACGTGAAAATAATTTACAATTACCCCATGAGCAATACTGCTCAACACCGTGAATACACTTACTTGCTATCTTTATTCCCACTTAAGCAACTAGAAATAGGCCATCTCGGCTTTCAATCCACCTTGAATGCCAATGGCCCAGAAGAACACTTGCTTTACAGAGTTATTCTTTGAGAAAGAGATCTCTTGACACTGCTTTACAGATCTGCCAATGAAAGATCTGACTCCGTCCGAACCCCTGCAGAAACTCTGGCTGGATGTCTTCAAAAGCTATTTTCAACTGGCTTGTCTCGGATGGTCAGCTTTATCTGACCACTAGCTCACTCAACCCTTCCACTGCCTCGAGTACAATATTCAGTCCACTATGAGTTGCAATCCTCTCCAGTTAAGCATTGAGAAGACCCAAGCTATTTAGCCAACCAACAAATTTCATTCCTTCGCTACTGACTCTTTCCCCTTCACCAGTCATGTCAGTTTGAATTACAATGGAACCTCTTTTTAAGTTAAACACAATCCTCACTTGGACAGATGATGCCATTTCATCATTGTAGTTGGGTCAAAATCCAGGAATTTCCTATGTGACACCATTGTAGAAGACCTATCACTGCAAGTACTATTGTGATTTACGGGAGGTACTGCCATCTTCTCAAGGCAGTTATGAATAGGTAATAAAATAATAAGGCAATTGGAGGGCCAAAGCACGGGGGTGGGATTAACTGGATTTATCTTCAAAAGAGTTGGTGCAGACTCGATTAGGCTGAAACTTTCTGTGCAATCCTATTTTATAATCGGGAATTGAGTTTCTGACCACATCCCCTCCCAACACAGATCAATTACTCACATGGAAAGCAAATGGAATTTTGGCATTTATTGTTAAAGGAATAGAGTATAAAAGTAGGGAATTGTTGCTGCATCTGTACAAGGCAGTAGTGAGACTGCATTAGTTGCATTAGATCCAATTCAGAAGAGGTTCACTAGATTTTTTTAAATTTGGAGTATGCAATTATTTTTTTCCCAAGGGGCAATTTTAGGATGGCCAATCCACCTACCCTGCACATCTTTGGGTTGTGGGGGTGAGGCCCACGCAAACACGCGGAGAATGTACAAACTCCACAGTGACCCGGGGCCGGGATCGAACCTGTGTCCTTGGCGCCGTGAGGCAGCAGTGCTAACCACTGCGCAACCATGCCGCCCCTGGAGGTTCACTAGATTGATTCCAGGGATGAAGGGTTTATCTTATGAAGAGCCATTGAGCAGTTTAGGCCTGTACTTTCTATAGGTTAGAAGAATGAGCAGAGATCTAATTGTGGTATATGTGATGATAAAGGGCAGTGACAAAGTAGACATAGCACAGTGGTTAGCACTGTTGCTTCACAGCGCCAGAGTCCCAGGTTCGATTCCCGGCTTGGATCACTGTCTGTGCAGAGTCTGCACGTTCTCCCTGTATCTGCGTGGGTTTCCTCCGGGTGCTCCGGTTTCCTCCTGCAAGTCCCGAAAGACATGCTGTTAGGGAATTTGGACATCCTCCCTGTACCCGAACAGAGTGCCGGAATGTGGCGACTGGCGGCTTTTCCAAGTAACTTCATTGCAGTGTTAATATAAGCCTACTTGTGACAATAAAGATTACGTCTATAGAGAGGATGTTTCCTCTTGTGGGGCAATCTAGAATGAGAGGTCGTGAATCTGGAATTTACCACAGTGCGAATTAAATTCAGTATGGTGGATGCTGGGACATTGAGTAAATTTGAGGAGATATACAGATTTATAATTAATAATGGGTTGAAGGTTTATGAAGAACAGGCAAGAAAGTAGCTGAGGCCAAGATTAGATCAGCTTTGATCATATTGAATGGTGGAGCAGGCTCGAGGGGCTGAATTGCGTACTCCTGCTCCTAGTTCTTATGTTCTTATATCTGCCCTGTCTCGCCATGCATATGCTGTCCAAATACCCTGTCCATATTACAGCAGCCACCAGACTTTTAATTCAATTCTCCCCTGCCAGTGTCCTGCTTCTCCGTTCCATAAACCTGCAGCTCTTGGCAAAACTTTGCCTAAATGCTCTGTTACATCAGCCCTGTATTTGATGATGCATTTTGGCTCCTGCTTCCCAAGCCTGCCAATTAAAAATTAAAATCCTTTCATGGCCTTGCATTTCCCTATCCCTGAAACTTATATGCTTCTATGCCTTTTTATTTCTCCTCTCTTCTGGCTCCATTGATTTAGTACTACACCAATAGGTACATTTGCTCAGTAAGAGATCAGCAGGATGGTGGCTGTTTTCCTCTACCAATAGTAATGATGCAATATTAATTACTGCCGAGCATTATTTTTAATGACAGTCTTGCTCAAGCTAATTGTCCTATCGAGAAGACGAGAACTTTGCACATACATGGTTATGCCATCCCAGATCCATCAAAAAACCGTTTTAATAGAATAAGGGCCGGGATTTGCCGTTCTGAAGTGCTCTCACCAGTAGAGAATCAGGACTGGTCTCAACTAGCAATCAGACCGGCGCCCAGGTGCAAGCGTCTCCCCTTCACCATACAAATTTATGTATGATTGACAGCTCCTCACCACATCAAAGAGGGAACTAAGTGGTTTCACTTTTCTTCACAGCAGAAAGCACTTGGCTTCTTTAGATGTGTTGAGGGGTTGTCAATCGTGGCAAGTGTTTATAAACATTATGGTTAGCATCAAAGTAGGGTACTTGAAATACATTCAAGTGTGAAGGGAAAGATAGATATACAATCCACCCAGCACCTGTGTCTGGAACAATAAAACGTCAATCACTGGCAAGTGAAATGTATTGCTGTGTGAAATTGAATGGAAGTCTTGCATTTCAAAGGCTGTCATGGGATTTGAAGCCCTTTGAAGTGCACAGCTTTCAAGGAAGCCTCTGACACTGGTCATAGCTACTGCTTTAAACACTGAGGCAGAAGATGTTAAAGAAGGGTGAGTAAAAATGCAGTGAGGGGGGGGAAGGTCAGATCAGTCATGTGTGCTTGCTGTGTGGTGGGGCAGGGTGGGGTTGTTGATCTGTTATTCCTGTGGTGGGGAGGAGGATGCCCCTATTTGTCAGCGGGCGGGCCTTCCGATGGACTTTGGGTGGCACCTCAGTTATGCAGTGACCTGCTTTATCCACCGTGGGGTCCACCACGTCAGGTCCCTGCTTGGACAAACTTGCACCAAAGCCCGCCTTGTAGATTTCCCGCTGTGCGGTCGGTGCACAACAGGGGGGTTGGTGAATTGGCTTCCAGCCCATTAATTATATTTGCATCCTCCCACCATGAGGTACGGAGTGGGTAACGTGCTGAGACCGCAGGCAGGGGATTGGAATATTGCACCGGGTTTGATGCTTCGTTTTTCAGGGGACGCACCATTCTCCGCCCAATCAGGACTCCCGATCGCGGTGTCAGGCAATGGAGAATCCACCCCAAGGTTCCAATTTTACGATGTCTCAGAACACTGCACCATGAATTGAACTTTTCCTCGCCAACGCTAGTTTGGCAAAATATTTAAATGCACTCCCAAGTAGTTTTACAAAGTGTCAGCAGAATCCAAGGGAAACAGAATTCTTAAACCTGGCTTGATAGTGTGCTGGGATTATACTTCCTTTTCATAGCTAAGTGAGACAATGATTTCTGGTGGATTGGATTTGTTTATTGTCACGTGTACCGAGGTACAGTGAAAAGTATTTTTCTGCATGCAGCTCAAACAGATAATTTAGTACATGAAAAGAAAATAAAATATATAATAGGGCAACACAAGGTACACAATGTAAATACCTAGACACCAGCATCGGGTGAAGCACACAGGAGTGTAGTATCAATCAGATCGGGGCAGCACGGTAGTACAAGTAGCTAGCACTGTGGCGTCACAGCGCCAGGGTCCCAGGTTCGATTCCCCGCTAGGTCATTGTCTGTGTGGAGTCTGCACGTTCTCCCCATATCTTGCGTGGGTTTCCTCCGGGTGCTCTGGTTTCCTTACACAGGTTTCCTCACACAGTCTAAAGACATGCAGGTTAAGTGGATTGGTCATGATAAATTGCCCTTAGTGACCAAAAAGGTTAGGAGGGGGGGGGGTTATTGGGTTACGGGAATAGGGTTGAAGTGAGGGCTTAAGTGGGTTGGTGCAGACTCAATGGACCAAATGGCCTCCTGCACTGAGGGTCGTTTAGGAGTCTGGTAACAGCGGGGAAGAAGCTGTTTTTGATGGCCATGGAGTGAGTGGTTGCACACACTGCATCTCCAGCTTGAAGGCGGTTTGAGTTCTTTTTACCCAAAAGTGGGGTAATTTTGACAGGAAAGTGTAGCTGAAGGTGCGGAGGAGAAGTTCCTCCTGTGAGTGGCATGTCAGTTAGTTACCAGACCTGGCAGAAAACGGTTGGCCAAGGAACTAGAGGAGACCTGTGGTGCAGTAGTAATTGGGGAGATGGATTAGATTGGATTAGATTGGTTTTGTTTATTGTCACGTGTACCGAGGTACAGTGAAAAGCATTTTTCTGCGAGCAGCTCAACAGATCATTAAGTACCTGAAAAGAAAAGGAAATGAAACAAAATAGGGCAACACAAGGTACACAATGTAACTACATAACTCCGGCATCGGGTGAAGCAGAGTGAGTTCTCCCAGTGAGCCAGAGAGAAGACAGAGCCAGGAGTGAGACACAACAAAGAGTGAGTTTGGGAATTTGAATCGAGGTGGGAATTGAATTGAATTAAATTGAATCAGTAAGGCAGCTCCTTTTAAATTTCAGGAGTTTAAATTAATTTATATTAAGCTAGTATTGGGCATTGGGCAGTGTAGGTTAACAAGGGCTGTCCCACCCACTCACATAACTGGTTGGCAGTTAAGTGTCAGTCACTTTAATCTACTTTGATCTGAAAGCAGGTGGGGGAGGGGAGTCAATTCAGGACAGTTTAAAAAGAGTCACTTGTAAACTCACTCCCAGTGAGTTCTCCCAGTGAGCCAGAGAGAAGACAGAGCCAGGAGTGAGACACAGCAAAGTGTGAGTTTGGGAATTTGAATCGAGGTGGGAATTCGAAGCTGGGTGGGGAGGAAGTGCTTTTTCTCCCTGGTAAGTGACTGGTAAGTAGTGTTTCTGTTTCTTTTCATTGGTATATATATATATATTTTTTTCTTAATTGTTTATTTAGTTAAATTTTGGGGGGGAAATTGAAATTGTTCAAGTTAACCGAAGGTTTAAGACATGGCAGGAGATCTCAGACCCATGTCATGCTCCTCGTGTGCGATGTGGGAGCTCAGGGACACGTCCACTGTCCCTGGCTCCTTCACGTGCAAGAAGTGTGTCCAGTTGCAGCTCCTGTTAGACCGCTTGACGGCTCTGGAGCTGCAGATGGACTCACTTTGGAGCGTCCGCGATGCTGAGGACGTCGTGGATAGCACGTTTAGCGAGTTGGTCACACCGCAGGTGAAAGGTACTGAGGGAGATAGTAAATGGGTGACCAAAAGACAGAGCAAGAGTAGGAAGGCAGTGCAGGTGTCCTCTGCGGTCATCTCCCTGCAAAACAGATATACCGCTTTGGATACTGTTGAGGGAGATGGCTCACCAGGGGAAGGCGGCAGCAGCCAGGTTCATGGCACCGTGGCTGGCTCTGCTGCGCAGCTGGGCAGGAAGAAGAATGGCAGGGCTGTAGTGATAGGGGACTCAATTGTAAGGGGAATAGACAGGCGGTTCTGGGGACGAAATTGAGACTCCAGGATGGTATGTTGCCTCCCTGGTGCAAGGGTCAAGGATGTCTCGGAGCGGCTGCAGGACATTCTGGGGGGGGAGGATGAACAGCCAGCTGTCGTGGTGCACGTAGGCACCAACGATATAGGTAAAAAACAGGACGAGGTCCTACAAGCTGAATTTAGGGAGCTAGGAGTTAAACTAAAAAGTAGGACCTCAAAGGTAGTAATCTCAGGATTGCTACCAGTGCCACGAGCTAGTCAGAGTAGGAATGTCAGGATAGAGAGGATGAATACGTGGCTCGAGAGATGGTGCAAGAGGGAGGGATTCAAATTCCTGGGACATTGGAACCGATTCTGGGGGAGGTGGGATCAGTACAAACCGGACGGTCTGCACCTGGGCAGGACTGGAACCGATGTCCTAGGGGGAGTGTTTGCTAGAGCTGTTGGGGAGAGTTTAAACTAATGTGGCAGGGGGATGGGAACCGATGCAGGAAGTTGGAAGGTAGTAAAACAGGGACAGAAATAAAAGGCAGTAAGGGGGAAAGTGTAAGGCAGAGAAGCCATAGTCAAAAGTCAAAAAGGGCGACAGTACAAGGTACAGTGACTGAGGGGAGCTCACTGAATAGGACCAGGAATACTAAAAGAAATAAAACGGGAAGTGAAAACATTAATGGTAAGCGATGCGGCAGGTTGTTGCAGGAAGATGTGGGTTCGACGACAAGGAAAATTAGGAGAAAGGTTAAGAGGAAATATAACTTAGGAGAGGTTACTGATCGAGGTGTTAAGATTAAGAACAGAGGTAAAAAAGCCAACATAAGTGTACTTTACCTGAATGCTCGTCGTATTCGGAATAAGGTAAATGAGTTGATGGCGCAAATCATCGTGAATGACTATGATTTAGTGGCCATTACTGAAACATGGTTAAAGGATGGTCACGACTGGGAGTTAAATATCCGAGGGTATCAAACTTTTCGGAAGGACAGAGTGGATGGTAAGGGAGGTGGTGTAGCTCTGTTATTTAAGGATGACATCCGGGCAACAGTAAGGGATGACATCGGTGCTATGGAGGATAAGGTTGAATCCATTTGGGTGGAAATCAGGAATAGTAAGGCGAAAAAGTCACTGATAGGAGTAATCTATAGGCCACCAAATAGTAACATTATGGTGGGGCAGGCTATAAACAAAGAAATAACAGATGCATGTAGAAATGGTACAGCAGTTATCATGGGGGATTTTAATCTACATGTTGATTGGTTTAACCAGGTCGGTCAAGGCAGCCTTGAGGAGGAGTTTATAGAATGTATCCGCGATAGTTTCCTCGAACAGTATGTAATGGAACCTACGAGGAAACAAGCGGTCCTAGATCTGGTCCTGTGTAATGAGACAGGATTGATTCAGGATCTCATAGTTAGGGATCCTCTCGGAAGGAGCGATCACAATATGCTGGAATTTAAAATACAGATGGAGGGTGAGAAGGTAAAATCAAGCACTAGTGTTTTGTGCTTAAACAAAGGAGATTACAATGGGATGAGAGAAGAACTAGCTAAGGTAGACTGGGAGCAAAGACTTTATGGTGAAACAGTTGAGGAACAGTGGAGAACCTTCCAAGTGATTTTTCACAGTGCCCAGCAAAGGTTTATACCAACAAAAAGGAAGGACGGTAAAAAGAGGGACAATCGACCGTGGATATCTAAGGAAATAAGGGAGTGTATCAAATTGAAGGAAAAAACATACAAAGTAGCAAAGATCAGTGGGAGACGAGAGGACTGGGAAATCTTTAGGGGGCAACAGAAAGCTACTAAAAAAGCTATAAAGAAGAGTAAAATAGATTATGAGAGTAAACTTGCTCAGAATATAAAAACAGATAGTAAAAGTTTCTACAAATACATAAAACAAAAAAGAGTGGCTAAGGTAAATATTGGTCCTTTAGAGGATGAGAAGGGAGATTTAATAATGGGAGATGAGGAAATGGCTGAGGAACTGAACAGGTTTTTTGGGTCGGTCTTCACAGTGGAAGACACAAATAACATGCCAGTGACTGATGGAAATGAGGCTATGACAGGTGAGGACCTTGAGAGGATTGATATCACCAAGGAGGTAGTGATGGGCAAGCTAATGGGGCTAAAGGTAGACAAGTCTCCTGGCCCTGATGGAATGCATCCCAGAGTGCTAAAAGAGATGGCTAGGGAAATTGCAAATGCACTAGTGATAATTTACTAAAATTCACTAGACTCTGGGGTGGTCCCGGCGGATTGGAAATTAGCAAACGTGACACCACTGTTTAAAAAAGGAGGTAGGCAGAAAGTGGGTAATTATAGGCCAGTGAGCTTAGCTTCGGTAGTAGGGAAGATGCTGGAATCTATCATCAAGGAAGAAATAGCGAGGCATCTGGATGGAAATTGTCCCATTGGACAGACGCAGCATGGGTTCATAAAGGGCAGGTCGTGCCTAACCAATTTAGTGGAATTATTTGAGGACATTAACAGTGCGGTAGATAACAGGGAGCCAATGGATGTGGTATATCTGGATTTCCAGAAAGCCTTTGACAAGGTGCCACACAAAAGGTTGTTGCATAAGATAAAGATGCATGGCATTAAGGGGAAAGTAGGAACATGGATAGAGGATTGGTTAATTAATAGAAAGCAAAGAGTGGGGATTAATGGGTGTCTCTCTGGTTGGCAATCAGTAGCTAGTGGTGTCCCTCAGGGATCAGTGTTGGGCCCACAACTGTTCACAATTTACATAGATGATTTGGAGTTGGGGACCAAGGGCAATGTGTCCAAGTTTGCAGACGACACTAAGATAAGTGGTAAAGCAAAAAGTGCAGAGGATACTGGAAGTCTGCAGAGGGATTTGGACAGGCTAAGTGAATGGGCTAGGGTCTGGCAGATGGAATACAATGTTGACAAATGTGAGGTTATCCATTTTGGTAAGAATAACGGCAAAAGGGATTATTATTTAAATGATAAAATATTAAAACATGCTGCTGTGCAGAGAGACCTGGGTGTGCTCGTGCATGAGTCGCAGAAAGTTGGTTTTCAGGTGCAACAGGTGATTAAGAAGGCAAATGGAATTTTGTCCTTCATTGCTAGAGGGATGGAGTTTAAGACTAGGGAGGTTATGCTGCAATTGTATAAGGTGTTAGTGAGGCCACACCTGGAGTATTGTGTTCAGTTTTGGTCTCCTTACTTGAGAAAGGACGTACTGGCACTGGAGGGTGTGCAGAGGAGATTCACTAGGTTAATCCCAGAGCTGAAGGGGTTGGATTACGAGGAGAGGTTGAGTAGACTGGGACTGTACTCGTTGGAATTTAGAAGGATGAGGGGGGATCTTATAGAAACATATAAAATTATGAAGGGAATCGATAGGATAAATGCGGGCAGGTTGTTTCCACTGGCGGGTGAAAGCAGAACTAGGGGGCATAGCCTCAAAATAAGGGGAAGTAGATTTAGGACTGAGTTTAGGAGGAACTTCTTCACCCAAAGGGTGGTGAATCTATGGAATTCCTTGCCCAGTGAAGCAGTAGAGGCTCCTTCATTAAATGTTTTTAAGATAAAGATAGATAGTTTTTTGAAGAATAAAGGGATTAAGGGTTATGGTGTTCGGGCCGGAAAGTGGAGCTGAGTCCACAAAAGATCAGCCATGATCTCATTGAATGGCGGAGCAGGCTCGAGGGGCCAGATGGCCTACTCCTGCTCCTAGTTCTTATGTTCTTATACAGGGGTGTAGTATTAATGAGGTCAGCCCATAAGAGGGTCGTTTAAGAGTCTGGTAACAGCGGGGCAGAAGCTGTCTTTGAGTCTGTTTGTGCGTGTTCTCAGACTTCTGTATCTCCTACCCGATGGAAGAAGTTGGAAGAGTGAGTAAGTCGGGTGGGAGGGGTCTTTGATTATGCTGCCTGCTTTCCCCAGGCAGCGGGTGGTGTAGATGGAGTCAATGGATGGGAGGCAGGTTCGTGTGATGGACTGGGCTGTGTTCACGACTCTCTGAAGTTTCTTGCGGTCCTGGGTCGAGCAGTTGCCATACCAGGCTATGATGCAGCCCGATAGGATGCTTCTATCGTGCATCTGTAAAGGTTGGTAAGGGTTAATGTGGACATGCCGAATTTCCTTAGTTTCCTTGGTTTTCTGAGGAAGTATAGGCGCAGTTGTGCTTTCTTGGTGGTAGCGTCGACGTGGGTGGACCCCAGGACAGACTTTTGGAGATGTGTTACCCCTAGGAACACATCAGATGGAGGTGGGAGAAGGGTTGTCGCAAGTTGGAAAACCTCAGGTGGAGCAGTTGATGGCGTTTATTAAAGAAGAGTTCTGCCAGCCGTGAAAGTTGATGCATGAGGTTCGGTCGAAGGCCATCGAGGGAGCGGTAGAATCCCTGAAAGGATCGATGGAGAGAGTTGAAAAGTGTCTGGAGGCACTTGGGTTGCAGATCCGGGAGTTGGAGAAGGTGACGTTCGATCTTAGTGGTGGCGTTGGATGCGGAGGTGAGGCTCCTGGGGAACCTTTGCAAGTCGCTAAGGACAAAGGTAGAGGAGCAGGAAATTAGATCCAGAAGGCAGAACCTGCGTAGCGGTGGCTTACCTGAGGGTGTGAAAAGCACGCGTGCCACGAGATGCGTCCCCCGGAGGTGGATAGGGCGCATAGATCCCTAAGGCAGAAACCGAGAGTGGGGGAGCCGCCAAAGGGCGTGATTGTGAGGCTCCATAAGTCTGTGGAGAAGAAGATCCTGCGGTGAGCCAAGGAGAAGCGGAACTATGAAAGGGAGGGGAACAGGGTCTGAATCTATCAGGACATTGGAGCGGTGCTGGCAAAAAGGTGTGCCGGGTTCAACAAGGCCAAAGTGGTTCTATAGCAAAGGCAGATCCGGTTTGGGGTCCTGTACCCGGCGAAACTGTGGGTGACTTTTGAAGGCCAGGAGTACTATTTTGTAAACCCAAAGGAAGCCAATAACTTCATCAGAGACCATAAACTGGGGGAAGAGCTGAATGTTGATGGGAGACGGAGGAGCTGGAACAACAAGAGATCGGAAGATACGGGTATTGTGTGCGCCGGGAGGGTCGGGGGCTTTTCCTCGGATGGGTTGATTTTGCCCTTATGATTGTTAAGTGGCAACAGGTTTGTAAGGAGGCAACTGTCCTCGCCTCCCTACCGTTTTTTGATGTTTTCTTTTTGGAGGGGGTGACCTGTGGTTTTGGATCTGTCTTTGTTTGTGTGGAGGAGGATGGGGGTCCACGGGGAGTTGTTGCACAGACCGGGGGGGGGGGGGGGGGAGAGAAGATTGGAGGGGTACATTCAGGCTGGAGCTACCAAGCTGGCAGGTAGTGCTGGTGAACAGAAGTGAGGTGGGGGACGTGGCTGCAGGGGTTGGCTAAGTGGGGGCTAGGGAGGGGTGAGGGGGTGCGACGTGGCAATGTTGGAGTATGAGCGGGGTCATGGGCTGAGAAGGGGGCATCTTGGATGGGCCCGGTTCAGGACGAAATTAAAGGTGTAGAATTGGAAGGGGATAATGGTAGAGGGGAGTGGTGGCGCATGGACTATAATAATAATCTTTATTGTCGCAAGTAGGCTTACATTAACAATGCAATGAAGTTACTGTGAAAAGCTCTAATCGCCACATTCCAGCGCCTGTTCAGGTACACGGAGGGAGAATTTAGAATGGCCAAATTACCTAACCACGTCTTTCAGGACTTGTGGGAAGAAGCCGGAGCACTCGGAGGAAACCCACGCAGACGCAGGGAGAATGTGCAAACTTCGCACAGACAGTGACCCAAGCCGGGAATCGAACCTGGGATCCTGGCACTGTGAAGCAACAATGCTAACCACTGTGCTATCTTGCTGTCCAATGGACTGAATGGGCTGGTGAAGATGTCTTTGCGTACTTGAGGGGTTTGAAGGCGGGGATGATCTTTTTGCAAGAGACGCACCTCCGGGTGAAGGGTCAGGTCTGGTCAGGTTGAGAAAGGAATGGTTGCGTCAGGTATTTCACTCGGGGTTTGATTCAAAGTCACAGGGGGTGGCCTTTCTGCTGAGCAAAAGAATGGGGTTTGTAGGTGCCAAGGAAGTGTGGGACCCGGGTGGGAGGTATGTGTTAGTGAGTGGGATGTTGGAGGGGACGCTGGTGGTGCTAGTGAATGTTTACGTGCTGAATTGGGACAATGTGGAGGTTTGTGAAGAGGTTGCTGGGAACGATTCCAGACCTAGACACGCATCAGTTGATTGAAAATCGCTTATTGCCACAAGTAGGCTTCAAATGAAGTTATTGTGAAAAGCCCCTAGTCGCCACATTCCGGCGCCTGTTCGGGAAGGCTGGTATGGGCGGGGGGGGGGGGGGGATTTTAATTCTGTGCTGGAACCGAGGGTAGATTGGTCGAGCCCTAGGGACAGCAGAGTAGCATAGTGGGTAGCTGCTTCACAGCTCCAGGGTCCCAGATCGATTCCCGCTTGGGCAGGAGCAGAGGCCGGGCAGGAGGTTAGATTCGGGGCTTTTGGCGGACAAGGGGTTCTGTGAGAAGGTGCAGTCAGTAGTGTGGCGGTGAATAAAAATGGGGAGGTATCGGCGACCACATTTTGGAATGTTGAAGGCGGTGGTTCGGGGGGAGGTATCTCATTTAAGACGCACAGAGAGACAGGAGAAGAAGGGAGGAGTATGGATGGTTGTTGGACGAGATAGTCGAGGTGGACAGGAAATATTAGAGTGCCCCCACCAAGGAGGGGTTGGCGGAGAGAAAGAAGTTACAAGGGCAGTTCGATAGGTTGACGATGGGGAAGGCACTGGGGGTGGAGGGTGAAGCGCATGCAGTATGAATATGGAGAGAAGGCGAGCCGTATGCTAGCCCATCAGCTACAAAGCAGGTCATCCAGGGAAATTCTGAAGGTGCGGACAGGAAAAGGGGATGTAGTGTCGGAGCCGGGGAAAATTAACAAGGCATTCAAGGAGTATTATAAGAAGTTATATAGGGCCGAGCTGGGTGGTGAGGAAGGGGATATGAGCTTTTTTTGGATGAGCTGGTATTCCCAAGGCTGGATGAAAAGAGGAGGCAGGTGCTGGAGGAACCGCTGGGGCAGAGAGAGGTGCTGGATAGCATAAACGGGATGAAGTCGGGGAAGGCCCTGGGGCCGGAAGGTTACCCGGCGGAGATCTATAAGGAGTTTGCAATGGAATTGGCATCACATTTACTGGGGATGTTTTTAAAAAATATATATATTTATTCAAATTTTCAACAAAACACTCCAATCAGAAATAAAAAAAAGAATAAAGCACAAAACAAGGAAAAATTATACATGAGATTTCCAACAAACTACAATAACCCCCATTTAACAAATAAACATGCCAGTAAGGAAAAACGCCCCACTCTATCGAAAACAAAAAAGACAAACCAATCCCCTCCAGTTCCTAGACTCCCTCAGTGCCAAGGCCAGCGGCTCAACTGCCAGCGCAAACAACAAGGGGGATAAGGGATACCCCTGCCACGTCCCGCGGTACATCCTAAAGTACTCCGACCTCCGCCGGTTCGTTGCCACTGGGGCCCTATATAACAGCCTGACCCATCTTATAAACTCTTTAGCATCTGGAAAGACACTGCTTGATTAGGGATAGTCAGCACGGATTTGTGAGGGGTAGGTCTTGCCTTACAAATCTTATTGAATTCTTTGAGAAGGTGACCAAGCATGTGGATGAAGGTAAAGCAGTGGATGTAGTGTACATGGATTTTAGTAAGGCATTTGATAAGGTTCCCCTTGGTAGGCTTCTGCAGAAAGTAAGGAGGCATGGGATAGTGGAAAATTTGGCCAGTTGGATAACGAACTGGCTAACCGATATAAGTCAGAGAGTGGTGGTGGATGGCAAATATTCAGCCCCCACTTCATATCCACTCACCCCTTCCCATTTCCCCTCTTCCCAACCTGAAACCAGAAGAAGAACACCCCCAAAAAACAGTAAACCCCCCCCCCCCCAACACAACAAACCCTCAGTTCGAATCTGAATATAGGTCCACGCCTCATCTGAAGGCTCAAAATAGTGGTGACGGTCCTGAAACGACCCACAATTGCGCCAGCTGCAGCATTTCAAACTTCACCCCCTTCCGATGGAGGACCGCCTTGGCCCGATTAAAACCAGCCCTCTTCTTGGCCACCTCCGCCCTCCAGTCCTGGTAGACACGGATCTCCGTATTCTCCCACCTGCTGCTCCGTTCTTTCTACGCCCATCTCAGGATGCACTCTCTGTCCATAAAGCGGTGGAACCTCACCACTACAGCCCTTGGCGGCTCGTTGGCTTTAGGCCTCCTTGCCAGGACTCGATGAGCCCCATCCAGCTGCAGGGGCCTCGGGAAAGCTCCCGCGCCCAGCAGCGTGTTGAGCATTGTAGCTACATATGCCCCAGCGTCGGACCCCTCTACTCTATCAGGGAGACCCAGAATCCGAAGATTCTTCCTCCTCGACCTATTCTCCAGGTCCTCAAACTTCTCCTGCCACTTCTTGTGTAGCGCCTCGTGCACCTCCACCTTCCGCCAGGCCCAAAATCTCGTCCTCGTTCTCTGAGGCCTTCTGCCGCACCTCTCGAATCGCCGCCCCTTGGGCCTTCTGGGTCGCCACCAGCCTTTCAATCGACGCCTTCATTGGCGCCAGCATTTCTGCTCTCCGCTCCGCAAAGCAGTTTTAAAAAAATATATATATATTTTATTCAAGATTTTTTGGCCAAACATAACAGTACGTAGTGTTTCTTTTAAACAACAATAAAGCAATATAAATAACAGTGGCCAGTTTTAAACAAATAAATAAATAATATATGAACAGAAACAAAAACCAAACTGAATGGCAACTGCCTTGTCAAAAATAAATATTCTCCAAAGATACAATCCAACAGTCCAATATACATTACCTAAAACAAGTGCCTGTACATATACAATAACATCCCTGAGAGTCCGTCCGATTCCTCCTTTGCCACCCCCACCCAAAACCCCTGTAGTGCCGGGCATGACCAGAACATGTGGGTGTGATTCGCTGGGCTTCTCGAGCATCTCGCACACCTATCCTCTACACCAAAAAATTTACTGAGCCGTGCTCCAGTCATATGCGCCCTGTGTAACACCTTAAATTGTATCAGGCTTAGCCTGGCACACGAGGACGATGAGTTTACCCTGCGTAGGGCATCAGCCCACAGCCCCTCCTCAATCTCCTCCCCCAGCTCTTCTTCCCATTTCCCTTTCAGCTCATCTACCATGATCTCCCCCTCGTCCCTCATTTCCCTATATATGTCTGACACCTTACCATCCCCCACCCATGTCTCTGAGATCACTCTATCCTGCACCTCCTGCATCGGGAGCTGCGGGAATTCCCTCACCTGTTGCCTCGCAAAGGCCCTCAGTTGCATATACCGAAATGCATTCCCTTGGGGCAACCCATATTTTTCCGTCAGCGCTCCCAGACTCGCAAACGTCCCATCTACGAACAGATCTCTCAATTGTGCTACCCCTGCTCTTTGCCATGCTCCAAATCCCCCATCCATTCTCCCCGGAACAAACCTATGGTTATTTTGTATCGGGGACCGCACCGAGGCTCCCGTCTTTCCGCCATGCCGTCTCCACTGCCCCCAAATTTTCAATGTAGCCACCACCACCGGGCTTGTGGTGTATTTCTTCGGTGAGAACGGCAACGGTGCCGTCACCATTGCTTGTAGGCTAGTCCCCCTGCAGGACGCCCTCCAATCTCTTCCACGCCGCTCCCTCCTCTTCTCCCATCCACTTACACACCATTGAAATATTGGCAGCCCTGTAGTACTCACTTAGGCTCGGTAGTGCCAGCCCCCCCCTGTCCCTACTACGCTGCAAAAATCCCCTCCTCACTCTCGGGGTCTTCCCGGCCCACACAACTCATAATACTCTTCTCGATTCTTTTGAAAAAAGCCTTCGTGACCACCACCGGGAGGCACTGAAACACAAAAATGAATCTCAGGAGGACCACCATTTTAACTGCCTGCACCCTACCTGCCAGTGACAGGGACACCATGTCCCATCTCTTAAAGTCCTCCTCCACCTGTTCCACCAACCGCATTAAATTAAGCCTTTGTAATGTACCCCAATTCTTGGCTATCTGGATCCCCAAGTACCGAAAGTCCCTTGTTGCCTTCCTCAATGGTAAATCCTCTGTTTCTCTGCTCTGCTCCCCTGGATGCACCACAAACAACTCACTTTTCCCCATGTTCAATTTATACCCTGAAAAATCCCCAAACTCCCCAAGTATCCGCATTATCTCTGGCATCCCCTCCGCCGGGTCCGCCACATATAGCAACAAATCATCCGCATACAGAGATACCCGGTGTTCTTCTCCTCCCCTGAGTACTCCCCTCCACTTCCTGGAACCCCTCAATGCTATGGCCAGGGGCTCAATCGCCAGTGCAAACAATAACGGGGACAGAGGACATCCTTGCCTCGTCCCTCTATGGAGCCGAAAATAATCAGACCCCCGTCCATTCGTGACCACGCTCGCCATCGGGGCCCTATACAGCAACTGTACCCATCTGATATACCCATCTCCAAAGCCAAATCTCCTCAGCACCTCCCACAAATAATCCCACTCCACTCTATCAAATGCTTTCTCGGCATCCATCGCCACCACTATCCCCGCTTCCTCCTCTGGTGGGGGCATCATCATTACCCCTAGCAGCCTCCGTATATTTGTATTCAGCTGTCTCCCCTTCACAAACCCAGTTTGGTCCTCATGAACCACCCCCGGGACACAATCCTCTATCCTCGTTGCCATTACCTTGGCCAGAATCTTAGCGTCCACATTCAGGAGGGAAATAGGCCTATAGGACCTGCATTGCAGCGGGTCTTTTTCCTTCTTTAGGAGGAGCGATATCGTTGCCTCTGACATAGTTGGGGGCAGCTGCCCCCTTTCCCTCGCCTCATTAAAGGTTCTCATCAGTAGCGGGGCCAACAAGTCCATATATTTCCTATAGAATTCAACTGGGAATCCGTCTGGTCCCGGGGCCTTCCCCGCCTGCATGCTCCCAATCCCTTTCACTACTTCCTCCGTCTCAATCTGTGCTCCCAGTCCCGCCCTCTCCTGCTCCTCCACCTTAGGAAATTCCAGCTGATCCAGAAAGCACATCATTCTCCTTCCCATCCGGGGGCTGAGCTTCATATAAGCTTTCATAAAATGCCTTGAACACTCCATTCACTCTCTCCGCTCCCCGCTCCATCTCTCCCTCCTCATCTCTCCCTCGCTGCTCCCCTTTTCCTCAGTTGGTGGGCCAGCAACCTGCTCGCCTTCTCCCCATATTCGTACTGTACACCCTGTGCCTTCCTCCATTGTGCCTCTGCATTACCCGTAGTCAACAAGTCAAATTCTACATGTAGCCTTTGCCTTTCCCTGTACAGTCCCTCCTCCGGTGCCTCCGCATATTGTCTGTCCACCCTCAGAAGTTCTTTCAACAACCGCTCCCTTTCCCTACCCTCCTGCTTTCCTTTATGTGCCCTAATAGATATCAGCTCCCCTCTAACCACTGCCTTCAGCGCCTCCCAACAAAGAACAAAGAAATGTACAGCACAGGAACAGGCCCTTCGGCCCTCCAAGCCCGTGCCGACCATACTGCCCGACTAAACTACAATCTTCTACACTTCCTGGGTCCGTATCCTTCTATTCCCATCCTATTCATATATTTGTCAAGATGCCCCTTAAATGTCCCTATCGTCCCTGCCTCCAGTACCTCCTCCGGTAGTGAGTTCCAGGCACCCACTACCCTCTGCGTAAAAAACTTGCCTCGTACATCTACTCTAAACTTTGCCCCTCTCACCTTAAACCTATGCCCCCTAGTAATTGACCCAGACCACTCCCAGACCACTCCCACCTGAACCTCCCCATTATCATTGAGTTCCAAGTACCTTTCAATACACCCCCTCACCCTTAAACACACCCCCTCATTTGCCAATAATCCCATGTCCATTTTCCAGGGTGGACGCTGTTCTTTTTCCTCCCCTATCTCCAGGTCCACCCAATGTGGAGCGTGATCCGAAATAGCTATATCCGTGTACTCCGTCCCCGTCACCTTCGGGATCAGTGCCCTTCCCAAAACAAAAAAGTCTATCCGTGAATAAACTTTGTGGACATAGGAGAAAAACGAAAACTCCTTACTCCTAGGTCTACTAAATCTCCAGGGGTCTACTCCTCCCATCTGCTCCATAAAGTCCTTAAGCACCCTAGCTGCAGCCAGCCTCCTTCCGGTCCTGGACCTCGATCTGTCCAGCCCTGGGTCCAGCACCGTATTAAAATCTCCACCCATTACCAACTTCCCCACCTCTAGGTCCGGGATACGTCCTAAAATATGCCTCATAAAGTTGGCATCATCCCAGTTCGGGGCATATACGTTCACTAAGACCACCGCCTCCCCTTGCAATTTGCCACTCACCATCACGTATCTGCCCCCACTATGGTCTTTGCCTCAAACATTACCCGCTTCCCCACTAGTATAGCCACCCCCCCTGTTTTTTGCGTCTAGCCCCGAATGAAACACCTGCCCCACCCATCCTTTGCGTAGTCTGACCTGGTCTATCAGTTTCAGATGCGTCTCCTGCAGCATAACCACATCTGCCTTAAGTTTCTTTAGGTGTGCGAGTACCCGTGCCCTCTTTATCGGCCCGTTCAGCCCTCTCACATTCCACGTGGTCAGCCGGGTTGGGGGGCTCTTTACCCTCACCCCCCCCCCCCCCCTTGTCGACTAGCCATCTCCTTTTTCAATCCAGCTCCTCACCCGGTTCCCACGTAGCCGTATCTCCCCCCAACGGCGCCCTCCCGCCCCGACCACCCCACCCCATACCAGCTCCCCCTTCTCCCCAGCAGCAGCAACCCAGTTAACCCCCCCCGCTAGATCCCTCACTAGCGTAATTGCACCCCCCATGTTGCTCCCAGAAGTCAGCAAACTCTGGCCGACCTTGGCTTCCCCCCGTGACCTCGGCTCCCACTGTGCGAGGCCCCCTCCTTCCTGCTTCCCTGTTCCCGCCATGATTACCATAGCGCGGGAACAAAGCCCGCGCTTCCCATTTGGCCCCGCCCCCAATGTCCGGCACCCCCAGCTCCTCATCCTCCCTCCCCCCCCCCCACTCCCCCACGACATGGGGAAGAGAGAAAAGTTACAGGGTCGCAGGATTAACAACTTGGGAAATCATCTCTTCCCCCATTTCCCCCCCCCCCCCCGTTCACCCCACGTAATCACCCCACCACTTTGTCCCAAACGTTCTTTTTCTAGCCCGCTTATTCCAGTTTCTCCTCGACAATAAATGTCCACGCCTCTTCTGCCGTTTCAAAGTAGTGGTGTTTCCCTTGATGTGTGACCCACAGTCTTGCCGGCTGCAGCATTCCAAATTTAACCTTCCTTTTGTGCAGCACCGCCTTGGCACGATTAAAGCTTGCCCTCCTTCTCGCCACCTCCGCACTCCAATCATGATATACGCGGATCACCGCGATCTCCCACCTACTGCTCCGAGTTTTCTTTGCCCATCTGAGGACCATCTCTCTGTCCTTATATCGGAGAAATCTCACCACTATGGCTCGAGGAATTTCTCCAGCCCTCGGTCTTCGCGCCATAACTCACTAGGCTCCCTCCACCTCCAACGGGCCCGTCGGGGCCTCCGATCCCATTAACGAGTGCAGCATCGCGCTCACATATGCCCCGACGTCCGCCCCTTCTGCACCTTTGGGAAGACCAAGAATCCTTAAATTCTTCCTCCTTGCATTATTCTCCAGCACCTCCAGCCTTTCCACACACCTTTTGTGTTGTGCCTCGTGCATCTCTGTCTTCACCACCAGGCCCTGTATGTCGTCCTCATTCTCAGCAGCCTTTGCCTTCACGACCCGAAGCTCCTGCTCCTGGGTCTTTTGCTCCTCCTTTAGCCCTTCAATCGCCTGTAATATCGGGGCCAACAGCTCCTTCTTCATCTCCTTTTTAAGTTCTTCCACGCAACGCCGCAGGAACTCTTGTTGGTCAGGGCCCCATATTAAACTGCCTCCTTCCGACGCCATCTTGCTTTGTGCCTGCCTTCCTGGCCGCTGCTCTAGAGGAACCACCGCAATCCGGCCACTTACCTCTCCTTTTTCCATCCGCGTCCAGGGGGGATTCCCTTCTGGTTTACCGCACAGTGTTTTTAGCCGTTAAAATTGCCATTGGGGCTCCTATTAAGAGCCCAAAAGTCCTTTCCACCGGGAGCTGCTGAAACGTGCGACTTAGCTGGTCATCGCCGCACCCGGAAGTCTGCAAAGCAGTTTTTAAGGAACTCTTGCTGCTCCCGTGACCGTCTCCACCCACCGCTATCTTGCTTTTCCTCCCCCGCTCTCTTCGTTGTTCCAAAACCACTTTTCTGATCGCTCCACTCCATACAGTGCTGGGAGAACCTTACTATCACCTTCCCACATTCTGCTAAGGTTGCCATTCCAGACCCTCCTGATCTTCATCCTGAAGGCCTTTTTCCGTAAACTAGATGCAGCGATTTCGGAGTTTCTATGGGCGATGTTGCATTTTTTTGCCTTAGTTTAATTGCTCTTGTTCTATCACCTTTGCTCTTGAGTCGCCAGGTATCTTTCTGATACTGCCACGTGGTTCAAGTCCGAGTAAAGATCAATAATCCAACACACCGCTTAGTAAGAGTTAAATCAACGCACATTTATTATATACAGTAATCAATACTTGTACATTAATTCTACTTCTAAGCTACTTCCTACAACTAACAGGCCAATACTTAACTTTGGAAATGGCCCACCAGGTCAGGGAAACGAATGGCCTTTCGTATGGGTTCTGAGCCTGCGGGATTCAAAGCTGGTACAGGTCGATAGCCAGGAGCGTCTATCTCGTAGCGAGCGTTGAAGTAAGATTTACGATTTTAGCGGCTGTTGCAGAAGATCAGCAGAAGGGTCTCGAAGGGTGCGGAAGGATGGAGAGAGGAGAAGGAAGGGTCGATTTGAACTTGGACTCTATTCTTATAGTCCCCAGGGGCTTCCCGCCTTTCGGGGCGGACCCTGTACCTGGTTCCAAGTGATTGGACTTCGTCCCAATCACTTGGTTCGATATTCTCCAATGCTGGAGCGATTCCTTGATTGATGGCCGGTTTTGGGGTGGTCGTTCACCTCTCTTTGTGTAGGCTCCTGCTGGCGCCGAAAAGTTGGATTTGTGTGCCTAATTTGTTGCACATTGTTCCCGGGGATTGCTAATTAATATTCAGATGGTGGGTGTTTTGTGATGCTGATGGCTGCAGGTATCGATTCTGCCTGGCCTCCCCAGAGGCAAATACACAGTTTTACCTGCAGCTGTTTGTTTTTAGTCCTGTTAGCTGATTTTCCCATCAGCCTTTTCCGTTTGCCATTTTAAATCGGGGTTTGGCCATTCTAATCGAGAGTTAGCCATTTTAACTGGCTACATTCCCTCCTTGTGATCCTAACGCGAAGCGTGAAGGATCACATCATTATGTTACTTTCCATTCCCTGACCTGGGGGGGACACTTCCTTCATGGCCTCTGCACTGACCATAGCTATGCACAAAAAATTTTAACTAACAATTCTAAGGGCGCTATGTCAGACAGGGACATGCATTACAAAACAATAAACTTGGAACCTCTAACTTATCCTTAATATACTACACTTGCTTAAACATTCCATTATCCTACCTTCCTCAATCATACAACAAAATCATAGCATTTCATACAGTCTTTCCTGGCTTGGCAGTCAAGCTCAGGATCATACAATTTTTGCTCATGAAAAAGTTTTTTTTACATCTCTTTATTTACAACAACAATAAACGCAAGTGAATGCACTTTATTATTTTATTATAGATCGCGGGGGTCGGGGGTCTGGTCGTAACCGAACATAGGGGATCTGATCCTATATACTGGGGTTCGAGCGCAGTAGGCTCTCCTTCTCCATTTTCGTAGACGCATAGTCTGCACTACACAGCAGAGTATCGCCAACGCTAGTAGTGTTTCGATCACATAGGACAGGGAGTACCGGGTTATGAACCTGGCACACCAAGAAGATGTAGTGTCGCTGGTGACTGGGCTCTGGGTACTGCGGGGCAGTGAAATATTAACGGCTGGGGGGTTTGAAGTCATGGGGTTCACGGTCACGCGCAACCAAATGTCCAATAACAGTATGTTGATCCATATGAAGGAAGTCCTCGTGGCTGTTCTCTTTCCTTTTCTTTCTTTGTTTTCTCCAGTCCTGGAGCTTCTGGGGTTCTGTAGAAACAAGCATAGTGTCTGTAACTATCTTTGTTTAATATCTGGTATGCTATTGTGTCTGTCCTTTGGTGCCAATTATTCCCTTTATAATTGGTCACTATGTGTGACTCCCTCATTTAGAAAAAAACATTTTAGGACACGGCACACTTCCCAATAATAAACCAGTGCTGATTTATCATCCAAATGTTCCAGGATGTACATAGCAGATGGCCGGCAACCCAAGGGTTACCTAAACAAACAAAACTTTTTGAAATGAAAAATGCCAAATGAGGTGCGTATGGGCTGCGACGGGTAAGAGGTGGATGGAGTCCCCGGGTAGGGCGGCTACCAATCCCGTATCTCTCCTACCCGAGCGTAGTTGACCAGCGGGGGGGTTCCCAGGCAGGGCGGGTCTCAAGCCGTTTCTCCACTGCCTGAGCAATCGACAAGAACAGGCAAAAATGTAGTCATCGTGGTGGAGCTGCCGTAGTGGTTCTACCTTCGAACCAGAAGGGCAGTTCCGAGCGGGCGTCTGGTACCCGAACAAGTATCAGCCGAAAAGCTAGTTCCTCTGAACAAGCGTCTGGCAACGGTGGGTCTCTGTGGGCAAGTCCTCAGAGGTTTCAGGTGAATTGGCATCTGGTACTGAGAAAAGAAATTCTCCTGTCGGACATACAACATTTAACCAACTTACAAACAACGTAAAACATTCTGCAGGTTCCATCAGAAAGGACAACACTTTTCCCAAGCAGTTCCTTTTAAAACATCATCTGGACACCTCAGTTCTCTGTAGCGAACAGGGTTGCAAAGGGGTTGGCGGTTTGGGAGTCAGACCCAAGGTCATCACCTTCTCCCGGGTGCCAAACTCTGGAGTGGATTGGGGCTGAAAGGGCTGCATGGTGTGAGTTGGGGTTGCTCTCGTCGTTGCGGACGAGTCTGTATGAGTTGTCACGGTGCCAATAATTGGTGTCTAGTTGTGTGGGGACAAAAGCGGGGTCGTCCGTGTAGTTCGGTGGTCGGTGGTGGGGTTTGTTCAGAAAAGTGATCGGGGGGGGGGATCACTTGGATCGAAGTCGGAGTCGCTGGGTGTGGGTCCGGTTGCATGGGGATAGTAGGGAGGCGTGCTGTGGCTATCGTCCGAGTCACAGTCGCTGTCTCTGCTGCTGCAGTCTGTGGGTGTTCCGGGGCGGAGTGTATATTTCGGGGGTGGAGTCGAGGTCGAGTCCGTGGCTGGGCTGGACGTGGTGGGGGTTGGTAGGGTTACGTTGGCTGTGGGTGGGGTGTGGTGTGCTGCGTCGAGCATGACGTGGTGTGAGTGGTTAGACTGTGTTCCATATGCCTTCAGCTGGTTTATATGAAACCAGGCAGTCTTACCATTTGGGTACTTTATTTTGTAAACGGAAGGGCTTACTTTATCCGCAATGGAATACGGACCCGAGTATTTAGGTGACAGGAATGTGCTGGGGTTATATACAGAAAGCATCACTTGCTGTCCGATATCGTACTCCGTTGCATGCACTGTCTTGTCGAAACAAGCCTTGCTCTGTTTCTTTCTGGTGCCCAATTTTACTGCGGCTGCTAGCTGAGCCGTTTTAACATTTGCAACTAATTGCTCCACGGCTTTCTCGTGTGTGAGGGCCGTCACTTCGGGGCTGGTCAGGTCCAAACCTAACAAATATTCTGTGCCTTGCATGGGGCGTCCGGTCATGAGGTGTAACCTGTGGAGGTGGAAGTGGAAATAGTGTTACGCAAAAACATCAGCGCCAAAGGGAGGACTGAGTCCCAAGTGGTGTTGTTCTGCTGGACCATTTTTCTGAGGGTGCTTTTTTAGGGTCCGATTCATGCGCTCCACGATACCACTCGACTGTGGTTGGTATGCTATGTGGAATTTTTGGGTGATGCCAAATATCGTGAGGACGTTTTGCATGACACGTCCCGTAAAATGGGAGCCTTGGTCAGATTCAATGCTGCGGGGGAGTCCCCATCTTGTAAAGATGTGGTGGGTTAGAATCTTGGCTGTGGTTTTTGCAGTGTTTGTGTGGGCTGGAAATGCTTCCACCCATTTTGTAAATGTGTCAATGACCACAAGTACATATTTATAGCCATTCCTGCAAGGGGGCAATGGACCTATAAAATCGATCTGGAGGTTAGTCCAGGGGCCGTTAACGGGTCGGGTATGGCTGAGTTGGGCCTTATTGGCATATTTGTCGGGGTTATTCTGCGCACAGATGAGACTATTTTCTATGTAATGGCTTACATCTTCCTTTAAATTTGGCCACCAACAAAACTGTTTGTGATGGGCTGTAGTGGGATCGATTCCCTGATGTCCATGACCGTCATGGAACAAACAAATCAATTGGTTCCTGTCCTGTTCAGGAACTACATAAAGGGTGTCCTTTAACACCACACCGTCATGTGTGGTCAGTGTATTTCTAAACCTCTCGTAGGAGGCGGGATACTTCCCTTTTACAATCTCCGTGAGATTGCTGTCCTGCTTCTGGGCCTCCACTAGATCCTCGATCTTTGTCTGTGTAACCTGAACTGCACTCACTGGCGCGCTTTCGGGGGGTTTCCAAAAATACCCATGTCTGGAACCTGCCTTAGCCAGTGCGTCGGCTTTTACATTTCCAGGGGGGGGAGGAACGATGGTGGCTGCGGACTTTGATGATCCCAAAAGTCCTGTTCTGGGCTTTTTCTAAAATATGGCTGAGCAATGGGGCTGAGGGGAGGGGTTTTCCGTCTGCGGAAACAAATCCTCTTGCTTCCCACAGGGGCAGAAACTCTGTGAGGCTGTTACAGACATAGAGGTTGTCCGAGTATATGTCTGCTGGGCTGGGGAAGGAATCTGGGTGTTCAACTATATATGCGATGGCCGCAAGCTCTGCTGCCTGCGTGCCTAAGTGTCCGGGTAGTTTTAACGATATTTCCTCAAGGGCGTGTCCCTGCGCGTCCTCGACATATATACCGCAACCTGTTATGCGCTTCCCATCCAAGACTGTGGAAGATCCATCCACATAAATCTTAATGGGCTCACACGTGTCCGTGTGCAGGGGGCTCTGAGTTGAATTACCTATCTTTCTGGGAGGTGTTTTAGCGATAAAGGGGCCTGTGTTGTGGTGTGGAGAGATAATCTCACATTCATGGGGGGTTCCGGGGTAGTGTAAATTGTCGGCTAAGTAGGTGTGTGTCTTTGTCCTTTTCACAGTGATGTCCCGTCCCTGCAAGAGAAGGGTCCATGTGGCTGCTCTTATTTGGCTTACTGTACCGTCCTTGAGTCGTCCGTCCAGTAAAGGTTGGGTGGGGGTGTGTTCGGTCAGAATTGTGATGGGGTTCAGTCCGGTAATATACGAAAAGTACTGGACTGCCCAGAAAACTGCGAGCAGGTGCCTCTCACAGGCTGAAAATCCCTGCTCCACAGCATCTAAAAGTCGGGAGGCATAAGCTACGGGTCTTAACTGGTCGTGCTGTTCCTGGAGGAGCACGGCTGAAAGGGCGCGGTCTATGGTCGCTACCTCTATGGCGTAAGGGGAAAGCGGGTCTGGACCTTGTAGTGCGGGGGCTGCTATGAGTGCCTGGTTTAAAGAGTCCACAGCATCCGTATGCTGCGGAAGCCATTCCCAGGGGGCTCCCTTATTTAGGAGGTCTGAGAGGGGCGCTGCCTTGCTGGTGAAACCATCAATGTGGTTTCGGCAGTAGCCAACCAGTCCTAAAAACGACCGGAGGGCTGAAACGTTCTGGGGAAGGGGCAATTTAGCAATCGAGTCAATCCTTTTATGCTCGATCTCGTGTTTACCGTGCGTGATAATTGTTCCCAAATATATCACTTTTTCTTCCAAAATCTGGGCCTTTTTGGGGTTGACTTTACAACCAATTGAATGTAATAGTTCCAGGAGTTCGGACAGAAGCTCATTGTGCTCTTCCTTGGTGTCTGTCTGCAGTAGTAGGTCGTCTCCATACTGTACCAGACATTCGGGGCGAGAGAATTTGGCTAATCCGTTTGGCAGCTGTCGGTGGAAAATGGAGGGGGAGTTGTGGAATCCTTGTGGCAGTCATGTCCACGTGTACTGCTGTGCTTTAAAGGTTAAGGCAAATTTGTACTGGCACGCCTTTGCCAATGGAATGGACCAGAATCCATTACTGATGTCCAAAACCGTGAAGTAGCAGGAATTGAGTCCCTGCTTGAGCATGGTCTCGGGACTTGTTGCTACGGTGGGGGCTGCTGCGCGGGTGACTTTGTTGAGTTCCCGATAATCAATGGTCAGTCGCCATGATCCATCGGGCTTTCTCACTGGCCAAATCGGGGCATTATTAGTGGAGGCTACTGATCTAAGTACGCCCTGCTCTAATAAGCTTTCTATTACTTTCAAGATTTCTCCCTCTGCCTCTTGGGGAAATCCGTACTGTTTCTGGGGTCTAGGGTCAGGTCCTGTTATTTGTACGGAGCCAGTCATTCGTCCACAGTCGTGCTTGTGGGTCGCGAATGCTGCCCTGTTCTTTTGCAGAACTGCCCTAACCTGCTTGTCCGTACTAAGAGTGGTCGGGTTGAACCAAAATTCGCCTACGGCGCTAATTTTGTTCATACATTCGCCTATGTTGAGCGTTGCGGGGGCTCTTGCGGATTTCGCCATCTTCCAGACACACTGGTTGACTGGATCGAATGATAGGTTGTGGGAATTCATGAAATCAATTCCCAGAATATGTTCTGCTGTGTGGGGCAGGTCAACTAAAACCACTGGGTGTTTGGTGGTGATAGTTCCGATTTGAATGGGTACAGGGGCTGTGATGTGTCCCTGCTGTGAGTGGCCTGTAAAGCCGCTGAGGGTGATAGTGGCTGTAGTGGGCCACGTGTCCTTTTGAAATAGGGTGGAGGAATTTATGGTGGTGCGGGACCCTCCTGTGTCCCAGAGAAATTCGATAGGCTGTCCCCGAATTTTTGCTGCAACTACTGGTCGTCCTGACCTATCCCAAAAGGTGTCGCAAACCCAACTGGGGGAGCCCGTACAGTCAGTCCGTTCCGGTCAAGTCCGTCTGATCCGAACGGGCGCTAACGCTATGAATGGGCTCTGTCTTTTTCTTAATCAGAGTGCCCGTCTGCTGGGCTCTCTGTGGCTGTTCTTTCCCTCATTTACCCATGCGGGGTTCTGGTGTGTTGTTTTTACTGCCTGCATATCTGCGGTGGCCTGCTTTTCCTCGCTATTTTTAACGGTGGGTGTGCTCTGAACAGATTGCTCCCAAACGCGGGACAATCTTTTCACTACCCACTTCTCGTTATGGGCCTCCTCTGAGGGATCATAACTCGTACAGGCTTTCTGTCCTGTATCTGTGGCATGGGAGATAAGTGTGTGTGCGGGTCCATTTGGCCATGTTGTCTGGGGACAAATGGGCACGGTCTACGTCTCCAAAGACCGCTGCGAAGTGAATCTACAGGCGTCCAACGAACGCTGTGGGGTGCTCCGATTTCTTCTGCCTACATTTATTGAGGCCATCTACGGGGTCACCCCGGTTATACCCGATCGCATCCAGGATCGCGGTATGCATTTCTGCAAGGGTGCCTCCTCCTACATTCTGTGGGTCGGGAAGGGCTGCTGCTACCGACGGATCTAAACTTACAACCATGAGCTTTACATGCTCTCTCTCGTCCAGGCCGTACATGTTTGCCTGATGTCTAACTGTGGCAAAGAAATGGTGGGGGTCTGAGGCGGGGAGGAACGGTGTGATCTTCTCGCACGCATCCCGTAATTGGGTCACTGTTAAGGAGGTGGAATATAGATATTCCGCATCGTCCGATGTGGCTGTGCGGTGGGTGGTTACAGGGTTCATTGGAGCTTGAACTATCTGCTGTGTGGGGGGTTGGGGTGCTTTTCTCTTTCGGGGCTTTCCCTGCGCACATGTTCCCTGAGCATATCTCCGCGCTGTTTCGTGTAACTCTTCCCAATCAGGGCCGTCTTCCTGGTCTAACTTTTCCCCAAAGGTTTCCTGAAAATCTTTTCTGAACAGAAAGCAGTGATTGCAGCTCTGCAATCTGCTTCCGGCACTTTGCGTGATCTAAGGTGCTTTGCCTTTGTTCTGTGGTGGCAGCTTGGAGTGCTCTTAATGCTGCCTTGAGATCACTACACTGTTTCTGTAATGTCTCTACCTGTTTTTCTGTCTCTTCTCTTACCAGGACTGCACGTTGCGTGTCCTGATAGGCCTTTTCATATTGCGACTGGAAACTGCTTAAATGCGCCAGACAAGACTGGTGAGCCCATTTGGCGTCATCCACCTCTCCATCTTTTGCTGCCAATTTCCTCCTCAATTCCATATTCTCTCTTTCAACTTCGCTTACATCGACCTTACTCATCCGATGTATGCCCTCAACTTCTTTGCGGAGCGTCTTAACGACCTCCTTGCAATTGAGCCAAACAGGACACGATTGCCATCGGCTTGCGAGCTTTTCCCAAGCTCTTTTTGTGGATCTCGCTCAGGTTCTCCCACCAAGTATGTCCTATACTTCCGGGACTTGATTCCTTGTTATCACAGAAATCGTTCCAAAGGGGCCATCCTTTCCCCTTGAGATATTTCCTGATTTCTTCGTCCCAAATGTGACACTGTCCCACTCTACTGCTGCTGGTTGCTGCGACCGCAAATTCCTCAGGGTTCATGAGGCGCTGCGTTGCCTGCATTGCCATCTTTCCTATTTGACTGCTTCTTCTTTAAAATTTGGAACCAGGGGCTAAGGCGGTGTAGTAAATACGGGTACGGCTTTCGCTACTTTCCGATATACAAACTTCCGACAGTTTTGACGCAACAAAAATCTATCAGTTCTACCTTATAGCTCTGTTAGTTACACATGCATACGCACACTTCCGAATTATGACTATTGTTCAGAACTGCTTGAACACATGTGGTTTTCTGTTTCCAATTGGGTTTCTAATTCTAAGTGGTTTTCCACTTCTAGATCGGATCTCACCAGTCGCCAAAATATTGCTCGTTTTAGCCTTAGTTTAATTGCTCTTGTTCTATCACCTTTGCTCTTGAGTCGCCAGGTATCTTTCTGATACCGCCTCGTGGTTCAAGTCCGAGTAAAGATCAATAATCCAACACACCGCTTAGTAAGAGTTAAATCAACGCACATTTATTATATACAGTAATCAATACTTGTACATTAATTCTACTTCTAAGCTACTTCCTACAACTAACAGGCCAATACTTAACTTTGGAAATGGGCCACCAGGTCAGGGAAACGAATGGCCTTTCGTATGGGTTCTGAGCCTGCGGGATTCAAAGCTGGTACAGGTCGATAGCCAGGAGCGCCTATCTCGTAGCGAGCGTTGAAGTAAGATTTACGATTTTAGCGGCTGTTGCAGAAGGTCAGCAGAAGGGTCTCGAAGGGTGCGGAAGGATGGAGAGAGGAGAAGGAAGGGTCGATTTGAACTTGGACTCTATTCTTATAGTCCACAGGGGCTTCCCGCCTTTCGGGGCGGACCCTGTACCTGGTTCCAAGTGATTGGACTTCGTCCCAATCACTTGGTTCAATATTCTCCAATGCTGGAGCGATTCCTTGATCGATGGGCGGTTTTGGGGTGGTCGTTCACCTCTTTGTATAGGCTCCTGCTGGCGCCGAAAGTTGGCTTTGTGTGTCCAATTTGTTGCACATTGTTCCCGGGGATTGCTAATTAATATTCAGATGGTGGGTGTTTTGTGATGCTGATGGCTGCAGGTATCGATTCTGTCTGGCCTCCCCAGAGGCGAATACACAGTTTACCTGCAGCTGCTTGTTTTTAGTCCTGTTGGCTGATTTTCCCATCAGCCTTTTCCGTTCGCCATTTTAAATCGGGGTTTGGCCATTCTAATCGGGAGTTAGCCATTTTAACTGGCTACAGCGGGAAGGTACCTAGGGTGAAGAGGGCCCTGCTACAGAGACAGAAAGGGGCGGTTGGTGCCACCAAACCTGTTGCAATACTATTGGGCGCCGAATGCGGAGAAGGTGAGGCAGTGGTGGGAAGGGAGAGGGGTTAGAGTGGGATAGGATGGAGGAGGAGTCCTGTAGAGGCTCCATCTTGAGGGGAATGGTGATGGCGGCTCTTCCACTGGTACCGAGGAGATACATGGTGAGCCCAGTGGTACAGTCCACGATTAAGGTGTGGAACCAATTGAGGAGTCACTTTTTAGGATGATGGGGATGTCGTTGCTGACATTGTTCTGTGGGAACTATGGGTTTGAGACAGATGGTATGTATAGGAGGTGGAGAGAGGTGGGGCTGGAAGAGCGAGGGATTTATATCTGAAGGAGAGGTTTGCTAGTCTGGAAGAGCTGCGGGAGAGGATGGAGCTACCGAAGGGAAGCAAGTTCAGGTATATGCAATTGAGGGACTTTGCGCGGGTGGGATGGTGAGGGTTTCCCAAGTTGCTCTAGTATACCATGTCGGAGCAGTTGCTGCTCCCGGATGTGGAAGGGGAGGGTAGGATTGGGGATATATATGGGTGGCTGGGGGAGCAGGGGGAGCGCAGGTGGTGAGGATTAAGGAGAAATGGGAGGAGGAACTGGTGTGGGGAGATTGGGTGTGATGTGCTGGGTAAGCTGGGTCTGCGAGGACTGCGTTTACTGTAGCAGAGAGAGAGACAGGCTTCCAACTCTATTTTATTAAACTCTTAACTATTAAACATGCTTGAACTGTGGGTTGACACTATGCTGAGTTGACTGGAGACCTGAGGCTAACCTGACCAGACTGTCTTACTACCACATGGTGGATGTTCTAGTTGTTCCTCACAGGCTCTGACTGTCTCAGAGGCTGCATCCCCGGAGAGCAGGAAAACTAGTACCCCCTGGTTATATAGTGGCCATGTCCTGTCTGGTGATTGACTGCTGTGTTCTGTATGTTCATTGGTCATCCTTTGTGTCACTCACTGTCTGTCTGTGCACCATCATATACTTGTGTGTATATTATGACAGGGTGGAATGAGGCGATGCGCAGGGTGAATTGATCTTCTTGTGTGCGAGCATGAGTTTGATTCAGTTTAAGGTGGTGCATATGATTCGGGCGAGAATGAGTGGGCAGCAGACGAGTGTGAGAAGTGTTGGCGAGGACCAGCAAATCACATATGCTCTGGGGCTGCGAGAAGTTGGAGAGATCCTGGGAGGGGGTGTTTGGGACGTTATCAAAGATTGTAGGGGTAGAGGCCGAGCTGGGCCCTATGGTGGCGATTTTGGGGGTATCGGAAATGTCAGAGCTGATAGAGGGGAGGAAGGCCGACTTTGTGGCCTTCGCCTCTCGTTGCCTGGCGAAGGATTCTGTTGGAATGGTAGTCGACAACGCCACCGGGGGTGGCGGCCTGGCTAGGGGACCTGTATGACTTTCTCCAGATTGAAAAGATCAAGTTTGAATTGAGGGGATCAGCGGAGGGCTTTGAGACGCAGTGGAGACTGTTCATGACCATGTTTGACAAATTGTCCATCGTGGGAGGGGGAAGGGTAGAACAATTTGCACGAACTGTGAGGTGTGGAGCATGTTTTATAATTTATTAATGTTTTTGTACTTCTGAATATATTTGGAATAAAATACATTTAAAAAATAAAAAATAGCTAAGTGACACACGTTCTAGAGTTTCACTGTAACTTTAGAATTGCTGCCATGCGAAAAATGCTTTGTAATGATAAAATGGCAATATAAATGAACCCTCGTGCCTATTTTAGGCATTTTCTGTTTGAGGTTTCTAAAGCAAGTGGATGGAACTGTTTTCAGTTTAATACAAACCAATGTTTTAGGATTGGAAAAATATTTGTGATTTATGTTGGCCATTACTTAGTGTACAAGCTAACACATTTGACTCCTTGCTGTTGATATTAAATGCAATAAGTATTAAATATCGAGCCTTGATTTCCTGTGGTTATCTTGGTTATTATACAAGCTAACCATGTTATAAAAAATCTTCGATTTTCTCTTCTACACAGTATGTAATCATCTTGGAGATAACTGTTCACTAATATAACTTTATTTTGCATCTAGGGCTCCTCATCTAGGAAGAGAACTGGTCTGCAAAGAGAGCAAAAAAACATTCAAAGCCACAATAGCCATGAGCCAGGAGTTTCCTTTGGGCATTGACTCGTAAGTAGCCTTGTATTCAGCATTTCCTTGCAGATATGCTGCATATGCAGAATAATTCCTTGAGTTTCCAAAAACGTAACTTTTGTTCAAAAAATCTGAACAGTAAAATGCAGATTTACATGAACAAAAGTGATTTTTTTGTTTTGCTTGTTGAATTGCCCCATGGTGTTCTAACTGGTGATTGTTATTTGCTTGGAACATTATCTTTAGATTACAGACTCAGTAAGTTGATTTTCCTTTCACGGGACAATAATTTAAAATAATTAATATTCCCTTCCCCAATCAGGAGATATTTTTCTTACAAAATTAACTTTAATAATACTATCATAGCCAGCGTTAACTTGTCATGGGTTATCTTCATGCTCCCATGCTGCATTCATTCACACATCAAATGTCATTCTGCTTTCACCCCTTTGTTTCCTGATCTGCATTGGCTCCCTGCCAAGCAAAATTTTGTATTTAAAATTGTCATCCTTGCTTTCAAATTCATCTATGGCATCGCCTCCTCCTCTCACACCCCCCAGCCCTAACCTCCTCTAACTCCACAAACCTCCCAAGATGTCTGTGCTCTTATAATTCTGACCTCTTGAGCATATCCTGATTTTAATTGCTCCTCCATTGATGTTTGCATCTTCAATTGATCGGACCCTAAGCTCTGAAGTTCCTTTGTACACCCCATTGCCTCTGTTAAGACATTCCTTCAAACCTACTACTTTGACCATGCTTTTGGTTATCTGACCTAATATCTCTTTTTGTGGTTTAATATTTTGTTTTATTACGCTCTTGGGATGTTTTATTGGACACCGAGTGAAAGATTTAACCTGTGTTTATGTAATAAGTGGGTTCTCATCCCTGCAAGTGTCACCAAATTATAAATATAAATAACAGTCTCACAGAATCAATTGTAAAGTATTTTGTATATGTTTTTCCTGGTTTTGTTGTGAAAACTCTGTTCTGGTTCCCTAATTTATATTTTTCTATTGGTCTCTTACTGATAGGTTACTGAATGTTTTAGAGGTCATAGCACCCTTCAAGCACTTTAATAAACTCAGAGAATTTGTTCAGATGAAGCTTCCACCAGGATTTCCTGTTAAACTAGGTAAGTGGTAAAGTCATGGTAAGGTGATGGATGTGCTGGGCTATGAACTTGTAAATTGTTGTGGAATAGAATTCTGCTGGTGACCCACAGTGCTATATGGATGCCAAATCTTTTATAGCACATTTGTGGTGCTGCACAACAGTGTGAAGACAGGAATTTGTGTCAACAAAGACTGTGTCGTAGAGAGACTCTCTTACATGATGTTGTCACAGTTTGAGACTTTCTGCCACTGAGATGCGCTAAAGTCATCAAAAGTGTAGTGGAAAAACCCTAAGGCAGCAAGTCCAAGAAAATTCAAGGCCATGATCTCGGATTTTGCGTTAGCAATCATTCATAAGCACCCTCATCCATGTTCTAAAGTATCTAAATAAATGATAGCATTGTGCAGGAATTTTAACAGGGAACCCTTGTTCTGTACAGCAGCCTCTGAAAAATAAAACATGTGAAAGATTAACGGAAATAGTTGTAGGAAGGTGCGAGGAGGCTCATGGCAGATAAATTCTAGCATTGAGCTGTTGGGCTGAATGGCTTGTAACTCTATAAATAGACACTGCTGAGTGGAGGCAAAGCTTGAAATGGATAGCCAGCTGGTTTATTTACATAAGCACATGAATGAACAGTTTGACACAGTGGGAAGCTATATTCTGTTATACATCTTAAACCATAATGGTACCACTTTATTTCTCAACTCATGGCAGATGAGTATTTATCTGTTTCCAGATAGTGATGCCAGTGTAGACATTAGTGCCATGTAGATAAGATAGATCCTTAAAACAAAACTCCAAAGGTTACTGGTGTGGAAGTGGAACATGAAGCCATTGCAGGTGATTATCTGCTTCTGACTAGATAGGTAAGAATGGAACCAGGTGAGTGCAGTCCCTTGCAGCTGAATGACAACAGGAGAGAAGTTGGTGAGAATAATGTGGTCAACTGTGTCAAAGGCTGAAAACTGACAAGATAACGAGGCATACTTTACTATGGTCACAGTGTTGTACCTATCATTTGTGATTTCGATTAGGGCTATTTCAGTACTGTGGTGGGACAGAAGCGAGTTCGTAATAATAATAATCTTTATTGTCACAAGTAGGCTTACATTAACACAGCAAGAGGTTACTGTGAAAATCCCCTGGACACCACATTCCGTAGCCTGTTCGGGTACACGGAGGGAGAATTTAGAATGTCCAAATTACCTAACAGCACGTCTTTCAGGACTTGTGGGAGGAAGCATGAGCACCCTGAGAAAACCCACGTAGACACTGGGAGAACGTGCACACTCCGCACAGACAGTAACCCAAGCCGGGAATCGAACCTGGGACCCTGGTGCTGTGAATGCAAACATGGAATTCCAGTGAAAAATGGACACTGATTTAGGAGGTGACAGCATGTTTGAGGATTTTGGAGAGGAAAGGGATGTTGGAAAAGAAGTGGTAGCTTGTAGACACCAACCAGTAAAGGATGGCATTTTTTTTTGAGGAGGGAGTGATGATGAAAAATTTGAAAGGGACAACTAACTGAGGAGAGGGAGCGCAACCAGTTGATATTGGCTAACATGGGGATGAGGAAGCAAAATTGGGTGGTCAGCAATTTGTAGGGAATAGGATTCCGGTAGCAGGAGATGGTCTACCCCTCCGTTCAAAAGGCCTAAAAATAGCTGCCAACTAATGTTGCATCCCTGAATGGAAGGGCCTTACCTTTGATATGTCTGTCTGGCTATGGCCGATATGATGCAATAGACCAACAGAATAGCAGATTGAATGCTACATTGAACCATCTTAAACTCATGAGATTTTTCAGATTGTACACAAATGTCTTCCGTCACGAAGCACTCTGTTGCAAGGGTATCCCAGTTTGGAAGACCAGTTCTTGGGGGTATATATTTTTGTTTTGGTGTGAGGAAGCAAGTGAAACCCCAGTGAGAATAATTAGCACCAACGTCATGTTATAGTTATTGAAGTAAAGACAAGGGGACTTCCGCTGGGGGCCATGGAGTGAGTGGTCGCTTATTTGGTAGCTCCCACTCGTGCTGGACCTTTGGGACCTTTTCCCCCGATTTATGGGGGATTTGATCGGCAAAACAGGAGATTTGATCGGCAAAACAGGAGATTGGTGAGGTAGAGGAAAAGGATTCCACCAGTGTATGGATTCGTGGACCAGAAGTGGTCAGAAAAGGAGAGATTGTTGGTCGAAGAAGGGAGCGGAGCCTGCAGCACAGAAAAATATGGTGGCAGGTCAAGAGACTGAAATTGTCGGCTCAGTGGTCAGCGGAGCAGCTGGTGGACTTTCTCCAGGAGAGCTTTGCTCAGCAACGAAAAAAAATACCTGGATCCGATTAAGACGGGGATTGACCGTGTGGAGCAGAGATTGGAAGCCCAGGGTCAGGCGATCCAGAAGGTGGAAGAGGCGGTTGCTTAGCATGATGACCAGCTAACCACGATGGCGGCGGAGATGGGGCTGGTGAAGGACCACCAGAAAGGGCTGCACGAGAAAGTGGAGGATCTGGAGAGCAGGTCGCACAGGCAGAACCTGAGGATTGTTGGCCTCCCGGAGGGCAGCGAGGGATCGGACGCAGGGACATATAATAATAATATAATAATGGCGCGTTTGTTCGAGAAGCTGTTAGGGGAAGGTGCGTTTACTCGAACCTTGGAGGTGGACAGGACGCATAGAGCGCTGCTGAGGAAGCCGCTGACGAATGAGCCGCCGAGGGTGATGGTGGTACAAATGCACCGGTTCCTGGACAGGGAACAGATCTTGAGGTGGGCCAGGCAGACGAAGAGCTGCAAATGGGAAAATAGCGAGCTGCATATTTACCAGGACTTGGGTGCGGAACTGGCCAAAAAAGGGCAGTTTCAATCAAGTGAAATCGGCCCTCTTTAAGAAGGGGTTGAAGTTCGGCATGCTGTACCCAGCTCGTTTGTGGGTCACTTATGAGGGCCAAGAACTTTATTTTGGATCGCCAGATGAGGCGATGAACGTTGTTAAGGACAGGGACTGGCAGATGATGGACGACATTGAACTTGGGGGCGAGTAGTTGTGTTCTTATTATGTTGCTAAATTTATTTTCTCTTTGGGTTTTGTATGTATTGTTTTGCACTACAATTTGAGCTGTTGCTCAGTTTTGTATGTGGGTTAACTTTGTTCTTAATGGGGATGGAGGGTGGAATTTTATTCTTTGTTTGTCGGGGATTGTTATGTTTTGCATATGTATGTTCGAGCGAGGGTGAGGGAGATCAGTGGGCGGTAGGATGCTTGGCACCATGGCCGGGAGTTACCAGGCTAGCTGGGCTGGCTAGCTCATGGAAGCGCAGTGGGGGGCCGGGGGGGGGGGGGGTTTAGCAGGTAATCAGTTTGTCGAGGGGGGGTTGGTATTGTTATTTTGTTATGGGGGGGGGGAGATTGTTCCGCTGACAGGGGAGGGACTGCCGCTTGGAGACAAATTGGAGGTCGATGACGGTGGGTGTCCGAGGGCGGGCCTGAGGGGACGCGGGCTGGAGGCTGGCCTAAGAAGGGTGATGGTTGATTGGCGGTAGGGGTGCCCCCCACCAGGCTGAACACATGGAACGTCGATAGGGCTCGCATGTTCGCGCATTTGAAGAGTTTGAAGGTGGACGTGGCAATGCCACAGGAAACACACCTGAGGGTAGTGGATCAGACTAGGCTGAGGAAGGGGTGGGACGGGCAGGTATTTCCTTCGGGGCTGGACTCTAAAACTAGCGGGATAGTGATCTTGATCAATAAGCGGGTGTCATTTGAAGTAGGGAGCATAGTGGCGGACTCGGGGTGGGGTGGGGGAGTAGGTACGTTATGGTGTGTGGGAAGCTGGAGGGGATGCCGGTGGCATTAGTGAATATCTATGCACCAAACTGGGACGACGTGGAGTTTATGAGGCGGGTGTTGGGGAAGATTCCGGACCTGGACTCACATAGGCTGATCATCGGGGGGAGGACTTTTAACACGGTTATGGAACCGAGATGGGATTGGTCGAGTTCGAGGACTGGGAGGGTGCCAGCCGCGGCGAAGGAACTAAAAGGGTTTATGGAATAGATGGGGGTGGTAGATCCATGGAAGTTCGGATGACCAAGAGCAAAGGAGTTTTCTTTCTTCTCCCATGTACACACAGTGTACTCCCAGATGGATTTTTTTGTTTTGGATAGGGCCTTGCTGGCGGGGGTGGTGGATGCTGGATATTGGGCGATTGTTGTGTCGGACCATGCTCCATACTGGGTGGATTTACGGGTGAGCAAGGAGGGGGTGCCAGCGCCCACAATGGAGATTGGATGTAGGACTGTTAGCGGATAAGGAGGTGTGAGGGAGGTACAGAAATATTTGGAGGTAAATGACACAGGGGAGGTTTCAGCAGCAATGGTATGGGAGGCGCTGAAGGCAGTAGTTAGGGGGAACTGATTTTGGTAAGGGCTCATAGGGAGAAGGTGGAGCAGGCAGAGATGGATAGGCTGGTTAGGGAGATACTCCAGGTGGATAGAAGATACTTGGAAGCCACGGGGGCGGGGCTGTTGAAGGAGCGGCAGAAGCTGCAGATGGAGTTTGGTCTGATATCCAGGGAAGGTGGTGGGGCAGTTGAGGAAGGCGAGAGGGGTGGTATATGAGTCTGGGGAGAAGGCCAGTAGGATGCTAGCAAACCAGCTGAGGAAAAGGGAGGTGGCCAGGGAGATAGGAAGAGTGAAGGACAGAGGGGGGAACATGGTCTTGGATTCAGGGGGGGATTTCAAGGAATTTTACAGTCGGTTGTATGAGTCGGAGCCAAAATCTGGGGTGGAAGAGATAAGGCAATTCTTAGAGGCTTTGGAGTTTCCAAAGGTGGAGGAAGGGTTGGTGGGGGGGCTGGGAGCCCCGATCGGGATTGTGGAAGTAGGAGAGGGAGTGGAGGCCATGCAGTCGGGCAAGGTCCAGAGACCGGACGGTTTTCTGGATGCTCAGGCCGCTGCTGGTGATGGCATTTAATGAGGCAAGGGAGCGGGGTGTTCTTCCCCCAACAATGTCACAGGCTTCGATCTCATTGATCCTGAAGCAGAAGGACCCAGAACAATGCGGGTCATACAGGCCAATCTCCCTACTAAATGTTGGTTTGGCCGGTTCTCTGGGTATAAATTGGACATGGGTAAGAGTGAGGTTTTTGTGATCCAGGTGAGGGGGCAGGAGAGGAGACTGGAGAGTTGCCGTTTAAAGGGGTGGGAGGGAGTTTTCAATACTTGAGAACCTAGGTGACACTGGGATGGGAACAGTTGCATAAATTAATTCTGGCCCCGTTAGTTGAGCAAATGAAGGAGGATTTTCGGAGTTGTCACTGGCGGGGAGGGTACATACCGTAAAAATGACGGCTCTCCCGAGATATTTTTTTGATTTCCAGTGCCTTTCTATTTTTATACCAAAGGCCTTTTGAGCGGGTTAATGCAGTGATCTCTGGGTTTGTGTGGGCGGGTAAAACCCCGCGAGTCAGGAAAGTGCTGCTGGAGTGGAGCCGAGGGGGTCCATTGGGTCCAGAAGCAGCGTTTTGAAAACTGGAATTGTGCTTTTAGTCCAACTTGTCATCAAGAATTATTCTACCCAGCAGAAACAAGATCACTGTTTGTAAGAAATGGCTAAGTAGATGGGTAAAAGAAAAGCGATTGAAGTTATAAAGGATTGTAATGGTCACATTAGGATTACTGGTCATTTATCGCATGTACATTCTTGGAATAGTGAAAAGAAGAGAGGTTCTGCTTGTTTGGATTAATCTATGATGCTAATCAGAAGAACCAGGCAATGTGCCTCAATGACTACTGTCCGGTGGCCCTGACTTCAGTCGTAAAGAAGTGCTTCAAGAGGTTGATCGTGAAGCGCATCACCTCCATACTCCCAGAATGCCTTGATCCACTGCAATTCGCATACCGTCGCAACCGGTCCACATCCGACACCATTTCCCTGGGCCTACACTCAGCCCTTGAGCATCTCGACAACAAAGACTCCTATATCAGGCTCCTATTTAATGACTACAGCTCCGCCTTCAACACCATAATCCCAGCCAAGCTCATATCAAAGCTCCAAAACCTAGGACTAGGCTCCCCACTCTGCAACTGGATCCTCGATTTTCTGACCAACAGACCACAATCAGTAAGAATGAACAACACCACCACCTCCACAATAGTCCTCAATACCGGGGCCCCGCAAGGCTGCGTACTCATCCCCCCCCCCCCCCCCACTCCCTGTACACACACGACTGTGTGGCAAAATTTGGTTCCAACTCCATCTACGGGTTTGCTGATGATACGACCATAGTGGGCCGGATCTCAAATAACGACAAGTCAGAATACAGGAGAGAGATTGAGAACCTAATGGAGTGGTGCAGCGACAACAATCTCTCCCTCAATGCCAGCAAAACTAAAGAGCTGGTCATTGACTTCAGGAAGCAAAGTACTGGTACACACCCCTGTCAGCATCAACGGGGCCGAGGTGGAGATGGTTAGCAGTTTCAAATTCCTAGGGGTGCACATCTCCAAAAATCTGTCCTGGTCCATCCACGTCGACGCTACCACCAAGAAAGCACAACAGCGCCTATACTTCCTCAGGAAACTAAGGAAATTATGCATGTCCACATTAAGCCTTACCAACTTTTACAGATGCACCATAGAAAGCATCCTATCGGGCTGCATCACATCCTGGTATGGCAACAGCTCGGCCCAGGACCGCAAGAAACTTCAGAGAGTCATGAACACCGCCCAGTCCATCACACAAACCTGCCTCCCAACCATTGACTCCATCTACACCTCCCGCTGCCTGGGGAAAGCGGGCAGCATAATCAAAGACCCCTCCCACCCGGCTTACTCACTCTTCCAACTTCTTCCATCGGGCAGGAGATACAGAAGTCTGAGAACACGCACGAACAGACTCAAAAACAGCTTCTTCCCCGCTGTTACCAGACTCTTAAATGACCCTCTTATGGACTGACCTCATTAACACTACAACCTGTATGCTTCATCCGATGCCGATGCCTATGTAGTTACGTTGTATTCCTTGTGTTGCCCTATTATGTATTTTCTTTTATTCCCTTTTCTTCCCATGTACTTAATGATCTGTTGAGCTGCTCGCAGAAAAATACTTTTCACTGTACCTCGATACACGTGACAATAAACAAACCCAATCCAATCCAATCCTGGTTTAGCACACGGCTAAATCGCTGGCTTTGAAAGCAGACCAAGGCAGGCCAGCAGCACGGTTCAATTCCCATACCAGCCTCCCCGAACAGGCGCTGGAATGTGGCGACTAGGGGCTTTTTATAGTAACTTCATTTGAAACCTACTTGTGACAATAAGCAATTTCTTTTTTTTTCCAATCCTAATCGGAATTCATGTGACTTTACAAGTCAGACACTTCCTGATCTCATTCATGCTGTTAAAATGTGTAAGCATCTAAGATAGTGGACAGAGAGAGCGCAGATGTTTCTTTTGAAAGTGTCGATGCACCGGAGAAATTGCCTGCTCAGCCCCTCATCTCAGAAATAGTGCCACGTGGCATGATAGCACAGTGGATAGCACTGTTGTTTCATAGCGCCAGGGACCTGGGTACGATTCCCAGCTTGGGTCACTGACTTTGCGGACTCTGCAGGCTCTCCCTGTGTCTGCGTGGGTTTCCTCCGGGTGCTCCAGTTTCCTCCCACAAGTCTTGGAAGACATGTTTGCTAGATGAATTGAACATTCCGAATACTCCCTCAGTGTACCCGAACATGTGCCGTAGTGTGGCCTGTCATGTGAGAGCACCTTTAAGAAATGGGTGTTTATCAAATAGCTGTAGTGGATGTACCTTTAAGAAATGGATGTTTATCAAATAGCTACAGTGATGTCAGAATGTGGGTGGAGCTGGGCTGTCTGTCTGCTTTTACTTTCGATTTTGAGCTGGCAGCTAAAGTGTGTGTTTAGTTTCGTTTTCAGAGTTGAAGCTGCATCCAGCCAAACATTGTGAAATTTTGATCTCTGCATGAAAAGAATGTCTTCAGATCACTTGCTAATTTAAAAGTGATAACTGCTCTCAGTAGGGAATTAAAACGTGCTGTCTTTGTTAAAGAGGGTATTTGTCTTATGGATGTTGCTAGGAAAGATTAAGGGTTACTTATAGAGTACTGTATTCTTTGGGGGAAGTATTTGAGTTGATAGTTGCTAAGATGTTTACTGTGTGTCTATAAAATGTTAACTGGATTCATAGAATAAACATTGTTTTGTTTTAAAAAATACTTTAGTTCTGTTGCATCACACCTGTAGAGTGGGCCCTTGTGCGCCCCATAACCAAAATCTATTAAAAGTTGTGGGACAGGTGAACTCCATGATACACTTTGGGGTTCTCTAGATCCTGGCCCGTAATAGGCCACTGGGGGATTTTCACAGTAACTTCATTGCAGTGCTAATGTAAGTTTACTTTTGATACTAATAATGATTATTATGAAAATCGCTTATTGTCACAAGTAGGCTTCAAATTAAGTTACTGTGAAAAGCCCTAGTCGCCACATTCCGGCACCTGTTCGGGGAGGCTGGTACGGGAATTGAACCATGCTGCTGGCCTGCCTTGGTCTGCTTTAAAAGCCAGCGATTTAGCCCAGTGTGCTAATCCAGCCCCTATTATGTAGGAAAGGGTTAATTTTCATAAATAATTGTATTTTTCGCCATTCTGTTTAAACCAGTATTTTGCTCGCTGCTAAAGTGCTCATTTAAAAATGCATTAATTATTACAAAACAGACTTGATTTGTATACAAAAAATGATGTGGTGGTAATTTGGTTGCCTTTAAAACATATGGTACTTGCCAAATATTTCTATCTGGGGCATTTTATTCAATTAGCTCCTTACTCCGTGTATGATCCACCTGTACTAATCTACTTGTGTCTCCTATTTAGACATACCTGTGTTTCCGACCATCACTGCCACTGTGACATTTCAGGAATTCCGATATGATGGGTTTAACGACTCTATCTTCAATATTCCAAGTGATTATAACGAAGACCCAAGCCGGTTCCCTGAACTTTGATTTGGCTGCCTGGTTATTATGGGACTCCGAGAAGAGAATGTTAGGTGCTGTGCGTTCTTTTTTTCTCCATCTAAGAGTTTGACTTTGTTCTTCCTTTGGTGATACAAAGATATCATTTGGAGAACCTCTGGAACATTCCTAAACTGAAGAATGGAAAGTCTTACAGAAATAGACGATACAGCTTTTTTTCTTTGAATTGGAAAAATCCCTTTATTAAATTCCTGACCTTCAGTTCAAGATGTTCTATTTGCAAAATAATCCATTTAAGAACTTCAACTCTTTCACAAAAATGTACATACATATATCAATGATTAAATAATTTGGTTGCTAGAAAATTAGAAGGAAGGCATTTTGCTGTAATTCACCTTCAAGTAATTGGCTATATGAAAAGAAAATATTTGTGTAAAAACCAATTAATTACTAAAAAGCCAAATTGCCTGTTACTTTTTTCCAAAATTGGTATGCTGTTACTATTTTGATATTTATTTGTACCTCCTATTTTTGGGTACTCATTCACAGTGTCTTAATATTTTTAAAACACTATTTTATTAGTGCTCCTTATAGTTTTGCAAGTGTTGGCAAAGGGAGAAGCTAGGTTTTGAAAAAGTAACCTACACTGTGCAGGATGCAACATTAATTTTGCTGACTGTATGATGGATATTCAGAAAAGTAATGGTTAATGTTCTACAATTTCAAGTTAAATTTTATGTTTTAATTAGCATTACATGATTCTAAAAGGGAAATGTAATTTTTTTGAACGTAATTGAAAAATTACTGTATAAACATGATTGTGCATACGCATTTATCAGCAAGGTTTCAAAGTGGTGATACTGATATGGGATATTAGAAATATTCCATTGCTTCCACTGGAATTGCATGGAACTTCCAGTAAGACCTTGAGGTCTGTTTGGCTGTAGTGTAGTACTGCATTGTTTAGCCATGCCTGATGATGATTTATCCTCCCATGTGGTGAGAAGACAAGTGACCAAAAGTGGCCAGTCAGTTCCCATTGAATATGATGATGATTCCTAACCTTTTCCACTTGGAAAGACTTGTTCTTTGTATCAAATAAACAACTCGGCTGCAGTTGATGCAAACATTGTCACACTCAGAATTCGCAATCTATAGAATTCACAATCTACACAGTTTGAAAGTATATTTTGTACAAAAAATGTTTAAAAAGAACTAATATAATATCCCCAAAAGCTTTTCGAATACTGTTCATAAAGCACTAGCTTTTTGGTGAACAGAATTGTTTCAATTTAATGAATGCACTGTATATAACCACACAAATAAGATTTTCTTTAAAAAAAAATCCAACTCCTTTTTAACTTTAATGCTTGTATAACCATGTTTAAAGTCAAAGTAGGACTATCCAAGTGAGAACTGTCTGAAGGCTACCTCACTCGTGGAACAGAGTAATGTGACTCACATATAGCCTGAGTTATATCACATTTCTTTCTTGTAATTGATTAACTTGTCTTGCTCATGACTGCTGACTCTTAAGATGTGCAATTTCTTTCAAATCTTAGGCCTCACTAGTTAAGTGCGAGGAGTTTTGATCTCTAAAGATTATATAAAATTAACATTTCACAAATTATTGGAATCTTTCCTCCAAGCTAATGAAAATGGAAGCATGAAGCATTGAATAGGGATGTCATGATATGAAAGTGTTAAATTGGATAATTAGTTTTAAAGAGAAAATGTATCTTATAAATGTATCAATATCTTGTGGTATTGGTATGATGGAAAACTAGCATTAAGTTGTTTACCAAATGTGCTTTGTACAAATAAATATAGTTCAAAACCCAGCGCATTTGTGCTTGCTTTCTTTACATCGTTTTTAGGAATTTTATAAAGACAGTATCATAAAATGAGTAACCATTGTTACTATTAAAGACTTGTTCAAATTATTCAGCTATGATTGTGATTTTCATTTAAGTCAAATTGTATTTTCCTATTTGTATTTACCATTAAAAATAATATTAGATTTGCTTGTTGCTGCTTTTTACTTGTCAGAGTGGTTTGACCTTGTTTATATGCATAATTGGTCACCCCACTGATTTATTGGTATCAGCTATGTTACTGTGGAGACTCCGAGTAGATGACATCTCTACTTTTGTGAATATGACTGTATAAGATTACCATTTAACTATCACGTGCAGCAATTCAGAGACCTCAAAGTCCTTATGCTCCTTCAAAATGGATCATCCACTTGTTTTATTAGGTTGGGATGCCGTGTGTGGCAGGGGGAATAGAGAAAATAACAGGAAAAAAGAAATGAACTGGCTCGCATGAAAAGTGTACACTTGTGCATTAGGAGCAGAAGGCCATTGGGCCCCTCAAGCCTGTTCTGCCCAACGCCATATTGTGCCTACCCTGATGACCTTTAACTCCCTTGTTCATCAGTAGAAAGGAAAAAGCGATCTTTTGCCTAAACTTGTGATAACTGTTATTTAGAATTCTGCAGTTACAAAGTGTAGATTTGACTTTGATTTCCCTCTTTTGAGTTTTATCAGCCAAATATGTTTGTGGGCATTGGAACCAGGGGCTAAAAGGGTATGTTGAAGGTAAGAGAGATGAACACATGGGACTGTCACTTGCACATCTATTTGAATTGGGAATTAATGAGGACCAGCTAACAAAGTAAAATTGTGTTATTGCAATATTTTGCTGCCATTAGCGACTGCCAGGGTATGATATCCAGTAGATTATCCTAATTTAGTTTTTCATTTTTGAACTTATCCATTGCTTATGGTGTGCGTAGCATTTGACTTACATTATTCCTGGCTTTAACTTAAGTTTTTCTTGTGAAGATTGTAAGGATATTCCTGCTGTCCATTCAACCTTTTAGGTTAATTGGTGAGTTTTGCAAAACTATTGAGATACTTCTGATACAGTTAATACATTCTACAAACTCAAAAGGGCAGGAAAATGTATTCCCATATATCAGTACAAAAGCAAAAGATGTTTACAGGGCATAATGGAACTTCCATCCAAGTTACTTGAGTATTGTAATATATGTCCAGTTTTATAAATTATGTGGAATCGAAGTCCAGGTTTAATGTGTTTTGTATCGCACTAATGAGTGGAAAATTAACTGCAATTCTGAGAAAACAACATTCTATATCATGGGGATAAGGTTTCATGTTTTGTTGTCTGAGTAAGGAAATCTGTTACACTAGCCAGTCTATTCCTAATAGGCTATCTTATTGGATCAGGTATCTGGATCCCTTTTGCTCTCCAGAAATGGGTCTAATTGACTAATTTTCTTACTTTCATTACACAAGCCCATTATCCTATGATTGAAAATCCTACGCCTAAGGTCCCAATTTTTTATTTGTTTTGTGCTGTTTCATCAGATCAACTTTTTCAATCTTACTGCTAGTCTTCAATGAGTACAGGCTCAACTTCTTTCCCCCAAAGTGTTGCTAATATCTAGTTCATAATTCATGTTCTAAAATGTAACTTTTAGCTTTGAGGTTAGAGTATTAAAGTAAGATAAATCCTGAACAAGAAACTGGTAATAATCCTGAAGTGAATGCAATTCAAAGAAGCTGCTAATTAATTGCAGTTAAAAGTTAAGGCAAAGAGAGATGTAAACACTTGAGCATCCATTTCGGCTAGAGCCAGGGTGTCTCTTGTTAACTCCGCAAAAGAAACTAAATGCTCGCAATTTTGTGAGAGAGAACCATGAAACTTCATTTGGAGAAATTATTCATATTGAAATGAAATGGCTTATTGTCACAAGTAGGCTTCAAATGAAGTTACTGTGAAAAGCCCCTAGTCGCCACATTCCACCGCCTGTTCGGGGAGGCTGGTACGGGAATTGAACCGTGCTGCTGGTCTGCATTGGTCTGCTTTAAAAGCCAGCGATTTAGCCCAGTGTGCTAAACTTACCCAGAATCCAGGAAAGCATTGGAATTAAAAGGGAGGAAAGTGAATGAACCATACCTTTTGAAATATTTTAAGGGAACTCTTGGGGATGAAGTGGGGTGTTCAAAAGTTGAACTCAGGTAAACTAAGTAATTAGAATTAGTCTTAAATTCGTGGTATTTGCTTTGTTTAATTTCTTTTTATATGCAATAAAGTTTGTTCTTTAAAAATATTCTTGTGACAGTTCCGTCAGTTAATTGTAGGATGTTCAGATTTCTTTAATGGTTCCCAACAGGATTGTAACAAAAGATAAATGTTTTAAATCCATTTATTTTCTTACACAATTTTGTTGCATCCAATAGTTCTCTTCCAAACTGCTTTATTGGTTACCATTTCTGTTTTTCAAGATGCTGATGCAAAGCTTCTGTATGTTGGGGCATTGTCAGCTGTCCCTCTATTTGAGGATTAGGTTTACCCTGTCAAATTTCTCCCATGTCTCTTAAACAGGCCGATTCTCTACCCTCCGAACTTGGGCAAATAACCAGGATGTCCCACAAGGTATTGGGTTTCAGAGTACAGGATTTGCTTCCTTTTCTTCCCTGTGCTGCTGCTTCATTTAGACATTAGGACTCTTAAGTGTGATACAGTTGATGCTGAAGTTGTTCCCATTTTGAACAATTGGCAGTAAGCTTCTCCCAGGCATTGATGTCTGCCATGCTTCAAGGACAGGTTGAGTGTCTTTGAGGCATTTTCTTTGTCCTCAGAGCGTTAACCATTTGTGCTGTGAGAACGTGACTGGGCAGGTGATGCACTTTTCAGCCATTCGGACAGTTCAGACTATCAAAGTTGATTTTGCAGGATTGTCTGAGAACTGTGGAACTGGCTTTAAGAGCAGTAGAAATTTGTTGAAGGTCCTCCCATTCAATCTGAATGATGCAGTGGAGGCATTGCTAAAGTAATTTCTACAGCAGTACAAGTGTGGTGAAGACAACTGCTTTTTACACTGGCACGTTTGTGGACTTGTGGAGGTATTTGCTCTCAAACACTTGCTGTAAAAGGCTGAGCCTGCACCGTGTTGGACCTTCTCGTCACTGGCATTAGAGGCAGTCCAGAGAAGGGATGTTCTTATGAGAAGTTGAGCCTGTACTCATTGGAGTTTAGAGGAATGAGAGGCGACCTTATTTTGAGAGACCGATTTCTCAGGGGCTTGACGGGGTAGATGCTGAGAGGTTATTTCCCCTTGTGGGAGTCGAGGACCAGAGGGCATAATCTGAGGAAGGAGGAATTTATTCTTGCTGGGTCGTCTTTACTGCAGAGGACTATAGAGGCTGGGTCATCAAGTATGACTATAGGTTTTCAATCGTTATGCAATCAAGGGTTATGGGGATAAGCGGGAAAGTGTTGAGGATTATCAGATCAGTCATGATCTCCTTGAATGGTGGAGCAGACGTGAGGCCCAATGGTCTACATCTGCTCTATCTTATGGTCTTTGAGGAGAGAGCTGCTAAGTTATGGGAAGTGCTCAACATATTCCAGGTTATCTCCGTTAACATATATGGGAAGAGCAATATTTGACTAGCCAAGCCAGAGTTGATAAGAGTTTTGTTTTGGCAACATTGAAGTAAGAGGCCATGTTTCTTGCATGTAGAATTGGAGATTGAAGGTGGCTGGCAAATCTGGTGTGGTCAAGTGACACTGGTTATCCTCAAAACTGCAGATCATGTAATGTTGGTCAGTTTAGTTTTCTATTTAGGTGTTATTTAATACTGCCAGAGGAGACTTCCGGTTGCGGCTATGCGGAGCTAAGTCGCACATTCGGCGGCTCCTGCAAAAACAGACTTTTGGGCTCTTTTCAGGGCCCCCAACGGCACTTTTTCGACGTTTCCCGGTGTAGGAAGGAGTTTATAACAGCTCCCTGATAGTATATGGCTTCTACTAGGAGCGGGGTGACTAAAAAGGTGGTGGTGGACCCGAAGAAGGTGCGAGGGAAGAAGAACAAAATGGCGGCGGGCGGAGACCAGGCAGCGTGGATGCAGTGGGCGGAGGAGCAGCAGGAGGGGGTGGCGATCCGTGAGGCTCGACAAAAGATCTCCGACAATGAGGACGAGATCTTAGTCCTGGCGGTAAAGGTGGAGGCGCACGAGGCGCTCCACAAGAAATGGCAGGAGTGGTTCGAGGAGATGGAGAATCGGTTGAGGCGGAAGAACCTGTGGATTCTGGGCCTCCCGGAGGGGCCGGAGGTGGGGGCCTATGTGGTCACCATGTTGAATTCGCTGATGGGAGCGGGGTCCTTCCAGGGACCCCTGGAGCTGGAAGGGGCCCATAGAGTGCTGGCGAGGAGGCCCAAGGCTAACGAGCCTCCGCGGGCGGTGCTGGTGAGGTTCTAACGGTTCGCCGATCGGGATTTTGTGCTCAGGTGGGCCAAGAAGGAGAACACGGAGGTTCGAATATACCAGGCCTGGAGTGCGGAGGTGGCGAAGAGGAGGGCCGGGTACAATCGAGAGAAGGCGATGCTGCACAGGAAGGGGGTGAAGTTTGGCATGTTGCAGCCGGCGCGACTGGGTTACCTACAAGGACTGGCACCATTATTTTGAGTCTCCAGAGGAGGCGTGGGCCTTTGTTCAGGCCGAGAAGTTGGACACAGATTGAGGGTCGGGATGGGCGATTGGGGACTGTGATTGATATGTTATTTTTATTTTTTTTGAGGCGGTGGGGGGGGGGCCTTTGCTTTGCTCCTGGTTTCTTTTTCTCTGTGTATTTCTCTTTCGGGTCGGTGAGGGTGGTTGCGGCAGGTTGAGTACTGTTTTGGTTGGGTTGGTCGGGGGGGGGGGGCTCTTGGAGGGGGGTAGGTAAACGGAACAGGGGTGGTGGACGGTGGTGAGATGGGGCCCCGCGGGGGAGGCCCGAGTCGGGGGTGAGGGGACCGGGCCTGTAAAAGGAGCTGCGTCAGAGGTGGCGGGGCCTGGGAGGTGGAAAGCGCGGGCTTTTCCCGCGCTGAACACTGGAGGGGGCGGGGCCGGGGCGGGAAAGCGAGGGTTGTTTCCCACGCTTCGAATGGGAGGGGGAGAGCCTATGGATGGGGAACGGGAGAGGAGGGTGTGTCACACAATGGGAGGAGTCGAAGGAGTGGCCGGGGTCAGCTGACTTGCGGAAGTGCAATGGGGGGAGTAAATCAGCTAGGATGGGTCCTAGCCGTGGGAGGTGGAATCGAGTTGCTGCTGCTATGGTCAAGGGGGAGCTAGAGGGGGGGGGGGCGAGACGGGGGTATGCAGCTGTGGGGAACGGGCCGTGTGGGGTGCGGGCGCGTGGCTGGCCGAGGAGGGGTCATGGCTAGTCGGCTGGGGAGGGGGGCGCGTAGCCCCCTGATCCGGCTGATAACCTGGAATGTAAGGGGACTGAATGGGCCGGTTAAGTGGGCCCGCGTGTTCGTGCACCTGAAAGGGGTTAAGGCGTATGTGGTTATGCTCCAGGAGACTCACCTGAAGGTGGCAGACCAGGTAAGATGAGGAAAGGGTGGGTAGGTCAGGTGTTTCACTCTGGGCTGGATGCCAAAAATCGAGGGGTGGCGATCTTGGTGGGAAAGAAGGTGTCATTCGAGGCGTCGAGCATTGTGGCAGATAATGGCGGTAGGTACGTAATGGTAAGTGGTAAGTTGCAGGGAGGGTGGTACTGGTCAATGTGTATGCCCCGAACTGGGACGATGCGGGTTTTATGCGGCGTATGTTGGGTCGGATCCCAGACTTGGAAGTGGGGGGCCTGATAATGGGGGGAGACTTTAGCACGATGCTGGATCCAGCACTGGATCGTTCCAGGTCTAGGACGGGTAGGAAGCCGGCGGCGGCTAGAGTGCTGAGGGGGTTTATGGATCAGGTGGGAGGGGTGGACCCTTGGAGATTTGCAAGGCCGCGGGGGCTAGGGAATTTTCATTCTTCTCACATGTCCATAAGGCTTATTCCCGAATCGACTTTTTCATTTTGAGTAGGGCGCTGATAGCGAGAGTAGAGGATACTAAGTATTCGGCAATAGCCATTTCTGACCACATCCCGCATTGGGTGGACTTGGAGGAGAGGGACCAGCGGCCGCTGTGGCGCTTGGAGGTGGGGCTGTTGGTAGACGAGGAGGTCAGCGAGCGGGTCCGAGGAAGTATAGAGAGGTACTTGGAGACCAACGACAACGGGGATCCGAGTGGGGATGGTATGGGAGGTGCTGAAGGTGGTGGTGAGGGGAGAGCTGATCTCCATTAGGGCCCACAAGGAGTGGGGGCGAGAGGGGGAGGCTGGTGGGGGAGATAGTGTGGGTAGACAGGAGGTATACGGAGGTGCCCGATGAAGGATTGTTGAAGAGGCACAACCTCCAGGCCAAATTTGACCAGGGGGCGATTTACAAATATGGGGAAAAGGCAAGCCGGATGCTGGCGCATCAGCTTCGGAAGCGGGACGCAGCTAGGGAGATTGGGGGAGTTAAGGACAGGGGAGGGAGTGGGGTTGGCATCAATGGGGTCTTCAGGGACTCTTACGAGGAATTGTACCGATCAGAGCCCCCACGGGAGGAGGGAGGGATAGGCCGCTTCCTGGACCAATTGAGGTTTAAGAGGGACTGGTGGTGGGACTGGGAGCCCCAATTGGGCTGGAGAAGCTGACCAAAGGGATAGGAAGCATGCAGGCGGGGAAGGCACCGGGGCCGGACGGTTTCCTGGTTGAATTCTATCAAAGAAATATATGGACCTGTTGGGCCCGTTGCTAGTTAGGACCTTCAATGAGGCAAGGGAGGGGGGGGGCTTTGCCCCGACGATGTCCCGGGCACTGATTTCTTTGATCCTGAAGCGGGACAAGGATCCCCTGCAATGTGGGTCTTACAGACCCATTTCCCTGCTAAATGCTAGATGTCAAGGTGCTGGCGAAGGTCTTAGCCACAAGGATTGAGGATTGTGTGCCGCAGATCATCCATGAAGACCAGACGGGGTTTGTGAAGGGGAGGCAGTTGAACGCGAATGTGCGGAGGCTTTTGAACGTTTTCATAATGCCGGCGAGGGAGGGGGAGGCGGAGATAGTGGTGGCGATGGATGCCGAGAAAGCCTTCGATAGGGTAGAGTGGGGGTACCTGTGGGAGGTGCTGAAGAGGTTCGGGTTTGTCAGGTGGGTTAGGTTGTTGTATGAGGTCTCGATGGCGAGTGTGGCCACAAACAGGAGGAGATCTGAGTACTTTTGGTTGCACCGAGGGACGAGACGGGGGTGTCCTCTGTCCCCCCTGCTCTTCGCACTGGCGATTGAACCCCTGGCTATGGCACTGAGGGAGTCGCGGAACTGGAGGGGGGTTGGTGCGGGGTGGGGAGGAGCATAGGGTGTCGCTCTATGCGGACGACCTGCTGCTGTATGTGGCGGACCCGGTGGGAGGAATGCCGGAGGTAATGAGGATTCTTAGGGAATTCTAGGACTTTTCGGGGTACAAGCTCAACATGGGGAAGAGCGAGCTGTTCGTGGTTCACCCAGGGGACCAGGAGAGGGGGATTGGCGAGCTCCCACTAAAAAGGGCGGAGAGGAGCTTCAGGTATTTGGGGGTCCAGGTGGCCAGGAGCTGGGGGGGCCCTGCATAGGCTTAATTTTACAAGGCTGATGGAACAAATGGAGGAGGAGTTCAAGAGGTGGGACGTGTTGCTGCTGTCCTTGGCGGTAGGGTGCAGTCAATCAAAATGACGGTGCTCCCAAGGATTTTGTTCCTGTTCCAGTGCCTCCCCATGTTTATCCCGAAGACTTTTTTTAGGCGGGTTAACAGGAGTATAATGGGGTTTGTGTGGGCGCGAGGGTGAGAAGGGTGTTCCTGGAGCGGAGTAGATAGGGGGGGGGGGGGGGGGGGACTGGCGCTGCCCAACCTCTGTGGGTACTACTGGGCCGCCAATGCGACGATGGTGCACAAGTGGGTGATGGAGGGGGAGGGGGCTGCATTGAAGAGGCTGGAAGCGGCGTCTTGTGTGGGTAAGAGTCTGGGGGCGCTGGCAACGGTGCCGCTGCCGCTCCCTCTAAGGAGGTGTACCACGAGCCCCGGGGTGGCGGCTGCCCTCAAAATTTGGGGGCAGTGAAGGGGGAAGTTGGGGCCTCTGTGTGGACCCCAATACGGGGGAACCACCGGTTCGCCCCAGGGAGAACAGGTGGAGGGTTTTCGGGGTGGCACAGTGGGGAAGATCTCGGAAACTTACCAGGTGATGTTTGTTTTTGTTATTTACACTGAAGGGTCTGAGAGGGTGTATATACCTGTTGTGTTAAGTCAGGGTGTTCATGTTAATTTATTATCTATGTACAGGGGGGAGGGGGGTATGGAGGGTTGCTTTTCTAGACTGTTTTGTACTTAACCTTGTTGGGTTCTTTTTTCGTTTTGTTATTGATATTTTATGAAAACCTTCATAATTCTTTTTTAAAAATAATAAATACTGCCAGAGGACAGAACCATTTGAGGTGAATGGCCGATGTCAGGTTCATTATAAGTAGTTTGGGGACTATCACAATGCCTTGATCCTGGTCTGTCTTTTGAAGGTATCGGTTTTATATCTCTTGCTTCAGACCAGTTGCAATAATGTCCTCAAAGCAATTGCAGGATTGGGATGAATTTTATTGGAACATCTAAATTGTTCGGTGGGGACAGGATGTGGAAAAGAGTGGAGGAGGGAATAGAGTTTTCATCGCAGATCCACCAGCTCTCACAATCTCAGCTACAATGACTGCTTGTTGCAACTCGCTCATCGATGGTGGTTGACCCATGGATTATAACACCGGGTGGTACAGCCATCAGCTGCCACTGTGGATGGAGTTGAATTTTTTTTTCTAGTAATGCATTGCTATCCTTAAGGGAGATATCATCCTGTGAGCGATTTGACTTTGGTCCACAGGTGGCCCTGGTGGTTCTTTTAAAAAAAAAAAAAAACAACTTTGCATGCCACAATGGTCAGCATAATGTTGGATATCTTGGCTTTTCTTCTCCAACCATATGACCTTATCTTTCAGATTTGGCTTTGAATATCAGCCTTGAGTTGTTGGAATGCTGCCTTCTGACTGTGGCTCATGCTCCCAGGCAACGAGTACAAGTTTTGCTATTTTTTACCCACCAGAAAAATTCTCATTTGTGCACTTGCAAAAATAGAACAGACCAGAAGCCGAACAGTGTTGAATAAACCTGATTTGAACTGTTTGCAGGGATACATAAGTTTAAAACAGTAGTCACGAATCAGTCTTATTTTTCTCAAAATATAATTTATTCATAATTTGTGAAGGTGCATTACAAAAGCATGAACTATATTTCATTTTATGCAATGTCAAATTTAATTTCAATACAATAGGTGGCACCACCACTCACAGGTTATATTTACAATACATATTTCATGTAATAGCCAACTGAAGTACCAATCCATCTTGACCTCATTCTGAGATCCCCAGCATTAGAGATGTCAGTCTTCAGCCAATTTGTTTTGATCTATGTGATAAGGCACTGGATACAGCACAGGCCCACCAACATGTCAGTTGTAATATGAAGACATGTGCTCCAGAACTAGCCACACCCTATTCAAGCTGTGCCAATACATCTACAGCACTGACATCTACCCAATAATGTGGATAACTGTCTAGGTGTATTGTGTCCACAATCATGAGTTTAGTGATAGATGTCATCAGCTGTGTTTTAACATGGCACTCACTTACCAATAGCCTATTCACCAATGCTCAGGTTAGGTTTCACCAAAACCATTTAGCTCCAGCCCAACCTGGACAAGAGCACTGAATTCGAGAGGGGAGAGTCATTCCCTTTGCCATCGTGGCAGCATTTATCTGTGACATCCAGTAGCCCTAGAAAAATGGAAGTCAATCACAATCGGGAAGATTCTCAACTGGCTGAAGTCAAACCTACTACAAAGGAGGAGAGTTTGGGTTATTGGAAACTAATCATCTCACCCAAAAGACATCGCGGCAGGAGTTGCTCAGGGCAGTGTCCTCGGCCCAAAAATCTTCAGCTTTTCCATCATTACATTCCCTCCATCTAAGGTCAGAAGAGGGGATATTCCCTGATTATTGTACAGTGCTCAGTTCCACTTACAACTCGTAATTAATCAGTTTGTGTGTCTGCAGCAAGACCTGAACAATATTCATGAAAATGGCATGTAACAGTAGTAACATTTGTTTAACAATTTTATTGAGGTATTTTTGGCATTGTAAACAGTTACAGTGTACAGTAATGTGCAAATATCAACCAAAAACAGTGCAAATAATCAATCCTCTCTCATAAACAGTACCCGCTTATTTATCCCCCCTATTCTACTCTAATCTACCGCCCCCCCACACCCCCACGCTGACATTTTATTCCCCGTAAAGAAGTCGGCGGATGGTTGCCACTTTCGGGCGAACCCTAATAAAGATCCCCTCAAGGCGAACTTAATTTTTTCCAGACCAAGAAAGCTCGACATGTCCGAGAGCCAGACTTCGGTCTTCGGGGGCTTTTAGTCCCTCCATGCCAGCAGTATGCATCGCCGGGCTACCAGGGAAGCAAAGGCCAAGACGTCGGCCTCATTCTCCTGGACCCCCGGGTCTTCCGAGACCCCAAAAATTGCCACTACTGGACTCATCACCACCCTAGTTTTCAGTACCTGGGACATGACGTCCGCAAATTCCTCCCAGTATCTCCTAAGTTTTGGACATGCCCAAAACATGTGGACGTGATTCGCTGGGTCCCCCCCCCCCACCCCCTCCGGCACACTTGTCTTCCACCCGCATAAATGTGCTCATCCGGGCTACTGTCATGTGGGCCCGGTGGACGACCTTGAACTGAATCAGGCTGAGCCTAGCGCATGTTGCAGTTGAAATACCCTACTCGGGGCTTACGCCCATACCCCGTCCTCTACCTTCTCGCCGAGCTCCTCCTCCCACTTGAGCCTCAGTTCCTCTGTCTGGGACTGCTCCCCTTTCATGAGTTCTTGGTAAATATCCGAGACTTTCCACTCTCCTACCTCTCCCCTGGAAACTACTCTATCCTGGATCCCATTTGGTGGGAGGCATGGGACCTGTCTGCGTATAAAGTCATGCCCCCTTGCTAGTCCGAATTTCTCCTCCAAGGCCCTCATGCCCACGAAGCTCCCCCCCCCCCCCCCACCCCCCCACCGGCCCAAGAACATTTGCCCATCCTCCCCACCCCCGCCATGCTCAGAATCCACCGTCCATGCTCCCGGGGGCGAATCGGTGGTTGTCGCATAATGGAGACCAGACCAATACTCCCACCTCCCCTACATGTTTCCTCCACTGGCCCCAGATCCACAGGGCTGCCACCACTACCGGGCTGGTGGAGTATCTGGCCGGCGGGAGCGGTAGGGGAGCCCTGACCAGGGCTGCCAAACTGGGGTCCCTGCACGAAGCCGCCTCCACTCGCCCCCAAACCCACCATCCAACTCCTTACCATAGCTATGTTGGCCGCCCAGTAGTAGTTGCTAAGGTTCGGCAGCGCCAGCCCCCCCTCGCTACGGTTCCTCTCAAGCATCGCTTTCTTCACCCACGGGGACTTTCCCGCCCAGACAAAGCCCATAATAACCTTGTTGACATTTTTGAAGAACCGCAGGATTGAAAATCGGGAGGCACTGAAATATAAACAGGAATCTTGGGAGGATTGTCATCTTTACCGTCTGCACTCTCCCCGCAAGTGATAGTGGGAGTGCATCCCATCTCCGAAACTCGCTCTTCATTTGTTCCACCACTCTAGTCAAATTTAGCTTGTGCAGCCTTACCCAGTCTCGCACCACCTGTATCCCCAAGTATCGGAAACTTTCTCCAACCATCCTAAATGGCAGCCCCTTCAATCTATTCTCCTGGCCCCTCGCCTGCACTACAAACATCTCGCTCTTAGTCATGTTCAGTTTGTACCCTGAAAACCGGCCAAATTCTCTCAATATTCCCAGTATACTGTCCATCCCGGCCAGTGGGTCCGATACGTACAGGAGCAGGTCGTCCGCGTAAAGCGAGACCCTGTGTTCCACCCCTCCCCTAATCATTCCCTTCCACCCCCTCGCAGCTCTCGGGGCAATCGCCAGAGGTTCTATAGCCAGTGCGAAGAGTGGACATCCTTATCTGGTCCCCCGGTGCAGTCTAAAATAGTCTGATGTTGTCCTATTCGCCCTTAAGCTAGCTTTTGGGGCCTGGTACAATAGTCTGACTCAGTCGTCAAAGCCCTCTCCAAACCCGAACCGTCTGAGTACCTCCCACAAATAGTCCCACTCCACCCGGTCAAAGGCCTTCTCGGCATCCATTGCCACCACTGCCTCTACCTCTCTGCCCTCCGGGGGTTTCATGATCACATTGAATAGTCTTCTTAAGTTGGCTACCAGCTGTCTGCCTTTAACAAACCCTGTTTGGTCTTCCCCGATCACCTCCGGGGGACAGTCCTCAATTCTAAGCGCCAGGACCTTAGCTAGGAGCTTGGCGTCGACGTTGATCAGGGAGATTGGTCTGTATGACCCACACGCTTCCGGGTCTTTATCCCATTTTAATATTAGCGAGATGGTAGCCTGTGACATCGTCGGAGGTAGAATCCCTCTGTCCCTCGCCTCGTTAAATGCCCTAGTCAGCACCGGCACCACTATCTCCGAGAACTTTTTGTAGAACTCCACTGGGTATCCATCCGGGCCCAAGGATTTACCCGACTGCATGGCCTTCAAGCCCCCCAATACTTCCTCAGCTCTAATCGGGGCCCCCAGTCCATCTACTAGCCCCCTGCCCACTTTTGGGAAGGTCAGTCCGACTAGGAAGCACTTCATCTCCTCCGGCTCCTCAGGGTGTTCCGAGGTATAGAGCTTGCTGTAAAACTCCCGAAACACCCTGTTCAGTCCTGACAGGTCATCCACTCTGTTCCCCATACCGTCCACTACCCTGCCTATTTCTCTGGTCCCCTCCTTCCTCCTGAGTTGCTGCGCAAGCATTCTCCCCATGCTCATACACCCTTTGCCTTCCTAAGTTGTTCCACGGCTTTGCTCGTGGACAACACTCCCAGCTCGGCCTGCAGTCTCCGTCCATCTCCAAGTAGGTCCTCCCTCGGGGCCTCTGCGTATTCCCCGTCTGTCCGGTGAATCTCCTTGACCAGTCTGTCCATTTCCACTCTGTCCATTCTATCTCTGTGGGCCCAGATTGAAATCAGCTCTGCCCTTACCACTGCCTTCAGCGCCTCCCACAGGGTCACTGCTGAGACTTCCTCTGTGTCATTAACCTGCAGGTAGTTCAGCATGCACGTCCGCAATCTCTCGCACACCCCCTCATCTGCTACCAATCCTATGTCTAACCTCCATTGCGGGCGTTGGTAACTCCCTTTGCAGACCTGCAGGTCAACCCAGTGTGGGGCATGATCCGAGATGGTTATCGCCGAGTACTCTGTATTTTTTACCCTGCCTACAGTCCCTGCTCATGATGAAGAAATCGATTCTAGAATATACTTTGTGAACATGCGAGTAGAACAAATATTTCCTTCCCGTTGGCCGTCTGGCTCTCCATGGGTCTACCCCACCCCCCCATCTGCTCCATGAACCCCTTCAGTTCCCTTGCCATCGCTTTGAGCCTACCCATTCTGGAGCATGACCGGTCTAGTCCGGGGTCGAGGACCGTGTTGAAATCCCCATCCATGCTCAGCTTGCGTGAGTCTTAAGTCTGGGATTTTCCCCAGCACCCTTTTAATGAAGTCAGCATCGCCCCAATTTGGAGCATATACATTCACCAAGACTACCCTCACTGGACCATTAGAAATCTACTACCTCTGTCTGCAATTGTGCCCTCCGCCTCAAATTGTATCCGTTTATTGCTCATGATTGCCACCCCCCTGGACTTAAGAGTCTAAGCCCGAGTGGAAGACCTGGCTAATCCAGCCCTTCCTTAGTCTGGTCTGGTCAGTCACTTTCAACTGTGTCTCCCACAGCATGATTACGTCAGTCTTTAGAGCCCTCAAATGCGCGAACACACACACCCTCTTGACTGGCCCGTATAGTCCTCTGACATTCCAGGTGATCAGCCTGGTTGGAGGGCACCTGCCTGCCCCCCCCCCCCCCCCCCCTCTTCCCGGTCAGTAATAACCCTTCTTGGGCCCGCCCACAGCCCATGTGCCACACCCCTCCCGGCAGTTCCCACCCCTGACCTCCTCTCTGTTACCAATTTAGATCCCTCCCATGTCAGCAGAATAGCTTCCCCAACCTCCTAGCAACAACAACCCTCTGAAACCTGACCCCTGCCATATACTGGCTGTATGCATACTCCCCACCGGACTTCCTTGACTAGCTTCCTGCTAGCCCGGTGACTCATCTCTCCGGCGCCCACTTGTCTCGCTCCCATTGTCAGTAGTAACATTTGTGCCATGTAAGTGCCAGGCAGTGACCAGCCCAAGAGAATCTATCGCCCTTTGACTCCAAATACATTCTGATCACTGAATTGCTCACCATCAATATAAATGATAGGGGTTACCAACGGACAGAAACTGAAATGAACCAGGCACATAAATACTATGGCAACATTGTAAGATTTGCACCAGTGAGATTTGTTTGAGATCTTCCCCACCCCCTGCTGGTGACATAATCAGGTTCATGTCCAGAAAAGGTGTCAACTTGATTGTATTAATTTACATCAATTTAAATATAACAGCTTTACACTGTAGCACTCAGCCACATGGGATGCTCCCCCCAGTAGCCTGACGTAACACCCATGCGAATCGCTACTCGTGATGACTATGCTGAAGGCCCCGACGTTGGACAGTGCTAGGGGAACCCTTCTCCGTTGGGGGAAGAGGGGTTCACCTTGTAGGGGGAGGGGAAGAAGAGAGGGGTGCGTGCTGATGACAGCATGGGGTGGGGGAGAAACAAAGTTTATTTTTCCATATCAGGATGCCATTTACAGATGTCGCATGATCTGTGGCGCCAACCTTGCTGGCCCCATCAGGCTTTGCTTTCCCAACCCAAGTGATTGTGCAAACCAGGTCCCAATTTGGCCTTTTTTTGTTGAACATTCTGCCCCAGAAGCTGGTAATTCTGTGATGGTGTGCAGGCTTTGGAGTTACACATCGATTAGGCACAACTGTGATGGAATATCATACCATGGTGACAGTGGTTGCTTCCTGAAAGCAGGTTTTGCACAGCATACCATGACAAATTAAGGCACCTGCTCTGCCAAGTGCAGCAAAGCTTATTCTGCACAATTGTCTGTTCGATCACAATTCACGTGTTTGCATGCTGCGCAAGTATGCATAGATTTCATTCCAGTCATATGGTTACAGATAGCCCTAGTCATGCATTATTCATCCATTGGTTTACCATAATGGTGCAAATGCAGCTGGAGAATTAAGCAGCAAATCTTGCAGGTGTCAATGCCTTATGGCCACACCAATTGGACAGTGTGAGTGGAATCCCATTCAGTTCCAGTATGGGTCAGAGTTGACATTGAGCACCTGCAAAGCACATGGTCAACAGTAACCTGCACAATCTTGGCAAAATCAAAGCAAATGAGATATAGTTAGCTCTCATTAAATATAGACGCGCATTAGATGACAGCAACTTTCAAGAAGTTGCAAATATTGCTAGCTCCAACCTGGAAAGGAACCTTATAGCCACTGCTAATGCGATTCTTGCTCAGGCTACAGCATGGGTAGATTTTAAAAACATTCTTACTGAAACACCAATACTCAAAACTCCAGCATGGCAGCGATTGCCTTCTCTCTCCTCCCTCTGCCAGCAGCTGTCCCTACTTGCATGTCCTCTGTTCACTGTCCAAGCTATACTGCACATGTTCAGGTAGTGAGGTTATGAGGATGCATTAGCTGGAGTGTTGAGCTCAAATGGCAGCACTTGCTTCTAATCAGCATTGCCAGGTGGCCTATCACTGCAAACACACACCCTCACCAGTACGGTGCATAGTACTTGTGCCCAAAAGCTTGCATGCACTGTGTATCAATTTCTATCCCAAAATATAGGTAGCAGCCAAACAGACCCAATTTTGCACTGTGGTACTTGACTAAGCAAAAAACTAGGGTTAAAATGATAAACCTTCACCTTTTGTGTAGAGACTAGGCATTAGAAAGGAAAGCTGAACAGTTTCTTCGGAAAGGACTGACATGACATTTTTGAAAATATTTTATTCAGGTTTTTGATATTTGAACATTTTCACAACATAGCAAAAAAAAAAAACCTCCAAAACCCTCCCCCCGCCCCCCCCCCCCCCCCCCCACAGTAACCTCAACCAAACACTCCTTTGCCCCACTTCTTAACAGCTGACAGTAAACAGCTCCTTGGAATGTCGTCCGAACAAACCCCATCTCTTGTGAAATCCCTCACTCGCCCCCCTCAAAGCAAATTTCACCTTTTCCAGATACAAAGACTCCATTTGATCCCCCAGCCACAGAGGTAAGTAAGCAAATGACCTCAATCCCAACAGGACCCACCTTCGAGCGATCAGCAAGGCGATGGCTTAAACATCTGCCACCGATCCCGTTTGCAGCTCCTGCAACTCCCGACATTTCAAATACGGCCCCCAGGGAACTGGGCTCCAAATCCTCGTACAAGACATGGTGAAGAACAAACTCCAAAAGTTCTCCAACTTAGGGCAGGGCCGGAATATATGTGCATGATTGGCTGTGCCCCTCCCACATTGTTCACAAGTATCCTCCACGCCTTCAAACAACTGGCTGATCCTCAACTTCATCAGGTTCCTTCTATGTACTACCTTTAGCTGTATAAACCCCAGCCTCGCACGAGGTTGAGGCATTCACTTGCCACAGCACCTCACATCACAACCCCTCCTCCAGTTCGATCCCCAACTCCTCCTCCCACTTGGCCTTAACCCCCACCAGAGATGCCATATACTCCTCCAAAATCCTCCCATGGATCGCCAAGATGACCCCCAGGCCCATCACCGACAGCACTCCCTCTGAAGGTGATGCCACTGGAAAAGTCGGGAAAACCTTTATCGCGTAATCCCGCACATGCATAGACCTGAAAGCCTCACCCTGCAGGATCTCAAACCTCTCTCCCAACCTCGCAAACCGCCCTTCTAGAAATACATCTTTCATTCCCATCACCCCTTCCATCGCCAAAACCTAGCACCCACCCTCGCTGGCTCAAATCCATGGTTCCCTCAGATCAACATCAAGTTCAACCCCACCCTAACCTAAAATGCTGCCGAAATTGACTCCATATTTTAGACTTGGCCACCACCACTAGGTTCCATGAATATTTCCCTGGGGCAAACAGGGACGGTGTCGTTGCCAGCACCCGCAACCTCAAAACCTTACAAGAGCCAACCTCCATACTCACCCACATTACCTCCTGCTTCCAGCTCCCGCTCCGCACCTTCTCCACGTTCCACACCCAATAATGCCATCAGGTTTGGAAGAGCCAGGCCCCCCCCGACTGTCGCCCTCTCTGAAGCACCGTTCTCCTAATCTTTGCCACCTCACCACAACAAAAGCAACCGTTCCACCCCATAACGTTTTCAGCAAAACAACCAGCAGGCAAGGAAATAAAAATAAAAACCACGGCAAAATGTTCATCTTGACCGTCAACGATAGTGGAAGGCTATCCTACCTCAATAGATTTGCCTTGACCCTACCCACCATATTCATAAAATTCAATTTACGGAGCCGGGCCCAATCCCGAGCTACCTACACTCCCAAGTATCTAAAGTGGATAGTTGCCACCCGAAAGGCAACCCCCTCAAACCTACCCCCACCCCCGAAGATACCACAAAACACTCGCTCTTTTCCAAATTTAACTAATAGCCTGAAAAAGCCCCAAATCTCCTAAGATTATATCCCGGGTTGAAGATGTATAATACCAGATCATCAGCATACATGCACTCTATACACCACTCAGCACCCCCTTCCCTCACTATCCCTTTTCATTTATTCAAACACCTCAACGCTATGGCCAAGGGCTCTATCGCCAGCGCAAACAGGAGGGTGGGACATGGGACACCCCTGCCTCATTCCCTATGTTAACGGAAAATACGCCAAATTCATCTCATTCGTGCCTTTGGTTCCTTATATAGCAATTTAACCCACGCCACAAACTTGGGCTCAATCCCAAATCTCTCCAACACCACAAATAAATAACTCCACTCCACTTTCTCCGCACCCAGCACTACCGCCACCTCCGGCTACCTCCCTTTGGCTGGACAAAGCACCACATTCAACATACGCCACACCGTCAACAACTCCCTGCCCCTTACAAACCCCGTCTGATCCGCCCACGTTCAACAACTCCCTGCCCTTTGCAAACCCAGTCTGATCCGCTCACATCACCTTCGTGAGACACCACCCAAGCGCCAGCACCTCAGCCACAATCTTGGCAACCACATTCAGCAGATATTGGCCTACATGACCCACACTCCTGTCTCGTTGTCTCTGGCAGTGCCTCCTTAGCCATCACATCCTCAAACATCTCCACCAACAGCGACACCAGCTTCTCCAGAATTACAAAATACCATCCGAATCCGGTGCCTTACCCGACTGCATCCTCCCAATCGCCACCAGCACCTCTTCCATCCCTATTGGCTCTTCCAACCCTGTCCTCTCCACCTCCAGGATACTCCAACCGCCCCCAAAACTCCCTCATGTCTGACTCAATATTCTGGAGGCCCCGACCTGTACGTTTTATAAAAAGTACTCAAATGCTTTGTTCACCAGCTCCAATGCCACTACCAACTCATCTACCCCACCCCGAACCCAAACAATCTCTCACAGCCACCTGCTGGTGGAGCTGGCCGTTCTCCCAATACTCGTACACAGACCCCTTCGCCCACCTCAACTGCCGAACTATCTTTCCTGTGGACAGGTCAAACCATGCCTGTAATTCCTTTCTCCTCACCCGAAGATCCGGACTATGCTTCTCCGCATACTTTCCATCCACCTCCAAAATTTCCTCTACCAGCCGCTGCCACTCCTCTCTTTCCTCCCTATCCACCTGAGCCTCAAATGAGGATTGACGCGACTTATCTGAAATTTATCAATTATATTGACCCAGAGAAAAAATAGTTTTCACCTAAAAAAGGGCATTAAAAAGTCAAACAAAATCTGAGCTAAACGCTTACACGCAAAAGGTTAATAAAATTAAGCACAGAGGGCCCCCAACATATGAAAAATAGATCAAGAGATACTTAGATGCCTTTATGTCAAGATATAAGTATGGTTGATGCCCAAAGGGTCATCAAGTCTGTTGGGCATAATGAATCATAGTATCATACAGCATAGGAGGCATCAATTCAGCCCATCGAGTCTGCACTGACTCTCCAAAAGTACCCAGGCGTACTCCCCCCATCCTGTCAATCTGTAACCGCACACATTGATCATGGCCAATCCACCGTTCCTGCACATCTTTGGGAGGAAACCCATAGATACGGCAAAAATGTGCAAACTCCAGTCACCCAAGGCCAGATCAAACCCAGGGTCCCTGGCGCTGTGAGGCAGCAGTGCTAACCACTCTGCTGCCCTGATTCTCTGTTCATTTAAAAATATATATATTTCCGAGAAGGCAAGCCAAGATTTTGTTTTAGCGACATTACTGGGGAAGGTGTGGGACTGGAGCAAGAAGGGGATCGGGGCTCTGTGGGTAAAGATGGAGGTGGGCTCTTGTAGGGAGTTGGGGCTGCGGGCAACGATGCTGATCCTGATGGCCCCAGGTAAGTATTCGGCGAGTCCGGTGGCCACGCCTGGAGCCAGTTTAGACAGCACTTTAAAGCTGGGTCAGGGGGAACAAGCCCCAACAATTGTAGAAGCCATCACTCACACCCCCCCCCGAGCATGAATGAGGTTGGGCTGATACAACTGAAGATAGTGTACAGGACGCACCTCACAAAATCATAATAGGCTTACATTAACACTACAATTAAGTTACTGGGAACAGTCCCTGGTCGCCATATTCCGGCATCTGTTCAGGTACAGAGGGAGAATTCAGAACGTCCAAATGATCTAATTGCACATCTCAGGGAGAACGTTCAGACTCCGCAGTGACCCAAGCCGGGAATCAAACCAGGGACCCTAGCACTGTGAAGCCATAGTACGAACCACTATGCTACCATGCTGCCCATGGACGAGCCACTGTTCGAGGTGATGGAGGATGTCGGTGATCGATGTTGGAGGGGCCCCGTGAACCATGTTCTGGTTTTGATCCTGCCCGAAGTTGGAAAGGTTTTGGAGGACAGTGTTTACATAGATTAGAACGCAAGACTGAAGGAGGCCATTCGGCCCATCGAGTCTGCAACGGCCTCGCTTCCACCCTACCCCTGTAGGGCAATTTAGCATGTCCAACACACCCACCCTGCACATCTTTGGACTGGAAGGAAACCAGATCACCCGGAGGAAACCCACGCAGACACAGGGAGAACGTGCACTCTGCAGACAGTGGCCCAGAGGGTAATCGAACCTGGGACCCTGGCACTGTGAAGCCACAGTGCTAACCACTGTGCTACCGAGCTGTTTAATACAAACTCAGGTGTCTTGCATGTGGATGTGGAGCACAGTCCCCTAGAAGCCACATTCAGGGTGTCAGACCAGCCCAAGCTGCAGGCAGATGTGGGGGCAAACGTCTTAGCCTTCGCCTCGCTGACCGCTCGTAAGTAGGTCTTGTTGGGGTGGAGTCAGCTTCTCCACCTTGTGCCTCAGCATGGCGGGGGGGACCTGGTGGTGTTTCTGCCCCTGGAAAAGGTGGTGTTCCTGCTAAGGGGGTGGCGAATGAATGGTTCTACAATTGTTGGGGCTTGTTCATCATGCACTTTAGAGTTACCATTGACTGCTGAGGGAGGTGGGTGGGTTCTTTTGTTTGTTTGGGGTTGTTTTTGTATTGTGAAAATTTGTCAAATAAAAATACTTTATAAAAAAAACACTGGGGAAACATCACAACTGAAAGTGATCCTGGAAAACCACCAGGCTGGGAAATTTCTATCCATCATCTTTGTACATTTACAGCATTTGGCTCCTTGAATTTATTTTGTTCTAAGATCGTGAATAATTTGATTGTCACCTGCCCCCATATCCTTACTCTCCTCAAAATAAATAATAAGTTACTGTGAAAGTCCCCTAATCGCCACTACAGTGCCTGCTAGGGCACAGAGGGAGAATGTCCAAATCACGTAACAGCACATCTTGCGCGACTTTTGGGAGGAAACCGGAAGCCCATGCAGATACGGGGAGAACGTGCAGACTCCGCCCAGTGACCCAAGCTGGAAATCAAACCCAGGTCCCTGGCGTTGTGAAGAGTGCTAACCACTGTGCTACCATGCTGACTCAATATATTCGATAACCCAGCCTTCAATGTTCGCTGGGACATTACCAACCCTCAGAATATGTTCATCTCCATCTTAAATGGATTTTGAAACTGCCCTCGTTTTAGATTCCTCTGAAGGAGGAACACCCTCAGCATCTATTCTCCGATTCCTAGGTTTCAATAAAATCACCTCTCATTTTTCTAAACTCCAAAGACTATAGGTCCAACTGCTCAATATTCCCTCAAAATGTCCATCACAGGGATTAGCCTTCTTTAAAATGCTTCCGATAAAAGTTAGGTGACCAAAACTGTACTCCAGGTCTGGTCTCACCAAGGTCCATAGTTGCACTAAGACTTATATACAACTCCCTTACAATAAGGACAAACATTCAACCCACCGCCCAATTACAGCATGTGACTCATGTACAAGGACACTTGGTCCCTCTGCCGTCTAAGTATTCTGCATTCCTGCAGGGGATCTTATTTTCCAACATTATACTTCACTATAAGGCCGGTTTAGCTCAGTGGGCTAGACAGCTGGTTTGTAATGCAGAACAAGGCCAGCAGCGCGGGTTCAATTCCAAAACCGGCTTACCTGAACAGGCGCCGGAATGTGGCGACTAGGGTCTTTTCACAGTAACTTCATACTTGTGACAATAAAAGATTGTCAACTTTTTGGGCACTCAAGTAATCTGTAATTTATATCCTCCTTAACTTGCTTTCCTACCTAGCTTCATATAATCAGCAAATTTAGCTACAACACAGTTGTTCCCTTCATCCAAGTCATTAATAGGAGTATAAGTAGATGGGACCCTAGCACTGACATGTCACACTTCTATAGTTAAGTCTATCATTGAGAAAATGGGTAATTTTTCTGGACTTTATCCTGTTAGCCAGCCCTCTACCCATGCTAAAAAAAAAAAAAATCACCCCAGCCCACTAAGCTCTCATCTTGTGTATCACCCCAGCCCCCTAAGCTCTCATCTTGTGTAGTAACCTTTTACCCGGCACCTTACTGGATGCCTTTCAAAGTTCAGGTACACAACAGATACTGGTTCCCAGTTAATGACTCTTGTTAAACTCTACAATTAGTCAAACACAATTCCCTCCTCTCAAAGCTATATTGACCCGACTGATTCAAATCACAAAACAATGTCCCGCTGCTACTAATTTAATAATGGATTCTAACATTTCCCCAATGCAAGGCGTTAACTACCTAGCTTATATTTAGTTTCCTTCTTTATGGACCCCTCCTTTCTTGAACACAACTTACTTCAGTCCCTACAAAATACAATTCTCAATGCTAATTAAAATGATCCGCAAGCTCCCCTAGTATATCAGCCACTTACAACTGAATACAGACCAGCAATGGTCCAGATTCAATCACTGGTTTATATAGTGTTCTCAACTCCAAACATGAAGCAACAACTGGCACCTAATGTGGGTTGAGAAAACGCTCCAGTTGTCACTTACTGGAAGTGAGCATGTGCGAATAGAATCTGGCAGGTGATATCTTCCAAAATGCACAAAGTCAAAACTGTACCGAACTATTTGTTTACACCTCTAGGAAAGACAGAAAGCAGAGAATCAGCATTGAAAGTGGCTTTCAAAGTCGGTTGGCCAGACTAGGCTGTTAAGCTGCTCCAGTGCAGCTTTGAAACCAACAAAATGGGGTAAGAAACTTAATTAAATTTGTATTATCTTTATTTATAACTGGTTTAAATATGAAAATCGCAATCCACTTCACAGCAGATTCACAAATTATATTCCATCACACATCCGATGCATTTGAATTCAAGTTTTTACAAAACATTGAACACCTTCTTGAACGCCTGTCTAAAGAAGTTCCAAACAAAAAGAATAGGATCTATAACAGGCTTTAAAATAGCTTTTATTATCAAAGCTCACATGTAAAACAGAAATGGTTTTCATAAACTGTACAAGACCATGGCACATACTGCAGCCAAAATTGCTAAACTGACAGACTTGTCAGTATCAAGGTAAAGAAAACTATTTTCCTTAGACGCTGCACATTAAATCCAGTTTGTGCAGATGCCCACCTCTTTGAAAAATGTGCAATACACGAGTGATAAAGCAGGGAATATCAAAGTACGTTATTTATTAGAGCTACATACAAAAGCAGACAAAGCCACTTAAAACTAAGAAAGCCAAATAAACAGTGAACTACATGAATTCAAATCTACAGTCACAAGGCTCATAGGATATGTAACTATCTACATCAGTATTGGTTGAGTATCTTTAGACAAATATTACACATTACTGAGGTTCCTACTCTTGTCAAGGAGATCCCTGTATACATTTCAGAAAAAGCTTCTTACTGGCACACCAATCTGATGTTATTAGAAGTGCAGTTTCACTTCCTGAACCAAGTCATCTGTCCACCTCTTTCACAAACTGTGTTAAACAAGGCAGGTGCCAAGGTCACCACTTTCTAATTGTAGAAAATATAACAGAAGGGCGACACTTCAATTCTGACAGAAAGCACTGCTAAAAATAATCACTTCACATTAGGAATATAAATCAGCTTTCACTAAATTTATTCACTCATGTCCATGTCTTCTTCATGGTGGTCATCGCCATTGACCTTTGACTCTTTAACAACATCTGTACTTTCTTTGTCGTTTGGTTGTGCTAACTCTTTCAGTTTTGGGGACACTCCAGATTCAGAAACTCTCTGCTCTTCCTTCCTTTCTTTTTCACTGTCATATCCTTGTTCCTCTTCATCATAATCTCGTGTAACCTGCATAAAGTAGGAAACTTTGAATACCATTGTCCAATTCAATAAATCAAAACGACCCAACTGAAATTTAGAACCTCACGCTCCCACAGAACAGTAATAATTCAAGCCAGTACAAATTTACGGAAGGAGATTATACCTTTTCTAATATTCTGTACACTTTCTGATTTACCTTCACATCTCCCTTTTCACCCTCTGCTTTTTTCTCCCTCTCCTTCTCTCGCTCTTTGTCTTTGCTCTTTTTCTTTTTGCTAGATGATCTCTCCCTTTCCTCCACTTCTCTGCTTCGGTCTCGGTCTTTGTCCTTTTTCTTTTCTTTCTTGTGCCTGAAAAATAAAGTTGGTCAACATCATCTACTTCAGACAAGGAAAAGCTTAATGTTTTTCTTTGTGGAAAAAGAAATGAGGAGAGGGGACAGGAAAAGCAAATAGGTTAAGGCTTTGGTTTAATCTTTCATTGGAAAACATAATACTGAACTAAAGTGTCAGCCTACATCACAAGCTGAAATGCTACAACAATTCAGAAACTTCTAACTAAATCAACAATGCTACCACTTGAGCCAAAGTGCACGCACACTGGTGTTCTATTCAGAACAGAATTGATCCTGGAAACTTGTGCAGTATGCTAAAAATTATAAATGTTCATTAAAATATATTTTCATGAACAGTTCATTAACAGAGTAATTTAAAATAAAGTCCAGGTCTCAAACAATTACCTTCTTGGGGATGGTGATCGTGACAGTTTACGCTTGGGTGATCTTGACTTCTTTGGGGACCTTGAAACAGTCCTACTTCTTCTACGCCTTCGTTCTCTTTCTCGCTCTCTATCTCTGTCAATGGGAACATTTTAATTATAGCATTCCATTTCAGTTGCATAATAATCCTGCACTTGTATGAAGTATCACATAAAAGCAGAAAACAACTATTTCCATTGACCTCCTTGGTTTCCACAGTTCATACTTTTAAAACTGTCAAAGTTCATGCAACAACCATTTTGAAAAGACAAACCTTGCTATAAAAATAGCAAACGGTTAAGTTCTAAGGAAAAATAACAGGAACTAACATCAGCAGCCCAGTTTCCAAGTAAATTTCACTCTCCATTTGGGCTCCATCCCTGCAACTCCCCCTCAGTGAGGTGGGGTTGCGGGGATGTGCTGGAAGATTGGGCCGAGGTAGGGTGTCCAGTTGGGTTGAGGGGATGGGGCAGGATATTGGGTCGAGGTAGGGTGCTCTTTCGGAGGGTCGGTGCAGATTCAATGGGTTGAATGACCTTCTGCACGAAGGATGCTATGAACACAAAGACTCCTGTAACCGCAAAAAAAATGGCAATTTCCATCAAATGTACAACAGACAAATATATTAAAATTCTGTTTCCAACTGGACAATAGATGTTGATACACGCTAAACGGCTTCAAAGGTATTTGCCATTGAGCAATACAAGACCTTGCCCTCAATTTTCTTATTTTCCATTTGAATCTCTAAAAATGCTTTAGTGGTCTACTGAATGATGGGAGGCTGGAGAAAGAAATACAACCCTGTCCTCATTCTCTCTACTCTACATATCCGCTCGCATTTTTCTTGAATGCATACCTGCTAGGACTGCGAGACCGCCTGGCTGTGCTGTAGCTTTTGGGGGGTGTTTTTGATCTTTTTTTCTCTTCCTTCTTTTTTTCCCTACAAATGTATTCAGGAAACATAAAATTAATGCTAAATGGTTCTATAACTTGCACCAACAGTTCAACTATACAAAGAATCCCTTTAAAATCCATGTTAATTCAGTGACAGAAACAGAAGAATCGAAACAAAATGCGTACACAAACATCAAAAATTCAAACAAATCTGCTACAAACCTCGACTTCGATATACTTCTAGATCTCCTGCGTTCTCTTGAGCGCGATCGTCTTCGTCTTGGACTTCGTGATCGTCGCCTGCTCCTAGATTTTGAATGCGAACGCCTTCTAGATCTGCTCCTGGAACGCCTATTAAAAACACAGGCTGTGTCAAGTACAAATAAACCTAATATCACCATCATTTAACAACACAACTTGTGGTTAAAAGAATGGGTCAAGACGGAAGTAGCTGGAAAGTAGAAACCACTGCTTAAAACAAATTATAAAGCACATACTGAACCTTACAAATGGGTTAAACTTTGCAGTGTGAACTTCAAACATGCGTGACAGAAAAGGCTGTTAGGCAGGATGCGGTCCTATGAAAGGACTTCCAAGTGAACCGTTCTTAATTATAACTAGAGTACAAAACATATTCTAGTGGAGCTGGGGGTTCAGTGAAAGAATGGAAACAGATGTCAAACTAAAAGACGTGCAGGTTAGGTGGATTGGCCATGATAAATTGCCCTTAGTGACCCAAAACGTTAGGAGGGGTTATGGGGATAGGGTGGAAGCGAGGGCTTAAGTGGGTCGGTGCACTCGATGGGCCGAAATGTCTCCGCTCATTCTTACCACCAAAATGCCCTTTATAGCCAAGTCCAGATCATGAATATACATTTAAAAACAGCATTTCTGGGGGACACCAGTATGTACTTCACCCAGTCAGAGAAACAACCATTCACCACTACTGTTTTTTGTCCAGTAGCCAATTTTGTACCCATGCTGTTAATCCTTTTAATGCTACGGGTTTCAATTTTGCTAACAAATTTATTTTGTGCTCATTTGAAAATCCATAATCATAATATGCAGTATGCTATCCTCATCAATCCTCACTGTTGCTTCAAAGAACTTGTTTTTAAGCTCGTGCTTTTCAAAATGCGAATTAATTGTATTCTAGATTACAATCTCTTTGTTTCCCCACCATCATAGACTCAGTGGTCTGTATGAAGAACAAAACAGCACAGGAACAGGCCCTTTGGCCCTCCAAGCCTGCGCCAATCATGGTACCTGCCTAAACTAAAACATTATGCACTTACAGAGACCGTATCCTTTCATTCCCACCCTATTCATATATTTATCCAGATGCCCCTTACCCTATTCATGTTTGTCTAGGTGACCCTTAAATGCTGCTATCGTACCCGTTCCCACCACCTCCTCAGGCAGCGTGTCGCATATATTTACCAGCCTCTGTGTAAAAAGAAAACTTGCCCATGTACTTGACTCTCCTACCCTAGGAAAGACCATCTGACTATCCAGAGTTTATCTAACCTCTCCTCATAGCTAATGCCCTCCATACCAGGCAACAGCCTAGTAAACCGCATCTGTAACTTCTCCAAGTCATCCACATCCTTCTGGTAGTGTGGCGACCAGAATTGTACACAATATTCCAAATGAGGCCTAACTAAGGTCCTGTACAGCTGCAACATGACGTGCCAATTTTTATATTCAATGCCTCGACTGATGAAGGCCAGAATGCCATTTGCCTTCTTGACCACCTTATCCAAATGCGTTGCCACTTTCAGTACTCGCAAGAGTTCCACCATTTATTGTGTAATTCCTACATGCATTGGACCTTGCAAAGTGCATTGCCTCACACTTGTTCAGATTAAACCCCATCTGCCATTTCTCCACCCAAGACTCCAACCAATTTATATCCTGCTGTATCCTCTGACAATCCTCTTCACTATCCACTACTCCACCAATTTTTGTGTCGTCTGTGAACTTGCTAATCAGACCAGCTACATTTTCTTCCAAATCATTTATATACACCACGAACAAAGGCCCCAGGGAACGCCGCTAGTCACACCCTTCCATTCAGAAAAGCACCCTTCTACTGCTACCCTCTGTCTTCTGTGCCCAAGCCAGTTCTGTATCCAACTTGCCAGCTCTCCTCTGATTCCATGTGACTTCACCTTTTGTACCAATCTACCATGAGGTACCTTGTCAAAGGCTTTACTGAAGTCCATGTATACATCATCTACTGCCTTTCCCTCATCTATCATCTTTGTCACTTCCTTGAAAACTCGATCAAATTAGTGAGACACAACCTCCCCTTCACAAAACCATGCTGCCCATTACTAATAAGTCCATTTGTTTCCAAATGTGAGTAAATCCTATCTCTACGAATCTTTTCCAATAATTTCCCTACCACTGACGTAAGGCACACTGACCTATAATTTCCTGGATTATCCCTGCTACCCTTCTTAAACAATGGAGCAACATTGTATCCTCATTGGCTACAGGTAAAGTTCCAGAGCACTGGAGAGTAGCCAAAGATTACTGTCAAGGCCCCAGCAATTTCCTCCCTTGCCTGCCTCAGTATTCTGGGGTAAATCCCAACAGGCCCTGGGGACTTGCATACTTTAATGCTTTTTAAGATGCCCAACACCTCTTTATTAATATCAACATGATTCAGAGTATCAACACACTCTACCCTATAATCCTCATCCACCAAGACCTTCGCTTTGGTGAATACAATGGCAAAGTATTCATTTAGTATCTCTCCCATTTCCTCTGGTTCCATACATAGATTCCCTCCAATATCCTTGAATGGACCAACCCTTTCTCTGGCTACCCTCTTGTACCCTGCAGTTGCAGAATTACTTCATTTTAAAGACAGGGGTATGACACATGAAATCCTTCAGTCAGCTTGCCATCACTCATCTATGGGGAACTAGAGAATTGTGGCCAGAACCGGTCCAATTTACACTCTTTCTTCCCTCAGTAACCTAGGATACATCCTGTCCAGATCAGACAACTATTCTACTTTTGAGGAATTATTTAACAACTTCCTGTTTTTGAATCTGATACTGTAATTATCTCCTCCTGCACTCTAAATTGACAGATGCTCCCATCTTCAGAAGTACGAGTACTGTGCCATCTCCGTCCACAAGGATATCTCTTTTATGTCCCATTCTTCCTTTCACTATTTGTACATCTGTATAAAAAAAATCAGAGCTATCTTTCCTGTTAGCCACTAATCTATCCCCATGCCTTCTTCTCTGCCCCTCTACTTTCTTAGCAACTATTTTTATACTCACTAGAGTGTGGCATTGACAATAACCAGAGATTACTACCTATGAAGTCTTGCTTCTTTAAATTCCTCCTGTGCTCCTGAAACTCAACGCAGGACTCACTGTTTTATGTTCCTATGACTGCTGGCCAGTTCATTTCTGCACCCAAGCCTCAATATTGCCTGCATCCTCTCAGTAATGCCCAAGCAAATCTAACAAGTGTCCGTAAAATACATCAATATCTTATTCCCCTACACACCCTCTTCCCCACCCCTGTCCACCTATGCACTCCATCGTCCTACGCAAGCTTCCCTGCCACCAACATCATACTTGATCGGTGTATTATTGAAAATAGGCCCTTTGCAGGGCGAACGTTTCTAATTTTGCACATCAGTAGGGAAATGGATTTGTTGGTAGAAAGTTGAATTTTCAGCATGAATTTCAGTAAACTGACAAAGCAAATTGCATAAAATTTCTTGCATTACTACAAGATGTCAAATCGCTTATCCAAACCATCACCCATTTCCAACAAAATCCTCAAATGAAATGGGAACATTTCCCTTATTCTCACCTATGCCTTGACCGGGAACGCGACCGTCGCCTACGCGAACGAGACCTCGATCGAGAATGTTTCCTTTTGTCATCCTTTTTGTCTGAAATAAGAAAGCCAAAGTATTGGTAGAATTCAAAAGTAACAAAAATATATTCAAAGCCATTGCTGTTTTGCTTTGACAACAGAAACACATTAATTCAACTTAAAAACTGTGGCTACAGTGAAGAGAAAGCACATTGATTTGTATTAGTGAGTTAAGAAAAAGGGTAAACCAATACCTGAAATAATCCAAAGTGTTGACTCTTTGCATGATAAGAACTTAGTTTTTGTTTTACATCACTTGCTAAATTTTAAATGACGACTCTGCCAAAAAGCATGGAATTACTTGGAAATTATGAAGTGTCATTTTTGTTGCATTGCTGTTGACATTAACTAAGTGTGTTATTGTTATCAATTGGCTGTAGTTCCATTCACAAAACAGAAACCTGAAATGCCTATGCCAACATAGTGGATTAAAGAGAGCGGTTAGTTGTCAAAATATTGACTACCTGTCACTTTCAGTTATCTAATCACTCTACTGAAATATACAAGAAATTAACTTACTGTACTGACCAGTAATGCACCTATAGTTATTACTATCAAGAGAGCTTTGATGATTAAAATTAATTTAATTGAAAGAATTGTTGATCAATTTACCAAAAGCACAATCAAAACGTGATTAGCAAGTTCGCGAATGACACCAAGGTTGGTGGAGTGGAAGATAGTGTTGAGGATTGTCAGAAGATGCAGCAGGACATAGATAGGTTGGAGACTTGGGCAGAGAAATGGCAAATGGAGTTTAATCTGGACAAATGTGAGGTAATGCATTTTGCTAGGTCTAACATAAGAGGGGAAATATACTGTAAATTGCAACACTCTTAGGAATATAGAAAGTCAGAGATCTGGGTGTGCAGGTCCACAGATCTTTGAAGGTGGCAACACATGTGGACAAGGTAGTCAATAAAGTATACGGAATGCTTGCCTTCATTAGATGGGGCATAGAGTATAAAAATTGGTAAGTCATGCTACAGTTGTACAGAATCTTGGTACATCTGCACTTGGAATATTGTGCACAATTCTGGTCGCCACACTACCAGAAGGATATGGAGGCTTGAGTGGGTGCAGAGGTGGTTTACCAGGATGCTGCCTGGTCTGGATGTTAGCTATATGGAGAGGCTGAATAGACTCGGACTGTTTTCATTAGAAAGACAGAGGTTGAAGGGTGACCTGATAGAGGTCTACAAGATTTGAGGAACATGGATAGAGTGGATGGGCAGGCACTCTTTCCCAGGGTGGAGGGGTCAGTTACCAGTGGGCATAGGTTTAAGGTCCGAGGGTCAAAGTTTAGAGGAGATGTACGAGACAGGCTTTTTACGCAGAGGGCGGCGAATGCCTTGAACACGTTACCTGGAGAGATTGTGGAAGCAGATACATTACGACGTTCAAAAGGCATCTTGACAAACACGTGGATAGGATGGGTATAGATAGAGGGATACGGCACAAGGAAGTGCTGAGGGTTTTGGCAAAGGCTGGTATCACAACCGGTACAGGCTTGGAGGGCCAAAGGGCCTGTTCCTGTGCTGTATTGTTCATTGTTACTACACCAAGTACTTGTATATCAAACCATTTCCATATAATGAGCACAATATGGATACGACTCTATTATACAAAACTGAACACACGGCAAATGTGGCTCTACAGCACCTTAATTTCCTATTTTACATCTAAGCTATATAAATTACTAATATCAGATATAATCAAATATTAATATATTACCAGTTTCTATAGCTGCTGAGATCAGTGACTGTGCTTCTTTAACTCTCTTCATTGCTTCTTCGATATCCTTTGAAGAGGTGTCAGATTTCAGGGCTGGACTCACAATGGCACCAGCTGCATGGTTTAACCTGAGGAAAAGAATGCATACACTGTGCAGCTCTCAAGCCAAAACTTATTTTTGGAAAATCTGATCCGAATAAGGATTACATGTAGCTTTTAACTCACAAACACTTGAAAAGGAAGGCAGGATAAAACAATAAAGCTGTTGTTTCGTTGCAGCACCTTCGCTTAATTAGCTAGGGAAGATTCTCCAAACAGTAAACAGATTGAGAACATCAAGTTACTTCTTTAGAAGCTAAATAGCATTAAGTTTCCAAATTGACCACATCATGCTCCTGCTAACAAGTTTGAACAGTGCTGTCTTCTGGCCATCTGGCTGGGACATGTGTCCCCATTCACTAAACAAACATTGATGTTTGTCCTTTTCAAGCACGTGTGCTTTGATAGAACTATTAGTGGGCCATACAAGCTGCTCAACGCCATCCAGTCTGAATGTAGGGATCCTTTAAGAGGGTGCAGGGATTAGGTTTGGAAAGTTGGGGTCATTCTCCTTGGAGCAAAGCAGCAGGAGGGGAAACTTGATGGGAGACATACAAGCATGACAGATGAAAAGCTGTTGTTATTGTCTGATCTTACAACTGGGAACACATATTTAAATGTTTGGGCAAGAGATGTAGAGAGGAATGAAGGACAAAGTTTTAAATTGTGAGTCGTAATGACCTAACACACTGGGGTGTTTAGAAAAAAAAAAAATCAACAATAAAAATAAATTTCTAACTTACTTTGGATCAACTTGAGTGATGAGTTTTAAAAGCTGATCTGCTGTAACCTGAACACAAAAATAAACATTACTACATGGAAATACAAACTATTTATTACCAGTGTACTTTGGAAATAAAAACATACCAATCACTGCAGAACTCAAGATAAATTGAAGATTCTATACTTATGAAATACTACACTTATTTCCAGCTCTTAGCACAAATTCCTGATAAAATCCTTTATTCAAAGTTTCTACCTCAATGCTTCCCATTTGCTGTAATGGTAATTTTCTCCTCTGCACTGGTTTTGGAGAATTTACATTTGTCACTAGAGAAGCATGGATGACACAAATCACTGGTTCGCAAATTTACTCAGATGGTGTCAAGTTTCATACCACCTCACAGAAGAGCAAAAAAAGGACTAGGCTGAAGGAAGCAAAGCCTATACGATTTCAAATTGTACTCAAGTCTTTATAGGTTCAAAGCAGATACAATTTAAAATGTGTTCCACTTATTAAAGTCTCACGTGAACACATCAGGAATAAGCAAGTGGAAACTTCATGATACAAGATACCTACCTCACAATAATTAGATTTCGATATCCACTGACAAATTAATCACTTTCCCAGATAAGTTACATTTTATGTTTGCCACTTTTCTTTAAAATGTTTCATTTACAGTAATAACAGAATTTATAGCCCAGTTATTGGTTGACTTTTCAGCAGGGCATGGAAACAATAATCATTGGACTCCCACAAATGCAATAGGTACTGTGCAACGCTAAGGACACAGGCAGTTGGAGATTACGTATCAACTTTTTAATTCTTTCATGGAATGTTAGCATCAGTGGCAAGGCCAGATTTGTTACCCATCCCAAATTGTCCTCCAGACGGCTGGTGAGCTGTTTTCTTGAACTACGGCAGTCAATGTGCTGTAGTAGGTACACTCACAGTGCTGTTGGGAGGGAGTCCAAGCATTTTGACCCAGCAACTGTGAAAGAATAGCAAAATGATTCCAAGACAGCATGTACATGGTTTGGTGCGGAACATGTAGATGCACCTACTAACCCTTGTGCTTAAGGTGCTAGATGTTGTGGGTTTGACCAAGGAGATTCGATTATCAGTTTCAGTGCACCTTGTATGTAGTACACACTTCTGTCATTGAGTCAGAGGGACTGAATAGTTGAGGAGATGGAATGCCACTCAAGCGAGCTGCTCTGTCCTGGATGGTATCAGATTTCTTGATTATTGTTGGAGCTGCACTCATCCAGGCAAGTAGAGAGTATCCCATCACACTCCTGATTTTTGTCTTATAGATGGTGGACAAACTTTAGGGAATCAGGTGAGTTACCTGCTACAAAGTTCCCAGCCGCTGACCTACTCTTGTAACCACAGTATCATTGTGGCGGATCAATTTCAGTTTCTGGTCAACAGCAATGCCTAGGGTATTGGTAGTGGGGTGATACAGAAGAACCCAAGAATTAAGAGTAGGCCATTCAGTCTCTGGAGCCTGCTCCACCATTCAGTAAGAGCACGACTGAACAGATGTGGCCTTAACAACACTTTCCACCTGTTCCCCAAAACGCTAAAGCCAGAGAGAAGAAATTACTCCTCGTTTCCATATTGAATGGAACACCCCATATCTTCAAACAGTGTCTGCTCCCCCCCCAGTTCTAGATTGCCCCATAATGAATCATCCATTCAGCAGTTATCCTGTAAATCACAAAATTTACAGTGCAGGATGTCATTCGGCCCATGAAGGCTGCAACAGCCCTCGGAAAGAGCATCCTACTTAAGCCCACGCCTCCAACCTATTCCTGTAACCCAGCAACCCCACCTAACCCTTTGGGCACTAAGGGGCAATTTAGCGTGGCGAATTCACCTAACCTGGTGAATTTGGACTGTGGGAGGAAACCAGAGCACCCTGAGGAAACTCCACAGACAGGCACCCAAGGCCGGAATTGAACCCGGGTCCCTGGAGCGGTGATGTAGTAGTGCTAACCACTGTGTCCCCTCAGAATCTTGTATGTTTTAATAAGATCACCTCTCGTCTTCTAAATCCAATGAGTATAGGCCTAACCACTCAACCTTTACACAAGATAACTCCTTCACGCCAGGGCTCAGTAATGTTAACAACACTGAATGTCTTAGGCAAATGATCAAAATGCCTGGCACTGTATAGTGAGAGTGCTGATTTATTTGGCATGTCCTGTCACATTGCATTAAATAGCTCTTTGCAACCTTTTTCCTGTGATGCATAAGTGCAGGTGTTCCCAAACTGGGGTCTGCAAACCACCAGGGTCAGTGATGCTGGCAGCTGCCTCGCAACCGGCAAACGCCAAGTTGCAGCACAGATTTTTTGAATAAACAAATAGACCAATACCTCTTGGAACCCTGGATGCTCATAGACTGAGAATTTCGTCCATCAGCATTTTGAGAGGCCTTGCTCCGATTGGCCCATTTGATTTATTCAGCCTCACTGTTGCTGGGCATAAAGGCGCAGGAAAATGCCAAAGATCAACGATGAGCTAGCAGGAACAGTAGACGAGAAGAAAGTGGAGAGTCAGAAGTCAGCAGCGACACTCAGGCCTCGGTGCATGAGAGGGGCTGCTTGCGCAGGGGGAGCGTGAGAGAGGTTTTTGTATGAGGGGGAGGTGTGTGTTTGGGGGAAAGAGAGGAGAATGTGTCGGATAGGATTATCAACTTTTCAGCATCACTCCTTCCATTAAAAATGACTAAAGCTCATTAAAAAAAAAAAAAAGATTTTTAGATTACCCACTCCTAACGTGGGTGCTACTTCTAGGGATTAATGTTAAGCAGCTATGGGAGGGTGTGTTGGCCAGGGCTTAATGCAAGGGGGCCATGTAGTCGGTGAATGTATTTGTGACTGTGTGCCTAATTCCTAATATATGCATAGATATAGCTAGAAAAGACTGGATTACATTTGATTTGTATTGTCACCTATTTCACAGCAGAATAGGCAGTGAGCGGCTAGGCTCTTCCAAAACCCAGTAAATTCTGGGAACAATTGTAGTGACTTTCCTGTTACTCAGAATGAGTTAGTTGAACAGCTAAATTCAAAGAACAATACAACTTCACAAATCCCACTGTTCACATCTGGATGCACTGTGCAGTTAGTTGGATGAAAAAATACAGCTGAAGTGGAAGATCAGTGGATCTAAAGCACAAATAGTAAGAAGAAATGACGTTGCCGATTAACATGTCATTGAGAAACCAGTTCCATTAGAAGCATGAAACTTGGAAGTACTCATAGAATATCGCACAGAAGAGGCCCATCGAGTCTGCAGATGCCCGAAAAACACCTGACCTGCCTACCTAATCCCATTTGCCAGCACTTGGCCCATAGACTTGAATGTTCATCCAGGTATTTCTTAAAGGGTGAGAGGCAACCCGCCTCTACCACCCTCTCAGGAAGTGCATTCCAGACCATCACCACTCTCTGGGTTACTCCTCAAATCCCCTCTCAACCTCCTGCCCCTGACCTGGTGTCCCCTCATAACTGGCCCTTCAACTCTGGGGAACAGCTGCTCTCTATCCACCTTGGCCATGCTCCTCAATCTTGGGACACCTCAATCAAGTCGCTCCTCAATCTTTTCTCCTCCAGTGAAAACAACACGAGCTTATCCAATCTCTCTTCATAACTTCATATGTTCCATGCCAGGCAACATCCTGGTGAATCACCTCTGCACACACTCCAGTGCAATCACATCCTTCCTAGAATGTAGCAACCAAAATTGGACACAGTACACCAGCTGTGGCCTCACCAAAGTTCCATACCAACTCCAACATGACCTCCGTGCTTCTGTAATCTATGCCTTGATTAATAAAGGCAAGTGACCCATATGCCTTTTTCACCACTCTATTAATCTGCTCTTCTGCCTTCAGAGATCCATGGACAAACACGGCAAGATCCCTGTGTTCCTCAGAACTTCCCCGTGCCATGCCATTCATTGAATACTTGCTTGCCAAATTACACCTCACACTTTTCAGGGTTATAGTCCATCAGCCACGTTTCTGCCCATTTAACCATCCTGTCTATATCTCCCTGTAACCCAAGACACTCAGTCTCACTTATTAACCACCCAGTCAATCTTTGTGTCATCCGTAAATTTACTGATGCTATCCACCACTTAGTCAACTATGTAATTTATATAAATTTTGTGCAGATGCCAGCATTGGACTGGGGTAGGCACAGTAAGAAGTCTTACAACACCGGGTTAAAGTCCAACGGGTTTGTTTCGAATCACTAGCTTTCGGAGCGCAGCTCCTTCATCAGGTGAATCACCCGTTGAAGAAGCTGCACTCTGAAAGCTAGTGATTCGAAACAAACTTGTTGGGACTTTAACATGATTTATATAAATGACAAGCAATTGGGGACCCAGCAGATCCCTATTGTACTCCACTGGACACTAAAACAGCTGTCTGTCATCATCCGGTCTCCGACAACAAAGCCAACTTTGAATGTACCCTCTTTCCCATGCGCATTTGCCTTCTTTACAAGTCTCCCTTGTGGGACCTTGTCAATGGCTTTGCTGAAATCAATGTGACTTTCATTATTATCATAGAATTTACAGTGCAGGATGCCATTCGGCTCATCGAGTCTGCACCGGTTCTGGGAAAGAGCACTCTACCCAAGGTCCACACATCCACCCTATAACCCAGTAACCCCACCCAACACTAAGGGCAATTTCGGACACTAAGGGCAATTTAGCATGGCCAATCCACCTAACCTGCACATCTTTGGACTGTGGGAGGAAACCAGAGCACCCGGAGAAAACCCACGCACACACGGGGAGAATGTGCAGACTCCGCACAGACAATGACCCAAGCCGGGAATCGAACCTGGGACCCTGGAACTGTGAAGCAATTGTGGTCCACAATGCTACCGTGCTGCCCTTTGATCACCTGCACACATGCTCAAAAAATGTAATCAAATCTGTTAGGCATGTCCTCCCTTTGACAAAGCCATGCTGACTATCCCCAATCAATCTTTGCCTCACCAAGTGGAAATAGATACTCATTCAGAATTTTCTCCAATAGTTTCCCCACCACGGACATGAGACTCACTGATCTGTAGTTCCCGAGCTTGTCTCTGCAACCTTTTTAAAATAGTGGGACCACATTAGCTGCTCTCCAATCTTCCTCGGAGGTCAGAGAGGAATTAAAAATTTGCGTCAGTCAGAGCCCTGTCTCCTCCCTCACTTCCCACAGCATCCTGGGACACAATTCATCCGGACTTGGAGATTTGTCCACTTGTAAGCCTGCCAACACCTGGTCACCATTTATGACAATTTGCTCAAGAACCTCACAGTCTCTCTCCCGGGTTCTAGATCTACCTCCTCATTCTCTTTGATGAAGACAGATATGAAGGATTTGTTCAACACCCTACCAATGTCCTCTGGCTCCACCCAGAGATTTCACTGTTGGTCCCTACTCTTTCCCTGGTTATCCTCTTCCCATTGATATACTTATTGAAAGAATATCTTGGAGTTTCCCCTACTTTTACTAGCCAGAGCTTTTGCAAATCCCCTCTTTGCTCTCCCAATTGCTTTCTCAAACTCCATCTTACACTTCCTGTACTCCACTGAAGCCACTGTTGATTTGCTCCCCTTGTACTTATTAAAACCTGTTTTACTTTGCATCGTATCCTGAATGTCTCTGGTCATCTATGGTTCTCTGGGTTAATGTTACTCTTTCCTATTACTCTAGAGGGAACATGTTGGACCTGTACACTCCCCATTTCCTTTTTGAACATCCCCCCACTGCTCTTCTGTTGGTTTCCCCACAAGTAACTCTTTCCAGTCCACCGTGGCCAGATCCTGCCTTATTCAACTAAAATCCGTTCTTCCCCAATCCGCAACTTTTTTTTCCAACTTGCCCATAACAAACTTAAATTGAACCATGTTATGGTCACTATCATCAAAATGCCCACCCACCATCACATCAACCACCTGCCTGGCTTCATTTCCCAGAATTAGGTCCCTGGTTAGACCCACTACATATTGAGCTAATAGCTTCTCCTGTACACATTTAAGAACTCCACTCCATCTAAGCCCTTAACACAGTGACTATCCCAATTAATATTGGGAAAGTAGAAATCACATAATATAATTACCCTCTTATTTTTATTTTATTTTAAAAGAATGTATTGGAGGTATATCCAGAAAATACAAAAACGGGAAGCCAATAAAATAATGGCAAACACTCCATATAACGCGATAGCAGTATAACATCAGAAAAATCCCCATATATACAAATACATCAGCTACATCCCCAGACAAATTTAAACAAAATGAAGTACACCCACCCCATAATAGCCAATAGTTACTGTACTCCACCCTACTCCTTCCCCCCCCCCTCCCCATTGACATTTGAATACTTCTTGAAAAAGACAATGACCAGCTTCCATCTCACGAAGAACCCCCTCATCCATACCTCTAATGGCGAACTTAATTCTCTCCAAATGAAGAAACTCAGCAAGGTCCGCACCCATGACCTGATACTTGGTGGATCCGAGGACCGCCAATTTAGCAAAATTCCCCATCGTGCTAGCAAGGGGGCGAAAGCCACAACATTGGCCTCCATCCCCACCAAAATATCAGATCCTTAGAAACTCCAAAAATCACTACTCATGGAGAAGGCTTGACCACCATTCCCACTACTTGAGACAATACATCTGTGACTCCTTCCCAGAACCCCACCAATTTTGCACAGTACCAAACATGTGGGCATGATTCACAGAAGACCTGGCACATCGTACACACTGATCAACTTCTGGGAAGAATCTGCTCAGCCTTGCCGGTGACGTACTTGATCTATGTACAACCTTAAGCTGAATAAGACTAAATCTAGCACACAAGGATGCATTAATCCTACACAGTGCTTCCCAAAGCTAACCTCTCACCTTGCCTCCCAATTCCTCATTCCATTTTTGCCAATTTGCATCGCAGAAACCTCCTCCTTCCTGGCCAACTTAGCGTACACATTGGAGATCTTGCCTTCCCCAATATCATCCGCCGAGAGGAGCCTGTCCTGCAGACTCAAGGGCAGCAACATTGGGAACGAACCCACTTCTTTACTGAAAGAGGCCCTTATTTGGAGATATTTGAATTCATTATTACTTGGCAATTGGTAAGCCTCCAACAGCTGAGTTAGGTCTGCAAACTTCCCACCCAGAAACAGGTCCTCGAAGTATTTGATCCCCAAAGGGTCCCAACTCCTTAAACCAGGCATCCAATCTTGCTTGGTCAAATCAACGGCGACCACAGATCAGGACCTTTCTGTACATGCCCTCCACGCCAAAATGTAGCCAGCACTAATTCCACACCCTCAAAGTGGAAGCTATCACTGGATTTGAGGAGTACCTACTCAGTGAGAATGGTAGAGGAGCTGAAGCCAATGCCCTTAAGGAGGTCTCCCTACACGATACCACCCTGTACCACACCCACCCACCTTGATCTAACACCCATTTCTGGACCATGACAATATTGGCAGCCCAGTACTACTCTGAAAATTAGGGACAGCCAGCCCAGTACTAACTCTGAAAATTAGGGACAGCCAGGCCACACCCCGCCTACCCCTCTCCAGATAAACTCTCTTAATTTGTGGAATCCTCCCCACCCACACAAATAAGCCCACTGACGTTTCTGAAAAATATTTGGGCAGAAAGATTGAGATTCTGGAATACAAAAAGGTACCTCGGCAGGATCACCATCTTTATTGTCTGGACTCTCCCAGATAGGGATAGCAGCAGACTGCCCCATCTTTAAACTCCTCTTTCATCCCCTCCACTAAATTTGCCAGATTTAACTTGTGAAGTTGAACCCGGTCACATGCCAGCTGAATCCCCAGAGAGCGAAAGCTCCTTCTCGCCAAGCGAAACAGGAGCCCACTCAAACGGCCCTTTTGTCCTCCGGAGATCAGGAACATCTCGCTCTTCGCCGCATTGAACTTTATCCGGAGAAGAAGCCAAATGCACTCAGAATCCAGTCAAATGGGGCAGCACGGTGGCGCAATGGGTTAGCCCTGCTGCCTCACGGCTCCGAGGTCCCAGGTTCGATCCCGGCTCTGGGTCAGTGTGGAGTTTGCTCATTCTCCCAGTGTTTGCGTGGGTTTAGCCCCCACAACCCAAAGATGTGCAGAGTAGGTGGATTGGCCACATTAAATTGCCCCTTAATTGGAATAAATTAATTGGGTACTCTAAATTTATTTTAAGAAAAGAATCCAGTCAAATGACTCCATGGGATTAGAAACGTACAACAGGTCATCCATGCACAAAGAGAGTCGATGCTCCACTCTCCTTCCCCCTCCCACCCCTTCTTCCCCAATACCCTTCCATTCTCCAGACATCCGAAGAGCCATTGCCAAAGGCTCAACTTCAACAGCAAAGAGAGTGGACACCCTTGCTTCTTTCCCCGTTGCAAATTGAAATGCTAAGAGTTAACCCCATTAGTAGAGATACTTGCTTTTGGAGCTTTGTACAACAGTCTAACCAAGTCCACAAATCCCTGTTTGATTCTCCAACTCGTCCACCTTGTCACGTACTTTTTCTGAAGCAGTCAGCCATCAAGGAAAGCTTTGCTTCCACCAAGGCCAGCCGGTCCTCATAGTCAGTGACAAACCACTCCATTTTTCAGAGCAACACACCCAGAGCCTCTAAACACAGATTAACTCTCTCCACTTCCACTTTAAATCAGATCAATGGCCCTTACAAGATCTTCTGTTTCTGGAACTAAGCAGTTAAAAAAAAGTCTACCAACTGAGCAGTAGACATTGGGCGTTAAGTGCCAACTCCAGGTCTGCCACCATCACACCTTCAACCACGCTTTTCAGTGCCTCACGGTCTGCTTGTAGCAGCTTTCCTTTTCCTTCGTTGCTCTTTGCCGCGTGCATTCCGGACCCTGCACAAAATATTGCCGACACCTTCACCTATGAGAATTGTGACTGCATTCAAAGGTACGACCGGGATTTATGGGCGAGAAAGTTCCCCCGCGTGGGAACCACCAAACACATGGCCACCATTGGAGGTTCACCCTATTATTATTTTGTACACCTCTGCGAATTGCGCACATATCTGCTCCTCAATTTCCCACCACTATCTGGGGGTCTATAATAAACACCTAGCAATGTGGCTGTCCCTATTTTGTTCCCAAGCACTACCCACAAAGCTTCATTTGATCTCCCCACCAAGATATCATCGCTCCTTAATTAATAATGCAATCCCTCCTCCTCTTTTACCCCCCGTCTTGCCTGAAGATTTTATAATCCAGGATGTTGAGCTGCCAATCTTGCTCCTTCCTCAACCACGTCTCCATGATGGCTACTATATCACAATTCCACGTGTCAATCCTCACGTTTAACTCATCATTTTTACCTGTAATACTCCTGGCTTTAAAGTAGAAACCATCCAGCCTGGTCTTACTCCCTTGAAACTTACAACTGCTATATTCCCTCTGACTTGATTGCTTTTGCATGTTCTGCTGTGTCCCTGTTCTGCTTTTGTGTTATGCTGGGTCCCTATTCTGCAAACAGTCTGTGTCCCCTCCCCTTGCCGAATTAATTTAAGCATAGCGTATGCGGATATGAAGTCAAAATAGCAGCCAAATGCCATCTCAGCATCGATTCTGTTACAGCTGTCCCACACTTACCTGTGAATTCAAGTTTGTTCCTGGCAGTCCAAGTGCAGCAAGAGTTGGGTCCAAACCAGGATTAACATTCCCAAGAGTAGCAGCCAAAGGAACACTGCTGAGCTGGTTGAAAGACAAAGAATTGTCTGAAAAAATTGATTGTGCAAAACCTTTAATTGAAAATAACCTTCACATGATTTATTTCCTGTACCGCTCCAATGTATTGTCAAAAATAACAGCATATTTACATTTGATGGAAGTCTGACTTTATGGATAGAAAATATACCCATATTATTTGAAGAATGATAAATGCTCTTTTAAGAAAGGTTAGCTAGCCTCTCTAGTCAGATATTCGATCAAATTAAGTTAAATGTACCCTGCTCTTGAGATTGAATTCTCAACTCACCTTTTCATATGTTTATCTGCATCTGAAGTAAAATACGAAATGAAAGACACCAATTTACAGTTTGGTACAAATGTAAGGTTCAAAAATAAAACTTGTGGCCTGGATTTTGTGGTGATAACAGTGTCAAAACTGCCAGCACTTGCCTTCATTATTTCACTGAAAATTGACAGCAAATATAGATTCCACACGTGCAGAATAACACAGAAATCCAGAAGTTGTCATCTAGCGGTCCTACGTTTCTCTGGATCAAGTTATGTTTCTGCAAATTAACCCCCCTCCTCGTGACTTGTTAACAGATTTAAATTGCCATTTGATGGGGGAAAACCAAATTTTAAAACATTTTTATTTTTAAAACAGTACCCAATTATTTATTTTTCCAATTAAAGGACAATTTAGCACGGTTAATCCACCTAGCCTGCACATCTTTTGGGCTGTGGGGTTGAGACCCACACGAACACGGAGAATGTACAAACTCTACGCGGACATCGACCCAGGGCCAGAGCGCAGTGATGCAGCAGTACGAACCACTGCACCACCGTGCCGCCCTGGGGAAAACCAAAATTGCTAAATCTTAGTCAGCAGTTTCGTTTGAGGTCAATGGTGAATGCACTTGCATCGCATCGCCCCCCCCCCCCACTGTAAAATCTAGCCAATGGGAATTCAGATAAATCCCAAACTATTCAATTCAGATATTTTGAAGCAATGCTGATGACTATCTGTGCTGCACATTTTAAGCCAAACTACATTTAGGAAAAGTGCCAAGAATTTTGAAAAAGTTACGTTCAATTCCAAAAGTCACAAAAATAATCATCATCTGCTTCTGAAGGCAAAAACATTTCCCATGTTATTACTGGGTTACAAAGTACACTGGTGTCAATATGCAATTAAAAAGTGGCACTTTATCCAACGTACTTTCATACAGTGCAATACATTTGTGTTCTATTATTTCACTGTTGAAATTGCTTTCAAGCATAACATACATAAATCAATACACCTGTATTATACTTTACATATTAAAATTCTTTCAACTTTAATCTCGATTTAGAAAATATAAACAGAACAAAATTCTATACAATTATAATTTATCAATAGTCCCCACCCCCCACACACTCATTTCAATGCAATTTGAAAACTTTTGGAAAAATAGTACAGACGCACCTTTATGAAACTTACAAAAAGAGATTGTGAGAATGTTAGAATCACCCAACTTCGGGGCATCTAAATTGTTCCCAGACTCTCAAATCATGAGACACAAATGAAACTTATGAGAAACAAGTCTCAGAATTTCCCCAAATCCTATTCCTAATACAGATACCAACCTTCAAGGCCTAACACAGTTATATACTACTGCTACTGAGTAATGTTTTGCTCCTCTTAACAATTAATTTTGATATGAAATCAGCTAACAATCTAAGAACATGGTTTCAGAAGCCAAACTGCAAGCATCAGGTGATGGCTGTTAATATTCAATGTAAAGCATGGTCGGAGTTATCATCTGACAGGCAAGCACATTTAGTAAGATGATATTGCCCAAAAGATATTTAAAATCTCAAACTAATTAAACGTTACTGCACCTGGGAGAACTTCAACTTTGACACAAAATTTGTTAAATGTGTGCTGCAGACAACATAATTAAAGAGATTTAACATTGTTTTAATGATGCCAATTGTAATTTGAAGAGAATAACGCAAACTAATAATGCTTGAACTTATAGTGAAATAGTTGCATTTTACTTTTCTTGGGAGGTATATCAATCAAGGTATAAAAACATGGACAAGCAAAAAAATAAATACACCCCAAATCCAGCATTTCTGTTCTGTCCAACATAAATGGGAGCACTCGACAGTGTGACCAACAATGAAACTTTCACCAATACAAATTAATAATTTCACAGTAAAGGCACACTTAAGATAGCAGTGATCATAATATGAATTTCACATTCAGCTTGAGTGAGGGAAGAGTTGGTCAAAGGCTAGTGGTTTGAACTTAAGGGCAATTATGAAGACAGCTGGAGAATTAAGGAATAAGTCAGTAGAGATACAGTAGCAGACATATAACCATCAGCAAAGATACCGAGAAAGAAGGATTCTAGGGGAAAGGTGCATCATCTGTGGCCAATTAAGGAAATTAAGGTAGCACCAAATTGAAATAAAAAGTAAGCAGCACTGCGGCACAGTGGATAGCACTGCTGCCTCATGGCGCCGAGGTCCCAGGTTCGATCCTGGCTCTGGGTCACTGTCCGTGTGGAGTTTGCACATTCTCCCAGTGTTTGGGTGGGTTTCGCCCTCAACCCAAAGATGTGCAGGGTAGGTGGATTGGCCATGTTAATTGTCCCTCAATTGGAAAAAATGAATTGGACACTAAATTTTTTTTAAAAATTAAACAAAATGTGTACAATTCCACAAAGATTAATGGTAGGTTAGAAGCTTGGGCAGAATACAAAAAAACACATGGAATTACAAAAAAAAGGAGGAAATTAAGAGTATAAGAGGAAGTTAGCAACAAATATAAAACCGAGAATAAGAGTTTACACAGTTATTTATAAAGGAAAGTGAACAGTAGTCCACTACAAATTGTCTGGGGAATTAATAATGGAAAATACGGAATATGTGGCTGAATTGAAAAAATATTTTACATCTGTCTTCACTGTAAAGGATATAAATAATATCCAAGAAGTGTGTATCAAGCGGTGAAAGGCAGGGAGCAACTTAAAACAATTCAATCACCAAAGACCAAATACAGAGAACATTGTTAGAACTAAAAGCTGACTAGTCCCCAAGTCCTGATGGACTTCAACCTGGGGTCTTAAGAAAAAGTGCTTGTTGAGATAGTAAATGCACTGGTTTAAATTTTCCAAAATTCCCTAGTCTGAATAGGTCCAATTGGATTTGAAACTGCAATATCTCTATTCAAGAGGGGAAGACAAAATAAGAAACTACAGGTCAGCTAGCTTAACATCTGTCATAGGGAAAATACTGGTATCTATTATCAAGGTCATAGTGTGTCACTCATAGTACAGTGGGCAACATTAGTATAGTACGAAGAACACCAGGTTAAAGTCCAACAGGTTTGTTTCGATGTCACTAGCTTTCGGAGCGCTGCTCCTTCCTCAGGTGAATGAAGAGGTATGTTCCAGAAACAAATGTATAGACAAATTCAAAGCTGCCAGACAATGCTTGGAATGCGAGCATTAGCAGGTGATTAAATCTTTACAGATCCAGAGATGGGGTAAACTCAGGTTAAAGAGGTGTGAATTGTGTCAAGCCAGGACAGTTGGTAGGACGTGTGACAACGCAGAATCGCCGAGCAGAAACTTATAGCCAAGTTCTGCACACATGAGTGCGGCCTCAACCGGGACCTGGGATTCATGTCGCATTACATTCATACCCCACCATCTGGCCTGCAAAATCCTACCAACTGTCCTGGCTTGACACAATTCACACCTCTTTAACCTGAGGTTACCCCATCTCTGGATCTGTAAAGATTTAATCACCTGCTAATGCTCGCATTCCAAGCATTGTCTGGCAGCTTTGAATGTGTCTATATATGTGTTTCTGGAACAGACCTCTTCATTCACCTGAGGAAGGAGCAGCGCTCCGAAAGCTAGTGACATCGAAACAAACCTGTTGGACTTTAACCTGGTGTTGTAAGACTTCGTACTGTGCTCACCCCAGACCAACACCGGCATCTCCACATCATAACATTAGTATAGATAGAGGATTGTTTAACTTACAGGAACAGGAAACAGTCAGCATAAATGGGTCATTTTCAATTCAGTGGAAGATGCAATGAGTGCACTGCCACAGGGTTCAATGCTGGCACCTCAATTATTTACAATCCATATTAATGATGGGACAACATTTGCCAATGACACCAAGTTGTGAAGAGGACATGTGGGGCGCGATTCTCCACTCCCACGCCGGTTGGGAGAATCGCCTGGGCCGCCGGTCCGGTGCCCTCCCGCGATTCTCCCAAGCGGCGGGAACGGCCCGGTCGAGTTTCACGGGTCGCAGGCCAGATACCGAAAACCGCGATTCTCCGGCACCCCCGCTATTCTGAGGCCCGGACGGGCCGAGCGGCCAGGCCAAAACGGTGGGTTCCCCCCGGCGCCGTCCACACCTGGTCGCTGCAGTCGTGGGCGGTGCGTGAACGCTTTGGGGGGGGGGGGGGGGGGGGGAATCCTGCACCGGGCTTCACCTGGAATGTGGGGTGGCCCACCGATCGTCGGGCCGTCCTCTCTGAAGGACCTCCTTCCTTCCGCGGCCCCGCAAGATCCGTCCCCCATCTTCTTGCGGGGCGGACTTAGAGAGGACGGCAACCACACATGCGTGGATGACGTCCGTTATGCGGCGCCGGCCGCGTCATCTATGGGGCGCCGCTTTTACGCGGGCGACAAGGCCTGGCGCGTGTAGATGACGCGGCCCCGATACTGGCCCATTGTCAGGGCCTGAATCGGTCGGGACCGGGGCCATTCTGCGCCGTCGTGAACCTCGACGGCGTTCACGACGGCGCGGCCACTACGGCGTGGGAGTGGAGAATCCCGCCCAAGGAGTCTGTAAAGGGATAAAGATAGGTTGAATGGACAGATGAAATACAGTTTCCACTTTGGCAGCAAGAATTTTTAAAAGCCATGTTGTTTAAATTGGGAAAAATTGCAGACATCTAGCTGCAGACCAATCTGAGTGTCCAGGTGCATCAATCATGCAGGTACAAAAACTGATTAAGAACACAAATGCCAATGTTGTCACTTATTGGAACAAAGAACAAAGAAATGTACGGCACAGGAACAGGCCCTTCGGCCCTCCAAGCCCGTGCCAACCATACTGCCCGACTAAACTACAATCTTCTACACTTCCTGGGTCCGTATCCTTCTATTCCCATCCTATTCATATATTTGTCAAGATGCCCCTTAAATGTCCCTATCGTCCCTGCTTCCACTACCTCCTCCGGTAGTGAGTTCCAGGCACCCACTACCCTCTGCGTAAAAAACTTGCCTCGTACATCTACTCTAAACCTTGCCCCTCTCACCTTAAACCTATGCCCCCTAGTAATTGACCCCTCTACCCTGGGGAAAAGCCTCTGACTATCCACTCTGTCTATGCCCCTCATAATTTTGTATACCTCTATCAGGTCGCCCCTCAACCTCCTTCGATTCTCCACTCCCAAAGGTGAATGGAGAATATAGGGCGGGATTTGCAGAGCAACCCACCAGGCGTTTTTCGGCGGTGGAGGTGGCCCACCAGCGGGATTTTCTGATCCCACCGTTGTCAACAGAATTTCCTATTGACTGCATCCCTCGCCGCCGGGAAACCGGAATATCCTGCGGAGTAAATTCCACTCTCAGAAATAGGCATACTTGGGCTATAGATGTAGAGTATTGGTGTGACCACATCTAGAGTACTTTGTACAGTTTTGGTCTCCGGATTTAAGAAAGGACATAATTGTATTAGGTCAGGTAAGGTTCACTTGACTGATTGCTGTGATGAGGGGGTTATCCTATGAGAGAAGGTCGGAAAGGTTGAGCATGTATCCACTGAAATTGAAAAGAATGAGGGTAATCCTATTGAAACATACAAGATTTAGGCTGACATAAGCAACCGCCCATTTTGAAATTGGTCATGTTAAGTAGATGGGACTACAGCGAAATAGAGGGTTTTTTTGGGGGGGGGGCGGGGGGGAGAAAATCAACTGAGCTAATGGGGAAATTCCATCACCGATCTTAATGGCTTCATGCCTTTTAAGTACCACCATCCACTCACGTTAAGATTAGCTCATTTTCATCTGCTGCAATTTCAAAATCATTTGTAGAGAAAGCTGTAAATACACATCAGATATTAATCCCCTTAAAAATGAATTATTTCAATTAATTTAAAATTGAATAGCTTACTTACTGATGTCAGAGGATTTGGTGTAGGTAAGAGTCCACCTCCAGGCAGCAGACCTGCCACTGCATTAGCTGGTGCCAACAAAGACAAAGCCTTAGATTCATCAGGAATGACTCCTGTAGAAAAATTCAGATCTGCATTAGAACAAGTCCACACAAGGTAATTCATTACACATAAATACACCCAGCAAAACAAGGTCTCACTGTTTTCAGCACCTTAGCTTGTAGAAAGTACACTTATAATCTTGCTAAAATAGATTTTATGTTTTACTAATTACAACTGAAACCTTTAAACTTTTAGAATGAAATGTCATAGATGTAAAATTTGATTTTTTTGCCCTGAATCTAAAAATCAGTATATACTATAGTAAAAAATAAATAAATATCACAATACACACTACTTTTTTTTTGTAACACTGCCAAGATATTATCACCTGTACTCGATTTTTTAGTCATGAACCAAACGTAAGCAAGCACAGTCGGTTCTCCAGGGGTTGTGCTCTCAACTTTTCAAAAGATGTTTTATGAACAAGCGACTCGTGTCGGCTGCTTCACTATAAAGCACACAGAAAAATCAAGATACACAAGACAAAAAAAAGTTTATGATTTAGGGACCAAAATCATGAAAAAGTTCACTATGACTTGTTTAGAACTTACCATTAGACAGGAGAAATTCATGAATAAGCTGAAACATACTGCTCATTATATATTAAATGCTACTTTTTGTGTAAGTGAACCACTTTTTTTTGCAATGTTACTAGATATCAATTTGCCACTGTGCCCCATTGCCCCATAATCAAGAGTGACATTCTGTAAATATATATACACACCAACTGCATTTCTATCCTTTACAGATAATAGTAATTATCAGCACTGCATGTATAAAGATACTGTGTAGCACCTCAGCAAGAAAACATACAACAAGTAAAGGACACTTAAGAGAAACTGGATTAGCTGCAGAAGGCAAAACTGTTGGGTGGTATTTTCAGCAGGGCCTGGTAAATAGGTCTGGCTGAACCAGGGAAAAGAACTGTAAAACACAACAACAAAAAAAGAAAAACCACTGTTAAACAAAGGCAATGGTTCCACTTTCTGTACTGAGCAGTGCTGATAAAATTAACAGAATGCACTTAGCATAGCGTTATCAGGGTCGTTTACATCACTGAGATGTTACCGACTGTCATAACTAAAGGATTGTCTTTTAAATGATTTATGAAATTTATTACGCAGTTCACATGTACCTTTGGCGTTCATACTCAGATGGAAGAAGAATTTGATAGGAGGGAAAGAACAAAGAAAAAGGGGAAAGGAAAACAGACAGAAGAAAGAAAGACAATTGACAGCCATTGTCTACCAGTAAACAAGAGTTCCGACATGCTGCAAGTCCTTTTTAAAGCTGAGCACGTTATTGCACATATTACTTGCTTACCGTGTTTCTTGGTTGTATTTAGCTAATCCAAATCTTCATTACAGCACAAATCACAATCACACACAAATTAAATCATGCAAATAAAAAAAACCTCTACAAAGGGCCCCAGGAAAGTTAGATTTTGATGTGCATAGTACACAGGGTAATTGGTACAAGTTTCAATTCTGCAACAATGACAGTATTTTTAAAATTTGATTTATTGACGAATTTCGCTATCCAAACCAGAAATGTTTTCATCTTAACAAATTCCTTAAGTCACTTGGCTTAGTGCACCAAATCTAATTAGCATACGTTACTAGGCCAAATGTTTTCCGGTTAATGTAATGAGCACTTAAACAAAAAAATAATTTTGCAGCTGTCATGATGTACTAACTGACCTAGAGCCCTGAGAGAATTTTATTTAACAAAAAAAATCAGTGTAGTATAATGTGTGATTGCAGATACCATAAAGCACACCATTTTGGCTTACACAGCCTCATGTTGCAGATACCATAAAGCAGGCCATTTTGGCTTACACAGCCTCGTGATGCCATTCCAAGTGGATAATTTGATTTAGAAATTGAATTGTTACCAATCACTTTCTATACTCGTACAAACCAAAATAAACTGTGCCAAAATTACCTACTCTATAGTATGTTATCCCTTTCAATATATTTCTCTTTTAGCCTGCCCTTTCTTAGTTTCCTGAATTCTTTCCTTCATACAATCTAAACTGGATAACATCAAAGCCTAGAAATATAGAAACAGTGAAGAGAAAAGGTAGTTAACAAGAACAAATGATTACAACAGGACAACACATGGGGACTCTTATGCTTGCTGGCCTTTTGTAAATTGCCTAGAATCCCCTGTTGCTGCAGAGGACCCACTTTTTCAGTCATCAGGGAAGGGGCTCTGCAACTGCCTTCTCCACTATAAAAATCACACACACAGATAACAGAGAGAAGAATTTATTATTTTGGGTGATGCTCTGGGTTTTATGAAACAATATGGTTATTAAAAAGACAACTCCACCTTCACAAAAGCACATATAAAAAGCTGGATTAACCAACTTTTTAAAAACTTTAGACTAAGTTTTCCCACCCCATTAACAACCCTTGGTGTACTGCATTAAAAAGAAACTTTTTTTTTAAACTACTATTTTGAAATAGTAATTAGAATGCCAGTAGCATCACTTATTACCTCCATCTTAAGCTGGGTTTCTGATGCAAAAATATAGAATTACGTCCAAGTTGTATTTTTGTTATAATGTTGATAACTGAATTCAATTAGCTGAAGCATGAAAATTATTTAAGTAAATATTAATTCTACAGTGTATTAAACATAAATTACTCAAAATATAACACTTTCAAGATGGATGATGGTAGGGAAATCACAATTAATTTGAAATTAGTGTTGGACATTATATTGAGGTATATTGTTCTAATGTGTGGCCTCACTGTGTAATTACCAATGGTGCTGTTCACAAGACAATAATGTGCACTGCACAAGTTTGGTCCAAGAACATACCCAGAGCCAAAATGTTATGTAATAAATAAAAATTTGATGTCAAAAGTAGTTACTTTTTATCGTGCAATCCATCTTTAAATGCAACCGTCCTGCCCATAACAGTCAGTCCTATTATTTAATCTCTTAAGGATTCACTGAAGTCAGTCAGACAGGCTTCATCAGAAATGTCTCAAAATACACTGCAGCTTTAACATTTAACATTTTCATAGACAATAATGGCAGTATACCAAGGGTTTATGCTTCAATATCACTAATAACGTTTAGCATGCCGGTATATTGAAATTTACTGAAAAATGCTCCAATGGGTACAACTGAGGTGATAAAGGACCAAAGAAACCCAAGCAATAAAACACAAACCTTCTGTGTAAGGGACAACTATCAAAGCTCTGTCAATGAAGACTGTGTTTGTCAAATGCTGCGCCACTCCCACAGCGTCAGGATCATGAAACTTTACGAAACACACGCGAGACGTCACTGGTAATGGCGATTCACTAAAAGAAAAAAAAATCAAAACATGATTGAACCACAGTGTAGAGATTACATTGCATCTTATTTAAAAAATATGATTTTATAAAGATCTTTCAATCTCAAATCATGCCACGTGCATATGCTTCAAAACAGACTCCCGCCAGAGACTGGAGTAGTGTGCGCAAATCTGGTCACATTATAGGAAGGATGTGATTGCACTGGAGGGGGTGCAGAGGTGATTCACCAGATGCTGCCTGGGATGAAACATGTATGTTATGATGAGAGGTTGGATAGGCTTGGACTGTTTCCCCTGGAGCAGAGAAGATTGAGGGACGACCTGATCGAGGTGTACAAGATTATATGGGGCATGGACAAAAAGCAGGTGTTCCCCTTAGTTGAAGGGTCAGTTACAAGGGGACAAAGCTGGGGGAGGGGGGAGATTTGAAAATTTTATTTTTACCCAGAGGGCGGTGACGGTCTGGAATGCACCGCCTGGGAGGGTGGTAGAGGTGGGTTGCCTCACAGCCTTTAAAAAGTATGTGGAAGAGCAGGTGGCACATTGTAACAGTCAAGACTATGGGCCAAGTGCTGGCAAACAGGATTAGGTAGACAGGTCAGCTGTTTTTCATGCGGCGGTGCAGACTTGATGGGCCGAAGGGCCTCTTCTGTGCTGTATTATTCGGTGATTCCGCTCAACAGTCGCCATTGTTGCTTAGGAGCTTGCAATCCCAAATGACCAGAGGGTCATTGGGAAAATATTAAGAGTCCATTATAAAGTACGCAATAGCAGAGCATTTAGAAATACATATATAATCAAGCAAAGGCAGCATGGCTTCATGAAGGGGAAATCACGCCGGACAAATGCATTACAATTCTTTGAAGTGATAATGAGCAGGATAAAGGGGACCAAGTAGATGGAATACACTTGGATTTCCAAAAAGCATTTGATAAGGTACTGCACAAAAAGTTACTTAATAAGATAAAAGAGCCCATGGTGTTGATGGTAGTGTATTTGCAGGATAGAGAATTGGCTAACTAGTAGGAGAGAATTGGGATAACAGGGTCATTTTCAGGATGGCAACTTGTAACTAGTAGAATGTGACAGGACAGTGCTGGGGCCACAATTATTTACAATATATTAATGACTTGGATCTGGGAAATGAATGCACTATTGCCAAGTTTGCAGATGACACAAAAATAGGTGGAAAGGCAAGTGGTGAAGATGACAATCTACAGGGGTATAGATAAAGTGAGTAGACAAAGACTTGGCAGTTGGAATAATGTAGGAAAATGTGAAGTTACATACTTGATAGGAGCTGAATATTATGTAAATGGAGAAAGGCAATAATATCTTCACTATGCCGATCATTTATTCTTTCGCCCATTTTTATTGAGGAAATCAGCTACTGAAGCTTTTATTCCTGTGTGCCAATCACTTTCAAAGACCAAGATTTGGATGCAGATTCAAGGTTCCAAATAGGAACAAAAATCTCACCCCTCATTTGGTGCAAAGCCAGTACTCTCTTGCTAATCTGAAACTTCCCTCAAGTGTGGGGCAATGATGGGGCAGGTAGGGAGGTGATGATGAGTCTAACCAAGTTATACTAGATCACCATCGCGATCAATCCTGGATGGCACCTCTAATCACCTGGGTGGCCGTTTTATATTTTCTCTTGGAAAGTTGGAGGAAAAACAGTTAGGCCACAGGGTGGTTCATTGGTTTCCAAAATTTTTGTTGTTGAGCTATTCCAAAGTACCTTGCAACACTCGTTATACCTCATGCAACCACTGCAACATACACGTTTTTTAAAAACTGGGACCCTGAAGGAAAGAAACAAAAAGGTCATCTAATTGGGGATGGCACTATGAGAACAGTGGAACCATCAGGAGGTAATTTATGTTTGTGCAACCTGGTATATATATATATTCTGCATTCTGTTCTTTACAGTAAACATACACACACACACACAGAAGGCAGCTCTTCACTTCACAAACTTCAAGATAACAACAGTACCAATATGGATATATACTTGCAAAATCCAAAGTCACAATTTTAAAGCATCAGCAGCTTGTACTTTGGTGCAGGTTACAATCTGCAACAGTGCTATAGTTATTTCATCAGGAGGCTGCTTGGAGTATGGGTTGTACCTGGCACTTTTGACTTTACACTGAAATGATTTACACAGTAAATAAAAGCAAATGCAGCCAATCATGAACAAACTTTTTTTTTTTTTTTTTTAAAAAGCATACATTGATTTTATAATTCTTGATCAGAGAAGTACTTCTAACATTTCAAAGTAGTAGCTGTGAAACATTCCCTATGTAAATAAGTAGTAGTGAAAATGTGTTGCTTATATTATACCCAATATTATTTGGGGGAAAAAATGTAATCTGTTCCATAACAAACATTACAAAACTGGTAGTTATACTAGCATAGCATTGATTGAAGGTGTTGCACCAGCTTAAGTATAAAATCTGTATTTTTTAGCAGCTAGGCACAAGCATACAACTTCTTACCTTTGTCATTAATGAACATCATCACATTTAATTAAGTTTACAAGTGTCAAACACATGGATTTGAAATATCCAAGTTGATTTTACCTGTGTGAATATATGGACGCGCGATTGTGGTGTTCAGCAAGTTCATGGAGTTCAACAGCAGAGAAAAGGCCCTTCGGCCCATCACGTCTGTGGTCAAAAATAACCACCTAACTATTCTAATCCCATTTTCCAGCATTTGGCCCATAGCCTATGTCTTGGCATTGCAAATGCACATCTAAATACTTAAATGTTGAGGGTCTCTGCCTCCACCATCCTTTCATTAGATATGTTGTAGTATTACATTAATATTTGTTCAATATATAAACAAACTTCTGCTCATGTTGTGCCTTTTAGGTCTTAGGGTTTCGCAAAACGCTTTACAATGCAAGAATTTATTCTGAAACAAGTCTTGTGTTGTAAGTAAACACAACATTAGTCTTTATGGGAATGATCATACATCATATTAAACATGGCTAGATTAAAGTATTGAATTGAAGGAAGTACTTAAATTTAGCAACAAGAAAAATTTGTACAAGCAGTGAAGCTGGAAAAACAAAGTTGCAAATTTAACCAGCAGGACAAATGTTAAGAAAATGCAAGCAGCAAAGCAAAATAAATTTAAATTAAGCAGTTGTGCTGACAGCATGAAGCAGCAAGTTGAGGAGTAGATCTTAAATAGTGGAACATTCGAGGGTGATGAACAATGGATGCAGAAATGTAAATGGAGTTGCCAGGAATACCAATACATCTGCCAAATGTTAGTTGCAGCGCACATAGAAACAAACAAGTATAATTTGATAGTAGTACGGAGACATAGCTGCAGGAGGATGGACTATGACCTACATATTTAGGGGCACAGGATATTTAGGAAGGACAGGATGAGAGGAAAAGGTAAAGAGGTGGCTCTATGAATATTACCACGACACATAGTGAAGACACCCCGTGGTAGCAGTGATCATTACATTCAGTCGGGAGAGGGGAGTGGGACGGAGACTATGTTTTAAAATATTTAGGGTAATTTAAAAAAATTAATGTAGAGTACCCAATTAATTTCTTCCAATTAAGGGCCAATTTAGCATGGCCAATCCACCTACCCTACACATCTTTTGGATTGTGGAGACGAAACCCACGCAAACACGGGGAGGCTGTGCAAACTACACACGGACAATGACTCAAGAGCCGGGATCGAACTTGGGGCCTCGGTGCCGTGGGGAGGCAGCATTGCTAACCACTGCACCGCCGTGCTGCCCATAAATAAGGGCAATTATGAGGGCATGAAAGTTGAGCTGGCTAAAGTGAATTGACAGATTAGGTTAAGGGATGGGTCAATAGAAATACAGTGGCAATCCCCGAGGCCAGAGTTACTCAGGAAACGACAGAGGCTGCAGAGCAGCTTAGAAAGGTAAAAGGCGCGATTTATGAGCATGGGGAGAAGGCCAGTAGAATGCTTGCGCAACAACTAAGGAAGAGGGAAGCGGCTAAGGAAATAGGGAGGGTAGTGGATGCATCAGGTAATGTAGTGGGTGACCCAGCAAGGCTGAACAAGGTCTTTAAGTATTTATATAGGAAGCTGTACGAGGGGGGGGGGGGAAAAGAGATATGAGGTGATTCCTGTACAGACTGACCATCCCAAGAGTGGGGAGGGGGGTGGTGGACGGACTGGGGGCCCTGGTCAGGATCGGAGAGGTATTGGGGGGCCTTAAGGTCATGCAGTCCGGTAAAGCCCCGGGGCTGGACGGGTATCCGGTGGAGTTTACAAAATGTTTACCGGATAGTGGGGCCGGTGCTGGTCAGGGTCTTTAACGAGGCAAGAGACAGAGGGAGTTTACCCCCGACGATGTCGCAGGCCACCATGTCGCTCATTCTGAAACGGGATAAGGACCTTGTGGGTCATACAGGCCGATCTCTTTGATCAACGTAGACGCCAAGTTACTGGCCAAGATTTTGGCGACCAGAATTGAGGACCGTGTTCCGGATGTAATTGTGGAGGATCAAACCGGGTTTGTAAAGGGGGGGGGGGCAGCTGGTGGCCAACTTAAGAAGGCTGCTCAATGTGATTATGATGGCCCCAGAGAGTAGGGAGGTAGAGATAGAGGTAGCCATGGATGCTGAAAAGGCTTTTGACCGGGTCGAGTGGGATTACCTGTGGGAAGTACGAGGACGGTTCGGGGCGGGGTTCATCGACTGGGTTAGGCTATTGTATCAGGCCCCAGAGGAGAGTGTAAGGACGAACAGGACGACATTGGACTACTTTAGACTGCACCGTAGGACAAGACAGGGCTGCCCTCTCTCCCCACTGCTGTTTGGCTGGCCATAGAGCCGTTGGCAATTGCACCGAGAGCTTCTAGGGGCTGGAAAGGGCTGGTCCGGGGGGTTGAGTGGAACATAGAGTCTCGTTATACGCAGATGATCTGTTGTTATATGTAACGGACCCAATGGTGGGGATGGACGGTATTATGGCAACCCGGAGGGAATTTGGCCGGTTCTCCGGATACAAACTGAACATGGCTAAGAACGAGTTGTTTGTAATTCAGGTGAGGGGGCAGGAGAGTAGGCTGGAGGGGTTGCCGTTCAGGCTAGTGGGGGAGAGTTTCCGATATTTGGGGATTCAGGTGGCACAGGACTGGGGCAAGTTGCATAAGCTCAACCTGTCCCGACTGGTGGAACGAGTGAGGGAAGTCCGGAGGTGGGATGCGTTCCCGCTGGCATTGGCGGGGAGGGTGCAGACTGTTAAGATGATGATTCTCCCATGGTTCTTGTTTGTTTTTCAGTGACCCCCTTCTTTATCCCGTGGTCCTTCTTTAAGAGGCTGAATAAAATTATTCTGGCATTTATATGGGCACAGAAGTCCCCGCGGTGATGCTTGAAAGGAACAGAGATGGGGGGGCCGGCATTGCCAAACTTCAGCAACTATTACTGGGCAGCCAACATAGCGATGATAAGGAAATGGATGGTGGGTGCGGGGTCGGTTTGGGAGCAGATGGAGGCTGCTTCGTGCAGGGGCACTAGCTTAGCAGCCCTGGTCACGGCGCCTCTGCCGCTTCCGCCGGCACGGTACTCCACCAGCGGCTCTTCGGATCTGGGGCCAGTTGAGGAGGCATGTAGAGGAGGTAAGAGTATCGGCGTGGACCCCAATCTGCGGCAACAACCGATTTGCCCCGGGGAACATGGACAGGGGGTAGACTGTGGAGGAGGGATCTGTTCCTGGAAGGGAGCTTTCCGAGCATGAGGGCGCTGGAGGAGAAGTTTGGGCTGGCGAGAGGGAACGACTTTACTTACAGGTGTGCGATTTTGTATGCAGACTTGTGCCGTCCTTCCCACGTCTCCCGCCGAAGGGGAGGCAGGACAGGGTAGTTTCTAGAGGTGAGGTGGGAGGGTAGAGTCTCAGACGTCTACAAGGAGCTAATGAGAGCTGAGGATACGCAGACCGAGGACCTGAAACTTAAGTGGGAGGAGCTTGGTGGGGGGGGGGGGGGTGAAGAGAAAGAGATAGAGGACGGTGTCTGGGCAGAAGCCCTAAGCAGAGTAAACACGACCGCAACATGCGCCAGGCTCAGTTTAAGGTTGTGCACCGGGCCCACATGACGGTGGCCCGGATGAGCAATTCTTCGGGCTGGAGGACAAGTGTGCTAGATGCGCCGGAGGGCCGGCTAACCATGTACACATGTTCTGGTCGTGCCTTAAACTCAGGAGGTATTGGCAGGGTTTCGCAGATGTCATGTCCCGGGTATTGAAAACTGCTGCGGTAATGAGTCCTGAGGTGGCAATCTTTGGGGTTTCGGAGGGTATGGGAGTCCAGGAAGAGAGAGAGGCCGACGTTCTGACCTTTGCTCCCCTAGTAGCCCGGCGACGAATACCGTTAGCATGGAGGGACTCAAAGCCCCCCCCCCCCCCCCGAGGTATGGCTATCGTACATGGTGAGCTTTCTTGGCCTAGAAAAAGTCAAGTTCGTCTTGAGAAGTTCGCCCGAAGGTGGCAGCCATTTATTGACTTCTTCGCAGAGAAGTAAGTGTCAGCAGGGGGGGTAAGAGTAGTGGGATATTGAGGCAGGTCCTTGCGTGAACAGAGCTATGGTTTGTACTATGTTTAATTTGTGTCTTGACTTTTTCTATATGCCTAAAATACCGCAATAAAATTGTTTGTTAAAAAAATGCAGTGGCAAACACTTACGGCAATATTTCAGAATACAGACTAGATACATTCCTACGAGTAAGAAAATATCCAAGGGATAGACACACCACCCATGGCTAACTAGAAAGATTAAAGATATCAAACTTAAAGAAAAAAAGCATATAATTGTGCAATGACAGGTCACAGATCAGAAGATTGAACAGACTAAGTAAGGGCCAGCTAAGGGTGACTAATAAGGAGAGGAAGTTAGCCAGAAATATAAAGACAAATAAGAGTTGCATCAGTCTTCACTCTTAAGAGGATACAAGTATCCTCGCGGGAGCAGCTACAAACCAGGCAATGGAAGAAGGAACACAGGAAAATTGGTCACCAGAGAAGTGGTGCTGAGTAAACAGATGGAGTTGCAGGCTGTTAAGAGCCCAAGTTCTGATGGACTTTTACAAAACTCCCTAGATTCGGGGAATGTCCCATTAGGCGTCACGGTGGTTAGCACTGCTGCTTCACAGTGCGAGGGACACAGGTTTGATTCCAGGCTTGGACGAGTGTGGAGTTTGCACTTTCTCCCACTGTGTGTTTGAGATTCCTCTGGGTGCTCCCAGTCCAAAGATATTCGGTTAGGTGGATTGGTCATGCTAATTGCCCCATAGTGTCCAAATATGTGCAGGTTAAGTGGGGTTACAGGGTTCAGTAGGGTGCTCTTTCGGAGGGTCGGTGTCATTTGACGGGCCAAATGGCCTCCTTAGCATTGTAGGAATTCTATGGACAGATTGGAAAATAGCAAATGTAACTCCATTATTCAAAAAGGGGAGAAAACAGAATGCAAGGATCGACAGGCCAGTTAAATATGTCAGAAGGAGAATATTGGAAGTTATAGTTATAGCAGGGCACTTAAAAGGCTAATGATAAGTTTTGTGAAAGGGAAAACATGTCTAACCAACTTCCTGGAGTCTTTTGAGAGAGTAACCAGTTCTGTGGATAAAGAGGAACCAGTGGATTCAATCATCATAGAATTTACAGTGCAGTGGATGCACTGTACTCAAGATGTCTAGAAAGCATCTGATAAGATGCCACATCAAAAGGTTATTGTTCATGTTATAGGGGGTAACATATTGATATGGATAGGAGATTGGCTGGCTAACAGGAAGCAGAGAATAGGCATAAATAGGTTGGCAAGATGTAACAAGTGACGTGCCACGGAAATCAGTGCGAGGACCTCAAAGGTTTACAACTTATATGATTTAGATGAAGGGGCGATTGCCAACTTTGCTGATGACAAAGATAGGTAGGCAGGTAATTGTTAAGAGGACATAAGGAGGCTACAAAAAGATATCGATAGGTTAAGTGAGGGGGCAAAGGGAGTATAATGGGGTAAAATATGAAATTGTAGAAACAATAGAAAAGCATTTTATCTAAATGGTGAGATTGCAGAGTATTTGGGTGCTCTAGTGCATGAATCGCAACCGTCAGTGTGCAGGTACAGCAAGAAATTGGGAAAGCTAATGCCATGGGGTGGGATTGAATACAAAAGCAGGTTATGCTTCAGTTGTACAGGGCATTAGGGAGACCACTTTTGGAGTACCGTGCACAGTATTAGCCACCTTATTTAAGGATGTAAATGCATTGGAAGCGGTTCAGAAAAGGTTCACTAGTCTAATACCACTAAAGGGTGGCTTGCCTAAGAGGAAACGTTGGATAGGCTTGTATCTACTAAAGTTTAGAAGAGTAAAAGGTGATTTGATTGAAACACAAGATCCTGTGAGGTCTTGATAGGGTGGGTATGGAAGATTCTAAAGCTAGGAATTAGTTTTAAAAACAAGGGACCATCCATTTAAAGGCAGGGATAAGGAAAAAATATTGAGGGTGGCAAGTGTTTGGAACTCTCTTCCTGAAAAGGTAGGGTAGAAGCAGAGTTTTGAATATTTTTAAATGTGATACATGGAGGATTTTAGGAACATTGGCTTCTAAATATTGGGACAATTTAAGAGTTAATAACCTGGGGTTAATCTGCACTTGACTGCAGTGGTCATGCTTTTAAAAAGGATTTTGTTTTGCAGGACCTGGGAACTTTCAGGAGCCAATAGATGAAATTGACCATTGACCAGAGGAATGTGGTTTTCAGTCTGGGCTCATGCACTGTGGTTTGACTGGGGAATGGTCCCTGGGTGTTAATGTGGGTTGCTCATTTGAAGGGGGGGGGGGGGGGGGGGGGGGGGGGAAGAGAGAAGAGATTTATGATTACTAACAAATCAGCCATGAGTTTATTAAATGGGGGAGCAGGCTCGAGGGCAGTGAATGTATGTTGTATAAATTAGGGTTAAGGTGGGGTGCAGGGCACAAATTGGATTACTACTTGTGCACAGAGACACACTGGGGACTGGAGTGCATCATCAGCCACAGGAACATTATCAAATCTTATTTGATAATAATCCCATACCAGCCTCCTCGAACAGGTGCCGGAATGTGACAAGGAGCTTTTCACAGTAATTTCATTTGAAGTCTACTTGTGACAAGCGATTTTCATTTCAGCCCATTTTAACTGTCTTTTACCATTTCTTCCTTTCTTAATATATATTTAATCCCCCCCACCCAATATTATCCCCCTTTCTCCTCTCTGCTCCCCCTTCCCCTCCCCCCACATTTACAGTTCATCCTCTGATGTTAGTCTCCCTGCTGTTTGACCTTTCACATCTTCTGTTCTCTCTGGGGACTGCCATTAGCACTCTTTCCTCTTGGTTTCTGTGGCCATTAGCACCCGGTTTCCCTGGGTTTCTGTGGCTGTGACTCATCTTTCATTCTCACTCCACATTATAAATATTTCCCACCTTCTCGGTCTGTTAGCTTTGACAAAGAGTCATCAGACTCGAAACGTTAGCTCTTTTCTCTCCCTACAGATGCTGCCAGGTCTGCTGAGATTTTCCAGCATTTTCTCTTTCGTTTCAGATTCCAGCATTCACAATAATTTGCTTTTATCAAATCTTATCTTTGTTACATTGCCCCTTTAAAGGGTCTTGAAAGACACTTATTGACACCGGTGGTGGACAGTCAGGAGCTACACATCTCTCATTGTGAATAGATTAACTTCTGCTGTGCTTCACAAGTTAGCCGTTTTCACACAAGAGACCCTGAAGAAAGGCAATGAGTGAACACGCAGGCAGAGAAGGTTGGGAAACTGAAGGAAAGCAAGGCAAGAGTGGAAACAGAAAGAGGCCTAACAGAAGATGATCAAATTAAAATAATTTGCCTGGCAGAGAGAGAAAATGCTAGACAGACCAGGACTCAACTTCACCCAGTGCTGAGAGGCAAGTTTATATTGCCAGGCAATTGTTTACACAAATGCTCAATAGATTTTACAGTGCAAAAGGAGGCCATTTGGGTCTGTACAGGCCCTTGGAAAGAGCACCCCAACCCACACCTCCACCCTATCCCCACTTAACCTTTTTGGACACCAAGGCCAATCCACCTAACCTGCACATCTTTGGACTGAGGGAGGAAACGAACGCCCAGAGCAAACCGATGCAGACACAGGAAGAACGTGCAGCCAGGAATCAAACAAGGGACCCTGGAGCTGTGAAGCAACAGTGCAAACTACTGTGTTACCAAGTAGTTACCGTTGTAACTGGTACATGGTAATTTTACATTGTAAATGTTGATCATATTCAAATTGTGACAGCAGATTGCAAGGTATCAAAATGTGCCACACCCAAGATTAATTTTGGTTTTACAGTGACTTTAGGAGGGATTTTCAAATTCTTCGGCCTAAAATGATACTCACATCCTGAATTCCACCCAATTGCCAGCTCTTGTGATGCCCAACTCCATCCAAAAACGGAATTCTTAAGATTTTGCCCCCATGATGGCACTGAAATAGAGACTTGGAGCAATCTTTTACTCAGCATCTCAGAGCTATGGTATTCCTATTTTCTCTTTCTGTCATAACTTTCAAAAGTTTAATTATTAATACATTGGTATCATCTGATCATAGTAAGCTTTTATTCTTCCTGGGCAGCACTGTTTTATGAACTTTGGTCGGTAATCTTGATTTTATCAAAACAACAATTCCAAAAATCCATGAAAAATATTAATTAACAAGTTAGTTAATTTGAATTGAAAAGTATTTTGACAGCAAATTGAACTATCATTGGTATTTTCCAGCGACCAGCTCAAGTGTGACCCAAATAGTACTGAAGCTATAACTATAAGATAGAATACACTGTGAATACTAGAGGGTTACTGATGACCTTCTAGTTTATTGATGCTCTTGGAAGGGGTAGATTTGTCATTGTAGCTCCAGGTAAACTTGCGAGCCAATTCGGCGACTTGGTTGTAGATGAATTAATAGCACCATGTACATAGAGGCCCCAAATCCTAGTCAACCAATGCCTAAAATTCTCCAGGCTTCACCAAACAGGCACATCCTTAGTTAGCGAAAGGGACAAGCAGAAGCTATTTGAATAGCAATTAAGGTTGCATGTGATTCTTCTCATTGGTCTAACTTACAATCACCACTCACTCAAGGATGGACCACAACTATATATCAAAATATAAATTGCTAAGAGTCTAACCAAAGTTTCAGATCATATTTCGAAGAGGGATTAAAATGTACTTGGAAAAAAAAATGTTCATAACAACATTTTAAAAATCTTTATTGATACCAAGCTCAAATAACACGTCACTCCCGATTTTAAGTGCAATGTTGACAGCGATTAGATCAGTTCAAATTATTCGGTTTTCGGGATTACTTCCTGCAACCTCGTCACTTTAGACAAAATTACTAATTTGGTCGGTGCCTGCCGGAGTTGGAAAAAAAAAAATATAAACAATCGCATTTCTTCCCCCACACACATTATAACCGAATTAATCCACACCCCCCCCCCCTTAAGCACGAGGAGTAGGCCTCAAGCCTAACATTACTACTCTTGCTATACTTTCACATAAAACGCAGTTGACTTTATTCATTTCTCGGTCCATTTACTAATCGGCAAATTAGTGTAAAATGCATTTAAAATAAAATAGCGATCGCCTGACGAACAACAGGGAGGGAAAACTTTACGTCGGCCGCCATTTTACCTCACACGGCTAATAACGAAAAACCAACTTTGGAAACACCACATGTGAGTTTTTTTTTTAAAAAACGAGCTGGGCCCCACCCAATATGAATCCTGATAAATGCGGCTGGGGCGCATGGTTCGTGCGTGATGCGAATCCCAAAAGCCACAAACAGTGGAGGGAGGACGGCAGTCCCACTTTCGTTAAAGGAAACGAAATCCTTTCGACGTTTCCAAAGAAAAAAAAATATTTCGAATCGTACAGCCGCGAAACATCGCCCGCGTACAAAATCCACCTTTCCCTCAAAAAAAAGGGTTCAATTGTTTTGCGCCGGAATCTGGCGGCGCGGCCTAGGCCCCGGGCCTGCCTGGGAGTTTGGAGTTACTCACTCTGAAGGGAAGAGCCGCAATTCATCGATTTTGCCCAGAAAAGCGAACAGAGTTTTCATCTGCTCCGAGGTGGCGCTCGGCGAAACATTGGTCACTTGAATTACGTCCGTAGCCATCTCGTGTTCTTTTTAAAAAAAGCTATTTTTTTGGAAAAATGAAAATTATTTTCTCGATCCGAATTTTTCCACGACGTTTTCTCGAACCTAAGACATTAAAATACAGAAGAAAAGAAAGTGGGAGAGGATATATGACAATTTACAGACAATTAACCGGCCCTGAAAATTCACGGATCTTCGCCCGAAACCTTCAACAACAACGGGCAGACACCGCGGTATCCCACAATCCCGCACGCGTCCGTCTGCGCAGGCGCAACGCTCTCCCCTCCCACTGTCCGTCAGTGGGCGGTGGAGGTGGTCGCATTAGGGGTTGATCTACGTCTTCCTCATCAAACCTGGTCGAAGCTGCTGCCATCTTCCAGAACGTTCCACACCACGAGGGAAATGGAAAATACAGAAAGAAAATTACTGCTTTTGTATCTTCCTGTTTTAATTCCATGAGTCAAATTTCGCATCTTTTTTTTAAAAAACGCTACAAATATATACGTCAAACATACCAGGTCCTTCTTTAAACGGAACTGAAAGTGTTGGAAATGCTCAGTAAGTCAGGCAGTATCTGTGACGAGCGAAGCAGAGTGAACATTTACGGTTGATGTTTGTCAGAACTGAGGAGAGGCCTATGCAACAAGACCTAAACAATCAGGTTCGGGCTAATAATGCCAAGTAACGTGCATGCCATACAAATGCCAGGCAATGATCACAAACGAACCTTTAATCACTTCCCCATGATATTCGATGACATTAAGCATCGTAGAATCCCGCAGTGTCAAGATAAATTGACCAGAGACGTAACAGATATAGCCACAGAAATACCATGTCCACAAGATCAAATGCTAGGAATTCTGCAGCAACTCTCATCTCACTCCCCAGAGCTTTGCTACCATTTTCACCATTACAGTCACAAGCCAGGCAGTGATGGAGTATATTTTACAACCACCTCAAGCATTCAATTCCTTCACCACCAGTGGGTCTTGGCTGTAGTATACATCTCCGAGATGCAATGCAGCAAGTCATCAAGGCTTCTTCCAAACTCCCAGCCACAACCACATTGGACATTGGCACTTGGCACATGGGAACGCAAGTCATTCACCATTTTAACTTGGAAATATATCTTCGTTCCTTCATTGTCACTGGGTCATCGATCTAGACCATGCGCTGCAACTGCATTTATCAAAAACATGGCAATGCCCCATGCCATAATGAATAAAAGAAAATTTAGAAGCCAGTTACTTTGGAGTGTGTCTATTGAACTATGTGTAGCTATTACAGTGGATTAATAGTAAAATCTTTATTAGTGTCAAAAGTAGGCTTTCATTAACGCTGTAATGAAGTTACTGTAAAAAGGCCCCAGTCGCCACACCACGGCATCTGTTCGGGTACACTGGGAGAATTCAGAATGTCCAATTCACCTAACAAGCACGTCTTTTGGGACCTGCGGGAGAAAACCGGAACACCCGGAGGAAACCCACGCAGACACAGGCAGAATATACAGACTACGTACAGACAGTGACCCAAGGTGGGAATCAAACCCGGGTCCCAGGCGCTGTGAAGATTAACCTCCCTATGTCTAATCGACTCCCAACCAATAACTCTGAAATCTCTGTGCTCCTCCAATTCTGTCTGGTGTGCATCTCATTTTTCATTGCTCAACACAGTACCTTGCGTTGCGTAGGCCCAAAACTAGCATCACTTCTAAACCCCTTTCCTTCTTTAAGATACTCCTTAAAACTTACCTGTTTATTGAAATGTTTGGTCACCTGACCTAATATCTCCTTATTTGGCCTGGTGTCAAATTATGCTTGCTAACACAACCTTGGAACATTTTATTACATTATATGTGCAGTATAAATGCAATTTGTGTAAATAAATGCCCACTCTTAGGAAAAAGGGCATTTGGTTAATTCCTCTGCCATCTCAATACTCTTTCTGGGAGTTAAGTGACTCAAACTCAATATCTGGGTAAATTTAAATTATAAATGTCTATTTTCAGTGGAGTGGATCAGGATTTCGCCCCATAATGTCATTGCCTCCTGCAGATTTTAAAGTTGATGTTTAAATTAAATTTTAAAAAATTGGGGGGGCATAACTCAGTATGAAATCCTCTCTTGAATGGGGTAAGAAGCTATTTTTGGGACACTAATGTGTTTATTTCGGGCCGTCTAGGTTAAGATCTGCTCCAAGAAGTCTAATTTAAAGATAATATTTTAGTTCATTGTAGGCTACGTCAATTTTTATATATGATGATTCAAAATAAGTTTAAAATGATTTGAGCTGACTTTTAATTGCACAAATGAATTTCCTACACCACTGCTCATACAATATGGGTGAACTGGAGAGGGGGGAGCTGTTGGAAATTGACAGCATTGGGAAACTAAGAAAGCTTAACTTGGAGACAGAAGAAGAAAGGGAGTGATTATGTCACATGCAATTCCTTTTGTTTATAATTTTTTAGTATAAACAGCAGAAAGGATGGGTCATAAAATCACTGGCTTTCTCTTTTTTTTCTTTTTTGATAAATTTAGAGTACCCAAAAATCTTTTTCCAATTAAGGGGCAATTCAGCGTGGCCAATTCACCTAATCTGCACATCCTTGGGTTGTGGGGGTGAAACCCATGCAGATACAGGGAGAATGTGCAAACTTCACAAGGATAGTGACCCAGGGCCGGGATCAAACCCGGGTACTCAGCCCGACTCTGTCTGAGTTAATTTCAGCTAGTCAGCTGTCCGGTTAAAACTAAAGCTTGCCAAAGAATGCTTGGAAAACTTTTAACTATTTAATGGGGTTGTTCCTGTGGAGCTAGGAAGTGAGGTACAGCCTTGTTTGTAAAACTTACAGAATACCATCAAAAAGTCAGCATTCTTCGCAGCATGAAAGAGCTCCTGAAACATAAATATTTTTCATTAATTTTTGAATTTATTTTGTATTGTAATTTATTTCTAGAGTGTTATTATAAATCTTTGCAGAACATACTCATAAAACACACATTTTGTTTATTTTTAAAATGTTACTGTATTTACAATTTTAAAATGATGTTTTTTAAAAATAGGTTATACAATATTCACACTGTAAGAAGTGCAAAAATATAGGAAAGTTGCTGTTTTCTAGATCAGTCGATCAGATTGTTGCATTTACTGCACTTTATAGAAATGATTGTTCTATCAGCGGCGTCAGCCCTGGCTCAGTGGTAGCATCTTTCCTCTCCGTCACAAAGGTGTGAGTTCAATTTTCAGGGACTTGAGCACAAAATCTATGTACTGAAGAAGTGTTCAGGTGAAATGTTAAACTGAGGCTTTGCATGTTCTCTTTGGATCCAGATGCTTCCATGGTTCTACACATATCCCAGATAGACCTCCTTCCATCTTAATTACATTTCCCCATCATGTCCTCATTTCTCTCTATTCTTTTCTTCCTCATGTATGGATCAAGCTTAGCCTTAAATCCATCAGTGCTATCTATTTCAACTATTCCAGATGGCAAAAGTTCCAAATTCTTGTCACTTTCTTTGCAAATAAATTTCCTCTATTTGTTAGTGGCTATCTTGTATTATGTACTTCCATATTCTGGACAAATCCACAAGTGGAAATGGTTTCTCCATACCCATCTTATCAAACCACTTTTAAACCCTCTATCAGGTCTCTTTTTATCTTTGAAAATAACTGTGGTCTGCTCATCTTTTGATCTCAACCCAGCCAGCATCCTTGACATTTTTTTCTGAACTTTCTTCACGTGTTCAGTTATAGTACGGAGACCAAAAACGCACACAGTATTTCAAGTGTGGTGTTGTGAAGATATATAATTTTTTAAATTGTTGCTGACCTGTTTTTGTATTCCATTCCTCCAGAAATGGTGTCATCAACTTTTGCTGCTGACTTCAGTAATTTATGTATCTGACTTCTTGGCTTGTATTCCATTCAGGTTGTTATCTTCCAAGGAATAAGTGGCCTTAATCTATTTACAAAATTAACCACCTCGCCCTTTACTGTAATATCATTTGCCATTTATCAAAGCATTCTGCAAGTCTGTTTGTCTCCCTGCATTTTGGTGCAGTCCTCGTTATTTACCATATTCTCAATTTATCATTTGCCAATTTTTATACCGTACCTCAAACTTCTGAGTCCAAACTATATTCGTGTATAATAATGAACATTTCACATTTTCTGCTACAGAAATCACCATTTATTCTTCCTTGTGGTTTACTAACAGATGCAATATTTTGCTCACTTGATTGATTAGAGGAGCCTACACTTTTTTTTACAATGCAAAATCAGTGTGCTTTTTGAGAACAACGATCTCTCGGGGCGGGGGAATGACGAATCTGTTTGCAGAAACAACACAATGACGAGTGTTTTGAGTACAAGATCTGTGCTGCCCCTCAATAAAGGCTGCACCAGTCCAGCGCGTTGTACAGACAAGCCAGCCGCCGCGCATGCGCCTCTATCCTGGCTGTGGACGTTTGAAGTGGCGCGGCCTGTCGCTGGCGTTTGAACGAGGAAGGAGAGAGGCTCGGCAACCGTGGCTCCGGGTCCCGCTCTAATGTCTCGGAGGGGAGCTAATCGGAGGCCTGGTCCAGGATTCCAGACTCGGGCGTCAGAGCCGCCTGTAACTGCTAGTTTAATTAAAGCGGCCCGGAAGAGCGGACAGCTGAACCTTTCCGGCAGAGAGTTGAGCGAGGGTAAGTGCGCAGCGAACGGTGTCTGCGTTGGGTGGATTCGGCCAGAGGGAGGGTGAACATTGGCCGTTGACATACACAGTGACGTTGCACATCATTTCTTTCATCTCACCACTATGAGTGAGGGTAAAGATTCATATTAGGATTTTTGTGCCCAAAATGTTCAAAAGCCCATCACAGGTTTAATTTTGTCCTCTGTAGATCTAAATAACTTGTTTTGGGTACTTTTAGGTTAAAACTGAACTTTTAGATGTGCATAAGAACTGTGGAAAAGGTGAATTTAGAATATTACATAAATCAAATTGTGAACTGGGCAAAGGTAAAGTTAAAATATTATGAAGAAATTATTCTTCACTCAAAATAGTCGAAGCTTGAAGTTTGCTTACAGATAAAGGCAATTCAGATGCAACAAGATTCTGGAATGAATAACATGGGGTGTTTTTCGATGGATAAACCACCAACCAGCCTTTCTTATTTAAAATGAATATTTTAGCATTTGGAACAATGTTAGTTACATGTGAGGCTTTACCGTTCATAAAAAGAGGGTTTGTCTATAATAGCACAAAGTCCAAGGAATGCTTATACCTACCAGTATATGTTGATGCTTACTGTCCATGTGAACAAGGAATTGTAAATAAATGTACCACCCTGTTCCCATTTCCTCTTCCCTCATCCACTTATTAAATCTAATCTTTATTCTTGGCACAGTTTCTGCCTCAACCATAACTGTGGCATTCCATACCTGTCTATAAAGAACTGTTCTCTGATCTGATTTCTTGCGTTTAATTTTGCAACCATGGCTGCTCAAATACTGGAAACACACTGCTGTTATGAACCTCTTCCCATCCTTTCATGATTTTAAGTGCGTTGTCTTATAATTTATATTGTTCTAAAGAAAAAAACTTTTCTCAAATCTTTCTTTGTATTTGTATTTCCTTGTACCCAACTGAATTTGCTTTGCAAACTCTCCAGAATCTTTCCTGTAGCATGAAGATCTCTTTCCATTAGCATGAAGACTAATATTGCACATGGTACACTCAGCTCTTATTATGGTTTAGATAGGCATATTACTTCTTGAATTTTATATCCTACACCTCTTGTGACCAGACTAGAATTCCACTAGTGTTTTTTTTTTTTGCTGTCTTTAATTTTCTGTCGCTCTTGCCCCAAATCCCTCTGCTCTTTTACAGCAGAGTGAGTCAGCACCCCCTCAGTGTGATTGCTATTTATTTTACCACAATTTATTGCCTCGCGTTTTACTGACATTGAATTCCATCTACTAATTTCTAGATCATTCTCTAATTTTGTCAATATCCTTAACAGTTTCCTTTTGGTCTTCTAAAGCAGAGGTTCTCCTATTTAGTTTTGATTGAAGGACCCCGTTTCAGATTGTTTATACAATATAAAACTCATAATATGAAAATGCAAAACGTGAAGACTTTTACTTCTAAGAAGACGGGTATTTATATTGAAGTATCAGTGAGATGGATGTGCCCGCATCTCATACAGAATCTGTCTGTCCTTGTACGCTCTCCTCTTAGGCCAACCCACTCTGCTGCACATGTAATAGCCCAACTCCAATCCCACCTCATTGCTCATATTTCACATCAGGCGACTAGGGGATTTTCATAGGAACTTCATTGCAGTGGTAATGTGACTCTACTTGTGACACAAATGAAGATTATTATAAAGATTAGTTTGTGGACCCTGGAAAGTCTTTACAGACTCCCAAGTGTCCTGAGATCTCAGTCTGAGAACCACTGTTATAAATAATTAGCAGGACCTCCTAATTTTGTATCATCTGTAGATTTTATTCACTCAGTGATTAAATAGATTAAGATAGTAGTCTTCATTCTTCTTCAAAAACTGTTGAAAGGTAAATTCTCAAAAATTAGATTAAAAAGTTTTAACTCTTCCACAGTTAAACCAAAGTGTAAAGCATCATATTCCATTGTCCCAGAATCACTACTCTCTTGCCAGAACAAAGCAATTCATAGAATCCCTACAGTGTAGAAGGAGGCATTCGGCCCATCAAGTCTGCAGCGGGCCTCTAACGCGGATTCCACCAAGGCCCCTTTCCCAAGCCCCATCCCTGTACCGCCATCTAACCTTTTGGACACGAAGGGGCAATTTAGCATGGCTAATCCACATAACCTGTACATCTTTGGACTGTGGGAAGAAACTGGAGCACCCGGAAGAAACCCATGCAGGCAAGGGGAGAATGTACAAATCCACACAATTACCCAAGGTCAGAATTGAACCCGGGTCCCTGGCGCTGTGGCGCAGCAATGCAGTGCCACCAATTTCTTTAACAACTCAAATCATAGAATTTCAAATCATTAGAATTTACAATGCAGAAGGAGGCCATTCGACCCATCGAATCTGCACCGGCCCTTGGAAAGAGTGTCCTCCCTAAGCTCACACCTCCACCCTATTCCTGTAATCCAGTAATCCCACCTAACCTTTTTGTTTTTGGACACTTAAAAGGGCAATTTAGCATAGCCAATCCACCTAACCTGCACATCTCTGGACTGTGGGAGGAAACCTGAGCACCCGGAGAATCCCAAGCAGACGGGGAGAACGTACAGACTCCGTGCAGTCAGTGAACAAAGCTGGGAATCGAACCTGGGACCCTGGTGTTGTGAAGCAGCTGTGCTACCGTGCTGCCCTCTATTATTTTATCACACCTTATCCTCACCAAAACTAATTGGAAATATAACTACATACATACATTTAAACAAGCAATTTAAAAATAACTAAGAGAACCAGATTGCAGAGAGTTAATTAAATAACACGGGCACTAGACACAGACTCTCTGACAAGGAAAACCACACAGACAGAAACTTACTCAAACATGAAGTTTTCCTTATTACACAGCATGTTTAACTTTACTGTGAGATCGAACCATTTTTAATACATCGTACATATTTATCACCATCTCTTTTTGCACACGAACAATAGCTGCAGCTACATAAGTGATCAGCTTAAACACATGACTGACCGTTAACTCTTTTTGCCTTGCGTTGAATGAATGCCAAAACTCCCCCAGACAGAATTCGTACCTCAAAGTCTGAATAGGTAGTGCATACACTCAGTAATTCTTTGAAGTATTTATGAATCTAGTAGAATTTGTTGAGCAAGATTTTACATATACTTAACATGAAGCAGTGAAGATAACAAAGAAGTTTGTCATCTCAGGAACACTGGAAATCTTGGTGTTGTCAGCACAGGCGATGGCTCTCTTCTTTGTCTTTGATGTGATATTGAACTGCGCCCAGTAAAGTCATACTCCATGGTAACAGGATGGCAAAAAAAGTTATGGTTTCTCAAATTTTATTCCCCCCGTCTCCTATTCCTCCTTCCTTTTTTGGAAGTGTTCGAAATTCACTCCTATTGGCTATAGGATGTAATTCCTCTCATGTCACCCCACCTTTGCAACAACCACCGCTTTAAGGATTGTAAACTGAGACACAGTTCCATCAGTTACTACCTCCGACCCCAGAAGAAAACGTTCCATGATAAACAAGTGGCATGTTTCCTCTTGTTGCTAACTTTTGGTTGGTTCAGTTGGCTCTGTTTTATAACCTTTCCTCTAGAGTCGCCAGGTATCTTTATGATACCGCCACGAGGTTCAAGTAATGATCAATAACACACCAATCGGTAAGATTCAAATCAAAACACATTTATTATACACAGTAAATCACTACTCATGCATAAACTCTACTTTCTAGGCTATTCCTCTCTCTAAAAGGCCAATACTTAGCTTCGGACTGGCCCACCAGGTCAGGAGAACAAATGGCCTTTTGTTCAGGTCCTGAGTCTGCAGGATTCAAAAGCTGGTATGGACTTGTAGCTAGGAGCGCCTATCTCGTAGTGAGCGTTGACTTGAGACTTACTTGCTTGGCGCAACAAGATAGGTCACTGTCGAGGGTTGGTTCAAGTTGCTGAGTGATCCTGCCAAAGAAGGACGATTTGAACTTTATAGTCCCCAGGGGGCTTCCCGCCCTTCGGGGCGGACCCCGTACCTGGTTTGAAGTGATTGGACTACTTTCCGATCACTTGGATCGATTTCTTCAATGCTGGAGCGGTTCCCTGATCGCTAGGTGGTCCCTAAATGTTCGTTGGCCTTCCTTTGTCTTGGCTCCTGCTGGCGCCGAGGAGTCTGGTTTGGCTTTATTTACCTTAACTGTTGCCATTGTGCCTGGGAATCGCACATTACTATGTAGATGGCTGCTGCATTACTATGCAGATGGCTGCTGGTTTCAGTGCTGTCTGGTTCCTTACAGGTTTCAATACACATGATTTCTGTATTTGCTAGTCTTTGCCTGTGTTGGCTGAATTTCCCTTAAGCCTTTGCGGTTCTCCATTTTTAGTAAGGAAGTGGCCAACTCGGGTGGCTACACTCCCTCCTTGTGATCCTAACGCGAAGCGTGAATGATCACATAACTGCGTTGTCTTCATTCCCTGACCCGGCAAGCACTCTTCTATGGCCTCTACACTGACCATAACTATGCAAGAACTTTTAACTAACATTCTAACTGGCGCTATGTCAAAACAGGGACATGCATTACAAAATTTAAAAAACGGTACCTCTAACTGTCGTCAATACTCTACACTCACTCAACATTCAATCATACTAAGAGGCGGCTGGATTAGCACACTGGGCTAAATCGCTGGCTTTCTAGGAATAGCCTAGAAAGTAGAGTTTATGCATGAGTAGTGATTTACTTTTAAAGCAGACCAAGGCAGGCCAGCAGCATGGTTCAATTCCTGTACTAGCCTCCCCGAACAGGTGCTGGAATGTGGCGACTAGGGGCTTTTCACAGTAACTTAATTGAAGCCTCCTTGTGACAATAAGCAATTTTCATTTTACTTCCGCTCCTATGTCTTATTGTCTTATATTTCTCGAGGAATTAAGGGCTATGGAGAGAGAGCGGGTAAATGGAGTTGAAATCAGCCATGATTGAATGGTGGAGTGGACTCGATGGGCCGAATGGCCTTCCGCTCCTATGTCTTATGGTCTTCCTAAACAATACAAAATGAGAGCAGCATTTACATTTTTCCTGGCTGGGCTGTCAAGTACAATCTTTCCATTTCTTTATTTACAGAAGAACGCAAACAAAGGTCCTTTATTATAGATTGAGGGGTTCGGGGTCCTGGGGATAACTGAACATAGGGGATCTTATTCTGTATACCAGGGTGCGAGCGCAGTAGGCTCTCCTCCATTTCCTCATGCGGAAAGTCTGCACGATGCTGCAGAGTATTGCCAACACTAATAGGGATTCAACTACGTAGGAAAGGGAGTACCACGTTATGAGCTTATCACACCATGATGGTGTATCGGAGACTATCTCGGGGTTCTGTGTTCTATGGGGAAGTGAATCATTAACGGTTGGGGGGGTTGGGGTCGGGGGGTTCGCGTTCGCAACCGGGTACAAATTGCAATAACGAAAAACATGTATGCCGTCTTCATTGTTTTCTTCTTTCTTTCTCTTCTCTTCCTTTCAGTTTCATCTCTTTTCCTGGAGCTTCTGGAGTTCTGTGGGATCAAGCATAGTGTCTGTTACTATCTTGATTTAATATCTCGTCTGTTAGTATGTCTGTCCTTTAGTGCCAATTCTCCCTTTACAATTTGTCACCATGTGTGACTCCCCCATTTGATTTATTTATTTTTTAACCGAATGTTCCGGACAAGACACACTTAAAAATACTGAAACAGTGCGAGCCGTCTCGCAGGCTGTGCGATTTACCATCCAAATGTTTGAGGATGTAAATAGCATAGGGATGGCAACCAAAAACAAAACTTTTTGAACCAAAAGAGCCGAAATGAGGTGCGTATGGGCCGCGACGGGTAAGATTTGGATGGAATCCCCGGGTAGGACGGCGACCAATGCAGTGTGTTCTCTACCTGAGCGTAGCTGACCAGAGGGGGGTCCTCAGGCAGGGCGGAGACCAATGCCGTTTCTCCACTGCCTGAGCAACCGACAAGAACGGGCAAAAAATGAAGTCATCGTGGGGGTTGCCGTATTGGTTCTTCCTTCGAACCAGAAGAGCAGTTATGAATGGGGATCTGGCAAGCTCTCAGCGGTTTCGGCTGATGAGCATGCTGGCAAGTTCACAAAGGTTTCTGCAGACAAATAAGGTGTAGGGCTGTGGAAATTTTTTTCGATCTTAGGTACAACATTTAACACTAACAGTAACAAACAACATTAAACAACATGCTGCAAGTTCCATCAGAAAGGACACCGTTTCTCTCAAGCGGTTCCTTTTTAAAACATCATCAGGACACCTCAGTTATCAGTTGCGAACAGGGTCGCAAAGGGGTTCTCGCTTTGGGAGTCAGATTCAAAGTCGTCATCTTCTCCCGGAGAAGCCATACTCTCGAATGTATAAGGGCTGATAGGGCTGCATGGTTTGGGGTCCATCTCGTCGTTCGGGCTGAGCCTGTATGAGTTGTCACGGTGCCAAAAGATGGTGTCTAGTTCTGTGGGGACGGAGTCGGGGTCGTAATCGTAGGGCGGTGGTCTTTGGTGGGTTTGTTGAGGAATGTGATGAGGAAGGGATCACTCGAATCGTGGTCAGATTCGCTGGGTGTGGGTCCTGTTGTATGGGAATAGTAGGGTGGCGTGCTGTGGCTATTGCCTGTGTCGCTGTCGCTGCTGCTGTCTGGGCGTTCCGGGGCGGAGTCTAGAGGTCGGGGGTGGAGTCGAGGGCGAGTCCGTGGATGTGGTGGGCGTGTTGGGGGAGGGTAGGGATACGTTGGCTGTGGGCGGGGTGTGGTCTGCTGCGTCGAGCATGACGTGGTGTGTGTGGTTGGACTGAGGGCCATATGCCTTAAGCTGGTTAATATAGAACCACGTAGTCTTTCCGTTGGGGTACTTGATTTTGTAGACGGAGGGGCTTACTTTCTCCGCAATGGAGTACGGACCCGAATACTTCGGTGACAGGAATGTGTTGGGGTTGTAAATTGAGAGCATGACCTGCTGTCCTACCTCAAACTTATCAAAACAGGCCTTGCTCTGTTCCCTCCGTGTGCCTAATCTTACTGCGGCTGCTAGCTGAGCCGTGTTCACATTCTCCACTAACTGACTGCGTCACTTCGGGGCTGGTCAAGTCCAATCCTAATAAAAATTCTGTGCCTTTCATGGGGCCTCCGGTCATGAGAGTGTGTGGGGTGTAACCTGTGGAAGTTGAGACAGTATTTCTCAAAAGCATCCAGCGCAAAAGGGTGGACTGAATCCCAAGTGGTGGTGTTCTGTTTCTGAGGGTTGATTTTAGGGTCCGATTCATGCGCTCCACGATACCACTTGACTGGGGGTGGTATGCGATGTGGAATTTTTGGGTAATGCCAAATATCGCGAGGACGTTCTTCATGACACGTCCCGTAAAATGTGAACCTTGGCCGGATTCAATGCTGCGGTGGAGTCCCCATCTCGTAAAGATGTGGTGAGTTAAGATCTTGGCTGTCGTTTTTGCCGTGTTAGTTCTGGATGGGAATGCCTCAACCCATTTCGTAAAAGTGTCTATGACATCTAATACGTATTTGTAACCATTCCTGCAAGGGGGCAATGGTCCTATAAAATCGATCTGGAGGTTAGTCCAGGGGCTGTTAACGGGGCAGGTGTGGCTAAGTTTTTTAAAAAAATGTTTTTATTCTCCATTTTCACATTTTCCTTCAAAATTTACACCCCACCAACAGGCAACAAACGGTAACAAATACAAAGTCAATACCCTTAACATCAACAACGATCCCACCACCCCACCCAACTGTCAATATATGCCTCAAATAAAATGAACACTCCCATGGTGGGAGAAAAACAAAACAAAAAAGAAAAAGGATTCCGGAATCGCCCATGGCCACCATTAACCGATAGTCGTCGTCCCCCCGACAACACTCAATACCATCCAACCTCCAAACGAGTACCGTAAATGACACCCAAGAGTTGTAAACCCCCCCCCCCCCTCCTCAACTCCTCCACTTCCTCTTGTAAAACTCCTCCCCTCAACCTCTGTTCCTCCCCCCCCCCCCCCCCCCCCCCCCCCCCAACTTCCACCCTGGCTAGATCACTCGGACCCTGTTCTGCCAGGGTCCGAAGGCCGCAGCCCCTCCCCCCACCTCACTCCCGTTCACTGGCCGGCTTAAACCGGCCAGCGTGGAGGCCCCCACCCTGGTTCCTTTCCCCCTTGCCCGGCCCCCGGAAAAACCCAGATGTCCCCTTTTAGCACACAAATCCCGCGTATCTACCTATACCCCAAAGAGCCCTCATTCCGACTGAAAGTCCCATTTCTTCCCTTGTCTAAATATACACAACGTTGGCTCCTATAGCCCATACACCAGCACGCAGTGAAACAAAAAAGAAAAAAATACAGTCATGAGGCTACATTGGTACATGACCATTTCTCAATTCTGCCACAGTCCTTCATATGTTCATACATCTTTGAAAGTTGCCACTCAAGTGGATAGAGCTGTGAAGAAGGCCTATGGTGTGCTCGCGTTCATTAACAGAGGGATTGAATTTAAGAGCCGTGAGGTGATGATGCAGCTGTACAAAACTTTGGTAAGGCCACATTTGGAGTATTGTGTACAGTTCTGGTCGCCTCATTTTAGGAAGGATGTGGAAGCTCTGGAAAAGGTGCAAAGAAGATTTACCAGGATGTTGCCTGGAATGGAGAGTAGGTCTTACGAAGAAAGGTTGAGGGTGCTAGGCCTTTTCTCATTAGAGCGGAGAAGGATGAGGGGCGACTTGATAGAGGTTTATAAGATGATCAGGGGAATAGATAGAGTAGACAGTCAGAGACTTTTTCCCCAGGTGGAACACACCATTACAAGGGGACATAAATTTAAGGTGGAAGATATAGGAGGGATATCAGAGGTAGGTTCTTTACCCAGAGAGTAGTGGGGGCATGGAATGCACTGCCTGTGGAAGTAGTTGAGTCGGAAACATTAGGGACCTTCAAGCAGCTGTTGGATAGGTACATGGATTACGGGAAAATGATATAGTGTAGATTTATTTGTTCTTAAGGGCAGCACGGTAGCATTGTGGATAGCACAATTGCTTCACAGATCCATGGTCCCAGGTTCGATTCCGGCTTGGGTCATTGTCTGTGCGGAGTCTGCACGTCCTCCCCGTGTCTGCGTGGGTTTCCTCCGGGTGCTCCGGTTTCCTCCCACAGTCCAAAGATGTGCGGGTTAGGTGAATTGGCCAATGATAAATTGCCCTTAATGTCCAAATTGCCCTTGGTGTTGGGTGGAGGTGTTGAGTTTGGGTGGGGTGCTCTTTCCGGGGGCTGGTGCGGGCTCGGGGGGCCGGGTGGCCTCCTTCTGCACTGTAGATTCAATGATAATCTATGATTAATCTAGGACAAAGGTTCGGCACAACATCGTGGGCCGAAGGGCCTGTTCTGTGCTGTATTTTCTATGTTCTATGTTCAGTCCTTCTGCCTTCGCAAACTCCCCCGCTGCTTCTGCCGTCCCGAAATAAAAGTCCTTGAACTTGTAGGTCACCCTCTGCTTCGCTGGATATACAATGCCGCACTGCACCCTGCTAACGTACAGTGCCCTCTTCACCCGGTTGAAGGCAGCCCACCTCTTCGCCAGCTCCACCGTAAAGTCCTGGCATACACGTATACCAGCTCCAGCCCACTGCACCATCCACTTCTGCTTAGCCCAGCACAGGACCTTCTCCTTTACACTGTACCTACGGAAGCACAGAGTCACTACTCTTGGCGGCTCACTCGCCTTTGGTACAGGCCTCCACGACCGATATGCCCGATCCAGCTCATATCGGGAGGGATCCTCCCCCAATAGTTTCGCCAACATCGCGGCAAAATACTCAGTCGGCCTCGGTCCTTCAACTCCTTCAGGCAGCCCCACAATCCTCAAATTCTGTCGCCTGGATCTGTTTTCCAGGTCTTCCATTTTGCCTCGCAAATCCTTGTTGATCTCCACCACCGTCCGCATCTCCTTCCCCATCGAGGTAAGTTGACCACTGTGCTGCAGTACTGTCTCTTCCACTTTCTTCAGCGCCTCCCCTTGCTCCCGCATCTCTGCCACTGCGTTCGCCACTGCCGTCCTCACCGGGGTAATCGCCTCCTCCACCAGAACTTTCAAAATCACCTCCATCTCCTTCCTCATTGCCTCCATATGTTTCGTAAACTGCTTTTCGAATTCCACGGCCAACGCCTTAGTTATTTCTTCAGCCGTAAGCAATGCGGCCTCCCCTAGCGCTCCAGCCTCCATTTTCTTAACTGACCCCGCGGTGACCGTTTCACTCCCCGACGGACCTTCAGCTGCTTTTTTCACGGCCGTTTTTTTGCCGGTCTTTGACATTTCCCTTCTTTGTGCTGTCTCCCGACTTTCACTGCCTTCGCTGGCCCTAAGACCGGGCCTTAACCCCCGACAAGGTCGTTCCCGAACGGGAGCCCTCCAACGCACAGCGGCCTCCCGCCCGCCGTCACCGGACGTTCCACAGAGCGGGAATCCTTTTGGCAGTGTTCGCTTCACCAATCTGCCTCAAAAAGTCTGTGGAAACTCCTGAAAAAGGTCTGAGAGTCCGTTCCAGACGGGAGCTGCCGAGTGCGCGACCTACTCCTCCATGGCCGCTACCGGAAGCCTCGTCCCCGCTTCTTCAATGGCCTTGGTGAGATCTTTTCACAGTTGTTCCCTCTGCTGCTAGAATTCACCTTTTAATAAAGGCCCTCAAGTCAGCTTGAAGCCTTTAAGCTTGCCCTTCCCCCGCCTGCATGCTGGAAGAGGCTTTTGTCTTTACTGCAGCTCCAGCCAAATCTTTTACTGTTTCTGCCGGTCTGGTAACCAAGAGACATACCATTCCTGGGGGAAAGTCCCCCTCCAACATCCACCTATGTCTTTTCATCAAAATTCTACCCCGTATTGATTTTAAAAAGCACTCTTTTCTGTAACCTTGGGCAGGAGCTGCCTTGTGTTTGACCACTTACTCCATGGTCCACACCGGAAGTACGCGGGTGTGGCTAAGTTGAGCTTTCTTTGCGTATCTGTCCGGATTGTTCTGGACACAGATAAGGCAATTCTCAACGTAGTGCGTTACGTCTTCTTTTAAGCTTGGCCACCAACAGAGCTGCCTGAGGTGGGCCGTAGTGGGATCAATTCCCTGATGTCCATGACTGTCATGGAATAAACAAATAAGTTGATTCCTGTCCTGTTCAGGAACCACATAAAGGGTGTCTTTTAACACCGCACTGTCATGTGTGGTCAGTGCATTTTTAAATCTATCATTGGGTGCTGTAAATTTTCCTTTCAAAATCTCCCTGAGATTGCTACCCTGCTTCTGGGCCTGCACTAAATCCTCAATATTAGTCTGCGAGACCTGGACTGCATTCACTGGTGCGCTTTCGGTGGGGGTCCAAAAATATCCATGCCTGGAACCTGCTTTTGCCAGTGCGTCGGCCTTTGCATTTCCAGGTGGGGAGAAACGGTGGTGACTTCGAACTTTAACGATTCCGATTGTCCTGTTCTGTGCTTTTTCTAAAATATGGCGGAGCAATGGGGCTGAAGGGAGGGGTTTTCCGTCTGCGGAAACAAATCCTCTTGCTTTCCACAGGGGTAGGAATTCTGTAAGGCTCTTGCAGACATAGAGGCTGTCCGAGTATATGACTGCTGGGCTGGGAAAGGAATCTGGGTGATCCACAGTGTATGCCATGGCTGCTAGTTCTGCCGCCTGCGCCCCTAAGTGGCCTGGTAGCTTTAATGAGATTTCTTCTAGGGTACGTCCCTACGCGTCCTCGACATAAATGCCACATCCTGTAATGCGCTTCCCTTCTAATATTGTGGAAGAACCGTCCACATATATTCTTAGAGGTGCGCACGTGTCTGTGTGCTGGGGGCTCTGGGGTGAACTACCTCTCTGGGGTGAACTACCTATCTTTCTGGGGGGTGTTTTGGCGATAAAGGGGCCTGTGTTGTGATGCGGTGAGATGATTTCGCATTCGTGGGGGGTGCCTGGATACTGAAGGTTATCGGCTAAGAAAGTGTGGGCCTTGGTCCTTTTAACAGTGATGTCCCGTCCCTGCAAAAGAAGGGTCCATCTAGCTGCTCTAATCTGACTAACTGTACCGTCCTTGAGTTGTCCGTCAAGTAAAAGGATCTAAAGGTCTGGAGGCGTAAGCCACGGGTCTTAATTGTTTGTGCCGTTCCTGGAGGAGCACGGCCGAAAGGGTGCGGTCGGTGCTAGCTATCTCTATAGCGTAGGGGGAAATGGGTCTGGAACCTGTAGTGCGGGGGGCTGCAATGAGGGCTCTTTTCAAAGCATCCACAGCATCCATATGATGCGGAAGCCATTCCCAAGGGGCTCCTTTCTTTAGGAGAGGGGTGCTGCCTTGCTGGTGAAACCGTCCATGTGGTTCCAGCAGTAGCCAACCAGTCCTAAAAATGACCGGAGGGCTGAAACACTCTGGGGGAGGGGCAATTTGGCAATCGAGTCAATTCTTTTGTGCTCGATCTCGCGTTTACCGTGCGTGATAATCGTACCCAAATATATCACTTTTGTTTTCCAAAATTTGGGCCTTTTGAGGGTTTACTTTACAACCAATTTTCTGTAGGAGTTCGGCCAGAAGCTCGATGTGCTCTGCCTTAGTGTCTGTCTGCAGTAATAGGTCGTCCAAATACTGGACCAGACAGTCGGGGCGAGAAAATTTTGACAAACCATTTGCCAGCTGTCGGTGGAAAATGGAGGGGGAGTTGTGGAATCCTTGTGGAAGTCATGTCCACGTGTACTGCTGATTTTTAAAAGTGACGGCAAATTTGTATTAGCACGCTTTTGCCAATGGAATGGACCAGAATCCATTACTGATGTCCAAAACCGTAAAGTATTGTGAGTTGAATCCCTGTTTGAGCATGGTCTCGGGACTTGTGGCTACCGTGGGGGCTGCTGCGGGAGTGACTTTGTTGAGTTCCCGGTAATCGATGGTCAGTTGCCATGATCCATCGGGCTTTCTCATTGGCCAAATCGGGGCATTATTAGTAGAGGCTACTGATCTGAGTATGCCCTGCTCTAATAAGCTGTCGATAACTTTTGCGATTTCTCCCTCTGCCTCTTGGGGAAATCCATATTGCTTTTGGGGTATAGGGTCAGGTCCTGTGCATTGTGTACTGAACCAGTCATCCGGCCACAGTCGTGTTTGTGGGTCGCGAATGCTGTCCTGTGCTTCTGCAGAACTGCCCTAACCTGCTTGTCTGTGCTAATTGTGGTCGGGTCAAACCAAAATTCGCCGACTGCGCTAATCTTGTTTGCATATTCCCCTATTGTGAGCGTTGCGGGGGCTCTTGCGGATTTTGCCATTCTCCAAACACATTGGTTGACTGGATCAAAGGACAGGTTGTGGGAATTCATAAAATCGATGCCCAAAATGTGTTCTGCTGTGTGGGGCAGGTTGACTAAAACTATGGGTTGCTTGGTGGTGATGTTGCCGATTTGAATGGGCACAGGGGCTGTGATGTGTCCCTGTTGTGAGTGGCCTGTGAAGCCGCTGAGGGTGATGGTGGCTGTAGTGGGCCACATGTCTTTCTGGAAAATGATGGCGGAATTGATTGTGGTGCGGGACCCTCCTGTGTCCCAGAGACATTCGATGGGCTGTCCCCGTTTCTTTGCTGCAACTACTGGTCGGCCGGACCTATCCCAAAGGGTGTCGCAGACCCAACTGTGGGAGCCCGAACACCGTCCGTCTGATCCGTTCAAGTCCGTCTGGTCTGAACGGGTGCTCACCACACTATGTATGGGCTCTGTCCTATTCTTATTCAGAGTGCCTGCCTGCTGGGCTCTCTGTGGCTTTCGTGGGGCATTGCATTCTCGTGCAAAGTGTCCTAACTGTCCACAGTTGTAACACTCCTGTGGCTTCTGTGAGGGGCTGTTCCTTAGTTCGTTCACCCATGCGGGGTTCTGGTGCGTTTTCACCGCTTGGATGTCTGCTTCTGCCTGCTGTTCCTCGGGTTTCCTAACTGCGGGTTTGTTATGTACAGACTGCTCCCAGGCGCGGGATAATCTTTTTAAAACCCATTTCTCATTGTGGGCTTCCTCTGAGGGGTCATAATTCGTACAGGCCTTTTGTCCTGCCTCTGTGGCATGGGAGATGAGGGTGCGGATCCATTTGGCCATACCGTCTTGGGACAAATGGGCGCATTCTAAATTACCGAAAACTGCTGTGAAATGGATCCATAGGCATCCAGCAAACGCTGTGGGGTGTTCCGTCTTTTTCTGCCTGCACTTATTCAGGCCTTTTACGGAGTCACCTTTGTTGTAGCCGATCGCATCTAGGATCGCTGCATGCATTTCTGTAAGGGTGCCTCCTCCTACATTCTGTGGGTCAGGAAGGGCTGCTACGACCGAAGGGTCTAAACTCAAAACTGTGAGCTTCACGTGCTCACGCTCATCCAGGCCGTCTATGGTCGCCTGCTGCTTCACTCTGGCAAAGAAGTGGTGGGGGTCTGAGGTGGGGAGGAAATGTGTGATTTTGTCGCATGCGTCCCGTAATTGGGTCACGGTTAAGGGGTTCGTGTACAGGAATTCCGCCTCTCCGTCCGATGTGACGGTGCGGTGGGTGGTGACTGGATTCATTGGTGCCTGAACTATCTGCTCTGTGGGGGGTTGGGGCGCTTTTCTCTTCTGGGGCTTTCCTTGCGCACATGTTCCCTGAACATATCTATGCGCGGTCTCATTTAATTCTTCCCAATCCAGGTCGTCTTCCTCATCTAATTGGGATCCAAAGGTGCTCTGGAACCCATTCTGAACTGAAAGTAAAGACTGCAGTTCTGCAATCTGCTTCCAGCACTTTGCGTGATCTAGTGAGCTATGTCTGTGCTCCGTGGTGGTAGTATGGAGTGCTCGTAATGCTACACTGCCTTTGCAATGCCTCTACCTGTTTCTCTGTTTCCTCTCTTACAGGGCTGCACGTTACGTGTCCTGATAGGCCTTTTCGTACTGTGTCTGGAAGCTGCTTAGGTGCGCCAGACAAGACTGGTGTGCCCACTTGGCATCATCCACCTCTCCGTCCTTTGCTGCTAACTTCCTTCTTAATTCTAGGTTCTCTTTCTCTATCTCGCCCACATCGACCGTACTCATTCGATGTGTCTCCTCTGTCTCTCAGCGGAGCGTCCGAACAACCTCCTCTGTGCCTCACAATTGTGCCAAACAGGACATGATTGCCATCGGCTTGCGAGCTTTTCCCAAGCTTTTCTTATGGATTTTGCTGAGGTTCTCCCACCAAGTATGTCCAATACTCCCTGGACCCGTTTCCTCATTTTCACAGAATTCGCTCCAAAGGGGCCATCCTTTCCCTTTGAGGTACTTTCTGATTTCCTCGTCCCAAACGGGACACTGTCCTACTCTACTGCTGGTCGCTGCGACCACGAATTCTTCGGGTTCATGAGGCGTTGCATTGCGATCTTTCCTCTCTGAATACTTCTCTTAAAATTTGGAACAAGGGGTATTAAGGCGGTGCTGTAATTACGGGTACTGCTTTCGCTATTTTCCGGAATACAAACTCCCGACAGTTTTGTCGCAACAAAAATCTATCAGTTTACCTTATAGCCCTGTTAGTTACGCATGCATTAACACGCTTCCGAATTATGAGGATTGATCAGAACTGCTTGAACACTTGTGGTTTTTTTCTGTTCCCAATTGGATTTCTAATTCAAATTTTGGGTTCTCCCGGAGTGGTTAAGCCACTTCTAGATGGGGTCCCGTCAGGATGTCGCCAGTAATATGTTGCTAACTTTTGGTTGGTTCAATTGGCTCTGTTTTATAACCTATGCTCTAGAGTCGCCAGGTATCTTTATGATACCGCCACAAAGTTCAAGTAATGATCAATAACTCAACACACCAATCGGTAAGATTCAAATCAAAACACATTTATTATACACAATAAATCACTACTCATGCATAAACTCTACTTTCTAGGCTATTCCTATCACTAAAAGACCAATACTTAGCTTCGGACTGGCCCACCAGGTCAGGGGAACAAATGACCTTTCATTCAGGTCCTGAGTCTGCAGGATTCAAAAGCTGGTATGGACTGGTAGCTCGGAGCGCCTATCTCATAGCGAGCATTGACTTGAGACTTACTTGCTTGGCGGCAACAAGACAGGTCACTGTCGAGGGTTGGTTCAAGTTGCTGAGTGACCCTTCCAAAGAAGGACGATTTGAACTTGGGGGCTTTACTTTATAGTCCCCAGGGGCTTCCCACCCTTCGGGACGGACCCCGTATCTGGTTCCAAGTGATTGGACTACTTTCCGATCACTTGGATCGATTTCTCCAATGCTGGAGCGGTTCCCTGATCGCTAGGTGGTCTCTAAATGTTCGTTGGCCTTCCTTTGTTTTGGCTTCTGCTGGCGCCGAGGAGTCTGGCTTGGCTTTATTTACCTTAACTGTTGCCATTGTGCCTGGGAATCGCACATTACTATGTAGATGGCTGCTGCATTACTATGCAGATGGCTGCTGGTTTCAGTGCTGTCTGGTTCCTTACAGGTTTCAATACACATGATTTCTGTATTTGCTAGTCTTTGCCTGTGTTGGCTGAATTTCCCTTCAGCCTTTGCGGTTCTCCATTTTAAGTCGGGAAGTGGCCAACTCAGGTGGCTACACTCTTGATACCAAACAGTCATTAATAAAGTCACATTCTTTCGCCAACATATCCTAATCCAAACCCCACACCAAAGCTATTAACATTAATAACTTTTTAAAATAAATTGAGAGTGCCCAATTATTTTTTTCCAATTAAGGGGCAATTTACTGTGGCCAATCCACCTACCCAGCACATCTTTTTTGGTTTGCGGAAAGACCCACGCAGACATGGGGTCTTTCCCCGCACGGACAGTGACCCGGGGCCGGGATCAAACGCGGGGTCCTCGGCGGTGTGAGGCAATAGTGCTATTAACATCAATAATTAAGACCACTTCCTATCATAATATCAGAGAATAAAAGATTTCCTCTCTGGTACACATCCATTAAAGAAATGCATGGTTTGTTTAACATAGATGCCATCCTAAGTTCACATTGTTTTAGTCATTCCTTCAAATTGATTTAAAAACAAACACCTAATCCTATTTTGGCCATTAAGGCAGCTTCAGCTCAACTCAAATGAGCTCTGCCATATAAAACAATTTTTTCTTCGTCACCAGTATCTGCTTTTCCTGTTCCACCAACTATCTTGACTGTTAATTACCCAACAAGTTAAAAAGGAACCACTTAATTTTAAACTGTGGTTATGGAATAAAATCATTGCATCATAATGTTGTTCATCTCTTCAGTATTCAAGCAAAGTATTGACGAAGTATGTAGTGATCTCTGTATATCAATATACATGAATGTATGCAAAACTAGTAGTTAATTCAACACTAGATGTCTCATTATCATTATCAGATGGTATAAGAAAGACTCCCGCTCTTTCTGAGATAGTGTGCGTCGGGAGAGTAAACAGACAAGACAGAATAGCTAGAGAGAGAAGTTATAAGTTATTTCATTATGACATTGTTTAGTTATTTATATTTACTGTATTTTATTTATTTTACTAGTTGAGTATTAAATACAAAGGACTCACAAATATTATTTGTATTACTCAATAAATTAGTTCATCTTTACAAGAAGACTATTGTTCATTTCATCAACTCGGCTGGTTCAAAGAGTAATATACTATATTACACAAGGTAATATAACATGCTACCAGGAGTTTAAAAGATAACATGGTACTGGAGTGATTTAACTTTGAACAAAGTCTAGTGAAGATTTAGAAAAAAATAAAGAAAAAGAAAAAAAAAAAATCATCGGAATCAACTATTCGACTACAGAAGTCATCGCAACATCTGAATCTTTGACAAAAACAACTTTTCAATGTACCAAGTTCAAGCACCAAGACCATCTAAAGACCACTGGTAATTTAAATTTGAATTGGAAATTATTCAAAGAACAGTTTCAACTCTATTTAGAAGCTAGTGATTTAAGTGTGCACCAGCAGCTAAAAGAATTGCTTTACTTCTGTCCCTAGCAGGACAGCAAGCAATCCAAATCTTCAATTTGTTTAATTTTAATGCTGGTGAAGATAAAACAAAACATTGATCAAGTTATAGCGAAGTTCGATGAACATTGCAAGATGTAAACCAATGAAATTTTAGAAAAATTAAAATTTCACAGAAAAGTTCAAAGTTGGTGAACCGGTATTTCATCACAGATCTCAAACTCTTCGCTAAAAAGTGTAACTATGCAGATCTCCATGATTCACTTGTGAGAGACCAAATTTTTTATGGCCTACTTGACGATACTATCAGAGCAGCTTTAATTCGACAAAATGATTTAATGTTGCATCTCCGTGGAACAGAGCAAAAGTCAGTATTTAGCATTTTTATCCCAAAGAAAAAAGCGCAAACTACCACGAGGCAGAGAAAATCAAAATGGTGTCGCAGGCAAAGCAGAAGACTATGAGGAATGGAAGCTATCCTTCGCAAGCATTTTCGGGCTTTGCATATGCGCACTATGCACAGAAATGGGAAACGTCAAAGAAAAAGTCTGTTCATGCTCGTACATCACTAATACGTCATGACGACAACGTGATTACATGTCATAGGTATGGCAACACCCACTTAAAGGGAAACTGCCCTGTTTTTGGTAAACATGGTTTGAAATGTCAGAAGATAAACCATTATGCTTCTCAGTGTCACTCGTCCGCAAGTTACATTCCTCCTGCACAGAAATTACAAAGTGAGAGCTGTAGACAAAAAAGAAGAAATCAACACACAAGATTTCACGAAGATATTTTCTCGTTAGAAAATACTTTCTTCGTTGATGTGGTTGAATCGTCCATGACGAATGATCTACAAGCAAGCAAGAATAATCTTCAAGCAACAAAGCCAGCTCATCATGAAAATGCAAAGGATCTTCAAGCAACAAAAGATCAAAGAGTCAATGTCGTTAACAACGAATGGATGACTACTGTGTATATTAACACAATTCCAATTTCTTTCAAACTGGACACCGGTGCCTTGGCGAATCTTCTGAATTCCAAGGACTTGACCAAGATAAAAAGTCATTATGAGATGATACCTCCAGACTGCTCATTAAAAGATTACAATGACAATCCCATTTACTTGCATGGTTCGTGTTACCTGAGTGTCACAAACAGGGACATTCATAAACAAGTAAGATTCAATATAGTAAATGATACTCGTTCTTCTTTACTTGGAGCTCAAGCGTGTAAAGATTTGCAGCTCATTCAAAGAATTTTTCTTAATACATGTCAATTGACTACACTCAAAGATGACATTCATCAACTCTTACAGGAAGACCCTGATGTATTTCAAGGTATGGGTACGTTACCTTTTCAGTACAAGATACAACTGAAGAAGGATGCCAAATCAGCAATCCATCCACCTAAACGTGTACCTGCTCCTCTAAAAGACAGACTGCAAGTTCAAGGTATCATACGAAAAATGACTCTACCTACTGACTGGGTTAGCTCTCTAAAATGAAATGAAAATCGCTTATTGTCACGAGTAGGCTTCAATTAAGTTACTGTGAAAAGCCCCTAGTTGCCACATTCCGGCGCCTGTTCGGGGAGGCTGGTACGGGAATTGAACCGTGCTCTGGCCTGCCTTGCTCTGCTTTAAAAGCCAGCGATTTAGCCCAGTGAGCTAAACCAGCCCCTTTCTGTGTTTTTAAAAAAAAACCTACAGGTGAAATAAGAATCTGTATGGATCCCAAAGATCTCAATCGCAATATTAGAAGAGAACATTATCCAACACCAAAGAAGGAAGACATTACTGCAGAAATGGCCAATGCCAGAATTTTTACCAAGCTTGATGCATCTCAAGGTTTCTGGCAGATGCAACTAGAGGACTCCAGTAAACTCCTATGTACTTTTAATACACTTTTCGGAAGGTGCTGTTTAAACAGAATGCCCTGTGAAATTATATCCACTTCGGAAATTTTTCATCGTACAATGGAACAAATGACCGAAAACGTTGAAGGTATTTGTGTTTATGTTGATGACATAATTGTCTGGTCAACAGTGCAAACAAAACGGCTTCGGGAAGTATTCAAAAGGATACATGAATATGGTCTGAAGCTAAACAAAGCTAAATGCGTGTTTGCCGCTCCCTCTTTAAAATTCTTAGGTGACAACATCATAGCTGAAGGAATAAGGCCAGGTCAAGAAAAAATGCAAGTCATCAAGGGAATTCAAATTCCTAAAGACAAGAAGGCAGTCTTATGCTTTCTAGGATTTTGTCAACGTTCTTGGAAAATTCATATCAAATCGAGCTGACAGAACAACTGCATTAAGTCAACTGATCAGAAAGAACACAGATTTCATCTGGACTGAAAAACATACTGAAGAATGGACAGGTTTAACACTACAATTGATACAAGCTCCATGTAAAAATGGCATGGGTGCAACAAGACTATTTCAATAATTGAATTCCTATTGCCTATGCGTCAAGATATTTTTTTTTAAATTTAGAGTGCCCAATTCATTTTTTCTTCCAATTAATGGGCAATTTAGCATGGCCAATCCATCTATCCTGCATATCTTTGGGTTGTGGGGGCGAAATCCACGCAAACACGGGGAGAATGTGCAAACTCCACACAGACAGTGACCCAGAGCTGGGATCGAACCTGGGACCTAGGTGCCATGAGACAGCAGGCTAACCACTGCGCCACCATGTTACCCTGCCTAGGCGTGAAGATCCATGATTGAGACTGAGTGTAGGCACGCCCAAATTGAAAAGGAGTGTCTTGGGCTAGTTACTGGGGTTTCCAAATTCCACGACTATGTTTATGGTCTACCCAAGTTCACAGTAGAAACTGACCATCGCCCACTTGTACACATCATTGAACAAAACTTAAATGACATGACTCCAGACATCAACATCTGATGATAAAATTCAGAAGATATGAGTTCACACTAAAATACACACCAGGTAAAGAGTTAGTAATTGCTGACACTTTATCTAGATCAGTCAACACTGAAATTCTTCAAGAAGAATCGATTAATGATGTTGATTCTCAACTGCAATTATTCAGAGAGTTATTTCCAGCCTCTGATTCCAAGTTACAACAAATTTGCATTGAAACACTGAAAGTCATACATCATTTTCAACAGGGATGGCCTAAAGGTAATTGACTGCAACTGCAAATTCAAGTCAGAACTGACTATTGTGGATGATATTTTGCTGAGACAGATCGCATTGTGATTCCACACAGCATGAGGTCTGAAATGCTTTCTAGACTTCATGAGGATCATTTAGGCATTGAAAAATGTAAATGTCGTGCCTGACAATCGATCTATTGGCCAGGTATCAACAGTGATATCTTGGACATGATATCATCATGTTCAAATGTCAGTCACATCAAAACCATTAATGCAAAGAACCAATGCAACCAAATGATCTAGTTACATCACCATGGATCAAGATTGGTGCTGATCTCTTTCACTTATTTGGCAAGGACTATCTCATTGTCTGACTATTTTTCCAATTTTCCTGAACAAGTGAAATTGAACGACATCACATCCAGTACTTTTTTTTTTTTTTTTTTTTTTTATAAATGTTTTATTGAAAATTTTTTCCCAAACAATTTCCCCTCTTACAAAGCAAACGCAACAATAACAATACAGAAATTTTAAACAATACACAAGTAACAAAACCCCTTTATCTTTGACCTAAACTAAACCCCCCCTCCCCTCCCCCCCCCCCCCCTCCCCCTGGGTTGCTGCTGCTGGTCATCTGTCTTCCCTCTAACGTTCCCCTAGGTAGTCGAGAAATGGCTGCCACCGCCTGGTGAACCCTTGAGCCGATCCTCTCAGGGCAAACTTTATCTGCTCCAGTTTAATGAACCCCGCCATATCATTTACCCAGGCCTCCAGTCCGGGGGGTTTCGCCTCCTTCCACATGAGTAGGATCCTGCGCCGGGCTACTAGGGACGCAAAGGCCACAACGTCGGCCTCTTTCGCCTCCTGCACTCCCGGCTCTTCCGCAACTCCAAATAGAGCTAACCCCCAGCCTGGTTTGACCCGGGCCTTCACCACCCGCGAAATCACTCCCGTCACTCCCTTCCAATACCCTTCCAGTGCCGGGCATGCCCAAAACATATGTGCGTGGTTTGCCGGGCTCCCGCCACACCTCCCACATTTGTCCTCCACTCCAAAGAACCTGCTCAATCTTGCTCCCGTTATGTGTGCTCTATGTAGCACCTTAAATTGAATCAGGCTAAGCCTGGCGCATGAGGAAGAGGAATTTACCCTGCTTAGGGCATCAGCCCACATACCCTCCTCTATCTCCTCCCCTAGTTCTTCTTCCCACTTTCCTTTTAGTTCGCCCACCGACTCCTCCCCCTCTTCCCTCATCTCTCGGTAAATCTCTGACACCTTGCCCTCTCCGACCCACACCCCTGAAAGCACCCTGTCCTGTATCCCCTGTGTCGGGAGCAACGGAAATTCCCTCACCTGTTGTCTAGTAAATGCCCTCACCTGCATATATCTCAAGAAATTTCCCCGGGGCAACTTATACTTTTCCTCCAATGCTCCCAAGCTCGCAAAAGTCCCATCTATAAATAAATCTCCCACCCTCCTAATTCCCAACTGGAACCAGCTCTGAAATCCTCCATCCATTCTTCCTGGGGCGAACCTATGGTTGTTCCTGATTGGGGACCCCACCAGGGCTCCCCGCACCCCTCTCTGTCGCCTCCACTGTCCCCAGATATTCAATGTTGCCGCCACCACCGGGTTCGTGGTAAACTTTTTAGGTGAGATCGGTAGCGGCGCCGTCACCAGCGCCTCTAAACTCGTCCCTTTACAGGACTTTCTCTCCAGTCTTTCCCACGCCGCTCCCTCACCCTCCATCATCCATTTACGTATCATTGCCACATTGGCGGCCCAATAGTAATCGCCCAAGTTCGGTAGTGCCAATCCTCCTCTGTCCCTACTACGCTGAAGGAACCCCCTCCTTACTCTCGGAACTTTCCCTGCCCACACGAAGCTCGTGATGCTCCTGTCTATTTTATTAAAAAAGGTCTTAGTGATTAGTACAGGGAGACATTGAAATACAAATAAGAACCTCGGGAGGACCATCATCTTAATTGCTTGCACCCTGCCCGCCAGCGATAGAGGCTGCATGTCCCACCTCTTGAAGTCCTCCTCCATTTGTTCTACCAACCGTGTCAGATTAAGTCTGTGCAAGGTTCCCCAGCTCCTAGCGATCTGAATCCCCAGGTATCGGAAGTTTCTTTCCACTTTCCTTAGAGGCAAGCCTTCTATCTCTCTACTCTGGTCCCCTGGATGTATCACAAATAATTCACTCTTCCCCATGTTTAGCCTATACCCCGAGAAATCCCCGAACCCCCTCAAAATTCGCATAACCTCTATCATTCCCCCCGCTGGGTCCGACACGTATAACAATAGGTCATCCGCATATAACGAGACTCGGTGTTCTTCTCCCCCTCTAATCACCCCTCTCCATTCCCTGGAGTCTCTCAACGCCATGGCCAGAGGTTCAATTGCCAACGCGAACAACAATGGAGACAGCGGGCATCCCTGTCTTGTTCCCCTATATAGTCGGAAATACTCCGATTATGTCGACCTGTAGCTACGCTTGCCGTTGGAGCCCCATAAAGAAGTCTAACCCAGCTAATAAACCCGTTCCCAAACCCAAACCTCCTTAACACTTCCCATAAATACTCCCACTCCACCCTATCAAATGCCTTCTCTGCGTCCATTGCCGCCACTATCTCTGCCTCCCCCTCCACTGGGGGCATCATTATCACCCCTAATAGTCGTCGCACGTTAACATTCAGTTGTCTCCCTTTTACGAACCCTGTCTGGTCTTCGTGCACCACCCCCGGGACACAGTCCTCTATCCTCGATGCCAGTACCTTTGCCAACAATTTGGCGTCCACGTTCAACAATGAAATGGGTCTATAGGACCCGCACTGCAACGGATCTTTATCCCTCTTCAAAATTAACGATATCGTCGCCTCCGACATCGTCGGGGGTAGAGTCCCCCCTTTCCTGGCCTCATTGAACGTCCTCACCATCAACGGGGCCAACAAGTCCACATATTTTCTGTAATACTCCACCGGGAACCCGTCTGGTCCTGGGGCCTTCCCTGCTTGCATGCTTCCCAGTCCCTTAATAACCTCGTCCACCCCAATCGGTGCCCCCAGGCCTACCACCCCCCGCTCCTCCACTTTCGGGAACCTCAATTGGTCCAGGAACTGCCGCATCCCCTCCTCTCCCTCTGGGGGTTGAGACCTATACAGTTCCTCATAGAAGGTCTTGAACACCTCATTTATCTTTCCTGCCCTTCGCACCGTGTCTCCCCTTTCGTCTCTAATTCCTCCTATCTCCCTCGCTGCTGCCCTCTTTCGCAATTGATGAGCCAACAGGCGACTCGCCTTTTCCCCATATTCATACCTCCTCCCCTGTGCCTTCCTCCACAGTACCTCCGCCTTTCTGGTGGTCAGAAGGTCAAATTCCGTCTGGAGTCGTCTCCTCTCCCTGTACAATTCCTCCTCCGGGGTCTCTGCAAATTCCCTATCCACCCTTAAAAATCACATCCAGTACTGTCTTAAAGGCATTCAACAAAATATTTGCCAGGCATGGTATTCCTCGTATCATCATGTCTGACAATGGTCCATGCTTTTCAAGTCCTGAATGGCAAGAAATCTCATTGAATTACAATTTTGAACTTGTAACTTCAAGCCTTCATTTTCCACAATCCAATGGAAAAGCAGAGAAAGTGTCCACGTTATGAAACATCTACTTAGCAAATCAAAAGATTCACAATCTGATTTTTATTTAGCTTTACTCAATTACAAGACCTCCCCTTTATCAGCAAGATTATCTCCATCTCAAATGTTATACAACAGGAATTTAGGAACGACTCTACCTCAGTTACATTTTTCTGATCCTGAACAACATTGCACTGTGAAGAAAATTCAACAACAGAAAATAAAACAAAAGCAATATTTTGATTTACATTCAAAAGAATTGTCTACTCTATCTGAGAATGATACTGGTAGATTAAGACTTCCTGAAGGAGGTTGGTCTGACATTGCACGCATAATTAGGAAATTCTCTCCAAGATCTTATCTGATAACTTCAGATGGAAACATTCTGAGAAGAAATCGTAGAGATCTACTTCAAGTCACAGATACTGCGTAGATTTTTCCTAATCTTTACTTGAATCTAACAATTTCAAAACAGGTTGAATAGCAAATGCATTCAAATTTGATGATCAACAAAGACATTAAAACTTCTTCATCACTTTTGACATTAAGGAGATCGACAAAGAGAAGAAGGCCCAATCATCTGAATTTGTGAACTTTTTCATAATTCTAGTGATTGCTGTACATTGTATACACTGCATTACATATGTAAATTTTTCTTTTAATATTTGCAAGAAAATGTAAAAAAAAAAAAGGGATGTAGTGATCTCTATATTAATATACATGATCGATGTATGTAAAACTAGTAGTCAATTCAACACTAGATGTCTCACTATCACATGGTATAAGAAAGACTTTCCCGCTCTTTCTGAGTGTACGCGCTTCTGGAGAGTGAACAGACAAGACATAGAATAGCTAGAGAGAGAGAAGTTATAAGTTATTACATTGTTTAGTTAGTTATCTTTACTGTATTTTATTTATTTATTTCACTAGTTGAGTAAGTACAAAGGACTCAATAAATTAGTTCATCTTTACAAGAATACTGTTGTTCATTTCATCAACTCAGCTGGTTCAAAGTTTAATAAACTATATTACACAAGGTAATATAACAAAGTACATCCCTCAATTTTTGATCATAATTTAGAAAACTAAAATTCCTCACTAGGGTTCCACTTGGTTGTTATCAGTATCTTATGAATACATTTTCAAATTAGGTTCCTTTGATATTGTTTAAGATTTTTCCCATATCTCTTTTTATATATAAAAAAAATCAATGCCATTGTTGTTCTCGTCCTGTGCCGGACTTCTTTTGTTTCCCTCGGCTAGCTCACTCATTATCTTTCTAAAATCTGCCCAAATCCAATCTGATGACTAACAACCTTTTATCTTTCGAATTTTACCTTCTATATTACATTGTGATCACAACTCCAAATGTGCTTCGCCATAGTTAATTGATCCACCTAATCTATTTAATTACTCATAACTTGATCTAGCCTTTTGTTGCTAACTTTTGCCTTAGTTTAATTGCTCTGTTTTATCACCTTTGCTCTTGAGTCGCCAGGTATCTTTCTGATACCGCCATGTGGTTCAAGTCCGAGTAATGATCAATAATCCAATACACCGCTTAGTAAGATTGAAATCAAAGCACATTTATTATATACAGTAATCAATACTCATGCATAAATTCTACGTCTAAGCTACTTCCTACATCTAACAGGCCAATACTTAACTTGGAACTGGCCCACCAGGTCAGGGAAACGAATGGCCTTTCGTTCGGGTTCTGAGCCTGCGGGATTCGAAGCTGGTACAGATTGATAGCTAGGAGCGCCTATCTCGTTGCGAGCGTTGAAGTAAGACTTACTGGATGTTTCGCGATGGCTGGACCAGTCAGTGTCAAGGGTTGGTCTGCGTTGCTGAGTGACCCGGTCAGAAGAAGAAGCAGCAGGGTGCGGAAGGGTGGCCGAAGGATGCAGAAGGCCGATTTGAACTTGGACTCTATTCTTATAGTCCCCAGGGGCTTCCCGCCTTTCGGGGCCGACCCTTTACCTGGTTCCAAGTGATTGGACTTTGTCCCAATCACTTGGTTCGATATTCTCCATTGCTGGAGCGATTCCTTGATCGATGGGCGGTCTTGAGGTGATTGTTCACCTCCCTTTGTGTAGGCTTCTGTTGGCGCCAATGAGTCTGGGTTGGCTTTGTGTCTAAAATGTTGCACATTGTTCCCGAGGATTGCTCATTAGTACGCAGATGGCTGGTGTTTTGTTGTGCTGATGGTTACTGGTATCGATCTTGCCTGGCCTTCCCAGAGGTGAATACACAGTTTACCTGTAGCTGCTTGTTTTAGTCCTGTTGGCTGATTTTCCCATCAGCTTTTGTCGTTCGCCATTTTAAATCTGGGTTAGCCATTCTAAATCGGGAGTTAGCCATTTTAACTGGCTACACTTTGAAAACCTTCTAACATGCTGCTTGAGAAAGAACTCCTACATACAGTTATTCTTCCAGCACTTTTGCACTCCTGCCTCCTTTCTTTTCCATCCCTCTTAATTATGAGGTCTAGTTGTCCTTGCTCATGAACTCTGCATTGTGATGCATGCATTTAAACCTTTCTCTGCTCTCTAAAAAAACACTTTAAAAAAATTTGAACTATCATCACTTTAGTGTTTTTCCCATTTTTAAAGATGGAATTCCCATTTGATTTTTCCCTCTCCTGCACCCATCCTTTGGTTGCTAAATAAATATAAATACAAGTACTCCTTTTTGAAAAAATGGTTTTTGAATAAATAGTGTACCCCTCAGAATCAGAAATGCACAGTGCAGAACAGGCCTTTCGGCCCATCGGGTCTGCACTGGCACGTGAAAAATACCTACGTACATACCTAATCCCATTTGCCAGCACTTGGCCCATAGCCTTGAACGCTATGACGTGCCAAATTCTCATCCAGGTTTATTTTAAAGGATATGAGATAACCCGCCTCTACCACCCTCCCAGGCAGTGCATTCGAGACAATCTGAGTAAAAAAGTTTCCCTCGCATCTCTTTACCCCCCACCCCCAATCCCTTGCCCTTCACCTTGAGTTTGTGCCCCCTCATGACCGACCCTTCAACTAAGGGTAGCAGCTGCTCCCTATTAACCCTGTCCATGCCCCTCATAATCTTGTACACCGTGAGCAAGTCGCCCCTCAATCTTCTCCTCTCCAATGAAAAGAAACCAAGCCTATCCAACAAATATCCCATCCCAGGCAACATCCTGGTGAGTCTCCCCTGCATCCCCTCCTGTGCAACCACACTCTTCCTACAATGTGGTAACCAGTACTGCAGACAGTACTCTAGCTGTGGCTTCACCAAAGTTCCATACCAACTCCAACGTGACCTCCATGTTTCTGTAATCTATGCCTTGATTGATAAAGGCAAGTGTCCCGTATGCCTTTTTCACCACCCTATTAACCTGCCCTCCTGCCTTCAGAGATCTATGGACAACCAAGCCAAGGTCCCTTTGTTCCTCAGAACTTCCCAGTCTCATACACTTTGGAAGGATTTTGATAAGAAAGGCATCACCTCACAATCTTCAGAGTTATATTCCATCTTCCACTTATCTGCCCATTTGACCATTCCATCTATATCGTCCTGTAACCCAAGACATTCAGCCTCGCTGTTAACCACCCGGCCAATCTTTGTGTCATCTGTGAACTTCCTGATCCATCCCCTCACATAGTCATCTATGTCGTCTATAGGACAGCATGGTGGCGCAGTGGTTAGCACTGCTAGCTAGGGCACTGAGGACCCGGGTTTGAATCCCGGCCCTGGGTCACTCTGTGTGGAGTTTGCACATTCTCCCCGTGTCTGCGTGAGGTTCACTCCCACAATCCAAAGATGTGCACGTTCAGTGAATTGGCCACACTAAATTGCCCCTTAATTGGAATAAAATAATTGGGTACTCTAAATTTATATTTTTAAAAATCGATGTAATTTAGGGCAGCACGGTAGCACAGTGGTTAGCATTGTTGCGTCACAGCTCCAGGGTCCCAGGTTCGATTCCCGGCTTGGGTCACTGTCTGTGCGGAATCTGCACGTTCTCCCTGTGACTGCGTGGGTTTCCTCCGGGTGCTCCGATTTCCTCCCACAGTCTAAAAATGTGCAGGTTAGGTGGACTGGCCACGCTAAATTGGCCCCTTAGTATCCAAAAATGTTGGGTGGGGTTGTTGGGTTGCAGGGATGGGGTGGAGGTGTGGGCTTAATTAGGGTGTTCTTTCCAAGGGCCGGTGCAGACTCGATGGGCCGAATGACCTCCTTCGGCACTGTAAATTCTATGATTCTGTATAAATGATGAATAAAAGGGGACTCAGCACAGATTCCTGTGGTATGCCATTAGACACTGGCTTCCAGTCACTAAAGTAGCCATCTGTCATCGCCCTCTGTCCCCCACAATAATGCCAATTTTGAATCCACCTTATCAAATTACCCTAAATCCATGTGCATTTGCCCTCTTTATAAGTCTCCCATGTGGGACTTTGTCAAAGCTTTGCTGAAATCTATATAAACTACATTAACTACACTACCCTCATCTATACACCTGGTCACCTCGTCAAAAAATGCAGTCAAATTTGTTAAGCATCCCTTCCTGACAGAGCCATGCTGACTATCCCTGATCGATCCTTGCCTTTCCAAGTGGAGATAGAATCTCTCCTTCAGAATTTTCTCCAATAGTTTCCTTGACACTGACATGAGACTCACTGGTCTGTCGTTCCCTGGTTTATCTCAACATCCATTCTTACATAGTAGAACCACCTTGGCTGTTCTCCAGTCCTCTGGCACCTCCCCCGTGGCCAGAGAGGAATTAAAAATTTGGATCAGAGCCCCTGCAATCTCCTCCCTCCCCTCCCACAGGAGCCTGGGACATAATTCATTTGGATCTAGAGATTTGTTTACTTTTAAGCTTGCCAACACCTCCAATACCTTGTCACTCCCTGTGTCAATTTGCTCAAGAACCTTGCAATCTCTCTCCCTGAGTTCCTTACCTATAACTTTATTCTGTTGGGTGAAGACAGATGTGAAATATTCATTCAACACCCTACCAATGTCCTTTGACTCTACCCACCAATTGTCCCGAATGGGCCCTACTCTTTCACTGGTTATCCTCTTCTCATTGATGTACTTATGGAATACCTTGGGGATTTCCCCTGCTTTTATCAGCCAGAGATTTTTCATATCCCCTCCTTGCTCTCAGAATTGCTTTTTTAAGCTCCACCCTGCAGTTTTGTACTCCACTAATGCCTCTGCTGAATTGCTCCCCTCGCACTTACTAAAAGCCTCTCTTTTCCTTCTCAATGTATCCTGAGTATCTCTGGTCACCCATGCTCCTCTCTGCTTGTTACTCCTTCCTATCACCCCAGAGGGAACTTGTTGGGCCTGTATTCTCTTCATTTCCTTTTTTTTTTAAATAATATTTTATTGAAAATTTTTGGTCAACCAACACAGTACATTGTGCATCCTTTACACAACATTGTAACAATACAGATAATAATGACCTTTTTAAATTTAAACAAAAACAACAACAAATAAATAAATATTAAATAACAAAAAAAAAAAAAGAAAAGCTAGCCCTAATTGGCAACTGCCTTGTCTCAGGCCACCCTCTCCCCCCATCCCTCCCCCCCCCATCCCTCCCTCCCCCCCCCCCCCATCTCCCCCTCTCCCCCCCCCCCCCAAGTCCTGGGCCGCTGCTGCTGCCTTCTTTGTTCTCCCCTATCTATCTTTCCGCAAGATATTCGACGAACGGTTGCCACCGCCTAGTAAACCCTTGAGCCGACCCCCTTAGGACGAACTTAATCCGCTCCAACTTTATGAACCCCGCCATATCATTTATCCAGGTCTCCACCCCCGGGGGCTTGGCTTCTTTCCACATTAGCAATATTCTGCGCCGGGCTACTAGGGACGCAAAGGCCAAAACATCGGCCTCTTTCGCCTCCTGCACTCCCGGCTCTTGTGCAACCCCAAATATAGCCAACCCCCAGCTTGGTTCGACCCGGACTCCTACTACTTTCGAAAGCACCTTTGTCACCCCCATCCAAAACCCCTGTAGTGCCGGGCATGACCAAAACATATGGGTATGATTCGCTGGGCTTCTCGAGCACCTCGCACACCTATCCTCCACCCCAAAAAATTTACTGAGCCGTGTTCCAGTCATATGTGCCCTGTGTAATACCTTGAACTGAATCAGGCTTAGCCTGGCGCACGAGGACGACGAGTTTACCCTGTTTAGGGCATCTGCCCACATCCCCTCCTCAATCTCCTCCCCTAGCTCTTCTTCCCATTTCCCTTTTAGTTCGTCCATCATAGTCTCCCCTTCGTCTCTCATTTCCCTATATATATCCGACACCTTACCGTCCCCCACCCATTTCTTTGAGATGACTCTGTCCTGCACCTCTTGTGTCGGGAGCTGCGGGAATTCCCTCACCTGTTGCCTCGCAAAAGCCCTCAATTGCATGTACCTGAATGCATTCCCTTGGGGCAACCCATATTTCTCGGTCAGCGCTCCCAGACTCGCAAACTTCCCATCCACAAATAGATCTTTCAATTGCGTTATACCTGCTCTTTGCCACATTCCATATCCCCCATCCATTCCCCCCGGGGCAAACCTATGGTTGTTTCTTATCGGGGACCCCCCCAGTGCTCCGGTCTTTCCCCTATGTCGTCTCCACTGTCCCCAAATCTTCAATGTAGCTACCACCACCGGACTCGTGGTATAGTTCCTTGGTGAGAACGGCAATGGGGCTGTCACCATAGCCTGCAGGCTGGTCCCCCTACAGGACGCCCTCTCTTATCTCTTCCACGCCGCTCCTTCCTCCTCTCCCATCCACTTACTCACCATTGAAATATTAGCAGCCCAATAATACTCACTTAGGCTCGGTAGTGCCAGCCCCCCCCTATCCCTACTACGCTGTAAGAATCCCTTCCTCACTCTCGGAGTCTTCCCGGCCCAAACAAAACCCATGGTACTCTTTTCTATCCTTTTGAAAAAAGCCTTCGTGATCACCACCGGGAGACACTGAAACACAAAGAGGAATCTCGGGAGGCCCACCATCTTAACCGCCTGCACCCTCCCTGCCATTGACAATGCTACCATATCCCATCTCTTGAAATCTTCCTCCATCTGTTCCACCAACCGCGTCAAATTTAGCCTGTGCAATGTGCCCCAATTCTTAGCTATCTGGATCCCCAGGTAACGAAAGTCTCTTGTTACCTTCCTCAACGGTAGGTCTTCTATTTCCCTACTCTGCTCCCCTGGATGCACCACAAACAGCTCACTCTTCCCCATGTTCAATTTATACCCTGAAAAATCCCCAAACTCCCCAAGTATCCGCATTATTTCTGGCATCCCCTCCGCTGGATCCACCACATATAGTAGCAGATCATCCGCATATAAAGATACCCGGTGTTCTTCTCCTCCCCTAAGTATTCCCCTCCATCCCTTGGAACCTCTCAGCGCTATCGCCAGGGGCTCAATCGCCAGTGCAAACAGTAACGGGGACAGAGGACATCCCTGCCTTGTCCCTCTATGGAGCCGAAAATATGCCGATCCCCGTCCATTCGTGACCACACTCGCCACTGGGGCCCTATACAACAGCTGCACCCATCTAACATACCCCTCTCCGAACCCAAATCTCCTCAACACCTCCCACAGATAATCCCACTCCACTCTATCAAATGCTTTCTCGGCATCCATCGCCACTACTATCTCCGTTTCACCCTCTGGTGGGGCCATCATCATTACCCCTAACAACCTCCGTATGTTCGTGTTCAGCTGTCTCCCCTTCACAAACCCAGTTTGGTCCTCATGAACCACCCCCGGGACACATTCCTCTATTCTCATTGCCATTACCTTGGCCAAGACCTTGGCATCTACATTGAGGAGGGAGATTGGTCTGTAGGACCCGCATTGTAGCGGATCCTTTTCCTTCTTTAAAAGAAGCGATATCGTTGCTTCTGACATAGTCGGGGGCAGTTGTCCCCTTTCCTTTGCCTCGTTAAAGGTCCTCGTCAGTAGCGGGGCGAGCAAGTCCAAATATTTTCTGTAAAATTCAACTGGGAATCCGTCCGGTCCCGGAGCCTTTCCCGTCTGCATGTTCCTAATTCCTTTCACCACTTCTTCTACCGTGATCTGTGCTCCCAATCCCATCCTTTCCTGCTCTTCCACCGTGGGAATTTCCAGCCGATCCAAAAACTCCATCATTCTCTCCCTCCCATCCGGGGGTTGAGCTTCATACAATTTTTTATAAAATGTCTTAAACACTTCATTCACTCTCTCCGCTCCCCACTCCGTCTCTCCATCTTCGTCTCTCACCCCCCCTATTTCCCTCGCTGCTCCCCTTTTCCTCAATTGGTGTGCCAGCAATCTGCTCGCCTTCTCTCCATATTCATACTGTACACCCTGCGCCTTCCTCCATTGTGCCTCTGCAGTGCCTGTGGTCAGCAAGTCAAATTCCACATGCAGCCTTTGCCTTTCCCTATACAGTCCCTCCTCCGGTGCTTCCGCATACTGTCTGTCCACCCTCAAAAGTTCTTGCAACAACCGCTCCCGTTCCTTACTCTCCTGCTTCCCTTTATGTGTCCTTATTGATATCAGCTCCCCCCTAACCACCGCCTTCAACGCCTCCCAGACCACTCCCACCTGAACCTCCCCATTGTCATTGAGTTCCAAGTACTTTTCAATGCATCCCCTCACCCTTAAGCACACCCCCTCATCCGCCATTAGTCCCATGTCCATTCTCCAGGGTGGACGCCCTCTCGTTTCCTCCCCTATCTCCAAGTCTACCCAGTGTGGGGCATGATCCGAAATGGCTATAGCCGTATATTCCGTTCCCCTCACCCTCGGGATCAATGCCCTACCCAACACAAAAAAGTCTATGCGTGAATAGACTTTATGGACATAGGAGAAAAACGAGAACTCCTTACTCCTAGGTCTACTGAATCTCCACGGGTCCACCCCTCCCATCTGCTCCATAAAATCCTTAAGCACCTTGGCTGCTGCCGGCCTCCTACCAGTCCTGGACTTCGACCTATCCAGCCTTGGTTCCAACACCGTGTTAAAGTCTCCCCCCATTATCAGCTTTCCGGTCTCTAGGTCTGGGATGCGTCCTAGCATTCGCCTCATAAAATTGGCATCGTCCCAATTCGGGGCATACACGTTTACCAACACCACCATCTCTCCCTGTAATTTGCCACTCACCATCACGTATCTGCCCCCGTTATCCGCCACTATAGTCTTTGCCTCGAACATTACCCGCTTCCCCACTAATATAGCCACCCCCCTGTTTTTCGCATCCAGCCCCGAATGGAACACCTGCCCTACCCATCCTTTGCGCAACCTAACCTGATCTATCAGTTTCAGGTGCGTTTCCTGTAACATGACCACATCTGCTTTAAGTTTCTTAAAGTGTGCGAGTACTCGTGCCCTCTTTATCGGCCCGTTAAGCCCCCTCACGTTCCACGTGATCAGCCAAGTTCGGGGGCTTCCCACCCCCCCCCCCCCCCCCCCCCCCCCTTGCCGGTTAACCATCATCTTTTTCCAGCTTCTCGCCCAGTTCCCACGCAGCTGTATTTCTCCCAGACGGTGCCCCCCCGCCCATCCTTTCCCGTACCCACTCCCCCCTTTCCCCAGCAGCAGCAACCCAGTAATTCCCCCCCCCCCCCCGCTAGACCCCCCGCTAGCGTAATTACTCCCCCCATGTTGCTCCCAGAAGTCAGCAAACTCTGGCTGACCTCGGCTTCCCCCCGTGATCACAGCTCGCCCCGTGCGGCGCCCCCTCCTTCCTGCTTCTCTATTCCCGCCATAATTATCATAGCGTGGGAACCAAGCCCGCGCCTCTCCCTCGGCCCCGCCTCCCATGGCCAACGCCCCATCTCCTCTCCCTCCCCACCTCCCCCCATCACCACCTGTGGGAGAAAGAAAAGTTGCCATACCGCAGGATTAATCATACAATCCCTCTTCGCCCCTCCCCCCCCCCCCCACTCGTCCCACCACTTTGTCCAAACGTTCATTTTCGTAGTCCAATCATTCCAATTTTTCTTCCACAATAAAAGTCCACGCTTCATCCGCCGTCTCAAAGTAGTGGTGCCTCCCTTGATATGTGACCCACAGTCTTGCCGGTTGCAGCATTCCAAACTTTATCTTTTTTTTGTGAAGTACCGCTTTGGCCCGATTAAAGCTCGCCCTCCTTCTCGCCACCTCCGCACTCCAATCTTGATAGACGCGGATCACCGCGTTCTCCCATTTACTACACCGAGTTTTCTTCGCCCATCTAAGGACCATTTCTCTATCCTTAAAACGGAGAAATCTCACCACTATGGCTCTGGGAGCTTCTCCTGCTCTCGATCCTCGCACCATAACTCGGTATGCTCCCTCCACCTCCAACGGACCCGTCGGGGCCTCCACTCCCATTAACGAGTGCAGCATCGTGCTCACATATGCCCCGACGTCCGCCCCCTCCACACCTTCAGGAAGGCCAAGAATCCTCAAGTTGTTCCTCCTTGCGTTATTTTCCAGTGCCTCCAACCTCTCCACAGATCGTTTCTGGTGTGCCTCCTGTATCTCCGACTTCACCACCAGGCCCTGTATATCGTTTTCATTCTCTGCTGCTTTCGCCTTCACGACCCGAAGCTCCTGCTCCTGGGTCTTTTGTTCCTCTTTCAGCCCTTCAATCGCCTGTAATATCGGGGCCAACAACTCTTTCTTCATTTCCTTTTTTATCTCCTCCACGCAGCGTTTCAAAAACTCTTGTTGTTCAGGGCCCCATATGAAACTGCCACCTTCCGACGCCATCTTGGTTTCTGCTTGCCTTCCTTGCCGTTGTTCCAAAGGATCCGCTGCAATCCGGCCACTTTCCTCTCCTTTTTCCATCCGTGTCCAGGGGGAACACCCTTCTGGTTTACCGCACGGTGTTTTCAGCCGTTAAAATTGCCGTTGGGGCTCCTATCAAGAGCCCAAAAGTCCGTTTCACAGGGAGCTGCCGAAACGTGCGACTCAGCTGGTCATCGCCGCACCCGGAAGTCCTTCATTTCCTTTTTGAATGCCCCCCACTGTTCTGCCGAAGATTTCCCCATAAGTAGCTCTTCCTAGTCTACCTAGGCCAGATCCTGCCTTATTTTACTAAAATCCTCACCTCAACCAACCCAAAACATTTTTTTGCAACTTTTATTTTTCTCTCTCCATTACTTGCTGTCCTACTTAGATTTATTTGTCCGGTTCTCCCATCTCCCTCATCTGGTTTAAATGCCTCTTTCTACACTCCCCACTTGACCGCTGCAGCATATCAATTTGCATTCAGTGGATATTTAACTCTGCTCTTTACAATTTGTCTGCTGACCTTGCAGTTGAAGTGCTATGGTTGGCGTCAACACTTACAAAACCGTTTTCTTTGCTTGAATTTATATTATTTATTTAGAATATACAGCACAGAAACAGACCATTTGGCATGAATGCCTCAGATCTAGGAAGGAATAACTAAAATCTTTATCTAATGATGATGGCTAGAATCATGTGTGGTTGTCAAGTAAGAACGGATTTTCACTCTGCGTATTTCCTTCCACTATCATGATTCCTGCTGATACACACTCAAGGTGTAAGAATGGTCACTGTCGAAGCTGCTAAAATTTGTAGAACTATACAGCATAGAGTCAATGCAGTCAAGTGAAATATTGTAGAATTTTTTTGGAAAATTATTTCTTCATACTGTTGATCTTATGACTGTCAATATATGTGGGTTTTACAGGGAAATTTTAATTTGAGGTGTTGCAAAATTCTGTTAACTTTAAGCACCGTTCCATTTGTACAAACATATCACCACAAGGCTTCTGAGAACAATATAAATCATCAGATTTTAATTCATTTTACACTAGCTATCCATGAGTGAGCAATGAGTGCATCTTTTATGTAGGGATGATGGTCCCTTTAATAACTAAGTTTCTCTAGGTGATGACTTCTGTTAAAACCGGTTACTTCTAGTAATTGATCATGTGGCCAAGTTGCTAGGAGGTAAACAACAGAAAAGAGGGTCAACGATAAGTTCATTTTAGCGGTGAGTAGATTGTGGACATGAGTCTCAAGCAGGATTTTAGTATTTTTTCAGTTTTAGAACAAGTTTGCTGCAGGAAACATAAAGGCTTTACATCCCTTGCTAACCAAAGAACTAACAAGGAATTGGACTTTTGGGATAGCCAAAGAAATAGAGTTTAAGATACAAGACTCTAGAATTAACAGATACTAGAACCAGGAGAGTTCTCACCCAAGGTAGCTACAATTAACAACCATAGCAACGCTGGTAAGAAGTCTGTTAAATGTGAGTAAGAAGGCTGTTAAATGTGATCATGATGCCCCCGGAAGGTAGGGAGGTTGAGGTAGTGATCGCAATGGATGCAGAAAAGGATTTTGATCGGGTAGAATGGGATTATCTGTGGGAGTTACTGGCATAGTTCGGATTCGGGCGGGGCTTTATTGACTGGGTCAGGTTACTGTATCAGGCTCCTGTGGCAAGTGTACGGACGAACAGGACAACTTCGGACAATTTTAGACTGCACCGGGGGACGAGACAGGGATGCCCCTTCCCCCCCCCCCCCCCACTGTTGTTTGCGCTGGCTATAGAGCCGTTGGCAATTGCTCTGAGAGCTTCAAGAGGCTGGAGGGGACTGGTCTGGGGGGAGGGGGGGGGGGGGGGCACAGGGTTTTGCTCTAGGCGGATGATCTGCTTCTGTACGTTTCAGACCCAGTAGAGGGGATGGAAGAAATCATGAAGATTTTAGGGGATTTCGGCCGGTTTTCGGGGTATAAGCTAAACATGGAAACGAGTGAGATGTTTGTGGTTCAGGCTAGGGGACAAGAGGGGCGACTGGGAGAGCTGCCGTTTAGGTCAGTAGGGACGTGCTTCCGTTGTCTCTGGCCGGGAGGGTGCAAACAGTGAAAATGACGGTCCTCCCGAAGTTCCTAGTTGTATTTCAGTGTCTGTCGTGGAAATCATAATAAAGACAAATTCCTCGAGGTTCGTTTTAAGGAAATTTATTTACACAAATATACTTGTGGAGAGAGAGTGTTTCAGCTGCAGTCTGAGTTATGCAGTCAAAAACTATTTTATTTATTGGTTGAAATAAACAACTTTGAAGCGATAAAGCTTGGGAACATACGCAAGAGGAAATATAAATGTTTTGCCCTTGGTTTAAAAACAATTTAGTTGTCCTTCGGAAGAACAACTTATTATCATAATAAGGCCAGTACCACATACTAAGCAGTATTTGGTTTACATTACTTAACCTCCTTATTTTCGCTCAAAAGCAGTGTTAAAATATAGTTAATATCCCCAGCATGCTTCTAAATTGGTAACTCATTAACTTCCCTTCGACAATTCCCTCCGTGTTGATCTTAACACCTTTTAGTAAATTATCGTGTCCTCCATAGAAAAGGGTTGCTTATAATGTAAGGGGAATGGACGTATGACAGTTCCCTGCGTGTTATGAGCTGGTAGCAAGGAGGCACGGCCGATAGGGCTGTTCTCTCGTGTTAGTACAATAAAAATATCTTGCGCAATATTAAACAGTAACCATACAACAATCAAGATTACAATGGCGATTATAATCCCGAACACAATCCTCTGTTCTGACGATCCTACCATCCAAAGCCAAAATCCCATCCCTCATTTTCATGTAATCTTGTCACCTCTCTACGAGTGTGATCCACCAGATTATCAATTTTTCTGAGTTATCAGGGATGCATGTGCAATAGTCACTTCCAATCAGGGCACAAGTGCGTCCCTTTTCAGCTAACAAGAAATCAAGAGCCATTCTATTCTGCAGGGCAACTGCTCTTATAGCAACCATCTCAGTTTCTATCTGGTTAACAGCTTCTGCAGTGTCATTGGCTACCTGCTCAAGGATGTCTCGTAGTTCGCGTAGTTCGTTTGCATCACTGGCTATTCCTAATGGTGGTATCATTATTCCCAGCATTTGTGCCCATGTCATAACACTGCTTGTCGTCCTGTGATGGGGATGGTCCTGCAATTGCTGAATGTGATGCACATAAGGGACTACCTATCCCAAATAGCAGGAGCCTTCCCAATTATCTGGTATGGCCACAGATAAAATACATGCCGTTATATGCGGTCAGGTTTCCTTTACTATCAGTCATCATTAGTCTAATCGGATCCCCTTCCCAGGAGCCTCCACTAGTTTGATTTTCAACACCTGACCAACCAAAGATGAATAGTCCTTCAGCTGTAAGGTGAAACATAGGGGGTTGCCAATTCAAGGTCTGGTCGCACTGACTTGTGCCGACTGGGTAGGTCCCATCTGTTTTATGTTTCCTAAAGCCATATGCTACCCTTTGGGACTCCAGTATAATTGGGAAGGATCAAACAGGGCGTTTGACGTGTTACATTAAACCTAGGTCCCCACCATTCCTCAAACCTATTCATATCGTATCCAGCTAATCTCCAATCGAACATATTCTGTGTATCTTCTCCACGTCCTGTACTATTTTGTCTTAGAGCCCATTCTGCTATCTCTTTACTGGCGAATGGGATAGGTCGCTCAGGGAAGTCCTCCTCCAAGCCTCTGGGAATTTGTGTACAAACCCAACAACTGAATTTATTTACTCTCACTGCGTATGAGTGAGACATGTTCTTCAAGCAGCTATTGGATAGGTACATGGATTACGGTAAAATGATATAGTGTAGATTTATTTGTTCTTAAGGGCAGCACGGTAGCATTGTGGATAGCACAATGCTTCACAGCTCCAGGGTCCCAGGTTCGATTCCGGCTTGGGTCACTGTCTGTGCGGAGTCTGCACGTCCTCCCCGTGTCTGCGTGGGTTTCCTCCGGGTGCTCCGGTTTCCTCCCACGGTCCAAAGATGTGCAGGTTAGGTGAATTGGCCAATGATAAATTGCCCTTAATGTCCAAAATTGCCCTTGGTGTTGGGTGGAGGTGTTGAGTTTGGGTAGGGTGCTCTTTCCAGGAGCCGGTGCAGACTCAAAGGGCCGAATGGCCTCCTTCTGCACTGTAAATTCAATGATAATCTGTGATTAATCTAGGACAAAGGTTCGGCACAACATCGTGGGCCGAAGGGCCTGTTCTGTGCTGTATTTTCTATGTTCTATGTATATTAAGGTGTTAGTATGCAATTTACCCTCTACATGATGTTGGATTAGTATGATAATATAAAAACATCAACGCCGTTATTCTCTTCAGGTTAGCGTCTCACTTGTACTCTCAAAGTTCCGTATGATGTAGTTTACACGAATTGCGTGGATCCCATCTGGCTTTTCTTTTACTTTAATGGCTGTTCGGGTTGTTAGCAGCACTTGGTAGGGTCCATTCCACCTAGGAGAAAAATAATCTTTGTTTAGTGCTTTCACATACACTTGATTTCCAGGTTTAAAGGGTGTGTATTTCCCTCTTTTGGATGCATCTGAGCCTTTTGCACCTTTTCATGTTTTTTTTCTTGGTTTTTTTTTCCAGCGGTTTCACACATGGCCTGGGCATATTTTAGTCTCATCTGCACTTATTAAGGCTACTGCCGCTGGAGTCATTGGAGGTTTAGTTTCAATTGTCGTGGGACGTTCCATTAATATCTCATATGGGGTTAAACCCGTATTACGAATTCTCTGATTTTGCAGTGCATACATTACTATGGGTATGGCATCTGGCCAAAGCAGCCCATTTTGTTGACACACTTTTGTAACTGCAGTTTTAATTATTCCATCCGCCCTTTCCACCATTCCTGAGGATTGTGGCTGATATGGGTTATGCAATTTCCAATCAAATCCCATGGCTTCTGTTCGGGCTTTGGTCAATTTGCTAGTGAAATGAGTTCCCCTGTCACTGTTAATACCCATTGGTATCACAATCCCAGGATATTCGTCCTTCAACCCTTCAGTTGTCTGATTTTCCCACTGGCTTATCAACCACAGTAGGCATCACTCCCACCTGCGATCCAGCTATATCATTATCCAAGATAATTTCTCTATTACTCCTACTACCACTTCACCACTCTTCGCTGGACTTTCCAACCGTACCTTATATAATGGAACACTATTTCTCTCACCCTGAATTCCACATATTACCACCTTTTTTGGCAACATTCTTCCCAAACTACATAACTCCTCATCTCCTACCATCAAAGATTGACTAGCTCCCGTATCTCTTAAAATTGTGACTTCTTTACCAACTCCTCCTGATACACATTTGACCCACACAAGTAAATTCTTTAAAAAGATCTGGCACCTTCTTATCAATCACCTCTTGATCAGGCTGTACAATATTTTGCACCTCCTTCGCTTCACTTGGGCTTTCCTTTACCACTTTAACAAACCCCACTGTCTTATCCTGTTTTACCACATCAGCCTTCCCAGTGCTTTTCTTCAACCAACAACACTGTGACTTCACATGGCCTAGTTTATTACAGTGAAAACATTTGAAACTTTTCACTTCTTTTCCACCCTCCTGGATTTCTTTTTTAATCTGAGGTACACTCTCCTTATTATCTCCTATCAGATCACCTTTACCTTTACCACATGAGTATTTCTCATGTCCCCAGTTTCTAACCCTCACAGGCTGAAACTGATGTTGGAAACCAAACTTTGATTTATGAACTAATTCATAATCATCTGCCATTTCTGCTGCTAATCTCGCAGTTTTAACCCTCTGTTCCCATATGAGTTCTCACTACATCAGGAATTGAATTTTTAAACTCCTCCAAAAGTATAATTTCTCTGAGAGCTTCATACGTTTGGTCTATTTTCAAAGCCCTTATCCACCTATCAAAATTGTCTTGATAGCAACCTGCTTTTAGCCAAGAGCGATGCTCCTGTAGAGAGGCTTGCTCCTGTGCCTGTTTTAACTTTGATTCTGTTATGGTGGACGGAAGTTCAACTGCAGAAGCTTGTAGTTGTGGCTGCTGTTTGAGAGCCACGTTTTTGCTATTTTATCAGCAAATCTATTGCCGCATGAGATTTCATCGTCTGTGGTAGTATGCGCTTCACACTTTAAAACGGCTATCTTGCTGGGCAGCTGAACAGCATCTAGTAAATTTAAAACCAATTTAGCATGTTTAATAGGTTGGCCGGAGGAAGTTATGAATCCCCTGTTTTTCCATAATTGGCCAAAATCATGTACTACCCCAAAAGCAGATCGGGAATCAGTATAAATATTGACTATTTTATTTTTAGCTAGAATGCATGCTTTAGTAAGGGCAAACTATTCGGCCACTTGAGCAGACGTTCCCGAAAGCAGAGCAAAAGCTTCCACTATCTTGAATGGAGTTACTTTTGCATCACCGGCCAGGAGGGTCATATCATTTGGTCGGTTTGCTGACCCATTGGTGAGAAAGATGATGTCTGGATTTTCTCGTGGGTGATTCAATAAATCAGGTCGCGAGGTTGTGGTGGCTTCAACCAATAGTAAACAGTCATGATCATCCATATGTTCTGTTTCCGACGGCGCGGGTAAGAGTGTAGCAGGGTTGGCAGCTGGCGCTCGCTTGTAGGTAAAGTTGGTTGAAGAGAGGATTACTTCGTACCCAGTGTGTCGAGCCGCAGTAAAATGCTACATTGCGGATGAATTATTTTTTCTACTATGGTCGCTGTGGCTGCTACTGCTCTTAAGCAATTTGGCATACCCTTTACCACAGCACATAGGACCACCGAGTAATAGGCAAGGGGCCTTTTCCCTCCTCCATGCTCTTGCACCAGGACCCCTGTTGCAAATCCCCCTGCTTCATTCAAATAAAGAGTAAAGGGTTTGCTGAAATTAGGAAGTCCCAAGGCAGGGACGCTAATCGTGGCTTGTTTCAAATTACGAAATGCTTGCTCCCTCTCTGGGATCCAGGTAACAACTGAAGGGGCATCCTGTAGGGTAGCCTTTCGCAATACTGTGTCCATCTCTCTATCATCCGGTATCCACTGCCTGCAATGGCCCACCAATCCGAGGAAGGTAAATGATTCCTTTTTCGTGCGTGGTGTTGGAACCCTTGCTACAGACTGTACGCTTTCAGACCCAATCCTCCGCTGTCCTTGCTGCAGCTGAAATCCCAAACACTGAACTGTCTCCTGACAGAATTGCAGCTTGTCCATTGAGACCCTATGCCCTCTTTCTGCCAGATGTGATAATAACAAAAGGGTATTCTGTTGACAAACTAGCCCTCCCTCTGAGGCTATCAATAAATTGTCATCATATTGAGGGACTGTTGAGCCTGCAGACAACTGGCACTCGTCCAAGTCTCTCTTAATACTGTTAATTCCGATATGTAAAGCAAATAGATGTTGACTTTCCGGGTGCAATGGTATGGAGAAAAAGGCTGAGAAAGTATCCGTTGTTGATGGTGTAGAAGACAAAATGACATTTGTGTCCGGCACCAATGGAGCAATAGTGATAACAGTTTTATTGATGGCTCTAAGATCTTGCACAAACCCCCACTCGTTGGGTCTTCCTACCTTTGGATTGGGGAGTATAGGGGGGGGTTACAGGGGCTTTGTGTTCTCTTCAGCACCCCTTGCTGTAATAGTGCATTGATCACTCCCTCTATCCCTTTTTCTGTTTCCGGTGCCAACCTGTATAGTTTTAAGCAGGGCAACGTTCTTCTGTAACTGCACCCTATGTGCTGGGGCAGAATGTACTTTTCCAACATGATTTTGATGTTGAGCCCATAGATGTGCCAGTACCTGGGCCAGGATTGAAGGGAGTAAATGATGGCTCTCTCGGGGAGGTTGTTGTCTTTCAAATGTAGCGGGCCATTGCTCCTCTTTCCAGGTCACTTTGCCCTCAGGCAATTTCGTCCATCCATTTCAATATAAATCCCATGTATTACTTTTTTTCCTTTGGCCTCTTTGATCACTTCTCCTATTTGCTTTGGCCGTAAGACAACCCGCTAAGGCAATGTTAAATGGGGTTCTGAAGTTGAACCCATCCTAAAAAGGTCCCTCTGACTAGATCAACTGTACTAACATTCCTAATCACACAACACCGAAAAATAAAAAGGAGTGACATGCAATGAGGCCTGCTGTCCTAAGTGACTTTGCGTTTATAAACTGTATGCATGCTCATCCTCACGAGCATACCAAGCCGTGCAATGGGTCACTATATTCTCTCATCTGGACTCTATCAGGTGTTTTAATAGCTGTGCCCATGGCTCATTGATCTTCTGTAAGACTTCCTGCAGATTTAAATTTTTTTTAAAACAGTGTTACTGTAAGGGTTAAAGTTCAGCTGCCAGCATAGAACACAGACATAGAGCGATCGGGCGCAGTCTCAGAAGTTATTAAATTTTTCAGCTGGTGAGCTCTTATTTCAGACAGTTCTATAAACATTCCATTATCAATGCGATGTATTAGCATTCCTAATTTGCAGAGTGTCTGCTTGCCTAATAGGGTCAGGTATTGCTAGTTGCGGTACATCCTTCCTCGGGGTTAAATGCTCCTTGGCCCCATGCATGATAGCCTCTTCCCCTCTATTTGCTAACCAGTGTTCGAGGGACTCATTTCCTTCATTCAAATGATTATCATTATTGGGAACCCATCCCCCATTTATGCCGGATGGGACTGCAATTCAAAGCTGACAAAGATGCATCATAAGAGTATTTTGGAAGCAGCAAAACATCCCCTGGGAGGAGGCTATAAATAGCACATATTTAAGCCAAATTCCAATGATTGATTTTATAGGCATTAGCTATTCTTAGAGACGTATATTTTTTCTTTGTCAATTCAGAAAAGATCAACTGTCTGCTGAAATGGTTAATGTTTCCTGCAGAATCTAAGGGGCGGAGAACTTGGCATGATGCCATTTACGTTTTTTCACATCTAAAAACGTATTCATATTCAATTACTTTTATTCGTAAAGGCACTTTCTTTTAAACTGATCGTAATTTCCAATGTTTCCGTTCATTAGAGAAATCTCAACAAAAATCACTTAAGTTATAATCTCTGACGCACAAAGACAGACGATAAAAAATACAACCCACTTCATGCTTTGACTAAAATTAATTGGTTAAACAAAACACACAGATTCTCACAGCCCACAAATATCACAGTTAACCGTTAGCCTTATCTCACGGCTACAGACAAATCTCGCTTTTACCTTAATCTTCTATTTACTTTTACTCCCCTGTTTTTTTTCCGAAAGGGAGCCAGCTTCATTAGATTCCTATGCGGGACATATAGGTTTCCTACCTCATTCCATTGCTTTACGATTGTTTCTTTTCATTTTCTTACTCATTTTGACTCCCTTATCTGTCCTCTTTAAGGAGTTCACCTTCTTTCTCGCTCCGGATATCTTTACCGAGGTTTCGGGACGACCTGTGAGGGAGCAGCGAGTTTAATGCTCATCGTTCCTTCTGCAAAATACTTTAGAACATATATATAACAATAACAACAATCGCGGAAATCATTTACAAATACTCCAGGGAGCGCACACCGGTGTTTATCCTTTCACGAACCTCAAAGTCTTTTTTTTTTAATTTTAGTCTCTGAGGCACCTTTTTCTTCCCATGCAGCTATCATTAATTTATTAATTAAGATAACTCTCCTAGCATGAGTCACTGGCCAGAAATTAAGGCTGCCAAGTCGCAGGTGCCCCTTTCAGCTGGGGTCGCGCAATGGCTCTCTCCCTTTCAGCTGAGAGAGTCCTGTTTAGAGATTCGTTTTGGGGTTCATGTCCCGTTAAATTAGGGAAACTGCAACAACTACGCCAATTTGTCGTGGAAATCATAATAAAGACAAATTCCTCGAGGTTCGATTTAAGGAAATTTATTTTCACAAATATACTTGTGGAGAGAGTGTGTTTCAGCTGCAAAGCCAAGGCACTGCACTCTGAGTTATGCAGTCAAAAACCATTATATTTATAGGTTGAAATAAACAACTTTGAAGCGATAAAGCTTGGGAACATACGCAAGAGGAAATATAAATGTTTTGCCCTTGGTTTAAAAACAATTTGAGTACGCATTTCGTTGTCCTTCGGAAGAACAACTTATTATCATAATAAGTACCAGTAATGAGGCCAGTACCACGTACTAAGCAGTATTTGGTTTACATCACTTGACCTCCTTATTTTCGCTCAAAAGCAGTGTTAAAATATAGTTAATATTCCCAGCATGCTTCTAAATTGGTAACTCATTAACTTCCCTTCCACAGTGTCTCCCCATTTTTATTCTGCGGTCCTTCTTTAAGCGGGTCAACCGAGTGATCACGGGCTTCGTCTGCGGGGGCAAGACCCCGCGAGTAAGGAAGGTAATGCTTGAGCGGAGTCGGGGAGAGGGCGGGCTGGCGCTGCCAAATTTTAGCAATTATTACTGGGCGGCTAATGTAGCCATGATCAGGAAGTGGGTGGTGGGGGAGGGGTCGGCATGGGTGCGTATGGAGGCTGCTTCTTGTAAGGGCACCAGTCTAGGGGCGTTGGTAACTGCGCCTCTGCCGCTCCCTCCGGTGCGGTACTCCACCAGCCTCGTGGCGGTGGCGGCCCTGAGAGTTTGGGGCCACTGGAGGCAGCATGTGGGAGCAGTGGGAGCATCGGTCTGGGCCCCAATCTGTGATAATCACCGGTTTGCCCCGGGGAGTATGGACAGTGGGTTCCAGTTATGGCAGAGAGCGGGGATTGAGAGGATGTGGGATGCGTTCATAGAGGGGAGTTTTCCGAGTATGAAGGCGTTGGAGGAAAAGTTTGGGCTGGCGTGGGGAAACAAATTTGGGTGCGAGACTTCCTTCGTAAACAGGTGTTAACCTTCCCGCTCCTGCCGCTGAGGGGGATTCAGGACAGGTAATTTCCAGAGGGTGGGCAGGGGAGGGGAGCATCTCGGACATCTATAAGGAGTTTATGGGGTCGGAGGAGACTCCGACCAAGGAGCTATGGCGCAAGTGGGAGGAGGAGCTGGGAGGTGAGATAGAGGATGGTCCATGGGTAGACGCGTTGAGTAGAGTCAACACGTCTGCAACATGTGCCAGGCTCAGCCTGATACAATTTAAGGTCGTTCACCGGGCTCACATGACAGTGGCCCGGATGAGCAGATTCTTTGGGGTGGAGGACAGGTGCACAAAATGCGCGGGAGGACCAGCGAACCATGTCCGCATGTTTTGGACATGTGCAACGCTTAGGGGATTTTGGCAGGGGTTTGCAGATGTCATGTCCAAGGTTTTAAAAACAAGGGTGGTGCAATTTTCGGGTTGTCAGAAGACCGGGAATCCAGGAGGAGAAAGAGGCAGACGTCCTGGCCTTTGCTTACCTGGTATCCTGGAGACGGATACTATTAGCATGGAGGCACTCAAAGCCTCCGAAGTCGGAGACCTGGCTATCGGACATGGCTAGCTTTCTCTGTATGGAGAAAATTAAGTTTGCCTTGAGAGGTTCACTGTTGGGGTTCACCCGGAGGTGGCAACCGTTCGTCGACTTCTTTGCGGAAAATTAATCGTCAGCAGACGGGGGTGGGGGGGGGGGGGTAGGTTAAGTTGGAGTAGGGGGTAATAAGGGTGGGACCTGCACACAAGATAAACGGCTTTTGCACTATGTTTATGGTTTCATGTATATTGTCTATTTTGTTGTTACTGTACCAAAAATTCCTCCATAAAATGTTTATTTAAAAAAAAAACCATAGCAACGCCGTGTTAAGAGGGAGTCTGTAATTAAAGGATAGTTGAAGAAGATTTTAAAGGAAAACCTCACCACAAGTGAGTGAAAGGCCTGAGAAATCTTAGCCCTTGTATGAATCTTTGAAACAGTACTCAACCAAAGTAGTTAACCGTCCAATATTTGATAAAAATTTGATTTGTGTTTTTTGAGGGCGTAAGTAAAGTTGGGTTAAGAAATTTGGTTTTGGTGTTCATTGTACTTTTAATATCTTTAACCTAATTAACTATTTAAGATTGGGTATAATTATTAGCATTTATGTTCTTTTTGTTGATTAAGATTATTCTGACTTATAATGGGAATCTTGTGGTTTTACTTTTTTAGTAAATACATGGGTTTTCACATTACCAAACAAAAAATATAATTAAAACGTTACTGTTCTCTACCGAGATCATAACAGAGGTTACATAAATGAGGTGAGGTTATGGAGAGATTTAAACATGAGGCTGAGAATCTTTAAATTGAGACATTCAAGGATCAGGAATCAAGACCATGCAGATCAGCGAGCACAGGGGTAATGGGTGAATTGACTTGTTGTGTTACATGCAGCGGAATTTTGAATTAACTCATTTTTGGATGGTACATTGAAATAGTTTTGACTGGCTGTGGGTTCCATTGGGAGATGGGCTGAGGAGGAGCAGAGCGGGATGGAACCTAGAGAATTGGATCACTAAAGAGCTTGCCCATTAAGGTATGCCTTTAGTTTTCAAAGGGAATTAGGCACATTTGTTTCTAATATGGAATTTGGCCCATTATTAGGATTACACTATGTAGTGTTTCTGCGCAATTACTTCTCCTTCATCCACAATTAGACATAGGAGTCAGTTGAGTGTAGCTTAAAAAACATTTGTTTTCCACCAAAGTAGTTTAACTGAGTCAACTAACTTATTGAAAAGGATAGCTATGCTTTCACAGGTAGGCAGCACATAGTAAAAATCCAAAACTTGCTTTATTTTGTTTTCATCAAACTTCTTTGCACTAAAGAGATGTATTTGTAATGCATCTAAATTTTGGACATATTTTCATAGAGGACACTCTATCTTGCTTGAATAAGAGTATAGTCCTTCTGAGATATCCCTAATTTCATGTTACTTTTTCCCTGATGGTTCTTGTTAATATGGTCTCTGAAGAGATAATATAAGTAAGAGATTCAAATGCAAAGTTTCATTTGTTACACCTGTTCCGATGCATTGTTACGGATAATGGATTAACTTGAATGTTCAGAATTAGACTCAATTGTACTTATTATTTGACAAACTCTCTCTTTATATTTTAATGCAGTACCTCAGAGTGTATGGCGAATAAACGTGGACCCCCCAGAGGAATCGCATTTGAACGTCTCCTTTAGTGCAAGTGATCGATGGTGGGATCAGACTGATTTAACTAAACTTATATTGGCATCGAACAAACTGCAGTGCTTATCAGAGGATCTTCAGCTCCTACCAGCCCTCACAGTCCTTGATGTAATTAGAAGTTATTATAATAGTGCATTGAAAATTAGTTCAAAATAGAATACAGTGTATGTACTGATGTATATTTAAGTCTCATGTAGAAAAATGGATCTTAATATTCCTATTATAATACTGCATTGTCCTTCTACTTCCACGACTAGAGCGGTTACTTTTTGTAAGTTACTTTTGAGCTGTAATCTTTCTATATTCAAACAAATATTGTGAGGGGGCATGGTAAAAACATTTCCTCACATTCCATAGGGCCTACTGCTGGAATTGTCCGGTCCCGCTGAAAGTCAATGGACTTTTGGCTGGCCTGCCACAGCACCCCCCCCCCCCCCCCCCCCCCCCCCCAATGCTGCGGATTCCGCCATGGCACAGCTGGGAAATCCTGACCATAGCCGTTTGCCAGACAGTAAGGTAGAAGGATGGCAATGTCAATTAAGTCTGGCACTTCAGCACAGACAGAACAATATGTCAATTTGAATATCATTTTCCTTCAGTAAAACTGTCCTGAAGGAAATCATTTACTGCAGCAAAAATGACAGAATACACTATTTTAGAATCCGTAATTTAGCAGTTTCAAAACACATATTTATACAAGAAAACTGTGTTGCGGCTAAGTAATCCCTTCTCCTGCATTAGGAACAGAGAAGACCGATTTTTAATTTAAAGCATGAATCCACTTTTTGGGACAGCTGTACTACTTTCTCGGGGTGGGTGGGGGGTAGTGGTAAGGGGGAAGAATCGATTGTACTTAATCACAAGGCAGTAAGAGTATATAGTTAAGTGCATGCTAATGAAATCTTTGATTCTTGCTTCTTTTATAAAGCAACCTCAGATAAAAGACTTCATTAAAACCTTGTGCTTTTTCCATTAGAATGTATGGGCAAATTATTTCTGAGTATATGTCTTTCTTTAAATACGAATTCCTTTAAACTGGACTTCATTACTGAATATGCACTTCTATCAATCTTTTACTGAATTATACCATTGGCTAATTCAAAATTCGAGGAACAAAGTATTTCTCAATCAAGCACATTGATTGTTTAATTAGCTGATCTTTTATCATGGTTGCATTCAATAGAAGAATGTAATGTACAACAGGTTTGTATCTGTAAATCAAGTTATTGACTTAAATTGATTCCAGGTCCATGATAATCAGCTGAGTTCCCTTCCGTGTGCAATTGGGCAGCTGCTGAATCTCCAGAAGCTCAATATCAGGTACTGCAAGTGTTCATTCATTCTAATTTTTTAGATGGTATGATTTATCTATTTGAAAATAACAAGTGAAATTCCTTTAAGAGTAGAACTAAATTAGTCAAAAACAAGAATATTTAAGAACAGGAGACGGGCAATAGGCCCAATAATCCTTCACATTTTTCACGAATCAACTCCATCCACTTACCTTCTCACTATCCCTCATTCCTTCAGTCTCTGGAACACACCTAATTATGTCTTGAATGTACTTATGCTGTCCACTTCTGTGGCCTTTTCCTTATACCTTAGGCCAACAGTTTCTTACAAGTCCCACCTTACTTCCCTTCTTGAAGAAACCTTCCCATTTTTAAAATTTCTGTTTCCTGCTCTTTAAAATAGTCAAAATAACAAATTATTTAATCAATTTTGTCTTTCTCTGTAATCTTGCAAACTTCAATTCGATTACCTGTTGTTTTTTTTTTTTAAAAAGCAGAGTTCAGCTTTATTAACATTTTCTCACATTTTAAAATATTACTAGATAAAATTGTCTATGTAGCTCATCTCTGCACCCTTTCATTAACAGTAATGGCCCGACTTCATGGTTGTCAGGACAGTGAAGCTGTTACCATTCGCTGTCATTACAACTGTGAAACTTACAGTGCTTTCTGGGGTCTGCACTTGAGTAGAAATCCAGAAGTTGCTGCTGATGAATACCTGCTCCTCCACTGAGAGAGCTCTTGCAGTCCCTACAGTTGAAATCTGATGTGAATTCTCACTTACATTGTTAAACTTATTGAAAATGTTACGTCTTGTTGAAGAAGGCACAACTTGTATTTTAAACAGGGAATTAAGTTCATAATTATCAATGAACAACTTCTCTGGCCCTAAAAATCTTGTGGAATTTTGTAATTCTCTATTAATAAAAATAAATAGTAACATAAGTAACAAAGTAAATGTAGCGTGTTGAGATAAATAAGAATAGCATTTAAAAATCAGTAACATGAATCTTGGATTGAATCCAGATTGAGCTTGGAGCTGATACTGGCAAAGGGGATCATAACTCTGCCTCGGACTTTCAATTAATTTTTTTATGAATCGAGTAAAAATCAACAAATTTTGAATAAAACATTTTTAAGGAAAAATCTACCACCTAGTGTGGGGCTCAAAACCACAATCCTGGGATTAAGAGTCAATTTTTATCAACTGAACATGCCAGGCTCTGGAGGAACCATGCTGATACCAAGATCCTCATGTGCAAGTCGGTCGTTCTGCCAACTCTTCTATATGACTCAGAAACCTGGACTACGCCCAGTCAAACGAGCACAGGTTTTTGCTCATTAAAGAACTTGTGAGCCGATATGACATTGCTTCAGGAGACGCATGTGCACGAGTGGGATCAGGCCCTTCTTCGAAAGGCTTGGGTGAGCCAAGTTTTCCATTCGGGATTTGACAGCAGGACCCGGGGAGGTGGCGATCCTTTTAATAAAAGGGTCCGATTTCATTCGGAGAAGGTATTAGCAGATGTGGGAGGGAGGTATGTTAGTAATGTGGGTGTTAGAAGGAATGCCGGTGATGTTGAATGCTTACGTCCTGAATTGGGATGATACAATGTTCATGAAACAGCTGCTGACAAGGATACTGGATCAAGACACCCATCAGCTTATTATGGGAGCTGCCATGAATTGTGTGCTAGACCCAAGGGTAGATTGTTCTAGGCCAAGATCGCTGGCCCCGAGGGGGTATGGCGAATGCGTTAATTGCTTTTATGGAAGAAACTTGGCGGTTCGGTCATCCGGAGGAAAAAGTGTTCTCGTTCTTTTCCTTAGTCCATAATGTCTTTTCCAGGATTGACTATTTTGTCATAAGTCAAGTGCTGGTGGCAGGGGTGAAGATATCTAAGACGGTGGTCATTTCTGACCATGCTCCACATTGGATAGCCCTTGAGTTGGGGGTAGGCAGGGGGCATTGAAAGGGGTGGTGGCTGGATGTGGGTCTGTGAGCAGACATTGGTTTCTGTGCAAGGATCTCAGGGACAATGATAATGGGGAGGTTTCTCCCTCGACACTCTTGGAAGCACTGAAGGTTATAATTAGAGGAGAAATTATGTGCGGCGTGCCCCCACCGGCACCGGGATCCACTGTGTGCTGCCAGCGAAGCGGCGCGTCATGCGATGGAAAATCCTGCCCTATTCTAAGACCACGTAGAGCTGGATGCAAAAACTAGGAAACAATATTATAGCGGTAGATCCAAGAACTATTCGCGGAGGAGAAAACTACAAATGCTGTTTGATCTGATCACTATAGATAGAGCGGTACGACAGCTGAGGCGAGCTAAAGGGCCTATTTATGAATATGGAGGGAAGGCAAGTCGGCTCCTGGCATATCAACTGAAGAGCGGGAGATTGCCCAGATTAGGACACGAGAGAGAGGGTCTGGCCTCTGATCAGGAGAAGGTAAATCAGGTTTTAAGACCTTTTACCAAAATTGATACACATCAGGCCCTCCATGAGATGGGAAAGATATGATGGAATTCCTGGGCGAGATGGAGTTTCCCCAAGGTGGAGGAGAAGTTATGAGAGGACCCTGAAGTTCCGCTACAGTTGGATTAGATCAAGCATGCAATGAAACTGATGCAGTCGAGAAGGCATTGGGACCTGATGGGTTCCTGGTGGAATTTTATAAAAATTCATAGACCCATTAGCCCCTCTATTGTTCGGGATGCTTGGGGACTCCTTGGAGAGGCGCTTTGCCACAGACAGTGAAGCAGGCTTCGATTTCCCTGCTTTTGGAAAAAGACAAGGAGCCATTTGACTGTAGGTTGTATTGTCCAATTTCCCTATTAAATGTGGATGCGAAGCTGTTAGCTAAGGTGCTGGCATTAAGACTGGAATTTTGCCTGCCAGAGGTAGTGGGTAAAGACCAAACGGGCTTCGTTAAAGGGCGGAGGTTGATAGCGAAAATGAGACGACTGTTGAATGTGTTGCTTGCTCCGGGGGAGGATCGGGTCCTGGAGATCATAATCTTGCTCAACGCGGAGAAGACATTCGACCGGGTAGAGTGGGATTATCGGTTTGTGGTTTTAGAAAACTTTGGGCAGGCTTTGTAGCGTGGGTGCGGCTTTTATATATGGCCCCATGTGCCAGGATTTACACTAACATAGTGACCTCCGACCCCTTTCGTATTTACTGGGGAACAGGCAGGGTTGTCCGTTGTCACCTTTGCCTTTTGCACTAATAATAAAGCCACTTGGTTATGGCCCTGAGGTCCTTGAATACATGGGGAGGGATAGTTAGTGGTGGGATGAAGCACAGAGTCTCTCTGTATGCCGATGACCTATTATCTTTGAGGAATCCAGAGGCATCACTAGATAAGGGGCTATTTAGCACAGGGCTAAATCGCTGGCTTTGAAAGCAGACCAAGGCAGGCCAGCAGCACGGTTCAATTCCCGTACCAGCCTCCCCGAACAGCGGCCAGAATGTGGCGACTAGGGGCTTTTCACAGTAACTTCATTTGAAGCCTACTTGTGACAATAAGCGATTTTCATTTCATAACGTTATGGGCATCTTGCAGCGTTTTGGAGCCTTTTCTGGTGACAAGGTAAATATAGGAAAGAGTGAATACTTTGTGGTTGAATCAATGAGACAGAGAGGGGCTTTAGAGGAGTGCCGTTCCGGCTAGCTGGAAGTCATTTTCGGTACTTGGGTGTCCAGATAGCAAGGGACTGGGGGAAACTCCAGAGGTTGAATTATACGACTCTGATGGCACAGGACAAAGTGGACTTGCAAAGATGGGACGTTCTTCCATTATCCCTGGCAGGCTGAGTGCAATCGGTTAAAATGAATAGCTTGCTGAGATTTTTATTCTTATTCTAGTGCTTTCCGATCTGCTTGGCTAAGGTTGGTCACTGTCTGTATGGAGTTTGCACATTCTTCCCATGTCAGTGTGGGTTTCACCCCCACAGCGCAAAGATGTGCAGGTTAGATGGATTGGCCACACTAAATTGGCCCTTAATTGGAAAAAAATAATTGGGCACTCGAAATTTTTTTTTTTTTTTAAAAGCCAAGATTTTTTAGACAGTTAGGGGGCTTGGCCTTGCCAAACTTTCAGTGCTATTATTGGGCAGCTAATGCTGGAAAAGTGCTCGAGTGGTTTGGAGATTCGGATGAGGTTTGAGTGGATGCAGAGTGTGAGGGGAGCAAGCCGAGCAGTGCTGGTATCAGTTTCACCATCGTTTTAACTTGAGGGCGGCCTCCAGCTGACCCCTATATGTGCAAATCAGTTATTTGAACCTGCTGGGTCGGATGTAAAATTTAGAAAATGGAAGGATAAAGGTTTAGAGAAAGTGGAAGACTTATTTTTAGAAAATCGGTTCGCTAGCTTAGGGGAACTGAAAGAAAAATATGAGCTCACAGATGCTGAAGGGTTCGGGTATCTCTAGGTGCGCAGCTGGGTCAAAAAATACTTTTGTAGGGCAGCACGGTGGCGCAGTGATTAGCACTGCTGCCTCACGGCACCGAGATCCCTGTTTCAATCCCGGCTCTGGGTCACCTGTCCTTGTGGAGTTTGCACATTCTCCCTGTGTTTGTGTGGGTCTCACCTGCACAACCCAAAGATGTGCAGGGTAGGTGGATTGGCCACACTAAATTGCCTCTGAATTGGGAAAAATGAATTGGATACGCTAGATTTATTTTTAAAAAAAATTTTAAAAAAAAGTTCTTTTCAGCCTTTCCATTTTTTCCCCAAATATCTAGATTTGCTTCCTCTCGGCAGGTCTACCCTCTCCCTCTGCTCCTCTATGCTTGTGAACCTCTCTTCCAGGTACAAATCTCTATCCCTCACCAGTCCCATCTCTCTCCACTTCCTGTATATACCAACCATCTCCTCTCTCTCTCCCCCTCTCTCTCTCTCTCTCTCTCTCTCTCTCTTTCTCCCCACCCCCCGCCCCAAACCATGGTTCTCACATAGTGGCGATAACAGTGACATCCCCTTTTCCTGAAATGCCTCCTTTGCTGGTTCCACACCTTAATCGTGGACTGTACAACCGGGCTTTCCGTATAGCTCCTTGGCGCCAGCGGGAACGCCGCCGTCACCATAGCCCTCCGGCTGGACCCCCTACATTTCTCCATCCTAACCCATTCCGTCCCTCCGACCACCGTCTCCACGTTCTCCGCTCAATAATAATGCAACTAGTTTTGTAAAGCCAACCCCTTTCTCTGCCTCCACCCCTGCAACAGGGTCCTCTTTATCCTTGGCACCTTCCCCGTCCACACAAACTCTGAAATAACTTACGAAAACGGCCTTTAGTATGAAAATCGGGACGTCTAATATATGAATAAGAACCTTGACAGGACATTATTTTCACCACTTGAACCCGCCCTGCCAGAGTCAGATGCAGCATATCCCACCTCTTAAAATCCTCCTTCATCTCCTCCACTAACTTTGCTAGGTTCCATTTATGCAGCGTCGCCGACTCTCCCATCATCTGGATCCCCTGAGACCTGAACCTATCCCTGGCTACCTTGAATAGCCCTTCGACCCAACTCGTTCACCCAGAACACCTCACTTTTCCCCACATTCAGCTTATAACCTGAGAAGGCTCCAAACCGCTCTAATAGACCCGTAATCCTCCCCATGCTCTAAAGCGGGTCCGACACATATGGTAGCAGATCGTATGCATTTAGCGACACCCAATGCTCCCTGCTCCCCCTCCTAATCCCTGCCACTCAACGACCCCCTCAGGGCCAGTGCCAGTAACTGTGACAGCGGGCACCCCTGCCTCGTTCCCCTGTGAAACCCAAAACTTTGTGAATTCATCTCATTGGTCCATACGCCCGCCACCGGGGCCACGTACAACAGGTGCACCCATGCCACCAATTCAGCCTGAACCCAAACCTTTCCAGGACCTCGAACAGGTACCGGCATTCCACCCGATCAAATGCCTTCTCCGCGTCCATGAACACCACTACCGTCCTCTCGACAGGGTCATAATCACGTTCAACAAGCGCCTCACATTACTGGAGAGTTGCCTGCCCTTTACGAAGCGTGTTTGGTCCTCCGCACCCACCTCCGGGACACATCCTTCCAATCTCCCCATCACCAGCTTGGCCAGCATTTTTACATCTATGTTTAACAATGATATGTGCCTATACGACTCGCATTCGAATGAGTCCTTCCCCTTCTTTGGTATAAGCGTAATAGTCACCTGCATAATCGGCTCTGGCAGCTCCCCCTTCTGTGTCTCACTGAACGCCCCCAGCAGATGCGGTGCTAATTCCGCCGGAAACCCCTTCTAGAATTCCGCTGGGTAACCATCCAGCCCCGGGAACTTTCCAGACTTCTTCCCACCTATGCTTTCCATTACCTCCCTCAGCTTGAAAGGCTCCTCTAGTGCCTGCTTCTTCTCTTCCTCCAGCCACGGGAACTCCAACCCGTCTAAGAGCCACCCCATATCCCCCCCTTCGCCTCCTGGTCCGCCCTCTACATTCCTTATAATATTTCCTAAACGCCTCATTTGTCATCCCTGGCTTCAACACCACCTCCCCCGTCCCTGTCCGTACCCTCAAAATTTCCCTGGATGAGATCTGCCTCTGTAACTGATATGCCAACATAAGACTTGCCTTCTTCCCATACCAATACTGCACCCCTCTCGCCCTGCGCAGCTGCCCCTCCACCATCCCTGTCATAAACCTATCGAGTTGTCCCTGTAGCTTTTTCCTTCTCGCCAATCCATCCGCGGTGGGCGCCCTCGAATACTCCCTGTCCACCTCGACTATCTCGCCCAATAACTATTCATACTCGTCTCTCCTTTTCTATCTTCATGCACCTTGAACGAGATAATCTCCTCCTGAACCACCGCCTTCAGTGCCTCCCAAAATGTGCCCCCCCCCAGCACCTCACGGCTCACCACAAAAATGTCAGTTCTGCTGGAGTATACCTTGTATACATACGAGAAGAAGGAGTACCCCCCACCCCCACACACACAAGATCTTAAAACGTCATGGGTCTACCATGCCCACCCTTTTTCCATGAACCCTCCGGTGCACGAAGACCCAAGATCTCTTCACCGGCCTATTGAGCCCTCACATGTTCCACATTATAAGCCTTACCAGAGGCTTACGCATCCATTCCCCTCTATCATCCGCTACCCTCCTCTTTCAGCTCTACCCCCTCTAGTTTCTCTCTGTACCGGGTCCATCCAAGGTCGCCTCCTTCTCTACCCCTGACCACTCACCTTCATCCAACCCTGCCACGTCGCATCTCCCTCCCCTCCCCCCGCGGGCATCTCTCACAGCCATCTCCCCCACCTCACTTCCGTTCACCAACATTATCTGCCAGAGTGGCAACTCCTGCCCGAAGGCTCCTCCTACTAACTCCCCAACTCCTCCCCCAACCTCTCCTCCCTGATAGATGTAAAAGGGCCCCCCCCCAACAAGGATACATCCCAAACCACAGGTCGCCTCCTCCAAGGGGAAAAAAAATGAAAAATACCACCACAGGCAGTAGGAGGGGGGAATGTCTGTCCCCTTACAAACTTATTACCTCTGCTACAAATAATCGACCCAAGAAGTACCCTCCATCTAGGAGGAAAATAAAAATAAAAACACCCTCCGTGCCCCACTCTACCCGGATCTTCCGATCTCCAAAGTGCCGGCTCCTCTGTCTCCCAATAAACTTCAGTTCTCCCCCAGTTTGTGCTCTTTAATGAAATCATTGGCCGCCCCAGGGGTTTCAAAGTAATATTCCCGGCCTTCATAAGTTACCCACAGTTTTGCTGGGTAGAGCACTCCAAACCTGATCTGCCGATGATATAGGACCGCCTTGGTCCTGTTAAATCCGGCACGCCGTTTTGCCAGTTCAGCACCAATGTCCTGGTATATTCGTACCTTATTGCCATCCCATTCACAGTTCCGTTTCTCCCTGGCCCACTGCAGGATCCTTTCTTTTTCCACAAACTTGTGGAGTCTTATGATCACTGCTCCCAGCGGCTCCCCTGCTCTTGGCTTCTGTCTTAGAGACCTGTGCACTCTATCCACCTCTGTGGCATTGTCCAGCATCTCTTCCGCCACCAACCCTGCCAACAGACGTACCTTGTGGCACTCGAGCCTTCCACTCCTTCAGGCAGGCCGACAATGCGCATGTTTTGCCTTCTTGACCTGTTCTCTTGCTCTTCCACCGTTGCTCTTAATGTCTTGCAGGAGCCCCACCTCTGCCTCCAATTCCACCACCGATCGCTGTGGTCTGACATTACCCTCTCTGTCTCCCGGATCTGCGACCTGTGCCTCTAGACACTTTGACCCTTTCCACCGAGCCCTTCAGGGGTGCCACAGCCCCTTCAATCGGACCTCCTGCATTTTTCTTTGTTTTTTAAATTAAATTTAGAGTACGCAAATCATTTTTCCAATTTGGGGGCAATTTAGCGTGGCCAATCCACCTACCCTGCACATCTTTGAGTTGTGTGGGCGAAACCCACGCAAACATGGCGAGAATGTGCAAACTCCACACGAACAGTGACCCAGATCCGGGATCGAACCTGGGACATCGGTGCTGTGAGGCAGCAGGGCTAACCCACTGCGCCACCGTGCTGCCCTAGCATTTTTCTTTGTTGATGGCTCTTCCCTGATTAAAGCCATCAGGTGCTCCATCTGGGGCTTTCCAACCTGCACTGGCCCTTCTCCCTCTGCCATCTTTCCAATAACTGCTGCGCCACAGGTCTCTTCGAATTCCTTGGTCAGGGCTTTCACCTTCTGCCGGGTTTGGTAACCAGCAGGCATGCCACACCAGGGGGAACTTCTCCTCCTTCAGCTACATTTTTCCGTCGCAATTTCTCCCGTTTTCAGGTATGAAGAGCTTGGTTCTATGCCTTCGAGCAGGAGCTGCCCTGTGTGTGACCATTCACACCATGACCGCCACCGAGGTTCCCATGTGCACATGTTCTGGTTGTGCTAGAAGCTAGCAGACTTCTGGAAGTACTTTTATGAGACTATGTTGGCAATCCTGAAGATTGGGTTGGAGCCTTGTGCATTGGTGGCGATTGTTGAGGTTTTGATTGTGCTGGAACTCCGGACAGGGTCTGACGTCCTGCCCTTTGCCTCATTGGTGGCAAGGAGATGGATCCTCATGGGCTGGAGGTCGATTACATCGCCAAGCATCTCGGCATGGCTGCGTGACTTGATAGAGTTTTTATACCTCGAGAAGCTTAAGAGGGTTAGTGGAAAGGTTTTAATTCAGATGGCGGTTGTTTGTATTGTACTTTAAAGAGCTGATCACTGGTTGTTCGGAGGGGGTGGGAACTTAGTAACTAAGTTTTACTGTTGTAAGCGAAGGAGGGGTGGGGGAGGGGGAGGGGACTCTTACTGTTTAATTAATGTTCTGTGTTTTTGTAGGTTTTGTATTAAAATTGTTTTAAAATTTTAATCAAAATATTTCCAAAACATGTTTTTGTTGATTTGGCCAACTCTAATTAAGGACAATGGCTGGGGCCATTGCAACTGGAACTGACCGTAGCTGCAGGACCACTATTGTGGAGGGAGAACCTCTGCACAGGACAGCCTGCGATTACAGCTAGTGAGGTAGGGGAGCTCAGTCAGCCTCTGATCAATGGCCTTAATGGCCCCTTAATTAACTTAAGCTACCTACTGCTTGCTGCCAGGTTGCTGTTCTGTCTCCAACCAGGTCGTCTTGAAAATGGCTTGAGGATGGTGCCAGAAAGCTGGCATGCCTGCACTTGCCCACCTCAGTTCTTTCCCGCTCAGCCTCCAAAATGCCTGCCCTTGGCATCAGATCTATCCTACTAATCATATTGCAACCAAAATCTACAAGTTATTCACGGTATCGTGCTCGTTTTGGCTGTTAGAATTTTGCTTGGCTAGAGGTTTGGCATTGAGTGTTATCATTGCTGCTATGGTCTTCATAAACATTGGTCATAGCTCTCTTCAGCCTTGTAAAACACACACAAGCATTACCAGGCAGCAAGAATAAAATATGCATATTTCAAGATTGCAAATTTATGTTATAAATATGCATTTTCAGAAATGATGCAAATTTGCAACAAGCTACCAACCCTTATTGATCTGATGCAGTAAGGTCCACCTGTGATCATGGGAATACAATGCTCAAATTCTTCTTGATGGAATTAATTGAGCCTGATGTGCGCTTTTACTTTGGTTGCATGAGTCAGCGCAAGTTGATTGAATTGATTAGTTTGATGCCTGACAGAACTGCTAAGAGTCAACTAGCCACTGATTAATTAATGAATTCTGCCAGAAGGTAAGATTCTTGCTTAAATATGTTGTGAGGTTAGGGACTGCAACTCTATAGCTATCTAATGACCCCTTTATCATCAGATAGCTAGGAAATCAGCTATAAAGCAAGGTATCCTCTCTCAACAACTACCAACCGGTGGCCCTGACATCTGTTATCATGAAATGCTTTGAGCGGCTAGTCATGAAAAGGATCAGTGCCAGCCTCCCAGACTGTCTCCATCCACTGCAGTTTGCCTATCACCGCAACCAGTCCACAGCAGATGCTATCTCCCTGGCTCTACATCAACACTCGAACACTTCAACAACAAGGATACCTACATAAGACTGCTGTTCATAGACTACAGCTCCGCCTTCAACACCATTATCACGACAAGACTAATAACCAAACTCTGCAATCTTGGACTTTACCCCTCCCTGTGCAGCTGCATCCTTGACTTCCTCGCCAACAGACCGCAATCTGTCAGGAGAGGCAACAGCACCTCCTCCACAATAGTCCTCAACACCAGGGCCCCGCAAGGATGTATGCTCAGTCCTCTACTGTACTCCCTATACATACATGACTGTGTGGCAAGATTTAACTCCAACTCCATCTATAAGTTTGCGGACGAAACGACTGGTGGGCCGTATTTCAAACAACGACGAATCAGACTACAGGAGGGAAATAAATCACTTGGTTGCATGGTGTACCAAAAACAACCTCTCTCTAAATGTTGGAAAGACCAAGGAACTGATCATCGACTTCAGGAAGCATAGCACGACACACGCTCTTCTGCATCAGTGGCTCCGAAGTGGAGGTGGTCGATAGCTTTAAGTTCCTGGGGGTCACCGTCACCATCAGTCTGTCCTGGTCCACTCACGTTGATACAACAGTCAGGAAAGCCCAACAACGTCTATACTTCCTACGGAAGCTGAAGAAATTTGGCATGTCTGCATCGACTCTCACAAACTTCTACAGATGTGCGATAGAGAGCATCCTACCCAGCTGCATCACAGCCTGGTATGGCAACTGCTCGGTCCATGATCACAAGAAACTGCAGAGTGTGGTGACCTCAGTCCAACGCATCACACAAGCTTGCCACCCCCACATTGATTCTGTACACACCACCCGCTGCCTCAGGAAGGCAGACAGCATTATCAGAGACCCCTCCCACCCAGGCATTGTTTTCTTCCAAATCCTTCCATCAGGCAGAAGGTACAGAAGTCTGAAGACCCGCACATCCAGACATAGGAACAGCTTCTTCCCCATAGCTACAACGACTCCCCCCTCGGACTGATCTGTTCCCTGTAAGAACACTATTCACGACGCCCTATGCTGCTCTTGCTCGTGTATTTGCTTTGTTTGGCCCCTTGTTCCGCACTGTAACCAATCGCTGTTTGTCAATGTACCATTTGTCAATGTACTCTGTTGATGATTTTTTTTGTCTACTATGTATGTTCCCTCGGCCGCAGAAAAATACTTTTCACTGTACTTCAGTACATGTGACAATAAAACAAATCAAATCAATTGTGGTACAGGTAACAGGTACTATTGCAATGAGAGCAGCTATCAATTTACACACCCTGGTCCTGTAACTAGACTCCTCAGATGACTAATGCCACTTGTGTACTAAGAAGGTGACATGTGACTAGGTATATTTATTCGCTCGTGAGTTAGAACACAGAGGCTAGGTAATTATTTTTTAATTCTCTGATTTGTTAAGTGTGGTGCAAGCACAATTTTAAAAAATTCATTTATGCAATGTGGGCGTTGCTGGCTAGGCCAGCATTTATTGCACATCACTAGTTGCCCTTGAGAAGGTGGTGGTGAGCTGCCTTCATGAACCACTGCAGTCCATGTGGTGTAGGTATATCCACAGTGCTGTTAGGGAGGGAGTTCAAGGAATTTGACTGACAACAAAGTAATGGTGATATATTTCCAAGTCTGGTGGTTTGGAGGTGAATATCCAGGGGTGATTGTGTTCCCATGTGTCTGCTGCCTTTGTTCTTCGGTATAGTAGCGGTTGTGGGTTTGGAAGATGCTGTCTAAAGAGTCTTGGTGAGTTCCTGCAGTGCATCTTGTTGATGGCACACATTGCTGCTACTGTGTTTTGATGGTGGAGGGAATAAATGTTTGCGGATGGGGTGTCAATCATGTGGGCTTCTTTGTCTTGGGTGGAGTCCAGCTTCTTGAGTATTGTTGGAGTTGACCTCATCCAGCCAAGTGAATTGTATTCCATCACACTCCTGGCCTGTGCCTTGTAAATAAATGGTGGACAGGCTTTGGGGGGTCAGGAGGCAAGCTACTCACCACAGAATTCCTAGCTCTAACCTACTTTTGAGCCACAATATTTATATAGCCGGTCCAGTTCAGTTTCTGGCCAGTGGCAATCCCCAGGATGTGGGGAATTCAGCAATGATAATACCATTAAGGCGGCACGGTAGCACAGTAGGTAGCACTATTGCTTCACAGCTCTAGGATCCCAGATATGATTCCTGACTTGGGCCACCGTCTGTGTGGAGTCTGCACGTTCTCCCCGTGTCTGCGTGGGTTTCCTCTGGGTGCTCCGGTTTCCTCCCACAAGTCCCGAAAGACATGCTGTTAGGTAATTTTGACATTCTGTACTCTCCCTTTGTGCACCCGAACAGGCGGCGGAATGTGGCGACTAGGGGCTTTTCACAGTAACTTCATTGCAGTGTTAATGTAAGCCTACTTGTGACAATAAAGATTATTATTATTATTAAACATCAAGGAGCAATGGTTAGATTCTCGCTTGTTGAAGATGGCAGTTGCCTGGAACTTGTGTGGCATGAGTTATTTGCCACTTGCCACCCCAATCCTGGATATTATCCACGTCTTGATGCATTTGGATATGGACTGTTTTAGCATCTCTGACGTCATGAATGGTGCAGAACGTTGTGCAATCATCAGCAAACATCCTCACGTCTGATCTTGTGATGGAACAAAAATGATTGACTAACTAGCTGAAGATGGTTGGGCCTAGGACTCTACCCTGCTGAATACTTGTAGTGTTCTTGCATCAGTCCTGGAACTGGGATGATTGACCTCCAACAGCCACAACCATCTTCCATTGTGTCGCAAGGTATAACTCCAACCAGCTGAGCATTTTCCCTCTGATTCCCATTAATTCCAGTTTTGCTCAGGCCCCTTGATGTTATATACTTATGAAATACTACATTAATATCAAGGGCAGTCACTCTTGCCTCACCTCTGGAGTTCAGCTCTTTGGTCCATGTCTGAACCAAGGCTAATAGGAACTTAGTCGATAAAAGCAAATTACTGTGGATGCTGGAATCTGAAACCAAAAGAGAAAATGATGGAAAATCTCAGGTCTGGCAGCATCTGTAAGGAGAGAAAAGAGCTAACATTTAGAGTCCAGATGACCCTGCAATGTTCTGCACCATTCGCGAGTCCAAAGATGCTGAAGCAGTCCATGTCCAAATGCATCAAGATGTGGACAATATCCAGGATTGGGGTGGCAAGTGGCAAATAACTCATGCCACACAAGTTCCAGGCAACGGCCATCTTCAACTAGAGAGAATCTAACCATTGCTCCTTGATATTTAATGATATTATCATTGCTGAATTCCCCACTATCAACACCCTGGGGGTTGCCAATTGCCAGAAACTGAACTGGACCAGCCTATATAAACACTATGACTCAAACGTAGGTTAGAGACTAGGAACAGAGTGGCTTTGGCAGAACCCAAACTGGCGTTAGTGAGCAGGTTATTGCTAAGCATGTGCTATTTAATTGAGCTGTTAATGACCCATTCCATTACTTATGATTGAGAGTAGAGTGATGTGATGGTAATTAGCAGGGTTGAGTTTGTCCCGTTTTTTGTGTACAGGATATACCTGAGCAATTATTCACATTGCCAGGTAGACACTGGTGTTGTAACTGTACTGGAACAGCTTGACCAGGGGCACAGCAAGTTCTGGAGCACAAGTCTTCAGTACTATCGCTAGCATCTTGTCAGGCCCCATAGCCTTTGCAGTATCCAGTGCCTTCAGTTGTTTCTTAATGTCACACGGAGTAAATTGAATTGGCTGAAGAGTGGCATTTGTGATGCTAGGGATCTACGGAGGAGGGCGAGATAGATAATCCACTTGGCACTCTGGGTGAAAATTGTTGCATATTCTTCAGCCTAGTTTTTTTGCACTTATGTCCTGGTTCCTCCCATCATTGAGAATGGGGATATTTGTGGAGCCTCCTCCTCCATTGACTTGTTTAATTGTCCAGTATCATTCATGACTGGATGTGGCATCTTTGAAACTATAGTTTTATTGCCAATGTAAAAATCCATTTTTAAATTTTACTTTCGGTTCTTATTTTTGGAACAAAATGAGCAACAGAAACTTGTATTTAAATAGTGCTTTTTAGTATAGTAAATCATCTTGAGGCGCTTCGCAGGAATGTTGTCAATCAAAATTTGACTGACTACATCAGAAAATATTCACGAAGGTGACTAAAACTTGGTCAAAGAGAGAATTTAAGGAGTGACTTAAGGGGGGCAAGAGAAGAACTGTTTAGGGAGGAAACTTCAGAGCTTGAGGCCGAGGCAGCTGAAAGCATGGTCACCATTGGCGGACCAATCTGAACAGGGGATGCTTAAGATCAGGTTTGTAGGAATGCACACATCACAGAGGGTCGTGAGGCTGGAGGAGGTTACAGAAATAGGGACAATCAGGTCATGGAGGGATTTGAAAAGGAGGAGGATAAATTTTAAATTTGAATTGTTGATTAATGGAGAGCAAAGGTAGATTAGCACACACACAGCTGATGGGGACTTTTGCCTGACCTCCAGTTTACAGAGACTAGAAGAAAGGAGGGTGGTCAGGTGTATATTGGAAAAGTCAAGTCTTGAGGTGACAAAGGCAATGTTGAGGGTTTCAGCAGCAGATAAGCAGAGGCAGGGAGAGTCTGGCAATATGATTGAGGTGAAATAGGTCGTCTTCGTGATGGTGTGGATATTTGGAGACCCGGCTTGGGTCACTGTCTGTGCGTGTTCTCCCTGTGTCTGCGTGGGTTTCATCTGGGTGCTCTGGTTTCCTCCCACAGGTCCCGAAAGACATGCTGTTAGGTGAATTGGACATTCCGAATTCTCCCTCCTGTGTACCCGAACAGGCATCGGAGTGTGGCAACAATACATAATAATATTATGAATCATCTATCACAGATTTTTAAAACCTCTGTGAAATAGTTGATAAAATTAAATTTTGCATCATATTTTGAGTGTTATATTTTGATCATTTCAAAGTGAGGAAAATCGGGCAATCAAGCTTGTATGGGAGCCTTAAAAATGAATATCTTTAGGTATGTGACCCAAGAAAAATATAAATGTATGAATATATACAATTTTTTCCATCTTCCAACTCACAGCCACAATAAATTGAAGGAGTTGCCAAATGAGCTTTGGAATTTAAAGAGCTTGCAAAGTCTGCATCTTCACCACAATGAGCTGGAACGGATTCCTGAGAACATTGGTCAACTTGTCCATTTGGAGGAGCTGGTATGTTGCTGAAATTATGGGAAGAGCTTCTAAGGATGTCACAAATGGTTAAATTATAGTTTTTATTTTAAATAAGTGCTAAATGTTAACCAGTACTTGCCCTTGACATTGATAGACATGGGGCGCGATCTTCCGGCCTCATTACACTCTGGCTCAAGTGCAACGAGGCCGGTGAATAGCAGGAGAGGCCAAAAATGGGAACCGCTCCAACCGGCAAACAGTTTGCAATGCAACCTGCCTGTTCCCCAAGGCGCATTTCGAATCTCCCTAGTGTGGCGAGAAACCAGTTATCGCCACTTAAGCCCTATTTCCATACAATTAACGAGAGCCACCTGTCATCCAATGGCCTCCTGTCATTCACTGGCCTCCAAAGCAAGTGGTCAGGCTGGCGCCGATTAATACTCCATTTGACAAACGTGAACCTGGTGGAAGGGCTTCTGTGGGGAGCCGAGGAGGGGAGTAGCAATGTTTTCTCACAGGCAAAGAGACCGGGGTGCTGGGCTTCCCACCCCAGTGCTCAGCGGGGGATGGGTGATCCTCCGCAGGGATGGGCCGCTATGGGAGGGTGGGGGTGGGAGGTGCTGGGGGGGGCACAATCGCTCGCGGCACCATCATGCCAACCCTTGGATCTCAACCCTATTCTGGGGGCAACTCCTGTTTCTACCCGTCTGCCCCATCGATCACCCACAACCCCCACTGACTGCTGAGACCTCAGACTGCCTGGCTGAAGGCAATCGCTAATAGGGAATTGGCAATCATGGTTAGGTGAGCATTTGACACATACCAAGTGGGTTCCCGTGGGTAGGCAGGCATGTAGCATGTGGGAGTCATTGTCTACCATTTCGATCGCACCTTGACACTGTGTGGGAGTCAACAACACACATGCTGCAGCCAACATCCTAACACCCCAGGGGATGGGACACAGCTCCCCGGACAGGACCACAGCCGGAGGATGGGTGGGTTCCACGGGGAGGGGCTGGGGTTGCCTGGAGAGACAGGCAAAGGGTCAGGAGGTCAGCCTGCATTGCAGAAGAAAGTGAAGCATCATGATGTTTGTGTAAAGACTTGTTTAATGTGCTGTACAATACTCCATTTCCGATAGTGCTGCCCCCCCCCCCCCCCCCCCCACCCAACCCAGTGCCCTCAGTGATGCTCAACATGCGTGCCCTTCGAGCTCTAGCACGATGTCTTGGTGTTTCCCCTGGATGCACATCTGAGGTGGAGTGTCCGTGGCCTTCGATGCCCCTGGCGAGCGTCCTCTGGGGCTGGACGGCCCTGACTCACTTGTCGACGGCACATGCATACTCGTGCCACTCTGTCCCGTGTGCTGACCCTGAGACGTGGCCTCATCAGAGGGGTGGAACTCTGGAGAGTTGGTGGCTACCGTTGCCGCCGAATGGGACAGGCCCGGATTGGCACTCAGCGCCCTCTCCTCCCGGTCAATGTCCATAGGGCCCTGGGGTTCAACTTGGGACGGAGGGGCAGCTGGTTCGGGCCACAACTGCCCCTGAACCATCTGGCTCTGCCAGCCCTGGTGATTCCCCATAGTCCACACCATCACGTTGATACCTTCTGCAGTGCTCCTCAGTGACTGGGACACACACCCCAGTGACCGCGTCTTCAGTGTCTCAGCCAGGCCCACCTGTGACTGGGACAGGCTCCGTAGCGCCATCTGAGAGCAGGACATCTCCCGCAGAACCCCATCAAGGTCGGCCTGGTACTAGGTGACATCCCCCAGTGAGGCAGACATACTGCTGAGATCCTCAACCATGGCTATCACCGACTGCGCAATGCCTTGGACTCCTTCACTCATGGTGCTGACGTTGTGCACCCTGCTCTCCACTGCGATCACAATCCTAGCAGTGTTGGCCTCGGTGCCACTCATCGCTGGCGCCATCTCCTGCACCTGTAGCTTCTGGGACTCCCTACAAATGACTATGGATCTGCTGGAGTGATGCTGGCATCTCCCTCTGAACTTTCAGGTTGGTCCCTATCGTCTCCATCAGCCCCAGATAACTCTGCTCCAGAGGCTTACTATCAGGCTAGGACCCAGCTGGGTCCAGGGAACCAGCAGACCTCCAACTGCTGTCTCGCCTGGGGGCTCCTGCCTCCACCTGGTGTACATCAGCAGCGGTGTGGTGTTCATCAGATTGTGCCCCAGAAGCCTGACCACTAATATTTCCCATCGACGTGTGTATCTGCGCTGGTGGAGGGTGGGGATGACAGTTGTGCCGCGACTATAACAGTTGCATCCTTGGAGCTCTCCTCCGAGGTGTTCGCTCCAGAGTCAGGAGAGCGGGCCACCCGGGATGGGCTGGCACCATCGGCTGCTGGACCTGCAGGAGAATGGACATGTGGTCAGTGGGAGGGATGGGTCAGTCAGTATGGAAATCGCTACTCAGGTTTGACAGGTTCACCAGGTGGAGTCTGGTGGTCTATCACCTCTGTGGTGTCCGCAAGACTCTGGGTGGCTGACCGATCTATCCTCGGCCACGTCAGTCACCTCCTAAGACCCGCTCCTCGAAAGAGGTGAGGATTCTTAAGCCTGGCACCACACCGCCAGTCTGGGTTCTCTCCTGCCGATTATGGGAGAGCTCTTCCGGAGGGGCCGCAGAGAAGGCATTGTTAGCCACCTGCGTGGTTCACAGTTGTGGGGGGTGGTTGTGAAGGGAGGGTTGGGGTGAAGGGGAAGGTTGAAGGGTGGGTGGAGAGAGTGCTGAAGAGGGAGGGGCATTGGTGACTACTTACTCGTGCTGCACGGTGTAGGTCGTTGACCTTCTTCTGACACTGAAGGCCAGTCTTTCTGGTCACAGTGCCTGAGCTGACTGCTATCGCCACCTTGTCCCAGGCAGCACTGACTGCCTTTGGCTCACTCTATTGGACCCCCGGGGGAACAGGACACCCCACCCCCCCCCCCCCCCCTTAGCGGGGAGCTGGCGAGCGCGGTCCTGGCGAAACAGCTGATGGGCCGACATTTGGGGCGAGAGGCCCGTGAGGCCTCGTTAAGTGGATCAATTAACATTGAATAGTGTTGCCGGCCTTGCTGGGCCGAGCGCCGGGAAGCCTGCGGCAATTCCCGCTTGCTACAGCACTTGGAAATTTTTCTGGAGAATCACGCCCACAGTCTCAATTTCATTTTGCTTCATCTTACATTTGGGGTTCTCTATTTACCTTAGTTGGTGAGCATTGTTGTTTTCTGTATATTAAATAATACAGTAAATGTTTTGGATCGAAATGGGACATTATCTTTGATGCATAAGTAAGGAGTGGAGAAAGAGACCAGCTTGAATGATGAGACCTGCATACTTCAATATAGGTACTTGTAATGCTGTAACCACTGTTCAATTTTGCTTTATCTCTCAAGACCATAAGACATAGGAGCGGAAGTCAGGCCATTCGGCCCATCGAGTCCACTCCACCATTCAATCATGGCTGATTTCAACTCCATTTACCCGCTCTCTCTCCATAGCCCTTAATTCTTCGAGAAATCAAGAATTTATCAACTTCTGTCTTAAAGACACTCAACGTCCCGGCCTCCACCGCCCTCTGTGGCAATGAATTCCACAGACCCACCACTCTCTGGCTGAAGAAATTTCTCCTCATCTCTGTTCTAAAGTGACTCCCTTTTATTCTAAGGCTGTGCCCCCGGGTCCTAGTCTCCCCTGCTAATGGAAACAACTTCCCTACATCCACCCTATCTAAGCCATAGATTTGTTGTCATTTGAGGATTTCAAGAAATACTCACAGGGAAATAGATTTCTAAACTAAAAGCGGCATGGATAGCTTGAGGAATGGCGTTGAGGTAGAGGATCAACCAAGATCATTCTGCCGGGAACAGGCTTGAAGGGCCAAATGACGTATTCCTCCAATTTCTATGAAAAACCTCCATAATTTGTAATTGTGACCTCACTTTGCTTTCTGCTGATCTCTTGCAGTGTTACAGCAATAGGTAAACAGTGGTCTAGTTTAGGCTGCAGAAGGATAGCATGTAGCAAGCCCTGAACTACCTGAGAATAACGTCACTAAGACTCTGAAGTAAAAACAGAAAATGCTGGAAATATATAGTCGAACAGCCAGAATACATGGAAAGGACAAATACAATTAACATTTCAACCCATGCCACAGAGGATTTATCCGTTGCACATAAATCTGAGTGAAACTACTGTGGAGTTGCTCACAGTGAGCTAAATGATGCAGAATGACAGCAGTGTTAAATTATATGGGTGCAGCTGTGTCATTTTTGAAGCAATGCAGTCTAATTATCATTGAGTAACCATAGGCTGTAGTTAGTTAACTTGATTAAGGAAGTTTGGAAAATTAATTAATTTGTTAGATTCAGTCCATATAGGTCAGGAGCATATATAGCATTGTAGGATTGTTTTGCATTTGTAACAGAGTGCAAGATCTGTCTCTATTCTTCACTCTTGTTAGGGGTGAAAATATTCACACAAAGGCCTGAGTATAAGTAAAAAAAGCAGTTTATTATGTCAGGATTCTGGGAGGGAAGGTCTCAGACTCCGCGGCCTCATACCTCTCTTTTCCATGATGTGTTAACCATGTCATCTCTATCACTCATGTATCCGGTGTGACTAGGCGACTGTGCTCAGAGGCTTTACCTATCGTCCACTCCCGTAGGATGGTAGTCCTGGCTTGGCACTGTGTCACGATAAATTTTGCGACCTGTTATTCACTCAACAGTCTGTGCGTCTTGGATTCCCAACTAACTCTGGCCATCACCTGAGAGCTCAATGGCTCCCTTAATTCAGGTTCAGCATGGGTCCTCGAGCAGCCAATTAGTACTGAAGAAAATGGTATAGCGGACCAACAAAACAAAACCAAAGAAAATAAATTTTAAACCGAGTCTTTTACTCACTTGGCCTTGATACCAGATTCGTTGGATGTTACCTCACCGTCCGCCTCGCCGAGTGACTAATTTCTGGTGGTCAAAGGTTTGACTACTCGCCTTGTCCACCGGCTCGAGCGGCATCCGGCTCAGCAACATCCTGCCGACTACGCCAAATGTTAGGGTTGAAGATATTCACAGGAAGGCCTGAGTATAAGTAAAAAAGCAGTTTATTATGTCAGAATTCTGGGAGGGAAGGTCTCAGACTCCGCAGCCTTTGATAGCACCTTCTCTCAGTTGAGCTAAAGCTCACACGGGTTAATATACAGATTCAAGGGGCGGAATTAGTTGTTTTCTCATTTACATACAATCAATCAACTATGTTCGCGTCACACTTATTACATGGAGTCAATCAGCACATATATGGTTAAAGTGGGTGTTGTCTTACCCGCCCCTAACTTCACACCCAAGTTATTCAAAACTAACAATGTGTCCTGTCTACAGCTGTAGACCTTGAGCTTTATCAACGATACATTGCATGTCTTGTTCACTGAAGCTGTTGTCAGCAGCTGTTGGGACACTCCCTATACATACCCACACTTGGGTCTCATGAGACTGTTTACCCAATAGCCGGCTAGCTTTATTGAGCTGGCACTGACCGTGAATTTTACCAGACACCAATCTCTCTCCATCTGTACCAAGCTATGAATGGCTTAAGAGCCAGAGGTCAGAATATTCCAGCATTTCTCACTGGCTGTATCTTTTCATCTCGCTAATGACAAACCCCGGCCACGGGTTTCCTGATAGCGGGGGGTGCATTGAAAGTGGTAGGATCAGAATATCCTGCGGCCGGCCAATGACTGGCCGCCTCCACTGCCAAAAGCGCTGCAGGATTGCGTAGAAAATCCTGACCATAGTCATAGAATTTTACAGCACAGAAATAGGCCCCTCAGCCCATTGTGTCTGTGCCAGTGGGTTTCTTCTGATTCCTTACCCTCTCCAGCAAGAAACCAGCAAATGGCTTCCAGGTCTTCTTATGAACCCCAACTACACATAGCTACCAAATGGCTCCTGTCTTCTCCTGAGCCCTAATCCTCTCCAGAACGGAACCAACGACCTTCCACCACCTTTTCAGCTCCTCAGGACTTCCAAGCCCGGGCTGTCTTGAAAATGATGTGGAGATGCCGGCGTTGGACTGGGGTGAGCACAGTAAGAAGTATTACAAAACCAGGTTAAAGTCCAACAGGTTTGTTTCAAATCGCTAGCTTTCAGAGAACTGCTCCTTCCTCAGGTGAATGAAGAGGTAGGTTCCAGAGGACAATCGTCAGGCAGGAATGTTCCCTTCCAGTCGGGGAACACTTCAGCAGTCCAGGGCATTCAGCCTCTGATCTCCGGGTAAGCGTTCTCCAAGGCGGCCTTCAGGACGCGCGACGAAGCAGAATCGCAGAACACAAACTTATAGCCAAGTTCCGCATACATGAGTACGGCCTCAACCGGGACCTTGGATTCACGTTGCATTGCATTCACCCCCCACCATCTGGCCTGGGCTTGCAAAATCCTACCAACTGTCCTGGTGTGAGACAATTCACACCTCTTTAACCTGGGATTACCCCTCTCTCTGGACCTGTAAAGACTTAATTACCTGCAAATGCTCGCATTCAAAGCATTGTCTTGCATCTTTGACTTTGTCGATATATATGTTTCTGGAACCTACCTCTTCAGTCACCTGAGGAAGGAGCAGTGCTCCGAAAGCTCGTGATTTGAAACAAACCAGTTGGACTTTAACCTGGTGTTTTAAGACTTCTTACTGTCTCGAGAATGCTATTGCAGTGTCTCAGAACTAACAGCAGCACGTTAGCTTCTTATCTTGTTCCTGACTGACCATTGAATTGCTCCTCAATGACCCTTGAACTGATTTGGGTGACATACCAAAAGAGGACCCCACCCTTGTAACTAGGCAGGTTCAAACGTAACAAGTATTGAAACAGCATGTGCCCTGATTGTAACTTACAAAACACACGGAATAACAGAAAATGATTTCAGGATTCATAATATTGAGCTCAAAGAGTTAACAGCATTATAATAATCTTTATTCTCACAAATAGGCATACATTAACACAGTAATGAAGTTACTGTGAAAAGCACCTAGTCGCCACATCGGTCCGGCGTCTGTTTGGGTACACAGAGGGAGAATTCAGAATGTCCAAAGCTAACAGCACGTCTTTTGGAACTTGTGGGAGGAAACCTAAGCAGACACGGGGAGAATGTGCAGACTCTGCACAGGCAGTGACCCAAGCCAGGAATCGAACCTGGGACCCTGGCGCTGTGAAGCAACAGTGCTACCCACTGTGCTACCTTGCTGCCCCATTAAAACCCATTGACTTTTAAAAGCATGCTTTGTTAACAGCAGAGGTAGTATAAGGATGGAGGTTACTCCAACATAAAACGGCAATGTTGCTACAGAACGTGCTACAAGTGGCGAACGCGAACATTTGATGAAAACATGGATTGCAGCAGTCCCAGCTCGACACTTCTGCATCATCGGGACTCGCACTTGCACATTATTGGAGCTCCAGCTTTGGAACTGGATTTTCAATGGAAACACAGACCCGAAGAGGGAAATGGCAAGAGAGCATCTGGGAGTGCGAGGTTTGGCAAGTGGGTCTGTTGTGGAGGGAGATAGGCCATACTTTGGAAGGTTGGGGAGGAAGAGGATCTGCAGCGACCAGAAGGATCAGGAAGCAGCACACTAGCACAGTGGTTAGCACTGGCTTCACAGCGCCAGGGTCCCAGGTTCGATTCCTGGCTTGAGTCCCTGTCTGTGCGGCGTCTGCACGTTCTCCCCGTGTCTGCGTGGGTTTCCTCCTGGTGCTCTGGTTTCCTCCCACTAGTCCCGAAAGCTGTGCTGTTAGGTGAATTGGACATTCTGAATTCTCCCTCTGTGTACCTGAACAGGCGCTGGAATGTGCCGACTCGGGGCTTTTCACAGTAACTTTCATTGCAATGTAAGCCTACTTGTGACAATAAAGATTATTTATTTATTTTAAGTTGTTTGGCATGCAGAATTCGCAGTAAGGAGAAAGTTGCATTTTTGAACTTATTTTAAAAGTTTTAAATTAGGTTTAATTAGGGCGGCACAGTGGTTAGCACTGCTGCCTACGGCGCAGAGGACCCGGGTTCAATAAACCCTGGGTCACTGTCTATGGAGTTTGCACATTCTCCCCATGTCTGCGTGGGTTTCACCCCCACAACCCAAAGATGTGCAGGTTAGGTGGATTGGCCATGCTAAATTTCCTCTGAATTGAAAAAAAATAATTGGCTACTCAAAATGTTTTTTAAAAAGTGATTTAATTGACCAATGTAGAAATTTAGCAATGTAAAATATTTGAACTTGGATGCAATGTTTGGATGTAATGTAATGGAGGGTGTAATGTTTTAATCATTGTTTTTTTTCTGGTAGTAAGGGTCCTACAGAACCCGACTACTTTTTTTTACTATTGAATCATATGGGAACCAGTCTTTCAATTAATGTTGTTTTACGTAAGGATGTGATTTTCAGAAATGCGACCACAACTTTAAATGAGGCGTTACTGTCCAGTTTTTTTTTAAAAATGTACAATTTACTTGGGAAATACAATAATCAGAATTAATAATATGAAAAGATACAAAGCCTCTCATCCCTATCTGGAAGTTTATTTAACAACTGAGAGAATCGTAGAACACTGGATAGTAGGAAGGAACCATATAGAAAATGTTATTAGAAAAAGTATAGGACACGATCTAACGGAAAGGTTTCGGAGTGTCATTTGTGGCAGGTGTGGTATTATCATAACTGTCAGATCTGCAAGGGTTAATGAAGTATCGAGAGTAGCCACTAGAGGGAGCTATAGTTACAACTATATAAGGCAGTCATGCTAAGCCTTTTGGGAGAGTGTGTGCAGTAGTTAGCTAGTGAGAGTCAGAGTTACAGATACTGTAAGTGAGTGCAGATCATAGTTTAAACCAGGAGTGAGGTTAGCTGTAGATGAGTGTAGTTTAGATGTGCTTAATCAACTGTGTATTCTTTAGGAATATGTGTTGAAACCAAGTTGGTAGTGTTAATAACTTACAGCTTTGTTTAAGTTAAAGCTGTTTTGTGGTCTTTGTGAACACTACGCCAACCATCCTGAAATAAGCAACACAAAGAACACCACAGCGGGTTTTGCAGGGAGTTTCTCCCTGGCTCTGTCAGCAAGTTCCCCGCTGTCTAATCACCCATAGTCACTTTTTTGGGGCCTGGGGAGTTTCTCTCTGGGCTAGTCCACACTCAGAATTATTTTCATCACTGGGCGACTGAACTTGCTGGCCAGACCCGCTCCTCAGAGATCAGGCCACCATTTTGAAAGGGAGCCCTGATTTAAGTGGGCTTGTGGGTCCCCCACACCCCCTCCCTAAGTGAGGGCACCCTGCTATCCCCCCACTCTCCTTTCATGGGCATGGTCTCCCTGAGGCCCTGACCCTTGGCAGTGGCATGCTGGTACTGGCTTGCAGTGCCACCTGAACACCTTGGCAGTGCCAGAATGGCAATCCGAAGGTTCCAACTTAGTAGTGCCACGGTGCGTGTTCAAGGGGGAGTGTCCTTGAATACCTAGGGGCCTCTGATGGCCAGGGAGACCCCTCGGGTGCCGTTCTGCCTGGCCCACGTTTGTGTGGACCAGCACTGAATAGCGCCCGGCTGGGGTATCCTTGGTGAGCCGGTAGATGCTGGGAGCCCGATGCATCCCGGGTCAGCAGACTAAGCAGGTTTTAAGCCTACTTAGGCATGCGAGGCTTGGTCCTGCCCATTGTGGGCAGGATCCTGATCCCAACACCTCGCGAGATCTGGTCAGATCTCGCGAGGCATACTAGATTTCAAGAAGCCTGCTGGAGGCCTCTCCCGGCCGTGATGCGCTCCCGTTCGGTAGATCGCATTTGTAGTGTTTTTGCTCAAACTTCTTTTCTCCCTTCTTGACCAGATTTCTTGAGTAGGCTTGGAGAGCTGTTTCCATGGTGCTTTGGAATATTCAGGAGCATGTTACTCTATATGGGGTTTTAAGATGAATGTTTTGTAGCAATAATTGGTCAGTTAATTATCAAGCATAATACTGTCTAGCTTTTCAAACCTGTTAAAAAGAATAAAGAAGGGGACTTCCGGTGGCGGCTATGAAGGAGTAGGTCGCACATTTGGTGGCTCCCGTTTCGGTCGGACTTTTTGGACCTTTTCCCCCGACTTTTTTGCGCTTTTGAGCGCGGAACTGGAAAGCAATAGTACTCAGGCACAGGACCCATACAGAATTGTATGGACCTAAGAAGCCGGAGGGACCGTAAACAGGAAAAGAAGTGATCGAGTAACGGCACAGTGGAGGCTGTGAGAGAGACCACTTTATCTGGTGTTCAGAGCAAGGCGCCGACAGCCCAGCCTACAATGGAGCAGCTGCTGCAGACTATGCAGGACGGCTTTTTGGCTCTGAAGCGTGACAACTTGTAGCCGCTACCGAAGTCGATTGACCGGATGGGAAAAAGGCTGGATGATCAGGCTGAGAAGCTCCAGCAGTTGGAGAAGTCAGTGGTTAAGCAGGCTGACTTTCAAATGGTGGCGGATTCGGAGGCTGAGGAACCAGCAAAAAGTGCTTCTAGAAAGGCTGGAGGACTGGACAACAGATCTCGCCGGCAGAACGTGAGAATCGTGGGCCTTCCGGAGGGGGCAGTGAGGCTAGACGCTGCCGCATATGTGGAGGGTATGTTTCAGAAGTTACTGGGGAACGAGGTGTTCCCTCGCCTGCCGGTGGTGGACAGGGCACACAGAGTGCAGGTGAGGCAGCCGTGACGAGGGGGTCCCCCACGAGCGATGGTGGTATGCTTTCACATGTACCTGGACAAGGAACGGGTGCTGCAATGGGCAAAGAGCACACAAAGCTGTACTTGGGACAATACCACCCTGCGTGTTTACCAAGATTTGGCGCTGAGGTGGCCAGGAGGAGGGGAGGCTACAGGCAGGTGAAGGAAATACTTGATAAAAACAAGGTGAAATTCGGTCTGCTTTTTCCGGCGCAACTATGGGTTACGTATGAGGGTCAGCGCCACTATTTTGAGGAACCCGAAGAGGCGATGGACTTCTTTAAGGAGCAAGGGCTGGCCCTGAGCTGAGGATGTTTGGACTCATGTTAGAACTTTTAAGTATATGTGGTGTCTCTCTCGTTTTGAAAGTTGCCTGCATGTTTGGGTCCGTTTTTGTCGTTTCTTTTTTTGACTTTTTTAGTGTGTTGGAAGGTGGTAGGGATGTGTTTTTTTTGAGTGGTTTACCTGAATGTTTCCTGTCTGGGCTCTTTGATTAGTTGGAGTTTGGCTGGGGGGAAAATAATAAAGAAAACCGTTAAAAAGGTTGGGTTAAAATGGATGCTTCGGGGAACTTTGTGCAATCTTTTCCTGTGTCTGTATGGGAAGGACTGAGAGTGCCTGTTATTTCTTATCTTTTTTTTTTCTTGCTTAACTTGAATTGTGCTATTGTGGGGGGTTTTTATGACTTGTATAGGGTGTTTGCTTAAGTAGGGCTGATCTGGGGAAGTGGTATGGATGGGTCGGGGGAGGAGTGACTGGGAACAATGGGTGGGAGATGTGCTGGCGCCGAGGCTGGGAGCCCCAGGCTAGCTGAGTGCGGCTAGTCAACGGTAGCCGAGGTGGGGGGGGTGCATATAGTTAGATTAGAGCAGAGGTTAGGTGATAGGATGGTGTTGCTAGGGGGGGGGGGGGGTTAATTGCTGACGGGGATGGAAACTGGGCATGGCAACAGTGAGGAGGTCATGGGTGGAGGTGGGCCAGATGAAGCGCGACACATGGCTGGGGGGGTTGGCCAAGGAAAGGGGATGGCTGATCGGCAAAGTGGGGGGGCAAAATGCCCCCCAACCAGGCTGATTACCTGGAATGTTAGAGGGTTAAATGGGCCAGTAAAGAGGGCGCGTGTGTTTGCTCATCTGCGGGTTCTGATGGCGGACATAGTCTTGCTGCAGGAGACGCACCTGAAATGACAGGCCAGGTTAGGTTAAGGAAGGGCTGGGTCAGTCAGGTCTTTCATTCGGGGCTTGATTCTAAGACGAGTGGGGTTGCGATCCTGATTAATAAAAGGGTACAATTTGAGGCGGAGGGCACATTTCATGGATGGGGTGGCAGGTTTGTTATGGTGAGGGGTAAGCTCGAAGCGGTGAGAGTAGTCCTGGTCAGTGTGTATGCCCCTAATTGGGATGATGTGAATTTTATTAGGAGGATGCTAGGAATGATCCCCGACTTGGACTCGCGTAAGCTGATCATGGGCGGGAACTTTAATACAGTCCTGGACCTGAGCCTGGACCGGTCATGTTCAAGAACGGGCAGGTTGCCAGCGATGGCAAAGGAACTGAGAGGGTTCATGGAGCAAACGGGGGGAGCAGATCCGTGGAGATTTAGCCGGCCGACGGCGAGGGAGTTCTCGTACTACTCCCACGTCCGCAAGGTGTATTCTCGAATTGACTACTTTGTTTTGAGTAGGGACCTGCTGGCCGGAATGGTGGGGGCAGAATATTCGGCAATTGCCATATCGGACCAAGCTCTGCACTGGGTAGACCTGCAGTTTTGTAAATACAGCTTTCAGCGCCCACCATGGAGGCTAGAAGTTGGACTACTCGCGTAAATGGTGGTGTGTGAGAGGCTGAGGAAATACATGCAGAATTACCTGCAGGTGAACGATACTGGAGAAGTCTCGGCAGCGGTGCTCTGGGAGGCACTGAAGGCAGTGGTGAGAGGGGAGCTGATTTCAATCCGGCCGTACAGGACAGATGGGGCAGAGACGGACCGACTGATTAAGGAAATTGTACGGACGGACAGGAGTTACGCAGAATCCCCAAGGCCAGAGTTATTCAGGAAGCGACAGAGGCTGCAGGCCGAATTTGGGGTGCTGACTACAGTCAAGGCTGTAGAGCAGCTTAGAAAGGTAAAAAGTGCAATTTATGAGCATGGGGAGAAGGCCAGTAGAATGCTTGCGCAACAACTAAGGAAGAGGGAAGCGGCTAGGGAAATAGGGAGGGTAGTGGATGGGGAAGGTAATCTAGTGGGTGACCCGGCAGGGCTGAACAAGGTCTTTAGGGACTTTTATAGGAAGCTGTACACTTCGTAACCACCCGGGGGACCGGGGGGGGATGAGGGGTTCCTGGACGGACTGACCTTCCCAAGAGTGGGGAGGGGGTTGGTGGACGGACTGAGTGCCCTGGTCAGTATCGAAGAGGTGTTGGGGGGCCTGAAGGTCATACAGTCGGGTAAAGCCCCGGGGCCGGACGGGTATACGGTGGAGTTATACAAAAGAAATTGCTGGGATAGTGGGGCCGGTGCTGGTCAGGGTCTTTAACGAGGCAAGAGACAGAGGAAGTTTACCCCCGACAATGCCGCAGGCCATCATCTCCCTCATTCTGAAACAGGATAAGGACCCGGAGGCTTGTGGGTCATACAGGCCGATCTCTTTGATTAACGTAGACGCCCAGTTACTGGCCAAGGTTTTGGCGACCAGAATTGAGGACTGTGTACCGGATGTAATTGGGGAGGACCAAACCGGGTTTATAAAGGGGAGGCAGCTGGTGGCCAACCTAAGAAGGCTGCTCAACGTGATTATGATGCCCCGGAGAGTAGGTAGGTAGAGATAGTGGTAGCCATGGATGCTGAAAAGGCTTTTGACAGGGTCGAGTGGAATTATCTGTGGGAGGTACTAGGACGGTTCGGGTTCGGGGCGGGGTTCATCGACTGGGTTAGGCTATTGTATCAGGCCCCGGAGGCGAGTGTAAGGACGAACAGGACAACATCGGACTACTTTAGACTGCACCGTGAGACAAGACCGGGCTGCCCTCTCTCCCCACTGTTGTTTGCGCTGGCCATTGAGCCGCTGGCAATTGCACTGCGAGCTTCTAGCCGCTGGAAAGGGCTGGTCCGGGGGGGAGTGGAACATAGAGTCCCGTTATACGCAGATGATCTGCTGTTATATGTATCGGACCCAATGGTGGGGATGGATGGTATTATGGCAACCCTGAGGGAATTTGTCTGGTTCTCCGGATACAAACTGAACATGGCTAAGAGTGAGTTGTTTGTAATTCAGGCGAGGGGGCAGGAGAGTAGGCTGAAGGGTTGCCGTTCAGGCTAGTGGGGGAGAGTTTCCGATATTTGGGGATTCAGGTGGCACGGGCCTGGGGCAAGTTGCATAAGCTCAACCTGTCCCGATTGGTGGAACGAGTGAGGGAGGTGGGATGCGCTCCCGCTGTCATTGGCGGGAGGGTGCAGACTGTTAAGATGACGATTCTCCCGCGGTTCTTGTTTGTTTTTCAGTGTCTCCCCATCTTTATCCCGCGGTCCTTTAAGAGGCCGAATAAAATTATTCTGGGATTTGTATGGGCAGGGAAGTACCCGCGGGTGAAGAGGGTGATGCTTGAAAGGAACAGAGAAGGGGGCCTGGCATTGCCGAACTTCAGCAACTATTACTGGGCGGCCAACATAGTGATGATAAGGAAATGGATGGTGATGCAGGGTCGGTTTGGGAGCGGATGGAGGCTGCTTCGTGCAGGGGCACTAGCTTAGCAGCCCTGGTCACGGCGCCTCTGCCGCTTCCGGTGGCACGGCACTCCACCAGCCCGATAGTGGTGGCGGCTCTTCGGATCTGGGGCCAGTGGAGGAGGCATGTAGGTACGTGCATCAGTGTGGACCCCAATCTGCGCCAACCACCGATTTGCCCCGGGGAACATGGACGGGGGGTATCGACTGTGGAGGAGGACGGGGATTGTGAGGATGGGGGATCTGTTCCTGGAAGGGAGCTTTCTGAGCATGAGGGCGCTGGAGGAGAAGTTTGGGCTGGCGAGTGGGAATGACTTTAGATACTTATAGGTGCGGGATTTTGTACGCAGACTGGTGCCGTGCTTCCCACGTTTCCCGCTGAAGGGGAGGCAGGACAGGGTAGTTTCTAGGGGAGAGGTGGGAGAGAGTAGAGTCTTAGACGTCTGCAAGGAGCTAATGAGAGTTGAGGATACGCATATCGAGGACCTGAAGCTTAAGTGGGAAGAGGAGTCGGGGGAGATGGAGGACGGTGTCTAGGCAGAAGCCCTAAGCAGAGTAAACATGACCGCAATATGCGCCAGGCTCAGCCTGATCCAGTTTAAGGTCGCACACCGGGCCCACATGACGGTGGCCCGGATGAGCAAATTCTTTGGGCTGGAGGACAAGTGTGCTAGATGCGCCGGAGGGCCGGCTAACCATGTACACATGTTCTGGCCGTGCCCTAAACTCAGGGGGTATTGGCAGGGATTTGCAGATGTCATGGCCCGGGTATTGAAAACTGGGGTGGTAATGAGCCCTGAGGTGGCAATCGTTGGGCTTTTGGAGGATCCGGAAGTCCAGAAAGAGAGAGAGGCCTTTGCTTCCCTGGTAGCCCGGCGACGAATACTGTTAGCATGGAGGGACTCAAAGCCCCCGAGGGCTGAGGTATGGCTATCGGACATGGCGAGCTTTCTTGGCCTAGAGAAAGTCAAGTTCGCCTTGAGAGGTTTGCTACTAGGATTCGCCCGAAGGTGGCAGCCATTTATCGACTTCTTCGCAGAGGATTTAGCGTCAGCAGGGGAGGGGGGGGGGTGGTAATAAGAGTACAGTAGGTGGATATTGAGGTAGGTCCGTGCGTGAACAGAGCCATGATTTGCACTATGTTTAATTTGTGTCTTGACTTTTTTTTGTACTGTACGATTTCACTTTTTCTATATGCCTAAAATACCTCAATAAAATTGTTTTTAAAAAAAGAATGAAGAAGGAATTATCCAACAAAAGCGAGATTTGTTCAATTTCCATTCCATTGGATCTATTTTCTTTCTGTGTAAAGCAATACACACATGTCTGAATTAAATTTGTCCTTCAAGCTGTTTATTGTCCTATTACTGCAGCCTATCTGAAAGTATTATTTTGAATTCAGTTTAATTTTCCCATCAATTCGTTCATCTATCTGTGCCACTTCAATTTTTGAAAGGTCTCTTTTTGTGGGTGCATTGTGTTAACTTGTCGTGAACCATTACCACTAAAGCAGATCAGTGCAATGTGGCACTTCAGCCTGAGCCCTGTGGACTTGAGCCTGATTTGCCAGTATAACACAATACTCTAATTGATTTGTTTGTTCTTACCTCACCATTTAGATATGGTGAGCAATGAGTCAATTAATGTCCTAGGTCTAATTCAAATTTAGTTTTGACAAGTTTTATCCACTACCAATCAGAAATGAAAAATCAACTGTAATTCAGCTTTGATATAGGTGTACTTAGTTTCATACAATTTTCAATTGAATAAGATTCTCTCAGCTTGGACTACTCTAGGGTAGTTGCTCTCTGTTTAATTAGTGCACTCTGCCCGTAACTTTTAAAGGAAAATTAATATGCCTAACAATGAGCACAACCCTGGAAATATCAACAAGGAAACCGGAGTAGTAATTGGATTTTCATCCATATTTGTTTTTAGAGACTAAAACTGTACCTATCCTGAAAATGTTAGTTACAAATTGCTTGTGTAATAATTGTTAGAATACCGATTCAGTTGTCTGTGTTTGACAGGATGTGTCCAACAATCAACTTTCAACAATTCCAAGCACCCTTGGCGAGCTGTCAGCTCTACTACGATTCAGTCTGGCTAGCAACAAACTGAAGAGCATACCCTCCGACATTAGCAAAATGAGAAGTAAGATTGTTTGAACATAACAATTGTCGGAAAAATGGCTTCCCATGTTTATTTTCTATATTAAAGTTTCCTTCTAATATTCTAATTTATGCTTGTTGGTAGCTAGGTGTAAGGAATAGCTCCCCCCTCTGCAACGTTTGACTAGACACTACTAAAAAGAGTTTTGCTATCGAGGACATTTTCATGTTGAATGGATATGATACTGATATCATCATGGTGCTAGAGTGCAGCAGAGCTTCACCACAATATCCAATTTAGAACTCAGTTTGGAGTTCAAGTCACACTTTTAAATTAAGTTTCTTTTTTTAACTCAGATTTAAGTTCCTTAATTCTGAACATATTTTTGAGATGGGAAAGGAAACTTTACCAGGAATTTTTCAGTTTCTCAACAGAATAGTGAGATACCATGTGAGTGTCATTCCAGTTGATTCCCTTATTTCATTTTCTTTATTTTAACCAGTATCATTTTTGATCCATGATGCTTAATGGATATTTAAGCCAAGAGCAGAGAGAATGAGGAATTCAAGAAGTTGCAATACCGCATTTGGTGCTAGTGTTCAAACAGGAGAACTCAGACTTTGTGACACCTGAGAGATGGGGTGGGAGTTGATTCGATTGGTTGGCTGGTGGCCAATGAATTGGCTAAAAGGCCGTGTTCCGCAAGGTGACAGGTGATTATGGGTCCTATTCAAGTGGAATGATTCTCACTCTCTTGCAGCTGACATCTCGACCTGAAAGCCTGGTTTGAAGGAAAGTGCTAGCAACAACCATCTGACAGAAATACTCTTAATTTTTTATTTTCACCCCTCTCTTTCCCTCTGTGCTTGTTGGTCTTGTTTGTGTGTGTGTGTGTGTATATAGAGGGTGGGGGGGGGGGGGAGTTAAAGTGGGGGATTAGGAATTAGATAAGGAATTAGTTCATTATAATTCTTGTTATAAACAAAAAGTAATTGTGTTTAAAATTACAAACCTGGTGAGTGTAATTATTGGGCAGTCAAAGGCCAACGAGTTTGGGTATTTTTCTAAGAATTCTTTGCTAATTCAATTGTGTTGCGACTCCGGGGGGGGGGCTAGCTGGAAGCTGGAATTGACCACACCCTACCCCAGGGTGTTGTAACAATCATGAATACATGCTTAGATATCAATTTAGCGTTCATAAACTTTTGCCTGGTGCTTGCTAGTAGAAAAGATATCATGAAATCTGGGATTGAGAAGGAGAGGAAAAGGGAAGTAAGAGGCAAGAATGCAGAAATTAAGTTGAACAGATTCTTATTGCATTATATATTGGGACAGCATCTGAGTCCTTGATATAAAGTTTTATAGTTTGTTTCAAGCTACATAGATTAATTTGTTTTATAATGTGTCTTATTTTATTCAGGTTTAAAACTGTTGGATGTAACTCATAATGAACTGGAATATGTCCCTCCAGAATTAGCAAAGATGGTGTCATTAGAACAACTTTACTTGAGGCATAACAGACTCCACAACCTACCAGAGTTTCCATCCTGTAAATATATGAAGGTACTTTAAGAGCACTGGGAAAATGTTATTAATACTAACACATCTTTTTAAACTAATTTCAGTATTGCTAATTGAAGAGGGTGTATCAAGATGTTACCTATACACGTGTGGACATGTTTCAGTCTTTTGTTACTTCTGTGTGTTAAGATTTCTAGTTCGGGTTGTCATTGGAGGGTTTGGGATATCATGAAGTTTTGTGCTACTGCTTTTACGAACAATGGGGTGCGACTAGTGATTCTTATTTGTGATACATCTGAAGGGAAATTATATTACAGCACGAATTCCATATATTAAAAAATCTTCTCTCCAGCTAAGAGAGGGCATGAAATATCTTTGGCGGGTAAGATCAAGGAAAACCCCAAGGCCTTTTACACATGTGAGAAATATGTGAATGGCTAGAGCGAGGGTAGGTCCGATCAAGGACAGTAGCGGGAGATTGTGTATTGAGTCTGAAGAGATAGGAGAGGTCTTGAACGAGTACTTTTCTTCAGTATTTACAAATGAGAGGGGTCATATTGTTGGAGAGGACAATGTGAAACAGACTGGTAAGCTCGAGAAGATACTTGTTAGGAAGGAAGATGTGATGGGCATTTTGAAAAACTTGAGGATAGACAAGTCCCCTGGGCCTGACAGGATATATCCAAGGATTTTTATGGGAAGCAAGAAATGAAATTGCAGAGCCGTTGGCAATGATCTTTTTGTCCTCACTGTCAACAGGGGTGGTACCAGGGGATTGGAGAGAGGCGAATGTTGTGCCCCTGTTCAAAAAAGGGAATGAAATGAAAATCGCTTATTGTCACAAGTAGGCTTCAATGAAGTTACTGTGAAAAGCCCCTAGTCACCACATTCCGGCGCCTGTTCGGGGAGGCTGTTACGTGAATTGAACCGTGCTGCTGGCCTGCCTTGGTCTGCTTTCAAAGCCAGCGATTTAGCCCTGTGCTAAACAGCCCCTGTTATAGGGATAACCCTGGGAATTACAGGCCAGTTAGTGTTACTTCAGTGATAGGCAAAGTAATGGAAAGGGTACTGAGGGATAGGATTTCTGAGCATCTGGAAAGACACTGCTTGATTAGGGATAGTCAGCACGGATTTGTGAGGGGTAGGTCTTGCCTCACAAGTCTTATTGAATTCTTTGAGGAGGTGACGAAGCACATGGATGAAGGAAAAGCAATGGATGTAGTGTACATGGATTTTAGTAAGGCATTTGATAAGGTTCCCCATGGTAGGCTTATGCAGAAAGTAAGGAGGCATGGGATAGTGGGAAATTTGGCCAGTTGGATAACAAACTGGCTAAGAAGTCAGAGAGTGGTGGTGGATGGCAAATATTCAGCCTGGAGCCCAGTTACCAGTGGCATACCACAGGGATCAGTTCTGGGTCCTCTGCTGTTTGTGATTTTCATTAATGACTTGGATGAGGGAGTTGAAGGGTGGGTCAGTAAATTTGCAGACGATACAAAGATTGGTGGGGTTGTGGATAGTGGGCTGTTGTCGGCTGCAAAGAGACATAGATAGGATGCAGAGCTGGGCTGAGAAGTGGCAGATGGAGTTTAACCCTGTAAAGTATGAGGTTGTCCATTTTGGAAGGACAAATACGAATGCGGAATACATGGTTAACGGTAGGGTTCTTGGCAATGTGGAGGAGCAGAGAGATCTTGGGGTCTATGTTCATAGATCTTTGAAAGTTGCCACTCAAGTGGATAGAGCTGTGAAGAATGCCTATGGTGTGCTAGCGTTCATTAGCAGAGGGATTGAATTTAAGAGCCGTGAGGTGATGATGCAGCTGTACAAAACCTTAGTACGGCCACATTTGGAGTACTGTGTACAGTTCTGGTCGCCTCATTTTGGGAAGGATGTGGAAGCTTTGGAAAAAGTGCAAAGGAGATTTACCAGGATGTTGCCTGGAATGGAGAGTAGGTCTTACGAGGAAAGGTTGAGGGTGCTAGGCCTTTTCTCATTAGAACGGAGAAGGATGAGGGGCGACTTGATAGAGGTTTATAAGATGATCAGGGGAATAGATAGAGTAGACAGTCAGAGACATTTTCCCCGGGTGGAACAAACCATTACAAGGGGACATAAATTTAAGGTGAATGGTGGAAGAAGGGGGGATGTCAGAGGTAGGTTCTTTACCCAGAGAGTAGTGGGGGCATGGAATGCACTGCCTGTGAAAGTAGTTGAGTCAGAAACATTAGGGTCCTTCAAGCGGCTATTGGATAGGTACATGGATTACGGTAGAATGATGGGGTGTAGATTAATTTGTTCTTAATCTAGGACAAAAGTTCGGCACAACATCGTGGGCCGAAGGGCCTGTTCTGTGCTGTATTGTGCTATGTTCTATGTTCTAACTGTCATTGTGGTTGGTGTCCTAGCATGTAACTGTTATCAGGATCGGCTAGAGGTGAAAGTGAATTCCCTACTTCCTGTTTATTTCTCTTTTGAAGTAGAGTGTGTGATCGTCCTTTTGATATCATTTCCATTCAGATTGTGTTCATTTCATAGTGTTTTCACGGTGTTCTAATTTCACAAACGTTTCTGGGATGAATGTTACATGTACAAGCTGATGTTTGAATCTTTATAAAATCTGAGATGACAAAAGCTGCTTGAAAAGTAAAGTATAATGATTCCCCACTAATGACCACAAAATGGGTAGATGCTTGATGTCTCTATCACTGAAGTAACATATGTTACAGTGCTCTATTTTGGATATTCATTTAACATGATGAGATTATATGACGAGAAGTTTGATTGTACAATTAATGTTTCTTATACAATTAACAGGCAGTCTATCAACATTGAAGGTTTTAGAAAAATTGAATATTTGTATGCTTGTGAAGTTACTGCAGGTTACCATATGATGAATATTACTTGGGCGTTATAATGCAGTTTTGTAAACTTGTCATTTAATTTTTTCTATTATTAGAAGGTTGTTGAAGAATTAAATTAAGCCCTTCTCGGTTTGTTTAATTAATTTGAGTACTGAACTTTTTTGTCACAATATTGTGTGCCAGTATTCTGAAAGTGCTCATATATATCTCTCTTGTAAATGGTGTTGCCTTGGTGGGAATTAGAATGTTTTCTTCTCGTGTTCCATTATTATGAAATTCTATAAATGTTGTTAGTATTAACGATTATGTTTTATGAAAAAAAACCTAACTTTTAACAGCAGTCTTGGGAAAAGGACAATAATTTTCTATTCTTCAATACCTTTATTGGAATTGTAAATTATATTACAAGAATGTAATCTGAAAAAAAATCTGTAGAAAATCTTGAAATGGTGCCACTTATGTGATGGACAATACCCATGCCCGAGAAAAGATGTGCAAAACAATATGGTAGTTGAAACGTAATGATTTAACTGAGTAAAAATGTCTTGCATCTATGTTTTTTGTAATTTTATATTATAATTTAACAATTGTATTACTACACTTTAGGAACTATATGTCGGAAATAATCAGATTGAGTATTTGGGCTCAGAACACCTGAAAAATTTAAGTGCCATCGTCGTACTGGAGCTCCGCGACAACAAATTAAAATCACTGCCAGACGAAATTATTCTGCTTCAAGACCTAGAACGACTTGACCTCACAAATAATGACATTAGCAGGTACATGTTGAAATGCTAATAATTCTTTAGTATGGCACCCATTTCTAAACATGTTATTTTCATCTACTTCAATTCTAAATAACGTACAAACTTCTACTTTCGATTCGGAAATGTGTACATGGTTTAAGAAGCAAAGTGCTACTTGATGTATCATGCCATGCCATAAAGTAGCAGGCTATTGATTTGCACTATTCTTCACAAAGCATCTTAGTGTAGTTACACCTTCCCCAAAAAGGAAAATCGGAGCGGAAACTACACTAGGCTAATGTTCATTTGCTATTGCTAACGGAGAAATAAAGATTGTGGGCTGCAATTAATTAGTGCAGTCTGTTGTCAGCTTTGACATTTGGGTTTGAAGGTAGACTAATCTCTGTGTTGGTTATATGGATCCCATATGAAATTCAGTCATGTAATATCAATTCAGTTCATGGGTCACCACAGAGACCCTAATGTGTCCTGAATTGTCATAATATTTACAAACTCATTCAGAGGTTATAAAGAAAACTGGTGTGAGAAATGGAAAATTTGTATAAATGACCAAGAATAACTAAGTCAACCTGTTGAACCTTTTGTGCAATTTGTCGTCATTACTCCTAAATGTCAATTTTCCACATCTTATAATGCTTGCTTCCCAGGTGAATATAAATCTCCCATTTAAACATCCCAGTTGCCTTTGCTACTGTCCTGAGGCAATGTATTCGTATTCTCTCAATTATTTGTTAAAAAATTCTTCCTGTCATCACATTTAATCAACTTATCTTGAATTCTGAGGTTATGTACCCAAGTTCTGAAATCCCCAGTTAGCATTACATATCAGATCACCTTTTAACTTTCTTTTAAAAAAAAATAATAATAATTTTTATTAAGGTTTTCATAAAATATCAATAACAAAATGAAAAAAAGAACCCAACAGGGTTAAGTACAAAACATAGTCGAGAAAGGAAACCCTCCATACCCCCCTCCCCCCGTACATAAATAATAAATTAACATTAACACCCCGACTTGACACAACAGGTATATACACCCCCTCAGACCCTTCAGTGTAAATAACAATAACAAAAATAATTATAAAGTAACCCCCCCGAGTTGCTGCTGCCATTAACCAATGTCTACCGTTCTGCCAGGAAGTCTAAGAACGGTTGCCACCCCCTAAAGAACCTTTGTACCGACCCTCTCAAGGCGAATTTCACCCTCTCCAATTTAATGAACCCCGCCATATCACTGATCCAGGATTCCACGCTTGGGGGCCTCGCTTTCTTCCACTGAAGAAGAATCCTTCGCCGGGCTACCAGGGACCCAAAGGCCAGAATACCAGCCTCTTTCGCCTCCTGCACTCCCGGCTCCTCTGCCACCCCAAATATTGCAAGCCCCCAGCCCGGTTTGACCCTGGATCCTACCACCCTCAACACCGTCCTCGCCAAGCCCTTCCAAAATTCTTCCAGCGCTGGGCACGCCCAGAACATATGGGTGTGATTTGCTGGGCTCCCTGAGCACCTAACACACCTGTCCTCGCCCCCCAAAAAATGGCTCATCCTTGTCCCCTTCATGTGTGCCCTGTGCAGCACCTTAAACTGTATGAGGCTGAGCCTCGCGCACGATGAGGAAGAGTTCACCCTCCCTAGGGCATCTACCCACGTCCCTTCCTCAATCTCCTCTCCCAACTCCACCTCCCACTTACCTTTCACTTCCACCACCGAGGCCTCCTCCTCCTCCTCCTACATTACCTGGTAAGTTTCCGTGATCTTCTCCACTCTTCCCCTCCCCCCCCCCCCCCCCCATCTCCCCCCCCCCCCCCCCCAGAGCACCCTGTCCTGTACTGTGTATGGCAGTAGCCGTGGGAATTCCACCGCCTGCCATCTGGCAAAAGCCCTTGCCTGTAAGTACCTGAAGGTGTTCCCCAGGGGGAGCCTGTACTTCTCCTCCAGCTCACCCAGGCTCGCGAACTTCCCGTCCACAAACAGGTCCCCCAACCTTCGTATCCCTGCCCTGTGCCACCCCGAAAACCCTCCACCTGTTCTCCCTGGGGCGAACCGGTGGTTCCCCCGTATTGGGGTCCACGCCGAGGCCCCAACTTCCCCCCTATGCCGCCTCCACTGCCCCCAAATTTTGAGGGCAGCCACCGGGCTCGTGGTATACCTCCTTGGAGGGAGCGGCAGCGGCGCCGTTGCCAGCACCCCCAGACTCGTACCCACACAAGACGCCATCTCCAGCCTCTTCCATGCAGCCCCCTCCTCCTCCATCACCCATTTGCGCACCATCGTCGCATTGGCGGCCCAGTAGTACCCACAGAGGTTGGGCAGCGCCAGTCCCCCCTATCAGGAACACCCTTCTCACCCTCGGAGTCCCTCGTGCCCACACAAACCCCATTATACTCCTGTTAACCCGCCTAAAAAAAGCCTTTGGGACAAACACGGGGCGGCACTGGAACAGGAACAAAAACCTTGGGAGCACCGTCATTTTGATTGACTGCACCCTGCCCGCCAAGGACAGCGGCAACACGTCCCACCTCTTGAACTCCTCCTCCATTTGCTCCACCAGCCTTGTAAAATTAAGCCTATGCAGGGCCCCCCAGCTCCTGGCCACCTGGACCCCCAAATACCTGAAGCTCCTCTCCGCCCTTTTTAGTGGGAGCTCGCCAATCCTACTCTCCTGGTCCCCTGGGTGAACCACAAACAGCTCGCTCTTCCCAATGTTGAGCTTGTGCACCGAAAAGTCCCCGAATTCCCTAAGAATCCTCATTACCTCCGGCATTCCCCCCACCGGGTCCGCCACATACAGCAGCAGGTTGTCCGCATAGAGCGACACTCTATGCTCCTCCCCACCCCGCACCAACCCCCTCCAGTTCCTTGACTCCCTCAGTGCCATAGCCAGGAGTTCAATCGCCAGTGCGAAGAGCAGGGGGGACAGGGGACACCCCAGCCTCCTCCCTCGGTGCAACAGAAAGTATTCGGACCTCCTCCTGTTTGTGGCCACACTCACCATCGGGACCTCATACAACAGCCTAACCCACCTGACAAACCCCTCCCCAAACCCGAACCTATTCAGCACCTTTCACAGGTACCCCCACTCCACCCTTTCTCAGCATCCATCGCCACCAGTATCTCCGCCTCTCCTTCCCTCGCCGGCATCATGATAACGTTCAAAAGCCTCTGCACATTCGCGTTCAACTGCCTCCCCTTCACAAACCCCGTCTGGTCTTCATGGATGATCTGCGGCACACAATCCTCAATCCTCGTGGCCTTCGCCAGCACCTTGGCATCTACATTTAGCAAGGAAATCGGTCTGTGAGACCCACACTGCAGGGGATCCTTGTCCCGCTTCAGGATCAAGGAGATCAGTGCCCGGGACATCGTTGGGATCAAAGCCCCCCCCCCTCCCTTGCCTCATTGAAGGTCCTAACTAGCAACGGGCCCAACAGGTCCATATATTTTTTATAGAATTCGACCGGGAAACCGTCTGGCCCCGGTGCCTTCCCTGCCTGCACCATGCTTCCTATCCCTTTGGTCAGCTCCTCCAGCCCAATCGGGGCCCCCAATCCCGCCACAAGTCCCTCTTCCACCTTTGGAAACCTCAATTGGTCCAGGAAGTGGCCCATCCCTCCCTCCTCCCGCGGGGGCTCAGATCGGTACAATTCCTCGTAAAAGTCCCTGAAGACCCCATTGATGCCAACCCCACTCCGCACCACACCCCTCCCCTGTCCTTAATTCCCCCGATCTCCCTAGCTGCATCCCGCTTCCGAAGCTGATGCGCCAGCATTCGGCTTGCCTTTTCCCCATACTCTTAGATCGTCCCCTGGGCCTTCCTCCACTGCACCTCCACCTTCCTGGTGGTCACCAGGTCGAAGAGGCTGTGCCTCTTCCTCAACAATGCTTCCTCGGGCACCTCCGCATACCTCCTGTCTACCCTCACCATCTCCCCCACCAGCCTCTCCCTCTCCCCCCAGCTCCCTCCGCTCCTTGTGGGCCCTAATGGAGATCAGCTCTCCCCTCACCACCGCCTTCAGCGCCTCCCATACCATCCCCACTCGGACCTCCTCATTGTCGTTGGTCTCCAAGTATCTCTCTATACTCCCTCGGACCTGCTCGCTCACCACCTCATCCGCCAACAGCCCCACCTCCAAGCGCCACAGCGGGCGCTGGTCCCTCTCCTCCCCCATCTCCAAGTCCACCCAATGTGGGGCGTGGTCCGAAATGGCTATTGCAGAATACTCCGTATCCTCTACTCTCGCTATCAGCGCCCTACTCAAAATGAAAAAGTCGATTCGGGAATAAGCCTTATGTACATGTGAGAAGAATGAAAATTCCCTAGCCCCCGGCCGTGCAAATCTCCAAGGGTCCACCCCTCCCATCTGGTCCATAAACCCCCTCAGCACTCTAGCCGCCGCCGGCTTCCGACTCGGCCTAGACCTGGAGCGATCCAGTGCCGGATCCAGCACCGTGTTAAAGTCTCCCCCCATTATCAGGCCCCCCACTTCCAAGTCTGGGATCCGACCCAACATACGCCGCATAAAACCCGCATCATCCCAATTCGGAGCATACACATTGACCAGTACTACCCTCTCTCCCTGCAACTTACCACTTATCATTACGTACCGACCGCCATTATCTGCCACAATGCTCGACGCCTCGAATGACACCTTCTTTCCCACCAAGATCGCCACCCCTCGATTTTTGGCATCCAGCCCCGAGTGAAACACCTGACCTACCCACCCTTTCCTCAATCTTACCTGGTCTGCCACCTTCAGGTGTGTCTCCTGGAGCATAACCACATCCGCCTTCAGGTGCGCGAACACGCGGGCCCGCTTAACCGGCCCATTCAGCCCCCTTACATTCCAGGTTATCAGCCGGATCAGGGGGCTACCCGCCCACCCCCCCCCCCCTCCCCCGCCGACTAGCCATGACCCCTCCTCGGCCAGCCATGCGCCCGCACCTCACACCCGGCCCGTTCCCCACAGCGGCATACCCCCGTCTCGACCCCCTCACTCGCTCCAGCTCCCCCTTGACCATAGCAGCAGCAACTCTATCCCCCCCCCCCCCCGGTCCCAAGCTAGCTGATTTACTCCCCCCATTGCATTTCCGCAAGTCAGCTGACCCCGGCCACTCCCGCCTCTCCTCGACTCCTCCCATTGTGTGACACACCCTCCTCTCCCGTTCCCCATCCATAGGCTTTCCCCCTCCCCCCCCTTCCGTTCTAAGCGCGGGAAACAACCCTCGCTTCCCCGCCCCCTCCAGTCTTCAGCGCGGGAAAAAGCCCGCACTTTCCACCTACCCGGCTACACCACCTCTGACGAAGCTCCTTTTACAGGCCCAGTCCCCCCCCCCCCCCCCCCCCCCCCACCCCGCGGGGCCCCATCTCACCGCCGTCCACCACCCCTGTTCCGTTTACCTACCCCCCCCCCCCCCCCCCCCCCAAGAGCCCCCCCGACCAACCCAACCAAAACAGTGCCCAACCCGCCCCAACCACCCTCCCCGACCCGAAAGAGAAAAACACAGAGAAACAGAAACCAGGAGCAAAGCAAAGGCCCCCCCCCTCAAAATCAATAAATAAATAAATAACATATCAACCACAGTCCCCAATCGCCCATCCCGACCCTCAATCTGTGTCCAACTTCTCAGCCTGAACAAAGGCCCCTGCCTCCTCCGGAGACTCAAAATAATGGTGCCGGTCCTTGTAGTCGCGCCGGCTGCAACATGCCAAACTTCACCCCCTTCCTGTGCAGCACCGCCTTCGCTCGATTGTACCCGGCCCTCCTCTTCGCCACCTCCACACGCTAGTCCTGGTATATTCGAACCTCCGCGTTCTCCCACCTGCTGCTCCTCTCCTTCTTGGCCCACCTGAGCACACTCCCGATCGACGAACCGATGGAACCGCACCAGCACCGCCTTGGGCCTCCTCGCCAACACTCTATGGGCCCCTGGAAGGACCCTGCTCCCATCAGCAAGTTCAACATGGTGACCACATAGGCCCCCACGTCCGGCCCCTCCAGAAGGCCCAGAATCCGCAGATTCTTCCACATCGACCGATTCTCCATCTCCTCGAACCGCTCCTGCCATTTCTTGTGGTGCGCCTCCAGGTCTAAGATCTCGTCCTCGGAGATCTTTTGTCGAGCCTCGCGGATCACCACCCCCTGGGCCGTCTGTGTCTCCAGCTGCTTATCAATAGAAGCCTTCATCGGCTCGAGCAGGTCCGCTTTAATCTCTCTGAAGCAGTGCTGGATACCCTCCTGCTGCTCCTCCGCGCACTGCATCCACGCTGCCTGGTCGCCGCCTGCCGCCATTTTGTTCTTCTTCCCTCGCGCCTTCTTCGGGTCGCCCCGCTCCTAGTAGAAGCCATATACTATCGGGCAGCTGTTATAATCTCCTTCCCACACCGGGAAACGTCGAAAACGTGCTGTTGGGGACCCTGAAAAGAGCCCAAAATTCCGTTTTTGCGGGAGCCGCCGAATGTGCGACTTAGCTCCGCATAGCCGCAACCGGAAGTCACCTTTAACTTTCTTAACTACATGGTATATAATTTCAGTGTACCTATTGCCTTATCACTTCCGATGTCACCACCTTGGTAAACCGCTGTAAAATCTCATTAATAAAGGATCTTGTAGAGGTTGGATATTCAGTGTTCTAATTGAAGTCTGACCAGAGGCCTGTATAATTGCAATCATTTTCCTTTTTAAAAAAATTATGGTGAAGCACAGTTTTCCATTGGTATTTTTGAACATTTTTTTGAAACAATGAGCTATCTTTTAATGACTTTTATATCTGAACTGCGCAATCCAAAACCATATCAGTGTGCCTCCTGATGGCATACCAGGCATATTAGTCAAATCTAATGGCAAGAAGTCATGGAAAGGCTTTTGAAGTGGAATCTGTGATTTGTCTCCATTGTTAAATGCATTATAAATGTCTCTCATGGTTGTACTTCCATTTATTGCTCCATAAATCTAACCTCATCCAAAACTCTACTTTTAGCCTAACTTGCACCATTTTTGCATTCACTTTCAACACTGTGCTCGCTGACTTGCATTGGCGCCTGATCTAGCAATGTCCCATCACTGTCTCTCAGTCTACAAATGTCTCTTTAATCTGGACTCTGCTTGTCTCTTGATCAATTTGCTGTCCATAACTAAACAGATACTTCTGATTCCATGCACCTTCATTTTAACTGTGTACAGCTTTGTCAAATATGAAAGTCTATCCGCTACCTCAGTGACTTTTATGTTCTTTTAGAGTTCTTTCTTCTATGTTAGATAGGCATGACCAACCTTTAATAAAATGTTGCTGATTCTCCCAGGTATTCCGTCACTTTGCCGTCACTGATCAATTGAACCAATTTTAACACTGCAGATGTTCTATGTCAGCTTTCTTTTTTGTAATATATTAAGTCTCCGTGTCTAAACTATTCCTTATGGCCTTATGTGGTGCTGTAAAGCACCCCAAATATTTCTCAGAATCTTCCGCTTTGATGAAAGCCTTTCTGCTTGCATGCAACACATTCAGATGAGCAGAGAAAGTAGAGCTAATATTAGCCCCTTCTCAAGCAGGGGGTGAACCTAATAGGGCAGCACAGTAGTATAGTGGTTAGCACAGTTGCATCACAGCTCCAGGGTTCCAGGTTCGATTCCCGGCTGGGTCACTGTCTGTGCGGGGTCTGCACGTTCTCCCCATGTCTGCGTGGGTTTCCTCCGGGTGTTCCGGTTTCCTCCCACAGTCCAAAGATGGGCAGGTTAGGCGGATTGGCCATGCTAAATTGCCCTTAGTGTCCAAAACAAAATGTTAAGTGGGAATTACTGGTTTACGAGGATAGGGTAGATACATGGGCTTCTGTAGGGTACTCTAAGGGCCGGTGCAGACTCGATGGACCGAATGGCCTCCTTCTGCACTGTAAATTCCAAGAATCTATGACCAAAGGCAACTTTGGATTCCTGCCGTACACCAATTGGCACTGACTGTACCTTTCAACCCAGTGGGATGCCAGAGCTCCAGGCGAATCAGGGGGCAGAGGTGAGTTTAGTGACCATCACTAAGGATAAGGTTCTGGGGAAACTGAAAGGTCTGAAGGTGGATAAATCACCTGGCCCGGATGGACTACACCTCAGGGTTCTAAAAGAGATAGCTGAGGAGATTGTGGGGGCATTGGTGGTGATCTTTCAGGAATCACTGGAGGCAGGAAGGGTTCCAGAGGACTGGCAAGTGGCTGGTGTAACACCACTGTTTAAGAAGGGAGAGAGGCAGAAGATGAGAAATAATAGGCTGATTAGCCTGACTTCAGTCATTGGTAAGATTTTAGAGTCTGTTATTAAAGATGAGATCGCAGAGTACTTGGAAGTGCATGATAAAATACGACTGAATCAGCACGGCTTCGTCAAGGAGAGGTCATGTCTGACAAATCTGTTCGAGTTCTTTGAGGAAGTAACAAGGAAGTTAGACAAAGGAGAAAAAGTGGACTTGATTTATTTGGATTTCCAGAAGGCCTTTGACAAGGTGCCGCATAGGAGACTGTTAAATAAGTTAAGAGCCCATTGTGTTAAAGGTGAGATCCTAGCATGGATAGAGGATTGGCTGACTGGCAGAAGGCAGAGAGTGGGGATAAAGGGGTCTTTTTCAGGATGGTAGCCGGTGGACTAGGTGTGCCTCAGGGGTCTGTGCTGGGACCACAGCTTTTCACAATATACATTAATGATCTGGAAGAAGGAACTGAAGACACTGTTGCTAGGTTTGCAGATGATACAAAAATCTGTAGAGGGACAGGTAGTATTGAGGAAGCAAGCGGGCTGCAGAAGGACTTGGACAGGCTCGGGGAGTGGGCAAAGAAGTGGCAAATGCAATACAATATGTAATAGTGTGAGGTTATACACTTTGGAAGGAGGAATGGAGGTATAGACTATTTTCTAAATGGGGAGATGCTTGGGAAATCAGAAGCACAAAGGGACTTGGGAGTCCTTGTTCAAGATTCTCTTAAGGTTAACGTGCAGGTTCAATCGGATGTTAGGAAGGCAAATGCAATGTTAGCATTCATGTCGAGAGGGCTAGAATACAAGAGCAGGGATATACTTCTGAGGCTATATAAGGCTCTGGTCAGACCCCATTTGGAGTATTGTGAGCAGTTTTAGGCCCCATATCTAAAGAAGGATGTGCTGGTCTTGAGAAGGTCCAGAGGAGGTTCACAAGAATGATCCCTGCAATGAAGAGTTTGTCGTATGAGGAATGGTTGAGGACTCTGGGACTGCTGCTGTTGCAGTTTAGAAAGTTATGGGGGGATCTTATTGAAACTTACAAGATACTGCGAGGCCTGGATAGAGTAGACTTGTAGGAAAAACTAGAACCAGAGGACACAATCTCAAACTAAAGTGACAATCCTTTTAAAACAGAGATGAGGAGGAATTTCTTCAGCCAGAGAGTGATGGATCTGTGGAAGTCTTTGCCGCAGAAGGCTGTGGAGATGAAGTCGTTGAGTGCCTTTAAGACAGAGATAAACAGGTTCTTGATTAATAAGGGAATCAAGGGTGATGGGGAGAAGGCAGGAGAATGGGGATGTAAAAAATATCAGCCATGATTGAATGGCGGAGCAGACCCGATGGGCCTAGTGGCCTAATTCTGCTCCTATGCCTTATGATCTTAACCCATTTGCAAGGGGTTATTTGCATGCTCTGCCAATGCCAGAAAAGATGGTGTCTGTGTGGGTTTCCTCCGGGTGCTCCGGTTTCCTCCCACAGTCCAAAGACGTGCAGGTTGGGTGGATTGGCCATGCTGAATTGCCCTTTAGTGTCCAAAAAGGTTAGGAAGGGTTTACTGGGTTATGGGGAGAGGGTGGAAGTGAGGGCTTAAGTGGGTCGGTGCAGACTTGATGGGCCGAATGGCCGCCTTCTGCACTGTATGTTCTATGTATATGTAGAATTCGGGGTGAGAAGAGTAGTGTTCCATTATAGAAGGTAAGGTTTGAAAGTCCAGTGAACAGTGGTGAAGTGGTAGTGGGAGTAATAGAGAAACTATCTTGTCCAGGAATACACTTTATCTTGGGTAATGTTATAGCTGGATCGCAGGTGGGAGTGATGCCTACTATGGTTGATAAGCCAGTGGAATATCAGGCAACAAGTGTTGAAGGACGAATATCCTGGGATTTTTCCGGATTGTGTAGTAACAAGGTCGCAAAGTCACAGGTTAAGACAAAAGGAGAAATCAAAGAGTGAAGTTAAAGTTGAAGTTCAATTATCAGAAACTATTTTTGATCAGATGGTTGGAAAAGAACAAGAACAGGTGGAGGATGAGGCGAATATTTTTACTTCAGGAAAATTGGCGGAGTTACGACAGAAAGTTATAGAAATAAATATCAGAAAGGATACACAGAAGAGGAATCTGCATGTATACCAGAATGTTATTACCGTAAAAATGATGCCTTGATGAGAAAATGGGGACCTTTACATAAGCAGGCGGATGAAAAGTGGGCAGACGTTCATCAAGTGGTATTGCCGGTAGGGTATAGAAAGGAAATGTTGCGAGTAGCACATGAGGTACCAGTGGGAAGTCATTTGGGAGTAAGGAAAACTCAAGCTAAAATACAAAAACATTTTTATGTACAGTAGGCATATCATTAGCGGGCCTGACACCCGATGCTCCCGGGCCTCCGAGATCTACCGCTTCCAATGGGCCGATTTCCCGACGGCGTTGTTCACTTGTGGTTATAAAAATCGTGAACCTGGCTGCTGAACGAGAGAGAGGAGGTAGGAAATGGCGTGGAGTGATTGCGGGCTGCCGGCCCGGACACTGGCCGTGCTGGTTGTTGTGGGGGGCCTCCTGCCCGGGGTGGGGAGGGGGGAGGCAGGCTGAGCAGCCAGGGTGCCCCCCCACAGGACTGAGGCGGTGCCCGGGCACCGACCGCCATTACAGTGGCCATCTTGCTGCGCACCCACTGACCACCCACCCCGACCCCTGGTTCTACACAGTGACACCGGCTGTATGGGTGCGCACACCCCTGAACCCCACCCCCGCCACAGCGCGCCCTCTGCCCCCGAACACCCCGTCCAACTGGCAGCCACCCACTGTGCCACACCTAAGGCAGCCCCCAGTGAGGGCAGTGCCAGCCAACGGTACCCCTGGCAGCGGGGAGGGCACCAGGACCGGGGCACCGACGGGGCTGGATACCGATGGCGCAGGGATGGGGAGGGACATGTGTGGGCGGGGCCCGCAATGCCAACCGGGGCCACCGTCTAGCCCGTGGAACCTTGCAGGGCGTGGGAGTATGCTCCATGCCAATATGTTGGCCTTCCATGCCCTGCAGACAATTGCATTTGGACATCAACCAGCAATGGTGGCCGCCGTGGTGATGGCAGCAGCCCTGTGAGATGCCCTGCGGCCGCTTGAGTGGGAGCCGCTCGGCGAGGAGAGGGAAGCTGCAGCAGCGGAGCGGCAGCAGTGGAACTGCCAGCAGAGGACCATCCTGCAGAGGGGCAGGTGACGGCTGCACAGGCTGGAGGGCCGGACGCCCAACAGGAGGAGGAGGTACCAAGTGGGTGCCGCATGAGGTCTCACGTATACTGGCGCTGCCGGTCATTCGAGGACCTGCTGGTCCGAGCATGCCATCGGAGACTCCGGATGAGCAGAGAGACTGTGCTATACATCTGCCAGATGATGGCACACCTGGCACCGGAGGGATAGGGGAGAGGACACCCGCTCCCTGTGGCCGTCAAGGTGACGGTCGCCCTGAACCTTTATGCCATGGGCCCTATCCAGTCGCCGAGTGGGGACCTGTCTGGGATCTCACAGATCTCGGCACAGGTGTATCCGGGTCGTCATGGAGGCCCTATTTGCCCAGGCGCCTCAATACATCCAGTTCCATGTGGACGAGCCCACTAGGATGCACGGGCACCAGGGTTCGCTGCCATCGCCGGGATGTCCAGGGGGCATGTCGGCCTACGGGCACTGGCGGATAATTTGATTGAAGGGTGGAAGGTCCGAATACAGGTCTGAAACTAATGGTGTTCCACAGGGATCAATTCTGGGAACTCTGCTCTTTGTAATATATATAAATGACTTGGAAGAAAACGTAGCGGGTCTGATTAGCAAGTTTGCGGATGATACTAAGATTGCAGGAGTTGAGGAAAGTGATGAAGATTGTCAGAGAACACAACAGGATATAGATAGGCTGCAAAATTGGGCGGAGAAATGGCAGATGGAATTTAACCCGGACAAATGCACGGTGATGCATTTTGGTAGATCCAATTCAGGTGGGAGCTATAAAATAAATGGCAGAACCATCAGGAGCATAGAAATACTGGGAGATCTGTTGCTAATTTTCTCCTTGGTTTAATTGCTCTGTTTTATCACCTGCGCTCTTGAGTCGCCAGGTATCTTTATGATACCGCCACATGGTTCAAGTCCGAGTAATGATCAATTATCCGATACACCGATTAGTAAGATTTAAATTAAAGCACATTTATTATACACAGTAATCACTACTCATGCACAAATTCTACGTTTAAGCTACTTATTGTTAAGATGATCCAGAGGATTGGGATAAAGGAATTCCATTCGTACTGTTTGCAATTAGGGATGCACCTAATGAGTCAACCAAATTCAGTTCTTTTGAACTAATTTTTGGTCATAAGAGGACCACTTAAATTGATTCAAGAAAAATTGGTGAGTGAGCAGTCGGAACTTACATTATTGGATTACATGTCAAATTTTAGTGAACGATTAAATAGAGCAGGGGGATTGATTAGACAACATTTAAAGGTTGCACAACATGTGATGAAACGGGTAGTGGACAGGTAAGCAAAAATTTGTAGTTTGCCAGTGGAGATAAAGTTTTATTATTGTTACCAGTTGTAGGTGAACCTTTAAGATCAAGGTTTTGTGGACCTTATCAGATTGAAAGGAAATTAAGTGAGGTGAATTATGTGGCAAGAACGCCAGATAGAAGGAAAACTCACCAAGTGTGTCACGTGAATATGCTTAAAAGGTACTTTGAAAGTGAAGGAGAACTAAAGGAGGAGGTGTTAATAATTAACTCAAAGTGAAGAACCGAATCCAGATGACTTTGAATTTGACATTCCTCAAATTAAATTGGAAAACGAGGATGTTCTTAAAAATTGGGAAAATTTGTTGAGTTACCTTCCAGAGGAAAAACAAACGGACCTGAACGAGTTATTGATATCACGTGGGCAAGTTTGTGGAGATAAGTTGGTAGTATTAAAATGGCTATACATGATGTAGATGTGGGAAATGTTGTTCCAATTAAACAACGTCCATATAGACATAACCCTTTAAAATTGGCACAGGTTAACAAGGAAATTAACAAGGCCTTCTACCGATCTGCCTCATCAAGATACTCCAGGTAGCAGTTAAGCCAGTCCGCCCCACACACTGTGTAAGTGCCACCCCACTCTCTAAAACTGCATAGTTAAATGAACCATCCATCAAAATACTGATCACGGATTCAAACTCTGTGATCAATTTAATTCCTTCATGGCAGTCCCCCTTGTCATTTTCAGTCTTGGAGTTATCTGTTTCATGCATTATTTCAAAAACTTGCTTCTTTCGCTGTGGACAATGCATTGCATAATCATACTTAGAATAAGAACATAAGAACTAGGAACAGGAGTAGGTCATCTGGCCCCTCAAGCCTGCTCCGCCATTTAATGAGATCATGGCTGATCTTTGTGGACTCAGCTCCACTCTCCGGCCCGTATACCATATCCCCGAATCCCTTTATTCTTTAGAAAGGCATCTATCTTTTTCTTAAAAACGTTTAAAGAAGGAGCCTCAACTGCTTCACTGGGCAAGGAATTCCAGAGATTCACAACCCTTTGGGTGAAGAAGTTCCTCCTACACTCCGTCCTAAATCTACCTCCCCTTATTTTGAGGCTATGCCCCCTAGTTCTGCTTTCTCCGACCAGTGGAAACAACCTGCCCGCATCTATCCTATCTATTCCCTTCATAATTTTATATGTTTCTATAAGATCCCCCTCATCCTTCTAAACTCCAATGAGTACAGTCCCAGTCTACTCAACCTCTCGTCATAATCTAATCCCCTCAACTCTGGGATCAACCTAGTGAATCTCCTCTGCACTCCCTCCAGTGCCAATATGTCCTTTCTCAGGTAAGGAGACCAAAACTGAACACAATACTCCAGATGCGGCCTCACCAACACCCTATACAATTGCAGCATAACCTCACTAGTCTTGAACTCCATCCCTCTAGCCAGAGGATTGGAAAGTGCAATGTGTCAAAGTTTGCAGACGACACTAAGATGAGTGGTAAAGCAGAAAGTGCAGAGGATACCGGAAGTCTGCAGAAGGATTTGGATAGGTTAGGTGAATGGGCTAGGGTCTGGCAGATGGCATTGATGGCACATTGGCAACATTGAATTCCATCTGCCAGACCCTAGCCCATTCACCTAACCTATCCAAATCCTTCTGCAGACTTCCGGTATCCTCTGCACTTTCTGCTTTACCACTCATCTTAGTGTCGTTTGCAAACTTTGACACATTGCACTTGGTCCCCAACTCCAAATCGTCTATGTAAATTGTGAACAACTGCGGGCCCAACACTGATCCTTGAGGGACTCCACTAGTTACAGGTTGCCAACCAGAGAAACACCCATTTATCCCCACTCTCTGCTTTCTGTTAGTTAACCAATTCTCTACCCATGCTACCACTTTACCCTCAATGCCATGCATCTTTAGTTTATGCAGCAACCTTTTGTGTGGCACCTTGTCAAAAGCTTTCTGGAAATCCAGGTATACCACATCCATTGGCTCCCCGTTATCTACTGCACTGGTAACGTCCTCAAAAAAATTCTACCAAATTAGTCAGACACGACCTACCCTTTGTGAACCCATGCTGCGTCTGCCCAATGGGACAATTTCCCTCCAGGTGCCCCGCTGTTTCCTCCTAAATGATAGATTCCAGCATTTTCCCTACAACCGAAGTTAAGCTTACCTGCCTATAATTACCCGCTTTCTGCCGACCTCCTTTTTTAAACAGTGGTGTCACGTTTGCTACTTTCCAATCCTCTGGGACCACCCCAGAGTCTAGTGAATTTTGATAAATTATCACTAGTGCGTTTACAATTTCCCTAGCCATCTCTTTTAACACTCTGGGATGCATCCCATCAGGGCCAGGAGACTTGTCTACCTTTAGCCCCATTAGCTTGCCCAATACTGTCTCCTTAGTGATTACAATCATCTCAAGGTCCTCACCTATCATATCTTTATTTCCATCAGTCACTGGCATGTTATTTGTGTCCTCCACTGTGACGACTGACCCAAAAACCCTGTTCAGCTCCTCAGCCATTTCCCCGTCTCCTATTATTTAAATCTCCCTTCTCATCTTCCAAAGGATCAATATTTACCTTAGCCACTCTTTTTTGTCTTATATATTTGTAGAAGCTTTTACTATCTGCTTTTATGTTCTGAGCCAGTTTACTTTCATAGTCTACCTTACTCTTCTTTATGGCTTTTTTAGTAGCTTTCTGTTGTCCCCTAAAGACTTCCCAGTCCTCTAGACTCCCACTAATCATACCAATAACGATGATTAGCCATTCCTTGTGCATTTCTTCGATTTAAGCACTTAACATTTCGACTCCCATATTGGCTAAAACCATGACTGTAATAATCCACAGGAGGCAGGGGTTCCGTCACTACACCAGTATTTATTTGCAATAACTTATATACGAGAGCAGCTCCAAACAGTGCTGCTAGCATTCCAGTCAACTTAAGACTGACTCTCAAAGGCTACACAGGTGCTTATATGGGTCCTCTCAACGAGCTATCATTGAGGGAGTTCATACTCCAATTGGCCAACCAATAATGCCAATTGGAGGTCATTACAATGACCATCTTCAAAATGTCTACCAGTAACCCTGGGCGGGATTCTCCACTCCCACGCCGAAGTGGCCGCGTCGTCGAGGTTCACGACGGCGCGGAACGGCCCCGGCCCAGACCGATTCAGGCCCTGACAATGGGCCAGTATCGGGGCCGCGTCATCTACACGCGCTAGGCCTTGTCGCCCGCGTAAAAGCGGCGCCGCATAAATGACGCGGCCGGCGCCGCATAACGGACGTCATCCGCGCATGCGCGGGTTGGCCGGCGCCAACCCGCGCATGCGTGGTTGTCGTCCTGTCTAAATCCGCCCCCCCAAGAAGATGGGGGACGGATCTTGTGGGGCGGCGGAAGGAAGGAGGTCCTCCTTCAGAGAGGATGGCCCGACGATCGGTGGGCACCGATCGCGGGCCACCCCACATTCCAGGTGAAGCCCGGTGCAGGATCCCCCCCTCGACCCCTCACAGGCCGCCCCCCCAGCGTTCACGCACCGCCCACGACTGCAGCGACCAGGTGTGGACGGCGCCGGGGGGAACCCGCCGTTTTGGCCTGGCCGCTCGGCCCATCCGGGCCTCAGAATAGCGGGGGTGCCGGAGAATCGCCATTTTGGGTGTCTCCGGCGATTCTCCGGCCTGCGAAACTCGACCGGGCCGTTCCAGCCGCTTGGGAGAATCGCGGGAGGGCGTCGGACCGGCGTCCCCGGAAATATTGGCGGCCCAGGCGATTCTCCCAACCGGCGTGGGAGTGGAGAATCGCGCCCCCTATCTTTGTACTAGAATCTGCGTTTAATGTTTTGTCAGTCTTGAAACTTGGCCACCATTGAATCCTCCATCCTTTGCTTTATCACAGAGTTTCCTGCATTTCATAGGAAAGTACCTAGAAATGACTGTCTTCCTAAAATAATTTTTAGGGCAGCCACCAGGAGAGTGTACTGTGAAATTGAACCCCCATCAATACCAAAAGTCTATTGACATGAGAAACACATGCAAAATCAAGTAAATTAACTGCCAATATAGATTCCAGGATTTCAAGCTCAAATCTTTTAAGTGTGTTCTACCATTTATCAAAGTCCATTATATATTTCTCCATGGACTGATTATCTGTTTTCTTGAGGTTGACCATGCTTCATATGCTTCCAATAACAATTTTTTGTAAAAAATTAACCAAACGTTTTAACAGAAGATCCAATCCCTCTTCATTATCTAAATCCCCCACTTTCCATTTCTGAAAACACTTTACTACTAGCCTGTTTTTGCCCAGTAAAACCAAAGCCATAGCTTGCTTCTTCTAGGGCATAGGAGTAACCCATGTTCACATTTCCACCTTGCTTTTTCATTGTTGATGTGGTAAAGTCTCACTGAAAATTGGTGGATAATCAAAGCCTGCGATTTTGCAATTTATTTCTGCCATCCTGTAACTTAAATTTGACAACAGCAGCATACTTCTTTTCATTCAGAGGATGAAGACAAAAACCTTTTTTTGCAGCAAACAATCACCAAGGCCTAATGTTCATCCTTTTGCAACCGTGTTAATATTATATGGCAGTTTATCTTTTACCTTCAGCAAGTTTATTCTGCATCCAAATCAGCAGAGGTGCAAATCCCACAGCAATTGTTCCAGCTGTGTCCATTTATACTCTTGGAGGTTGAGCCAGTAACCACTACCTGTGTTCAATAAGGCAATTAGCTTAACAATGTATTTGGCACGGCATGCACTTGCTGACATTGACAGGGCAGCACGGTGATGCGGTGGTTAGCACTGCTGCCTCATGGCACCGCGGAGTTTACACATTCTCCCCCTGTTTGCGTGGATTTTCCCCCACAACCCAAAGATGTGCAGGGTAGGTGGATTGGCCACGCTAAATTACCCCTTAATTGGAAAAAATTAATTGGGCACTCTAAATTTATGTTAATAAAAAATTGACAAATTGACAGCAGAAATTAAACTCATAGTCAATTTGTTTGAAGAATGATGCAAAATATTTCAATGTTTCCTTATCCCTTAATAACCAATTTAGGCACCATGATGATAATGAAAACTACGACTCCTTCATCACTTTTCATTTATACATGTATGAAATATTTTTTTCATCCTGTGCTTGGTAGTCTTCCCATGACTGATGTTAGTTTTAGATCAAACAAATGTGATCTACCTCTTTAGATTTATGTTTTTAAAAAAATGAAGAATTTGTTTTCATACGCAATTTTCCAGAATACCTCTTGTCATTTTACTAAATCCTTGTAACTTTTATGCAGCTTGCCATATGCGCTAGGAAGTCTTCCAGTGTTGAAATCCCTGTTGCTTGAGGGTAATCCACTGCGTACCATTCGCAGGGATATTATTAAAGTGAGTAATTCCATTTCCTACAATGTACTAACTATTAGCAGTTTTCAATGAGAGATTTTAGTAGATTTTATAGAGTTTAAATTAAATCTGAATTATTATCTCCGAATAACATGCTGAATTCCTTAACTCCATCCCACCAGCTTTACACCTCTTCATGCAGATTATTCCAGGAAGACACTTCAGCACCTTTTAGGTGATATAGGCAAAATATCATTATTGAGGCCCGAGAACCAATTTCCTCGGTGACCAATGATGGAACAAAAATCAATCAAATAATATTTCGTAGAATCATAGAATACTCACAGCACAGAAGGTGGCCATTTAGCCCTTTGTTTCTCTTCTACAATTAAGCTAATCCCATACACTTATCTTTCCCTATAGCTCTGATAATTTTTTCTCTTTGGATGTTTATCCAATTAAAAGCCACTACATGCTCAGACGGTGCATTCTGGATCCTAACCACTCAGCGTAAAAATAATTTTTCTCATGTCGCATTGGTTCTTTTGTCATTCATCCCGTACCAGCCTCCCCGAACAGGCGCTGGAATGTGGCGACTAGGGGCTTTTCACAGTAACTTCATTTGAAGCCTACTTGTGACAATAAGCGATTTTCATTTCATTTCATATCAATGTCCTTTGGTTCTTTAATCTCCTTCCAATGGGAAAGGGTTCTCTACATGCTCTGTCTAAACCCCTCATGATTTTGAACATCTTTACCAAATCTATTCTCAACCATCTCTTGTTAAGGAGAACAACCTAAGATTTATCAATCTATCAAGGTAACTGGAATCCTTCACCCCTTCATTCTCATAAAATTTAATTGTTAGTGCCCAGAACTGGACACACTACTCCACTTAAGGCTAAACAGGTATTTTATAAAGGTTTATTATAACCTCCATGCGTCTGTACTAAGTGGTGACATAGTGGCATTGTCACTGAACTAGAAATCTAGAGACCCAGAGTTCTGTTCTGAGGAACCGGGTTCGAATTCCACCACGGCAGATGGTGAAATTTGGATTTCAATAAAAATCTGGAATGAAAAGTTTAATGATGACCGTGAAACCATTGTCGTTTGTTGCAAAAACCCATTTGGTTCACAAATTTTCCATTACAGAAGGAAATCTGCTGTCCTTGCCTGGTCTGGTCTACATGTGACCCCAGGCCCACAGAAATGTAGTTGAGTCTTAATTCCCACTCAGTTCAGGACAATTGGGGATGGGCAACAAATGCTGGCCTTGCCAGCGTCGCCCACATCCCATGAAAGAATAAAGAATAAAACAATAATGATCAGGATCCCATCTGTCTTTTTAACCTTATACCTTAGCTACTTTCTCAACCTGCCTAGCCACCTTAAATAATTTGTGCACATATGGCTCCAGGTCTCTCTGCTTCTGCACCCTATTTTTTCACAGTAACTATATTGCAGTGTAAGCCTACTTGTGACAATAATAAAGATTATTATTATTTAGGTTTGCATCTTTTTGTTTATGTTGGCTCCCCTCAATCTTCCTACTAAAATATATTACTTCTACTTCCCTGCGTTAAATTTCATCTGCATCGTGCCCACCCATTCCACCTACATGTCTATGTCTTCTTTAAGTCTAACACCATCCTCCTCACAGTTCACAATATTTCTGTGGTTTGTGTCTTCTACAGATTTTGAAATTGTGCCCTTTACAGCTAAGTGTGGGTCATTAATATGTATCAAGAAAAGCAATAGTCTTACAGCAGCTGCTGGGGAACCCCACTATATACTGTCATCCAGTCTGAGAAACAACTGTTCACCATTATTTGTGCTTTAACAGAGAATCATCCAGACTCAAAATGTTAGCTCCCTTCTCTCCCCACAGATGCCATCAGACCTGCTGAGATTGTCTAGTATTTTCTGTTTTTGTTCACCACTATTGTCTGTTTCCTGTCACTCGCCCAACTTTATATCCATGCCACCACTGTCCCTTTTGTTTCATGGACTTCAATGTTGTTGGAAAACATCTTTTGGAAGTCTGTGTACATGACATCAACTCTATTACCCTTGTCTCAGAATAAAGGGATACCAATTTAAGACCGAAATGAGGAGAAATTTGTTCTCTCAAAGGGTTAAGAGTCTTGCCACAGAGAGCAATGGGGGCAGAGTCCTTGTATATATTTAAGGCTGAGATAGATTCTTGATCAGTAAGGGAATCAAGGGTTACGGGGAAAGGGCAAGAAAGTGAACATGAATCTCAGATTAGCCATGATACTATTGACTGGCAGAGCAGGCTCAAGGGGCCGAAGGGCCTACTCCTGATCCTATTTCTTATGGTCTATTAATTTATCAAAAACTTGATCAAGTTAGCTAAATATGATTTGCCTTTAAATCTGCGTTCACCTGCCTGAATTACACTTGTATTTCTGCTACTCCATTTTGTTGGGTGTTGTATTCTGAGGGGGCTGTCTCACCTGATGTCTGGACATTTGTAGGAATACATAGGGGAATGGTTTTCAGTAAAAGATAATTGCACAAGTTGTCTTTTGGCATGTTTCAGAGCCTTTTTTAATGTAGTGACATAAACTTAGTACAGTTACTAACTAGTGACTGTCAAATAACTAACATTACAATTTTAATCTATATGTCGATTGGTTTAACCATGTAGGTAGAGGCAGCCTTGAGGAGGAGTTTATAGAATGTATCTGCGATAGTTTCCTAAACAGTATGTAATGGAACCTATGAGGGAACAAGCAATCCTAGATCTGGTCCTTTGAAATGAGACAGGATTGATTAATGATCTGATAGTTAGAGATCCCCTCCGAAGGAGCAATCACAATATGGTGGAATTTAAAATACAGATGGAGGGTGAGAAGGTAAAATCAAACACTAGTGTTTTGTGCTTAAACAAAAGAGATTACAATGGGGTGAGAGAAGAGCTGGCTAAGGTAGACTGGGAGCAAAGACTTTATGGTGAAACAGTTGAGGAATAGTGGAGAACCTTCCAAGCGTTTTTTCACAGTGCTCAGCCAAATGTTATACCAACAAAAAGGAAGGAAGATAGAAAGAGGGAAAATCAACCGTGGATATCTAAGGAAATAAGGGAGTGTATCAAATTGAAGGAAAAAGCATACAAAGTGGCAAAGGTTAGAGGGAGACTAGAGGATGGAGAAATCTTTAGGGGGCAACAGAAAGCTACTAAAAAAGCTATAAAGAAGAGTAAGATAGATTATGAGAGTAAACTTGCTCAGAATATAAAAACAGATAGTAAAAGTTTCTACAAATCTATAAAACAAAAAAAGAGTTGCTAAGGTAAATATTGGTTCTTTAGAGGATGAGAAGGGAGATTAAATAATGGGAGACGAGGAAATGGTTGAGGAACTGAACAGGTTTTTTGGGTCGGTCTTCACAGTGGAAGACACAAATAACATGCCAGTGACTGATGGAAATGAGGCTATGTTTTGGTCATGCCCGGCACTGGAGGGGTTCTGGAGAGGAGTGGCGGGAGCAATATCTCAGGTGGTGAAAGTCTGGGTCAAGCCAAGCTGGGGGCTAGCAATATTTGGAGTAGTGGATGAACCGGGAGTGCAGGAGGCGAAAGAGGCCGGCATTCTGGCCTTTGCGTCCCTAGTAGCCCGACGAAGGAGCTTGCTAATGTGGAAGGAGGCGAAGCCCCCCAGCCTGGAGGCCTGGATAAATTATATGGCTGGGTTCATAAAGTTGGAGAGGATTAAGTTCGCCTTGAGAGGGTCTGCGCAGGGGTTTTACAGGCGGTGGCAACCGTACCTAGACTATCTCGCGGAGCGTTAGAGGAAGGTCGGTCAGCAGCAGCAGCAACCTTGGGGGGGAGGGGGGTGGAGGGGACGTCCTGGGAGGGGGGGGGGGAGGGGGAGGGGGGACTGCCTGGGAGGGTGGATGAGCAAGAGATAACATGAAGGGTTGGGGAAACTGGCACGTACGGGTGAGGGCCAGTGTACAAAGCTATGTAAATATATCATTTTGCCATGTATATATCTTGCTCTGCGCGATTTCCCGTTTTTGTTTGTTGCAGGAGGGGGGGGGTTTATTGCTTGTAAGGGAGAAAAATTGTGTTAAAAAACTTTAATAAATATATTTTTTTTAAAAAAGGAAATGAGGCTATGATAGGTGAGTGCCTTGAGACGATTGTTATCACTAAGGGGATAGTGATGGGAAGCTAATGGGACTAAAGGTAGACCCAGGCCCTGATGGAATGCATCCCAGGGTACTAAAAGAGATGGCTAGGGAAATTACAAATGCACTAGTGATAATTTACCAAAATTCACTAGACTCTGGGGTGGTCCCGGTGGATTGGAAATGAGCAAACGTGACACCACTGTTTTAAAAAAAGCGGGTAATTTTAGGCCAGTTAGCTTAACTTCGGTAGTAGGGAAGATGCTGGAATCTATCATCAAGGAAGAAATAGCAAGGCATCTGGATGGAAATTGTCCCATTGGACAGACGCAGCATGGGTTCACAAAGGGCAGGTCGTGCCTAACCAATTTAGTGGAATATTTTGAAGACATTACCAGTGCAGTAGACAACGGGGAGCCAATGGATGTGGTATATCTTGGATTTCCAGAAAACGTTTGACAAGGTGCCACATAAAAGGTTGCTGAATAAGATAACGATGCATGGCGTTAAGGATAAAGTAGTAGCATGGATAGAGGATTAGTTAATTAATAGAAAGCAAATAGTGGGGATTAATGGATGTTTCTCTGGTTGGCAATCAGTAGCTAGTGGTGTCCCTCCGGGATCAGTGTTGGGCCCACAATTGTTCACAATTTACATAGATGATTTGGAGTTGGGGACCAAGTGCAATGTGTCCAAATTTGCAAACGACACTAAGATGAGTGGTAAAGCAAAAAGTGCAAAGGATACTGGACGTCTGCAGAGAGATTTGGATAGTTAAAGTGAATGGGCTAGGGTCTGGCAGATGGAATACAATTTTGACTAATGTGAGGTTATCCATTTTGGTAAGGATAACAGCAAAAGGGATTATTATTTAAATTATAAAATATTAAAACATGCTGCTGTGCAGAGGGACCTGGTGCATTAGTCCTAGTGCATGAGTCACAAAAAGTTGGTTACAGGTGATTAAGAAGGCGAATGGAGTTTCGTCCTTCATTGCTCGAGGGATGGAGTTTAAGACGAGGGAATTGATGCTGCAACCGTATAACGTGTTGGTGAGGCCACACCTGGCGTATTGTGTTCAGTTTTGGTCTCCTTACCTGAGAAAGGGCATACTGGCGCAGGAGGGTGTGCAAAGGAAATTCACTAGGTTAATCCCAGAGTTGAGGGGGTTGGGATACAAGGAGAGGTTGAGTAGACTGGGACTGTACTTGTTGGAATTTAGAAGGATGCGGGGAGATCTTATAGAAACATAAAATTATGAAGGGAATAAATAGGATAGATGTGGGGAGGTTATTTCCACTGGCGGGTGAAAGCAGAACTAGGGGGCACAGCCTCAAAATAAGGAGAACTAGATTTAGGACTGACCTTAGGAGGAACCTCTTCACCCAAATGGTTGTGTATGGAATTCCCTACTTAGTGAAGCAGTTGATGCTCCTTCATTAAATGTTTTCAAGATAAAGATAGATAGTTTTTTTGAAAAATAAAGGAATAAAAGGTTATGGTGTTCGAGCGGGAAAGTGGAGCTGAACCCACAAAAGATCAGCCATAATCTCATTGAATGGAAGAGCAGGCTCGAAGGGCCAGATTGCCTACTCCTGGTTCTTATGTTCTTATTACTTCGATCTTTTGTAAATATTTCTGGAGATAAACTTGTTAACTTGCATGAAATGTACTTGAGTCATAAATGGATCAACTTAAGGTCTTCAAGGTAAAATAAACTTTTAGAGGGCAGGTGGTGCACAGTCTTTGCTTAAATTGTCTGAAGATATCGCGGCTATTTTAAAAAGTTTGATAACCTCATAACCATTAATCAGTAGTTAAAGCAAAAACTACTTTTGGGCTTTGCTGTCATGCTTTCATATGACCAAATAGATTACTGTAACCTAATATCCAGGAATGCATTAAAGGTAGCTGCTTGGAAAACATATTGGAGGACTGGTACGATCCTTGGGACTGCATCTCAACATAGCCACTACCTACATGAAAATGAGAAGATTACAACCCATAAAACTTGCTAATTCATGGCTAAAATTGTAAACTTACTTTTACTATGTTTGCAAAAGAGCTATGTTATAATCCTCAAATCTGTTGTTCATGACTACTTGAGTCATCTTTTGATGTTATATTTTCTTTTTTTTTGATAAACATTTTATTGAGGTATTTTTTGGTATTATAACAACAACACAATAAACAATATACATGAAACTATAAACATAGTGCAAAAGCCATCTTCCTCCCTTACAGATCCCACCTTTATTAACTCCCTACTCTAAGCTAAACTAACCCCCACCCCCTTCTGTTGATGATTAATTTTCCGCGAAGAAGTCGATGAACGGTTGCCACCTCCGGGCGAACGCTAACATTGACCCCCTCAAGGGGAACTTGATTTTCTCCAAACAGAGAAAGCTAGCCAAGTCTGATAGCCAGGTCTCCGTCTTCGGGGGCTTTGAGTCCCTCCAAGCTAATAGTATCCGTCTCCAGGCTACCAGGGAAGCAAAGGCCATAACGTCTGCCTCTTTCTCCTCCTGGATTCCCGGGTCTTCCGACACCCCGAAAATCGCCACCTCTGGACTCAGCGCCACCGTTGTTTTTAACACCGTGGACGTGACATCCGCAAACCCCTGCCAAAATCCCCTAAGCTTCGGACATGCCAAGAACATGTGGACATGGTTCACTGGTCCTCCCGCACATTTTGCACAGCTGTCTTCCACCCCAAAGAACCTGCTCATCCGGGCCACTGTCATGGGAGCCCGGTGAACGACCTTAAATTTGATCAGGCTGAGCCTGGCACATGTTGCGGACGCGTCGACTCTACTCAACGCGTCCACCCATAGACCATCCTCTATCTCTCCTCCCACCTCCTCCTCCCACTTGTGCTTCAGCTCCTCGGTCTGCGTCTCCTCTGACCCCATAAGTTCCTTGTAAATGTCCGAGACGCTCTCTGCTCCTACCCACCCTCTGGAAACTACCCTGTCCTGAATCCCCCTTAGCGGTACGAGCGGGAAAGTTGCCACCTGTTTACGTAGGCAGTCCCGCACGTGCAGATACCTGAATTTGTTTCCCCTTGCCAACCCAAACTTCTCCAGCGCCCTCATACACTGAAAGCTCCCCTCTATAAACATCCCCCATCCTCTCAATCCATGCTCTCCGCCATATCCGGAACCCCCCATCCATACTTCCCGGGGCAAACAGGTGATTATTACAGGTTGGGGACCAGACCAATGCTCCCTCTGCTCCCACATGTCTCCTCCATTGCCCCCAGACTCCCAGGGCCGCCACCACCACGGGGCTGGTGGAGTACAATGCCGGCGGGAACGGCAGAGGCGCAGTTACCAACGCCCCCAAACTGGTGCCCTTGCATGAAGCCACCTCCATATGCTCTGATGCCGACCCCTCCCCCACCACCCACTTCCTGATCATGGCAATATTCGCCGCCCAGTAATAGGTTACTAAAGTTTGGCAGCGCCAGCCCGCCCTCTCCCCGACTCCGCCCAAGCATTACCTTCCTTACTCGCGTGGTCTTGCCCGCCCAAACAAAGCCAGAGATCACTTTGTTGACCCGTTTAAAAAAGGACCACGGAATAAAAATGGGGAAACATTGAAACAGGAACAGGAATCTCGGGAGGACCGTCATCTTCACCATCTGCACCCCGACCAGCCCCTTGAGGCTCTCGGAGCAATTGCCAACGGCTCTAAAGCTAGCGCGAACAACAGTGGGGAGAGGGGGCATTCCTGTCTCGTCCCCCTGTGCAGTCTAAAATAGTTCGATGTTGTCCTATTCGTCCGTATGCGTGCCACAGGAGCCTGATACAGCAACCTGACCCAGTCAATAAAACCCCGCCCAAATCCGAACCGTCCCAGTACCTCCCACAAGATAATCCCATTCTACCCGATCAAAAGCCTTTTCTGCATCCATTGCGATCACTACCTCCACCTCCCTACCTTCCGGGGACATCATGATCACATTTAACAACCTTCCTACATTGGCCACCAACAAACCCCGTCTGGTCCTCCCCAATAACGTCCGGAACACAATCCTCAATCCTGGAGGACAAAATTTTGGCCAGCAGTTTGGCGTCACATTCAATAGGGATATTGGCCTGTAGGACCCACACAGCTCCGGGTTCTAGTCCCACTTCAGAATCAGCGGAATCGTGGCCTGTGACATCGTTGGGGGCAGCACCCCTCTTTCCCTTGCCTCATTGAACATCTTCATCAACACCGGCCCCAATATCCCAGAGAAGTTTTTATAAAACTCCACTGGGTATCCGTCCGGCCCCGGGGCTTTACCCACCTGCATGGCCTTCAGACCCTCCACTATCTCTTCCGACCCGATCGGGACCCCCAGCCCTTCTACCAGCTCCCCGTCCACCTTTGGGAAATTCAGTCCCCCCAAGAAGTGCCTCATCCCCTCTGGCCCCTAGGGGGTTCCAACCTATACAGCCTACTGTAGAAATCCCTAAACGCCTTATTCACCCCTGCTGAATCTCCAACCTGGTTCCCATCTCCGTCGTTTACTTTCCCTATCTCCCTGGCTGCCTCTTTCTAAGTTGTTGTGCAAGCATTCTGCTGGCCTTCTCTCCATACTCCTAGATCGCCCCCCCTCTCCTTTCTCAGCTGCTCCACTGCCCTCCCTGTGGTTAACAAGCCGAACTCCGCCTGCAGCCTCTGCCATTCCCTTAAAAGCCCTGCCTCTGGGGTCACTGCATACCTCCTATCGATCCCCCCACCCCCGATCTTCCCCCCCCCCCCCCCCCCCCCCCCCCCATCTGCTCCATGAACTCTTTTAGTTCCTTTGCCATTGCTGGCATCCGGCCCGTTTTCGAGCTTGACCGGTCCAAGCCAGGGTCAATAACTGTGTTGAAGTCCCCTCTCATGACCAACCTGTGCGAGTCTTCCCCAGCATCCTCTTTATAAACTCCACATCATCCCAATTTGGCGCATTCACATTTACTAATATCACCTGCACCCCCTCCAGTTTCCCACTGACCATAATGTACCGACCTCCCACATCCGTAACTATTCTACCCGCCTCAAACACCACCCGCTTATTGATCAGGATCACAACACCTCTAGTCTTAGAATCCAGTCCAGAGTGAAAGACCTGACTGACTCAGCCTTTCCTCAATCTAATCTGGTCAATTACTCTAAAGTGCGTCTCCTGCAACATTACCACGTCCGCCTTCAGTCCCCTAAGATGCGCGAACACACGTGCCCTCTTGACTGGCCCATTTAACCCTCGAACATTCCAGGTGATCAGCCTAGTTGGGGGGAGGGCTCATTGCGCCCCCCCCCCCCTTCGCTGATCAGCCATCCCCTTTTTTGGGCCCGCCTCCAGCCCATGCTCCACGCCTCCACCTGCCCGCCCCCAGGCAGCCTCCGCCCCCAACCTCCTCTCTGTCCCTTGGCCCAAGTCCCTCCCTCGTCAGCAGAACATTTCCCCCCCCCCACCCCCAGTAACAACACTTTGTAACCCAACCCCTTTGATAAACGGAGCATATGCACACACCCCACTGCACTTCCGTGAGCTAGCCCGCCGAGCTAGCTTGGTGGACACCCTCCCTGGCGCTGGATAGTCTCCCACCTATTGTAACCCCCCCCCCGCTCATACAAACATACTCCAACATCAAACAATCCCCACATGATTGCCCAACAGAAAAACACCAAAATCTAAACAAGCACACCTCCACCCCCCAACAGTGCAAATGAAAACCTTAACTCACTCAGCTCTGCCACTGGTCCCAAATCAATACAGAAGGCATTACAAACAGCTTCCACAAAACGAAAAACAAGAAACTTTTTTTTAAAGAACAGAGAAACAAAAAGACAAAAAAAAAAACATGAAAGTTGCAGCAAAGTTCAAAAGTTCTCAGTCCACCACCAGTCCTTTTCTTTTCACGAAGTCCAGCCCGTCCTCGGGCGACTCGAAATAAAAGTGCTGTTCCTTGTACGTGACCCAGAGATGGCCGGATACAACAGTCCGAACTTCACCTTTTCTTAAAAAGGATCGACCTAATCTAGTTGAAGCCTGTCTTCTCCTGACCACCTCCACACTCAGGTCTTGGTAGACCCGCAGGATACTATTGTCCCACTTACAGCTCCATGTCTGCTTGGCCCACTGTAGAACGCGGTCCTTATCCAAGTACCTGTGGAATCTCACCACCATTGCCCTCGGGAGGTCTCCCGTTCGCGGCTTCCTCGCGAGTGCTCTGTGAGCCCTGTCCACCTCCAAGGGTCGGGAGAATGCCCCATCCCCCTGCAGCTTCTCAAACATATCTGCGATGTATGCCCCAGTGTCCGCTCCTTCGGACCCCTCCGGGAGCCCAACGATTCTCAAGTTCTGCCGGCGGGACCTATTCTCTAGGTCCTCCACCTTCTTTAGGAGCATCTTCTGCATCCCCACCTCCAACTCCACCGCAGTTTGATGTTCCTCCTGCTCAGCCAGCGCCTTCTCCACCTTCTGGATCGCCCTATCTTGGACATCCAATCTAAGCTCCAGCCACTCAATCGACTCTTTTATTGGGTCCAAGCAGTCCCGTTTCTGCTTAGCAAAGCCTTCCTGAATAGCTTGCATCAGCTGCTCCGTTGACCGCTGGGTCGACAAACCAGAGGTCCGGTCCTCTGCCATGCTGTCTCCCGCTGCTGCTTCAGCCCAAGCCTTCTCTTGTCTTTCTGTTTCTGCCTTTACGAGCACTTCTAGTCCTTCTCTCCATGCACCGATGTGGGAATTCCGTACACAATTGCCTCTGTCTTCAGTTTTACAGTTCAAGTTCGGTAGAAAATCGGCGGAAAAGGTCCAAATGTCCTACCCGAGCGGGAGCCACTAAATGTGCGACTTACTCCTTCATAGCTGCCTCCCGAAGTTGATGTTATATTTTCTAACCATAGGGCATGGGTCGGAGAGAGAATGCACAGAAAGAAAGTTGTAAGCTTTAAAGCTCAAATGCATTTTCTGTGGGGGGTTTTTGACTTTTGAGACATTAAGTCGGTTTATACCCTACATTTCACAAGCAGTACTTTGTTTACATTTTAATTCAGGATTGCATGCAGCAAGAATCAAATCCTGCAACAACAACAAAAAATCAGAAATTGTAGGATTTATTTTCAAAAAGAGTCTGCAATTTTCCCAGTTTATCTCTTTCCTGGCTTCTGATCATCTGAAAGGATGGGCAGCATGCTTTCGGACTTTTTCTTGTATCACTAACCACAGTCATTTTCTATATTTTCTAGTCACAGGTAGTATATACTATATTGAATCACCCAATAATGCTATTCAGCCATGCTATATCATTTATTGATATAGCACACATAGTCGTGTTTCTTCAGGCTGGAAAGGTGCTGCTGCTAATGTTGTGCTTGCCTAGAAAAAGAATCCACAATTTAAAGACTTCCCATTTGTCATGTTTCCCTCGACATTTCCCATATTACATTGGTGATTATATTTGAAAAGCACTTCATTGGTTTTAAAGCGTATTGGGAAATAGTGAGTTTGTGAGACTTCCGGGGCGGGATTCTCCACTCCCACGCCGAAGTGGCTGCACCGTCGTGAACGCCGTCGAGGTTCACGACTGCGCGGAACGGCCCCGGTCCCGACGATTCAGGCCCTGACAATGGGCCCGTATCGGGGCCGCATCATCTACCCGCACCAGGCCTTGTCGCCCGCGTAAAAGCGGCGCCGCATAGATGACGCAGCCGGCACCCCTTAACGGACGTCATCCGCGCATGAGTGGTTGCCGTCCTGTCCAAATCTGCCCCGCAAGAAGATGGGGGACGGATCTTGCGGCGCGGCGGAAGGAAGGAGGTCCTCCTTCAGAGAGGACAGCCCGACGATCGGTGGGCACCGATCGCGGGCCACCCCACATTTAAGGTACCCCCCTGGTGCAGGATCCCCCCTCGCCCCCCCACAGCCCCCCCCCCCAGCATTCACGCACCGCCCACGACTGCAGCGACCAGGTGTGGACGGCGCCGGGGAGAACCCACCGTTTTGGCCTGGCCGCTCGGCCCATCCGGGCCTCAGAATAGCGGGGGTGCCGGAGAATCGCCATTTTCGTTGTCTCCGGCGATTCTCCGGCCTGCGGCCCGCGAAACTCGACCGGGCCGTTCCCGCCACTTTGGAGAATCGCGGGAGGGCGTCGGGCCGGCGTCCCCGCAAATTTTGGCGGCCCAGGCGATTCACCCAATAGGCGTGGGAGTGGAGAATCGCGCCCCCTATCTTCATTCGCACTCTTTTGCCCTCATCACCAACTCAGAATAGCCAGTTTTCAGAGTGATATATAAACACTCGACTTAGGAGCAGGAGTAGGCCATTCGACCTTCAAAGATATTCCTCTATTTAGTATGATCATGGCTGATCTGATTTTAACCTCAACTCAACATTCCTGCCTACCCCTGCTGACCTTTCACCCCCTTGCTCATTAAGAATCTATCTAATTCTGCCTTAAAAATATTCAAAGATTCTGCCTCCACTGCCTTCTGAGGAAGAGGATTCCAAAGCCTCGCGACCCACTGAGAGATCTAAATTTCTCCTCATCTGTCTTAACTTGTGACCACTTATTTTAAACAGTGAAGGATGTAAATGCGGTGGAAGTAGTGCTGAGGATGTTTATTGGACTAATTCATGGAATGGGTGGGTTATATGAGAAAAAGCTAGACAGGTTTGGCTTGTATCCGCTGGAATTTAGAAGAATAACTGGGCGGCACAGTGGTCAGCATTGCTACCTCACAGCGCCTGGGACCCAGGTTCAATTCCAGCCATGGGTGACTGTATGGAGTTTACACATTCTCCCCGTGTCTGCGTGGGTTTCCTCCGAGTGCCTGTTTCCTCCCATTGTCCAAAGATGTGCAAGTTAGGTGGATTGACCATGTGAAAATTTGTCACTTAGTGTCCAGAGGTGTGAAGGTCAGGTAGGGTTACAGGGTTATGGGGATAGGCTGGGGAGTGGGACTAGGTAGGGTGCTCTTTCAGAGGGTCGGTGTAGATTCGATGTGCCGAATGGCCCGTTCTGCACTGTAGGGATCCTATGAACAGCTGATGTGATTAAAGCTTGCAAGATGCTGCATGTTCTCGGGCTTCTTCTTATTCTAGTTCTAGATTCTTGCACAGGAGGGAACATCCTTTCCATCCCTATCAATTCTTGAATTCCAGCTCTTTCTGGGATGATAACCTATCCTCTAGTGAAGACCTGTTTTATTCATCTGCCATCTCCTTATTTTCATTATTAATTCCCCAGATTCACTTTCTACAGGATCACTGCTTACTTTGTTACCTCTTTTTAAAAATATCTGTAGAAACTCTTAACATCTGTCTTTATATTTCTAGCGAGCTTTCTCTTCTCTATTTTTTTCCTGACTTGTTAATCTTTTGGACATTCTTTACTGTTTTTTATATTCTATCCAATCTTCGGATTTACCAGTTATCTTTGCGCAATTATATACTTTTTCTTTAAATTTGATACTATTTTTAACTCTTTTAGTTAATCATGGATGGTGGGTCATCACCTTGCAATTTCTTTTCTTGTTGGTCTGGTTTGTGTATTCTGAAATATCTCCTTAAATATCTGCCACTAATTCTCTATTGACCTATCCCTTAACCTAAATTGTCAGTTGACTTTCGCTAGTTCTGCTTTCATGCCCTCATAATTGCCGTTCTTTCAATTCAAAATATTAGTCTTAGATCCATTCTTCTCTCCCTCAAACTGAATGTAATATTTAAATATATTATGATCACTGCTACCTCGGGGCACCTTCACCTGAGGTCATTAATTAATGCTATCTCGTTGGTCAATACCAGGCCTGGCTTGTTGGTTGGTGCCCGAACTTGCTGTTCTGAGAAACTATCCCGAAAACATCTGTGAATTCCTCATCTAGGTTACCTTTGCCAATCTGATTTTTCCAGTCTGCATGTAGATTAAAGTCCTCCGTGATAATCGGCGTACCCTTCCGAGAAACTCCCATTATTTCTTCTTTGATACCCCGTCCTACCGTGTTAGGACTGCAGCAGTTCAAGAAGGCAGCTCATTCCCACTTGGACAATAAATGCTGGCCTAACCAGAAGCGAATAATTTTTTTAAAAAGAGGTGGCCTGTACGTCACTCCACAACTGACTACTTGCCTTTATCATTGTTTTAATACATTCACGGGGTGTCAGCGTCACTGGCTGGACCAACATTTATTGCCCAGCCCTAATTGCCCTGGAACTGAGTTGCTCGTTGGTCCATGGAGTCACATGTAGGCAAGACCAGTTAAGGACAGCGGATTTCCTTCCTTGAATTAGTGGATTTTTACAACAATCAACAATGATTTCATGGTCATCCAGACTTCTATTGAATTCAAATTTCACCATCCTGCCATGGTGGGATTCAAACCAGGAATCCCAGGGCAACATCCTGGATTTCTGGATTACTAGTCCAGTGACAATACAACTACGCCACCTCCCTATTCCTCATCTCGACCCAAACCGCTTCTATATTCTGGTTTCCTGAATTTGGGTCATCCCTCTCTATGGTGCCAATATCATCTTAAATGAACAGTCACTCCACCTTTTCTAAGCTTCCTTTTCTTCCTAAATGTGTCATTCCCTTCAATATTTGGGTCCCAATCTATGTCATCCTGCAGCCATATCCAGTGGCAGATGGAAAACAATGTGAAAAGTGTGCGGTTATGCACTTTGGTAGGAAGAATGGAGGCATAAACTATTTTCTAAATAGGAAAGGAATTAGGAAATCAGAAGCACAAAAGGACTTGGGAGCCCTAGTTCAAGATTCTCTTAAGGTTAACATACAAGTTCAGTTGGCAGTTAAGAAGGCAAATGCAATTTTAGCATTCATGTCAAGAGGGCTAGAATACAAGAGCATGGATGTACTTCTGAGGCTGTATAAGACTCTGGTCAGACCCCATTTGGAGTATTGTGAGCAGTTTTGGGCCCCATATCTAAGGAAGGATGTGCTGGCCTTGGAAAGGGTCCAGAGGAGGTTCACAAGAATGATCCCTGGAATGAAGAGCTTGTTGAAACGGTTGAGGACTCTGGGACTGTACTCGTTGGAGTTTAGAAGGATGAGGGGAGATCTTATTGAAACTTGCAGGATACTGAGAGACCTAGATAGCGTGGACGCGGAGAGGATGTTTCCATTCTAAGGAAAAGCTAGAACCCAAGGCCTCAGACTGAATGGACAATCCTTTAAAACTGAGATGAGGAGGATGGTGAACCAGACGGTGGTGAATCTGTGGAACTCATTGCCGCAGAAGGCTGTGGAGGCCAAATCATTGAGTGTCTTTAAGACCGAGATAGATACGTTCTTGATTAATAAGGGGATCAGGAGTTATGGGGAGAAGACAGGAGAATGGTGATGAGAAACATATCACCCATGATTGAACGGCGGAGTAGACCCGATGGGCCGAATGGCTTAATTCAGCTCCTGTGTCTTATGGTTTTATGGTTTCTGGAATGGCTTTTAGGTCATACTTGTTTATCTCAATTTGTACCATTAGTTCATCTGTTTTGTTTCAAATGCTACATTCCTTCAGATACAGAGCCTTCAGTTTTGTCCTATTAATTTTGAAACCTCTGGTCTCATCTGCTAATTTACTCTTAGATTTGTGCTCTCTGTCCCTCCTGTCATGGTCTGTTTATCATTTCATTCATTAAAACCTTTCACTTTTGCCTTGTCTCTACTCTTTGATTTACTCCATCTTCCCAAATTTGACTTCTTTCCTCCACTATTTAGTTTAAAACCCTCTCTACTTTCCTAGTTATGTGGCTCGCAAGAACACTGATCTGAATATGGTTCAGGTGTAGAATGTCCAAAGGTACAGCCTCCACTTTTCCTAGTACTGGTGCCAGTATCCCGCAAATGGAATACATTTTTCCAACACCAGTCTTTAAGCCATGCATTCATCTCCCTAATCTTATTTGTCCTATGTCAATTTGCCCATGGTTCAGATAATAGTCCCAACTTTTAAGGTTCTGCTGCTTAATTTGGTGTCTAGCTCCTCATCCTGACATCTTTCTTTATCCTACCTTTGTAGTTCGTACCTACAGAGACCACGATAATTGGATCTTCCCCACCCACTCCAAGTTCCTCCCCAGCCCTCAGTAAATGTCCCAAACCCTTAACACCATGCAGGTTACACAGCCGTCTGGACTCTTTGTTGCAGAGAACGGTGTCAATCCCCCCAGAGACTAGTGCTGCTTGTCCACAATCCTTCCCAAACCTTTCTATATTTGCTTGTGACAGCTAGTATTGAACACTGACCCTGTCCAAATTATTTTAGCATGCTGATCTTTAAGTAGCTTTTTTCTTTCTCCGAGAAACTGAGGAGCATCTCAGTTGATCTTTATAAATTTTTTTTTTTTTTCCAGAGAGGAACTCAAGAACTTCTCAAATTCTTAAGAAGTAGAATACAAGGTACAAAACTGTATGTTACTCGAATGACTATTTAAGCGACAGTGATGCAATGATAACCCGGTAGTTGTGGCCATGTTATATTTTGAAACATTTACAAGTCTTCAGAGGGTGCCTCCATCTTGCAGTGCTCTCTCAGCTTCTCACCTTCAACAGCGGTACCTATCTTGCCTGGTAGGGCTGCTGGTTGCCTAAAGCCTCAGGTGCTCCCCAATGACCCTCCAAGCTGTGGAGCCCACCTCCTACTCTTAAATGGATAGAGCTCCCCCTCCTTGCATCTCCTCAAGGATCCTGCCATGGCTAATTCTAGGTTTCCAACTCAAAATTCAGCATGGCCACTGGAACAAATTTCAGCCACTTGTTTTTCTCTGCCTTTGCTAGATTCACAAGCATCTGCACCTTGTCCAACCCACCACAATTTGTACTGTCTAGAATCACTGGATGATGAAACCTGTAAAATCATTTGGTGCTCTGCTGGCCACTATCCTTAACCCACATCTGCTTCAAGTCAACCTTGCGATGTTGGAATTGCATGAGCTGCTGACTCTTCGGACATTGGTAGCCTTAGGCCTCATGCAACTTGGCCAATGATATCTTCAGCTGTTTGCACTGGATAGTAGGTCTGCCCCAGTATTCATCTCCTTGGTCTGCTTGTTTAAAGCCCTGCTGGTATCTTAAGTTATTCCCCATTAATCATCAAATGGCACAGACTTTCTGCTCCTGTTTCTGCATAAGCAGAATATTCTAATTATCTAATTGTACAACCATGGAATGTAGACAAATGATTGGTGTGATGCAAAAAGTGGAATTACCCAGGGCGGCCTCAGCTTTTCACCATTATGTAGCAATAACTTGGATGAAGGAATAGGTGTTTTATATCCAAGTTTACAGGTGACACTCATTTAAGAGGGATGATAAATTATATAGATCGGAACATGGAGCAACAAAAGTGTATAAGTTAAGCCATTGGGGAAGTCAATGGCAGATAAAGTTCAGTGTGGGAAATGTGATATCATCTACTTTTCATCCAAAAAGGCCGGTCAAGTTGCAATATTTTCTTAATGGTGAGAACAAACGTTATGAACCAAAAATATTTAGATGTCCATGTGCACAAATCGCTAAAAGCTTGGGCAAAGGAACAAAGAGCAATCAAAAAGGTTAATGGGACATTGGCCTTCATCGTAAGGGGTTAATATGGAATACAAAAGTGGGAAAGTGATGCTCCACTGTTAGAGAGTCTTGGTCAGACTCCATCCATGGTATTGTGTTCAGCTTTAGATAGTGCGCCTCAAGGAAAAACTATTGGTCTTGAAGAGGTATAATGCAGATTCACCGGAAGGGTGCCAGAATTTGACAGGTTAAGTAAGCTTGAAAGCAGCATATTTCACTTTTATATTCTATATATTTGCCATGAAGAAGCCCAGCCTTGACTGATTCCTGATAAATTGACCTGACCGTGATGAATGGCAGGGAAAACTAAAAACATTGTGGAAAACAGTGGGAAACTCACTTTTCATATAGATGTACTTGCGGCACAAAAATAAAACCTTGATTTGATGTATTTTTGACTAGAACAACCAACTGGCCAAGATGACAGTTGTTCAGCGACAGCCATGACTCTTCCCAGTGAGTCTGTGATCAATATGTACACCATGGCAACACAGAAAATGTTAGAATACAGGTATGTCTTCGAGGAACAAGAATACAGTTGGCAATATTGAGATTCCCGTAGTTTTGTAATGCAGATTTGTTGGTCTGTTCTTCTCAAGATTATGCATCTTTTGCTGTACCAGTTAACAGCCAGTTTCTCAGCATAAATAGCACTTTGATTTCTCAAGTTATGAATAATTTATGTTATGCATTGCAATATTGTTTAATGAAACATTTTATCATAGAATTTGCAGTGCAGAAGGAGGCCATTCAGCCCATCGAGTCTGCACCGGCTCTTGGAAAGAGCACCCTACCCAAGCCCACACCCCCACCCTATCCCCATAACCCAGTAACCCCACCCAACACTAAGGGCAATTTTGGACACTCAGGGCAAATTAGCATTGCCAATCCACCTAACCTGCACATCTTTGGACTGTGGGAGGAAACCGGAGCACCCAGAGGAAACCCACGCACACACGGGGAGAACGTGCAGACTCCGCACAGACAGTGACCCACGCCGGGAACCGAACCTGGGACCCTGGAGCTGTGAAACAATTGCATGGGAAGCCTCAAAGCAAATGAAGTACACTGTAATCTCGCCAGTCCTTTGTCGTTAATGGAATGATGAAACACCAAAGAAATTAATATTTACTGGAAACATAAAACAATGACAAAACATAAAACAGCGATAAAATGTTTTACTTGTCAACATAATGTATCTTCCATGTTGCAACTAAAGAAACACAACTTTTAAGTTAAGTTTAACATTTGAATAATGAACGTGTTACCTGCTTAGCTTGCTCCAAACTTGCAAAAATAATGTGTTGAATGTTCTTTACCTTTACTGAGAGCATCCCTTTTCGATTTGTTTGAGCTCCTGAGTAGGCAAGTGATGAGTCCGTAAGTTGCTTGAGCCTGCTCAAAATATTTCTAGACAATTGGTATTTTAAAACAATAGATTCTGGACTGGAGAGGTTGCAGTGTATTTATATTTTGGAATTTTGTTCAGGTTGCTATTCGTCACAACTACATTTGTTCAAATTTTATTTAGAATGCAAATTTTTGAAATTTGTAATTGTTCTGAATTAATTGTGGGTAAAATCAAAACAGTGACACAAAAGCACATTACTGGAATTAACATATTTTTGTTGCCAGAACTACTGATCTGATATTTGGGCTAAATTTGAACAAAGTTTCCCCTGTCCATTGACTGTATAAGAGTCCTGCAAGAAATAAATTTGAGATGATATTGAGCATATTTCTTGTAGGTCGGGGCAGCTCGGTGGTGCAGTGGTTAGCACTGCAGCCTCACGGCACCGCGGATCCGGATTCGATCCCGGCCCCAGGTCACTGTCCGTGTGGAGTTTGCACATTCTCTTCGTGTCTGTGTGGATCTCACCCTCACAACCCAAAGATGTGAAGGGTAGGTAGATTGGCCATGCTAAATTGCCCCTTAATTGGAAAGAAAAAGAAATGGTTACTTCAAATTTAAAAAAGAAATTCTTGCATGTTATTCAGGCCATAAGGATACCTTGGGCGAGATTCTCCACTCCCGCGCCGGTTGGGAGAATCGCCTGGGCCGCCAAAATTTCCCGGGACACCGGTCCGACGCCTTCCTGCGATTCTCCCAAGCGGCGGGAACGGCCCGGTCAAGTTCCGCAGGCCGGAGAATCGCCGGAGACACCCAAAATGGCAATTCTCCGGCACCCCCGCTATCCTCAGACCCGGATGGGCCGAGCGGCCAGGCCAAAACGGCGGGTTCCCCCCGGCGCCGTCTACACCTGGTCGCTGCCGTCAGGAACAGCGCGCGAACGCTGGGGGGGCGGCCTGCGGGGGGGGGGCGAGGGGGGATCCTGCACCGGGGGGTACCTCAAATGTGGGGTGGCCCGCGATCGGTGCCCACCGATCGTCGGGCCGTCCTCTCTGAAGGACCTCCTTCCTTCCGCGGCCCCGCAAGATCCGTCTGCCATCTTCTTGCGGGGCGGACTTAGAGAGGACGGCAACCCGCGCATGCGCGGATGACGCCAGTTATGCGGCGCCGGCCGCGTCATCTATGCTGTGGCGCCTTTACGCAGGCGACGAGGCCTGGCGCATGTAGATGACGCGGCCCCGATCCTAGCCCATTGTCAGGGCCTGAATCGGTCGGGATCGGGGCCGTTTCGCGCCGTCGTTAACCTCTACGGCGTTCACGACGGCGCGGCCACTTCGGCGCGGGAGTGGAGAATACCGCCCCTTATGTGGGAGATGGTGTAGTGGAAAATACACTTCTAAGGATTCAGGACCACAGTCAGCAAGAATAAATAAAGGTTTACTGTGCAGCTGACTGCTGAATCTGCTGTAACTATATGTTACTTATATTAACAGTGGATGATCCTAATTTTGATTACAAAAGTTCTGTAAAACATTTGAAATGAAAAATGAAATGAAAATTGCTTATTGTCACAAGTAGGCTTCAAATGAAGTTACTGTGAAAAGCCCCTAGTCGCCACATTCCGGCGCCTGTTCGGGGAGGCTGGTACGGGAATTGAACCGTTCTGCTGGCCTGCCTTGGTCTGCTTTCAAAACCAGCGATTTAGCCCAGTGTGCTAAACCAGCCCCTGATTACCATTTAAAATGGTAATCATAAGTAGTCAAAACATTAAAAACTTGTATCTGTTTTTTCCACGGGGATCCATTTAAAATCCTCCACAATAATTTTGGCAGAAACCCCTGAGAAATGGTATAAGTGGGCATTTAAGCTATTTCTCTGCAGGTTCCCCTGAAGTCACAATGGGCGATCAGGAGAATCCCCGCACTGCAGAAATTCTATTCAATATTTTACAAAATCTCTGCTGCAATTTGTGTTATAATTTTATAGTGGTTTGGTTTTAATTGACCATCTTGACATTTCCATGTCCAAATGCAGCAAGACCTGGACAATATCCAGGCTTGGGTTGACATGGGCAGCACGGTAGCACAGTGGTTAGCACTGTTGCTTCACAGCGCCTGGGTCCCAGGTTCGATTCCCGGCTTGGGTCACTGTCTGTGCGGAATCTGCACGTTCTTTCCGTGTTTGCGTGGGTTTCCTCCGGGTGCTCCGGTTTCTTCCCACAGACCCCGAAAGACGTGCTGCTAGGTAATTTGGACATTCTGAATTCTCCCTCAGTGTACCTGCACAGGCGTCGGAATGTGGCAACTAGGGGCTTTTCACAGTAACTTCATTGCAGTGTTAATATAAGCCTACTTGTGACAATAAAGATGATTAAATTAATTGTCACAAGTTACATTTGCACCACACAAGTGCCAGGCAATGACCATCTCCTACAAGAGGGGATCTAACCATTGCCCAATGACATTCAATTGCATTACCATCGCTGAATCCCCCACAATCAACATTTTTGGGGTTACCATTGATCAGAAACTGAACTAGACTAGCCATTTTAATACTGTGGCTGCCAGGGCAGGTCAAAGGCTAGGAATCCTACAGCGAGTAACACACCTCCTGACCCCCACAGCCTATCCACCATCTACAAGACGCAAGTCAGGAGTATAATGGAATACTCTCCGCTTGCCTGGATGAGTGCAGCTCCAACAACACTCAAGAAGTTTGACACCATCCAGAACAAAGCAGCCCGCTTGATTGCTCCCCTTTCCACAAACATTCAAATCCTCCACCACCAACGAACAGTGGCAGCTGTGTGTACCATCTACAGGATGCACTGCAGTAACTCACCAAGGTTCCTTAGACAGCACCTTCCAAACCCACAACCACTACCATCTAGAAGGACAAGAGCAGCAGATTCTTGGGAACTCCAGTCACTCACCACCCTGACGTGAAAATATATTGGCGTTCCGCATTCCTTCAGTGTCGCTGGGGCAAAAGCCTGGAACTCCCCCCTAACAGCACAGTGGATATACCTACCCCTCGAGGACTGCAGTGATTCAAGAAGGCAACTCACCACCACCTGAAGGACAACTGGGGATGGGCAATAAATGCTTGCCAACCAGCGACGCCCACATCCCATAAATGAATTTTACAAAAAAATTGAAAGAAAGTGGTGAAATAAGAGCTGAATATTTTCAGTTGATCAACTAAATATCTACTCATCTATAATATTCTACTATTCATTCATACGTGGCACTGAATATAGCCAGCGATTTTCACATGATGGATAATATTGGTGAATCTTCCCCATCCAGACTAAGCTGAGCAGGTTCTGCAGACATTTATTATTTGTGGTGAAGACTTTGCCTGTGGAAACCAGGTTGTTTGTGCATTGCTGTTGGTTGGGGATCAGTCTAGCACCTAGAAGGATAGGACCTAAAGTTCTTCATGAGGAATAAAAGAGTTTGAAGGACTATGTGACTGATTGTGATCACAAGAAAGTTTCCATAAGTTCAGACTTAATGGGAAAATTTGCTCCATCAGAGCACACCTAACTCAAACTGCAGTAATATGAGCTCTTATTTAAAATAGAGGATTGGCATGATGGACCAAATGTAGTACAACTCTGGATGAGGTGCGAGGTACCCAGGAGAAGATCTAACCCCAAGCCTTCAGTGCTCTCATACAGACACTTAACATTCTTCAATCTTGACAAATTTCCCTAGTATTTGGAAACATACGTTATATGTGCTTTGAAATGTGGCTCCAGCACCAGAAGAGTTAATTTCTTAAGCTAAAATCATGCACATTGGGTGTTACATATTGTATACAATTACTTTAAATTATATATTTTAATCAGTGGTTTAGAATTTTCCTCCCAACTTAAATTCAGCAGTATATTAAACATTTTTTTTTAACCTGATCTAGTGACAGGAAAGCAATCGTTGTTCCTGATGAAGTTTTTGATGCCTCTGACGGAGTTCCCATTACTACTGTGAACTTGAGTAAAAACCTGCTCACTGGAGTCCCATCTAGGTATGTCTCATTTGCCTTCAAAATGTGATTTTTGTTTTTGTGGTTTTAAAAAATAAACTTCTTCTGAATAGCTTTTGGACATTGCAGTGCATGAAATCAGGTTTAAAAGTATACTTTTCAGTATGAAAAGAAGATTTAAATGAAGCCAATTAAATTTAATGGGTTAAACCAATTGACAAGTGAAAACAAATGATGTATCCTTTCAGTAGCTAGCATCAGACCAAAAGACAAAGTCGACCATTGAGCCCATCGAGTCTGCTCCGCTATTCAATGATATCATGACTGATTTGATATGATAATCCTCAATTTCACTTTCCCTTTTTATCCCCATTACCCTTGATTCCCTTACTGATTAAAAATCTATCTCAGCCTTGAACAAACTTTATGATCCAGCCTCTACATCCACTGTGGTAAGGATTCCCACAGATTCACCACTCTGAGAGAAGAAATTCCTCATCATCTCTTATCTTAAATGGAAAGCCTTTACTCTGAGATTATGCCATCTGATCCTTGGCTGTCCCACAAGGGGAAACAACCTCTCAGCATCTACCCTGTTAAGCCTCTGAGAATCCTATTTGTTTCAATAAGGTCACCACTCCTCCTTCTAACTCCATTGAGTACAGTCCCACCCACTCAACCTCTCCTCCTAAGAAAATTCCTCCCTACCCGGGATCTCTGGGCTCCCTCCAATGCCAGATATCTTTCCTTCGATAAAGAGACCAAAACTGTTCACAATTTTCCAGGTGTGGTCGAACACATGCCTTGTATGGGTTTAGCAAGACTTCTCTATTTTTATACTCCATTCCCTTTCAAATAAAGGCCAGTATTCCATTTGACCTATGACCTGCTAAACTTGAATGCATGCTTGTTTGTGACTTATGCATGAGAACCCCCAAATCCCTCTGTTTCGCATTCTTTTAAAAAAATATATTTTTATTCTCCTTTTTCACATTTTCTTCAAAATTTACCCCCCCCCACCAATAAACAGTAACGGATACAATGTCAAACCCCTTATTAACAACAATGATCCCATCCTCCCACCAACCCCCACACAACAGCCTGCATGGCAATATAAGCATCAAATAAAGAAAACCCAGAAAAGGATACAGGAATCGGCCATGCTCACCATTAACATATATAGTCCACCCCCCCCACCCTCCAGCTAAGATTCAAGGCCATCCAATCCCCGAAAGTGTACAATGAATGCCACCCACGAATTGTTAACCCACCACCCTCCCAGACTCCTCCCCTCCACTCCCTCTCGAAAACACCCCACCCAGTATCAGTCCCTTCCCCCCCCCACTTTTCACCCCGGCTAGGCTCATCGAAACCTGTTCTACCAGGCTCTATTGGCCGCAACCCCTCCCTCCACCTCGCTCTCGTTCACTGGCCGGCTTAAACCAGCCAGTGTGGAGGCCCCCATCCGGATCTCCTTTCCCCCCCCCCCCCCCCCCCCCGCCCGGTCCCAGGAAAACAAAGAAATCCCTTTTAACACACAATCCCAGCATAAACACCCAAGCCCCAAAGAACCATCATTGCAACGGAAAGTCCCAACTCTTAGACAGTTTTGGCTCATTTACTACATACAACAACATGCAGTGAAAATATAAAGCTACATACAGCTACATACTCTCCTACCAACCCTCTACCCTCAGTACAAGACCAGTCCTCAGTCTCACTTCTCAATTCTGCCACAGCCCTTCTGCCTTCGCAAACACCTTTGCCACTTCCACCATCTCAAAATAAAAGTCTTTTGGATTCATAGGTCACCCTCAACTTAGCTGGATACACTATGCCGCACCGCACCTTGCTGTTATACAGTGCCGCCTTCACTCGGCCGAAGGCCGCCCGCCTCTTCGCCAACTCCACCATAAAGTCCTGGTATATGCGTATACCAGATCCAGCCCACTGCAACACCCGCTTCTGCTTGCCCAGCACAGGACCTTCTTCTTCACGCGGTACTTACGGAAACAAACAGTCACCATTCTTGTTTGCTCACTCGCCTTTGGTATAGGCCTCCACGACCTATGAGCCCGATCCAGTTTGTATCGAGAGGGATCTTCCCCCTCCCCCAATAGTTCCACCAACATCGTGGCAAAATACTCGGTCAGCCTCGGGCCTTCCACCCCTTCGGCCAGACCCACGATCCTCCGATTCTGCCGCCTGGATCTGTTTTCCAGGTCTTCCAGTTTGGCTCTCAGATCCTTGTTGGTCTCTATCACCCTCCGCAGCTCCTTCCCCATTGAGGTGAGTTGATCACTGTGCTGCGATAATGCCTCTTCCACGTCCTTCAGTGTCTCACCCTACTCTCGCACCTCCGCCCCTGCGCTTGATTCCGCCGCCTTCATCGGGGCAATCGCCTCCTCCAGCAGCACTTTCAATACCGCCCCCATCTCCTTCTTCATCGCTTCCATGTGCTTTGTGAACTGTTTTTCAAGTTCCACTGCCATCACCTTGGTCATTCCTTGTGCCGTGAGCAATGCGGCCTTCCCCGGCGCCCCAGCCTCCGCGTTCCTTACAGTTCCCGCGCCGACTTTTCCGCTCACCGGTGGACTTTCATTTTCCCCCTTTTTCACGGCCGTTTTTTTCGAAAGCCTGGACATTTCTCCTCACTGTATCCTTGTACAACTGTTTCAGCATCTGTTGCCCCTAGGACCGGGCATTAAAACCCTGAAAATTAAGACTGCACGTGCAGTGGATAGCACTGTGACTGCGGCACTAAGGACCCGGGTTCGAATCCTGGCCTTGGGTCACTGTCCGTGTGGAGTTTGCACATTCTCCAAATGTCTACGTGGGTTTCACCCCACAACCCAAAGATGTGCAGGTTAGGTGGATTGGGCACGCTAAATTGCCCCTTAATTGGAAAAAAAAAATAATTGGATACTCTAAATTTATTTTTAAAAACCCTGAAAATTCTATTCCCGTGCGGGAGCCCTCCAACGTGCGGCTGCCTCCCGCCCGCCGTCACTGGAAGTCACTCCTGTTTCCGCTTTCTGCAGTCTTTTTCTATTCAAATAATATTCAACTCCATTATTCTTTCTACTCAAATGCATAAGTTCTCATTTTCCTACATTATATTCCATCTGCCAATGTTTTGTCTACTCACTGAACCTTTCTTAATACCTCTGTAGACTGTTTGTGTCATCCTCACCGCTTGCCTTCCCACCTATTTTTGTGTCAGCTGCAAAATTGGTAATAGTACATTCGCTTTCCTCATCAAAGTCATTAATATATGTTGTAAAGAACTGTGGCCCCAGCAATGATCCCTGTGGCACTCCACTAGATACAGGTTGTCATCCTGAAAATACTTCCTTTAATACTTCCTTTAATATCCTGGGTGCAACCCATTAGGTTCAGGGGACTTAATAGCTTTTAGCCCCATTCGTTTACCTAGTTCTTTTTCTGGAATGATAATTATTGTACTTATTTCCTATCCCCTTTTGCCCCTTGATTATTTGGTATTTTTGGAATGTTATTAGTGTTTTCTACCACGAACACTGACATAAAGTATTTATTTAACTCCTCTGCCATTTCCTGGTTTCCCATTATTTTCCCAGTCTCATTCTCGAAGGGGCCTATGTTCACTTTGGCCTCTTCCTTTTCATATATTCAAAGAAACTCTTGCTATCTGTTTTTATATTACTTGCTAGTTTACCGCATAGTTAATCTTCTCCCTCTTCATTATATTTTTGGTCATCTTTTCTTGATTTTTAAAAACTTTCCCAACCCTCTCTTCCCCCTAATCTTTGCTAAAATTGCCCCTTGGTGTTCAATGATGTGCAGGTTAGGTTGGGTTGCAAGGATGGGATGGGGGAGTGGGCCTAGGTGGGATGCTCTTTTAGAGGGGCGGTGCAGACTCAATGGTCCGAATGGCCCCCTTCTACAGTGTAGGGATTCTATAGATTTATTTTATGGTGAACAGTACGTGCATTTGCGTAAAGAGCCATTAATTTACTCCTTTTACCATATTTTTCCCCTTTGGCCCTATCTGCTGCTGTCTTTATGTTTGTACACTCGTCACTTACTATCACACTCTGGGAATCATGGCCTAAATACCATTGCAAACTTGCAATACTGCCCTATCCTTTTGCTTTGTATGCCTATGTATCCCTTCTCCAGAATCCCTCTATTTCGTTTAAAACCCTCTCTACTTTCCTAGTTATGCGGTTTGCAAGAACACTGATCCCAGCATGGTTCATGTTGGCCATCCAAGGGTGCAGACCCCACTGATGCCAGTGCCCCACGAACCAAACCCCATTTCTCCCCCACCAGCCTTTGAGCCTTGTATTCATCGCTCTAATTTTATGTACATTGTGCCAATTTGCATGCAGCTCAGGTAATAATCAAAGATTATAACCGTGGAGAATCTGTTGTTTAATTTACTGCCTATCTCCTCAAACTCTCTACGCAGAACCTCTTTCCTTGTTCCACCTCTGTCGTTGGTACCTACCTGGACCACGACAATGGAATCCTCCGGATTTGTTTTAAAGGGTAAACTCAGTCAGATGGAAAAAATGCTTTTCAGACATTATTAAATTTGGGTGAATCAGAATTTCTGAATTGAAAGTTTGTTTTTGTGAAAAATTGTTCTTGATTTAAGTGCTGGGGTAATTAAACAGACTTTTTTTGCATAAATGACAAATATTTCAGGGCAGTACGGTGGCGCAGTGGTTAGCACTGCTGCCTCACAGCGCCGAGGTCCCAAGTTCGATCCTGGCTCTGGCTCACTGTCCGTGTGGAGTTTGCACATTCTCTCCGGGATTGCGTGGGTTTCGCCCACACAATCCAAAGATGTGCAGAATAGGTGGATTGGCCACGCTAAACTGCCCCTTAATTGAAAAAAAATGAATTGGTCACTCTAAATTTATTTAAAAATAAATAATAAGAAATATTTTGATTTCAAATTTTCTTTAGCTTTACCATCCAGCACTGAATCAAAATTATAACTTCTTGCATTCGTACTTACGCAATGCAATAAACTCCAGCACATCATAAGATTATTTATTAATATTTGTTGAAAACTATTCCCTTGTATGTATCCATTTCTTTAATATACAAGTTGATGTCTTGTGGCATTGCTAATGATGAATCAGGGTCTTTATGAAAACTGGATTGTTCTGTCGGTTTTTATCCAGAACACTAATTGTGGCAGCCCTGGGATTTAGGAGCATTGGAAAGAAGAACTGAGGTGTACAGTGCAGGAAAACAGAATTTGGGGGTCTGACGGTCTTCAAGAAGGTCCTGGGATCTGTATATTCACTCCTTTCTTTGCTTGACCATTGACAACTGTACCTTCAGTTCCCTCCCACTTCATGGAATTCACCTCAGGAACGACTTTAAAAAAAATAAATTCAGAGTACCCAATTCATTTTTTCCAATTAAGGGCAATTTAGCATGGCCAATCCATCTACCCTGCACATCTTTGGGTTGTGGGGGCGAAAACGACGCAAACATTGGGAGAATGTGAAAACTCCACACGGACAGTGACCCAGAGGCAGGATCGAACCTGGGACCTCGGCGCCGTGAGGCAACAGTGCTACTTACTGTGCCACCATGCTGTCCTACCTCAGGAACCACCCTTGCCTCCTCCCCTTATTCTTTTAAAGCATTCCTTGGCCAAAATCTTTGTCACCTCTCTCAATCTGTGACTTGAAAACTACTTTCTCAGCATAAGAAATAGGAACAGAAACAGGCCATTCAGTCCCTCGAGCCTTGATCTGCCATTCCAAAAGATCGTGGCTGATCTGATGTGGCCATAACTTCACTTTTCTGCCTGTCCTCTTAAACCTTGACTCTCTTGTCAATCGAAAATCTATCTAACTCCGCCTAAAATATATTCAATGATCCAGCCTCCAGTACTCTCTGGGGAAGAGAATTCCAAAGACTAACAACCCCCGAGAGAAGAAATTCCTCTCTCTTAAGTGGGAAACCATTTATTTTGAAATTCTGTCCCACAACTTTAGATACTTCATGAAGAGAAAAGTCCCCCAATAATGGTAGAACTGCTGGTAAACGGCCATCCATTGAAAATGAAGGTGGGAACGAGCTGCGGTCTACGTCATTGGGGAACAGACATATGATCACCTCCAAACTGGCATTCAACGCTTGAGCTTAGAAGGCTAGACTAGTCACCTACATGGGAGAACCATTTCAAATTAAAGGCACCACAAAGGCCCCAGTGACTTGCATGCAGCAATCAGCCCGGCCCCCATTGTTGTGCCCGGACAAGGACCAAGCTTAATGGGGAGTGATTGGCTTCAGAGGGTCAGGCTGAACTGGTGAGAGATTTTCAGGTTGAGCGTAGGAGGACCTTATGAAGCCATCAGCAAATAGCGTGAAGTTCCCCAGGAGAGCCTTTTGAAAAATAAGAGAAGCCAAAGCCAAGATTTATATTCACCCCAATACTACACCAAAATATTTCATAAGAACTAGGAGCAGGAGTAGGCCATCTGGTCCCTCGAGCCTGCTCCGCCATTCAATGAGATCGTGGCTGATCTGTTGTGGACTCAGCTCCATTTTCCGGCCCGAACACCATAACCCTTAATCCCTTTATTCTTCAAAAAACTATCTATCTTTATCTTAAAAACATTTAATGAAGGAGCCTCAACTGCTTCACTGGGCAAGGAATTCCATAGATTCACAACCCTTTGGGTGAAGAAGGTCCTCCTAAACTCAGTCCTAAATCTACTTCCCCTTATTTTGAGGCTATGCCCCCCTAGTTCTGCTTTCACCCGCCAGTGGAAACAACCTGCCCGCATCCATCCTATCTATTCCCTTCATAATTTTATATGTTTCTATAAGATCCCCCCCGTATCCTTCTAAATTCCAATGGGTACAGTTCCAGTCTACTCAACCTCTCCTCGTAATCCAACCCCTTCAGCTCTGGGATTAACCTAGTGAATCTCCTCTGCACACCCTTCAGCGCCAGTACGTCCTTTCTCAGGTAAGGAGACCAAAACTGAACACGATACTCCAGGTGTAGCCTCACTAACACCTTATACAATTGCAGCATAACCTCCCTAGTCTTAAACTCCATCCCTCTAGCAATGAAGGACAAAACTCCATTTGCCTTCTTAATCACCTGTTGCACCTATAAACCAACTTTTTGCGACTCATGCACTAGAACACCCAGGTCTCGCTGCAAAGCAGCATGTTTTAATATTTTATCATTTAAATAATAATCCCTTTTGCTGTTATTCCTACCAAAATGGATAACCCCACATTTGTCAACATTGTATTCCATCTGCCAGACCCTAGCCCATTCACTTAACCTATCCAAATCCCTCTGCAGACTTCCGGTATCCTCTGCACTTTTTGCTTTACCACTCATCTTAGTGTCGTCTGCAAACTTGGACACATTGCCCTTGGTCCCCAACTCCAAATCATCTATGTAAATTGTGAACAATTGTGGGCCCAACACTGATCCCTGAGGGATACCACTAGCTACTGATTGCCAACCAGAGAAACACCCATTAATCCCCACTATTTGCTTTCTATTAATTAACCAATCCTCTATCCATGCTACTACTTACCCCTTAATGCCATGCATCTTTATCTTATGCAGCAACCTTCTGTGTGGCACCTTGTCAAAAGCTTTCTGGAAATCCAGATATACCACATCCATTGGCTTCCCATTCATCTACCGCACTGGTAATATCCGCAAAAAATTCCACTAAATTAGTTCGGCACGACCTGCCCTTTATGAACCCATGCTGCATCTGCCCAATGGGACAATTTCCATCCAGATGCCTCACTATTTCTTCCTTGATGATTGATTCCAGCATCTTCCCTACCAGCGAAGTTAAGCTAACTGGCCTATAATTACCCGCTTTCTGCCTACCTTCTTTTTTTAAACAGTGGTGTCACGTTTGCTAATTTTCAATCTGCCAGGATCACCCCAGAGTCTAGTGAATTTTGGTAAATTATCACTAGTGTATTTGCAATTTCCCTAGCCATCTCTTTTAGCACTCTGGGATGCATTCCATCAGGGCCAGGAGACTTGTCTACCTTTAGCCCCATTAGCTTGCCCATCACTACCTCCTTAGTGATAACAATCATCTCAAGGTCCTCACCTGTCATAGCCTCATTTCCATCAGTCACTGGCATGTTATTTGTGTCTTCCACTGTGAAGTCTGACCCAAAAACCTGTTCAGTTCCTCAGCCATTTCCTCATCTCATTATTAAATCTCCCTTCTCATCCTTTAAAGGACCAATATTTACCTTAGCCACTCTTTTTTTGTTTTATATTTTTGTTATATTTCATAGCAAGACCAGCCCATAGACCCTATTGAAAAGGTAGAGACCGAACCTGAGCATCTGGAAAATCTAGGTATAGTAAGGCCCGTACAGTTCAGAGTGGGCCGCACCTCTTGTCCTTGTCCTTAAACCGAGCAAATCAATCCATCTCTGTGGAGGTTATAAACTAACGGTCAATCAGGTTTCCAAGCTAGATAGATACCCCATTCCTCGGATCGAAGTTAGCAGGTGGCCAGATGTTCACTAAGTTGGATATGAGCCAGGCTTATCTTCGACTTGAGTAGGCAAGCCATCCTGCAAGTATGTTAGGATCAACACATACAAGAGCCTGAGTGAGTATACTCGCTTGCCCTTTGAGGTCTTATCGGTGATTGTCATATTCCAGCAGATCATGGAGAATATGCTCCAAGGATTACCCAAAGTAGCGGTTACTTGGGTGACACCCTGGATACAGTGCTTCGGAAAAAGAGCCCTGATGAACGTAGAAGAGGTCTTGCGGAGATTTTCCAGAGCTGGGGATCACCTGAAAAGGGAAAAATGTGTTTTTCTAAGAAACAAGGTGATGCACTTGGGTATCAGGTAGATTAAAAAAGGATCTACATCCAGTAGAGGACAAGGTGAAGGCCATCATGGAAGCTCCAACTCCAAGAAACAGCACAGAATTAAAATCCTTCCTGGAATTAGTAAATTATTATCAAAATTTTATACCAAGTTTGGCGGTCTCCTTTCCAACCCCCTTGTATACACTGTTGCGGAAGTACCAAAAATGGTTTTGGGAAATGCTGCAAGTGGAGGCCTTCAACGAAGTTAAACAACAATTGCTGTCATCCAACTTATTGGTCAATTTTGCCCCAAGAAGGAACTCATCCTGACATCATAATGCTTCCACTCACGAGGTGGGGTAGTGCTTTCACACCGCTGGAAAGATGGAATGGAAAGGCCCTTTGCATATGCACCCAGGACCTTTTTGGATGCGAGTGGAGGTATTCTCAAATTGAGGAGGGCTTGATGGTCGTGTTTGGTGTAAAATAACATTCATCAGTCCATCTATGTACGCATTTTATCATAGTAACCGACCACAAGCCCTTATTGGGACTTTTTAAAGAGAGTAAGGCAATCCCTCGACTGCCTCTGCCTGGATACAGCTTTGGGCCCTGTTCCTTGCAGCTTATGCATACCTTTTCAAGCGCGGATAGCTAATGCTGATGTCTTGAGTCACCTCCCATTGCCCACAAGCCCACCTCCTTTACCAGTATTGGAAGATGTTACGATGACCTTACATTTTTTTAGAGGCTTTGCCAGTGTCTACAAGACAAATTAAGGCCTGGATGCAAAAAGATTCAACACTATCCAAATTGAAACTCATGATCTTAGATGGTGGAGTCTGAGGACAGCTGTCAGAGGAAATGAAGTATTATCTGACTAAGAAAAACAAACTCCGTGTTGAGGACGGTATCATTCTTTGGGAATCTGAGTAGTTGTCTCTCGTCCAGGGCAGCACGCAATACTAATGGAGCTACATAATGACCACCCTAGGGTATCGAAAATGAAAATTCTCGGCAGGAGCTACGGCTGGTGGCCCAGCCTCGACTCTGACCACAGACTTGGTGAGACAATGCGACCTTTGCCAGGAGAATCAAGAACTCCCCCCTTCAGCCTCCCTCCGTCCATTGGAGTGGCCGGACAGGCCATGAGTGCAAGTGCACATGGACTTTGCCAAGCCTTTTATGGGTTCCATGCTTTTGATCCTGGTGGATGCACATTCCAAATGGGTAGAGATACACCGTATGAGCTCCACAACCTTCCACTACAATCGAGAAGTTGCAGCAGAGTTTTTGCATACATGAGATACCAAAAGTCCTGGTTTCCAACAACGGCACTGTCTTCACCAGTAGAGAGTTCCAAAGCTTCATGCAATCCAATGGTACCAAACTCATCAGAACAGCACGGTATCACCCATCATCAAATGAACTGGCGGCACGGGCAATGCAGACTTTTAAAACTGGCATGAAGAAACAACATACGGGATCCATAGAAACCAAATTGGCACAATCTTTGTTCGCTATTTAGAACCACTCCTCACACAACAAACAGGATTTGCCTCAGAGAAACTGTTAATGGGACGACGGCTTCGTACAAAACTAAGTCTTCTATCCCCAAACCTGGAGAGGAGAGATGGGGGTCCCAATAAGAGAATCAGAAAGGAAATTATGACTTTGCAAGAACCGAAAGAACATTCAAGACAGGTGGGTTTACGTGAGGCACTTCGGAGACGGTTCCAATGGGTACCTGGGGTCATAATGGAGAAAACAGGACCAGTGCCATACAAAGTGAACTTCCAGGGTATGATCGTAAGGAAACATCTGGACCATCTGAGGAACAGGGTGTTTGCCTCTGAGCAAGCCATGAGGTAGCCGCCGGACAGCAGCCATGAGGTAGCCGCCGGACAGCAGCGAGAAGGCAACTCAGCGTCCATCCATTCCTGATGATGAGGATACGGAATCCAAGATGGAAGCAGAGGAAGCTGGTGCCCTGACTGAAGGAGACACTGAAGAGGAATTTGTGTCAGTAACTCTTTGACGCTCTCTCCAAACGAAGGGCTCCAGTTGGAGTCACACCTCCTGATCTGGTTCCAACCTCGGCAGAGCTTGAACTGATCGGCAAGCAGCAGAAGGACTTTATCGTTGCGGGAGTACTGGGGAGAAACGGACTTGAGGGGGTAGGATGTTAGGGTGGCTATGAATAACACGGCGGATCGTCGATAGATCGCCCCATGAGCTTTGTGGAATATGAATTCCCCTATTAAACGGGCAGGAGCTCGCTCAATAGGAAATTAGCAGAGGGAGCTTAAAACCCACTGCTTCAACCTGGGCCAATATACTGCAGGACCCTGGGCTTGGACTTGTGTTGAGTTCATTAACCCTTCATTCCGGGATTATGGTTAGTGAATCTTCTCGAAATGGCTCACAACGCAAATATATCTGTCGTGAAGTAAGGAGACCAAAGTTACACGCACTACTCCAAGTGTGGTCACACCAATGCAAATTTTAGCAAGACTTTCCCTACTTTTATATTTCATTCCCCTTGTAATAAAGGCCAATATTCCATTTGCCTTCCCGATTGTTTGCTGTACCTGCATACTGACTCTTTGATTCATGTACAAGGAACCCAGGTCCCTCTGTACCATAGCATTGTGCAATTTCTCCATTTAAATAATACTCTGCTTTTCTATTCTTCTTCTTACATTATACTCCATCTGCCAGATTTTTGTTTGCTTGCTCAACCTATCTATAGCTCTTTGCAGACCCTTTGTGTCCTTCTCACAACTTGCTGTTCTATCTATATTTATATCAGCGGCAAATTTGGCTACAATACAGTCGATTTCTTCATCCAAGTCATTAATATAGATCTTAATATAGCATTTTTCAAACGACCGATGTTGGGGTAACTGGCCTAGCGTTTCCTGCTATCTGCCTCCTCTTTTACAGAGATCACTGAAACATTGAGATAGTTTTCAGTGTTAAAGATGCAATATAAACGCAAGCTGCTGCCACAACCAGAAAATGCCCTATTCGATTCTGCTATCCACATAAATTTATTAGTGACCTTTGTAATTTTGTAGTTACTTCTTAACATGCACATTAAAAAAGCATCTTTTTTTGTTAAAATTATTAAATTTCCTAAATATTTATATTCGAATTTTCCAATTTTAATAATTTAACAATTAAACATATAAAAAACAAAAACGTTACAGAGTGAGAAGTTTCTTTATGTACAATTTACATGTGTCCCTTTTCTCAGTCCTCCCCCCATTGATAGTCTGGCTCCATCTTGGCCCCTTCTTTCATCAAGGGTGTTGTATTTTTATATTCTTTCATTCATTTTGAGGTTGTTACTCCTATGGCTTCGCTGGCGGGGGCTCCCTGCCCCCCCTCGCTCTTTACCCATGTCCCTTCCTGATATTTCCCTGGGTTCCTTCCTTGCCCCCCCCCCTTTGTTCCTATCTGTTCTGTGTGATCTTGTCTGCCCTCATCGATCCCTCCTCTCCCCTTTCTCCCTAATCACTATTGGCTTCGAATAGCTCTTGGAACAGGCTGATGAATGGCCCCCACGCTTTGTGGAAGCCCTCGTCCGATCCTCGGATGGTGTATTTGATCTTCTCCAGGTGGAGAAATTCCACCAGGTCTGCCAGCCAGTCTGCAGCTGTGGGTGGTGCTACTGATCGCCAGCCGAGCAGGATTCTCCGGCGTGCGATTAAGGAAGGAAAAGCATGGACATTTGCCCTCTTCCCCATATGTAGTTCTGGCTGGTCCGACACCCCGAAGACTGCTACTCTCGGGCACGGCTCCACCCTCACCCCCACAACCTTGGACATCGCCTCGCAGAAGGCTGTCCCAAACCCAGCAAGTCTGGGGCAGGCCCAGAACATGTGGCCATGGTAGGCCGGGCCTTCCTGACACCGTTCACAATTATCCTCCACCATCGGGAAGAACTTGCTCTTTCAGGTTCTGGTTAGGTGAGCTCTGTGCACTACTTTAAACTGCATGCCGCTTAGCCTAGTACAAGAGGAGGTGGAGTTAGCCCTACTCGGTGCTTCGCTCCAGAGTCCCCAACCCACTTCAGTCCCCAGCTCGTCCTTCCATTTTCGTTTGGCTTCATCCAGCGGTAGTCTTGCCCTATCCAGTAACTGTCCATAGATGTTCCCACAGTTCCTCCGCGCCCCCCCCCCTCCCTCCTTACTGTCTGTGTTGATTAGTCCCTCTAGTAGCGGGTCCCTGGGGTACTTTGCCGTCTCCTTGCGGGAAGCTGTTTTATTTGGAGGTGCCTGGGTTCCTGTCCTGTCGGTATTTCCAGGTCTTCCATCAGTTTGCCCAAGGTCGCAAGTCTGTCCCCGATGTAGAAGTCCTTTCCTGCTAGCGTCCCCCCATCCTGTATTTATTTTTTGAAGGTGGCATCGAGCATGGTTGGTGGGAGTTTGTGTCTGAGGGTCCTTATACACCCCCAATACCATTTTCTGCCCCTTGGTATTTCGTAGTTGTACCCATACAGATTCCACATTTTTGCTTAATTCATCCACTTTATTGCAAATGCTCCACGCACAAAGGCACAAAGCTTCCCGTTATTTTTCCCTGTGGCACTGTTTGATCTTGGCCCTTGACTTCATCACCTCTCTTACTCACCTTTTTGTCTTTTGGCCTTGCCTGTGTTTCCCCTCTCCTCTGACTCCTTGTATAGGTTCCCATTCCGTTGCCATTTTAGTTTAAATTAAACCCTCCCCAGCCACTCTAGCAAATACTCCCCCTAGGACATCAGTCCCAGTGCTGTCCAGGTGTAACTTGTCCAGTTTGTACTGGCCCCATCTCCCCCAAAACCACCCTCAATGTCCCAGGAATCTGAACACCCCCCACCCCCGGAACCATCTCTTCATTCATCTGATATATCCTGCTATATCTGGCTCTGATTAGCCCGATGCTCTGGTAGACCTTTTGAGGTCCTAGTTTATAACATGCTTCCTAACTCCCTATATTCTGTTTTTAGGACCTCATCCCTTTTCTTTTACCTTCATCATTTGTGCCAGTCTGTACCACAACCACTGGATGTTCATCCTCCCCCTCCTCCAGAATGTTCTGTAGCCGCTTGGAGACATCCTTGACCCTAGCACCAGGGAGGCGACATACCATCTTGGAGTCTCGCTTGCGGCCACAGAAACACCTACCTATTCCCCTTACAATTGAGCCCCCTATAACTATTACATTCCCACAATTTTTGCTCCTCCCCTGTGCAGCAGAGCCAACCGTGGTGCAAAAAATTTGGTTGTTGTTGCTTTTCCCTGAGAGGTCATTTCCCCCAATAGTATCCAAAGCAGCAGGAGAGTCCTGAACTGCCGACTGAGTCCTCTTGCTCTGCCTGGTGGTCACCCATTCCCTTCCTATGTGACCACCTCTCTACATGCTATCCACAATACTCTCTGCCTCACGTATGCTCCCCGGTGTCCCCAGCCGCTGCTCCAGCTCCGTAATTTGGGCTTCAAGGAGCTGCAGCTGGATATACCTCCTGCACACAGGTTGGCTCCAGACACTGGAAATGTTCCCAGCTTCCCACATAGAGCAGGAGAAGCATAGGCTTTGAGCTGTCCTGCCACGACATCCCTTTAAATTAGACCTTTCGGAAGATATTTAAAATCAAATAATACCAAATTAATCACGGGCCCTTCTTCTCTGGTCCTCGTTACTGCAGAATTTAGCCCTCACAATCTGTATGCATGTGGCTTCATAGCGCCAGGGTCCCAGGTTCGATTCCTGGCTTGGGTCACTGTCTGTGCGGAGTCTACATGTTCTCCCTATGTCTGCGTGAGTTTCCTCCGGGTGCTCTGATTTCCTCCCATAAGTCCGGAAAGATGTGCTGTTAGATGAATTGGACATTCTGAATTCTCCCTCTGTGTAGCGGAACAGTAACTTCATTGCAGTGTTAATGTAAGCCTACTCTTGACACTAATGAAGATTATTATTATTATTATAAGCGATATAAGTAGTAAATACTTACCCGACCGTACTCACCCACTCAGGTGCTTCCAGTTGCCCCTCGTCACGTTTGAATTCTGACATCACCTCAGGAACTCCAAACTCGAAGCTAGCATGCAGATTTCTCACTGCACTCTCGTGCTGTTTTCGATCTTCTCTTGCACCGTCCTCTAGGTGTTCCTGCTCGTCTGACACGGTGTCCTCTTCTTGCACTCTCCTCTAGGTACTGCTGACTGTCTGTCCCAGTGTCCTCCTCTCGCACTGTGCTCTTTATCCCCTCACACTCTCCTCTGGAACAAGGAAATCTTGCTGCAGTTGTGCAGAACTGTGATGAGACCACACCTGAAGTACTTTGCGCAGCTTTGGTCTTTATTTAAGGAGGCAGTACAGCAAAGGTTCACTAGATTGGTTCCTGGGATGAGAGTGAGCTCTTATGATGAGAGGCTAAGAAATCTCTGGAGTATGTATTGCAGAATGGGCGTGATCTCAGTAAATCATTAAAACGTACAAGTTTCTGAAGGGGTTTGACAAGAGAAACATGGGTTATTATCGCTGGTTAGAAATCCAGAACATGGGGTCATAGTTTCAAGAGAAGGAGCCAATCATTTAGGACTGCGATGCAGAGAACTTTCTTCACTCAAAGGTTGTGAATCTTTGGAATTCTCTACCCAAAGGGTTATGGATGCTACATTGTTGAATATATTTAATGCTGAGATAGACTGATTTTTGGGGTGTCGGATTGGAGGAATATGGGGAGCTGGCAGGAAAGTGGAGTAAAGGCTGAAGATCAACCATGATCATATTGAATGACGGAGTGGCTCGTGGGGCCACATTGTCTACTTCAGCTCCTATTTTTTATGTTCTAAATCCTATTTTGTATTAAATCCTGTTCACCCATCAACCTTGTCCTTGCTGACTTACATTGGTTTTCTTCCCTCCATTGTCTCGGGTTCAAATATACTCAGCACTGTTTCCTCACCCCTCCCTATCACAATAACCTCTTCCCAGTGCATTCCTCTGATCTTGTGCAGCCTTTGACTCTGGATTTTTTTTTTTGTCTTTCTACGACACCACTTCCTTTTAAAAGGTTCCATAAAACCCAGTTCTTTAATGTTACTATTTTGTGACCATCCTAATATCTCCTTTGGTTCGGCATTTGTTTTCGGTTATTTCAATGAAGTGCTTTGGGATGTTTTGTCTATTATAGGTCTCTTTTTAAGACAATAAAACAGTATCAGATATGTAATGGTAAAGGAAAATTAAGATTAATAAACATATTTCAGCTCCCCTTTTGCTCAATGTATTTATCCAGCAAAAGCCAACCATTAACAGGGCTTCATTCCTCATACTTGACTAACCTTGGAAAGTGCAGTGGTACATGATTGACAATAGGACTGTTGGATTAGGGAGTTGAAAATAGGATGTACACCACAGAAACAGGCCATTCAGCCCAACCAGTCCACGTTGGTGTTTATGCTCCATTCAAGCGTTCTCCCACCTTTTCTCATTTTAATCTACCATTGTATCCATCTGTTTACCTATCCCTTATATCAGTGTTCTTCAAACTTTTTTTCCGGGGACCCATTTTTACCACCCGGCTGATCTTCGCGACCCACGCCGGCCGACCTGCGCGACCCACCATTTTCTCTTACCTTGTTTGCTGCTGACAAAAATGGAGGAAATGGTTTTGGGTTCCTTTGGCCCTCGTACACGCTCCTCCAATGGAACCTGTTGGATGAAGGTGAAGCCTTCCGGTGTTGGAAAGTATCTCCATCTGTCCAACGTTCTGCATTTTTTTCCTGTAAAATTTTATCAAATAAATCCCCCCCCCAAACATGTAAAGAAAAATGAAAATGAAATGAATAAAATAAATGAAAACAATAAAAAATAAATGAATAAAACCACCCCGAACTTGTAAAACAAAAAGTTGCGACCGTTTAAAAAAACAAGCTGGCGGACTGCGCATGCGCACCGATGATCGGGCATGCATGCGCAGTGCGGCCGTATTTGTTTTACATGATCGCAGCCATTTTGAAGGCCGCTGCAGCCGGTGTTATTAACAGCCGTCTGTTGCACCCAGATTTGTGAGATCGGGAGCTCCGCGACGGACAGATTCGCGACCCTCCCGACACCCGACTGCGACCCACCTGTGGGTCGCGCCCCCGAGTTTGACAATGCCTGCCTTATATGCTTGTGTAGTTTCTTCCTAAATATATTTATACTCTTCGTTTCAATCAGTCCTGTGGTAGTGAGTTCCACATTCGCACTCTTTGGGTGAAGCAGTTTAATGTTCACTTCTGGCGTCAAATAAGTGCACCTTAATAACAGCCACACAGAAAACAGTGACGATGATTCAGGTGAGAAAGCGAAGAAAAATTGGTTGATTCCATTTGGGCCAACAAAGATTAAAAATGAAAAGCTCGTAAAATAATATTTTTAAATGAGTATTCAGAAATGATGCTATAGCACAATTAAATACTATCTTATTGTACAGGATTTCAGAACTTAAGGCCACAGTCACTGATGTAAATCTTGGCTTCAACAAGCTTAGTTCTGTTCCCTTAGAAGTTTGCACACTGGAGCACCTGATTCATCTGGATCTGAGGTATGCTAAATTCTTGCAAGCTGTTTTGTGTTTTTGTCACATTTTCATTTGTAACTTCAGGGCTAAATAAGTACATCTTTTTAATTGAAAGTGCACTCGCTAATTCTTTGCTTACCACAGCACTTTGGCCAAAACTGCACAAATGCTAATTCTGAAGGAAACATACTGAAGCAGCCTTATCCAACATTTTCGCTCGGGGTCCATTTTTGCATTTAGTCCTTACTCAAGGGGCTGATGAGCAAATTGCAGAAATATAAAATGTGGCACAATAATAAACTGAAAATCAAAAAAAGATTGGGAATATAAATAAAGATACAATTGCTGAACATATGTACAGCAATGTCATAGCAATAAATTAAGTTAAAAAAGAGCAAGTAATAAAAATGACGGATCTGTGTATTAGTGAATGGGTGCATGTGTATGTGCTCATGTGTGGTGGTGAGAGTGAGTGAGAAATCTGAGACTGGACTTAAGGCAGACTCACACTCACCCCTATACACTCACTCAACCTTTTGCACTCAACCCCACTCATGGATTAGCACTCTGTTAGGGGTGAACTAGCTGGATGGATTCAGAGCTGGCTTGGCCACAGAAGACAGAGGGTAGCAGTGGAAGGATGTTTTTCTGAATAGTGGTCTGTACCACTAGGTGTTCCGCAGGGATCAGTGCTGGGACCTCTGCTGTCATATATAAATGACTTGGAAGAAAACGTAGCGGGTCTGATTAGCAAGTTTGCAGATGATACTAAGATTGCGGGAGTTGCGGATAGTGATGAAGATTGTCAGAGAATACAACAGGCTATAGATAGGCTGCTAAATTGGGCAGAGAAATGGCAGATGGAATTTAACCGAACAAATGCGAGGTGATATGTTTTGGTAGATCCAATTCAGGTGGGAGCTATAAAATAAATGGCAGGAGCATAGAGACACAGCGAGATCTGGGAGTGCAGGTCTACAGATCCTTAAAAGTGGCAGCACAGGTGGAAATAGTGGTATAGAAAGCATATGGCATGCTTGCCTTCATAGGACGGGAATAAAGTATAAAAGCTTGAAAATTATTTTACAGTTACATAGAATGTTGGTTAGACCACATTTGGAATACTGTGTCCAATTCTGGTCACCACCCTACCAGAAGACGGTGGAGGCTTTGGAGAGAGTACAGAATAGGTTTACCAGGATGTTGCCTGGTATGGAGGGATTAGCTATGTGGAGAGATTGAATCAACTGGGATTGTTCTCCCTGCAGAGACGGAGGTTGAGGGGCGACCTGATAGAAGTTTATAAAATTATTAGGGGTATAGATAGGGTGAACATAAGAGGTTTTTTCCCAGGGCAGAATTGAAAATTACAAGGGGGCACAAGTTCAAGGTGAAGGGGGATAGGTTCAGTGGAGATCTGCGGGAGAAGATTTTTATACAGAGGGTGGTGGTGACCTGGAATGCACTGCCAAGTGAGGTGGTTGAGGCAGATACGTTAGCGACCTTTAAGACTTATCTGGATAGGTACATGAACAGACGATTTAGAAGGATACAGGCGATTGGTCTAGATAGGTCACGTGATTGACGCAGGCTTGGAGGGCCGAAGGGCCTGTTCCTGTGCTGTTTTGTTCTTTGTCTCTCTCTCACTCTGTCGCTTGCACTCTGTCACAAATTCCAGTCACCAATTGTTTCTCTCACATTTGCTGCTGATAGTTTCAATGCTGAGCCTATCATACGCAAACGCAAGGGAGAGCTTCCCTGTGAACAATCTTCCATTGCAACTTACTTGTTTGACTGCCGTTTCAAAAACGGTTCTGTGGGCCACAGAGGGGGGTTTTGCAGGCCGTACATTGGACAAGCATGTACTAGACTGATGATGGAAGACTTAAAATCATCACCAATGCGATCCTGCCAAGCAAACATTTACTCCATGAAGGTGAATTCTAAGTGTAAGTTCCAAAATCTGAAATTTAGCCTCTGGCCATATTCTTGACTTTAGAAATGACCTACGTGGAAGCTAGTTCGTTCCCTGTGGAAGTGTAACTTGGGCATTTCTCTCCAGATGATTCTTGTGTACAACAAAGGAGCTGGTTACAGGGTAGGTTTTCAAGGGACTGGCAATGGTATTTTGCAAAGGAGCTTTAGCAAGGAAGGAAATAAAGAGACCAAGCTTGAATTTTGATCCCTCATGTAAGAGCTATTTGCTCAACTATCAGGCTTTTCTGCTTTCACATCAGCGATGAATTTTCTCAAGTAAATAGTTTGATTTCTCTTTTTTGTTCATAGTATTCTGAAACTAAATTTGATTTCACCTAGAGTGCTGATGCACTATCAATTACGATGAGACGAGAGTAGAGAGTAATCGAGGCTTTATTACACAGATGTGTGGCCTCCTACAGCTGCTGCCGAAATGGCTGCAGTTCGGAGAGCATACACATTTATACTCTGCGTACTGGGCGGAGCCAGCAGGCAGGGATCTACCCCCATACCTGTAGTACAGGGGCCTTACCGTACTACCCTCATATGCAATGCAGTATATACAGTATAATACAACAGTGGTGACTACCACAAGTGCCAATTTTCAGAAATTGTAGTTTTATGGATTTGTACTTGTTGTCCTCCACCAGCCACACTGTAGTTGAACAGAATTTTATTTACTTGGAGCCAGTTAATTTTTAATGAAGAAATAGTGGAGGGAGAGCTCTCCCTGTGCCACAATGTGCATCGACTGACAACATTGGCAGAAGGCAGGGCAGGTCGGAAAGACCACGGAAGAGAGTGGCACAGGTAGATAGTTAAGCAAGGCAAATACCTTCCACCAGCAGGAGGTATACCCTTGTTAATCAAATTGGTTAAATCAAGAGATTAAGTTGAAAAAGAATATACTCACAATGTTTAGACCACAGTGCTGTATGAAACCATGGAGATGAGGCTCATCAGGTTAGTGAGGTTTCCATCTCCAGGAACTTTTTGGCAGCCCAAAACTGAAGAAGTTGTAGGCTAAATATACAGTGCAGATAGGAAAGTTGGAAATTGAAACAGAATTTTAATAATAGAAGAAGCAACAAATCAGTATTTTCATGTAAATTGATCATGAGCAAGCATTCAATGACTAAGGATTTTTTTGAAAGTAAAGCATGTATTTTATGTTGTGTTTAACTTGTTCTTGGGTTTTGTGCTTAGTTTTGTGACAAAATGACTGGTAAAACATTTGTGACCTACTTGAGATAGAATTCTGAAGATTTGGCTAGGAAAGTATGAAAAATAGTTTTTTTGTTAAAAGTTCCTGTACTGCAAACATGTTACTATCATAATTATTTTCTTTCACTCCTGAAGAAATAATATTTTGACTTCACTGCCAATGGAAATAAAAAGACTACTGCAATTGCAAACTATAATCTTGTCTTTTAACAGGTTAGTACTTTCCTTAAAAATGAAATAGCATTATTTTCCTAATATTCAAGTTTTATTCTATGGATAATTTATTTGGGCTGGATTTGAATTTCTGTATGCATTTATGGCATTTCTGTGTGGCATGGTTTCTACCTGTCTTGCTGAGAAAGGTAGTATGAACAGTACATATTCAGTATGGTATTGGATATTTATGTACAAAGTTCATATAAGAGCATTTTAGTAGATTATGGGGTATCTGCTGTAAATAATTAAGTATTGTGAGAATGGAGCTGTATCTGAAATGCAAAAATGATGCCCTTTATCGAAAACAATAAAATTAACTTGGTTTTAATTTTTCATAGAGCTGTTCAGAAAATAAAATTGGTTTTTAGTGCAGCATTTTTGCAACATTTATTTCTAAAACAAAACCCAACATAAATTGTGTCAATCTGGATTTGTAGCTGCAAGTTTTCCAAAAGCATTTCAACTCTGATTTTTGTTTTGTGCTGTGAAGAATTTCCTTTCTTTTCCGACTGAACACTGACACAGTATCTTGGATTTTGCAAATTCAGTGCATTTGCTTGTACATTGGGGAAGTTTCAAAATGAATTTTCCAAATGGATTTATCAGATTAATAAACAGTATTACCTCTCCAATTCCTGTCTGGGTTGCAGTTCAGGCAGTTACAAATGGATTTACTTTATAAATACATAAGAATTAGGAGTAGGCCATTTGAACCCTCAAGTCTGTTCCACCATTGTGGCCTGAACTTCACATTGGGTCACCCCCGATAACCTTTGACTCCCTGCTTGTTTGTCAAGAATCGATTTACCTCGGTCTTAACAATATTCAGTGCCACTGTCTTAACTGCTTTCCAGAGAAGAGAGTTCCAAAGACTCATGACACTCACTGAAAGAATTTCTTCTCATCTCCAACTTAAATGGAAGAACCCTTATTTTTAAACTGTGTTCCCTCGTTCTAGTCTCTTCCACAAGGAGAACCATCCTTTCAGCATCCACCTCATCAAGTTCCCTCAGGAATTTGTATGTTTCAATAAAATCACTTCTCATTCTTTGAAACTTCAATGTATAGAGACCCAGCTTGTCCAACCTTTCCTCATTACAACGCACTCACCCCACGCTCCCTGACCGTCCCAGTTTTCAGTTGAGTTCTCTGAACTGATTCTAATGCACTTGTATTCCTTCTTAAATAAGGAGACCAAACCTTTGCATAGTACTACAACTATAGTAAAACATCCCTACTTTTACGTTCCATTCACCCACCACCCCCTGCAATAAATGACAACATTTCATTTGCCTTCATAATCACTTCCTGTACCTGCATGGGCAGCACGGTAGTACAGTGGTTAGCACAGCTGCTTCATACTGCCAGGGACCCGGGTTCGATTCCCGGCTTGGGTCACTGTCTGTGCGGAATATGAACGCTCTCCCCGTGTCTGCATGGGTTTCCTCCAGGTGCTCTGGTTTCCTCCCGAAAGACATGCTTTCCCACATTATTCTCTATTTGCCTAATTTTTGCCCATTCCTTTAACCTATGTATCTTCCTTTTTCAGACTCCTTGGGCGAGATTCTCCGACCGCCCGCCGGGTCGGAGAATCGCCGGGGGCTGGCGTGAATCCCGCCCCCGCCGGTTGCCGAATTCTCCACCACCGGATATTCGGTGGGGGTGGGAATCGCGCCAGTTGGCGGGCCCCCCTCCGCGATTCTCCGGCCCGGATGGGCCGAAGTCCTGCCGCTAAAATGCCTGTCCTGCCGGCATAGATTAAACCACCTACCTTACCGGCGGGACAAGGCGGCGTGGGCGAGCTCTGGGGTCCTGGGGGGGGCGCGGGGCGATCTGGCCCCGGGTGGTGCCCCCACGGTGGCCTGGCCCGCGATCGGGTCCGCCGATCCGCGGGCGGGCCTGTGCCGTGGGGGCACTCTTTCCCTTCCGCCTTCGCCACGGTCTCCACCATGGCAGAGGCGGAAGAGACTTCCTCCACTGCGCATGCGCGGGAATGCCGTCAGCGGCCGCTGACGCTCCCGCGCATGCGCCGCCCGGAGATGTCATTTCCGTGCCAGCTGGCGGGGCACCAAAGGCCTTTCCCGCCAGCTGGCGGGGGCGGAAATTCGTCCGGCGCGGGCCTAGCCCCTTAACGTTGGGGCTCGGCCCCCAAAGATGCGGTTTTGGGGCGGCGCGATGCCCGACTGATTTGCACCATTTTGGGCGCCAGTCGGCGGACATCGCGCCGTTTCCGGACAATTTCGCCCCGATTGTGTCCTCTTCACAATTTACTTCCCAACCTATCTTTGTGTTGTAAGCAAATTTATCAATCTTGCATTCAGTCCCTTCATCCAGAGATGCTGGTTTAGCACAGTGCGCTAAACAGCTGGCTTGTAAACAGCTGGCTTGTAACAAGGCCAGCAGCACGGGTACAATTCCTGTACCGGCCCCCCGACCAGGCGGCGGAATGTGGCGATAAGGGGCTTTTCACAGTAACTTCATGGAAGCTTACTTGTGACATGAAGTGATTATTATGATTAGATGCAGTCTTCTGCAGCATATGCTGTCTGTCAGCTTGTTGAATGACCGACTCCTGTATATCCTGGCATGTCGCTGGGCTCCCCTTCTGGCCCCATCCTCAGCCTGATGGGTGGCCAGATCATCAGGGTGTTCTGCAGCCCCCTGCACATGTGGTGCCACCTCCAGCCTGCATTGGGTTGCTGCCTTCTTCGGTGCCTGCCCACCTGGGCTGCGACAATCTCAGAGAGGGCAGCCTCCGCAGGATAAACTGCTCAAACATATCTGTATCTGGAAAGAAATGGAGGAGGGTGACTGATGATCAGTTAGGTCTTTCAGCCCAGGGCTCTCATACCTCCCAAGCCTTCCCCCGCCCTTGCCATGGCTGTCCCGCCTTCCCTGAGTACCGCCCAGCGAGCCAGTTGTGCTGTAAAACTTTGCTGTGCATAAAAACTCACGGCCAGATCAGGACCCCTGGACTCCAGACCTCTGCCAGCAACATTAGGGAGGCCATGCTCAGCTGTCCTCCGCTCATCCAGACAACCTTTTAGCCGTCGGCAGGTCCTCAGTGGTGAACCCTGCTCTTTAGTGTTTGATTGTTGGAAGCTGCCTCCATGGTACAAATGCTACTGGAGCACAGGCACACTGTTCAGGCATCAACGGTTGCAGTACATCCAGTCCACTAATCATCCTCTCAGACATGGCACCTGTTCCTTCGAGGAGGCATTTGAGAGTTCTGGAGCGTGAAATGCTCTCACAACTAACAAAGTTAATCCCTCCTTTGAAATAGCCTTCAGCTGTGAAGCTAGAGGCTGCTCACAGTCAAAGGGGGTGAAATTGACTTTCATGAGAGAAGCCGCAGCAGAGCTCAGTCCTGGGAAAGTTTGGTAAGACAGACAGGCTGCAGCTGTGGTTGCTCCTGGTATGGGTCTCCATAATATTTAAAGATGGCTTGAAGGCCTCACTGACACAAAGCTTCTCATTTCCCCCCCCCCTCCCTCCAGCCCAGGGGTGACCCCCAAACTGGACCCCTCCAGCCTTCTTACAACCCCAGCCACCCCCTCCCCCACCTCCCCCGAGCACCGGGGAAGTAGCTCCGGTGCCCTTGAGCTGCATGCCAGTAAATGGAAAGGGCTACTCACCTCACTTTCACTGGGCAGCCATTGTGCCAGTTTCCCATTTCTATAAGTACTAAATGACGCCCGCATGACTTGTCATCGGGGGATTTGGGTGACTCCCGGGAGGCCGTTGCATTCAACTTCAATCTCGCTAATGACATTGAAATGAATGTAAATTAGGCCAGATGCCCTTCTTGCCATTTTTGTGTGACATCCTAAACTGTCCATCAGGACGGGGGGGGGGGGATTCTCCGGATATGCGGGAGGATCACCCCTGTTGGCACTGCCTGATTGCATTGAGTGCCCCACTATAACCTTCTCAATAATAGATCCTAGCAATTTCCCAATGACAGATGTTAAGTTGACAGGCCTGTAGTTTTGTGCTTTGTCTCCTTTTCTGAATAGAGGAGTTAGGTTCGCTATTTTCCATTCTGCTGGACCTTTCCAGAATCAAGGGAAGTTTGGAAAATTAAAACCACTGCATCTGCCATCTCAGCCACTTAAGACTAGGATGAAGTCCAACAGGACCTGGGCACTTGTCAGCTTTTCATTCTAATAATTTTCTTAGCACTGTTTCCCTGGTGATTGTAATTATTCTAAGTTCCTCCCTGCCTTTTCCTGATTCACAATTATTTCAGAGCCTTTACTTTTTTTCTCTACAGTGAAGGCGGAAGCAAAATACCTGTGCAATTCATCCTATATTTTCTTATTTTTCAGCGTTGTTTCCCCAGGCTCTTTTTCCAGAGAACCAATGATCACTTTATTTCCTCTTTTCCTTTCTAAATATCTGTACAAACTCTTACTATTTGTTTTTATGTTTCTAGCCAGCTTTCTCACCTACTCTAATCCCTCTCTCTTTATTAATCTTTTTTGTCATTCTTTGTTGTTCTTTATATTGCTCCTGGATAGGTCTGGGAGGAGTTATGCTCCTTAATTTTGACTTACTGGTGGTGTTACTGTTCTAAGAATACCCTGGAGAGGAGGAACATCTCAAGTCCTCTTTATCACAACAAATCCTCCCCTCTGACACCCTACATCCCAACATCATACACCAAATTTGAGAGGCTTGGAGACCTCTTTTTGATCAAAATTAATGACATTGTTTATTGTGTCTTGCCTGACCCTGCCTGCTGACCAACCTATCTATTATAATTATGTCATCTTAATATTTTGTCCTCTTATTCTCACTCCTTCATCTTTTCCCATTTTTTTCTTATGAACCCATCATTTGCTTGTTTTGTTCTACTTACTGCCTCATCGCCAACTTTTGTTTCTTTCTGAAATCCAGGAACATTTCTTTGTGTTGCAATTGCACGTTTATTTTGCCACTTGAGGTTTGGAGCCACAGCTCATGTCTTCAAATACACATAGGCATGTATCCCCATCACGATTGATCTGACCAAACTCCCCTAGTTTCCTATATCCCAAAGAATTGAATTTAGGATATATGACCTCCCTTTACATTGCTGCACATCTTCATGCCCACCTTCCCACCTGTGTGATGTCCTCCAATCTTACATCCATGTCTACCTCTGCCATTCTCCAATCCATGGCTGCCACTTCCCCCATCCTCCAGAACCCCTTCCCTCAGAATCATCACCTGATAGCTCTGCTTTCCTTTTTAAAAGCATCTTCAAGGTCTTTTTTCAATTACACTTTTGCCTCAACCTTGCCCACTCTTTCCCCCTCTCCGTGCTTGGTATCCACTCACTATGCATTACCCTGTAAAGCACCCTGAAATGACTCTGTGTGCATCGAGTACACGGAGATGTAACTTGTTGGTAAACTTGCTTGTAGCTTTTCCGAGAAGCAAGACCTGATTACAAGTGTAAATTTTAATGTTACATAAAAGTGAAGTAAGATGGTCCAACTATTGGGGGCCTAGTTTCAAATATGTTGGTTTGGGCATTTGAGTAAAATTTAGTCAGTTATTTTAAAGACTGCAGTGAGTTATATTTAAATGTAAATTACTTAGGCTGGGTGTGCATATCAAGTCGCTCAAATTAATTACTTTATGATATTTTGCTCTTTCAAACAATATAGCAAAAACAACATATATAAATATCACATGTTTTTTGATTTCTGTTCAATATATTTTGTACTCTATCCTCAGGTTTAAAGAGCTCCCTAGTGCCTTATACCAAATCCCAACACTGGAAACTATTCTGATCAGTAATAATCAGGTGGGATCAATTGATGCATTCCAGCTGATGCAGCTTGACAAACTGATTACACTGGATATGCAGAACAATGACATAATGCAGGTCCCACCAGAGCTGGGGAGTTGCATAAATTTAAGGTAAATACTAGTAAATGTTGTAAAATGAACTTGCTTCACAATTTTAAGATAAAAGCTATTTTTATAGATTTAGTTATTTTGTATTGCTGCAGCTAGTCTTTTTTATTGTTATTTTATGCTGGAAAAAGGAAAAGAACGATCAAGATCATAGAAATAGTAGTAGGCCATTCGGCCCCTTGAGCCTGCTCCCCCATTCAAGAATATGTTGACTTATCTGATTGTGGCCTTAATTCTACTTCCCCCCCCCCCCCCCCCAAACGTTGAATATATTCAGAGCTAATTGGACATTTTTCATCTAAAAGAGAGTCAATGATCCATTGCTGTCTGGGGAAGAGAGTTCCAAAGACTAATGACTCACTGAGAGAAGGAATTCCTCCTCATCTCCTTCAATGGGAAACCCATTGTTTTGAAACTGTGTCCCGTGATTCGAAATTCCTCCACAAGGGGAAAAATTATGTTAGCATCTACCCTGTCAAAGCTCCTCAGAATATTTTATGTCCCAATAAGATCACCTCTCAAGTTTCTGAACTCCAATGAGTATAGGCTTGCTCAATCTTTCCTCATATGACAACCCCCTTCATCCCAGGAATCAGCCTAGTGAACCTTCTGTAACTGCTTCCAATGCAAGGATATCCTCCTTAAATAAGGATACCAAAACTGTACACAGTAGACTCGGTGAAGTCTCAACAATGCTCTGTACAGTTGAATTCCACACTTTGATTCCCGATCCCCTTGCAATAAAAAACAACATAACATTTGCCTTCCCAGTCCCCTGCTGTATCCTCATTCTAATTTTTTGTGATTCGTGTACACGAACGCCCAGGTCCCTTTGTCCTGCAGCATTCTGCCACCTCTCTCCTCATGTAAATAATCATCTATTTTATATATTTGGCACCTCTCACGATCACAGGATGTATGAAAGCGCATTACAGCCAATGAAGTCTTTTTGAAATAGTTTGTTGTAGGAAATATTGTGGCCAATTTGCACACAGCGAGCTCCCACGAAAAACAATGTGATAATGATTGGCTCATTGGCCATGTCATTGAGGGAGTCTAATAAATGGAGGGGGGTGGTCCGAGGGGGAGAAGAGCATCTGGTGTCGCTATATGCGGATGACCTGTTGCTGTACGTGGCGGATCCAATGGAGGGGATGGTGGAGGTCATGCAGACTCTAAGGGAGTTTGGGGAGTTTTCGGGCTATAAGCTCAATGTAGGGAAGAGTGAGCTCTTTGTATTACAGGCGGGGGACCAAGAAAGAGGGATAGGGGACCTACCGCTGAGGAGGGCGGAGGGGAGCTTTCAGTATCTGGGGATCCAGATAGCCAGGAGTTGGGGGGCCCTACATAAACTGAATCTGACGAGGTTGGTGGAGCAAATGGAGGAGGATTTCAAAAGATGGGACATGTTACCGCTCTCGCTGGCGGGTAGAGTGTAGTCGGTCAAAATGGTGGTCCTTCCAAGGTTTCTGTTTGTGTTTCAGTGCCTTCCCATCGTGATCACTAAGGCCTTTTTTAAGAGAGTAGGCAGGAGTATTATGGGGTTTGTGTGGGCGAATAAGACCCCGAGAGTAAGGAGAGGGTTCCTGGAACGCAGTAGGGACCGAGGAGGGTTGGCGCTGCCAAACCTGGGGAGCTACTACTGGGCAGCAAATGTGGCGATGATCCGCAAGTGGGTGATGGAGGGAGAGGGGGCAGCATGGAAGAGGATGGAGATGGCGTCCTGTAAAGGAACGAGCCTGGGGGGCGTTGGTGACGGCACCGCTGCCGCTCTCGCCGACAAGGTATACCACAAGCCCGGTGGTAGCGGCAACGCTAAGAATCTGGGGCCAGTGGAGACGGCACCGGGGTGCAATGGGAGCATCGGTATGGTCCCCGATCAGGGGTAACCACCGGTTTGTCCCGGGGAAAATGGACGGGGGGTTCCAGAGCTGACATCGGGCGGGGATTGGAAGAATGGGGCACCTGTTCATCGACGGGACGTTTGCGAGCCTAGGGGCACTGGAGGAGAAGTTTGAGTTACCCCCGGGAAATGCCTTTAGATATATGTAGGTGAGGGCTTTTGTGAGGCGACAGGTGAGGGAATTCCCATTGCTCCCGGCACAAGAAGTTCAAGATAGAGTGATCTCGGGTGTATGGGTCGGGGAGGGCAAGGTGTCGGAAATACACCAGGAGTTGAAAGAAGAGGGGGAAGCGCTGGTAGAAGAGTTGAAGGGTAAATGGGAGGAGGAGCTGGGGGAGGAGATCGAGGAAGGTCTCTGGGCTGATGCCCTGGGTAGGGTTAATTCCTCCTCCTCGTGTGCCAGGCTCAGCCTGATACAATTTAAGGTGGTCCACAGAGCGCACGTGACGGGGGCGAGGTTGAGTAGGTTCTTTGGGGTAGAGGACAGATGTGGAAGGTGCTCAGGGAGCCCGGCGAACCATGTCCATATGTTTTGGTCATGCCCGGCACTGGAGGGGTTCTGGAGAGGAGTGGCGGGAGCAATATCTCAGGTGGTGAAAGTCCGGGTCAAGCCAAGCTGGGGGCTAGCAATATTTGGAGTAGTGGACGAACCGGGAGTGCAGGAGGCGAAAGAGGCCGGCATTCTGGCCTTTGCGTCCCTAGTAGCCCGGCGAAGGATCTTGCTAATGTGGAAGGAGGCGAAGCCCCCCAGCCTGGAGGCCTGGATAAATGATATGGCTGGGTTCTTAACGTTGGAGAGGATTAAGTTCGCCTTGAGAGGATCTGTGCAGGGGTTCTACAGGCGGTGGCAACCGTTCCTAGACTATCTCGCGGAGCGTTAGAGGAAGGTCGGTCAGCAGCAGCAACCTTGGGGGGAGGGGGGTGGCGGGGACGTCCTGGGAGGGGGGGGGGACTGCCTGGGAGGGTGGCTGAGCATAGAACATAGAACATAGAACAATAAGATAACATGAAGGGTTGGGGAAACTGGCACGTACGGGTGAGGGCCAGTGTACAAAGCTGTGTACATATATCATTTTGCCATGTATATATCTTGCTCTGCGCAATTTCTCGTTGTTTTTATTTTGTTACGAGGTGTGGGGGGGGGGTTATTGTTTGTAAGGGAGAAAAATTGTGTTAAAAAACTTTAATAAATATATTTTTTTAAAAAAAGATAATGATTGGCTAATCAGGTTTTGAATTAATTGAGGGATAAACATTAGGCAGGACAATGAAGATAACTCCCTTGCTCTTAAGTAATGCCACAGGATAGTTTACATGTATCTGGCAGGTTCTTGATTTAACATCTCACCGAAAGACAGCACTTCTGATGGTGCAGCACTACCTAATTACTGAACTGGAATCTCAACCTAGATTTTTATGCTTAAATTTCTGGAGTTGAACTTGAACCCACAACCTTTCTGACTCGGAGACAAGAGTTCTTCATCTGAACCACAGTGCACTTGATTCTTGTTGAACTTTAAAATGGTATAATTCAGTTTTTAAAAATTCAACTGAGATTATTTATGGTTATTCAGAAGAGAAAAAGAATAATTGCTAATGTGGACTTAATTACTTTTATATGGTTTTAGTTGGTTTGCCATATGACAACATGGTACAAATAAATGCAGCTCTATTATAATTCACCAGATGCTCCCACTTAACTTTGTTTGCTGATGCAGCACTTCAGTAGTTTGGGGGAATTGAAATCATTTGCAATTTATTTTAATATATATTTGTCCTTGTATGTGCATGATGCTTGCAGGGCTGACATTTCTGCTCTTCTTTAGTTGCTCTGGAATGGGTGCTTTCTTGTTGACCATAGTATTAGGTAGGTAAAAAGGTGTGGCAATATATGTATAAGTCAAGATAGTGTGTGCCTTGCAGGTGGTGGTGTTCCCACAACATAGCTGCTCTTGTCCCAGTGCATACTGAACTGCAGCCACAGTAGACTGTGATGGATCTGCTGGATACTGATTTCATGACGGGAGTATTAATGAACGCACACAAAAAAAAATCAATGATTAATTCCACAGATTTATAGGGCTCAAATGGGAACAAAGTCCTATAACGAGTGCGTTTAGCCACATGTTTCCCAGTGCTTGCAGTGCTGAGAAACACATTGCATTCTATAAGGGACCTTAACGAGAAATATGCAGCCGAGGCCGCACATAGCCTCATTTTGTACAGTGCAGAGCTCCGCTCGCCGGAACTCCACAGTGTAGCGACAGATCATGGCCATCCACCTAACCTGCACGTCTTTGGACTGTGGGAGGAAATCAGAGCACCCGGAGGAAACCCACGCACACACTGGGGGGGGGGGGGTGGATGTGCAGACTCCGCACAGACAGTGACCCAAGCCGGAATCGAACCTGGGACCCTGGAGCTGTGAAGCAATTGTGCTGTCCACAATGATACCGTGCTGCCCTTAAGAACAAATTAATCTATACTATATAATTCTACCGTAATCATGTACCTATCCAATAGCTGCTTGAAGGTCCCTAATGTTTCCGACTCAACTACTTCCACAGGCAGTGCATTCCATGCCCCCACTACTCTCTGGGTAAAGAACCTACCTCTGACATCCCCCCTATATCTTCCACCATTCACCTTAAATGTATGTCCCCTTGTAATGGTTTGTTCCACCCGGGGGAAAAGTCTCTGACTGTCTCCTCTATCTATTCCACTGATCATCTTATAAACCTCTATCAAGTCGCCCCTCATCCTTCTCCGTTCTAATGAGAAAAGGCCTAGCACCCTCAACCTTTCCTCGTAAGACCTACTCTCCATTCCAGGCAACATCCTGGTAAATCTTCTTTGCACCTTTTCCAGAGCTTCCACATCCTTCCTAAAATGAGGCAACCAGAACTGTACACAGTACTCCAAATGTGGCCTTACCAAGGTTTTGTACAGCTGCATCATCACCTCACTGCTCTTAAATTCAATCCCTCTGGAAATGAACGCTAGCACACCATAGGCCTTCTTCACAGCTCTATCCACTTGAGTGGCAACTTTCAAAGATGTATGAACATAGACCCCAAGATCTCACTGCTCCTCCACATTGCCAAGAACCCTACCGTGAACCCTGTATTCCGCATTCATATTTGTCCTTCCAAAATGGACAACCTCACACTTTTCAGGGTTAAACTCCATCTGCCACTTCTCAGCCTAGCTCTGCATCCTATCTATGTCTCTTTGCAGCCGACAACAGCCCTCCTCACTATCCACAACTCCACCAATCTTTGTATCGTCTGCAAATTTACTGACCCACCCTTCAACTCCCTCATCCAAGTCATTAATGAAAATCACAAACAGCAGAGGACGCAGAGGACCCTGCGGTACGCCACTGGTAACTGGGATCCAGGCTGAATATTTGCCATCCACCACCACTCTCTGACTTCTATCGGTTAGCCAGTTCGTTATCCAACTGGCCAGATTTCCCACTATCCCATGCCTCCTTACTTTCTGCATAAGCCTACCATGGGGAACCTTATCAAATGCCTTACTAAAATCCATGAAATGAATGAAAATCGCTTATTGTCACAAGTAGGCTTCAAATGAAGTTACTGTGGAAAGCCCCTAGTCGCCACATTCCGGCACCTGTTTGGGGAGGCTGTTACGGGAATTGAACCGTGCTGCTGGCCTGGTCTGCTTTCAAAGCCAGCAATTTAGCCCTGTGCTAAACAGCCCCTATGTACACTACATCCATTGCTTTACCTTCATCCACATGTCTGGTCACCTCCTCAAAGAATTCAATAAGACTTGTAAGGCAAGACCTACCCCTCACAAATCCGTGCTGACTATCCCTAATCAAGCAGTGTCTTTCCAGATGCTCAGAAATCCTATCCGTCAGTACCCTTTCCATTACTTTGCCTACCACCGAAGTAAGACTAACTGGCCTGTAATTCACAGGGTTATCCCTATTCCCTTTTTTGAACAGGGGCACGACATTCTCCACTCTCCAATCCCCTGGTACCACCCCTGTTGACAGTGAGGACGAAAAGATCATTGCCAACGGCTCTGCAATTTCATCTCTTGCTTCCCATAGAATCCTTGGATATATCCCGTCAGGCCTGGGGGAATCGTCTATCCTCAAATTTTTCAAAATGCCCAACACATCTTCCTTCCGAACAAGTATTTCCTCGAGCTTACCAGTCTGTTTCACACTGTCCTCTCCAACAATATCGCCCCTCTCATTTGTAAATACAGAAGAAAAGTTCTCGTTCAAGACCTCTCCTATCTCGTCAGACTCAATACACAATCTCCCGCTACTGTCCTTGATCGGACCTACTCTCGCTCTAGTCATTCTCATATTTCTCACATATGTGTAAAAGGCCTTGGGGTTTTCCTTGATCCTACCCGCCAAAGATTGTTCATGCCCTCTCTTAGCTCTCCTAATCCCTTTCTTCAGTTCCCTCCTGGCTATCTTGTATCCCTCCAGTGCCCTGTCTGAACCTTGTTTCCTCAGCCTTACATAAGTCTCTTTCTTCCTCTTAACAAGACATTCAACCTCTCTTGTCAACCATGGTTCCCTCACTCGACCATCTCTTCCCTGCCTGACAGTGACATACATATCAAGGACACGTAGTACCTGTTCCTTGAACAAGTTCCACATTTCACTTGTGTCCTTCCCTGACAGCCTATGTTCCCAATTTATGCACTTCAATTCTTGTCTGACAACATCATATTTACCCTTCCCCCAATTGTAAACCTTGCCCTGTTGCACGCACCTATCTCTCTCCATTACTAAAGTGAAAGTCACAGAATTGTGGTCACTATCTCCAAAATGCTCCCCCACTAACAAATCTATCACTTGCCCTGGTTCATTACCAAGTACCAAATCCAATATGGCCTCCCCTCTGGTCAGACAATCTACAAACTCTGTGTTAGAAAAGCTTCCTGGACACACTGCACAAACACCACCCCATCCAAACTATTTGATCTAAAGAGTTTCCACTCAATATTTGGAAAGTTGAAGTCACCCATGACGACTACCCTGTGACTTCTGCACCTTTCCAAAATCTGTTTCCCAATCTGTTCCTCCACATCTCTGCTATTATTGGGAGGCCTGTAGGAAACGCCCAACAAGGTGACTGCTCCTGTCCTATTTCTGACTTCAACCCATACTACCTCAGTAGGCAGATACTCCTCGAACTGCCTTTCTGCAGCTGTTGCCCCACCCCCCCCCACCCCCCCTTTTACCACCCTCCCTAATCTTATTGAAACATCTATAACCAGGGACCTCCAACAACCATTTCTGCCCCTCTTCTATCCAAGTTTCCGTGATGGCCACCACATCGTAGTCCCAAGTACCGATCCATGCCTTAAGTTCACCCACCTTATTCCTGATGCTTCTTGCGTTGAAGTATACACACTTCAACCCATCTCCGTGCCTGCAAGTACTCTCCTTTGTCAGTGTTACCTTCCCCACTGCCTCACTACACGCTTTGACGTCCTGAACATCGGCTACCTCAGTTGCTGGACTACAAATCCGGTCCCCATTCCCCTGCCAAATTAGTTTAAACCCTCCCAAAGAGTACTAGAAAACCTCCCTCCCAAGATATTGGTGCCCCTCTGGTTCAGATGCAACCCGTCCTGCTTGTACAGGTCCCACCTTCCCCAGAATGCGCTCCAATTACCCAAATACCTGAAGCCCTCCCTCCTGCACCATTCTGCAGCCACATGTTCAACTGCACTCTCTCCCTATTCCTAGCCTCACTATCACGTGTCACCGGCAACAAACCAGAGATGACAACTCTGTCTGTCCTGGCTTTTAACTCCAGCCTAACTCCCTAAACTTGTTTATTACATCCACACCCCTTTTCCTACCTACGTCGTTGGTACCAATGTGCACCATGACTTCTGGCTGCTCCCCCTCCCCCTTAAGGATCCTGAATCTCCTATCTATTCCCCTAACCATTGAATCTCCTTTTTCTATTGCTTTTCTATTCTCCCCCCTTCCCTTCTGAGCCCCAGAGCCAGACTCCGTGCCAGAGACCTGGCCGCTAGTGCCTTCCCCCGGTAGGTCACCCCCCCAACAGCATCCAAAACGGTATACTTGTTTTGAAGGGGAACAGCCACGAGGGATCCCTGCACTGTCTGCCTGTTTGTTTTCTTTCCCCTGACTGTAACCCAGCTACTCTTGTCCTGTACCTTGGGTGTGGTTACCTCCCTGTAACTCTTCTCTATAACCCCCTCTGCCTCCCGGATGATCCGAAGTTCATCCAGCTCCAATTCCCTAACAGTCTCTGAGGAGGTGGAATTGGGTGCACTTCCCGCAGGTATAGTCAGCGGGGACACCGATGGTATCCCTCACCACCCACATCCTACAGGATGAGCATGCAACTGGCCTAGCCTCCATCCCCTCTTACCTTACAGAATATAACTGCCCTGTGAACCAACTGGACCTCCGCCCTCTGACTCTGCTCCCAGTCAGTTGCACTCTCTGTAAACTCCTGGCTCCCTTCTCGCTCTTTGCGGAAATGTAGGAAACGAAATGAAAGGAGCACCTTACTCCCTCCTCACCCAACTCCCTCAGTCACCAAACTCTCACTATAGCACTCAAATGCACCAAATTCAGCATTACCTCAGTCACCAAACTCTCACTATAGCGCTCAAATGCACCAAATTCAGCACTCCCTCAGTCACCAAACTCTCACTATCGCACTCAAATGTACCACATTCAGCACTCCCTCAGTCACCAAACTCTCACTATAGCACTCAAATGCACCACATTCAGCACTCCCTCAGTCACCAAACTCTCACTATAGCACTCAAATGCACCAAATTCAGCACTCCCTCAGTCACTAAACTCTCACTATAGCGCTCAAATGCACCAAATTCAGCACTCCGTGCAAACAAAGTCTGCACTGTAGGTGGATCACTTTTATACTGTGAATCTAGCCTCTGAAAACTGGCCTAATCCAATTAACTAATTAACAAGCTCCAGCTGCAAGTACCTACAAGTAGAACCTTTGTTTAAAGCTGATTGAAAATTCACCTTCTTCTAAACCAAACAGCAACTTTTAAGTTAATTAACTAAATAAAAGAAAGACTAGACTTTAGATAAAAATAAACCCTTATACTCCCTCAGTCACCAAACTCTCACTATAGCACTCAAATGCACCAAATTCAGCACTCAGTGCAAACAAACAGAGACCAGTGCTGAACGGCGCTCACCTAAGGCAAAGGGGATGAATCCCAAAGCCTCGGGTACCTCTGGAATCTGCACATTATAGTGAGACTAACTGTCTCGCTCTGATATGCAGATTTGCCAAAAAGTGATCCCACCCACAATGGGCGGGATTTACATCACCAGGTCTTGGGCGATCGCTTTGGATCTCATGGGGCGTTGCGTGCGGGGTAGATCCCGGGAGCAGTGTCTCCCACATTTTATTGGTCACGCTGTACCGCGTCGAGCTGCTTTGCTGGCGCAGCCTGGCCATTGGATCGCGGCCATAGTGTGAAATGACATTTTTTATTCAATTTAGATAATATTGCAATATAGTTATTATTTCAACAATTTTAGAGATTTGAACAAGATTAAATTGCGAGTGCAATTGAATTAGCAATAAAGGATAGATGTTGCAAAATATAACTTTTAGCCAGAAGTTGACAAATCAAATTGCGTGCGGGGCGGCGTGGCACGATTCGCACGGCGCCCCGGCGATTCTCCCACCCGGCGTGGGGGTTGGGGGGGGGGCGGGAATAGTGCCTGTAGAAAGTGGGAGATATTTCCACTGTGGGGTGAGGGAATGAAAGATGAGTCATAACCACAGAAACCGAGGGTAAAGAGTGCTAATGGCAATCCCCGGAGAGAATAAAAGGTGTGAAAGGCCAAACAGCAGAGAAACTAACATCAGAGTGTAAACTGTGACAGATGTAGGGGGGGAGGGGGAAGTAAAGGGGAGAAAAGGTAAGGAGAGGGGGGATAAGATGGGGGGGGGGGGAATATAAAGGCAAGAAATAAAATGTTGAAGACAAATGAAATGAAGACAAAGGGGCCGAGATGGGGTAGAGTTAATCATCTAAAGCTGTTGAATTCGATGTTGAGACTGGAAGGCTGTAGAGTGCCTAACTGGAAGGTGAGGTGCTGTTCCTCCAGTTTGTGTTGAGCTTCACTGGAACATTGCAGCAGGCCAAGGACAGACATGTGGGCATGGGAGCAGGGTCTTGTGTTAAAATGGCAAGCAACGGGAAGGTCAGGGTCCTGAATGCGCACAGACCGAAGGTGCTCAGCAAAGCGATCACCCAGTGATCTGCGTTTGGCCTATCCGATATAGAGGAGACCACATTGAGAGCAGCGAATGCAGTAAACCAAATTGAATGAGGTGCAAGTGAAACGCTGCTTAACCTGGAATGATTGTATTGGGCCGTGGATGTTAAGCATGTAAGAGGTAAAGGGGCAGGTGTTACACCGTCTGTGATTGCATGGGAAGGTGCCATGGGAGAGGTGTTGGGTATGGTGGAGGAGTGGATTAGATTATCTCGGAGGGAACAGTCTCTGTGGAATGCTGACAGAGGGAGTGAAGGGAAGATGTGTTTGGTGGTGGCAGCACGCTGGAGTTGGCGAAAATGGCAGAGGATTATGCTTTGCACACGGAGGCTGGTGGGCTGAAATGTGAGAACAATGTGTCTCACTAACTTGATAGAGTTTTTCGAGGAGGTCACTAAGATGATTGATGCAGGTAGGGCAGTAGATGTTGTCTATATGGACTTCAGTAAGGCCTTTGACAAGGTCCCTCATGGTAGACAAGTACAAAAGGTGAAGTCACACGGGATCAGGGGTGAGCTGGCAAGGTGGATACAGAACTGGCTAGGCCATAGAAGGCAGAGAGTAGCAATGGAGGGATGCTTTTCTAATTGGAGGGCTGTGACCAGTGGTGTTCCACAGGGATCAGTGCTGGGATCTTTGCTCTTTGTAGTATATATAAATGATTTGGAGGAAAATGTAACTGGTCTGATTAGTAAGTTTGCAGACGACACAAAGGTTGGTGGAATTGCGGATAGCGATGAGGACTGTCGGAGGATACAGCAGGATTTAGATTGTCTGGAGACTTGGGCGGAGAGATGGCAGATGGAGTTTAATCCGGACAAATGTGAGGTAATGCATTTTGGAAGGTCTAATGCAGGTAGGGAATATACAGTGAATGGTAGAACCCTCAAGAGTATTGAAAGTCAAAGAGATCTAGGAGTACAGGTCCACAGGTCATTGAAAGGGGCAACACAGGTGGAGAAGGTAGTCAAGAAGGCATACGGCATGCTTGCCTTCATTGGCCGGGGCATTGAGTATAAGAATTGGCAAGTCATGTTGCAGCTGTATAGAACCTTAGTTAGGCCACACTTGGGAGTATAGTGTTCAATTCTGGTCGCCACACTACCAGAAGGATGTGGAGGCTTTAGAGAGGGTGCAGAAGAGATTTACCAGAATGTTGCCTGGTATGGAGGGCATTAGCTATGAGGAGCGGTTGAATAAACTCGGTTTGTTCTCACTGGAACGAAGGAGGTTGAGGGGAGACCTGATAGAGGTATACAAAATTATGAGGGGCATAGACAGAGTGGATAGTCAGAGGCTTTTCCCCAGGGTAGAGGGGTCAATTACTAGGGGGCATAGGTTTAAGGTGAGAGGGGCAAGGTTTAGAGTAGATGTACGAGGCAAGTTTTTTACGCAGAGGGTAGTGGGTGCCTGGAACTCTCTACCGGAGGAGGTAGTGGAAGCAGGGACGATAGGGACATTTAAGGGGCATCTTGACAAATATATGAATAGGATGGGAATAGAAGGATACGGACCCAGGAAGTGTAGAAGATTGTAGTTTAGTCAGGCAGCATGGTCGGCACTGGCTTGGAGGGCCGAAGGGCCTGTTCCTGTGCTGTACATTTATTTGTCCTTTAACAAGGGGGACTCTATCCCCATAATATATATATTATATATACTTACATATATTTAGACTTACATCCACAGTTTCTCCCTACCTCTAACTTCTCAATACCAGTTGCCAATTTCTGTGATGAACAGGATGCCCTTCTGAACAGGAATATAAAATCAAGGGTGATAATGAGATTGCTAAACTATTCTTGTGGGTCTCCTAGCAGCTGACTGAACTTTGAAAGCAGATTCCCCGCTCACCTTCCAGTGTTTCCTTGTTATAATGGGAAAACTAAATCTTCTTGCCTCATTTCTTCCCTGTCCCCATGTCCCATAATATGTTGTAGAACAACACATCTGACTATATGACCTGTATATTTTCTAGTGTGCAAATGTGTTGCCTTCTTATTTTTCATTGTAGAACTCTCCTACTTGAAGGAAACCCATTTCATAATCCAAGAGCAGCTATTTTGGCCAGAGGAACAACTGCAGTACTGGAATATCTTAGAAACCGCATTCCTACATAAATCTGTGCCTGGGAGAAGGAGGATTACTTTTCTGAAGATGTGGAAACTGTTTAAAGGTTTTGGAAGCTTTGAAAGGAAACTTAGCTTGTTCCATTGTATTAAAAATAGTTCTGTATTTTCTAGACTTTTCTATGTTAACAGATTTAAAGCTGACTTAATTGTCTGATTTCAGTGTGGGTAAATATAATGTACATGATTTAACAAAATAAGAAATTATTGTCTGGGTATCAACTTTCATTGGACATGGGTAAAGGCCCTCAATCGGCACTTCTACATTGCATGCCAAAATCATAAGTGTACTTCACTGCACCACGATTGAATCATTTTAATGTAGCACGTTACTAATCATTTTATGCCTGAATTGAACTATTAATAACTTTTTTCTGTAACTATCAAGGCAGAAGCGCTTCTAATTATTTTGTAAGCTGAACTCCTGGAGTATATTAAATCACATTATTACATAAATCTGTGGCTGGAGCTTACCAGTTTTATTGTTCCAAATATTTGTGTGATTCAGTTTTTTTTTCTGCATTCTGCCAGTCATGGATGTTTCACTTTGTTATTGTTTCAATCTACATGCCTCATTGTACTGTTGGGTGGTTACCCCTTGAAATGTATAAAAATCTATGTTTATCAAGGGTTTGAGCTAGGCGTGTTTCTATAAATGGAAAATCCATTCGGAAAGATTGTTAAACCATTTGTGACATATGTGCACAAACATTCCAGCCAATGGTGCTCTTGACCTTTCTGTGAACACATTTCAGTTTTTACTTTTAAAAATAAATGAACAGATATGACTTGATCTACATTGCAGTTTGTTTTGTACTGAATATGCCTGTACTTTTCTGCCTCCCAACTGGTGACAGTAATGTTATTATCTCTGAGGCATTTAGACCAGAAACACTCAGAATCTATGTTGAGTTTGGTGATCTGTGCAAGGTTGGCAGTAGAGATGCAATAGTTGATTGCACTGCCCCAGTTTAGGAAAATCAGGCTTTCTGCTTCTGATTATCCAATTGAGTCTCACTAGAACTACATATAGGTGTGTGAATATAAGTTTAGCTGTGATGACTAGCCTCGGACATAAATACTAAAGGGAGATCGACAGTCAGTAAGGGAGTCATTGGGTGGAATAATACTGTAATATTTTCCTGAAGTTGGGACCAAAACACGTCCAACCTCTGCAGGTGTTGCCAGCTGCCTTCCTGTGAAATTCTTACCAGAGGCAGCTAATTAAGAGGCCTGAAGATAAATGGAGCGACCCTCTGAAGATGTTTGAAATGTTGCAAGTTATTTGTGACCTCAGCTGCCAGGCCTGTGCAGCTCTCATCCTGTGGCAAAAGCACCCCTGATGAAGAAAGATAGTAAAGTTTCCACAGTCCTAAATAACCATAGGCTGCTTTCCCCTTTGAGGGGGAGAGCTGACTGGTGGCGATTGAACCTGAGGATCACCACATCTCAGGTGAGGAGCAAGGCTGAGAAGGAAGGCCTTCATGAATAACCTCAGCCAGGGAGGGAATTTCACTCACCCTGTTGGCCTCGCTCTGCATCGCGAACCAGCTGTCCAGCCAACTCAGCTAAAATAACAAAAGCCTTGCTGGCCCTGAGGCTTGCCACTAGAGGCCTCTTCCAGGGACCTGCTGGGTTTTGCACACAGCATGAGGCATATCCGTTGTCAGTAAGATCCCGGCCATATCCCCCAGGTGACCAGCTAATTGACTACTAGTTGCGTAGCCACTTCTATTGATCACTCATGTCTGGCAAAGGCAAGAATCCAGTACTCCATTTTCAAAATCTCCCCCAAAGATCCACTAGCTACTAAATCTACCTCTGTGCGGCTGATAGGGCTTCACCCTATTTCTTAAGGGGAGGAAAGATTGGAAGGAGAAAAATATTTTTCTAATTTGAAACGTAGTCTTACAGAAAGATTAACTTGTATGAAAGTCTGGATAAAGATAAATTATCTTATTTTAAAATTTGATATAAAATATTCCAATGTGTACCTGCTGTTTTTCACTATGAAATTCAATGCTGTTCTACTGAAACTATTTAACTTTGGGCTAAAAGGTTCAATCTCCAGTCTAGCCATAGTAATTCAAGGAAGTAGATTGTGGCCAGAATTCTCCGGTCGTTTGCTGGTGGTGGGATTCTCTAGTCCCGCTCGCAACGCGCCTCCGCCTGCAGGTTTCTGAACAACGTGGGGTGGCTTCAATGGAAAATCCCATTGACAGCGGCGGGAACATAGAATCCAGCTGCTTCCCGCTGCTGAGAAACATGCGGCTGGGAGGCCAGAGAATCTTGTCTGGTATGTCTGACGGGGAGAGGGCTGCCGAGGTCCACTGAACCATATTCTAGCAAGAGTTGCAAACATTAAATTTTTGTTCTTATGGAAAGTTATCAATTCTGATGTGATTTGACAATGAACAAAAATCACTATTAGCTGCTCCAGAAAAACAAATCATTATCACAGTTTTATATTTTGACAACAGCATTAATACATTAAGAATTAATTAATTCAACCTAAAAATTGGGAGTTAAAAAACTATGAAATTCAGTAATGAGACTTATGCAACACAGCGCTGGCATGATAAATCCATTTAGCAAGAGATATTTACAAGTGTGTGACAATTTAAATTAACATTTGTTCATTAAAGAGACTTCATACATTATTCAAACACTTTTTTTAATACAGAAAAAATCCCAGAATTTCAAAGCCGAAAAATAGCTCTGTTATACTTTGCACCCACATTGGAATGAGTGGCTTGATTTCTTTTAATCTCTGGTAAAATTTCTTCAAATATATACATACAGAATCTGCAAAATGCATTCTGAACACAATATACACTGTACCAATAAAATAGTGTCAATACATAAATAAAATTGGAAGGATTAGACTTGCATGTGCATTTCAACAAACAAGTTTGTCAACTTCACTATAGTCTGTGAAACTAAAAACTGTAAAATCTTGTAAAGTTTTTTTTCTTTTTTTGCACATAAAGCAGCTTTCAAGTCCAATAAAATATTTTTGACTGCAGAAGCAGATGTTTACATTCACAATCTAAATGATTAAAATTTATTTAAATGTCATTGACAGTTATTTACAAAATACTGCAGTTAGAGACTAAATGTTACCATGATTTTTTTCTCAGTTATGAATTTTGACACATACAAAAGAGTGACAGTTTTTCTTGTACATCAACAAAGCTGCATTTACATAAGGGTTCACTTTCACAATGCAACCTGTTCTGTAATACCTGATCTAGTACTAATCATGATGTAGCCTATGGGTCTTTTGCCCCCTATGTGCCTTCCTTCTATCCATGATACACAACAGATATGCTGCCTCATGCACTTTAGGTACTCCATTCATGACCTACCCACCTATGGGATGTTGACTGAGCTAGAATTCAGTACTGCTCCCTTCCCTAACCACCTTACTCCCCATGAAGAACCTGCTATTTGCAGGCAGTCTTAACACAGCTTCCAAAAGGCAAGTTTAAAAAACCTACTTCTATGTAATTTTTGCCCACTCTTCCTGTGTCATCCTTCAATGACCAATCATGACATGATTGAAATTTTGAGTCCAGCACATGAGTCATGGGCACAGATCATGTCCCCTTACATTACTCAAAATAGCCTCTAAGCAAGATATTGGTGGGAATTTTGATTTTCAATTAGAAGTTGGTGAAAGTTTCATTACAGTATTAAAACAGTAAGGAAGAAATCTATACCAGAAAAAAATAGGGCAAGTAAATTAACAAAATACTGTCTGCCACAGAGCTCTGTACAGCAGAAATAATTGAGATGCTTCAAATCCTACTCCGCAAAGTGTCTGCGGATTTTATCCAGGTGCTCTGGTTTCCTCCCACAGTCCAAAGATATGCAGGTTAGGTGAATTGGCCATGCCAAATTGCTCCTTATTGTCCAAAGGATTAGGTGGGGTTACATCGATAGGATGATAAGTGGGCTTAGGTTGGGTGCTCTTTTGGAGGGTCGGTGTAGACTCTGTGAGCCGAATGGTCTCCTTTTACACAGTAGGGCTTCTATGACAATTTTAACCTTAAGTGCATTCTGGTGGCAAGGGTTATATTGCTGATGTAATTTTTTTTGTTGGTTAATAAGTAATTGTATTTGCAGCGTATATCCATAAGGGCAATAAATTGTATCAACTATTGATGTACAGTTACAAGCAGTTTCCAATTGTAGACTCAAAATCGAGGTAGTAGACGCAAGCCCATTATATCTTAAATTAACAAAAGCAAAACAAAACGCTGTCAATAATTGTTTTATTAGAAACTGTGTAGGTGGGTACTGAATAAAAAAGATGTTCCAATGTAAATTAATCACCATGCAGTAATGACAGAAATCGAACTGCAGGAACCTCACACACTGAAGGCTATATTATGCACTTGGTTTAGTTTGTGAAAAACTAAACATTACTGCATTTAATTCTTAACCATAGGGAATGATTTATTTTCATCCTTTAACAAACAAATTTTAACCCATCTCAACACTGGCATACCACCCCCCAATTTTATTTTTATTTGCCCAGGCACTCCCAGGTTACAAGTCTTCTGGCTCATTGATGAATTACCTAGTTGCCAAAACGCAGAACGGGAGCAAGATTAAAGAAGAAAGTTAAATATTTAATTCATATAAATCTTGCAATTTATATAGAGCCTTTCATGTCCTTAGTATCCCCAAAACACTTTACAACCAATGTATGTTTGAAGTGTAGTCACTGTTGCAGCGTAGGATGGGTGGTAACAAATTTGTACACAGCAGGCCCATGCAGCAATGTGATAATGTGTTTTAGTGATGTTGCTTGAAGGATAAATATTGACCAAGGCACTGGGGATAACCCCCACTATTCTTCAGAATTTTTTACATCCACCTCAAAGTGCAGGTGGAGCATCAGTTTAACAGCGCCTCCAACAGTGTCAGGCAAGGGCTGAACTGGATTGACAGCCTGACTTTATGCTCAATTTGCCAGAGTGGGATGCAGACTCAGGAGATAAGATTGCTATCAACTGAGCCATAGTGCCAGCCAAATCTTTTGGGATAGGAATGGTTTAATAAATGGTTACGCTTAAGTTTTAAAATGATAAAGTGAGGACAGATAGAGAATGTGGGACAATAGTGCCAATAAGGAAAAAATATAAATGTTTTAATTGAGTTACTTATTTAGTATTTGAATTGCATGCTTAGTATAAAAGTAATTGATGTTTGAGTATCTTTATTACCATAATAGTGATCATTTCAACTCAATATATAAGTTGAAAATTTACCAAACCAGTCACCCATGGCAACAAGAGCTTCTGAAAAGGGTTAATTTTGAGTATTTGTTTTGCAACACATTTTTTGCCTATTCTAACTGGCTATACACGCTGCATATTCTATTTAATGGATTATAAATTGAATAATTTACTTTGGGAATACATGATAAATACACTCAATAAACTTGCCCAGTTTCTTTTCACTGATCTAATCTTATCTGTTTGGAGGAGTTGTTTTAAAATAATTATTTCTCTTTTTTATAAAATTGTACATTTATTATTAAATCTCAGGTACTGCAATATAAACTGGCACTGGTCAGAAAATCTAATTAGAGTTTCAATTATATCTTGAGCTGTTAAGCTCTGTGAAATGTGTTGATCATCCAAGTTTAATCCCTTTGAGCATTGACTCAACTAAGTCATCTGCTAGCATTAGAACATTATTTATATAATTAAGTAATACAGCAGAGAGGAGACACATAATATCAAAAACATATTTTCCAAAAGTTTTTAAAAATCAAAACAGCTTAAGATCTTTTTTAATAAAATGGAAAATGACACTCCAACTCTCAAAGCACAATGAATTCTCCCATAATTGTAAACCAAAGGAATATTCACCAAACCAGAACGTGTTAGCAAAGAGTTTTTAAGTAAAATGAAAGAGTATGGTTGCGATATTTATAGTAATATGCTTGAGGCACAATATGAAGCTTACATTTGGCGGCAATGTTAGTTATATGTATCCTTACAAAGCACACTCAATTATTGCCTGTTCCTGCTTAAAGAGCCAAGAATGATCCCAGTAAACTCTTGTTTGTGGGCTGTATCATTTATATATCTGTTGACTGTTCAAAATCTAACTTCATGCAATGAGGCAAACTTGAGACTTGGCATAGCTCACTTTCTTCCCTGAACGCATACAGATCTCATTAGATGGCAGTTTTGGGTTCAGGGCAAGCTTTTGTTTATGTTACATTTATAGTGAAAACCCACAAAAGGTACATTTTCAGTTCTGGTGCTGGGCTGTGCATCTGTTGATGTATGGGTACAGGGACAGGAGAAGAAAGGGGGTGAACTTTTAATTATACTATTGACAGGATATGGTGCCAAATCTGACCATTGTGGTAAATACATGACTTAAAATCAATTCTTTCTCATAAATATTATACGGGAGGAATGTTTAAAGGGATAAATATTTGTTGAGAACTCTTAATTGTTTCCTCATCAGCATGTATTAATAAGATGTTCTTGCATTTTATATTTATCAGTTACTTTTGAAAAAGACAATGACATAGAAGTTAACAGAAATTCTGTTCTCCTCTGTCCTGACTTCCCTTCTGCTTTAGGTATTTTGTATAAAGGAAGGCATAGAAAAGCCAGGAGGACACCTCTTTGCCTTATTTTGTAGATGGGTAGGTGTACAAGCATCGTGGAATTCCTATCTTAGTCGTTTTTGATTGCTTTTCATGGAACAGATAACATCATTTGTTGAACCCTCCTCTGTGTCCAAATTCTTTTAAGATATTAATTGATAAGAAAATAGCTTTAAATTTCTCAGTACACAATTCACTGCATTTGTTGATGTATTTTTGCTTTTTACAAAAAAGAGGCATATACAAGATTGAGGCAGTGTTTAATGGTGGTGCAATATCTAACGAGCATGTGTGCTTTGGGTGCTCAGGTACCTAACAAAAAACCCACTCTGAGAATGAATGATATATATTATAATTATTAATAATATTATAATATATAGCTAAGTGTTTGCACCAAATGACCTGCCATTTCACAGCCTCTAGCTGACAGGATGTAAAGTCACCACATAAACATCAATCTCATAAATGATAAATTTGTGAAGATAAAATACTAAACATTTTAATACTGGTAGGTAAGTATGATAAGTTTGGCACAAGTGTTGCCATTGGTCCAGCAATTGGCAAAAAAATGGAAAGAAATTGCCTGGCTTTCCTCACAGGAAGCTGCAGTGAAGAGTTTTAATCTTAAGTTAAACATTTTACTACTGAAAAAAAATCAGTCAAGTTCTAGGTTGGAATCTCGCGTTGGATTATCAGATCCACTGTATTCTGGAAACTCTTAAGAAGTGAGACGGCTTTTTCATGTTCCATGTGTATAAAGTTGTGTCCATTTGCCTACAACAAAGAAAAACACATATCTTTATAAAAAATAACTACAATGAATATCCATGATCTTTATGGTGTTTTCAGTGACCGTGAAAATATGTGATGCTAGCTGGGCGTTACAGCACAAGTTAGATGCAACAAAAAACTCCTCCAATTTTTATCACAACCGCTTGCCCTTTTAATTTTAAAGATATATTCTCCAGTGTAATAGATTGACATTTTCTATACCAATCACTGTTGTAGCCTCCTGATGTTAATTTGCCACGTCGGGATATTTTTGTGGTGCTGGCCCACAGAAGCTGGATTAAAGTTCTCCAAACTAATTTTACATAGGCCTCTTAAAATTACTCTATCATTCTGGGCAGTATCAGGTCATTGACGTGAAAACCATGTGCCACTCAATCCTCATTATGAGGTACATTTAGGCCAGAACTTTCCGGCCCCACACCGGCGGGGTCTTCCGGTTTCGCTGATGGCACACCCCTACCCCGAATTTTCTGACAGCAAGGGGTTCGTTCAACGGGAAACCCCATTGACAACAGCGGAACCAGAAGATCCCGCCACCAGCCAATAGTGCCACTGTAAAACATGCGGTGGGTGGCATGGATCTTTGATTTTTCCATATTTTCTGAATTTTTTGGATAGAGGAAGATTAAGAAATTAGGATATCACAAATGTGTACATCCCCAAAAGAATTGATTTCTTAAATATTTACAGTGGCTCTGCCCTTAAATTAATTCCCAAGATATAAGCAATACTGCCAAATTGTAGTATTTATTTGCCATCTCTAGTTGCCTTTCAGAAGGTGATGGTGATCTTCCTTCTTGAACCACTGCAGTCTATGTCCTAAAGATAGTCCTACTGTTAGGTAGGGAGTGATAGGATTTTAAACCAATGATGATGAAGGAATGCCGATATAAGTTGGCATGGTGTAACAGGAGGGACTTTGAGGTCTTCCAATGCACCTGCTACACTTGTCCTTTTAGGGTGGTGGATGTTGTGTGTTTGGGAAGTGCTAACCTCCTACAGCAATGTCCTGGATCTGAGATTATTGGTCTCCCAACAATGTTTGTGCCAAATATGATTTTGATCAGGGAGAGTTTTCCCCAGATCCCCATTGATTTAAGTATGATTCGGCACCTGGGTGACATACTTGGTCAAATGCTTTTTCATTCTTTCGTGGGATATGAGCATCATTGACAAGGCCAGTATTTGTTGCCCAACCTTAATTCTTGAGTTGAGTGGCTGACCAGGACATTTAAGAGGGCAGTTAAGGTTCAACGACATGGTGTGGGTCTGGAGTCACACGTAGGCCACACCAGGTAAGGATAGCATATTTCTACTTGGAAATCATTATTTAAGCTAGCTTTATAATTGCAGAATTATTAATTGAATTCAAATTTCACTAGCTGCCATGTATAATTGAACCTATGTACCCACAGCATGGCCCTCTGGATTACTAGTCCACTGATAGAACCACTACGCCACTGACTTCCCTAATGTGCTACCTAGATAACTTGGCCAGTTACTCTTGCATATCTCTCTCTCTCCAAGTGCCATGCTCTAGTAGTAAATTGGCGACAATGGATTGCCATGGAGTGATTTATGATTACACTTGGTAAAGTATTATAATGGTTTGCAGGTTCTGGTTGACCACTGTACCCTCTCAATGTTACTGCCTGCCATAGATGAAATGCAGGTTTGGCAATCAACCAGTTTGGCCATATAGGAATGCACCTTCCATGGCCAGTAAGTCATGACGTGAGACTTGAACCCAGAGTTTCAAGTTCAGAGGTAGGGATGCTACCACTTTGCCACAAGACCAGCCCACCTTGGGGCAAAGTGAACCTAACTTTGTAAAGTGGACTCATCAAGTAAAAGAAAAGACTCTGGGAAAATTGTCAAATCTTACTGCATATTTTGAATTACAGGCAGTTGCAAAGTAAATGCAGCAGATATTTTGCAAACAAGTTCCCGCAAACAGTAATAGTATTATTCATTATTTAATCTACTTTTTCCAGTGCTGTTAAAGGAAGAAATATTGATCAGGAGGCTATTCTTCAACTAATATCCACCTGAAGAGGCAGATGAGACCTTGATTCCACAAGAAAGATCAGGCATATTGTATAGTTGCATTGCTTCGAATTTTCAAAAACACTTTCTTCTGTGCTTCTATGTCAGCTTTATAGTTTGGAGACTAAAACTACGTACAATACTCATTCGGAGCACCCTGACCAGGTACTTTGCAAGTTTTAACGTAACTTCACTGCTTTTTAATTCTATGCCTCTAGAAATAATTTTGTGTTTTGTTAGCAATTTGCATTACTTTTCTGACCTGCAATGCTGGTTTTAATGATTTGTTCACCTGTACCCCAACATTCCTTTGCTCTTCGACCCCATTCAGTGTTTTTCAATTTTCTAAGGTGTAGATAATGTTTCTTACCAAAGTGCATCTCCACACATTTACCTATGTTAAAGTTCATTTGTCCATCCTGAAAATGTTCAATGTCTTCTTATATTATGTTACATTCCAGCACTGATCCTTGTGAAACAGCATTTTCTACCGCCATCCAACCTGAACAATTCTACTATCAGCGGTCTTTTTTTTTGTAATTTTAGCCATTAAACTATTTGTCCTCTTGACTCCACATGGCCCAATTTTGTAATGAGCCTACTGTGTAGACCTAATCTTCAATCTGTTTGAAATGTTTCCAAGGTAATGAAAATACACCTTCAAAGTTGGGTGATATCATGGGTCAGCAGATATTCTTTCTCACTTGGTGTCTGGGTTTGACAGGATGGAATAAATGTCATCTTTCTGTAGCAGTTGTGACTGGCATCAGCCCACGCCATTAAATTAGTAATCATATTCCCAGTGGAATTTCTAAACTATTCAGTTCACCTTAAGGATCTTGTCTCCAGGCTGTAATAGATTTGATGCTGGTCCATCAGGTTGCACTCTAGTGACAAAGATACCCTGTTGAAACAAGAGTGAGAGTTATGGATTGACTTCATTATGAATTAAAGTGAATTGCAATGTATACGTCTATTATTTTGTTTTTATTTCCTATTTCGTAAATCTGTAGTATTTAATTATCATATCCTTTACATAGAAGGGAGGTTGGCTAGTGTGGGAAATTAAAAATGTTAATCTGGTTTAGTAGAGCTGTTCATTTGAGTTGAAGGGATCTGAAAGGAGCTTTATCCTCCATCTGACCTTTAGATTGCTTAGCACTTGCACTATGTGTCCAAAATAGAATGTTCCAATCTCCTGCACTGATTTCTCAAGTGGTTGCGCAAAAGATTCTCAAAAATAAAAAATTTGTAGAGAAATACACAAAACCAAAAATTGTTTTAAAAAACATTTGGAATAAACAACATTATGCTTTTGTGTAAGAGTAAATAGAAGTCCCTTGGATGTTAGCTCCATTTGATAAAATAATACTTTTAATAATATTTTAGCTAAAATATTAACAGTTTGGTGAACTCTGTTATGATACTTTTGAACTGAATCCTAGAGCAGTATATAAAGCAGGTGCTTCCAAGTATTTACCATGACCAGTAATTAAACAAGAATTAGTACAAGAAAATCAATGTGGAATTTAACCCCTGATGCATTTCTAGCTTTTCTTGCCAGTCAGAAACTGTAGCATATCATCCTCTGTCCATAAATTCACACAACAGAACTTGCAGTCATAACGCTAATGAAAATTCACTAGAATGCAAATAAGTGCTTCCCCTCGCTTAGATTTGTAAATATGCAGAAAAAGCTCCCATTAAAATTAACAATGCTGCATTGATTACCTCCCTTAAAAATAACTGGTTATAAAACAGGCTGAAGATCATAAGGATAAATATAGACGGAAAGCTATTTAGGATTGTGAACACAAAGCAATGTGGGCAAGTAATAAGCAGAAAGGTTCATTATCTTCAGATAGCTATTTAGATAATTGCTTAAAGTCTGAGTTACATGAGATGGATTCTAATGTAGATAAATATAGGGTAATATATCCAGGTAACAGGAATCATTATTTCTGTTAATTAATGTAGAAGTGAACATAATTCAAGTCTTTAAGATAAACATATTGACAAAGTTGGAATAAACTTTTTATGTGAAGATATGAGCACATAAGTATAAATTTAAAAAAAATATCAAACAAGGTTACAAAAGAAAATAACTCTTCATGAGAAGATAGGCAAATTTGGTTAATTCACACTTTTAAAAGGAAACCAGCTTGGAGTTTGCTGAGAAGGATTTTGAGAAGAATATGGTTATTTTTTTTCAGGGTTGTTTTAGAAAGGAACATAATAGTTCTTAATAAAAGCTTTGACAAAGTGTCACCTGGACTCGAAATGTTAGCTCTTTTCTCTCCCGACAGATGCTGCCAGAGCTGCTGGGATTTTCCAGCATTTTCTCTTTGATAATAGTTCTGAAAATTGATAATTGTTGATGGTGGTGAAGAGGAGAGTAGTCGACTTCCGATTGCGGCTATGCGGAGCTAAGCCGCACGATTCGCGAACACGGACTTTCGGGCTCGATAGAAGAGCCCCAACGGAATTTTTTTACAGCCAACCTGTGGGGAAGAGAGGAGAGAGGTCCACTACTAACTTGTATGGACCGGACCCGCAGCGAAACGGCCAAAAAAGTGGCATTGGAGCAGCGGGAGAAGAGAGGGAAAACAAGCAAAATGGCGGAGGCCGGGGACAAAGAGGAGATGCAGGAATTCATCAAGCGCTGCTTCGAGGAGCTGCGTAAGGAGATGGTGGCGCCTATGTTGGCAATAATTGAAGGACTTGGGGCAACCCAGAAAGCCCACGAGGTGAAGATCCAGGAGATCCAGGAAAAAGTGAGTGAGAATGAGGACGAGCTCTTGGGCCTGGCGGTGAAAGTGGAGCGGCACAAGACGTGGGCGGGAAGACTCGAAGACCTGGAGAACAGGTCGAGGAGAAATAATCTGAGGATCCTGGGTCTCCCAGAAGGAGTGGAGCGGGCCGACGCCGCGGCATATGCGGGCACAATGATCGGGGCGCTGATGGGCGCGGAGGCCGCCCCCGGGGTTGCTGGTGCTGGAAGGGGCGCACCGGGTCCTGGCGAGGAAGCCCAAGGCAAATGAGCCGCCAAGGGCGATGGTGGTGAGATTTCACCGGTTTACGGACAGAGATAGGGTCCTGAAATGGGCCAAGAAGGAGCGGAGCAGCAAGTGGGACAATGCTGAGATCAGAATATACCCGGACTGGAGCACGGAGGTCGCTAAGCGGAGAGCGGGTTTCAACCGGGCCAAAGCGGTGCTGCATCGGAAAGGAGTGAAATTTGGAATGTTGCAGCCAGCGCGACTGTGGGTTACACATAATGGCCAACACCACTACTTCGAAACACCCAAAGAGGCGTGGACCTTTCTACTAACTGAAAAGTTGGACTCTAATTGAGGGTTTGTGAGGGTGGAGGGTGTTTGAGGGTTGAAGTATGATGGTTGTTGTATATAGGGGGGCAATCACACGCAGGGAATGTTATATGGGCTGGGGGAGAGAGACAAGTCCGCAACAGGAGCAGGCTTTGGAAAGCGTGGGGTCTTTTTCCCGCGCGCGGGAAGAAAGGCGGGAAGGGGAACGAAGGAACGTATATTGATGGGGAGACTCCCACACTGGATGGGGGGTCAAAGGGATGGCGGGGGAAGCCGGGGTCAGCAGGTGTCAGCTGATTTACGGGAGTGATATGGGGGGAGCAAAAAAGCTAGACAGGGATCTAGTGGGGGCGAGGGGAGAGGGGGAAGGGGAGGGGGGGAAAGGGATGCTGCTGTAATGGCCGAAAGGGAATGGGACACAGAAGAGGTGGTCGGGACGGAGGTCCCCCGGCTGGGGGACTGGAGGGTGAGGGAGACGTGAACACGGGATTGGCCCAGAAAAGGAGATGGCTTGTCGGCGGGGGGGAGGGGTGGTGAGAGCCGCTCCAATCCAGCTGATAACGTGGAACGTGAGGGGCCTGAATGGGCCGGTGAAGAGGGCTCAAGTGTTCGCGCACTTGAAGGGACTGAAGGCAGATGTGGCTATGCTCCAAGAGACACACCTGAAGGTGGCGGACCAGGTCAGGTTAAGAAGGGGATGGGTAGGACAGGTATTTCACTCGGGACTGGACGCGAAAAATAGAGGGGTGGCAATTCTGGTGGGAAAACATGTGTCATTTGAGGCAAAGACTATCGTAGTGGATAATGGAGGGACATACGTGATGGTGAGTGGTAGGTTGCAAGGGACGTGGGTGGTGTTGGTAAATGTATACGCCCCGAACTGGGATGATGCTGGATTCATGAAGTGCATGTTGGGGCGCATTCCGGACCTGGAGGTAGGAGGACTGATAATGGGAGGGGACTTCAATACAGTGCTGGATTCAGCACTAGACCGCTCCAGATCAAGGACGGGAAAGAGGCCGGCAGCGGCCAAGGTGCTCAGGGGGTTTATGGATCAGATGGGGGGAGTGGACCCATGGAGGTTTGCAAGACCGCAGGCCAGGGAATTTTCTTTCTTTTCCCACGTGCACAAGGCCTACTCCCGGATAGATTTCTTTGTTCTGGGCAGGCGCTCATCCCGAGGGTGGAGGGGACGGAGTATTCGGCCATAGCCGTTTCGGACCATGCCCCGCACTGGGTGGAAATGGGGCTGGGAGAGGAGAGGGACCAACGCCCGCTGTGGCGGCTGGACGTGGGACTGCTGGCAGATGAGGTGGTGTGTGGGAAGGTGAGGGGGTGTATCGAAAGGTACTTGGAGGCCAACAACAATGGGGAGGTGCGAGTGGGGGTGGTATGGGAGGCGTTGAAGGCGGTGATCAGGGGAGAGCTAATCTCCATCAGGGCTCATAGGGAGAAGACAGAGGGCATGGAAATGGAGAGGTTAGTGGGGGAGATTTTGCGAGTGGACAGGAGATACGCAGAGGCCCCGGAGGAAAGATTATTTGGGGAAAGGCGACGGCTCCAGACGGAGTTTGACCTGTTGACCACGGTGAAGGCGGAGGCACAGTGGAGGAAGGCGCAGGGGGCGACCTACGAGTACGGGGAAAAGGCCAGTCGGATGCTGGCACACCAGCTCCGTAAGAGGACGGCAGCGAGGGAAATAGGGGGAATCAAAGATGGAGGGGGAGCCACGGTTCAGAGTGCAACGAAAATAAACAAGGTATTCAAGGCCTTCTATGAAGAGCTGTACAGATCCCAGCCCCCAGGGGGGGAAGAGGGGATGAGAAGATTCCTGGACCAACTGCGGTTCCCGAGGGTGGAGGAGCAAGAGGTGGCTGGTTTGGGGGCACCAATCGGGTTGGAGGAGCTGAGTAAGGGTTTGGGGAGCATGCAGGCGGGGAAGGCCCCGGGGCTGGACGGGTTCCCGGTGGAGTTCTACAGAAAGTATGTGGACCTGTTGGCCCCGCTACTAGTGAGGACCTTTAACGAGGCAAGAGAGGAGGGGACCCTGCCCCCGACAATGTCGGAGGCGACAATTTCCTGGATTCTGAAGCGAGACAAGGACCCACTGCAATGTGGATCGTACAGGCCGATTTCGCTCCTTAATGACGAACCGGCGGAGGTCGGAGTACTTTCGGCTGTACCAAGGAACGAGGCAGGAGTGCCCCCTGTCCCCCCTGTTGTTTGCATTGGCGATAGAACCCTTGGCCATATCACTGAGGGAGTCTAAAAATTGGAGGGGGGTGGTCCGCGGGGGAGAAGAGCATCGAGTGTCGCTATACGCGGGTGACCTGCTGCTGTACGTGGCGGACCCAATGGAGGGGATGGTGGAGGTCATGCAGACTCTGAGGGAGTTTGGGGAGCTCTCGGGCTATAAGCTCAATGTAGGGAAGAGTGAGCTTTTTGTACTACAGGCAGGGGACCAAGAAAGAGGAATAGGGGACCTACCGCTGAGGAGGGCGGTGGGGAGTTTTCGGTATCTGGGGATCCAGATAGCCAGGAGTTGGGGGCCCTACACAAATTGAATCTGATGAGGTTGGTGGACCAAATGGAGGTGGACTTCAAAAGATGGGACATGTTGCCGCTCTCGTTGGCGGGTAGAGTGCAGTCGGTCAAAATGGTGGTCCTTCCGAGGTTTTTGTTTGTGTTTCAGTGCCTTCCCATCGTGATCACCAAGGGCTTTTTCAAGAGAGTAGGTAGGAGTATTATGGGGTTTGTGTGGGCGAATAAGACCCCGAGGGTAAGGAGAGGGTTCCTGGAACGCAGTAGGGACCGAGGAGGGCTGGCGCTGCCAAACCTAGGGAGCTACTACTGGGCAGCAAATGTGGCGATGATACGCAAGTGGGTTATGGAGGGAGTGGGGGTGGCATGGAAGTGGATGGAGATGGCGTCCTGTAAAGGAACGATCTTGGGGGCGTTGGTGACAGCACCGCTGCCGCTCTCGCCATCAAAGTATACCACGAGCCCGGTGGTGGCGGCAACGTTAAGGATCTGGGGCCAGTGGAGATGGCACAGGGGTGCAGTGGGAGCCTCGGTGTGGTCCCCGATCAGGGGTAACCACCGGTTTGTCCCAGGGAAGATGGACGGGGGGTTCCGCGGCTGGCATCGGGCGGGGATTAGAAGAATGGGGGACCTGTTCATTGATGGGACATTTGCGAGCCGTGGGGCACTGGAGGAGAAGTTTGAGTTACCCCCGGGAAATGCATTTAAATATATGCAGGTGAGGGCTTTTGTGAGGAGACAGGTCAGGGAATTCCCGTTGCTCCCGGCACAAGAAATTCAAGACAGGGTGATCTGGGTGTATGGGTCGGGGAGGGCAAGGTTTCGGCAATACACCAAGGGGTGAAAGAAGAGGGGGAAGCCCTAGCAGAAGAGTTGAAGGGTAAATGGGAGGAGGAGTTGGGGGAGGAGATTGAGGAAGGTTTGTGGGCTGATGCCCTAGGTAGGGTTAATTCCTCCTCCTCATGTGCCAGGCTCAGCCTGATACAATTTAAGGTGGTTCACAGAGCGCACTTGATGGGGGCGAGGTTGAGTAGGTTCTTTGGGGTAGAGGACAGATGTGGAAGGTGCTCAGGGAGCCCGGCGAACCATGTCCATATGTTTTGGTCATGCCCGGCACTGGAGGGGTTCTGGAGAGGAGTGGCGGGAGCAATATCTCAGGTGGTGAAAGTCCGGGTCAAGCCAGGCTGGGGGCTAGCAATATTCGGAGTAGTGGATGAGCCGGGAGTGCAGGAGGCGAAAGAGGCCGGCATTCTGGCCTTTGCCTCCCTAGTAGCCTGGCGAAGGATCTTGCTAATGTGGAAGAAGACGAAGCCCCCCAGCGTGGAGGCCTGGATAAACAACATGGCTGGGTTCATAAAGCTGGAGAGGATTAAGTTTGCCTTGAGAGGGTCTGCGCAGGAGTTCTACAGGCGGTGGCAACCGTTCCTAGACTACCTCGTGGAGCGTTAGAGGAAGGTCGGTCAGCAGCAGCAGCAACCGGGGGGGTGGGGGGGGAAGAGAGATTGTTTGAGGGGATGGATGAGCAAGAGATAACGTGGAGGGTGGGGGGAACTGGCACGTGCGGGCAAGAGCCAGTGTATAAAGCTATGTAAATATACCATTTTGCCATGTATATATCTTGCTCAGTGCGATTTTGTGTTATTTTGTTACCCGGACGGGGGGGGGGGGGGGGGGGGGTTATTGTTTGTAAGGGGAAAAAATTGTGTTGTTAAAAAACTTTAATAAATATATATTTTTTAAAAAAGAGAGTAGTCTATGAGATAATAATCATACATAGGATGGTGTTGGCGAAATGGACCTTAATGGTATGCTCTTTATTTTCCTATGTAATGCCTTAAAACCATGCAAATTTTAAGTTTGAAAGTGAAGTTATGCTACAAGATATCAAGGTGCATGCATTGTTTAAGGTAACCCTTATCCTGCCAATGACAGGGAAATGCTGTGTTTGCTGAGATACCTTTGATCTTCCACACACTGATTCTAAAAGAAAAAAGACAAATCACCCCATACTAAGAATTGTAACAGGCTTGGTCTAGGACATGAGGAATTTCTAAATAATTACAATGGTTTTGAAATCAATGCACTGAATAGATTGGGAGCATATGAACGTTAGTGGGGACATATAAGCAAGACATTGGACAGGATAGAATGTGTCTGACTGGCTGAAGTTTGAACACGTTTATGCGTTTTGAGAGCAACACCTGCTAAGGTGAAGTTGGAGAAATTTAACCTGGAGATGACAAAGACAGGTGACAATTTCAGTGAACATGGGGTTGAGGTGAGGAAAGTTGTAAGCTTGATGTAGGCAGATCTGATGGTGGAAATGATAGGTTCGGTAGCTCAGTTCTAGGTCAAACAAGACAGAAAGTTTATACAATGTTGAGTTGGTGACACATGAATCTAGCAGAAGACCCTATCCTATGGAGTGTGTCTGTCTTCTGGAGCAAAGAGTCCAATAATTTGCCACATCTTTAGATTCATTGCAGTGTCCACAACTCTATCTCCAGCTTAATGACTTTGAGTGAAGCTCTGTGGGTTGCAGACACTTCCTGCAGATGTGTTAGCCCTGAATCACACCTGTATCCAGGAGCTCCCACATTTAAAAAATTTATTCATGGGAAATGGGCGTCGCAGGTTGGGCCAGCATTTATTGCCCATTCCTTTTTTAAAAAAATTTAGATTACCCAATTATTTTTTCCGATTAAGGAGCAATTTAGCATGCCAAATCCACCTACTCTGCACATTTTTGGGTTGTGGGGGCGAAACCCACGCAGACACGGGGAGAATGTGCAAACTCCATTCGGACAGTGACCCAGAGCCGGGATCGAACCTGGGACCTCAGTGCCGTGAGGCAGCTGTGCTAACCACTAGGCCACTAGGCCACCGTGCTGCCCCTATTGCCCATTCCTAATTGCCTTTGACGGGGCAGTTAAGAGTCAACCACATTGGAGTCTGGAGTCACATGTAGGCCACACCAGGTAAGGATGGCAGATTTCCTTCCCTAAAGGACATCAGTGAACTACGACGATTGGCAATGGTTTCATGGTCATCATTAGACTTTTAATTCCAGATTTTTATTGTATTCAAATTTCACCATCTGCAGTGGTGGGATTTGAAGCTGGGGCCCCAGAGCATTACCCTGGGTCTCTGGATTACTAGTCTAGTGACAACACCACGACACAACCACCTCCCCATTCTGCAGTTGCAGCACATGACCTGCACATTCATCCTTATTGTGTCTTAATTAAGTAATTAATTATTTTCTTAATTAATTAAGTTAAATACTGGCTTTCCTGTAATGTCATTATTTGGTGTTTGAGCCATTTTGTGGATTCCTTCATCCTCCTCAAGCCCTTTCCAACTCCTCCCCCTGTCATTTCCCTTTATTAACCTGTACTATCCTGAACCCCCCACCTCACCCACCCATCCCATCAAGTCCAAGGCCCTTCCACATCACTTTAGAGATGTCGGAGTGACGACATGGATTGGCTCCATGTTTCAGTGATGCCTTCCTACAGATTCCCTGCCAAGCTGTCAGGGAGCAGTGGAAGGCGCTCTTCCCCAGCAGTGGGAACAGGACATCTTCCTGCCTGACCAAGGCAGCCTGGACGAAGGTCTCAGACAAGGTTAGCAATGGTGGGGTCCATCAGAGATACTGGGTACACTGCAGGGAAAAGGATCAATGACCTCAGTAGATTCACCTGGGAAAGTGTCATGGTGACATGGGATTGCCTCTAATGTAGGTATCAGGTTATATATTTGTGCAAATGTGCAGGTAGGTTAGGCTGGTGCACGCGTGATGAGCCTCAGGATTGCGCAGCAGTTGAGACCAAGAATGTGACAGCTTGTCTTGAATGAGTGATTGAATGCAACTTAATACATCGACAGACCAGTGTGGTGGGATACCTGCGGAAAAGGAGGTCCGTTGGCATTTGTCAAATCGATAAATCTCAACTTTCTCCCCCAGGACAAACAGATCCATAACCTGAAGGAAAGGGTTAAGGTGGGCAGAGAGATGCCTGATCTCAAGATCCTCACCCCTTCTGAGGTAGAATCCCTCCAGATTGCAGGAGTACAGAGAAGCCAAGCGGTAGCTAACAGCAAGGCTAGATTGCTAAGACTTCAGAGTAAGATGCATCAAACGTGGTGCTGCCGTAATGTGTGCTCCGGACCACGTGAGGAACTGTGCTGTGTTCAGAGTCTGTGGAACCTTCAATATTTCTTTGTGCCCTCCTTTACAATTCAAATCCAAGACTCAGTCACTCCAGGAGACCAAAGACTATCGGCACGGTGGCACAGTGGTTAGCACTGCTGCATCACAGCTCCAGGGTCCTGGGTTAAATTCCAGCCTCGGGTGACTGTGTGGAGTCTGCACTTTCTCCCCATGTCTGCGTGGGTTTCCTCCGGGTGCTCTGGTTTCCTCCCACAGTCCAAGGATGTGCAGGTTAAGTGGATTGGCCAAGCTAAATTGCTCCTTAGTGTAAAAAAGGTTAGGTGGGGTTACTGGGTTACGGGGATAGGATGGAGGTGTGGGCTTAAGTAGAGTGCTCTTTCCAAGGGCTAGTGCTGACTCGATCGGCTGAATGCACTGTAAATTCTATGATTATATGATTGCTGGGGTTGATGACACCAGTGACCCAGAGGATGCACCCTCAACAACTTATCCTGCACTCTCCAGCAATGCAGCAACACCCACCTGTTCCACAAAGGGGCTGCATTTAGAATCAAGTCCACATTCTTGTGAACACAGTACAGGCACATCCCAGCAGGCGAGATCCCAGACTCTCGGAGGACTGTTGGGAAACAGAGTCCTTCTGAGCCCCACACTGATGACAGGCCACTGGCTTTGGTCACCAGAAGCCTGCTGGAAAATGTAGCAGAGTTTAGGTGAACATATGGCGGAGATGCCATGCGTTACGTACAGCTTTACATGGACTATGGAGGAGTCCATGTAAGCCATGCATTTTGCCACATCTCAGGCAGATGAACACATGGCTTCCTCTATGAGGAGGTTGTCAATTACTGTGGAAAGGCAGGCCAAGTAATCTGCCCACTTGCGCTCTGACCTGCACTCAATCGGTCTAGCCAAATGATTTGTACAGCAATCGCTAGGTAAAGAGTGCCGAGGCACCATGCCCTCCCTCCAAGTGCCCCTTCTCAGGGAGCCAGGGATGTACCATCGCGCACCCAGATAGAAGAAAAGTGTATGTCAGCTACCCTGGGGGCTTCCTCTCAGGACACCCATAGGTGAGCAGCCTCTTCTCATTCCCTCTGCCACTGACCCCATTACCTCCAGCAAGCATGGCTAAGGAGGTTACCCTTTCACCTGGGCATGACCCAGTGTACTTTCAAGGTCTCAGATCTCCAGAGGCCGCCCACCAAAGCCTTTGCTGGAAAATGGGCATCACATTCAGTTGTCAGCATCGACCTCAGCTGCTAACGTAGCACCAAGATTAGTGGTAGGGACAGAAAACGTAAGGATTTAGGGAGAAAACAAAGGTGAATTTACAAAATTCACTTTGTCGCATGTAAATATTGCACAATATATTATTTTTATTTTATTCATGTGCTCATCATTATCTTTTTTTAGGACTTGATTTGTCTGAGCCCCAAGTATATGGTCATGCCTCATGCTTGGCACTCAAGCAGAGTGTTAGAATGTAAAGATTATGGTGTTATGTGTTTGCAATTAGTCATTATTTAATGTCCGTTCATCCATTTTGATATTTGCCTGTCTGTGGGACATTGTGGGCCCTGCAGATGCTTCATTATATGCGGTGTTAAGGAGATTGCCTGAGATTATGTTCCACAGGGACAACTGAACTGCTTTATGTGACAATTGAGTAGCTTCTGAGGTGTCAGTCATGATAGGCTGCTTGATGTATGCCCACTGGCATCAGGTCTCCTGGTTAACAGTATGTGTGACAGACACCCATTCCCTTTGCTATTCTACGTGGTTAAGGATGCAATTGCAGATGTAGTCAAGAGGGTTGGGAGAGGCAGCAAGTGTTGATATACATCCTGAGCAGGTAAAAATGTCCTGGCGATGGGGCAATGGTCATGTAGGTTCCTCAATCTTGGACAAATCTCATGTCTATGGTATTCCGGCATGCCTCTCCATGGCATCCATTAGAGGCTCGTAGACATCCATGTCCTCTTCCTGAGGCTTAACCCATTCATCCTCATTTGAAGAGGAGTGTTGCTCCTTTCTGTCATTCTGATACAAGAGTTTCACAATGTTTCATGGCTACATTGTGCCGTGTGCAACATAACACTCCATGAAGCCCTGTGTTGTGTGGTGCATACTGCAGAGCACTTCCAGACCCGTTAAGGCAGAGGAAGTGCATGTTTTTAATGTCTTTTTATTGGGGAATTTTCCACTTTTACAAAAGATCGCCTCAAAACAAACAAAAGAGGAGGAAATCTAGCAATAGGTATCAATTTGCAACAGGTTCAACGTAAAACAGTAGTCATCACAAGAATGGGAACAAATGAGACCGGATGAATTAGGAACAAAATTCCCAACATATTCCCTTCACGGATAATTGGACCCATCTGCACAAAACAGGATATAAGCAACATCACAGACCTACATCATACCCATAGCTTCAAAACAACATGACAGGAGGAAAAAAACAATATATCGAGAACACCGGAATTAAAGGGGAAATTGATTAACGCTAAAATTAAACTCTTCTCCAGGCCCAGGCCAGAATACATAGCTGTAATATAACTACAGAATGACCAGAAGAGAACAAGGCACTACCAAGCATCACTTCTAGGTAACCAATTCCCAGTCCTCAACAGGATAACACACATTCTGCCTGGAAAAAGGAAATGGCACTAAAAAATACAGATTAGCTCTCACGGGTGGGAACCTCCTCGAACAAAGCGAGGGCAGAACCACCCCAAACCCTCCACCCCTCCTCCCGCTCTGGCTCTGCTCATCTCCCACCCTCCGAGGATACTTTAGGATAAAGATAATTTGCACAATCATGAATTCAACATTCAGCTTGATATGATATAAACTTATTAAATCAGGATAACCAGCAGTGCAGAATGAAGGGGATGTCCATAAGACCATAAGACATAGGAGCGGAAGTAAGGCCATTCGGCCCATCGAGTCCACTCCACCATTCAATCATGGCTGATTTCAACTCCATTTACCCGCTCTCTCTCCATAGCCCTTAATTCCTCGAGAAATCAAGAATTTATCAACTTCTGTCTTAAAGACACTCAAACCTCCCGGCCTCCACCGCCCTCTGTGGCAATGAATTCCACAGACCCACCACTCTCTGGCTGAAGAAATTTCTCCTCATCTCTGTTCTAAAGTGACTCCCTTTTATTCTAAGGCTGTGCCCCCGGGTCCTAGTCTCCCCTGCTAATGGAAACAACTTCCCTACGTCCACCCTATCTAAGCCATTCATTATCTTGTAGGTTTCTATTAGATCTCCCCTCAACCTCCTAAACTCCAATGAATATAATCCCAGGATCCTCAGATGTTCATCGTATGTTAGGCCTACCATTCCTGGGATCATCCGTGTGAATCTCCGCTGGACCCGCTCCAGTGCCAGTATGTCCTTCCTGAGGTATGGGGCCCAAAATTGCTCACAGTATTCTAAATGGGGCCTAACTAATACTTTATAAAGCTTCAGAAGTACATCCCTGCTTTTATATTCCAAGCCTCTTGAGATAAATGACAACATTGCATTTGCTTTCTTAATTACGGACTCAACCTGCAAGTTTACCTTTAGAGAATCCTGGACTAGGACTCCCAAGTCCCTTTGCACTTCAGCATTATGAATTTTGTCACCGTTTAGAAAATAGTCCATGCCTCTATTCTTTTTACCAAAGTGCAAGACCTCGCACTTGCCCACGTTGAATTTCATCAGCCATTTCTTGGACCACTCTCCTAAACTGTCTAAATCTTTCTGCAGCCTCCCCACCTCCTCCATACAACCTGCCCCTCCACCTTCCTTTGTATCATCGGCAAACTTAGCCAGAATGCCCCCAGTCCCGTCATCTAGATCGTTAATATATAAAGAGAACAGCTGTGGCCCCAACACTGAACCCTGCGGGACACCACTCGTCACCGGTTGCCATTCCGAAAAAGAACCTTTTATCCCAACTTTCTGCCTTCTGCCTGACAGCCAATCGTCAATCCATGTTAGTACCTTGCCTCGAATACCATGGGCCTTATTTTACTCAGCAGTCTCCCGTGAGGCACCTTATCAAAGGCCTTTTGGAAGTCAAGATAGATAACATCCATTGGCTCTCCTTGGTCTAACCTATTTGTTATCTCTTCAAAGAACTCGAACAGGTTTGTCAGGCACGACCTCCCCTTACTAAATCCATGCTGACTTGTCCTAATCCGACCCTGCACTTCCAAGAATTTAGAATGTCCAAAGATGAGACCCCTTAAAGCTGAATAGTTAGGACAACACTAGATAGCTCTACATAAGTTAGTTTATTAAGGATTGAGATTAATCATTGAAAGTATACCCAGTAATCATTATTAATCATTAAACCTGTATTTTTAGGAAATAGTAGTAATAAGCATTTGAACTCTTGCTACAAGCAGTGGCCACAATGCATGATGGGATTTAAACTAGCTAACTTGCCCATGTTTTTGAGACAAACAGGATTGTGTGGTCAGCAAATAACAGTCAACTCAGTAAACAGTTCTTATAGGTGCCCCCAATATCCTGTCTCAAATAATCCATGGTGTAAAGAAGAAACCAACTTTGGCATCCTGCCCCTGAATGAACAATGAGCTGGACAGGAACTGACTGTGACATGTAGGATAGGAATATCAGAAAAGCAACTTTAGAATAAAGAACAAAGAAATGTACAGCACAGGAACAGGCCCTTCGGCCCTCCAAGCCCGTGCCGACCATGCTGCCCGACTAAACTACAATCTTCTACACTTCCTGGGTCCGTATCCCTCTATTCCCATCCTATTCATGAATTTGTCAAGATGCCCCTTAAATGTCACTATCGTCCCTGCTTCCACCACCTCCTCCGGTAGCGAGTTCCAGGCACCCACTACCCTCTGCGTAAAAAACTTGCCTCGTACATCTACTCTAAACCTTGCCCCTCTCACCTTAAACCTATGCCCCCTAGTAATTGACCCCTCTACCCTGGGGAAAAGCCTCTGACTATCCACTCTGTCTATGCCCCTCATAATTTTGTAGACCTCTATCAGGTCTCCCCTCAACCTCCTTCGTTCCAGTGAGAACAAACCGAGTTTATTCAACCGCTCCTCATAGCTAATGCCCTCCATACCAGGCAACATTCTGGTAAATCTCTTCTGCACCCTCTCTAAAGCCTCCACATCCTTCTGGTAGTGTGGCGACCAGAATTGAACACTATACTAAGTGTGGCCTAACTAAGGTTCTATACAGCTGCAACATGACTTGCCAATTCTTATACTCAATGCCCCGGCCAATGAAGGCAAGCATGCCGTATGCCTTCTTGACTACCTTCTCCACCTGTGTTGCCCCTTTCAATGACCTGTGGACCTGTACTCCTAGATCTCTTTGACTTTCAATACTCTTGAGGGTTCTACCATTCACTGTATATTCCCTACCTGCATTAGACCTTCCAAAATGCATTACTTCACATTTGTCCGGATTAAACTCCATCTGCCATCTCTCCGCCCAAGTCTCCAAACAATCTAAATCCTGCTGTATCCTCTGACAGTCCTCATCGCTATCCGCAATTCCACCAAACTTTGTGTCGTCTGCAAACTTACTAATCAGACCAGTTACATTTTCCTCCAAATCATTTATATATACTACAAAGAGCAAATGTCCCAGCACTGATCCCTGTGGAACACCACTGGTCACAGCCCTCCAATTAGAAAAGCATCCTTCCATTGCTACTCTCTGCCTTCTATGACCTAGCCAGTTCTGTATCCACCTTGCCAGCTCCCCCCTAATCCCATGTGACTTCACCTTTTGTACTAGTCTACCATGAGGGACCTTGTCAAAGGCCTTACTGAAGTCCATATAGACAACATCCACTGCCCTACCTGCATCCATCATCTTAGTGACCTCCTCGAAAAACTCTATCAAGTTAGTGAGACACGACCTCCCCTTCACAAAACCATGCTGCCTCTCACTAATACGTCCATTTGCTTCCAAATGGGAGTAGATCCTGTCTCTAAGAATTCTCTCTAGTAATTTCCCTACCACTGAAGTAAGGCTCACCGGCCTGTAGTTCCCGGGATTATCCTTGCTACCCTTCTTAAACAGAGGAACAACATTGGCTATTCTCCAGTCCTCCGGGACATCCCCTGAAGACAGTGAGGATCCAAAGATTTCTGTCAAGGCCTGAGCAATTTCCTCTCCAGCCTCCTTCAGTATTCTGGGGTAGATCCCATCAGGCCCTGGGGACTTATCTACCTTAATATTTTTTAAGACACCCAACACCTCGTCGTTTTGGATCTCAATGTGACCCAGGCTATCTACGCACGCTTCTCCAGACTCAACATCTACCAATTTCTTCTCTTTGGTGAATACTGATGCAAAGTATTCATTTAGTACCTCGCCCATTTCCTCTGGCTCCACACATAGATTCCCTTGCCTATCCTTCAGTGGGCCAACCCTTTCCCTGGCTACCCTCTTGCTTTTTATGTACGTGTAAAAAGCCTTGGGATTTTCCTTAACCCTATTTGCCAATGACTTTTCGTGACCCCTTCTAGCCCTCCTGACTCCTTGCTTAAGTTCCTTCCTACTTTCCTTATATTCCACGCAGGCTTCGTCTGTTCCCAGCCTTTTAGCCCTGACAAATGCCTCCTTTTTCTTTTTGACGAGGCCTACAATATCTCTCGTTATCCAAGGTTCCCGAAAATTGCCGTATTTATCCTTCTTCCTCACAGGAACATGCCGGTCCTGAATTCCTTTCAACTGACACTTGAAAGCCTCCCACATGTCAGATGTTGATTTGCCCTCAAACATCCGCCCCCAATCTATGTTCTTCAGTTCCCGCCTAATATTGTTATAATTAGCCTTCCCCCAATTTAGCACATTCATCCTAGGACCACTCTTATCCTTGTCCACCAGTACTTTAAAACTTACTGAATTGTGGTCACTGTTACCAAAATGCTCCCCTACTGAAACATCTACCACCTGGCCGGGCTCATTCCCCAATACCAGGTCCAGTACCGCCCCTTCCCTAGTTGGACTGTCTACATATTGTTTTAAGAAGCCCTCCTGGATGCTCCTTACAAACTCCGCCCCGTCTAAGCCCCTGGCACTAAGTGTGTCCCAGTCAATATTGGGGAAGTTGAAGTCTCCCATCACCACAACCCTGTTGTTTTTACTCTTTTCCAAAATCTGTCTACCTATCTGCTCCTCTATCTCCCGCTGGCTGTTGGGAGGCCTGTAGTAAACCCCCAACATTGTGACTGCACCCTTCTTATTCCTGATCTCTATCCATATAGCCTCACTGCCCTCTGAGGTGTCCTCCCGCAGTACAGCTGTGATATTCTCCCGAACAAGTAGCGCAACTCCGCCTCCCCTTTTACATCACCCTCTATCCCGCCTGAAACATCTAAATCCTGGAACGTTTAGCTGCCAATCCTGCCCTTCCCTCAACCATGTCTCTGTAATGGCAACAACATCATAGTTCCAAGTACTAATCCAAGCTCTAAGTTCATCTGCCTTACCCGTAATACTTCTTGCAATAAAACATATGCACTTCAGGCCACCAGACCCGCTGTGTTCAGCAACTTCTCCCTGTCTGCTCTGCCTCAGAGCCACACTGTCCATATTCCCTAGTTCTCCCTCAATGCTCTCACCTTCTGACCTATTGCTCCCGTGCCCACCCCCCTGCCATACTAGTTTAAACCCTAGAATAGACACAAGTTCCTGGGAAACAACAGGTGACAGGATGGGGTTAAATCATGAGCTGATCACAAGTCATCATTTTGCTTAAAGTAAATTTTACTGGATAATATAAAAGTGACAGCTCCAAGGATTGGATCCAGTCCAACTGGGGTGGGCTATTGATTTTTGTTAAATCCTATGATTGGTGTGTTTTTATCAGTGTTAGCCAGATTGATCTTGGCATTTATCCAGATCTTTCTCTCATGTACATGAACCAAGCTTGGAATAATAAAGCCATCTTAACCAGGTTGATGTGTGTCTGCAGAGCTGTGTTAAGCTGAGCCGTAACTAAGAGGGAGGTACCCCACGTAAAAGCTGACTCAATACTCAGGCCTTGGAAATGCACCTACACAGAACATCACACCCAAATTATTCACTTGCCTGCAAGCAAGTAAGTTGACAACATCAACAGACAACAATATGATTATCAAGGAGCAAAGTCCAGGATAACAACTGAGATGCGAGGACGTTATCGGGATAAAGACTTCTCCACTGACGCATAACGAAAGCAGAAATCAAGGATAAAGCAGGATCTTCCAAGAATTCAAAGCACAAATCCTCATTACTTTAACATGCCATCTCATCTGAAGTCAGGCATCCTACAGCCCAGGCACCAGAAGGAGGTGTGACCCGGCAGGCTCAGCCATCCCCAAGCCCTCGCGACCAACATCAGGAACAGGGCAACATAGTGGAGCCCTGGAAGCAGCCAGTGGCAAAGATGTTGAACAATGCACTCACTGCAAGGACCAGTTATGGGGCTACTGACAAATCAATATGGCTGTGGCTGCAGGTCTTACTGCAGGATGCAGCAAATTTCATGGCCCCTTCTGGGGACAGCCTCCATTGTCTCTGACATTGCCCTTCAGACATCAGGAGGTAGTTTGCCTTTGTCCTAAAGATGCACTGCCATGTCTGTGACCTACATCTCGATGTCTCCCTTGGATGGCTGCCTCCTGACCATCCTCCTCCTCTGGTGCTACCTGCTGCTAGCCTTGCGATCTCACTGGTTGGCGACAGACCTCTGTCTTATTCTCTCCTCATCTTCCTGAGGTTGTAGGCTTTTTGGATTTATCAAACCCACAGCGAATTCATGAAGTGAACAGCGTGAAAAAGACAGACAGTGATATAAGAGCCTCGCAGCCCCAGAACATGCGAGTATGGTTCACCGGCTCCCCCCTACCACACTTTTCACACCCATCTGCCACACTCTGGAAGAATGCACCCATCCTCATGTCGGTAATACATCAGATTCGGGAGTGCCAAACCCCCTTTCTGTCTCTGCCTCTGCAACAGAACCCTCTTACATCAGCCTCTTCTGCCATACGACTTGAAATGGACCCAGCTGCCACATTTCTGGAATAAATCTAGCCCAGGATGATTCTAGAATAATGATTTCAGCAGAGGAGTGTTTGATCATGGCTTTCATTTGATCCTTAGGAATACTTTTGCTGGGATCTCATCTCTATGTGTCACAAAATAGAAGTTGCTTTTAACTAGATCGCTCTTAGTTCCTACCTGAAACTTTAATATTTCTTATATACTATAATTGATTGTTTGATACTCTTCTGTGATTTGATGTTTCTTATCTGTAAGACAGCATTAATAGAAATGCATTCTTCTTATAATCACCAAACATAGGACTTTAAGAAATCCTGGTAGCTATTTGCTCTTTGGAAACAAGACTTAAGATAACTTGATGACAAACAGTGTACAGCGAAATGGTTGATGGAATATATTCTCCAGCATACAATTTAGCTGTCCCAAAAGTCTGGGTAAGGGCCATTCTTGTTATCTTGTGTCTAACCCCTTGCTCCATTGACAGTACCTGCAAGTCCGTATATATGGTCATATATGTAGAATACCACTGATACATTTACTGAACATGGTTGGTTTAATTTGAACAGGATAATGGTTTTGAAAGATATGTTTTAACAACAGGCATTTTGTTGTATCAGCTAGGGCATCCCATCTCCTAAACTGGTGCAACTTTAACATGGTTCTCAAAGTGTATGAAGGATGCTAGTATAAAGTAAGATTATCTTTTAGTTTTTTTCATAATTTTTACAACGAAAGCATCCAATATAAAGCACAATCCTTCAGTCATTCAGGACCTACTACAATTACTGCAGTTGTTAAATAGTGAGGAAGCAGTCCAACAGTGCATACCAAAAAGAACTATATAATAATCTTTATTAGTGTCACAAGTAGGCTTACATTAACACTGCAATGAAGTTACTGTGAAAATCTCCCAGTCACCACGCTCCGGTGCCTGTTCAGGTACACTGAGGGAGAATTCAGAATGTCCAATTCACCTAACAAACAGGTCTTTCGGGACTTGTGGGAGGAAACTGGAGCACCCGGAGGAAACCCACACAGACACATGGAGAACATGCAGACAGGGACCCAAGCCGGGAATCGAACCCGCGCCCCTGGTGTTGTGAAGCAACAGTGTTAACCACTGTGCTACCATGCCGACCTAATTTATTATGCAATCCCTCAGTCTTAACGGAAGGGGGGATTATGTGAGATCAAGGGGACCCCATGACAAAGTAAATAGCTGATGTCCCAGACCCAATAATAATGTATACATCCTTGCTGTGACTGATTTCATTCAAACTATTACAAAGACCCCCTAGTGTGAATACACAATGAGGGGCTGCAATGTCAACGAGGTAAACCATAAGCAGGAGACTGTTACAAAGGGATACTGACCAAAGTTACCATGTGAGAACATAACAATGGCACATAACATATGCAGCTGCTTTGAATAATACATTGGGCGCACGCCACCCTGACCCCTGCACGCGATTCTCCCACAACCCTGAAACCAGCGCCACGTGATTCACGCCGGCTGCTCGGAGAATCGCCGCAAACGGCGAGCGGCGATTCTCCGACCCAGGTGGGCTGAGCGGCCGCTACGACACAACAGGTTCCCGCCGGCGCCGGCCACTCCTGGTCGCTGCTGGCAGGAACTCTGCAGGAACGATGGGGGGGCGGCCTGTGGGGGGGGGAGGGGGCTCCTTTACCGGGGGGGGGCCTCCGATGGGGTCTGGCCCGTGATGGGGGCCCACCGATCGGCGGGCTGGCCTCTTCCCCCCCCTCCCCCCCCCCCCCCCCCCCCCCAGGCCTACCTCCTTCCGCGCGGGGCCGCAGAACACCGGCGCCATGTTGGTATGTTGGTGAGGGACCGGCATGCATAAGAAGTTCCCCAAGCATGTGCAGGATGGCGCGGCCCAACTGCGCATGTGCGGGTTGGCGCGGCGCCCATTTGATGCCGCGTAAGGATGCTGGAGTGGCATGAACCTCTCCAGCGCCTGTAGGGGCCAGAGTAGGTCGTGCCCGGGCCCTGTTCACGCCGTTGTGAAACGCGATGGTGTACACAACGGCGTTCACGATGGCGCGGGCACTTGGTCCACGCCGTGGAGAATCACCCCCATTGTGTCTAGACTTTATGATCGTGCTAATTTGACATTGGAGTTAAGTCATTTAAAATAAATTGATTAACATTGATGGTAAAATATCAGGCAGAAAATCTAAACTGTGAACAAGTTGTAATTTGTTAAAACATGAATTCTAGACTACAATACTTAAATGGAGATAATTATGTAGTAAAGCAATAATACCAATTTCAGGAGAGTTATAAAGCATGCCATTTATTGTTAAACAAAGAACCAACTTCGCTGACTTACACCATTTCCCTTTGCCATCTGTTGTTGACTTCTGCCCATCCTTTGATAGTTGGCATCAACCTATGGAGGAAAGTGCAATGTTACTGCAGCCTGTAAGTGATCAGGGACAATTGCAATTGCACTGTTTTTTTGTTTTGTTTACAATTACCATATCGGACGGCTTGAAAGGATTCCCTTGTCCACTTATTCCACCGCTTATACTGAAGCCGAGACCAGGGTTCTTCTCTATTCTCACACAAAACTGAGTTAAAAATAAAACCACCACAGGATAGTTAGTGCAAGTACAACAATACAGACAAGTCTGAAATAAATATGGGAAGATTCATAATGCTGTAATACATTGTAGTTTACCTAGTGATTAGTTCTAATGGATCAGCGAGAACGTTTAGTGTGGAATTAAACACTACAGGTGAGGAAGGTTCTACAGAATCATAAAATGGTTTCAGCACAGGAGGATACAATTCAGCCCATCCGGCTCATACCGGCTCCCTTCAAGAGAAAACTCCATTGCCCTTTCCTGATAGTCCTGATTTTTTTCCCCCGTCTGGTGCTTATCCATTTCCCTTTTGAAAGCCATGATTGAATCTGCCTCTACCAGACACCAGGCAGTGAATACCAGATCACTGAGTGAAAGGTTTTCCTCATGTTGCTTTTGATTCTTTTACCAATCATTTTAAACCTGTGCCCCCGGTTCTCGATCCTCCCGTCAATGGGAAAAAATTATTGTCATGATATTCAAACACACACATCATGATGGACACACTAACAGGCAAATCAGAGTACACAACACCACAACCAATCACAGACAAGAACACCAACCACATAAAAAGCACGAGCACGACACCTGGAGGTCAGTAGGTCTGGGGAGAAGGAAGCATGAAAGAGCTGTTGAAACACCACAAGCAGGGAGCCCCCCACGTGCAGAGTGCAAAGACCAAGTTGTAAATAGCAAGTTTAAATAAACAAGTGTTGTACCATATGCAACTGTGTTGGCTCTTCTGTGTGTTAGAACACCCAACACCACATGGTACAGGAGTGGATCGATACCTGCCTACCAACCTGCCATTCTGGACATGGACCACACCGACGGACCGCAGCCGATGCAAGTCACGGGGAACCTAGGCACCAACTGGAAGCTCTACAGGCAGCGATTTGACCTGTACATCCGTGCCACCGAAAAACAGAATGTCTCGGATGATTCGAAGATTGCAATGCTCCTCTTCTACGCAGGCCCCCACCCAAATGATGTCTTTAATTCACTGGTGTTCGAGGAAGGCGAAAACCAGGCCAAATATGACACGGTCATCCTCAAAATGGACCAGCACTTTCAAACTGAAGTAAACGAAACTTTCGAAAGATACATCTTTCAGCAACGCCTGCAAGGTAAGGAGGAGCTTTTTCAACCCTTTTTGACGCACCTCCGGATTCTAGCGCAGTCCTGCGGTTACGGCACCACCACAGAGTCCATGATCAGGGACCAGATTGTTTTTGGCGTTGCCTCCAGTGGCCTACGCCAGCAGCTTCTTAAAATAAAGAGCCTCACCTTAGCGTCTGCTGTGGAAGCCTGTGTCCTCCATGAAAATGCGACCTGCCGTTTTGCCCGATTTCAGGCGTCCGAGTTGGCACGGAGGGGGTCCCCAGCCGTCGAATCGGCAAGCCAGGCCGCCCACGACGTTGAACGCATCCAGGCCGTCGATTTCTTCCCGCCCCACGGCCCGGACGACAGCGGCCGCTTCCCGCGCTTTTCGCGGTCTCCCGCGCAGGTGCGCGCCAAGAATAACGGCCACAACGAGGGACGCACTGCGCAGGCGCGCCCACCGCAAGATCGCACTGCGCATGCGCAGTGGCGCAACGAACGCCGTGACGTCATGACGTGCAGCAAGTGTGGAGGTCTACACTTAAAAGGGCAATGTCCTGCAAAATACCAACAGTGCAACAGATGTGCCATGATAGGCCACTACGCAGCCCGCTGTCGTGCGGCTCAACCCATGGATCCGGCGCATCCTCGACAACCTCGCACACGAGTCAGGACCGTCCAGCCCACGCATCAAGACTTCCAGTTAAGTGATGCAGATGACCAGGATGACTTCAGAGTTGCCGTCATTGATGTCAACAAGGTCAATGCCATCAATCCAGACGATGAGTGGTGTGCCACCCTGACGGTCAACCGATCGCGCGTCGCCTTCCGTCTGGACACCGGCGCATCCGCCAACCTGATTGCTTACTCTGCAGTCCAGGCCATGAAGGTCAAACCACTCATCACACCATCCCGGCTTAAGATGGTTGACTATAACGGGAACGTTATCCCGTCCGTAGGATCTTGCCAGCTACAGGTGACTCACAAGAGGTACACGGCCACACTCCCCTTCGAAGTTGTGGGCTCATCAAAGGACTCGTTACTGGGCGCACAAGCGTGTAAGGTCCTTCACCTGGTACAGCGCATCATGTCTCTCTCTCCAGATGAGATATCCGACTTCCCGGATGCTGAGTTCCACGCGAATCTCCATTCCCTCCTCGCTCACAACCAGGAGGTTTTTGAAGGCATGGGGACATTGCCACACACGTACAAGATTCGACTCAGACCGGACGCCATCCCTGTCGTTCACGCACCTCGCAGGGTTCCTGCGCCTCTCAAAGACCGCCTCAAGGCACAACTGCAGATTCTTCAGGACCAAGGGGTCCTATCCAAGGTCACGGAGCCCACGCCATGGGTCAGCTCCATGGTCTGTGTAAAGAAGCCCTCTGGCGAGCTCCGTATATGTATAGATCCAAAAGATCTGAACAACAACATCATGCGGGAACACTATCCCATCCCAAAACGAGAAGACCTCACCAGCGAGATGGCGCGAGCCAACATATTCACTAAATTGGATGCGTCCAAAGGATTCTGGCAGATCCAACTGGACCCGGCCAGCCGAAGACTATGCACATTCAACACCCCTTTTGGCAGATTCTGCTACAACCGGATGCCATTCGGCATCATTTCGGCATCTGAAGTATTCTACCGCATTATGGAGCAGATGATGGAAGGCATCGAAGGGGTACGTGTATATGTGGACGATATCATCATTTGGTCCACCACTCCGCAGGAACACATGCATCGTCTTCGACGTGTCTTCACCCGCATACGGCAAAATGGCCTGCGTCTCAACCGTGCGAAGTGTGCTTTCGGCCAGACGGAGCTGAAATTCCTCGGGGACCACATCTCAAGGTCCGGGGTCCGTCCCGATGCAGACAAGGTTAGCGCCATCACAGCCATGCCACGACCGGCTGACAAGAAGGCTGTCTTAAGATTCCTGGGCATGGTCAACTTCCTTGGGAAGTTCATTCCCAACCTGGCTTCTCATACAACAAACATGCGCCATCTCGTAAAAAAATCGACGGAATTCAACTGGCACCAGTCGCATCAGCAGGAATGGGAGGAGCTCAAGCACAAACTGGTCACGGCACCAGTGCTGGCCTTCTTTGACGCGACTCGCCCTACAAAGATCTCAACAGACGCCAGCCAATCTGGTATTGGAGCGGTACTCCTGCAAAAAGACAGCACGTCATCATGGGCCCCGGTTGCGTATGCCTCACGAGCCATGACCCCTACCGAACAGCGCTACGCGCAAATCGAAAAAGAATGCCTGGGCTTGTTAACTGGACTGGACAAGTTCCACGACTATGTGTATGGCCTGCCACGATTCACGGTCGAAACTGACCACCGCCCCCTGGTCAACATCATTAACAAAGACCTGAACGACATGACTCCTCGCCTCCAGCGCATCTTACTCAAACTCAGGAGGTACGATTTTGAACTGATCTACACTCCGGGGAAGGAACTCATAGTGGCGGACACTCTTTCCCGAGCAGTGAGCACACCACCAGATGCGGAGGGGTTCGTGCGTCAAATTGAGGCACACGTGACTCTGACAGCAGCAAATATGCCAGCTGATGATCCTTGTCTGGCCCACATACGCGCAGAGACGGCGACTGACCCTCTGCTGCAGCGAGTGATGCGCCACATGACGGAAGGGTGGCTAAAAGGGCAGTGCCCCCAGTTTTACAATGTGCGAGATGATCTCACCAATATAGACGGGGTCCTTATGAAATCGCATAGGATCGTCATTCCACACAGTGTGCGCCAGATGATTCTTCGTCAACTACACGAAGGCCACTTGGGTGTCGAAAAATGCAGACGAAGGGCCCGGGCGGCGGTATATTGGCCGGGTATTAATGAAGACATAGCCAACATGGTGCTCAACTGCACAACCTGTCAGAGGTTTCAGCCGGCGCAACCTCCGGAAACACTTCTACCACACGAGATGGTGACGTCCCCCTGGGCGAAGGTGGGTGTTGACCTATTTCACGCGCTCGGCAGAGATTACATTGTTATTATAGACTACTTCTCAAACTACCCGGAAGTCATGCCTCTCCATGATCTGACGTCGTCCGCAGTCATTGGGGCCTGCAAGGAAACGTTTGCTCGCCATGGCATTCCAAGGACTGTCATGTCAGACAATGGACCTTGTTTTGCCAGCCGTGAATGGTCGTCCTTTGCCGCAGCATATGGTTTCACTCATGTGACATCCAGCCCTCTGCATCCACAATCGAACGGGAAGGCTGAAAAGGGTGTCCACATCGCAAAGCGGCTCCTGTGCAAGGCGGCTGATGCCGGATCGGACTTTAACCTTGCCTTGCTGGCCTATCGATCGGCCCCGTTATCCACGGGCCTCTCGCCAGCGCAGCTACTAATGGGTCGCTCCCTCAGGACGACGGTACCTTCCGTCCTGGCACCGACAACAGACCATGAGGCGGTTCTTCGGGACATGCAACTGCAGCGTGATCGCCAGAAAGGTCGGTACGACACACGAGCGACGGACCTGCCCCCCCTGTCCTCCGGAGACAAAGTACGCGTCCATCAACCGTATGGTGGCTGGTCAGCACCGGCCGAAGTCCTCCGACAAGTGGCTCCCCGCTCGTTCCTGGTTCGCATGCCGGATGGTTCCGTGCGTCGCCGCAATCGGCGCGCCCTTCGCCGACTTCCACGTTCACAGCCACACAACACGCCAGATCCTCAACAGGCTTCCGAGGATGACTTTGTGGAGCTGCCGCACATCACGCCCTTTCCATCGCCACCCATGGCCATGCCTGCACAGCAGCCGGTGGTTCTTGATCCACCCTTAAGGCGGTCAACCCGAATTCGTCGCAAACCCATTAGAATGGACTTATAATACAGTTCATATGTTTAATAAGTTGGACAATTTTACATGATAACCTGTTGTTGTTTATCGTTCCAGATGTCGTCTGACTGGACAACTGTTCAAAATTTTTTTTCTTCTTCTCTCGTTCGCATTTCTGTTATGTTATGGTACAACTGGATTCATGTGACGCACTCGACATCGCCCCATGTACATAGTTCCGTCATAGACACATGCTGCACACGACACACACACACTCTTAGATGCACTCACGTCACGATCATATTTATTACCACGTAGGCACATATCTTTGTAAAAAGGGGGGATGTCATGATATTCAAACACACACATCATGATGGACACACTAACAGGCAAATCAGAGTACACAACACCACAACCAATCACAGACAAGAACACCAACCACATAAAAAGCACGAGCACGACACCTGGAGGTCAGTAGGTCTGGGGAGAAGGAAGCATGAAAGAGCTGTTGAAACACCACAAGCAGGGAGCCCCCCACGTGCAGAGTGCAAAGACCAAGTTGTAAATAGCAAGTTTAAATAAACAAGTGTTGTACCATATGCAACTGTGTTGGCTCTTCTGTGTGTTAGAACACCCAACACCACAATTATCTCTGACTCAACCCCTCATGATTTTGAACACCTTAATGAAATCTCCTTTCAACCTCTCTTTAAGGAGAACAACCCAAGCGTCATCAGTCTATTCATGTAACTTAAGTCCCTCATCGCTGGAACCACTCTTGTAAATCTATTGTGCATTCTCTCTAAACCATTCATATCTTCCAAAAGTACAGAGTCCAGAATTTTAAAGAATACTCCAGGTGAGCTTGAACCAGTGTTTTCTAACTGTTCATCATAGCTGCCTTGCTTTTGTACAGTATGCCTCTAATATAAAGCCCTGGATCCAATATGCCTTTTTCAAGCTGCCCTGCCACCTTCAACAATTTGTGCACACAGACCCTCAGATCTATCTGTTTCTTCCATATCCTTTAGAATTCAACCTTTTTTTAATGTATTGCATCTCCTTATTCTCCTAATGAAATTACATCACTTTGCAATTAAGCAAAGTGCAACACTTTGCACACTGTTAAATTCTATCTTCCACATTCCCACCTATTCCACTAGCCATCTATGTCCTTCTGACGTCTATCATTATCTTCCTGACAGCTCACAATGCTTCCAGGTTTTGTGTAATCTGCAAATTTTAAAATTGTGCCTTGTACATTTAAGTCTTGGTTATTAATATAGAAAAAATATTAGATAATAATATTATATATATATATATATATATATATATATATAATATATATATATATAATATATAAGAAAACAGTGGTCCTGATACCGGCCCCAGGGAGCCCATTATTTATCCTACTCCTCTCTGAAAACTGTTCACCACGATTCTGTTTCCTGTCACACAGCTAAATTTGTATTTGTGCTGCCACTTCATAGGCTTCAACTTTGCTGACATTCAATTAATAATAATAATCATAGAATTTACAGTGTAGAAGGAGGCCATTCGGCCCATCGAGTCTAACCAGCCCATTGAAAGAGCATCCCGTTTAAGCCCACACTTCCAACCTAACCCAATAACCCCACATAACCTTTTTGGACACGAAGGGCAATTAACATGGTCAAACCACCTAACCTGCATATCTTTGGACTGTGGGAGGAAACCGGAGCACCCGGAGGAAACCTACGCAAACACGGGGAGAACGTGCAGACTCCGCACAGACAGTGACCCAAGCTGGGAATCAAAACTGGGACCCTGGAGCTGTGAAGCAACAGTGCTAACCACTGTGCTGCCATGCTGCCCAATAATAATCTTTATTATTGTCACAAGTAGGCTTACATTAACACTGCAATGAAGTTACTGTGAAAAACCCCGAGCCGCCACACTTCGGTGCCTTTTCGGGTACACTGAGGGAGAATTGAGAATGTCCAATTCACCTAACAAGCATGTCTTTTGGGACTTGTGGGAGGAAACCAGAGCACCGGGAGGAAACCCATGCAGACACGAGGAGAATGTGCAGACTCTGCACAGACAGTGACTCAAGCCGGAAATCGAACCTTGGACTCTGGCGCTGTGAAGCAACAGTGCTAACCACTGTGCTACGTGCCGCAGCACTTCGTCAAATGCCTTTTGAAAGACTAAGTAGACCACATTAGCCTCATTTACCCTCTCTGTTACCTCATCAAAAGTCTTAATCAAGTTGAACACAATTTATCTTTTTACAGATCCATGCCTGGTTTTCTTAATTAATTCACACTTGTCCAACTGACTGTTAATTCTGTCCCAGACTTTCATTTCTCAAAGCTTTCCTACCACCAAGGTTAAACTGATTGGCCTGTAGTTTTGGGGTTTATCCGTGCACCCTTTTTCAACAAGGGTGTAACATTTGCAATCCTCCTGTCCTCTGGCAACACCCCTATGTCTAATGAGGATTTGAAGGATTATTGCCAGCGCCTCTGCAATTCTCACCCTTACTTAGAATCCTGGGACTGAGTACAGTTCGGCCCACTGGTGATCTCAGAATCCCTACAGTGCAGGAGGCCATTCAGCCCATCAAGTCTGCACCGACCCATCAAAAGGACACTTTATCCATGTCCACTCCGCCCTATCCCCATAACCTAACCTGCATATCCCTGGACACTAAGGGGCAATTTATCACAGCCAATCCACCTAACCCGCACATCTTTGGACTGTAACCCATGCAGACACGGGGAGAACGTACAAACTCCATACAGTAAGAAGTCTTACAACACCAGGTTAAAGTCCAACAGGTTTGTTTCAATGTCACTAGCTTTCAGAGCGCTGCTCCTTCCTCAGGTGAATGCAGAGGAAGGAGCAGCGCTCCAAAAGCTAGTGACATCGAAACAAACCTGTTGGACTTTAACCTGGTGTTGTAAGACTTCTTACTGTGCTCACCCCAGTCCAACGCCAGCATCTCCACATCAAAACTCCATACAGGCAGTGACTCAAGGTCGGAATTGAACCGGGGTCCCTGGTGCTGTGAGGCAGCAGTGCTAACCACTGTGCCACCATGCCGCCCTTTCTCATAGCATCCTCGGATGCATCCCTTCCAAACCTGGTGACTTAACTTCAAGTAGAGCCAAACTTTCTAGTAACTCCTCATGATCAATTTTTAGCCCATCCAGTACCTTAACTACATCCTCCTTCTTTCTGACTTTGGCAGCACCTTCCTTCCCAGTAAAGACAGTTGCATGGTATTTGTTTAGTACCTCAGCCATGCGTAAGTCTCCTTCTTGGTCCCTAATCAGCCCCACCGCTCTCTTTCTACGCTTAGAATATTTATCTGTAAACTGAAATCTTTTGGATTCACTTTCATGTTATCTACCTGTCTATCTCATACTCACTTCTTGCCCTTCTAATATCCTTTTTCTTACCTCCTCTAAACTTTCTGTTTTCAATCTGGTTTTCAACTGGGGTGTCATCAACCTGATATCTATCATTTTAGCTCTCGGTTGTTCCTTGTCCTTTTCTATAGCTAATATGTACTTTATAATACAATGATCATTAAATGTGCCCCTCCTGACACTTAATTCCCTAGATCAGATCCAACAATACATCCTTCCTCGTTGGGCTGGAAACATACTGATCAAGGAAATTCTTATGAACACACTCCAGGAATTCTTCACCCTCTGCCTTTTACATTATTGCTATCCCAGTCTATATTAGGATTTGTTTATTGGTCCCAGGTTTGATCTGAAAACAGAAAACGCTGGAACCCACTCGCAGATCATGCAGCATCTGTGGAGAGACAAGCAGAGTTAACATATCAATGACCTTCCAGATTTGATTCTTTGTCTATGCTAATGTAACCAAATTCAATTGGGAAGGGCAATGCACATCATGTTGTGCAAATCATCAAAGTTGGTGGCCTTGTCATTTATTGGGGTCATTCATGCCACTGTTAAACTCCTGAGCCAGCACATCACACAATTCAACCTTTATAATTAATAGCTGTACAGTCACTCTTCAAACCCTGTAGTTAAAAGGTTCAATAACTGCATCTTCCAGTCCGTGTTACCTTTTCCCCAATAGCAATTACTTGCATGCAGAATTTTACATCAACTTCTTCCACAAGTTAATACCAGCAGATCTTTAAAGTTTAGCTGCCTGATACCATTGGGGAGACATCCCTTAATGGCTAGTAATTACCCAATTTCCTCAACCTTATGACGAGCAAAACTTTCATATAATACAAGAGAAAGGGGCATTTTGGAAAGCAGAGTGCTGGTTAAGAAGCAGCTGGGAGGCACTCTGGTCCAGCAGTGGGAGATGGTGAGATTGCAAAGGTGGTAGGTTGGTAGTTTAACACCGAACAATGTGGTAACCTTATGAAACAATATATGGCCAAAACCCTCGGTTCTCTTATTTGTCATCTTAATCTTAAGGGGAGAGGCATAATGCTCATGCATTCTTAGCTTATGCATCATATTTCTTGCACATACATATATATCATAGAATTTACAGTGCAGAAGGAGGCCATTCGGCCATCGTGTCTGCACCGGCTCTTGGAAAGAGCACCCTACCCAAGGTCAACACCTCCACTCTATCCCCATAACCCCGTAACTCCAGCTAACCTTTTTTGGACACTAAGGGCAATTTATCATGGCCAATCCACCTAACCTGCACATCTTTGGACTGTGGGAGGAAACCGGAGCACCCGGAGGAAACCTACGCAGACACAGGGAGAACGTGCAGACTCCGCACAGACAGTGACCCAAACTGGGAATCAAACCTGGGACCCTGGAGCTGTGAAGCAACTGTGCTAACCACTGTGCTACCATGCTGCCCACAAAAGTTGATGAAAAAGAGGAGCAGAGAGAAGGAAAATTCATCCTTGTGGATGAAGGTGATGATAATGATATGACTATGAGAATGTTGAGGTTAAGGATGTTCAGGGATCCCAGAAGCAAAGTCCTTTTCCAAAGCCTCTTTGATTTTACTCGTGTTATTTGCTTTCTAATTTCCCTAGCTCATACTTTCACCTGGGAGGAATTAGATTGTGGGCGCAATCCAATGGCCACACTCTGTTGGAAAAGCAGCTTACCGCGGTGCAGCATGGCTGTTCAAAACCGGGAGACCCCGCTCCCGGGATTTACCCGGCTCGCAACGCCTCGTGAGATTTAACACAATCTCGTGAGACATTCTGATGCGTTATCCTCACTCTAATGTGCAGATTCCCGAGGTAACTGAGGCTTTGGGATTCAGCCCCTTCACCTCAAAGACCTCGGATGAGAGCCTTTTAGCATGGCATGGAACGGCATTCGTGGGGGGGTCTCCTAGGGCATCAGAGGCCCCTAGATGCATGCCCTTTGGCAATGTGGTTTCCTGGCACTGCTGGTGCCACCTGGGCCCCCTGGCAGTGCCAGCCTGGTAAGGGGGAGGTCGGGGATTGTTTTGGGGGCCTCAGAGTTCGAGACGCCATTTAAAAAAGACATCCCGATCTCTCACTACAATGGGGTGTTCTGGCGAGCGGAGCTCCCCAATGTACAAAACGGGCTATATGCGGCCTCGGCTGTGCGTTCCCCGTTCAGGCCCCTTATTCAATACGAGTCGCGTTGAATCATTCAATGTGTTTCTCGGCACTGGCAGTGCCGCATAGCATGAGGCTAAACGCGCTCGCTCGGGGACTTTGTTCTCTTTTGGGAGAATCGCGCCCTGTGTCAATGAGGATGTTTCATCGAGTGTTATTTTAAAATTAAGGGTAATTTAGCGTGGCCAATACACCTACCCTGAACATCTTTGGGTTGTGGGGTGAGACCCTCAGGGAGAATGTGCAAACTCCACACGGAAAGTGACCCGGGGCTGGGATCGAACCTGGGTACTCAACGCCATGAGCTCTTTGAATGATTTACATAGGATAGAATTCAATCCAGCAAAGAGGGGGTCTTAGCTTGCAGAGCTGGTAAGAACCCTGCGTCGCCTCCTTCGGGAATGGCCCGCAGAGCTAAGTGAGTCAGAAACCAACAGCTCTTCATTTGCAGGTAGTGCCACTGGGGAAAACAGTGGTGGCTATCTGCAATGCATCCACCAGAGGCATTTGACCGAGTATGGCATCAAGGAGCCCTGGCAAAACTAGTCAATGGGAATCAGGGATAAAGCCCTCCGCTGGTTGGAGTCATACCTTGCACAAAGGAAAATTGTTGTGGTCAGTCATCTCAGCTCCAGGACATCACTGCAGGAGTTCCTTGGGGTAGTGACCTAGGCCCACCATCTTCAGCTGCTTCAACAATGATCTTCCTTCCATCATAAGGCACAATGTTCAGCAACGTTTGTGACTCCTCAGATACTGAAGTAGTTCATGTCCAAATGCAGCAAGACTTGGTCATTAATCTGGCTTGGACTGACAAGTGGCAAGTACCATTTGCGCCACACAAGTGCCAGACAATTACCATCTTCAACAAAAGAGGATCTAACCATTGATCTTTGACATTAACTGGCATTACCATCGTTGAATCGTTAACCAACAATCCGCTGGCGAGTGTCCCAGCAGCCCATAACTCACCCACACCCACCATCACAGCTTCCGAAGTCAGATTGGCCTTCCTGAAAGTGAACCCTCGGAAGGCGACGGGCCCAGACGGGATCCCTGGTCGTGCACTCAGAGCCTGCGCAGACCAGCTGGCAGAGGTATTCACGACATCTTTAACCTGTCCCTACTCCATTCCGAGGTCCCCACCTGCTTCAAGAAGACCACCATCATACCGGTACCAAAGAAGAACCAGGCAACGTGCCTCAATGACTACCGACCAGTGGCCCTGAACTCAGTCGTAATGAAGTGCTTCGAGAGGTTGATCATGAAGTGCATCATCTCCATACTCCCAGAACGCCTTGATCCACTGCAATTCGCATACCGCTGCAACCGGTCCACATCAGACACCATTTTCCTGGCCCTACACTCATCCCTAGAGCATCTCGAAAACAAGGACTCCTACATTAGACTCCTATTTATTGATTACAGCTCCGCCTTCAACACCATAATCCCAGCCAAGCTCATATCAAAGCTCCAAAACCTAGGACTTGGCTCCCCACTCTGCAACTGGATCCTCGATTTTCTGACCAACAGACCACAATCAGTAAGAATGAACAACAACACCTCCTCCACAATAGTCCTCAACACCGGCGCCCCGCAGGGCTGCGTACTTAGCCCCCTACTCTACTCCCTGTACACACACGACTGCGTGGCAAAACTTGGTTCCAACTCCATCTACAAGTTTGCTGACGATACGACCATAGTGGGCCGGATCTCGAATAACGATGAGTCCGAATACAGGAGGGAGATAGAGAACCTAGTGGAGTGGTGTAGCGACAACAATCTCTCCCTCAATGCCAGCAAAACTAAAGAGCTGGTAATTGACTTCAGGAAGCAAAGTACTGTACACACCCCTGTCAGCATCAACGGGGCCGAGGTGGAGATGGTTAGCAGTTTCAAATTCCTAGGGGTACAGTGGATAAGAGGCACCGTGGTGTGCATGTCCAATAATCCCTGAAGACAGCAGGACAGGTAGATCAGGTGTTTAAGAAGGAATAAGGGATACTTGCCTTCATTAGCTGAGTTATAGAATATAAGAGCAGGGAGGTTATGTTGGGGCTGTATAAAACACGGGTTAGGCCATAGCTGGAGTACTGTGTGCAGTTCTGGTCAACGCATTAAAGGATGGAAGTGATTGCACGACAGAGGGTGCAGGAGAGATGAAATGAAAAATGAATGAATGAAATGAAAATCACTTATTGTCACGAGTAGGCTTCAATGAAGTTACTGTGAAAAGCCCCTAGTCGCCACATTCCGGCGCCTGTTCGGGGAGGCTGGTACGGGAATTCACCAAGATTCACCAAGATGTTGTCTGGGCTGGACTGTTTCAGCTCTGAGAGACTGGATAGGCTGGGGTTGTTTTCATTAGAGCAGAAAAGGCTGAGGGGGGGCCTGATTGAGGTCTATAAAATTCCACCAAAATGGACCCCATCAGACTCGCGGCAGACACGGAGGAAAGGCTGATGGATTTGAGGTTGTTTTCGTTGGAGAGAAGAAGGTTAAGAGGAAACTTAATAGAGGCATACAAAATGATCAGGGGGTTAGATAGGGTGGACAGTGAGAGCCTTCTCCCGCGGATGGAAATGGCTGGCACGAGGGGACATAGCTTTAAACTGAGGGGTAATAGATATAGGACAGAGGTCAGAGGTAGGTTCTTTACGCAAAGAGTGGTGAGGCCGTGGAGTGCCCTACCTGCAACAGTAGTGAACTCACCAACATTGAGGGCATTTAAAAGTTTATCGGATAAGCATATGGATGATAATGGCATAGTGTAGGTTAGATGGCTTTTGTTTCGGTGCAACATCGTGGGCCGAAGGGCCTGTACTGCGCTGTATCATTCTATGTTCTATGAATTCATCAGGCGAATGAGGCTCCGGGAATTCGTCCACAGACCCCAAGAGGCCAACAGCGAACCCAAGCAGACTATCAATGAACCGGAACAGCAGACCGAGAGATCTGCGGTGCGGCAACCGAAGAGGAAAGAGTCGAATTGGACCCCTCCGGAAGGCCGCTGCCTTAGACTCGACATGAATGCTCAAGCCGTCAGGAGTCGCGTCAATGCCAGATTCATCAGTCGCATTCACAAGACAGCCCCGAACGTCACCCAAGCACAACGCAATGCCATCCGCGCTCTCAAGACCAACCGCAGCATCGTCATCAAACCAGCAGACAAAGGAGGGGCCACTGTCGTACTGAACAGAACGGACTACTGCAACGAAGTATACCAACAACTGAACAACCAAGAACACTACAGACAGTTACCCGCAGATCCAACCAAGGAACACATCCGCCAACTTAACAGACTGATCAAGACCTTGGATCCAGATCTTCAGAGCACCCTACGTGCTATCATCCCACGTACTCCCCGCATTGGAGATCTCTACTGCCTCCCGAAAATACATAAGGCCAACACACCAGGCCGCCCTATCGTTTCAGGCAATGGGACCTTGGGTGAAATTCTCCCGAAACGTCGCGATGTCCGCCGACTGCCGCCCAAAACGGCGCCAATCAGACGGGCATCGCGCCGCCCCAAAGGTGCGGAATGCTCTGCATCTTTGGGGGCCGAGCCCCAACATTGAGGGGCTAGGCCAGCGCCGGAGGAATTTCTGCCCCGCCAGCTGGCGGAAACGGCCTTTGTTGCCCCGCCAGCTGGCGCGGAAATGACATCCCCGGGCGGCGCATGCGCGGGAGCGTCAGCGGCCGCTGACAGTTTCCCACGCATGCGCAGTGGAGGGAGTCTCTTCCGCCTCCGCCATGGTGGAGACCGTGGCGGAGGCGGAAGGGAAAGAGTGCCCCCACGGCACAGGCCCGCCCGTGGATCGGTGGGCCCCGATCGCGGGCCAGGCCACCGTGGGGGCACCCCCCGGGGCCAGATCGCCCCGCGCCCCTCCCAGGACCCCGGAGCCCGCCCACGCCACCTTGTCCTGCCGTTCAAAAGGTGGTTTAATCCACGCCGGCGGGACAGGCAATTTATCGGCCCATCCGGGCCGGAGAATCGAGCGGGGGGGCCCGCCAACTGGCGTGGCGCAACTCCCGCCCCCGCCGAATCTCCGGTGCCGGAGACTTCGGCAACCGGAGGGGCGGGATTCACGCCAGCCCCCGGCGATTCTCCGACCCGGCAATGGTCGGAGAATGACCCAACTTGTGTGAGAACCTCTCTGGCTACATCGAGGGCATCTTGAAACCCATCGTACAAGGTACGCCCAGCTTCTGTCGCGACACGACGGACTTCCTACAGAAACTCAGCACCCATGGACCAGTTGAACCAGGAACATTCCTCGTCACAATGGACATCTCGGCACTCTACACCAGCATCCCCCATGACGACGGCATTGCTGCAACAGCCTCAGTACTCAACACCGACAACTGCCAATCTCCAGACGCAATTCTGCAACTCATCCGCTTCATTCTGGATCACAACGTCTTCACCTTCGACAACAAGTTCTTCATCCATGTCATGATATTCAAACACACACATCATGATGGACACACTAACAGGCAAATCAGAGCATGTGGTGTTGGGTGTTCTGACACACAGAAGAGCCAACACAGTTGCATATGGTACAACGTTTCTTTATTTAAACTCACTATTTACAACTTGGTCTTTTGCACTCTGCACGTGGGGGGCTCCCTGCTTGTGGTGTTTCAACAGCTCTTTCTTGTTTCCTTCTCCCCAGACCTACTGACCTCCAGGTGTCGTGCTCGTGCTTTTTATGTGGTTGGTGTTCTTGTCTGTGATTGGTTGTGGTGTTGTGTGCTCTGATTTGCCTGTTAGTGTGTCCATCATGATGTGTGTGTTTGAATATCATGACAATCCAGACGCACGGAACAGCCATGGGGACCAAATTTGCACCCCAATACGCCAACATCTTCATGCACAAGTTTGAACAGGACCTACTCACCGCACAGGACCTTCAAACGACGTTATACACCAGATACATCGATGACATTTTTTTCCTTTGGACCCACAGCGAAGAATCACTTAAACGACTATACAATGACATTAATAAGTTCCATCCAACCATCAGACTCACCATGGACTACTCTCCAAAATCAGTTGCATTCTTGGACACACTCGTCTCCATCAAGGACGGGCACCTCAGCACTTCGCTTTACCGCAAACCCACGGATAACCTCATGATGCTCCACTTCTCCAGCTTCCACCCTAAACACATTAAAGATGCCATCCCCTATGGACATGCGCTCCGTATACACAGGATCTGCTCAGACGAGGAGGAGCGTAACAGATATCTACAGACGTTAAAAGATGCCCTCGTACGAACGGGATATGGCACTCGACTCATCGATCGACAGTTCCAACGCGCCACAGCGAAAAACCGCACCGACCTCCTCAGAAGACAAACATGGGACACAACCGACAGAATACCCTTAGTCGTCCAGTACTTCCCCGGAGTGGAGAAACTATGTCATCTTCTTCACGGCCTTCAACACGTCATTGATGACGATGAACATCTTGCCAAGGTCATCCCCACACCCCCACTACTTGCCTTCAAACAACCGCGCAACCTCAAACGAACCATTGTTTGCAGCAAACTACCCAGTCTTCAGAACAGTGACCACGACACCACACAACCCTGTCATGGCAATCTCTGCAAGACGTGCCAGATCATCGACATGGATACCACTATTACAAGTGAGAACACCACCCACCAGGTACGCGGTACATACCCGTGCGACTCGGCCAACGTTGTCTACCACATACGCTGCAGGAAAGGATGTCCCGAAGCGTGGTACATTGGCGAGACCATGCAGACGCTGCGACAACGAATGAACGGACATCGCGCAACAATCACCAGGCAGGAATGTTCCCTACCAGTCGGGGAACACTTCAGCAGTCAAGGGTATTCAGCCTTTGATCTCCGGGTAAGCGTTCTTTCTCCAAGGCGGCCTTCAGGACGCGCGACAACGCAGAATCGCCGAGCAGAAACTTATAGCCAAGTTCCGCACACATGAGTGCGGCCTCAACCGGGACCTGGGATTCATGTCGCATTACATTCATCCCCCACCACCTGGCCTGCGAAATCCTACCGACTGTCCTGGCTTGATACAATTCACACCTCTTTAACCTGGGGTTACCCCATCTCTGGATCTGTAAAGATTTAATCACCTGCTAATGGTCGCATTCCAAGCATTGTTTGGCATCTTTGAATTTGTCTATATATGTGTTTCTGGAACATACCTCTTCATTGACCTAAGGAAGGAGCAGCGCTCCGAAAGCTAGTGACATCGAAACAAACCTGTTGGACTTTAACCTGGTGTTGTAAGACTTCGTACTGTGCTCACCCCAGTCCAACGCCGGCATCTCCACATTATAAAATTCTGAGGGACATAGATGGGGTGGATAGACACGAACATTTTCCCTGAGCAGATGGGTCAATAACCAGGGGGCATAGTTTTAAGGTAAGGTGCAGGAGGCTTGGAGGGGAGGTGAGGAAAACCTTTTCACCTGGAGGGTGGTTGGAATCTGGGACTCACTGCCTGAAAGGGTGGTCGAGGCAAGAATCCTCACAACATTTAAGAAGTATTTAGATGGGCACTTGAAATGCCATAGCATACAAGGCTACAGGCCAAGTGCTGGAAAATGCTCTCTCTCCTTAGAATAGAAAGGTAATTGATGACCAGCACGGACACGATGGGCGAAGGGCCTCTTCCCATGCTGTAAAAGCTCTATGACTCTGTGAGTAACGCATCTCTTAACTCCCAAAGCTTGACCAGTATCTACAAGGCACAAGTCAGGAATTTAATGGAATACTTGCTTGAATGAGTGTCGCTCCAACAACTCTCAAGAAGCTTGATACCACTTCCGGTGGCGGCCATGAAATGAGTGGTCACATATGTGGTAGCTCCCGCTCGTGGCGGTCTTTTTGTGGCCTTTTCCCCGGTTTGAAGTTGGGATTATGAAGGAAAAAGGTATAGGAGTGTGAGCAGAAGAGATTGACCCCCTAGTTTATGGAGCTGCGGACCAGAAGTGCCCGAAAAAGAGGAAATCAGTTGGTTGGAGCGAGTGTGGTGCTGGCAATGCACGCGGAGATGTTGGACGAATAGGGTCGGCCCTGCCGGTTCAGTCGTCGATGGATCAGCTGGTGAGCTTCTTGAACGAGAAGTTCACTCAATAACGGAAAGAAAGTTTGGAGGACCTGGTCCGGGCCGTGGACTCGATCAGGGCGGTGATTGACCATGTTAAGTTGAGACTGGCAGCCCAGGGACAGGCGATCCAGAAGTTGGAGAAGCTGGCGGAGGAGCATGAAGAACACTCCACCTCAATGGCAGCGGAGATGGGACTGATGCAAGACCAGCAGAAGCGACTGCTGGAGAAGATGGAGGATTTGGAGAACCGGCCATGCAGACAGAACATTTGGATTGTGGATCTGCCAGAGAGGTGTGAAGGAACAGATGCCGGTGCATACGTGAGGAAGATGCTTGAGAAGCTGCTTGGGGAAGGTGCGTTTGACCGGTTGTTGGAGATGGATGGAGCCCACAGGGTGCTGATGTGCAAGCCCCAGGGGGCGAACCGGCGAGGGCGATGGTGGTGCGGTTGCATCGGTTCCTCGATGAGGAGCGTATCATGATGAGGGCCAAGCAGACGAGGAGTTGCGCTTGCGAAGGTGGCGAGATCCATGTATACCAGAACCTGGGTGCAGAGCTGGCTAAGAGGAGGGCGAGCTTCAACAAGGTCAAGGCGGCCCTACACAAGAAGGGCGTAAAGTTTGGAATTCTGTACCCTGCTCGCCTGTGGGTGACCTATGGGGGCCGGGGGCTATGTTTTGGCTCATCAGAAGAGGCAATGGAGTTTGTGAGAGACAATGGACTGGCAAGAGGAGGATTCTGAACTTTGGTGGAGGAGATGTGAAGTTACTGTATTCTACTGTGGAAATATTCTGTTTTTGGTGTTCATTTCTTTTCTCTCTTTTTCAGCTTTAGGCTTGTTTATTGTTCTTTGTTAAGGGATGGGTTCATGTGTTCGGGCCTGGGGAGGGGTTGTTTGTTTCATTTACTTTTTCTTTGATTGTTTGCACCAATCACCAATGTTTGAGGGGGGGGGGGGATCAGTGGGGGGTAGGATGCTAGGCGCCAGGGGCAGGAGCTGCCAGGCTAGATATGTGATGGTTTGTGGGAAACTGGAGGGAATGCCCGTGGTGTTGGTGAGTATATGTGCCCCGAACTGGGATGGCAAGGAATTTATGAGTCGGGTGCTGGGGAAGACTCCGGACCTAGATTTGCATCGACTGATTTTGGGCGGTGGGGATACACACACACTTCAACACGGTTCTTGATCCAAGGTTGGACAGGTCGAGTTCTAAGTCGGGGAAGGTATCAGCCATGGCGAAGGAGCTCCGGAGGTTCATTGAGCATATGGAAGGGGGTCGATCCCTGGAGATTCGGGAGACTGAGGGATAAGGAATTTTCGTTCTACTCCCATGTACATAAGGTGTATTCCCGGAAAGACTTCTTTGTGTTCCGAAATATACAGTGAATGGTAGAACCCTCAAGAGTATTGAAAGTCAGAGAGATCTAGGAGTACAGGTCCACAGGTCACTGAAAGGGGCAACACAGGTGGAGAAGGTCGTCAAGAAGGCATACGGCATGCTTGCCTTCATTGGCCGGGGCATTGAGTATAAGAATTGGCAAGTCATGTTGCAGCTGTATAGAACCTTAGTTAGGCCACACTTGGAGTATAGTGTTCAATTCTGGTCGCCACACTACCAGAAGGATGTGGAGGCTTTAGAGAGGGTGCAGAAGAGATTTACCAGAATGTTCGCTGGTATGGAGGGCATTTGCTATGAGGAGCGGTTGAATAAACTCGGTTTGTTCTCACTGGAACGACGGAGGTTGAGGGGCGACCTGATAGAGGTCTACAAAATTATGAGGGGCATAGAAAGAGTGGATAGTCAGAGGCTTTTCCCCAGGATAGAGGGATCAATTACTAGGGGGCATAGGTTTAAGGTGCAAGGGGCAAGGTTTAGAGTAGATGTACAAGGCAAGTTTTTTACACAGAGGGTAGTGGGTGCCTGGAACTTGCTACCGGAGGAGGTGGTGGAAGCAGGGACGATAGTGACATTTAAGGGGCATCTTGACAAATTCATGAATAGGATGGGAATAGAGGGATACGGACCCAGGAAGTGTAGAAGATTGTAGTTTAGTCGGGCAGCATGGTCGGCACGGGCTTGGAGGGCCGAAGGGCCTGTTCCTGTGTTGTACTGTTCTTTGTTCTTTGTTCTTTGTTCGTTGGACAAAACGCTGCTGGCTGAGGTGGTAGATGCTCAATATTCAGCAATAGTGGTGTCAGACCACGCCCCACACTGGGTGGACTTGCAAGTGAGTAAAGGAAAGGCCCAGTGCCTGCAACGAAGGTTGTGGGGCTACTAGCGGAGGAGGAGGTGTGTGAGCAGGTGAGGGAGGCCATCCGGGGGTATATAAAGATCAATGATATGGTGAGGTGTCGGCAGGGATGGCCTGGGTGGCGCTGAAAATAGTTTTCAGAGGGGAATATATTTCAATTCGGGCTCGGAAGGAGAAGGCGGAGCGGGTGGAGTTAGAAAGGTTGGTGGGAGAAATATTACAGGTGGACAGGAGATATGCGGAGACTCCGGAGGATGGACTTTTGAAAGAACGCCAGAGGCTACAGCTAGAATGTGGGCTCCTGTCCACAGGTAAGGCAGTGGGGCAGCTGAGGAGGGTAAGGGGGGTGGGCTATGAATATGGGGAGAAAGCTAGTAGGATGCTGGTGCATCAGTTGAGTAAGCAGGAGGCGGCGAGAGAGATACGGAAAGTGGGGGGCACAGGTGAGAAGGTGGTTTTGGACCCGGCGGGGGTGAATGGCGTGTTTTGAGATTCCGTTGGGGAGGAGGGGATGAGACAATTTTTGGGGGGCTGGAGTTCCCGAAGGTGGATGAGGAGTTGGAGGAAGGCCTGGGGGCCTCAATCGGGCTGAGGGAGGTAATAGAGGGGCTGGGGGCGAGGTAATAGAGGGGATGGGGGCGATGCAATCGGGCAAAGCCCCGGGACCGGATGGATACCCGGTGGAATTTTATAAGAAGTTTTCCGGGGTGCTGGGACCGCTTCTGGTAAAGGCTTTTAATGAGTCAAAGGATCTGGGAGTGCTCCCCCCGACGTTATCGCAGGCATCAATCTCTCTTATCTTAAAACGGGACAAAGACCCGGAAAGCTGTGGGTCATATAGACCAATCTCCTTATTAAATGTGGAGGCTAAACTGTTGGCAAAGATCCTGGCCACACGGATTGAGGACTGGGTCCCAGGGGTAATAGGGGAGAACCAGACGGGATTTGTTAAGGGGCGACACCTGGCGACCAATATTAGGCGGCTCTTATATGTAATAATGATGCCTGCGGAGGGGCGTGAGATCGAGGTGGTGGTGGCCATGGATGCAGAGAAGACCTTTGACCAGGTAGGTTGGAAATATTTGTGGGAGGTCCTCGGATGGTTTGGGTTTGGGCAGGGATTGGTAGATTGGGTCCGGTTGCTCGCTCAGGCATTGGTGGCAAATGTAAGGACGAATCGGGTGCGGTCGGAATATTTTGGCTTGTATCGGGGGACAAGGCAGGGGTGTCTACTCTCCCCACTACTGTTTGCCCTGGCCATAGAGTTTCTGGCAATGGCGTTGGACATTTGGCGGGGGATAGTACGAGGGGGGTAGAACACAGAGTCCCACTCTATGCAGAAGATTTGCTCCCATATATAGCAGACCCGCTGGGGGAGATTGGAGGATTGGTGGGGATACTGGAGGAATTTGGTTGGTTCTCAGGTTATAAATTGAATATGGGTAAAAGTGAGGTTTTTTCGATCCAGGTAAGGGGGCAGGAGAAGAGATAGGGGGAGATGCCGTTCAAGGAGGTGGGAGGGAGTTTTAGGTACATGGGTATTCAAGTGGCACAGGGTTGGGGTCAGCTTCACAAATTGAATTTGGGTAGACTAATAGAACAGATGAAAGGGGACATCCGAAGGTGGGACATGCTCCCGCTGTCACTGGTGGGGTGGGTACAGACTGTGAAAATGGCAGTCCGCTGGAAATTGCTGTTTGTATTTCAGTGTGTCCCAATTTTCATCCATAAGGCGTTTTCAGGAAGATGAATGCGGCGATCTCAAGTTTTTGAGGAGGTGGAGGACAGGTGTGGGCGCTGTGGGGGAAGTCCTGCGAATCATGTGCACATGTTCTAGGCGTGACCGAGGTTGAGGAGCTTTTGGCAGGGATTTGCGGACGTCATGTCTGAGGTGCTGCAAGGGAGGGTGACTCCGAGTCCAGAGGTGGCGGGCGATATTCGTAAGATCCGGGAGCCGGGGGGGGGGGGGGGGGAGGGGGGGGGGGAGGGGGGGGGGGGAGGGGGGGGGGCGGGGTGAAGGGAGGAAGGCATGGAAAATGACGAATAAGGGTAGGAAACCAATGAAGGGAGGGCTGTGAGATGGAGTGTTTATATGGACCATATTGGTTGTGGTCTGTGTTTGGAGGGGGGATGGCGATGTTATTGTGTTTTTTTTTGGTCTTTGTTGGATTTTCCTGTTTAAAAGTGTTAAAATTACAAATGCCTCAATAAAATATTTTCTTAAAAAAAAAAGAAGTTTGATAACACCAGGACAAAGCAGCTACCCCTTCCATAAACATTAAATCCCTCCACAATCAGTGGCAGCCATGTATACCATCCACAAAATGCATTGCAGGAACTCACCAAGGTTCCTTAGGCAGCAACCTCCTAACCCATAATCACTACCATCTAGAAGGGCAAGGGCAGCAGATACCTGGGAACACCACCACCTGGAGGTTCCACTCCATGTTGCTCACTATCCTGACCTGGGAATATATTGTCATTCCTTCACTGTCACTGAGTCTAAATCCTGAAACTCCCTCCCTAGCAGCACTGTGGGTGTACCTACACCTCGGGACTGCAGGGGTTCAAGAAGGCAGCTCACTGCAACTTTCTCAAGGGCAACTAGGTATGGGAAATCAATAAATACTGGCCTAGCCAGCAACGCCAAAATCCCATAAATTAATTTTTTTAAATGCCCAGAATCAATGATGGATCTAGGCCACAGGTGAGTGAGGGAGGTTTGGGAGTCGTGGGGTGATCATCACTCACTGGAATTGGCCTAGGGGGTCGCAAAAAAAGGTGAGATTGGCTCTCAATGGATCCCTCCTCATCCATTCCCGACATTGGAACCGGCTGGGAGCCTGCAAGCAAACCTGATAAGAGTTTGCTAATTGGGTTTCCAGCATTGCAATTGCCCAGCCTGCCACTGTTTGAACACCAGTGGTCCAGTGGCCTTAATGGGCATACATTTTGAGGCCGGACCCCACCACTTTCCTGCGCTTGACTTAATCAGGACAGAGACGGGAAGGTGGCAGGGTGCCAACGATGCACTCTCCAGCCTGATTAACTGATCCGCCACCTCCAAACTCACCTCATGTGAGGACATTACAATTTGCCCATGTTATGAGGAACTGGAGGAAGGGGGGAATGGGTGTGACATTGTTTATCTTTACCATGGAAGCCTAGGAAAAGGCAGGCCATGGGCTGGATTCTCCAGTTCTGAGGCTATATCCTCATGCCAGCGTGGGAACGGTGGCGTTTTACGACCGTACATTCGGACACCGAACCTCCGTTTGGCTGGGGTCTAGCATGCCGGCAACATAGAGCACCCAGCTCTAGCTGCCGATACGTCCCAGAGAATTGCCGGGTCCGTGGCCACGCATGCGCATGGCGACGGCCTGCAGCGGCTGCACTCTGCAACATGGCGCCAGCTGCGAGCGGACCCGGCGTGAAAAATAGTCCCCCACCTTTGGCCAGCTTGCAAGCCCCAGACCCCCTTCCAACAGATCCCCCAGTCCCTGACAAAGTTCCCCCTGCCGCAGATCGGTCCTCCCCCGACTGTGGCGGCACTGGACTGAGTTCCCGAAGGATGATAGCACACGCGACCGACGTTGTCGGGAACTCGGCCGGTCGGGGGTGGAGCATCGGGGGGGTGGACCTCAGGCAACGTCCTGAAGCCGTCGATACAGCGCCTGGTGTACTTGGAGGGGGTGGAGCATCGCAAAAGCGGCAGCCCCCCTGATTTTGTCGGAAACGGGTATTCTCCAGCCGACCGCTGAACGTGATTCCGGTGTCGGCGAATGGAGAATCCCACCCATGGCTTTGGAGCTGTGGAATCCAGAAAAGGAGGATATTTAAGCAACATTGTACCTACATGTAGGCACTAAGGTCAGAGCAGGGCAGAGGGTGGAACTAATTAGGGTGCTCTTGCACAGTGTCAGCACAGGCATGATAGGCCAAATTATCTCCTATATGCTATCTCTTTATATGGAGGAGAAATTTATATGCAGATTTACATCAATTTTCCGGGGACAGATAGTGCCTCAGGAAAATACCTACAGCTTTCTGTGCAGCTTTCTTAATTGGTACTATTGTAAAAACCATGTGGGTCTCACAGTTCGTGGCCTGTGGCACAGTGAATCAATTTACGGCTTGATTCAATGGGAAAGCCCGCCTTTTTTATTTTTGAGTCTTTCTTGGAGTGGGGTGAGTCTCTACTGGGTTCAGATGGAAGGTGTAGAGGAGAGAACAAAACTTCAGGTTGAGCCATTATTCCAATGAATTAGAGATTTAACCTGCCAACATTTGCATTAATGGGGCAGAATTTTTAAAAAATAAATAAATTTAGAGTACCCAATTCATTTTTCCAACTAAGGGGCAATTTAGCGTGGCCAATCCCCACCTACCCTGCACATCTTTGGGTTGTGGGGGCGAAACCCACACCACAATGGGGAGAATGTGCAAACTCCACACGGACAGTGACCCAGAGCCGGGATCGAACCTGGGACCTTGGCGCCGTGAGGCAGCTGTGCTAACCATTCTGCCACCATGCTGCCCTTAATGCGGCAGAAATGACCTCAAAATGGAGTTGGTCAATTATCACTCCATTTACTGGTCAGCTTGCTTTGATGGCTGGCCCCTTTAAAGTCAAATCTACCCCAATCTCTTTGTTTCTGATAAGCCAGACCAATCTGAAATTTATAGCCAACTGAATGTCAACCTACTGACTTGTCGATTATCTGACAGTGTGTGTGTGGGACTGTGAAATATCACTTCACTGTATAGCCTACTAAAGACAAGTCCTCCTGCCTCAGAAAAATTAACTTCACGTTCCAACAAATATTAAATTCAATTTAATTTATTTGTAACGGTATGGTTTTCATTTGTGTGGTAATACCAGGTATTGCGGTACCTGAGAGGGGGATGACCATTGGCTAGACCCAGGAGTCTACCATTGGCTGATGTACATAGCTCCGCCCTGAGAGGCGGAGTATAAGAACCAATGCCATCCCAGCAGCCTTCACTTTCTGTATCGAAGCTGCTGGGGAAAGTTCTAGCAGATTAAAGCCTATTAGTTATGACTCACCTTGTCTCAAGAGTAATTGTTTGCGCATCAATTTGCATGGCTCAATTCTTGCTCAGTCATAACAACAACAAATTGTTTTATGTAGCACCTTTGATGTCGTAAAATTTATCAAGGCACTTCACAGGAGCATAAACAAACAAAATGTAATATTCAACCACATAAGAGGATATTAGGGCAGGTGACCAAAAGCTTGGTCAAAGAGATACAAACATATGAACAAGGAGTTAGAGAACGCCCATCGGGATTGCTCCACCATTCAATAAAATCATGGTTCAACTGATAGGAACCTCAAAACTGCATCCTGCCTACCCCTAATAATCTATCACCCCTTTGCTTCGCAAGAATCTATCCACCTCTGCTTTAAAAATATTCAAAGACTCTGATTCCCCCGCCTTTTCAGGAAGCGAGCTTCAAAGACTCCTGACCCTCAGATACATTTTTTTTTGCCTCATCTCTGTTTTAAATGGAAGATCCCTTGTTTTTAATCAGTGACCCCTGGTGTTAGATTCTTTCGCAAATGGAAACATTGGGCGCGATTCTCTCCAAAAATTTCAAAGTTAATTTAAGGTGGGGTTTTCAGGGAGTTTCCCGCCAGCTCTGCCGGTAAGTTCCCCAACCCCAATTTAATGACACTTACTCACTTTTTTGGACCCTGGGAAGTTTCTTACCGGTTGAGCCCACACTTAGATTTTTTTTTGCACTGGGGAGCTGAACTCAGAGATCAGGCCGCCATTTTGAAAGGGTGCCCCGATCTCTAAGTGAGCTTGTGGGTCCCCCACATCCCCCACCCATGGGCAATGTCACCCCCCACACACACGGACACTACCCCACACCCCCCAAGTGAGGATACCCCGCTATGGGGTCCCTGAGGGTCCCATTTCTTCAGGCCCCCACAAGCCTCCTTACAGAACCCGCTCCATTCTAAGAGCCCCACCCATCGCTCCTCCACCCTCCCAAAGGCCCCTACTTACCTGTCTTGCACTACCCCACCCTGAAAACACCCCCTCCACCCTCATTTCACGGGCATGGCCCCCCTTGCCCCCTGGCCCTTGGCAGTGTCACCCTGGCATTCAGGCATCCTTGTACTGCCACCCTGGCACCCAGGCAGTGCTCCTGCCAGCTTGGCGGGCATCCTGCCATCCCGGCACCCTGGCAGTGCCAGGGTGGCAGTGCCACGGTGCCAGAGTGGTAGTGCCAAGGTGCCCACGTTCCAGGACGGGGCCAGGGAGCCACCATGCACTTACCCTAACCACCCAGGGGTCTCTGATGGCCTGGGAGACCCCCCAGGTGCCGTTCCGTCTGGTCCACATTTGCGTGGACCAGCACTGATCGGCGCCCGACTGCAGCCTCCCTGGGGAGGCCGAAGAATCGACCGAGGGTGGTGGATCCCGGACGAGTAGGTCGTAAACAGGTTTATGACCTACTTCCGCGAGCGTCATTCGGTCCCGTCCAACTTGGGGTGCAGTTTCGACTCCGACATCGCGCGGGACCCCAGTGAATCCCGCGAGGTGCAGAGCCTGTTGGGAGGCTACCTGCAAGCCTCTACTGGGATTCTCTGCCCGCATTGTGCTTTCGCTTGAATGCAAAGCGGCTGGAGAATCATCGTGCCCATTCCCTCCACGTCCACCCTGTCAAGACCTCTCAGGATCAAGTTACCTCTTACTCTTCTAAATTCCAGCAGATCCAAGTTTAGCTTGTCCAACCTTTCCTCATAAGACAACCCTTGCACTCCAGGTACCAGTCTGGTAAATCCTCTCTAAACTGTTACCAATGCATTTACTTTTAAAAAAAATATATATATTTTATTCAAATTTTTCGGCCAAACAAAACAGTACAAAGGTTTTTCCCTTTTCACAGCAACAAAACAATATAAATAACAGCGACCGTTTTTTAACAAATAAGTAAATATTATATATACTAAATGGCAACTGCCATAATAAAAATAATAACTCTCCCAAATAATAAAATCAAACAATCCAATATACATAACCAAGTACAAATATCTATACATAAACACCCCTGAGCCCTCCCCCCCCCCCCCCACCCCCCCCCCCACCCCCCTGGGTTTCTGCTGTTATCTTCCCATTTCCTTTATCGTTCTGCGAGGTAGTCAATGAACGGTTGCCACCGTCTGGTGAACCCTTGCGCCGAACCCCTTAGTGCAAACTTTATCCGTTCTAGTTTTATAAACCCTGCCATGTCGTTTATCCAGGTCTCCACGCCCGGGGGTTTGGCTTCCTTCCGCATAAGCAATATCCTTCGCCGGGCTACTAGGGACGCAAAGGCCAAAACATCAGCCTCTCTCGCCTCCTGCACTCCCGGCTCTTCTGCAACCCCAAATATAGCCAACCCCCAGCTTGGCTCGACCCGGACCCCCAACACCTTTGAAAGCACATTCGCCACCCCCACCCAGAACCCCTGCAGTGCCGGGCATGACCAAAACATGTGGGTGTGGTTTGCCAGGCTTCTCGAGCATCTCCCACACCTATCCTCTACCCCGAAAAATTTACTGAGCCTTGCTCCGGTCATATGCGCCCTGTGCAAAACCTTGAATTGTATCAAGCTAAGCCTGGCGCACGAGGACGAAGAGTTCACCCTACGTAGGGCATCTGCCCACAGCCCCTCTTCAATCTCTTCCCCCAGCTCTTCTTCCCATTTTCCCTTCAGCTCATCCACCATGATCTCCCCCTCGTCTCTCATTTCCCTGTATATATCTGACACCCTACCATCCCCACCCATGTCCCTGAGATCACTCTATCTTGAATCTCCTGCGTCGGGAGCTGCGGGAATTCCCTCACCTGTTGCCTCGCAAAAGCCCTCAGTTGCATGTACCGAAATGCATTCCCTTGGGGCAACCCATATTTTTCCGTCAGTGCTCCCAGACTCGCAAACGTCCCGTCTAAGAACAGATCCCTCAATTGCACAATCCCAGCTCTCTGCCATGCTCTAAATCCCCCATCTATTCTCCCCGGGACAAACCTATGATTATTTCTTATCGGGGACCGCACCAAGGCTCCCGTCATTCCCTTATGCCGTCTCCACTGCCCCCAAATTTTCAGTGTTGCCACCACCACTGGACTTGTGGTGTATTTCTTCGGGGTGAACGGCAACGGCGCCGTCGCCAGTGCTTGTAGGCTGGTTCCTTTGCAGAACGCCATCTCCAATCTCTTCCACGCCGCTCCCTCCCCTTCTCCCATCCACTTACACAGCATTGAGACATTGGCGGCCCAATAGTACTCATTTAAGTTCGGAAGTGCCAGTCCCCCCCTATCCCTGCTATGTTGCAAAAAAAACCCTCCTCACTCTCGGGGTCTTCCCAGACCACACAAAACTCATGACACTTTTCTCGATTTTCTTGAAAAAAGCCTTTGTGACCATCACCGGAAGGCACTGAAACACAAAAAGGAATCTCGGGAGGACTACCATTTTGACCGCCTGCACCCTACCCACCAGTGACAGGGGCACCATGTCCCATCTCTTAAAATCCTCCTCCATCTGTTCCACCAATCGTGTTAAATTAACCTCTGTAAGGTTCCCCAACTCCTGGCTATCTGAATCCCTAAGTACCGGAAATCTCTTGTTCCTTCCTCAGCGGTAAATCATCTATTGCCCTGCTCTGCTCCCCCGAATGCACCACAAACAACTCACTCTTCCCCATATTCAATTTGTACCCCGAGAATTCCCCAAACTCCTGAGTGTCCGCATTATCTCAGGAATCCCCTCCACCGGGTCCGCAACATACAGCAATAAATCATCTGCATACAATGATACCCGGTGTTCTTCTCCTCCCCTGAGTACTCCTCTCCACTTCCTGGAGCCCCTCAGTGCTATGGCCAGGGGCTCAATTGCCAATGCAAACAGTAACGGAGACAGGGGACACCCCTGCCTCGTCCCTCTATAAAGACGGAAGTAGTCAGACCTCTGCCTGTTCGTGACCACACTTGCCACCGGGGCCCTATATAGCAGCTGTACCCATCCAATAAACCCTTCTCCAAAACCAAATCTCCTCAACACTTCCCACAGATAGTCCCACTCCACTCTGTCGAATGCTTTCTCGGCGTCCATCGCCATCACTATCTCCGCCTCCCCCTCTGGTGGGGGCTTCATCATCACCCCTAGCAGCCTCCGTATGTTCGTGTTCAGCTGTCTCCCCTTAACGAACCCAGTTTGATCCTCGTGGACCACCCCCGGGACACAATCCTCTATCCTCGCCGCCATCACCTTGGCCAGGAGCTTAGCATCTACGTTCAAAAGGGAAATGGGCCTGTAGGACCCACACTGCAGTGGTCTTTTTCCTTCTTCAAAAGTAGCGATATCGTCGCCTCTGACATAGTCGGAGGCAACTTCCCCCTTTCCCTGGCCTCATTAAAGGTTCTCGTCAAAAGCGGGGCCAGTAGGTCCATATATTTCCTATAAAATTCCACCGGGAACCCATCCGGTCCCGGAGCCTTCCCCGCCTGCATGCTCCCAATCCCCTTTACCACCTCCTCCATCTCAATCTGTGCTCCCAGTCCCGCCCTCTCCTGTTCCTCCACCTTCGGGAATTCCAGCTGATCCAGGAAACACATCATTCCCTCCTTCCCTTCCGGGGGCTGAGCCTTATATAACCTCTCATAGAATGCCTTGAACACCCCGTTCACTCTCTCCGCTCCCCGTTCCATCTCTCCCTCCTCATCTCTCACCCCACCTATCTCCCTCGCCGCTCCCCTCTTCCTCAATTGGTGGGCCAGTAGCCGACTCGCCTTCTCTCCATACTCATACTGTACACCCTGTGCCCTCCTCCACTGTGCCTCTGCCTTACCCGTGGTCAGCAGGTCAAATTCCACATGTAACCTTTGTCTTTCCCGGAACAGTCCCTCCTCCGGTGCCTCTGCATATTGCCTGTCCACCCTCAGAAGTTCTCTCAACAATCGCTCCCTTTCTTTACCCTCTTGCTTCCCTTTATGTGCTCTTATGGATATCAGTTCCCCTCTGACCACCGCCTTCAACGCCTCCCAGACCACTCCCACCTGATACTCTCCGTTGTCATTAAGCTCCAAGTACCTTTCGATACACCCCCTCACCCTTAGACATACCCCTCATCCGCCAATAAGCCCATATCCATTCTCCAGAGTGGGTGCTGTTCTTTTTCCTCTCCTACCTCCAGGTCTACCCAATGTGGAGCGTGGTCCGAAATGGCTATGGCCGTATACTCCGTCCCTGTCACCTTCGGAATCAGTGCCCTTCCCAAGACAAAAAAGTCTATCCGTGAATATACCTTGTGAACATGGGAGAAAAATGAGAACTCCTTACTCCTAGGCCTAATAAATCTCCAGGGGTCTACTCCTCCCATCTGCTCCATGAAGTCCTTGAGCACCCTGGCCGCTGCCGGCCTCCTCCCGGTCCTGGACCTCGATCGGTCCAGCCCTGGATCAAGCACCGTATTGAAGTCTCCCCCCATTACCAACTTTCCCGCCTCCAGGTCCGGGATACGCCCCAACATACGCCTCATAAAGTTTGCATCATCCCAGTTCGGGGTGTATACATTCACCAGAACCACCGCCTCCCCTTGCAATCTGCCACTCACCATCACATATCTACCCCCACTATCCGCCACTATGGTCTTTGCCTCAAACAGTACCCGTTTCCCCACTAAGATAGCCACCCCCTATTCTTCGCATCTAAACCCGAATGAAACACCTGCCCCACCCATCCTTTACGTAGTCTGACCTGGTCTATCAGTTTCAGGTGCGTCTCCTGCAACATAACCACATCTGCCTTTAATTTCTTTAGGTGTGCAAGTACCCGTGCCCTTTTAATCGGCCCGTTCAGCCCTCTCACGTTCCACGTGATCAGCCGGATTGGGGGGCTCTTTACCCCTCCCCTTGTCGACTAGCCATCCCCTTTTTTAACCCAGCTCCTCACCCGGTTCCCACGTACCTGTATATCCCACCGACGGTGCCCCCCCGTCTCGACCACCCCGTCCCATAACAGCTCCCCCGTCTCCATAGCAGCAGCAACCCAGTTAACTCCCCCCCCCCCCCCCTCTGCTAGATCCCCCTCTAGCGTAGTTGCACCCCCCATGTTGCTCCCAGAAGTCAGTGAACTCTGGCTGACCTCGGCTTCCCCGTTTGCCCTCGGCCCCTCACTGTGCGAGGCCCCCTCCTTCCTGCGTCCCTGTTCCCGCCACAATTACCATAGCGCGGGAGCAAAGCCCGCGTTTCCCACTCGGCCCCGCCCCTAATGGCGCATTTCCCTTCTCCTTCCCCTTTCCTTCCCACCGGCGCCCACAGTTCCCCATACACTCCCCCCCCCCCCCCCACCCCACCCCCCCCCCCCCCCCCCCCACCCCCCCCCCCCCCCCAACGAGGGGAAGAGAGAAAAGTTACAGGATCGAAGAATTAACAAATTGAAAAATCATCCCCCCCCCCCTTCCCCTTCCTCGCCCCACATAATCACCCCACCACTTTATCCCAGAAGCTCTTTCTCTCGCCAGACTATTCCAGCTTCTCGTCCACAATGAATGTCCACGCCTCTTCTGCCGTCTCAAAGTAGTGGTGCTTCCCTTGGTGTGTGACCCACAGTCTCGCTGGTTGCAACATTCCAAATTGAACCTTCTTTTTGTGAAGCACCGCCTTAGCCCGATTGAAACTTGCCCTCCTTCTCGCCACCTCCGCACTCCAATCCTGGTATACGCGGATCACCGTGTTCTCCCACCTACAGCTCCGTGTTTTCTTCGCCCATCTGAGGACCGTCTCTCTGTCGTTGTAGCGGAGAAACCTCACCACTATAGCTCAAGGTATTTCTCCAGCCTTTGGTCTTCGCGCCAGAACTCGATAGGCTCCCTCCACCTCCAAAGGGCCTGTCGGGGCCTCCGATCCCATTAGCGAGTGAAGCATTGTGCTCACATATGCCCCGACGTCCGCTCCCTCTGCGCCTTCGGGAAGACCCAGGACTCTTAAATTCTTCCTCCTCGAATTATTCTCCAGTGCTTCCAACCTCTCCACACACCTTTTGTGCTGTGCCTCGTGCGTCTCTGTCTTCAACACCAGGCTCTGTATTTCATCTTCGTTTTCAGCAGTCTTTGCCTTCATGACCCGAAGCTCCAGCTCCTGGGTCCTCTGCTCCCCCTTTAGCCCTTCAATCGCCTGTGATATCAGGGCCAACACCTCCTTCTTCAACTCCTTCTTCAGCTCTTCCACACAGCGCCGCAGGAACTCTTGTTGCTCCGGGCCCCATAACAAACGGCCACCTTCCGACGCCATCTTGCTTCGAGCTTCCCTTCCTTGCCGCTGCTCCAGAGGATCTTCTGCAATCCGGCCACTATCCTCTCCTTTTTCCATGTGTATCCGGGGGGATTCCCTTCTAGTTTACCGCACAGTGATTTTGGCTGTTTAAATTGCCGTTGGGGCTCCTATCAAGAGCCCAAAAGTCCGTTCCAACGGGAGGTGCCGAAACATGCGACTCAGCTGGTCATTGCCGCACCCGGAAGTCACCAATGCATTTACATCCTTCCTTAAATAAGGAGACCAACACTACACACAACAGTACCCTAACTGTGGTCTCACTATTGCCCTGCATAACTGAAGCATAACCTCCCTACTTTTGCATTCAATTCCCATTGCAATAAATGATAACGTTTTTTAGCTTTCCTAATTATTGTACCTGCATATAAGTCTGTTTTGGTCCATTCAGTAGGATTTCCAGATCCCTCTGCACTCTGAGCTCAGCAATTTGCCAGATCTTTACCCACTTACTTAAACGATCTATATTTTTTGTAGCCTCCTTATGTCCTCTTCACAATTTACTTTCCTACCTTTCTCTGTGTCATCAACATGTTTGGCAGCCATCCCTTCAGCAAAGTCAATTATATCAATTATAAAAAGCTGAGGTCCCAGCACTGATCCCTGTGGCACACCACTCGTTACATCTTGCCAACCTGAAAAAGATACATTTTTGCCCACTATCTGCTTTCTGTTAGTCAGCAAATCTTCTACCTATGCCAACATGTTACTCGCTATACTGTGAGCTTTTATTTTCTGTAATAACCCTTGATGTGGTACATTACTAAATGCCTTCTGAAAAATCTAAGTACAATACATCCACTGGTTCCCCTTTATCCACAGCACAGATTACTTCCTCAAATAATTTCAATAAGTTGGTTAAACATGCTTTCCTTTTCACATACCATGTTCATTCCTTGAACTTATCCATATACACGCTATAGCTTCTTTCATAATAGCTTCTAACATTTTCCCTACGACAGATGTTAAGCTAGCTGGTCTGTAGTTTCTTGCATTCTGTCTCCCACCCTTTTTAAATACTTGATATCTCCCATTCCAATGGAACCTTTTCAAATCTAGGGAGTTTTGGAAAATTAAAATCAATGCATCAACTAACTTACTAGACACATCTTTTAAGACCCAAGGATGAAGTCCATCAGGACCCGGGCTCTTCCTGCAGCTCCAACAAGTTACTCAGGCAAAGTGGCTAGCACTGTTGCCTCACAGCACCAGGGTCCCAGGTTCGATTCTGACCTTGTTGACTGTCTGTATGGTGTTTGCACGTTCTCCCTGTGTCTGCATGGGTTTCCTCTGGGTGCTCCGGTTTCCTCCCACAGTTAGATGTGCAGGTTAGATGAATTGGACATGCTAAATTTCTCAAATATTAGGTAGGGTCACGGGGCTAGGAGTGAGGAATTTGGCCTAGGTAGGGTGTTCTATCGGAGCAACGGCCGGTGCAGACTCGCTGGGCCGAAAGGCCTCCTTCTGCACTGTCGGGATTCTATTCTATGAGTACCACTTTTTTACTGACTAATTTTTCTGAGTTCTTCCCTCTCCCTATTTCCTGGTTTATAGCTGCTTCTGGGATGTTACTTTTATCCTGTATAGTGAAGACTGAAGCAAAATACCTTTTCAAGTCTTGTTTTCCATTATCAATTCTAGAGACCCATTTTCTATTGGACCAATGTTCACTTTATTAACGCAATTCTTTAAAAAATATTTATTGAAACTCGTGGGCGCTATCTTCCGGCTCGTTACATTTGCGCTCAAGCGTACCGAGGCCAGTGGATAGCGGGGGAGACCAAAAACGAGATCCGCGCCGGGCACCAAATAGCTTGTGATGCAACTGGTCCGTTCCCGTAGGTGCCATAGCGTGGCGAGATACTACTTATCACCACTTAAGCCCCATTTCCATATAATCAACGAGACCAACCCCATTTCCAACGGCCTCCCATCATTCAGCGGCCTCCCCAGCAAGTGATCTCACTGGCGCTGATTAGTACTCCTTTTGAAAAATGTGAACCTTGCGGAAGAGCTTCTGTGGGGAGCCAAGGTGAGTAGCCATCTCTGCTCACAGGCAAAGAGGCCGGGTGTGCTGGGCCTGCCACCTCTGTGTTCGATGGGAGGTGGGGGACCCTCCGCAGGGGTGGGCCACCATGGGATGGGGGGGGCGGGAAGCACGGTAACACAGTGGTTAGCATTGTTGCTTCACAGCGCCAGGGTCCCAGGTTTGATTCCCGGCTTATGTCACTGTCTGTGTGGAGTCTGCACGTTCTCCCGTGTCTGCGTGTGTTTCCTCCGGGTGCTCCGGTTTCCTCCCACAAGTCCCGAAAGTCGAGCTGTTAGATAATTTGGACATTCTGAATTCTCCCTCAGTGTACCCCAACAGGCGCCAGAATTTGGCGATTAGAGGCTTTTCACAGTAACTTCATTGCAGTGTTAATGTAAGCCTATTTGTGACAATGAAGATTATTATTATTATTAACTGGGGGTGGGGGTGGGGGGGGGGTGCAATCGCTCATGGCACCACCATGCCATCCCTGGATCCCAAACCCATTCCCGGGGCATCCCTTGCCCCTGCCTGTCTGCACCACCGAACACCCATAACCCTCACCGACTGCCGAGGCCTCTGGCTGCGTGGCTCAAGGCTATTGCTAATAGGGAATTGGCAATCATGGGTAAGTGAGCACTTGACACATGCCAAGTGGATTCCTGTGGGTGGGTGGTTCATGTAGCATGTGGGAGTCATTGCCTGGCATCCCAATCAGACCGTGATGCCTGGACATTGTGTCTGAACACTGCAGGAGGCAACAGCAAACACACAGCTGCCAACATAATAATAATCTTTATTATTGTCACAAGTAGGCTTAGATTAACACTGCAATGAAGTTACTGTGAAAATCCCCTTTTCGCCACACTCAGACGCCTATTCGGGTACACAGAGGAAGAGTTCAGAATATCCAAATGACCTAACAGCACGTCTTTCGGGACTTGTGGGCGAAAATCGGAGCACCCGGAGGAAACCCACGCAGACACGGGGAGAACGTGCAGACTCCACACAGTCAGTGATCCACGCCGGGAATCGTACCTGGAACCCTGATGCTGTGAAGCAACAGTGCTAACCACTATGCTACCATGCAACCCTCACCTGAACACCCAGAGGATTGGACACAGCTTCGGGGACATGTCCACTGCCGGAGGTTCGGTGAGCGCCACGGGTGGCGGGGTGGAGGGGGCTAACTGGAGAGATGGGCAAAGGGTCCGGGGTTGGCCGCATTGCGGAAAAAGTGACAGAGGCATCATAATGGTTGTACAAAAGTTTGTTTAATGTGCTGTATAATGCCCCATTCCTGATAGTACCATCCCCCAAACCCCCGGCCCCAACCCCCCTCCCCCCTCCCTACCCACTATCCACGCCCCCCCCCCCCCCCCCCCCCCCCCCCCTCCCCCGGTGCCCTCACTGATCCTCAACGTGCCTGGGCTTCCTAGCTCGACCACTACGTTTTGGCATTTCCCCAGGATGCACAACTGAGCTGGAGGCAGCCAGCTGCTCACCTCGTTCCATCGTCCTCGATGACCTTAGCAGGCGTTCTCTGGGGACTCTGGGGCTGGTGGGCCACAGCTCACTTGTCAGCGGCCTGTCCCGTGTGCTGACTGCGAGATGCAGCTCGGGGAGCTAGTGGCCACCGTCGCCACTCCATGGGACAGATCCGGGTTGGCACGCAGTGCCCCTTCCTCCCGATCGGTGCCCATAGGGCCCTGGGGTTCACCTTGGGATGGAGGAGCAGCTGGTTCGAGCCTCAGCTGTCCCTGCATCATCTGGTTCGGCCAGCCCTGGTGGCTCCCCATGGTCCATACCATGTGTCAACGCCCTCAGCAATTTCATAGAATTTACAGTGCAAAAGGAGGCCATACGGCCCATCCAGTCTGCACTGGCCCTTGGAAAGAGCACCCTACTTAAACCCACACCTCAGATGCTTCTCAGTGACTGCGACATGCTCTGCTGTGCCTCAGCAATGCCCACCTGCGACTGGGACAAGCTCCGCAGCGCCTCGGCCATTCCCATTTTAGAGCAGGACATGTCCCGCAGAACCTTATCACGGTTAGCCTGGTACTGAGGGACATCCCTGAGTGAGGCAGACATTCTGCCGAGACCCACAGCATGGCCGTCACCAACTGCGCGATGCCTTGGACACCATCGCTCATGGTGCCGCGTCGTGCAGCAGGCTCTCCACTGCGGTTGTCACCCTGACAATGTTGGCCTCGGTGCCACTCATTGCCGGTGCCATCTCCTGTACCCGTAGCCTCTGGGACTCCTTCAAGCTTTGATGGATCTGCTGGACTGACGCAGAGATCTCCCTCTAAATGTCCCGGCCGCTCCCTATCATCTCCATCAGCTCTGGGTAACCCACTTCCAGAGGCTCAGCATCAGGCTGGAATCCAACAGACCTCTGACTGCTGTCTCACCTGGGGGTTCCTGCCTTCACCTGATGTACACCAGCAGCAGTGTGGTGCTCACCAGATTGTGCCCCAAGGGCCTGACCACTAACATGTCACACCGAGGAGTGTGTATCTGCACTGGTGGAGGGTGGGGATGACAGCTGTGCAGTGACAATTGTGGTGTCATCCTCGGAGCTCTCCCCCGAGGTGTTCTCCGCGGAGTCAGGAGGTGGGGCCACGTAGGATGGCCATGGTGCCTTCGGCTGGAGGACCTGTAGGAGAATGGACATGTGGTCAGTGGGAGGAATAGATCAGTCAGTAAGGCAATCACTACTCATAATTGACAGGTCCTGCAGGTGGTTCCCGGTGGTTCCTCACCTCTGTGGCATCTGCCAGACGACTCATTGGTGACCACCCTGTCCTCGGCCACATGTGTCCTTTCCAGCGCCCGCTTCTCGATGGAGATGAGGATCCTTATGTCTGGCACCCCTCCGCTAATTTGGGCCCTCTCCTCCCGATTGTGGGAGAGTTTTTCCTGGGGAGACACAGAGAGAGCATCATTAGCCATCATTAGTGTGGTTCAGTGGTGGACGGCGTTCAGTGGACGAAGGTGGGGTTGGGGGGGGGAAGGGGGAGGGAGGGCTGTGGATCACTTGGAGAGTTGGGGGGTGGATGCTCCCTTTGGGGTGGGGGGTGTGGTGCTGTTGGTGTCTGCTCACTCGTGCTGCCCGGTGTAGGTCGTTGACCTTCCTGCACTGGGGCCATACTGTTGGAGCTAATGGCTGCCGCCACCTTATCCCAGGCAACACTGGCTGCCTTGTGGTTCACCCTCCAGGACCCCCGGGGGAACAGGACATCCTTCCTGGTCTCCACCGCGACCAGGAGCCTCCCTAGGTCAGCCTCCCCGAATCTTGTGGCCGGTCTCCTCGGCGCCATTATTGCGAGCTGGCTGGGGCTGGTCAAGCAATTGCTGTTTAAGTGCTGCTCGACCTTAGCGGGGAGGGCTGGCGGACGCATTCCCGGCAAATCGGCTAGCGAGGCGTTATTTGCGTTGAGAAGCCAGTGTGGCCTCCTTAAGTAGACCAATTAACGTTGAATTGCATTGCTGATTTCGCTGGGCCAAGCACCGGGAATTCCCGGGAATTGCCGCTCGCTATAACACTTCCGGAGAATCGCACCCTTAGTATCTGTTTTGATAATTCTGGCTAGCTTTCTCTCGTACTCTAGTTTTTCCCTCCGTATTAATCTTTCAGTCATCCTTTGCTGTTCCTTGTATTCTGTCTAATTTCCTGATCTGCCATCTGTCTTTACACAATCATATACTTTTTCTTTACGTTTGATACTGCCTTTTTAAAAACTTTTATTTTAATTAAGGGGCAATTTAGCGTGGCCAATCCACCTACCCTGCACATCTTTGGGTTGTGGGGGTGAGATCCACGCAGATACGGGGAGAATATGTGAACTCCACATGGACAGTGAACCGGGGCCTGGGTTGAACCTGGGTCCTTAGCGCTATGAGGCAGCAGTGCTAACTACTGTGTCACCGAGCTGCCCTAAGTTTGATATTATCTTTAACCTTTCTAGTTAACCATCCCTTGGACTTTTTCTTACTTGTTGGAATTTATTTATTGTATGTATTCTCCAATATTGCCTTACATTTTTGCCACTTTGTCTCTATTGATCTATCTCTTAACCCAATTTGCCAATTCACTTTAGCTATCTCATCTTTCATACCTTCATCATTGCCCTTATATAAGTTCTCAGATCCACTCCTCTTGATAAGATGGATTCAAAATCGGCTTAGTTGAAGGAGACAGAGGATGATGACAGATGGTTACTTTAGTAACTGGAAGCCAGTGTCCAGTGATGTACCCCAGGGATCTGTGTTATTATTCGTCATTTATATAAACAACATAGATAACTATGTGGGGGGGGGGGGGGTAGGATAAGTAAGTTTGCAGACGACTCAAAGATTGGCCGGGTTGTTAACAGTGAGGTTGAGTGTCTTGGGTTACAGGAAGATATAGACAGGATGGTCAAATGGACAGGTAAGTGGCAGATGGAATTTAACCCAGAAAAGTGTGAGGTTATACACTTCGGAAGGAATAATTTGACAAGGAAGTATTCAATGAATGGCATGACACTGAATAGTTCTGAGAAACAAAGGGACCCTGGAATGTTTGTCCACAGATCTCTGAAGGCAGGTTAATAGGGTGGTGAAAAAGACATATGGGACACTTGCCTTTATTAATCGAGGCATACATTACAAAAGCAGGGAGGTCATATTGAAGTTGTATAGGACTTTGGTGAGGCCACAGCTGAAGTACTGTGTGCAGTTCTGGTCGCCACATTATAGGAAGGATGTGATTGCACTGAATGGGGTGCAGAGGAGATTCATCAGGATGTTGCCTGGGATGGATCATTTAAGTTATGAAGAGAGGTTGGGTTATTTTTGTTTGCCATGGGGTGAGCACAGACAAATTCAAAGATGCAAGACAATGCTTGGAATGCGAGCATTAGCAGGTGATTAAATCTTTACAGATCCAGAGATGGGGTAACCCCAGATTAAAGAGGTATGAATTGTGTCAAACCAGGACAGTTGGTAGGATTTCGCTTGAAATTTGCCTATATATATGTTTCTGGAACATACCTCTTCATTCACCTGAGGAAGGAGCAGCGCTCCGAAAGCTAGTGATAACGAAACAAACCGGTTGGACTTTAACCTGGTGTTGTAAGACTTCTTACTATTTTTGTTTGAACAGAGAAGGCTGAGAGGTGTACAAGATTATGAGGGGCATGGACCGGTTGGATAGGGAACACTGTTCCCCTTTGTTGAAGGGCCAGTCACGAGGGGACACAAGTTCAGGGTGAAGGGCAGGTTTTGGGAGGATGTGAGGAAAAGCTTTTTTACTCAGAGTGGTGACAGTCTGGAATGCACTGCCCAGGAGAGTGGTAGAGGTGGGTTGCCTCACATCCTTTAGAGATTACCTGGATGAGCACTTGGCACTTCATAACGTTCGAGGCTATGAGGCAAGTGCTGGCAAATAGGATTAGGTAGGTAGGTAGGTCAGGTGTTTTTCATGTGTCAGTGCAGATTTGAAGGGCAGAAGGGCCTCTTCTGCACTGTATTTTCTGTGAATCTGTGATTATTATCTCATTTCATTATCAAGGAAATAATATCAAGACATTTGGAAAGTCAAAACGCAATCCATCAGAGTCAGCATGGTTTTATGAAGGGTAATCATGTTTGACTAATTTGCTAGAGCTCCTCGAAGATGTAACCAGCCAAGTGGATAATGGGGATCCTGTAGATGTAGTATATGTGGACTTTCGGAAGGTGTTTGTTAATTCACAAGGTTAGATCACATGGGGTTAGGGTAATTTATTAGCTTGAATTGAGGACTGCTGACGGACGGAAGACAGAGTCGGGAGAAATGGGTCTTTTTCTGGATGGCAAGATGAAACTAGTGGGGTACCACAGGGTTCGTTCCATGGGCCCCAACTATTTACAATCTATATTAATGACTTGGATACAGGGATAGAAGGTTTTATAGCCAAATCTGCAGATGACACAAAAATAGGTGGGACAGGAAGTTGCAATGAGGAAGTAAAAACCTTACAAATGGATATAGATAAGTTAGCTGAGTGGGCCAAAAAGTGGCCGATGGAATTTAACGTGGATAAGTGTGAGGTTATCCATTTTGGTCGGAAAAATGGGAAGGCAACTTGTTATCTAAATGGGGAGAGACTTCGGGGTGCTCCGATGCAGAGGGATCTGGGTGGCCTCGTTCATGGTCGCAGATAATAAAGAAAGTGAATGGAATGTTGGCATTTATAGCTAAAGGAATAAAGTATAAAGGTAAGGAAGTGTTGTTGCAACTAATCAAGGCATTGGTAAGGCCGCCCCTGGAGTATTGTGCACAGTTGTGGTCCCCTTATTTGAGGAAAGATGTAGTGGCATTGGAGGCAGTTCAGAGGAGGTTCACTAGATTGATTCCGGCGATGAGGGGTTTGTCTTACGAAGAGAGAATGAACAGTTTAGGCCTATACTCTCTAGAGTTTAGAAGAATGAAGTGGGATCAAATTGAAGTATATAAGATGATAAAAGGTATGGATAAAGTAGACGTGAAGTGGATGCTTCCTCTTTTGTGGCATAGTCTCAGGATTAGGGGTAGCAAATATAAAACAGAGATGAGGAGAAACTACTTCTCCCAAAGGATCGTGAATCTGTGGAATTCGCTACCCCAGAATGCTGTGAATGTAAGGACAGTGAGTAAGTTTAAGGAGGAGTGAGACAGTTTTTTAATTCATAATGAATTGAAGAGTTACAGAGCATGGGCTGGACCGTGGAGAGGAGGCCATGATGAGATTAGCCATGATCGTATTGAATGGTGGAACAGGCTCAAGAGGATAAATTGCCTATTCCTGCTCCTCATTCTAATGTTCTTAGAAATAACTATTCTGTCTAATTCCACCTTCCAGCTTCTGGTCTGTCACGCTGTAGGTAACAGCACCTCAAGCACAAATCTGTTGTTCTCAATTAACAAGGGGATTTCTTTTTTAAACTGAATTTAGAGTACCCAATTCATTTTTTCAGTTAAGGGGCAATTTAGCGTGGCCAATCCACCTACCCTGCACATCTTTGGGTTGTCGGGGCGAAACCCACGCAAACACGGGGAGAATGTGCAAACTCCACACGGACAGTGACCCAGAGCCAGGATCGAACTGTGCCACCGTGCTGCCCTACAAAGGGATTTCTTGATTAATAAGGGGGAAAAGGGTTACGGGAAGAAGGCAGGAGAATGGGGATGAGGAACATATCAGCCAAGATCAAATGGCGGAGGAGACTCGAGGGGCTGTATGGCCTAATTCTGCTCCTATATCTTATGGTCTCATTGCACAATACCATGTTTAGTATAGCCTGTTCTCTGGTTGGCTTCAAAATGAGCTGTTCTGAGAAACTAACCTGAAAACATTTAATGAACTCCTCATGTAGGCTACCTTCGCCCATTTCACTTTTCTAATCTAGATTAAAATCTCCCTTGATTATTGCTTTTATGACGAGCCCCAATTATTTCTTCCTTTATGTTCCACCCTACAATGTGGTTACTATTAGGGGACCTGTACACAACTCCCACAAGTGACTTTTTTTCTTTAGCATTTCTCATCACTATGCAAGTCGTTTCCACATCCTGGTTTCCTGAATTAGCTCATCCCTCTCTATTGAGTTAATAACATTGTTAAATAACAGAGCCACCCCTCCACCTTTTCGATTGCATCCTGTCCTTCCTACATAGCCTGCCACCCATCAATATTCAGTTCCTAATCCATGTCCTTCTGAAGTCATGTCTCTGTAATGGCTATCAAATCGTATTGATTTATTTCTATGTGCATTCTCTGTTCATTGGTTTGTTTTGAATGCTACATGCATTCAGATACACAGCATACATAAGAACATAAGAACTAGAAGCAGGAGTAGGCCATCTGGCCCCTCGAGCCTGCTCCACCATTCAATGAGATCATGGCTGATCTTTTGTGGACTCAGCTCCACTTCCCGGCCCGAACACCATAACCCTTAATCCCTTTATTCTTCAAAAAACTATCTATCTTTATCTTAAAAACATTTAATGAAGGAGCCTCTACTGCTTCACTGGGCAAGGAATTCCATAGATTCACTACCCTTTGGGTGAAGAAGTTCCTCCTAAACTCAGTCCTATATCTACTTCCCCTTATTTTGAGGCTATGCCCCCTAGTTCTGCTTTCACCCGCCAGTGGAAACAACCTGCCCGCATCTATCCTATCTATTCCCTTCATAATTTTATATGTTTCGATAAGAACCCCCCTCATCCTTCTAAATTCCAACGAGTACAGTCCCAGTCTACTCAACCTCGCCTCGTAATCCAACCCCTGCAGCTCTGGGATTAACCTAGTGAATCTCCTCTGCACACCCTCCAGTGACAGTACGTCCTTTCTCAAGTAAGGAGACCAAAACTGAACACAATACTCCAGGTGTGGCCTCACTAACACCTTATACAATTGCAGCATAACCTCCCTAGTCTTAAACTCCATCCCTATAGCAATGAAGGACAAAATTCCATTTGCCTTCTTAATCACCTGTTGCCAACTTTTTGCGACTCATGCAATAGCACACCCAGGTCTCTCTGCACAGCAGCATGTTTTAATATTTTATCATTTAAATAATAATCCCTTTTGCTGTTATTCCTACCAAAATGGATAACCTCACATTTGTCAACATTGTATTCCATCTGCCAGACCCTAGCCCATTCACTTAGCCTATCCAAATCCCTCTGCAGACTTCTAGTATCCTCTGCACTTTTTGCTTTACCACTTATCTTAGTGTCGTCTGCAAACTTGGGCACATTGCCCTTGGTCCCCAACTCCAAATCATCTATGTAAATTGTGAACAGTTGTGGGCCCAACACTGATCCCTGAGGGACACCACTAGCTACTGATTGCCAATCAGAGAAACACCCATCAATCCCCACTCTTTGCTTTCTATTAATTAACCAATCCTCTATCCATGCTATTACTTTCCCCTTAATGCCATGCATCTTTATCTTATGCAGCAACCTTTTGTGTGGCACGTTAGCAAAGGCTTTCTGTAAATCCAGATATACCACATCCATTGGCTCCCCGTTATCTACCGCACTGGTAATGTCCTCAAAAAATTCCACTAAATTAGTTAGGCACGACCTGACCTTTATGAACCCATGCTGCGTCTGCCCAATGGGACAATTTTGATCCAGATGCCTCGCTATTTCTTCCTTGATGATTGATTCCAGCATCTTCCCTACAACCGAAGTTAAGCTCACTGGCCTATAATTACCCGCTTTCTGCCTACCTCCTTTTTTAAACAGTGGTGTCATGTTTGCTAATTTCCAATCTGCCGGGACCACCCCAGAGTCGAGTGAATTTTGGTAAATTATCATTGGTGCATTTGCAATTTCCCTAGCCATCTCTTTTAGCACTCTGGGATGCATTCCATCAGGGCCAGGAAACTTGTCTATCTTTAGCCCCATTAGCTTGCCCATCACTACCTCCTTGGTGATAACAATCCTCTCAAGGTCCTAACCTGTCATAGCCTCATTTCCATCATTCACTGGCATGTTATTTGTGTCTTCCACTGTGAAGAACGACCCAAAAAACCTGTTCAGTTCCTCAGCCATTTCCTCATCTCCCATTATTAAATCTCCCTTCTCATCCTCTAAAGGACCAATATTTACCTTAGACACTCTTTTTTGTTTTATATATTTGTAGAAACTTTTACTATCTGTTTTTATATTCTGAGCAAGTTTACTCTCATAATCTATCTTACTCTTCTTTATAGCTTTTTTTAGTAGCTTTCTGTTGCCCCCTAAATATTTCCCAGTCCTCTAGTCTCCCACTAATCTTTGCTACTTTGTATGCTTTTTCCTTCAATTTGATACTCTCCCTTATTTCCTTAGATATCCACGGTCGATTTTCCCTCTTTCTACCGTCCTTCCTTTTCGTTGATTGAAGGAGCATCCTAAAGAAAGAAGGTGTGGTAGAGAGGCAGAGAGATTTAGAGAGGAAATTCCAGAGATTAATGGCTCGGCAGCTGAAGGTAAGGCCACCAATAGTAGATCAATAACGCCTAAGATTCATGTGAAATGTATGATTCCAAAGGTACTGGTATTTCTCTGGTATCGTACGTAAGTGGAAGATCTTCCTATGCGAGCCTAGACATTGGTCATCATTGCAACCATGACTGATACTGACCTTCTCTGACATGCACACACTTTACAGCTGGGATAACTAACCATTAAACAACAGTAGGAAACATTCATTTTTCCCCTGCTGACCTAGTGATAAAGATGACATTTTCAGCGGCCCTTTGCCACCATGAAAAACTTACCAGAAACCAAGAAATGAACAAGGGACACTGATAGTCCGTACAGGTACATCTCACTACCTATTCTATAGAGTGGATTTATCTACTGAACTATCGGAAACTTTATCTACTTTCATAGTTAGTTAACCTCTTCATAGCAAGCACTAATATCAATATAAAGGTACCAATTTTACCTGTTCTTGGTAGCTTTCTGTACTTTTTTGTGGTTTAATGCTTGTTAAACATCTGCTGGGTTGAGTTGCCCGAGGACTGGCAATGTTCTGCGAAGATGAAATGGCAATCTGCAAAGGCTTCTGATACTGCTGGAGAGTCACCTTTGATACAGCTCCTTCGTACTGCTGTTCCCTGGGTCGATGCTGTAGGCTTTGTGGCGAAGACCCTAATGCACTCTGCCCTTGGTGAGGGTGGCTACCTGCCTGTGGGTAATTCAGCCCATTAGGCAAAGATTCAGGAAGCTGTAAAGGACAATCATTACAACTTACACAGACAGATAAAAGAAAAAAAAGGACACAGGAGACCTCAGTGATGATGACACCAACATCTAAAGATGAATCCATTATCTTGAGTGTAATTATATTTACCAATCCCTAAGACACATCACCGTAAAATGTGAATGGTTTAGTTAAAGGGTTGTCTTAATTTCCATAGATTCTGGGGGAATAAAATCAACTGTATAGGGAATATTTGAAATGATAGAGTTCTAGGAGATGAATTGTTGGAAAAGCATAGCCTATTAAAAGCAGTATAGAATCAGACCTTTTTTAACTAGCATGGTGGTGTTATTCAAAGAATTATTACCATGATAACTAGTTTGTAAATACTTGAACTCTCATGAAGCTTTAGCTCAGACTACTTTTTAGTATTTGGCTTTGCATTTAGTACTGAAAGAATAAGGAGTCAGATATGCTGATTTAATTGTGTATCAATAAGGAACAATAATGCCCATATGTGGGAACAATCCAGATGAACAAGAGGTTATATATTATACAAGAGGACTATGTTTAGGAAACTCATCAGCTGCTTTGTCGCTGATGGTTAGGCTGCAGCGCAAGAGGAAGTCAAATAGGTAGTAAAGAACAAGGAGGTTTGCAAAAGGATTTGGTGCAGAAATGAAGCAGGCAGCTAGGTGATGTGAGAACTACAGCAAGGACAAAGTGGGGTCAAAATATGGACTGAAACAGGGATGGATTGGACCAGTTTCTGTTACTTGGCAATTCTGAAAGCGGTTGCGCTCAGGAGCTGAGATAGGTGGAGGCATTCCTGGGGCAGGCAGCGGGTTATGCCTGGAGACTGGAAATGGAGACATTCAAGACCTGATAGGAGTGGAGACATTCCATGGCTTGAAATGATAACAGAGGCATTCCTGGGATTGAGGATGGATTTGGAGTCATTTCTGTATGCTAGATGGAAGCATTGTGTATAGGTAGTAATATTTTTTTCATGGAATTTACTTCAGATGTGTTTCAGTGTTCATGTATTATTCTGTTATGTTGATTTTTTTTTAAAGGTTCATGGCTACCTGCAATTCATTAATTAATAGTAGCTACCCTAGATTTTATTGTTGTCAATACCAGAGGTGGGCAAACATCACTTTCTTCTCTAAACATAGCAAACAGCAGGATTTCAATTTGAAATCCCAGTGCTTTCAGTAAGAATGTTGGGAGAAAAGATGTCCAAACATCTACAGGGTTGAATCACTGTGTGACAACCAGAATGTGCATGTTGGAAACCCCTAATGATGCCAATGCCCCAGTAAGTGGGGTTGGGTGATGTTCCCTGATTTAAGTATGGTCAGCAGACAACCAAGCCATGAGAAGTGTATCTACTGTGCCAAATGATGACCGCTGGTCTCTAAGGGTAGGCAGGACCACAACCCACCATCATTCATAAATGTTCTTCAAAATAGCCCTTTCACAGGCATTAGAACTTAGATTTATTTTCTTCAAGAGTCAAGGTCACAAGCTGATCTCGGTCTCCTGCTGGACCAAATCTCTTTTGGCCAGCAATCCAGTATGCATCCTCTCAATCAGCATCCCAGCATGTCACTCTTCCATCAGCATGGTGTCCAGACAGATAATCCCCATCCCAGGCCATGTCCACAGGTAAAGTTGTTTGGAGTTTATGGAACTATGTTTCAAGCATAGTCTATATCGTGTGCTTGGGCAAAATGTGAGTACGCAGCACGTCCAGGGAATCAAGGTTTCCTTTGCATCGCTGCACCAGAATTCAATATTTATCTTCTTTTCCTATATTATATTTAATGCTCCCTTATATTTAATATTGCTTGTCATACCCTTTGGGTAAAAGCACCTTAGAGGTGACATGATGGGAAACTGTGGTTTGGCCAGAAAGGTATAAAAAGAACCAAATGGTAAAAAGGTAAACTACAGTTTAACTCGAGCAGAATGCGCAAACAGGCAGCTCGCTACATGAGAACTGAAAGATAAACACCTTAGCAGAATTCCAGAGGGGTAGATAGAAGGCAGAGAAAACAATAGTGCCTTGAATCCTAGAGAAGAAATCTGCCAAGACCACCATATTTTCCTTGCTTTGGCCAGGCATTAAGTTTTAAATCTTTACGAGCCATTTAGGTGTTGAAGGTGAGAAAACAGATCCTAAGAGTTTGACCTAGTTTAGGCAGGCAGATGGTTCAACCAAAATTAGTTTTTAAATTGGGTCGGCCAAATAAGCGTGTGGCAATGATTAAGTTAAATTGATCTCCATAGGCTTCACTGTGAAAAGAAAGTAAAAGGGGAGATTCCCAGAGCACAGAAATTGTACAAGTTTATGTCTTGCATTGACTAAAGCAATAATACCTGGAGCACGATCGTGGAATCGTTAAATGGAGATTGTGTTACTACCCTGGCCATAAGCTGTTGCACTTTGAAAACACTGCTCAGACATTCAGATGTGTCAAATCTTACTTATGTTCATTAAAATATAACCACTGTCACCAATATGAGTTATCACTTTGAATCATTTCCGAATTTGAGAATAAAGTGTTAAAGGACGAATTGACTCTCCCAACACCTTGTAATACTTTGTTATATTTGTTTTTTGTGATATCATCATCACGAACACAAAACACACACACATATGAGTTTTGATGACATAAACTTCATAGTTTAGCAATTATCTACCCTGGCTGAAATATTTCTGGGACAGGCTTGAAGAATTTGATACATATGAAGCTTCCACCACACTCAAAAACATAAGGAGCTTGATTTTTTTGCTGCCCGCCGCCAGTAGCGGAGTTCCCGATGGAGCAGAGAACCCAGAATCATAGAATTCCTACAGTGCAGAAGAAGGCCATTTGGCCCATCAAGTCTGCACCGACCCTCTGAAAGAACACCCTACCTAGGTCCACTCCCCCACCCTCTCCTTGTAACTCAATAACCTCACCTAATCTGCAAGTCTTTGGACACCAAAGGGCAATGCACTTACCAAAACGGTTATTGAGGCTGAAACTATGACATTCTTTAAAAGAACTTGCATTTATATAATGTTTTTCACAATATCAATACATCAGAATCAATTGTTAGGGCACTTTGCAGCCAATTTACTCTTTACTTTTGAAGTACTATCACTATAATAGCGAAAAAGCAGTCAATTTGAACAAGCAAACTCACCCAAACAGCAGTCAGATAAATGTGCAGGTAATGTGTTTCATAATGTTGGTGGAGTGATGATATATATGGGCCTGAACAACATTGGGAACTCTCCGATTCTTCTTCATAATAGTACCGTTTAGCCCACCTGTATGAACAGGCTTTCTAGTTTGGTTTAATGCTTCACCAGGAAGATGGTATCTTGGCAGTCAGCAGCACTGCAATGAGACTGTCAGCTTGAATTTTGTGTACTTGTGCCAATACCCGTCTGGCTCAATTATTTTAAAACTTAATAACTAGTGTCTGGGCAGCTTGCAAACAAGCTCTCTCCAACACACCCAAACACTTCTTACATTTTCTTATGAGCTGTAAATATCTAAAGTAAAGTAAAGCCATCATTGTGGTGATATGCCTATGGGCTATATCATAGATGGATAGTGTGCGACCTCTAACCAGCAGGTGGCGGTGCAGACACACCATGCGGTCTCAAGACCAAGTCATGTGATCAGTGACTCCCAAAAAGGGGAGACACACCGGCCATCTTCAGAAGAAGATTGAGAGGGTAATAAGACATACAAGTGAATGGTCAATGCTACTTGCAGATTCCAGAGGAGTAATAAGCAGACTCCATGATAATGTGCCCTGTAACAGATTGCTATCTTACCACACGAGACTCAATAAAGATTCTGGTTTGGACAAGTTGGGGTGTTTGGTGGATTCCTTCGTAAGGTATAAAGGACCAAACACAACAACCATAGTCCCAGGTGACCTTTGGGGGGGGGGGGGGGAGCTGACTGGTGGTAATTTAACCTGAGAATCAGCACACCTCAGTGAGGTTGAGAAGGCACTTCATGAATAACCTCAGCTGGTGGAGGAATTGAACCTGCACTGTTGGCTTCACTCAGCATCATAAACCAGCTTTGCAGCCAACTGAGCTGAACCGGCCCCGAATATCTATGATTCTACAGAAGCACCATGAAGTGCTCTACAGGCACTTGGAAGCCCCATGGAGTGTGTTTGTTCTAGGTGCCAAGTTCAGGATGCTGAGGGCTGTTGATAGCATTTCAAAGTGATCACTGGAGCTGGGACAAGCTCCCCGTTGACCAGAAAGCAGGTCAGGAGAACTTACTTTGCAGAGATGCCAATGGGCTGTGACTACTGACTTATAAAAGCAGCTGAACATTCATCACAAGATAACTGTCAATATTTATCAGCCCGATTATAAAGTGCTCAGTCCGTGGAACCTCAGGGACTCGTCACAAAACACCAGTCTAGAGGTTCTCAGTATTGCAACTGAGCAATCATCCAACCAGCAGAGGAAAGTCGCTACCATAAGAAATCCTCCAAAGCCTCTATTTGGGACAGAGTGCCAAGTCATGATGACTATGAAACCATAATTGATTGTTGTAAATGTGCCTTTTGGAAAGGAAATCTACCACCCTTATCCTGTCTGGTCCACATGTGACTCCAGATCCACAGTAATGTGGTTTACTCTTCATTGTCCTTTGAGATGACCTAGCAAGTCACTCAGCTAAAGGGAAATTAATGATGGGCACTAACTGGTGACCTTGTAAACAATGCATGAAAAAATAAATTTAAAAATCTGTTTTAAACAAGTCAATGATATTTGTAATAACAATGATTTTTAAAAAAACATTGGGCGGGATTCTCCGACCCCCCGCCGGGTCGGAGAATCGCCGGGGGGGCGGTGTGAATCCCGCCTCCGCTGGCTGCCGAATTCTCCGGCGCTGGGGATTTGGCGGGGGCGGGAATCACGGCGCGCCGGTCGCGGGCCGTTGGCAGCGGCCCCCCCCCAGCGATTCTCTGACCCGCGATGGGCCGAGTGGCCAATGTTACGACTGGTATTTACCGGCGGGACCTGCTCTGCGGGCGGGGTCTGGAGTCCTCGGGGGGGATCTGGCCCCGGGGGGGGGGGGGGGGGGGGGTGTGCCCCCATGGTGGCCAGGCCCGCGATCGGAGCCAACCGATCCACGGGCGGGCCTGTCTATTCCTCCGCGCCTGCTGGTGTAACAGTCCGCGATGGCCAGCGCAGAGATGAATCCCCCTTGTGCATGCGCTGGGAGGACACCAGCACATGCTGGCACTTCCACGCATGCGCCAACTCGCGCCGGCCAGCAGAGGCCCTTTGGCACCTCTTTGGTTGGCGTGGCGCCAAGCCCCTTCCGCGCCGGCCGGCGCAAACCACTCCGGCACCGGCCTAGCCCCTGAAGGTGCGGAGGATTCCTCACCTTCGGGACGACCCAACGCCGGAATGGTTCACGTCACTCCTTTGCGCCGGAGTTGCCCGCCCTGCCGATTCCCGCAGAATCCCGCCCATTGTTCCCCCAAGACTAAATGATAAACTAATATTCCAGGAGCGGAACCGTCAATTCATAGGATAGTCAGCATGCCACCATCTAGTTCAGTACAGTGAATGAAATGGTATTTGGCAGGAAGGAGCATTGTGATTAATAAGATTTTGGATGGGTGGTAGATTATTTGTGTGTCCAAGTAACAGCTGTCTTGAGGTGGGGGCAGAAGCAGATTACCAAAATGCACAAGGTCACACAGGCAAGGGTAGCAACAACATGGCACAGCACCACATTCAATGTTAGGAGAGCTTAGCAGTAAGATATTTTACAATTCAACGACTGTCTGGGTTAGACAGACAGCAGAGCTCAACAGAGAACTATAATTACATATCAGAGGGAAAGAAAAGGGGAAAGAGATAAAACTATAGACACACAAAGACTCTAAGAAGGAATAGAGAAAGACAGAATACAAATATACAGAGATAGAGTGTGAATCTGACACACAGACAGAGAACAATAAATACATTTTTTTCCCAATTACGGGGCAATTTAGCATGGCCAATCCACCTACCCTGCACATCTTTGGGTTGTGGGGGAGACCCACGCATACACGGGGAGAATGTGCAAACTCCACATGGACAGTAACCTGAGGCCGGAATCGAACCTGGGTCCTCAGCGCTATGAGAAGAACAAGACATTCAGAAAGTGAATTTAGCTCACTGGGCTAAATCGCTGGCTTTTAAAGCAGACCAAGGCAGGCCAGCAGCACGGTTCAATTCCCGTACCAGCCTCCCTGAACAGGCGCCGGAATGTGGCGACTAGGGGCTTTTCACAGTAACTTCATTGAAGCCTACTCGTGACAATAAGCGATTTTCATTTCATTTCATTTTCAATACACCCAGGACAGAAATAGACAAACATGCATCGAAAATAGAAGCCCAGGTAGGCCATTTGGCCCTTCAAACCAACTCTGCTAATCATTGTGATCATGGCTGATCATCGAATTCAATACCCTGATCCCGCCTTCCCCCCTGATATTCCTGATCCCTTTAGCCAAGAGTTATAACTAATTCCTTCTTGAAATCACACAACATTTTGGCCTCACCTATGTTTTATGGTAGTGAATCCCAGAGAATGCAAATACACGAGAACACAGATGGGGGCTGTCTGTGAGAATAATTTTGGTAATTTATTAGTGAGGCCGGACCTGTCGCTAGTGTACTCAGGGGCAGCCATACACATTTTTCTGCCACACATCAGGGTTTTCTCAACAAAGCGACATATGCCTACACCCACAACTAGATGCTGGATTTTGGTGAACAGTTTTTTAAAATATTCTGTAAACAAACTTACATTTATACAGCACTCCATCCTGTCTCCCAGAAATAATTCAAGACAGTTCACATATGATGGGTGAGATCTTGCAGCAGTTCATGCCTGCAGGATTCTCCAATTTCCACTGACAAAGCCATGCTGACTGTCCCTAATCAGTCCCTGCCTCTCTAAATGCTTGTAGATCCTGTATCTCAGAATACCTTCTAACAACTTACGCACCAGAAACGTAAGGCTCACCTGTCTGTAGTTCCCAGGCTTTTCCCTGCGGCCCTTCTTAAACAACGGCACAACATTTGCTACCCTACAATCTTCAGGCACCTCACTTGTGACTGTCGACGATTCAAATATCTCTGCTAGGGGACACACAATTTCCACCCTAGCCTCCCATAGATTAATTTAGGATCTCACCCATCTCTTGTGGATTCGCACATAGATGATCTTGTAGATCCTTAAGAGGTCCTACTCTCTCCCTCGTTACTCTTTTGCCCTTTATGTATTTGTAGAAGCTCTTTGGATTCTCCTTTGCCTTATCTGCCGAATCAATCACATGTCCCCTTTTTTCCCTCCTGACTTCTCTCTTAACTCTACTCCGACAGCCTCTATACTCTTCAAAGGACCAACTTGATCCCAGCTGCCTATGCATGTCATACGTCTCCTTCTTCTTTTTGACCTGGGCCTCAATATCACGAGTCATCCAGGGTTCCCTACTTCTACCAGCCTTGTCCTTCACTCTAAAGGGAATGTGCTCACCCTGAACCCTGGTTAACACATTTTTGAAAGCCTTCCACTTACCAGCCGTCCCTTTGACTGGCAACAGACTCCCCCAATCAACTTTCGTAAATTCCTGTATAATACCATCAGAATTGGCCTTGCCCCAATTTAGAAATTTAACTTTTGGCCAGACCTATCATTCTTCATAGCTATCTTAAAACTAATGGAATTATCATCACTGGTGCCAAAGTGATTCCTCACTAACACTTATGTCACCTGCCCTTCCTTACTTCCCAAGAAGAGGTCACGTTTTGCCTCCTCTCGTGTCAGACCATCCACATACTGAATGAGAAATTCCTCCTGAATACACTCAACAAATTTCTCTCCATCCAAGCACCTAATGCTATGGCTGTACCAGTCAATGTTGGGAAAGTTAAAGTCCCCAACTATTACGACCCTATTTTTCTTCGCGGCACAGTAGCACAGTAGTTAGCACTGTTGCTTCACAACTCCAGGGTCCGAGGTTCGATTCCTGGCTTGGTCACCGTCTGAGTGGAGTCTGCACGTTCTCGCTGTGTGTGCGTGGGTTTCCTCCGGGTGCTCCGGTTTCCTCCCACAGTCCAAAGATGTGCAGGTTAGGTGGATTGGCTATGCTAAATTGCCCTTAGTGTCCAAAGAGGGTTAGGGGGAGTTACTGGGTTGTGGGGATGGGGTGGAGGTGTGGACTTGGGTGGGGTGCTCTTTCCAGGGACCGGTGCAGACACGATGGACCGAATGGCCTCCTTCTACACTGTAAATTCTATATTGATTCTATGATTCTTGCAACTATCTGTAATCTCCTTAGATATTTGCTCCTCAGTTTCCCGCTGACTATTTGGAGGCCTGTAGTACAATCCTATCAAAGTTATCTCTCCCTTCTTATTTTTCAGTTCTTCCCATAGAGACTTAGTGGGCGGTCCCTCGGATATATCCTCTCTCTGTACTGCCGTGATACTGTCCCTAATCAAAAACACAACTCCCCCTCCTCTCTTACCTCCTGTTCTATCTTTCCAATAGCATCGTGCCCCTGAACATTGAGCTGCCCCTCCTTTAGCCATGTTTCAGTTATGGCTATAATATCCCAGTTCCATGTACTCATCCATGCCCTGAGTTCATCTGCCTTGCCCGTCAGGCCTCTTGCATTGAAATAAATGCAGTTTAATCTAGACTTCCCTCTCTGCCCTGCTTTCTTAGACCACCTGCCCGGTAATGGTTTGTATACTCTCCCAGTATTTTATTTCTCTTAGCCTTACTGGACCCATTCACTAAGTTCTCCAGTCTCTGTATTCTGTACTGTGGCCCTTTATGATTTTTGACTTTGGTTTCTCTGCCTTTCACGTTTCCCCTTACTGCCTTTTGTTTCTGTCCCCACTTTACTTCCCTCTGACTTCCTGCATCGGTTCCCATCCCCCTGCCATATTAGTTTAAACCCTCCCCAACAGCACTAGCAAACACTCCCTCTGCGACATTGGTTCCAGTCCTGCCCAGGTGCAGACCATCCGATTTGTACTTGTCCCACCTCCCCAGATCCGGTTCCAATGTCCCAGGAATTTGAGTTCCCTCCCTCTTGCACCATCTCTCAAGCCACGTATTCATCTTATCTAAGCTGACATTAATACTCCAACTAGCACGTGGCTCTGGTAGCAATCTTGAGATTATTACCTTTGAGGTCCGACTTTTTAGTTTAACTCCTAACTCCCTAAATTCAGCTTGTAGGACCTCATCACATTTTTTACCTACACCGTTGGTGTCTCTATGCACCATGACAGCTGGCTGTTCACCCTCCTCCTCCAGAATGTCCTGCAGCTGCTCTGAGGCATCCTTGACCCTTGCACCAGGGAGGCAACATACCACCCTGGAGTCTCATTTGTGGCTGCAGAAACGCCTGTCTATTCCCCTTACCATTGAGTCCCCTATCACTATAGCTCTGCCACTCTTTTTCCTGCCCTCCTGTGCAGCAGGGCCAGCCACGGTGCCATGAACTTGCTGCTGCCAGATCCAGTGCTGTAAAACCCAATGATGTGAGAGGTTTTGACACCAGTCGTTCCCAAACTGAGAGGCAATGAGGGCATTCCTAACCCTACACCCCAGCGAACCCTGGCTAATGCCCAAGGTCCTTCCTCTGCCTACACCTTGGGCTTCCCCTCGCCACCCTCCACTACCGCCTCCTTATCCGAGGAGATGTGGTACTCTTCCATCTCCTCCTGGTCCAGCTCTTTGTCTCACTGCAGTGGCAGATTGTGCAGAGCGCAGCAGACCACTATGATGTGGGTCACCCTCTGGGGACTGCATTGGAGAGCACCCCCTTGACCGGTCCAGGCACTGGAATCGCATCTTTTTACCGACTCACATGTAGATTCTTGAGCCTCATTATACCGAGTCTCAGTGGATATTTGGGAGCTCCACACTGGTGTCATGATCCACCTTCTGAGTGGGTACCCTTTGTCCCGAAGACACCATCACTCCAGTCACTCCAAAATGGCTGACATATATGAGTGCCCCAAGATGCAGCTGTCATGGATGGTCCCCAGGAAACGGGCGCACAACTGCATTATGTGCATGACATCATCACACACGATCTGGATGTTGGGAGAGTGGAATTCCTTCAGGTTTATAGATGGGGTCTGTAGCGCACAAAGACTCCGAGAGACGAATAGAGTGAAGTCGATGAGGCTTTATTAAGCGTGTCTGTTCCCCCGCAGCTCGATAGTAGAATGGCCTGCGGGGGAGGACTCCGGCTTCTTATACTCCGCCTTCAGGGCGGAGCTAGAGGTCAACGGCCAACCAGGACCCGGGATCTGTCAGCCAATGACATTAGGGCTTCCAGTCCCACATGACCCCTAATACATACTACCACATTCACCCCTTGTCAAAAATGAACCCGGCGGGGTAATGCTTCGCATGGTGGTAAGGGTTTACAGGGCTGGTCCTGGGAGGAAAACATTCATATGGCAATACAGTATGTACAATTTTGTCCTGTTTCAACTATTTACAGAAGGTATCGGGAGAAAAAGCAAAATGTTCTTGTGAAAAGTCCATATATTGATTTAGATCGACGCCACGAGTCGGTCGGGCGGTCTGGTCGTCCGTGTCGATCGCCTCGGCCCCGGTGGTGGTGGTGGTGCTTGTACCGGTGTTGTCGTCTCCGGGAGCCTTACGGTTTCAGCTTGGGCTTTATTCTTGGTCGGGTCTGAGGGGAGGGGAACCGATCCTCCTGGGAAGAGGGCGGTCGTGGGGTGCGGCGGTGGCAGGAAGGGGGGGGGTTGGGTGAATGGTGTCGGGGGGGTGTGTGTGTTGCCGGCGGGCGCCAGATCCCGCAGGGAGACCGTGTCCTGTCGGCCGTCGGGGTACTCCACGTAAGCGTACTGCGGGTTCACGTGGAGGAGGTGAACCCTTTCGACCAACGAGTCCGCCTTGTGTGCCCGCACATGCTTTCGGAGCAAGATGGGTCCTGGGGCCGCCAGCCAGGTCGGCAGCGACGTTCCAGAGGAGGACTTCCTAGGGAAAACAATGAGACGCTCATGAGGCGTTTGATTAGTGCTCGTACATAATAGCGACCGGATGGAGTGGAAAGGGTCCGGGAGGACCTCCTGCCACCCTGAAACTGGGAGGTCCCTGGACCGTAGGGCCAGTAGGACGGTCTTCCAGACCGTGCCGTTCCCCCTCTCTACTTGCCCGTTCCCCCGGGGGTTGTAGCTGGTCGTCCTGCTTGAGGCTATGCCCTTGCTGAGCAGGAACTGGCGCAGCTCGTCACTCATGAAAGAGGACCCCCTGTCGCTGTGGACGTATGCGGGGCAACCGAACAGTGTGAAGATGGTGTTCAGGGCTTTAATGGCTGAGGCCGCAGTCATGTCAGAGCAGGGGATGGCGAATGGGAAGCGGGAGTACTCGTCCACCACATTAAGGAAGTATGTGTTGCGGTCAGTGGAGGGGAGGGGCCCTTTGAAATCCAGACTAAGGAGTTCAAAGGGGCGGGAAGCCTTAATCAGTTGCGCACCATCCGGCCTGAAAAAATGCGGTTTGCATTCTGCGCAGATGTGGCAGTCCCTTGTGACTGTACGGACCTCCTCTAAAGAGTATGGGAGGTTGCGGGACTTGATGAAGTGGAAAAACCGAGTGACCCCCGGGTGGCAGAGGTCTTCGTGGAGGGTTTGGAGGCGGTTAATTTGTGCATTGGCACATGTGCCGCGGGATAGGGCATCGGACGGCTCGTTCAGCTTTCCGGGACGATACAAGATCTCGTAGTTGAAGGTGGAGAGCTCGATCCTCCACCTTAAGATCTTGTCGTTTTTGATTTTGCCCCGCAGTGCATTATCGAACATGAAGGCTACCGACCGTTGGTCGGTGAGGATCGTGAATCTCCTGCGGCCATGTAATGCCTCCAATGTCGCACAGCTTCCACTATGGCTTGGGCTTCCTTTTCCACTGAGGAGTGGCGGATTTCTGAAGCGTGGAGGGTTCGGGAGAAAAAGGCCACGGGTCTGCCCGCTTGGTTAAGGGTGGCCGCTAGAGCTACGTCGGAGGTGTCGCTCTCGACCTGGAAGGGGAGGGACTCGTCGATGGCGCGCATCGTGGCCTTTGCGATATCCGCTTTGATGCGGCTGAAGGCCTGGCAAGCCTCTGTGGACAGAGGGAAGGTCGTGGTCTGTATTAGGGGGCGGGCCTTGTCTGCGTACTGGGGGACCCACTAGGCGTAGTATGAAAAAAAAACCCAGGCAGCGTTTCAGGGCTTTTGAGCAGTGCGGGAGGGGAAATTCCATGAGGGCGCGCATACGTTCGGGGTCGGGGCCTATTATCCCATTGCGCACTACGTAGCCCAGAATGGCTAGCCGGTTGGTGCTAAAAACGCACTTGTCCTCGTTGTACGTGAGGTTCAAGGCTTTGGCGGTCTGGAGGAATTTTTGGAGGTTGACGTCGTGGTCCTGCTGGTCGTGGCCGCAGATGGTTACATTGTCGAGATACGGGAATGTGGCCCGCAACCCATGTTGATCAACCATTCGGTCCATCTCCCGTTGGAAGACCGAGACCCCGTTTGTGACGCCAAATGGGACCCTTAGGAAATGCTATAATCGCCCGTCTGCCTCGAAGGCTGTGTACTTGCGGTCACTTGGGCGGATGGGGAGCTGATGGTAGGCGGACTTGAGGTCCACGGTGGAGAAGACTTTGTATTGGGCAATCCGATTGACCATGTCGGATATGCGGGGGAGAGGGTACGCGTCTAGTTGTGTGTACCTGTTGATGGTCTGGCTATAGTCTATGACCATCCTTTGTTTCTCCCCTGTCTTCACTACTACCACCTGTGCTCTCCAGGGACTATTGCTGGCCTGGATTATGCCTTCCTTTAGTAGCCGCTGGACTTCGGACCGAATGAAGGTCCGGTCCTGGGCGCTGTACCGTCTTCTCCTAGTGGCGACGGGTTTGCAATCCGAGGTGAGGTTCGCAAACATGGACGGGGGTTGCACCTTGAGGGTTGCGAGGCCGCAGACAGTGAGTGGGGGTATTGGGCCACCGAATTTGAACGTAAGGCTCTGTAGATTGCACTGGAAATCTAATCCCAGTAATGTGGGGGCGCAGAGTTGGGGAAGGACGTGTAGTTTGTAGTTTTTGAACTCCCTCCCCTGCACCGTTAGGGTAACTATGCAGAAACCTTTGATCTGTACGGAGTGGGATCCTGCAGCTAGGGAAATCTTTTGTGCGCTGGGATAGGTGGTCAAGGAACAGCGTCTTACCGTGTCGGGGTGGATAAAGCTCTCCGTGCTCCCGGAGTCGACTAGGCATGGTGTCTCATGCCGTTTATTAGCACCGTTGTCGTCGTCGTCTGGAGTGTCCGGGGCCGAGCTTGATTGAGCATTATTGAGACGAGACGTGGTTGTAGTAGTGGAGCGTCTTCCTCGAACCCCGTGGAGCCCTCGACACTGGGGTCCGTTGTTGCCGTCCAAGATGGCGTTGGGGATGAACAAAATGACTGCCCCCATCCATCGCACATGGCTGGGGGGTCACAAGATGGCGGCGGGGGTGGACAAAATGGCCACCCCCATGCGTCGTACAGGTCTGGGGTGGTCCAAGATGGCGGCGCCCTTCCTCCCCTCGTGGTGGCCGGGACCCAAAATTGCGGCGTTTGCGGGTCGCATATAGGGCGCTGGGGGGGTTGGGGAGCGTTAGGACCGCGCGGGGCTCCCTCATCTCTGGGGACAGCGGTGGTCGGGACCCAAATTGGTAGCGCCGGCGGGTCATACGTGGGGACGGGGGGGGGGGTTGGGGAGCATAAGCGGCGTGCAAGGCTCCCTGTTCTCCCGGGACCGCGGTGGTCGGGACCCAGAGTGGCTGCGCCTGCGGGTCGTACATGGGGCGCTGGGGGGGTTGGGGAGCGTAAGCAGCGTGCAGGGCTCCCTGTTCTCCCGGGACAGCGGCGACCTCGCGGGACCGGCACACAACCGCAAAATGGCCCTTTTTCCCGCAGCTCTTGCAGATTGCTGCGCGGGCCAGGCAGCGCTGCCGGGGGTGTTCCGCCTGGCCGCAGAAATAGCAGCGGGCGCCCCCGGTGCGACTTGGCGTTTGGACCGCGCAAGCCTGTGGGGTGTCCGGGGGGGGGGGTGGGTTTGTCACGACGGGTACGTACGGAGCCCAATGGGCTGCCGCGCGGTCGGGGCCGTAGGCCCGGGTATTCCGCGCGGCCACGTCTAGGGAGGCTGCTAGGGCCCGTGCCTCTGAGAGTCCTAGCGACTCTTTTTCTAGAAGTCTTTGGCGGATTTGGGAGGAATTCATACCTGCAACAAAAGCATCGCGCATTAACATGTCCGTGTGTTCATTTGCGTTCACCGAAGGGCAGCTGCAGGCTCGTCCCAAAATCAGCAGCGCGGCGTAGAATTCGTCAATCGATTCTCCGGGACTTTGCCGTCTCGTCGCGAGCTGGTAGCGAGCGTAGATTTGGTTAACTGGGCGGACATAGAGACTTTTCAGTGCTGCGAACGCCGTCTGGAAATCCTCCGCGTCTTCGATGAGGGAGAAAATCTCCGTGCTTAACCTCGAGTGCAGGACCTGTAGTTTTTGGTCTTCTGTGACCCGGCCGGTGGCCGTTCTGAGTTAGGCCTCGAAACAAGTCTGCCAGTGCTTGAAGGCTGCTGCCACGTTCACTGCGTGGGGGCTGATCCTCAGGCATTCCGGGATGATCCTGAGCTCCATAGTCCTTTTTAGGCACGCTTAATAAATTGTAGCGCACAAAGACTCCGAGAGACGAATAGAGTGAAGTCGATGAGGCTTTATTAAGCGTGTCTGTTCCCCCGCAGCTCGATAGTAGAATGGCCTGCGGGGGAGGACTCCGGCTTCTTATACTCCGCCTTCAGGGCGGAGCTAGAGGTCAACGGCCAACCAGGACCCGGGATCTGTCAGCCAATGACATTAGGGCTTCCAGTCCCACATGACCCCTAATACATACTACCACAGGGTCCCATGCCATGGACCACTTGCATGCAGTCAATGACATTCTGCATCTAGCGCAGGCCAGCTATCAGGGTCCTGGCATCCTGTCTCACCCGGTCCTGGTCAAAGTTGATCCTTGCAAATCGCACATCTGTCACCTTCCTTATGCACTTACGTGGGGCATGGCTGTGACTTTTAGGGCCACAGACAATGGGTAACCTCCCAGTCCATGTGGTGCCAAGTCCTGTGTCATCTGGAACAGGTGGTCCACCATTTCTCTGGACGGACGCAGTCGACTCTGGCACTGGACCTCTGACATTTGGAGGTAGGATGCTCTCCGATGGTAGACCCGTGGCCTGGAGTGTCTCCTCTGAGCCTCCTCAACTGTAGATCAACTGCTCCCAGTTGATCTGCAGGCCCTGCCTTCCCTTCCCCTGCAGGCCGCTGGTCCTGGCTGCGTGCAGCCGCATATTAACGTCGCTGATACTGCTCTACAGCAATCAAAAGAACTGCCAGTTTGACTGGCTTCATGATTCCCTTGAACCACAAACTGAAAGGAAGAGAACAGAAAAGTGAGGGATGAGGAGTGCTGGCAATGCCCTGACCCTCAGCTCTCTCAGGATCTGGGATATTACCCATGTGCGTCCCCCTATGTGAGTACCTTTCCAATGAGCCTAACTCCCTCCCCTATCTTACAATAGCCAATTCCCTATAGTTATCCCTCTCAATTCCACCTGAATGAAGTGGTTCAACCCTTGAGAACCTCAACAGGCCATGTGAACCCCCAACGATGAGGAGTGAGGGCAATTGAGTGCATTCAATAGACCTCTTTATACCCTCACGGGGGAACAAACCGCTGCCACACATCATGTCATAAACAATATGGCTGATGAGTGCATTCACCACAATGCCTTGCATTGGGGCCAACATCTGTGCCACCTCTCTGTTATAGAGAACTTGGAGTTCAATGCTTGGGGGCTATTGCACTATTGGGTACCAATCAGTGGCACACACACGCATTGCAATACTGACTAAATTGTCACAATTGACTCATCAAGGAAAGGTCAGGGAGCTGATTTGGCATCTGGCTTCCCCTTGTGCCAAGCGAGGCATACCTGATACATGTGAAGACTGCAATTTGCAGTCAGCTTCATCCTTAGAGGGCACCCTCTTCAATCCCCCAGCTCTCATGGACTGCAGATTAAACAAGCTTCCCAACTTGAACAGCCAGCCATCCATACTTTAATCCCTGACAGCCCGGCTTCCATAACCAATGGTATACACTTCCAGACAGCTCATGCCCTCATGTTGCAAAGTACAACGTGAGGGTTGGGGGTTCATTCTGATTACATCTATCCTCCCCCCAGTGTGAGTGCCTTCTGCCTTCATGAAGTGGTAACCACTCCTTGTCAGAGTCCTCCACTCTTCCCATGCAGCCTGGTATTTCACGGGAACCCACCCAGGGACCTCATAAATTCCCCCTGTGCGCACCCAGTGAATTCTCTTGCTCCCACCCACTTCCAGCTGCCACTTTGGCAGGGCAATCCCTCAGCGGTGATATCACCACAGGCCCAGCAAGGGGGACACAGAAAACGCTGCCTGCACACAAGCCCCCAGACCTTTGAAACCTAGAGGCTCACAGCCATGGAGGGCCGCTAAGCCCTGTGATTGACCTGACCCCATCTCCTGAGATGCCAAGACTGAATCATCACCCCACCCCGCCACCCCAGCTCGAAGTTGCACTTATCTAGGTCCCTCGCGTCCAATCCATGCAATCGACACCCCAGAGGGTGATGGCGATCTGAATGCTCACCTCCGATATCCGCTTCAGAGTTGAGGTTGGCAGGTTCTCCTTTTTATACAGCTGTTGTAAGTCTCACCAGCATGATGTCACACTGGCGGCTGATGAATATTCAGTGAGAGGGGAGGTCCCAGCATGAAAGCTCGCTAATGATATGTTAAATCATGTAAATGAGGTTGCCATCCTTCCGGGGCGGGAACCTCATTACATCACCAGTGAGGGATGTGGAAAATCTTGCAGGATTTTGCGCCCGCATCACCATTCTTGCTGATGGCTAACGCAGGCTCAAACTTCCGTCTGATAACTTTAAATTTGAGGCACTGCCTAATGAGAAGCCAATGTAGATGAGTGAGCACAGGGGAATGAGATTCTGGAATGATCTTTCCAAGGGGCAGCAAGTAAATGAGAACTGGGAAGGGGGCAAAAATCAATTCTTGAGGAACACCAGAGGTAATGGTGTGAGAGGGGTAAGAGATGCAGTGGCACTGCCTCTTCAGCTGGGAATACTGCAACTCCAGCTTACTGCTTTCCTTCTGAGTCTAATTAACAACAATGCATTTTGGAAGGATAGATAACACATCAGCAAATGTTCTTTCAACAATTTGGCTCAGTTGAAACCATTTTCATCTCTCGCTGTAGGTTTGGGGTTCAAATGAAAAGTTGGGGGGGCTCAGGATGGTGATGGGAGAGGGCAGCAAGGCGGCACAGTGGTTAGCACTGCTGCCTCATGGCGCCAAAGGCCCGGGTTCGATTGCGGCCCCAGGTCACTGTCCTTTTGCACATTCTACCCGTGTCTGAGTGGGTCTCACGCGCACAACCCAAATATTTGTTGGGCAGGTGGATTAGACATGCTAAACGTCCCCTTAATTGGAAAAAACTAAATAAAAAAAGATAATGATGGAGATTTGGAAATCTAAAGCAACAAGTCCAGGCAATCGAGCAATGTAGCAATTTGTGTAGAGACAGAGTCAGAGCTGAAGGGGCAGAAGGTTTAACAGTAATAATGCATCAGCAAATAGGCCCATATTTATTAAAGACTCTTGGGCGAAATTCTCCGGTATCGGCGCGATGTCCGCCGACCGGCGCCAAAAATGGCGCAAATCAGTCGGGCATCGCGCCGCCCCAAAGGTGCACAATCCTCCGCATCTTGGGGGGCCAAGCCCCAACCTCGAGGGGCTAGCCCCGAACCGGACTAATTTCCGCCCCGCCAGCTGGCGGAAGTGCCCCGCCAGCTGGCGCAGAAATGACTTTGCCGGGCAGCGCATGCGCGGGAGCGTTAGCGGCCGCTCACGGCATCCCCGCGCATGCGCTGTGGAGGGAGTCTCTTCCGCCTCCGCCATGGTGGAGACCGTGGTGAAGGCGGAAGGAAAAGAGTGCCCCCACGGCACAGGCCCGCCCGCAGATCGGTGGGCCCTGATCGCGGGCCAGGCTGCCGTGGGGGCACCCCCCGGGGCCAGATCGCCCCGCACCCCCCCCAGGACCCCGGAGCCCGCCCGTTCCGCCTTGTCCCGCCAGTAAGGTAGGTGGTTTAATCCACGCCGGCGGGATAGGCATTCTAGCAGCGGGACTTCGGCCCATCCGGGCCGGAGAATCACGGGGGGGGGGGGGGGGGCGCCAACCGGCGCGTCGCGATTCCCGCCCCCGCCGAATCTCCGGTGCCGGAGAATTAGGTAACCGGCGGGGGCGGGATTCACGCAAGCCCCCGTCGATTCTCCGACCCGGCGGGGGGTCGGAGAATCTCGCGCCTTTTTCTGAATGTGTAAAGAATTTGCAACAAAATAGATGAGCCAGTGGCACAAATAGAAACAAATGGTTTAGATCTAATCACCATTGCAAAAACATGATTAAAAGATGACCAAGTTTGGGAAATAAATATTCCATGGTATACAATGTTCAAAAAGACAGAGAATGGAAAAGGAGGGGGAATAACCCTGATAGTAAAGGATGACATAAGAACAGTAGTGAGAAAGGATCCTGGCTCAGAAGATCAGGAAGGAGTATCATCAAGGGTGGAAATTAGGAATAACAAGTGTCCAAAAACACTTGAGCTTTGACAAAAAGTCATTGCACTTGAAACGTTAGCTATTTTCTCTCCCTACAGATGCTGCCAGACCTGCTGAGCTTTTCCAGCATTTTCTCTTTTGTTTCAGATTCCAGCATCCGCAGTAATTTGCTTTTGCCCTAAAACACTGGTGGAAGTAGATTACAAATCCCCTAACAGTAGTTATTGGACAGAGCATTAAGCAAGAGCTAATTGGAGCTTGTAAAAATAGAAGTGTAATAATTGGGGAAGAATTTAATCATTACGAAGATTAGACAAATCAAATTTGCAAAGGTAATCAAAAATTCAGCAAAAACAGGCGATCGATGTTGCCAGGCCTGGTGCATTTTTTCCAGCACTCTCTATTTACAATTATGCTGTTTGATTTGATCGCCAATCATTGGGTTGTATGGCCTACACACCTGACATTGAAAACAAACCGACTGATAGTATTAGATTAAAAGACAAAGTTCATAACGTTGCAAAGAATTGTATTAGGCCTGTGAGTGGAGTGCTTTCGAAATGAGCCAGGAGGTGACCAAAAGGTTCATACAAAGGGGAAAAAAAGAATGAAAGTGAATTGGTCAGGAATATAAAAACAGATTGGAAAAACATATACTAAGAGGCAGAGGCTGGAATTCTCTGGCCGTTTACTGGCGGCAGGATTCTCTGGTCCCGCTGGCAGTGCACCCCCTTCAGCGGGTTTTCCGGCGTGGTGAGGTGGCTTCAATAGGAATTCCCATTGTCAGCGGCGGGACCAGAGAATCCCGCTGCCAGCGAACGGCGTGACTCCTCCCGCTGCTGAGAAACATGCAGCTGGGAAGCCAGAGAATCCTGCCCAGATATAGGAAAATTATCATGGGGATTGAGGAAATGGCAGAGATGTTAACCAAGTATTTTGTGTATCTTCACAGTAGAAGAAACAAACCAGAAGTAGAGGGCAGCCAAGGTGGTTGGAAGAATGAGAAACTTAACATAATAAATATCAGTAGAGAAAAGTTGTTGAAACTTAAGGGACTAAAGACCGACACATCCCAGGATCTGATGGCCTACATCGTAGAATTCTAAAAGAGGTAGCTGCAGAGATAATGGATGCGCCAGTTATAATTTTCCAAAATTCCCTAGATTCTAGAATGATCCTGGAGGATTGAAGGTTAGCCAACATAAGACTGCTATTCAAGAAAAGAGGGAGAGTAAAAAAGGGAATTATAGACCAGTTAGCCTGACATCACTGTAAGGGTCCTTCCTGTTTATTCCCCTTATTTCTCCTATCTTTTATTTTGCCATTCTTATTTTTCAGCATTACAATGTACAAGCTGAAAACAAACAAAACCCAGTCAGCCTAGAGAAGGGTATTTTGAGGTATCCATCAGTAGTCCAAGAATTAATACATCAATTTCAATTGATGAGGCACAACTTTGACTCCTCTTTTGGAAACAGCTGGGGAGCAATTCAAATGAAACAGCTTAATTTCCCACCTCTTCTGCTTTTTAACACCAATGGTTTGGTGGTAGACTAAGATACCACAAAGAAAGTAAGGCCTTTACTGCCCTACCTCTTCCTAGCAACTCCTTGCTTTCTCCATTTACCTTGCTTCCAGTAACCATCCTCTTTTGTGGAAGCTACTGTGCTTCCCTCTGTTGGCCAGCTACTGCCTTCCATTGGAAATGGCCAAACAGCCGACCAGCAGCATTCCAATGAGGCCTGGCAGTAAAAATCTGCCATGTCTCTGTTGAAGATTGCTGTCCACTCCCATTGGAAGTTAAAATTGGCCCTTTGGCTTTCACAAAGCATACATTCAAAACTGAACAGAGCAACAATTTATTTTCAAGATACACATAAAACATGTAAGTCAAAGTGTTCAACTCATTGTTTGGATAGTGTAAACCATAGTGACAAAGTGAAACAAAATACACTGTTAAGAATACAAAGGAACTTCATGGAACAAGTATAAAACCACAAAACATAAAGTTATAGAATAGGCAGCAGAAAGTGAAATCCACTAGGGTCTAACCTTTTTAATGATGTTCTCTGGTGGTACATCCCTCCTCCCCAAAGCATATGAGCTCCATTGACTGGTAGGAGATATATCTTCCAGTTCATTGTCATGGACATTACTCTGTTGTGATGGTGTCTAAAGGTAAGAATATCAAAACATTCACGATTGATGCTAATTACATATGCAGTTTAACAACAAATAATGTGAACCGTTGAGGATTTTCCCAATATGTTGATTTTGGTGTAGAATTTAGCTCCATAGAACAGGAAGATCGGAAGTTTAACTCTGACTTGTGCTGAATTGCCTATCATCCAGGGTGATGTTAATTCGTAATTGAATTCAGAGTTCCTGGGTAAGTTAAAGGGGGGAATAAAAATCAACCAGTGCACTATTCTTGCTCCTGATCGCTAATTTATGGCTTTGCTGGAAAGGGGTTGTGAAATAGGATAAAGCTCAGCGTAATACCTGGTTGGCACTCAGCATCCAGGCTTACACATGGATTAAGTGAATATGCGGTAAAAGGTTTTAAAAAGTGACAGCAGCAATAAACCTGCAATTTGTGTGGTAATGGAATCCAACAGCACCGTTACGATCCTCCTTCTTAAAGCAGTTCTGTAACGGTAAATTACTGCACAGGCAGGTAAAAACAGATTGGTGCTGCGTATGTACAAGCTTTACTAATGCTATAATACAAAATGGAAGGTAGCAAAGATGAAAGGTTAGCAAAATACGATTGAGCTTTGTTAACATGCCTAAATTAAAGTAGTGTAATTAAATTTTAAAAGTAGAAGTGTGTGATTGAAACAGATAAAGATAGTGCATGCTGTGAAATGGTTCAGACTCAGCATGCACTATCACTTCTATTTCTACACTGATCTAATCTATTTACATGCTGAATTTACAATTGCACCAATTACACGCTAGCAACAAATGGGAAGACATATCAATTGTACTAAAATTCTCCCATTTGTTCAGTTAAAAATATGTGGGTGGATTATCCTCTAACTCTATAATATCACACATTAAAGAGGTGGGGCTTGAATTGCTCCTTTTACCCCAGAGAGGTGGGGGAGCGAGGGCAAATTTCAGCAAAGGGATAACCCAAGCTTTCCTTGTGGGACCACAGGAACGCTCTTGTGCAACCGAGTCAAAAGGAAACTTTAAGTCAATTTTAACAACTTACTTTACTAAATCTCTTCTGGTCCTTGATGCAGCTCCTGGTTATTTTGGCTGATGGGAAAATCACCATTAGCTCCCTGGCTCTGGACTCTGTTAAAAATGGCACCAATGGCATAACTGGAAAATCATGGGCAGCCTGCCAGATAGCCTGTGTGCAATAATTCAGTGTATGGAGGTGTCCAGCTTCAAATTGTGTCATGGCTTCATGTAGACCATGGAGGCCACTCCGTCCTGCATGGAGGAAATGGTCAGATTCATGGACATGGCCGTTACACCCACCATGGTGGAGCCTCTGCTGACCACTCTGATAGCTTTGATGATTGCTCACATTAATGTATAGAAACTCAGACCAGCCAACATCAATGCTGCAGTGTGTCAAGGTGCCCCCTGGGCCCAAGGCTGATCGAGGTCACCTGCAATGGCCATTTGACGTATCTCAATGGAAGCTCAGGAGCCTTCCATCTTCCAAGGTATCACTAGGGATACACTTCAAAGGGGCACTAGGATAGGTATACAAGCACAAGACAGAAGTTAAGGGATTGTACAAGGGTTTTTAATTCTGTTTGGTCTAATTAGATCTACCAAACTATCCATGAATATAGTAAAACTGAAGGTAAACAACATCAGTCTGCCACCAATAAATCATAATCAGTTGTAAAAGGCAGAAAGTAGGCAAAAAACCTAAAGGTTAACCAGCAGCCTTAAAGGACAAACCAGTCACAAATCTGATTGTAGTGAATGAATATTTTAAATAATATTACTGAAGGGTCCTTGCTGCCAGTTGACTCCCTGAGTTGTTAAGCAAGATTAACAAATGGTGAGTCAGGCATTAGTCAATTTCACACAAGAACACTCAGTTAAATTTGCTAATGAGGCTTTAAATTATTCCTGGACTCCAAGGGATATGGTATGCGGTGCATTGTCAGTGTGGATTGAGTTTCTGCAGGCTGCCTGTCATATTGGATCCTTAGGCATCCGTTTTACATCTTCAAATTAATTTCTGTGTTGTAACTTTTTCCAGAAGCAGAAATAAGCACTTATCAAAAATTTGCTGGAACATTATGGACTTGTTTGCCTTGTATGTCAGAATACTGATTCTGCTACAGAGACTTTAGGCTGGTTCCCGCTGAGACCAGAGGTGGGCAGTGCCAAAGACTGATTAGCCACTCCACTACGGTTCCCTTGCTCCAACCTGCCTCTGGGCCATTTTGGTGAAGGTTGGAGGTCTTCCCAGCCTGCAACAGTGCAAGAGCAATGACCTTTCTGTACAAGATCTCCCTTCCCACAGTGGAGCCTTGGTTCCTGAACCTATTTTTTAATTTATAATTTTAAAAGGTTGAAGAGAGGGTGCCTTCATTTTAAAGTGTGCTCTCTTTTATTTACTTTCCATTACAATCTGCTGCTCCTCTCAAAGTGGAAGGCCTCTGAATGGCCCGCCAGCTTCAGGAACCTGCCCACCATCCTTAATTGGATAGAGAACCCGTCTCCATGGCAATTGAAGGGGCTGTCTTTTGAAAATCCTCCTGGTGAGAGGGGGTGGTAGGTTTGGGACCCAGAAACAGCCCTGATCTCTTTTTTTCATCCCCAGAGGGAAAATTCAGCCCATGGTTCTGAACTTTAATTGTTTCCTTGGAGTCAGACATATCCAAAGAGACACTGCTCACCTCAGCCAGTGTGATAGTTACTGATTGGTCAACCTACAAATATATGTTTCATCTGTCATTGAGAGGTCAGGAAGTAAGAGTTTCTCCGGAGCAGCATGGTGATCAACACAACTCACTATGAAACAGATGAGTGTAGTTCCATCATCCTCCTGTCCCTAATATGGATATAGACCCTACACCATGTTAAACAGTGGTTTCACCAGTTGGAGATGAGGAATTACAGCAGCATTTTCTTGTTTCTCTATATTGTGTTCGCAGAGGAGTCCACACAAGAGGCTGAAAGTATCTGTTTGTTTATTGAACAAGAAACTAGTTACATGTTGTACACAGGTCCCAGTCGGGACTTCTCTGTCGGCTCCCACTTGGGCTGAGCTTTTATACATAGTGTCCATGGCTCAACTGATGGGACCGCTGCCCCTCAACGGGGAAGTTCATACACAAGAGTCATGGGGAGACTAATTGGTCCCACCCTCGTGAAGGTTATAACATCCCTCCCCCACAAAGTCCAATGACTCCTCTGAAGAGGGGGGAGTAGCAGGGCGCTTGCTTCATTTTCCCTGCGGCAGCGCTTCATGCACATGTGGAGCGGGATCAGGCAGTGAATATCTAGATGGCGAACACCGCTTCCTCGCTGATCATCGTGGTTGGAAATCCACTGGTGGCTGCTCATCAGTCTGTCCACCAGCAGAAACCTCTGATGCCTGGGTCTCCATGTAGGAGTTGAAATCCTCGATCTCCTTCATTTCTGCATCGGGTCCCCCTTGGGGCAACGGCTTCAAAGCTGCTGGTGTCGGGCTGTCTGAACCAAAGCTAGCTCCTCTGGATTAGTTTTGTGTCTTGGTCTCTTGGTGCAGAGATGATCTAGATGTCTCTTCATTTCTTGGTCCTGTACCTGAACCTGCTATGGTATCAGTCCTGTTTGTTGCACTACCATGCCTGGAACCCACTTGTCACCGTCACCGAAGTTCCCAACATAGACTGCAACACCTGGTATGAACTGTCTGGTCAGTTTATGCTTGCCTGGGCATGCATGTTGTTCTTAACTGTGGCGTATTTTCCCACCAATATCTGGAAAAGCAAGGCTGACATGGGTCCAAAGTCTGCGGCCCATCAGAAGTTCTGCCGGTACTACGCCAGCCGCGGCATGTGGAGTGTTTCGATAACAAAATAAGAATCTGGCAAGGCGTGTGTCGAGGAAGCCCGAGGTCTGCTTTTTTAATCCCATCTTGAACGTTTGCATCATTTTTTCAGCTAGCCCATTTGAAGTTGGGCGATATAGGACTGTGAGGATGTGTTGCCCCCTCTTAGATTTCATGAAATCTCCGAACACCTCACTCGTAAGTGGCGTGTCATTGTGGGTGACTAACACTCTGGGATGCCATGTGTACTAAACCAGAGGCGCAGTTTCTCTATAGTGGCCCTGGAAGTCGTGGAGGAAATCCTGTGGACCTCCAGTCATTTTGAATGTATGTTATGATCAGGAACATGGAGTCTTGAAAGGGGCTGGCAAAGTTGGCATCAAGCCATACTGAAGGCCGTCCCGGCCACTTCCATGGATGAAGGGGTGCAGCAGATGGAGGTATCTGTAGCCCCTGGCACACACTACACTGTTGGGTCAGTTGCTCTATCTCCATGGCCAGGCCTGACCACCAGACATAGCTGAGGGTGAGCATTTTCATTTTGGACTCTCCCGGGTATCCGTTCTGAAGATACCTCAGTTTGGAGCCCTGACCTTTATACGGGACCACGACGCGAGTCCTCCAGAGGAGGATGCCGTCTTCACACTGAACACCGCTACTGTGGTGGTGAAAATGGGTAATTTACGATGCTGGCCCACCGATAATATATGGTGAACTTTGGACAATAGGGGATCCGTTTGTGTCCACTCACGTATTTGGGCCACTGTAACTGGCAACCTATCGGTGAAGTGCAATGCGGCTATGACTTCATTGGCTCTGAGTGGCATTGGTGGTATGCATGGCTCAAATTGAGATTTGTGAATGAGTGACCTCCAGCCAATTTTGACATAAGTCCTCGATCCAAGGTATTGGTCCAATCTGGAGGCCTTATTCACAGTCAGTTTATAAACCCCAACAAAGGCAAGCAGTTTTGTCCAGCTTCAGGACGGGGACCACCGGTGTTGCCCAGTCTGTGATTTTAACCAGCCTGATGATCCCCGGGTCTTCTAACCATCAGAGTTCTGCCTCAACCTTTGATAGCAACGCGTAGGGAACCAGGCGAGCATGAAAATACTTTGGTTGTGCATCATGGTTTACATGAATTTTCACCAAGGTCCCTTTATTTTTCCCAAGCCAGCCTGAAAAACCTTGGGCCACTTTCCCAGTGTCTCATCGAGGCCTCCGCAGACCATCTGGAAAATTTGCTGCCAATCAAAATGGAGACGCTGCAGCCAATCGCTCCTTAGCAAACTGGGGCCATGCCCTTCTACTATAATTAGTGGTAATTGTACGGATGTTGTCCGTAGACTCCTGGGGTCATCGCGATCCCCGCTATGACCAGTGGTTCTCCTGTATGCATGGCCAATTTTGCCTCAGTTATCCCATAGCAGTTTAGGGAGAGCAGAGCCATACTCACAAAATTCAGCCAGTTTCCTTAAGTGTGTCAAAAACACGGTTATAGACACCCCTAGGATTCTTTCAGCCGTGTTAAAATGGTAACGTTGCATGCTGACCGATAGCCTAGGGTCGTAATGGTCCACCACTACATCACCAACTCTTCAAATGACTTAGTATCCGGGGATGCAGGTTACGTCTGGTTTTTGATTATGCCGAAAGTGGGCACTTCAGAGGAGTCCACATGAGAGGCTAAAAGAAACTGTTTGTTTATTGAACAAAAAACTATTTACACATTGCACACCGGTCCCAGTCGAGACTTCCCTGCTCAGCTCCCACTCGGGCCGAGCTATTATACATAGTGTCCCTCAGTGGGGAAGCTCATACACACAAGGATCACGGGAGACTAATTGGTCCCACCCCGTATGTCTCGTGCGGGTTATAACACTTTGCAACCTAATCATATCAGCCAGAACATTTTCCATCAGCTACAAAGCCTCAATATTTTCTTATCACCTATGAGGAAGACAGAATGATCAATAATAGGCAGCCATCTTGATATATGGACATCCAAGTCCAGTGTCTCACATCAGGCGAATTCATCACCAACTGTTTAATCTATATCTTTATACGATACAAATGCCATATGGCTGAATTCACCTTTGTGTTACAAAATGCCAAATGGATGTAGGCCAAAGTACTCCTTATCTGAAACCTTTTTTCCTGTTGCTACAAATCTACTAGATTGTTTGCTTCTGGATCCTCTACATTGACAAATTAAATCCTTACAGCCACAATCTTGTTTTGGAAGTCTGCGGAAACTCCACCTGTACGTGGATCGGCTGGCGACATGCAACTACGTGGCGACCAGCTATTTAGATCTTCACGGACAAGCTGCCCAGGCAATATTGCAGTAGGGTGGAAGGAAGTTGATGGCCCCGTTGTTAACATATATGAGTGAAGATCCAGGGATCATATTTAAAGGGCACCCGGGAGGTATTCATTCCCTGCAATCCAGCACCAGCAGTCTGGCTGTGTAAGTGGGTGCCTTGAAACAACAGCTGCCGCTAAAACCTTCTGATCTTTTTCCTCACAGAAAACCTCAACTGCTGCCACCATCTGCTCATCTTTCTCCCATCCCACCCAGGCCAGATAACCTCAATTGCTGCTCCTCGCTCAGTCACTGTTGACCTTCCATCTATCAGCCTCAACGCTCACTCCATCACCCTGTCCTCTGTTACCCTCAACTCTCAAGATCTCACCATTGACCTTTCTTCTATAACCATGGATCTACCCACAATTATGCTTCATTTCCCATCTGTGGATACTGACCTCCCCTGTGTGGTCCAACTTCCTCCCTCTGACACACCGATCCCTCATGTGTCCTCCACGACCCATCCTCCCTCCCTTGATCAGCCATATCCATCACTCAATCTCAGTGCATTAATGCCTCCTCTCCCGTGGTCCAACAAAGTATCACAAGATGGAAAAGCAGCTCCAACTCAGTCCAACTCCACTAGGAAGACCATCTCATCTGCTGCACACCGCCTTTAACCAGTCATAAACCTGAACCCTACTGTTCCTTGTTCACTGCAGAGGCACCCTTTTAATTTGGCGAAATAGTGTTTTAAAGTGTATGCATAACATGGTAATGCATTAAAAGTGGGTTCTACCACTTCCAGCCGGGAAGCTCAATCCACCTTCAATCCACTGAAACCTTAACTCCCTGCTTTCATCCCGTTGTCAGAAAGTTGACATTTTGCCTCCCGCACAAAGTGTGCCCACCAGTCTCTCATCTCACTGATGGTAACAACACAATTTCCTGAGTAGGAGGAATGAATCATGAAGTAGAACTGTTTTGGTTGTTGCCGATGTTAATGTAATTGAAAAAAAGACCAAAGTATTCATCATTCCTTCTCAGATGGGCATTCATTGACTGTTTAAGGCTTACATGAGCATCCAACAGTATCTTCAATTAACAATAGGAATGAGATCCTTGTATTTTTAATGACTGCTTTCAATTGTGATGCAATTTCAATGTAATTCCACAGTGCTAAGTTCCTCCTGAATGGGCACATGGTGAGACGCTCTGCTGGTGTCTATCACCTGTGACAGAGAATAGCTGCTGTCCAAACCATTGCAACAGCGACAATGGGCACGATGCATATCTGCAATGGGGATGAACATACTGTCAGCATTGAGAGAGTACTCCATCACAAATACTGTGCTGTTGTGATAAGGACCAGAGTTGCAACAATGGAATTACTATTACAAACACTGGACTTTAAACAGTGGTTATATTTTAAACTGTCTCCTTTAATTCAAGGTAAATTGGAGTAGTTTGGTAAGGGAGATATGACCTTCTATGAAATCTGCTTAGGGACAAGTCCGTGTGACCTGGTTGTCATGGGAACAGAAGCCCACTTCAAAACCCATTGAAACTAAGGTGCAAGTTTTAACAACTAGACAGAAAGGAGGAGGCAGCTGGCCTTGTTGCATGGACTCACATATTCTCAGAGTCATTCAGAAAGAGAGATTTGGGAGAAAAGGCCAACAACTGGTGCTGCTATGCTAGAAAGAAGAAAAGGACTGTTTTGTTTTTGGGTTAACCACTAAGTGGAGTGCTTGTGAGAACAGATTCCCATTTTGAAGAGTTGAGACTTATGGTGAGGTAAAGACCAAGGTGTCGCCAGTGGGTGCCTTCCTGCTGGAAGTCCATTTGATTATACATAGAAGATTAAGTGAAGAGACTTTATTTAAAAGGACACTGAAAACTGCATTCTGATAGGGCAGGGGGAAAGAGATCCGATGAAAGCTTGAAGGAGCTTGAGCCTGTGGGAAGGATTCTCGTGTTTCCAGTGGCGCACCGTTCGCTGGCGGCAGGATTCTGTCCTCCCGCCACTTGTTACTGCGATTTCCCATTGAAACCACCCCACTTGCTGCAATACCCACTGATGGGGGTGCCAGCAGGAAAAGTGAATCCCAACGACCAGAGAATTCCTGCCATAAACGACTACAGGAATGATTTTGCACTTGCATCCACCATCAGCGCGAATGGCGATGTGGGCCCAAAATCCCGCGAGAATCCATTGTCAGCGATGTAGCAAAGTTCACGCCCTCAAAAGGTGAGAATCTAATTTTAATACATTTACATATAATTAGCAAGCCTACCCGCCACATGATCCCCTCTCACTGAATATTGAAACCTGGCAATGTGTCGTTTACAATAGGTTTTGAAAAATAAGGTTCAGTTGAGGGAGCTTGCCTGGGACACAAAGGTAAGTGCAACTTTACTTCCCTATTTTCAGTGTTCCTTCCTAAAATTTAAGGAACTACTTCTTTATAAATGCTCAGTTTTCCTAGTCAAAGCTATTTAAACACAATTCCAATAACAGCTTCTCACCAATTTACGGTTTTCCTGTGATGTCACTCCTGGATTGTTTTTCACTCAGCCCCTTGCCCCAGTAGAGGTGTCACTCGCAGGCCCAGCTGTCACCTCTCCCAGAAGGTGAGTGAAGGCCCAGAGCCTCACCCTGTATTTACCAGCGTCCCAGTAGAGATGGTGCCTCATAGGTCTGGCTCTCTCCCCTCCCAGAAGGTGAGTAAAGGCCCCGAGCCTCACTCTGTATCATTAGTTGTTCCAGTAGAGGCTGTCTCCGCTACCAGAAGGTGAGTGAAGGCCCCAAACCTCATCCCGTATTTATCAGCCGCCCCACTGGAGGCGTCCCTTGCAGACCCAGCTGTCTCCGTTCCCAGAGGTGAGTGAAGGCCCCATACCTCGCTCTGTATTTATCAGCTGCCTAAGTAGATGTGTCCCTTGCAGGTCCGGCTGTCTCCACTTCCAAAAGGTGAGCGAAGGCCCCAAGCCTCACCCTTTATTTATCAGCTTCCCCAGTAGAGGCATCCCTCGCAGGTGCGTCTGTCTCCGCTCCCAGAAGGTGAGTGCAGCCCCTGAACCTCACCTTGTATTTATCAGCTGTCCCAGTAGAGGCTTCCCTCGCAGGTCCGCTGTCTCTGCTCCCAGAAGGTGAGTCAAGGCCCCGAACCTCACCCTGTATTTATCAGTTGTCCCAGTAGAGGCGTCCCTCACAGATCCAGCTGTCTCTGCTCCCAGAAGGTGAGTGAAGGCCCCGAACCTCACCCTGTATTTATCAGCTGTCCCAGTAGAGGTGTCCCTTGCAGGTCCAGCTGTCTCCGCTTCCAGAAGGTGAGTGAAGACCCCGATCCTCACCCTTTATTTATCAGCTGCCCCTGTAGAGGCATCCATCACAGGTTCGGCTGTCTCCGCTACCAGAAGGTGAGTGAAGGCCCTGAGCCCCATCCTGTATTTATCAGCTGCCTCAGTAGAGGTATCGCTCACAGGTCTGGTTGTCTCTGCTCCCGGAAGGTGAGTGCAGTCCCCGAACCTCACCTTGTATTTATCAGCTGTCCCAGTAGAGGCTTCCCTCGCAGGTCAGCCTTTCTCTGCTCCCGGAAGGTGAGTGAAGCCCCCGAGCCTTTCTCTGCATTTATCAGCTGCCACAGTAGAGCTGTCCATAAGACCATAAGACATAGGAGCAGAATTAGGCCACTCGGCCCATCGAGTCTGCTCCACCATTCAATCATGGCTGATATTTTCTCATCCCCATTCTTCTGCCTTCTCCCCATAACCCCTGATCCCCTATAAATCAAGAACCTATCTATGTCTGTCTTAAAGACACTCAGTGATTTGGCCTCCACAGCCTTCTGCGGCAAGAGTTCCACAGATTCACCACCCTCTGGCTGAAGAAATTCCTCCTCATCTCTGTTTTAAAGGATCGTCCCTTTAGTCTGAGATGGTATCCTCTGAACATAGAACATACAGTGCAGAAGGAGGCCATTCGGCCCATCAAGTCTGCACCTGTCCATTTAAGCCCTCACTTCCACCCTATCTCCATTACCCAATAACCCCTCCTAACCTTTTTGGTCACTAAGGGCAATTTATCATGGCCAATCCACCTAACCTGCACGTCTTTGGACTGTGGGAGGAAACCAGAGCACCAGGAGGAAACCCACGCAGACACGGGGAGAACGTGCAGACTCCACACAGACAGTGACCCAGCAGAGAATTGAACCTGGGACCCTTGCGCTGTGAAGCCACAGTGCTAACCACTTGTGCTACCGTGCTGCCCAAGTACGGTAGCACTTGGTTCTAGTTTTTCCTACAAGTGGAAATATCCTCTCCACATCCACTCTATCCAGGCCTCGCAGTATCCTGTAAGTTTCAATAAGATCCTCCCCTCATCTTTCTAAACTCCAACGAGTACAGACCCAGAGTCCTCAACCCTTCCTCAAACGACAAGTTCTTCATTCCAGGGATCATTCTTGTGAACCTCCTCTGGACCCTTTCCAAGGCGAGCACATCCGTTCTTAGATACGGGGCCCAAAACTGCTCACAATACTCCAAATGGTGTCTGACCAGAGCCTTTTTCAGCCTCAAAAGTACATCCCTGGTCTTGTATTCTAGCCCTCTTGACATGATTGCTAACATTGCATTTGCCTTCTTAACTGCCGACTGAATCTGCACATTAATTAACCTTAAGAGAATCGGAAACAAGGACTCCCAGGTCCCTCTGTGCTTCTGATTTCCAAAGCATTTCCCCATTTAGAAAATGGGGAAATGCAGACCCAGCTGTCTCTGATCCCTTTACAACTTTGTCCCTTTAATCCAGAACCATCAACCACTGAAAACAGTCAGTTTTATTTGTTTTACACCTTCATAATTTTAAACTTTATGAAATCACCTCAAATTCTCCTCTGTTTGAATGAAAACACAGGAACAGGAGCAGGCCATACCTTGAGCTTCTTCCACCATTCATTTAGAGCATAGATGATCTGTATGTTATCTCCATTTATCCACCTTGGTTCTGCAATTTTTAATCCCCTAATCTAATGAAAATCTAGCAATCTCAGTTTTGAAATTTTTGTTGATCTAGGGGCAGAGAGTTTTAGATTTCCACTATCCTTGGTGTGAAGAATTTTTTTTTGCCATCATCTCGGAACACATCAGCTCTAATTTTAAGGTTATTCCTCCATTTATTCTCCAACCGGAGGAAATAATTTCTCTCTATCTAACCGATCAAACCTTTTAATCAGTTTAAACACTGCAATTAAATCACCTCTTAATCTGCTCATTTCAAAGGAGTACAAGAACTCTTGTAGGAGTGTGAAAGCTTATGCTGCTGACATACTGTTTTATTAACTCCATCCTTCCCGCGGGGACAACTTCCTGGAGGCAAGATTTGAAGATTTGGGGGGAGGGAGGCAATTATCCGTGATTGACTGGAGGCGTGGGAGCTGAGCAACAATCATGTCTCGATTAAACCTCACTTGCAGCTGTATGGAGGCAGGTAGGTTTTGAAATCACCCCATCCTCAGTCCCCAAACCTCTTCTGCCTGCGAGCCTAGTCACAGCTACCACTCCTTGTGAAGGAATACCCCCTCCACAATAATGGCCCAGCTGAATCTCTTTTTTATTTTAAATTTAAAGAATTTGGAAAGAGGATGTCTCCACCTTGAGGCAGCCTGTAGTTTTTTCAGTGTTGGGGGGGCCTTCTATTGGCAGGCCAGCTTCAAAACCTGTGTATCATCCTTCATTAGGCAGTGAACCTGCTGAGGCACGATCAATTGGACCAAGACGATAGTTGAATCCAACTGAAGCTTTATTGCTATCAGATGTGGCCTCCCACAGCAGCTGGCGAAATGGCTGCTGGCTGGAGGACACGCATATTTATACCCCGCCTCCTGGGCGGAGCCAACAGGCAGGGACTAACGGCGAACCTGTAGTACAGGTCCTACCGTACATCACCTAATACAGGTGCAAGTGGTTTACCACATTCACCGCCTGTTAAAAATTGAGTCCAGCGGGGGGATAACTATATACAACAATGAGTTAATATTTACAAGATTTGAGCAAACAAATGTACTTTGATGTCCGGTGGACCGGTAAGAGGTTTAGACGGTCCGGGGCCTTAATGTTCCTCTGGGAACGACGCAGTGGTGTCGACGATGTTGGTGCTGATCTGGTCGATGGTGACTCCGGGAGTGAGCCAAAATCCTCTTCATCGTTGGGCGTGGGCAGAGGGAGGACAGATGGTCCTCGGGGGGGGTGGTGCTGTTGGGAGCGACGGGGGAGGGGAGGGTGGCGCCGGGGGCGGAGGTGGTGTGGGGGTGGAACCTGCTGGGGCCAGACAGTATCCTGGCGACCGTCGGGGAACGCCACGTAGGCGTACTGGGGGTTTGCGTGGAGCAAGTGCACCCTCTCCACCAACGGGTCCGCCCTGTGGAGTCGGATGTGCTTACGGAGAAGCACGGTTCCCGGAGTTGCGAGCCAAGACGGGAGCGACACCCCGGATGTGGACTTCCTGGGGAAGGCAAAAAGACGTTCATGCGGTGTACTGTTAGTAGCAGTGCAGAGTAATGAGCGAATGGAGTGGAGTGCATCAGGGAGGACCTCCTGCCAGCGGGAGGCCGTGAGGTTCCTGGACTGTAGGGCCAGCTGGACGGCCCTCCATACCATCCCATTTTCCCTTTCTATTTGCCTGTTTCCCCGAGGGTTATAGCTTGTCGTTCTGCTGGAGGCGTTACCCCTGATGAGCAGGAACTGACGCAGCTCATCACTCATGAATGAGGATCCCCTGTCACTGTGGATGTAGGCGGGGAAACCGAACAGAGCGAAGATTGTGTTGAGGGCTTTGATGACGGTGGCAGACGTCATGTCAGGGCATGGAATGGCAAAGGCGAATCTGGAGTATTCTTCGATCACACCGCGAAAATATGTGTGACATGCGGTGGAGGGGAGGGGGCCTTTGAAGTCCACGCTGAGGCGTTCAAAGGGGTGGGTGGCCTTCACCAGGCCCGCGTGGTCCGGCCGGCAGAAATGCAGCTTGCACTCCGCACAGACCTGGCAGTCCCTGGTGATTGTCCTTACTTCCTCAATGGAGTAGGGCAGATTTTGTGCCTTAATGAAGTGGTACAACTGTGTGACTCCTGGGTGACAAAGGCTGTCGTGCAGGGTCCGGAGTCGGTCTACCTGTGCGCTGGCACATGTACCTCGTGATAGTGCATCTGGGGGCTCGTTGAGTTTGCCGGGGCGATACATAATCTCGTAATTGTAGGTGGAGAGCTCGATCTCCACCTCAAGATTTTATCGTTCTTGATCTTGCCCCGCTGTGCGTTATTGAACATGAAGGCTACTGACCGTTGGTCAGTGAGGAGAGTGAATCTCCTGCCGGCCAGGTAATGCCTCCAATACCGCACAGCTTCAACGATAGCTTGGGCCTCCTTTTCGACGGATGACTGCCAAATTTCTGAAGCATGAAGGGTGCGGGAAAAGAATGCCACGGGCCTGCCTGCCTGATTGAGGGTGGCGGCAAGGGCGACGTCAGATGCGTCGCTTTCTACTTGGAAGGGCAGTGTCTCATCGACAGTGCGCATTGTGGCCTTGGCAAAATCAGCTCTGATCCGGGCGAAGGCCTGTTGGGCCTCAGCCGTCAGGGGAAACTGGGTGGACTATATGAGTGGGCGGGCCTTGTCCGCATAGTTTGGGACCCACTGATCGTAGTACGAAAGAACCCCAGGCAGCGTTTGAGGGCCTTGGGGCAGTGGGGGAGGGGGAGCTCCATGAGGGGGCGCATGCGGTTGGGATCGGGCCCCAGAACTCCGTTCTGGACCACATAGCCGAGGATGGCTAAGCGGTTTGTGCTAAACACGCACTTCTCCTTGTTATAAGTGAGGTTTAGGAGAGTAGCAGTGTGGAGAAATTTAGCAAGGTTGGCGTCGTGATCCTGCTGATCATGGCCGCAGATGGTGACGTTGTCTAGGTACGGAAAGGTGGCCCGCAACCCGTACCGGTCGACCATTCGGTCCATCTCCCTTTAGAAGACCGAGACCCCATTTGTGATGCCAAAGGGGACCCTAAGGAAGTGGTATAGGCGACCGTCTGCCTTGAAGGCGGTGTATGGATGGTCCGATTTACAGATGGGGAGCTGGTGGTAGGCGGATTTCAGGTCTACCGTTGAGAAGACCCGGTACTGCGCAATCTGGTTAACCATGTCAGATACGCATGGGAGGGGGTACGCGTCGAGCTGCGTGTACCGGTTGATGGTCTGGCTGTAGTCCACGACCATACTACCACTTGAGCTCTCCAAGGACTATTTCTGGCCTTGATGATGCCTTCCCGAAGCAGCCACTGGACTTCGGACCTGATGAAGGTCTTGTCCTGGGTGCTGTACCATCTGCTCCTGCTGGCGACGGGTTTGCAATCTGGAGTTAGATTGGCAAAGAGGGAAGGTGGGTCGACCTTTAGGGTCGCGAGGCCACACACAGTAAGGGGTGGTAAGGGCCCGCCGAATTTTAGAGTTAGGCTCTGGAGGTTGCACTGGAAGTCCAGGCCAAGGATTAGTGTAACGCAGAGGTTAGGGAGGACGTAGAGGTGGAAGCCGCTGAATTCTACGCCCTGGACCGTGAGCGTGACCGTACAGTACCCCCGGATCGCTACGCAATGGGATCCGGAGGCGAGGGAGATTTTCTGGTTGGCGGGGTGTATCGTGAGGGAGCAGCGCCTTACCATATCCGGGTGTATGAAGCTTTCGGTGCTCCCGGAGTCCAGCAGGCAAGAGGTTACATGTCCGTCGACTTTCACGCTGGTGGATGCGTTGGTCAGGTTATGCGGACGAGACTGGTCGATTGACATGGAGGCGAGTCTTGGTTGGTGGTTGGATAATGGGGCGGCTGGTGAGCCCGGGTCCTGGAACGCTGGTGGTGGCCATGTGCTGAGGGGTCGACAAGATGGCGGCGCCCGAAGATCTTGAGGGTTACAAAATGGTGGTGCCCATGGAACGCACGTTGCGGGGGTGGAACAAAATGGCGGCGCCCATGGAACGCACATGTTGCGCGGAGGGGAAGATGGCGGCGCCTACTGGCCGCACATGGTCTGAGGGGGGGGGAATGGCGGCACCCATTGTCCGTGACCGAGGGAGGTGGGGGCGATAGCAGCTACTGAGTGGGCCTGGCACACCGTGGCAAAGTGGCCCTTCTTCCCACAGGCTTTACAAAGGGCAGTGCGGGCCGGGCAACATTGGCGGGGGTGCTTCTGTGGGCCTCAAAAATAGCATCGGGGGCCCCTAGGATTCGCTGGCTGGTGTGCAGCGCAGGCGTATTGGGTGGGCAGCGTCCCCGCTGGGGCGGCTGTCTGTGGGGTCCACGAAGCGTAGGAGGGGTAGGCCGCGTGGCTGGGACTGTACATTGCGCAGGGCGACCGTCATGGAGAGCGCTAGGGTTTTAGTCTCTGCGAGGTCGCGCGTGGCCCCTTCTAGGAGTCGCTGGCGTATGAGATCTGACCCAATTCCAGTCACAAAAGCGTCCCGCATAAGGAGGTCTGAGTGTTCCGTGGCCATAACGGCCTGACAGTCCCGGACTAGTGGGATTAGGGCCCGCCAGAAGTCTTCTATGGACTCACCAGGGAGTTGAGAGCGAGTGGCGAGTGCGTGCCTGGCGAAGAGCATGTTCGTTTTCTGTGCGTAGTTGTCCTTGAGTAGAGTCATGGCTTCGGTGTAGTTCGGTGCATCCTGGATTAACGGAAAGACTTTGGAGCTCAGCCTGGAATATAAAATCTGAATCTTCCGAGCCTCCGGAACAGGGGTTGGTGCCGCGTTGATATACGCCTCGAAGCAAGCTAGCCAGTGCTGGAAGTCCTTTCTGGCGTCGCTTGAGTGTGGATCCAGCTGCAGGCGATCCGGTTTGATACGGAGGCCCATCCTTAGAAACTGATAGCAATAAATTGAGGCACGATCAATTGGACTAAGACGATAGTTGAATCCAACTGAGGCTTTATTGCTATCAGATGTGTAGCCTCCCACAGCAGCTGGTGAAATGGCTGCTGGCTGGAGGACACGCACATTTATACCCTGCCTCCTGGGCGGAGCCAGCAGGCAGGGACTACCGGCGAACCTGTAGTACACGTCCTACCTTACATCACCTAATACAGGTGCAACAGTGGTTTACCACACCTGCCCTCTGGTCAATTTGACCAGTTCAGGGAAAATCGCTGCCGGGTGACTGTTTCCCATACAGTGAGGGCTGGTAACTCCATTTGGCTCTGACATTGGAGTCCCAAAGATGTGAAGATATTCTTGCCCTAGTCCATCCTAAATACAAAATGGATGAACTTCAACTTCCCCACTTTGAACTTCAGCTGCAATAGTCCCACTCACTTAATTTATCAATGTCTTGTTGCAATTTGCTGCTCCAATCGACACTGTTTACTGTCACCTAAATTAACGTTGCCCCAAATTTAGGCTCCCCACTCCTTAATTCAGTAATTTATATGCACAGTGAAAAGCTGTGACCCCAGTTCAGTTTCCTTGGAGACATAATCACATCTCCAAAGTACAGCATATACCCATGATCCCGATTCTCTTTCTTCTACTTCCGAGCGAATTCATTATCCAGGCCAACAGGTTGTGTCCAATTCTGTTGGCACTATTTTCTATTAACTGTATCTTAGGTGGAGCCTTTTTGAATGCTTCCTAGACTTTAAGGGCCTTAATGGCCACTTATGAGCCTCATCCCGCTGCTGCTTCTATTCAGTCAGTAGCGGGTGGGGATTTGCCATTCAGGAGAGCCAACTAGCATATCCTGTCAGATTTGTAAATGGCTTACTGGGGGATCCCTTACGCACAGGCACTCAATGCTCAATCGATAGATCTGCCATCATGTAAGCAATCCACTGAAAGCCACCCCCTTCTCTTGCTTCTCACCCCCTCCCCTGTTCACCAGCAACTCTCTCCCCACGACCCCCTATCCCATACACACACATTTTCATCTAGGCATCCATTGTCAACCTCTTCAGCAGGCTTGCAGTGGCTCCGGCGGCACTGCTGGTACCGAAGAGCTATGAGCCTCTGATTGGTTAGCAGCTCTTGAGGATGGAATTCCTGACCTGGTCGGGCAAATTCGAGCCGGATATCCCACACTAAGCAGGTAAATTCCTGATGGTCTGGTAATTCAGTTCGGCATCTTGGAGAGGACTGGCACAGCGTTCCCACCAGTTCTTTAACCGGTGGGTGCAAACCCTCAGTGCCCCATTACATTCTGCCCTTTGGTACCTGTTTAGGAGGCACACCATATTAATGTTTAATTCCTCATCCACCCAATAAAGAACAAAGAAATGTACAGCACAGGAACAGGCCCTTCGGCCCTCCAAGCCCGTGCCGACCATGCTGCCCGACTAAACTACAATCTTCTACACTTCCTGGGTCCGTATCCCTCTATTCCCATCCTATTCATGTATTTGTCAAGATGCCCCTTAAATGTCACTATCATCCCTGCTTCCACCACCTCCTCCGGTAGCGAGTTCCAGGCACCCACTACCCTCTGCGTAAAAAACTTGCCTCGTACATCTACTCTAAACCTTGCCCCTCTCACCTTAAACCTATGCCCCCTAGTAATTGACCCCTCTACCCTGGGGAAAAGCCTCTGACTATCCACTCTGTCTATGCCCCTCATAATTTTGTATACCTCTATCAGGTCTCCCCTCAACCTCCTTCGTTCCAGTGAGAACAAACCGAGTTTATTCAACCGCTCCTCATAGCTAATGCCCTCCATACCAGGCAACATTCTGGTAAATCTCTTCTGCACCCTCTCTAAAGCCTCCACATCCTTCTGGTAGTATGGCGACCAGAATTGAACACTATACTCCAAGTGTGGCCTAACTAAGGTTCTATACAGCTGCAACATGACTTGCCAATTCTTATACTCAATGCCCCGGCCAATGAAGGCAAGCATGCCGTATGCCTTCTTGACTACCTTCTCCACCTGTGTTGCCCCGTTCAATGACCTGTGTACCTGTACTCCTAGATCTCTTTGACTTTCAATACTCTTGAGGGTTCTACCATTCACTGTATATTCCCTACCTGCATTAGACCTTCCAAAATGCATTACCTCACATTTGTCCGGATTAAACTCCATCTGCCATCTCTCTGCCCAAGTCTCCAAACAATCTAAATCCTGCTGTATCCTCCGACAGTCCTCATCGCTATCCGCAATTCCACCAACCTTTGTGTCGTCTGCAAACTTACTAATCAGACCAGTTACATTTTCCTCCAAATCATTTATATGATATATAATATATTATAGAGTGTTGCAAGTTCCTCATAAATATCTTGTTAAATACGAACGTCTCATGACTATGAGATCATGGTGTGAACATGACGGCTGCTATGTTTGTTCATGTAAGAGCACTTACTGGACTTGAAAGTAATTAATTATGAAGCACTTTGAGATGTATCCGAGGGAAGTGACAATGTTATAAAAATGGACTCTTCTTTCAAATAAGCATTACCTTTCATGGAAGTGATTTGGCTAGTGTCAACTCTTTTAATTTGTGCTGAATTCCTGTCCTCATCAGTGTGAAGGTGCTAATACTGGTAAAGAGAACACTTACTGTATCTCAGCAACCAATACCAGTGTGAACCTATCACAAGCAAAATCTAGTGCTCCCTCAGATTAAAGCTCTAAAAATGTGCCTTATTCTATATTCAGAACAGCAACCCTGACTGTACAACTATGACTTTGCAGATTGACCTCTCCAAGTAAGAGCACCAACGCATTTCCAATTTGTAACTAATTTTGGAAGTTTTGTGGTATGGAGCGATGACAACTAGGTTTGAGTTTGCCGATTTGGTGCAGTATCCTTATACCCAGCAGGCAGAAGATAATTTCATCCCAGTAGTCTGGACTAGATTTGAATATTGTGCAGAGGTAAATAGACGATGAAGATGATTTTGAGTTGCTGGTGTAAAAGGAGTGATACTGGCTTAATTGCCCATTAACAGTTTGTACAAGTTTTCCTTCTTTTTTACCCCCCCTCCTCACTCCCCCCCCCCCCCCACAATGAACAGTCCCTCAAACATGGTTGTGAACAGTCCCCACCATGTCTCAAAGCCCTTCGCTGATCCCCTCAATTCAAACATAATCTTCGCCAACTGGAGGAAGTCGTACAAGTCTCCCAGCCAGGCCGCCACCCCCAGCGGCGTTGTCGAATTCCATTCCAGCAAAATCCTTCACCGGGCATCGCGAAGGCCACCACATTGGCCTTCCTTCCCTCCATCAGCACCGGCATTTCCGATACCACAGAAATCGCCACCATATGGTCCGGCCCGGCCTCTACTCCCACAATCTGTTCTAGCATCCCGAACACCCCCTCCCAGTAGCTCTAGAACTTCCCACAACCCCAGAACATATGTACATGAAATGAAATGAAAATGAAAATCGCTTATTGTCACAAGTAGGCTTCAAATGAAGTTACTGTGAAAAGCCCCTAGTCGCCACATTCCGGCGCCTGTTCGGGGAGTCTGGTACGGGAAATGAACCGTGCTGCTGGCCTGCCTTGGTCTGCTTTAAAAGCCAGCGATTTAGCCCAGTGAGCTAAACCAGGTCCTTGCACACACTTCTCACTTTTGTCTGCTACCCGCTGGAAGAACCCACTTATCCTCGCCCGAGTCATGTGCACCCTGTGTACCACCTTGAACTGTATCCTCATCCTCACATCACAAGGAGGTCGAATTCACCCTGTACATCGCCTCACTCCACACTCCACAACCTATCTCTCCCCCTACTCTTCCTCCCATTTCTCCTTGATCTTCACCACTTGTGCTCCCCCCGCTCCCCCAACCACCCGTATATGCCTCGATCCTACCCTTCCTTTCCACGTCCAGTAACAGCAACCATTCCAATAGGGCATAATTTGGCAGCTTGGGAATCCCTCCCCATACCTTCTGTGCAAAGTCCTTCACTTGAATAAACCTAAATTTGCTTCCCTTCAGGAGCTCTTCCCTCTCCCACAGCTCTTCCAGACTTGCAAACCTCTCCTCCAGATAGAGATCCCTCAACCTAACCAGCCTCACCTCTCTCCACCTCCTATACATGCCATCCATCTCCCCCGGCTTGAATCCATGGTTCTCACACAACGGTGTTAACACCAACATCCCCTCCATCCTAAATTGTCTCTTCGGCTGGTTCCATAGCCTGATCGTGGACTGTACTACTGGGCTCTCAGTGTACCTCTTCGGTGGCAGCGGTAGCACCGCCATCACCACGGCCCTCAAGCTGGACCCTCTACAGGACTCCTCTTCCATCCTAACCCAGTCTAACCCCTCTCCTTCCCACCACCGCCTCAGTTTCTCCGCATTTGTTGCCCAATAATAGTGCAGCAGATTCGGTAACACCAGCCCACCTTTCTGCCTCTGCAGCAGGGCCCTCTTTACCCTCATTACCTTCCCCGCCCATATAAACTCTGAGATTGCTGCATCCAGCTTCCAGAAAAAGGCCTTCGGAATGAAGATCGACCTTGGCACGATGTTAATTTTCATCACTTGGACCCTCCCTGCTAGTGTCAGGTGTAGCGTATCGCATCTCCTAAAGTCCTCCTTTAGCTCCGCCACCAACTTTGTTAAGTTCCAATTGTGCATAGACACCCACTCCCCCGTAACCTGGACCCCCAAATACCTAAACATATCCCTGGCTACCCTAAATGGCAACACCAACAATCCGCCTTATTCACCGGACTTATAGCCCAAGAAGGCCCCAAACGTCTCTAATAAGCCCATAATTCCCTCATACTCTCCAGCGGGTCTGACACGAACTGCAGCAGGTCGACTGCATACGGAGGCACCCGGTGTTACCTACTTCCCCTCATAATCCCCTGCCACTCTGCTGACCTCCTAAGGGCCATCGCCAAGGGCTCTATCGCCAGTGCGAACAGCAGCGGCGACAGCGCACACCACTTCCTGTTCCCCTGTGCAACCTGAAGCTCGGTGAACTCATCTTGTTTGTCCGTACACTTTCCACCAAGGCCACGTACAACAGACACACTCATGCGACAAACTTCGGCTTGAACTCAAACCTTCCCAGAACCTCGAACAGGTATTGTCACTCCATCCGGTCAAAAGCCTTTTCCGCATCCACAGACACCAGCACGCGTCCCCTCGATGGGTCATGATCACAGTTAATAACTGCCTAATATTACTGGAAAGCTGCCTAACCTTCACAAAACCTGTTTGGTCCTCTGCAATCATCCCCGGAACGTATCTTTCCATTCTCCCCGTCACAACTTAGCCAACACTTTCACATCTGTATTCAACAGTGAGATGCGCCAGCACCACCCACACCCTAGCGGGTCTTCCCTTTCTTCAGAGTTAGCGTAATCATCACCTGGGCCAATGTCTCTGGCAGCTCCCCCTTCCACAGGGCATCGCTAAACGCCCCCAATAAATGTGGTGCCAACTCCGTCGCAAACTCCTTATAAAACTCCGATGGGTAACCGTCCGGCCCCAGGACCTTCCCCGACTTCATCCCTTTTATGCTTTCCATCACCTTTCTCATCTCTAATGGCTCCTCCAGCACCTGCCTCCTTTCCTCATCCAGCCATGGAAATTTTACCACATCCAGAAATTGCCCCGTATCCCATTTCTCACTCCATCCCCGGATCGGCCCTATAACATTTCTCATAATGCTCACTAAACGCCTCTTTATTCTTCCCCGGCTCAGACACTACTTCCCCGTCCCTGTCTGTACTCTCAGGATTTCTCTGGACATGGCCTGCCTACGTGGCCGATCACTGTAGTCAGACATCACCCTCACCATCTCCCAGATCTGCGACGCCCGTGCCCACAAGCACTTCTCGACTTTCTCCATCGAGCCTTTCAAGTGTGCGACCGCCCCTTCAATGGCCTTCAATAGGTCTTCCTACATTTCCTTTCATTGCTGACAGAACTCCTCTCTGATGTATGCCATCAACTGCTCCATCTGGGGTTTCCCAGCATGCGACAACCCTTCCCCCTCCGCCACCTTTCCAATTGTTGCTGCGCCACAGGTCTCTTCCAGTTCATTGGCCGGGTCTTCAACCTTTTTTCTGCCGGGTCTGATAATCAACAGACATGCCACTCCTTCACACCTTCAGCTACACTTTCTTGTCAAAATTCTGCCATTTTGGGATAAAAAGAGCTCAATCAACGCCTTCGGGCCGGACCTGCCCATTTGGCGACCACTCACTCCATGGCTGCCACCGGAAGTCCCTAAATGCCGAATAAACCTTTCTTCTGATTTATATTTCTATAACCTTCTGAGTATAAATCCGCCTTCATGTGAGATAATGAGCTATACAGATCAGAAAGATTCTGGGCGCGATTCAACTGGAAAAGCTCGCCTGAAGGAAAGGTTTGTTTCAGATCGGTGCGCCATTTTGAAAAGCTGCCCCGATCTCCACTTCCAGGCCCCTCTCATTTTCAACTCCCCTCCACAACCTTGCGGAATGCCCCCAGGAACTGCCCCTCACTCCATCACACCCCCATCCACCTGGGCATCTTGGCACTGCCATCCTGGCACACTTGCACTGCCATCCAGATACCATGGCAGTGCAACTTGGGTGCCACCCTGGCAGTGCCAGGTACCAGGAGGCACTGCCATGCTGGCACTGACAGTTCCATAGTGCCGGACTGGTGGTGCTTAGGTGCCCAAGTAGCATCTTGCTTGTGCCAGTAATCGGACCCGGGGGTGCCCTATCCTTAGGAGGTGGAGTGTGGGGCGCACAAGGACAAGCCAATTTTTAAGCTGGGGCATTAGGGGAGAGGGTCCAGAGGCCACAGTGTGGGATCCAGAGATCGGTGCGCCATTTAGAAATGGCACCCCGATCTCTTCCTGCACTGGCGAGCTGAGCTCGTTATCTCGTGGTTCAGAACGGAGTTCTGGGGCCCGACCCCGATCGCATGCACCCCGTCATGGGACTCCCCCTCCCCCACTGTCGCAAGGCCCTCAAACGATGCCTGGGGCTCTTTTCGTCTTACGCCCAGTGGGTCCCAAACTATGCGGACAAGGCCCGCCCACTCATTCAATCCACCGCTTTCCCACTGACGGCCGAGGCTCACCAGGTCTTCAACCGTATCAAGGCCAACATCGCCAAGGCTGCGATGCACGCAGTCGATGAGACGCTCCCCTTCCAAGTCGAGTGCGATGCATCAGACGTCGCTCTGGCCGCCACCCTCAACCAGGCAGGCAGGCCCGTGGCATTCTTTTCCCGCACACTCCATGCCTCCGAAATTCGGCACTCCTCCGTCGAAAAGGAGGCCCAAGCGATCGTTGAAGCTGTGCGACATTGGAGGCATTACCTGGCCGGCAGGCGATTCACTCTCCTCGCTGACCAACGGTGGGTTGCCTTCATGTTTAACAACACATTGGAGGGAGAGGGAGCGGCGTGGAAAAGACTGGAGAGAAAGTCCTGTAAAGGGACGAGCTTAGACGACTACTATTGGGCCGCCAATGTGGCGATGATTCGTAAATGGATGATGGAGGGAGAAGGAGCGGCGTGGAAAAGACTGGAGAGAAAGTCCTGTAAAGGGACGAGCTTAGAGGTGCTGGTGACGGCGCCGCTACCGTTCTCACCAAAAAAGTTTACCACAAACCCGGTGGTGGCGGCAACATTGAATATCTGGGGACAATGGAGGCGACAGAGAGGTGTACGGGGAGCCCTGGTGGGGTCCCCAATCAGGAACAACCATAGGTTTGCACCAGGAAGAATGGATGGAGGATTTCAGAGCTGGCACCAGTTGGGAATTAGGAGGGTGGGAGATTTATTTATAGATGGGACGTTTGCGAGCTTGGGAGCATTGGAGGAAAAGTATAAGTTGCCCCGGGGAAACTTCCTTAGATATATGCAGGTGAGGACGTTCACTAGACAACAGGTGAGGGAATTTCTGCTGCTCCCGGTACAGGGGATTCAGGACAGAGTGCTTTCGGGGGTGTGGGTCGGAGAGGGCAAGGTGTCAGAGATATACCGAGAGATGAGGGAAGAGGGGGAGGAGTTGGTGGGCGAACTAAAAGGAAAGTGGGAAGAAGAGCTAGGGGAGGGGATAGAGGAGGGTATGTGGGCTGATGCCCTAAGCAGGGTAAACTCCTCTTCCTCATGCGCCAGGCTTAGCCTGATTCAATTCAAGGTGCTACATAGAGCACACATAACGGGAGCAAGACTGAGCAGGTTCTTTGGAGTGGAGGACAAGTGTGGGAGGTGTGGCGGGAGCCCGGCAAACCACGCACATATGTTTTGGGCGTGCCCGGCACTGGAAGGGTATTGGAAGGGAGTGACGGGAGTGATTTCGCAGGTGGTGATGGCCCGGGTCAAACCAGGCTGGGGGCTAGCTCTATTTGGAGTTGCGGAAGAGCCGGGAGTGCAGGAGGCGAAAGAGGCCGACGTTGTGGCCTTTGCGTCCCTAGTAGCCCGGCGGAGGATTCTACTCATGTGGAAGGAGGCGAAACCCCCCGGACTGGAGGCCTGGGTAAACGATATGGCGGGGTTCATAAAACTGGAGCGGATAAAGTTTGCCCTGAGAGGATCGGCTCAAGGGTTCACCAGGCGGTTGCAGCCATTCCTCGACTACCTAGAGGAACGTTAGAGGGAAGACAGATGACCAGCAGCAGCAACCCAGGGGGGAGGGAGTGGAAGTTTTAGTTTATGTTAAATGATTAGATTACTACGTTGATTAGCCATTTGTTTATTGTTAAACTTTCTTTTCTGTTATGTTTGTTCTGTAAGGGGAAAAAATGTTTGAAAAAATTTCAATAAAACATATTTTTAAAAAAAATGTTTAACAACACACAGCGGGGTAAGATCAAAAACGATAAAATCTTGAGGTGGAGGATCGAGCTCTCCACCTTACGAGATTTTGTATCGCCCCGGTAAGCTCAACGAGCCCCCCGATGTCCTGTCCCGAGGTACATGTGCCAGCTCACAAATGGACCGACTCTGGACCCTGCACGACGATCTCTGTCACCTGGGAATCACCCGCTTTTACCACTTCATTGAGGCCCGCAATCTTCCCTACTCCATCGAGGAAGTCAGGGCTATCACCAGAGACTGCCAGATCTGCGCGGAGTGTAAACCGCACTTCTACCGGCCAGACCGTGTGCGCCTGCTGAAGGCCTCCCACCCCTTTGAACGCCTCAGCATGGACTTCAAAGGGCTCCTCCCCTCCACCAACCGCAACACGTACTTTCTTAATGTGGTCGACGAGTATTCCCGATTCCCCTTCGCCATCCCATGCCCCGATATGACGTCTGCCACCGTCATCAAAGCCCTCAACACCATCTTCTCTCTGTTTGGTTTCCCCGCCTACGTCCACAGCGACCGGGGATCCTCCTTTATGAGCGAGGAGCTGTGCCAGTACCTGCTCAACAGGGGCATTGCCTCGAGCAGGACGACCAGCTACAACCCCCGGGGAAACGGGCAGGTGGAGCGGGAGAATGGGACAGTCTGGAGCGCCGTCCAGCTGGCTCTACGGTCCAGAACTCTCCTGGCCTCCCGCTGGCAGGAGGTCCTCGCCGACGCACTTCACTCCATTCGGTCGCTCCTGTGCACCGCGACCAACGAAACCCCCCATGAACGTCTTTTTGCCTTCCCCAGGAAGTCCACCTCCAGGGTTTCGCACCCAACGGGGCTGGCAGCTCCAGGAGCCGTTCTCCTCCGCAAGCACGTGCGGCTCCACAAGGTGGACCCATTGGTTGAGAAAGTACAGCTACTCCATGCGAACCCGCAGTACGCCTACGTAGCGTACCCCGACGGCCGCCAAGACAGTCTCCCTCAGGGATCTGGCACCAGCTCCCCCGGTGCACCCCACCGCAGCCCCCGCTCCAGGACAATCCGTCCTCCCCTTGCTCCCACCCGGGGATGAAGAGGATTTCGACATGCTCCCGGAGTCACCGAAGACCAAGCCGACGCCTGAGTCGCCACCAGCACTGCGACGCTCTCAACGACAGATCAAGGCGCCCGATCGTCTAAATTTGTAACATTCTCTGTAATTTTAAAACCAATCTGTATGTATATAGTTTTCCACCCCCCCCCCCCCCCCCTGGTTGCATTATATTGTATATATGGGTATTACGGTAAGGCCCCTGTACTACAGGTACGGGGGTAGATCCTTGCCTGCTGGCTCCACCCAGGAGGCGGAGTATAAATGTGTGTGCTCTCCGAACAGCAGCCATTCCGTAAGCTGCTGTAGGAGGCCACACATCTCTGCGTAATAAAGTCTCAATTACATTCTACTCTCGTCCCGCTGTAATTGATAGTGCATCAGAGGTTGTGTCTTGGGTTACAGGAAGATATAGACAGGATGATGAAATCCTGAAAAGTGTGAGGTGATACACTTTGGAAGGAGTAATTTAACAAGGAAGTATACTGTGAAAGGTCTGACACTGGGAAGTTCCGAAGAACAAAGGGACCTTGGCGTGTTTGTCCATAGATCTCTGAAGGCAGAAGGGCAGGTTAATAGGGTGGTGAAAAAGGCATATGGGACACTCTCTTTTATCAATCTGGGCATAGATTACAAAAGCAGGCACATCATGATAGAGCTTTATCAAACTTTGGTGAGGCCACAGCTGGAGTACTGTGTGAAAGCTTGGTCACCACATTATAGGAAGGATGTAATTGCACTGGTGGGGATGCAGAGAAGATTCATCAGAATATTACCTGGGATGGAACGTTTAAGTTATAAAGAGACGTTGGATAGGCTTGGGTTGTTTTCTCTGGAGCAGAGAAGACTGAAGGGTGACCTGATTGAGGTGTACAAAATTATGAGGGGCAGGGAAAGGCTGGATAGAGAGCAGTTTTATCCCATAGTTGAAGGGTCAGTCACAAGAGGACACAAGTTCAAAGTGAGGGGTGGGAGGTTTAGGGGGGATTTGAGGAAAAACGTTTTTACCCCGAGAGTAGTGACAGTCTGGAGTGCACTGCCTGTGTTGGTGGTAGAGGTGGGTTGCCTCACATCTTTTAAAAAGTACCTGGATGAACACTTGGCACATCATAACATTCAAGGCTATGGGCCAAGTGCTGGCAAATGGGAGTAGGTAGGCAGGTCAGGTGTTTTTCATGCATCGGTGCAGACTCAATGGGCCGAAGGGCCTCTCTTGTGCTGTATTATTCTGTGACTCTAATTCTGTGATCAGTGCTGGGGGCTCTGGAGAGGACACAAAGGGGCTGCAAAGAGATATACACAGTTAAGGGAGTGGGTAATAGGATAGCAGATGGACTATAATGTAGGGACGTGTGAAGTTATTAATTTTAGTCGTAAGAATAGGAAGGCAGAATATTTTTTAGAAGGTGAGAAATTTGTAAGTGCTGTTGGTCAAAGAGGATTGGATGTGCTTGAACAAGGAACACAAAAGATTAGCATGCAGGCGCAGCAAGCAATTAAGACGGCAAATGGCATGTTGGCCTTTATTGTGAGGGGATTGGAGTACGAGTAGAGAAAACTTGATATAATTGCACAGGGTTTTGCTGAGTCCACAGGTGGTGTTTTCTGCTCCAGGACTAAGTCCTGTGGTGGGAACGGGAAAGAGGTCGGCAGTTCCGCAGTCATGTCTGGGCACCAAGTTTAAAAGGCAGACCTTCAGTAACAGCACCAGGACCGTGGAAAAAAAATGAGCAACAAAAGACAGCAACTCCGACCCCACAGGCTAACGATGCCTTCTTGAAGCATCTTGGATAGTCAGAGGCTTTTCCCCAGGGTAGAGGGGTCAATTACTAGGGGGCATAGGTTTAAGGTGAGAGGGGCAAGGTTTAGAGTAGATGTACGAGGCAAGTTTTTTACGCAGAGGGTAGTGGGCGCCTGGAACTCGCTACCGGAGGAGGTGGTGGAAGCAGGGACGATAGGGACATTTAAGGGGCATCTTGACAAATATATGAATAGGATGGGAATAGAAGGATACGGCCCCAGGAAGTGTAGAAGATTGTAGTTTAGTTGGGCAGTATGGTCGGCACGGGCTTGGAGGGCCGAAGGGCCTGTTCCTGTGCTGTACATTTCTTTGTTCTTTGTTCTTTGTTCCTCCAGGCCGCCAAGGAAAGATTTGTTTGCAAGGGACGGCAAAGGGAGGCCCACCCAACTGAGCATGTTGACCTGGGATGAGGTTGCCAGGGAGGTCAGAATCCAGAGGAGGACCGCCCTGAAGTGCAGGACAAAGGCCATGGATCTCATCTGCTCCGCTAGGGTAAGTGAACCTCCTACTCACTCCAAACTTATATCACACTCATCTGGTGATTCCATCATGGGACATGGGTATTATTGTCTAGGCCAGCGGTTTTGTTGCCCATCCCAAAATTCCTTGAGTAGGTGGATGGGTGCTGCCTTTGTTAACCTTTTGGTCCTTGTAAATATATGTTAACATGCACTGTTGGGAAATTTCCTGGATTCATTCTTGCTGCTACTTGCTTTAATGTTCGTGTGTACTTTATTCCTTCCAGGTGAAAAACATTCGGGAGGACTAAAGATAGGTGTTCTGCACCTTAAAGCACATCTGCGCTTGGAGCCATCACTCTTTGCCAAGAGTGGTGAGAACCAGAAACCTCCTTCACATAATATTCCACTTGCCTCGAGACTATTGGAGAGATCTTTGCCTTGTCACATTAGAAACACTAACCATTCCCCCAGGAAGGTGGAGGTTTGCCATTCACCTGCAAGCCCCCTTCATCTACTTCCCTCTTGCACTTCATTCCCTTTTTTTAAGAAAATATTTTATTGAAGCATTTGTAATTTTCACAATTTAACATGTTGACATTTCTAAAACAACCGCGCTGGTCGACGCACAAAATACCCCATAAAAGAACAACAAACAATAAACCACGTCCCCCACTTCTCCTGCCCTGTCCCCAATTGCCCATATACTGAGTCCCCTGTCCTTATTTAACATTACCATGCCTCCTGTTTTCCTTCCGCCCCCCCCCCCTTTTCCCTTTCCCCCCTTACTGCTGACGTTCAATTTTTGTTGAAGAAATCGATGAACAGCCGCCAACTCCGGGCGAATCCCTGTATTGATCCTCTCAGAGCGTTGCACTTCATTCCTAACTATGACCGGAGCCAATTCCAAATGATTCAATGTGAAGGGCAGCTCTATACTTTGATGCAATCTCATTGTTACGAGAACCCTCTGGGTCAGACCTACTGCCATGTGGATTTCACTAGACAGTGAGGATTTCAAAAGAATAAATCTTTCATACAGTTTTCCCATAATTATCATGGTGTACCTTTAATTGCCCTATTACACTGACCTCCCGCTTCACCCACATGAGAAGACCCTCCTCTCACCTCAATGTTTTGCAGATGCACATCAAGGGCATTGCCTTGCTGTTCAGCTGCCTTCACAGTAAGGTATGTGTAACCTCTCAGGCTACATCCACCACCTTTTACCCTCCTCCTGTCACCCACCAACTTCGCCCCATCACCATTGACCTCCCCCAATGTGACCTTTTCTCTCTCCTCTGTCACCCTTGCAGCTTGCCCCATCACCCTGGACCCCATAACAATAACCTCGACCTGCCTTCCCTCTCAGTTGAGCTCACACCAGTTTCTGTGTCCATGTCCATCCTGATCCTGTCCATTCCATTATCCATGCCACCAACCTTGTCTCTGTCAATGATCCTCTCCATGAGAACTACACTCGCCATACCCACACCCTGGCCATCCCACCTTATCACATCCCAATTCTGCCTCTCACAGTGATCATCCCTTCCTCCCAGCAGCACCCTCAGTTGTTACCCCAGGACTCCAGCATTGACTCGACTATCCCACCCTATGAAACATTCCACACCCCTCCTCCCATTCAGACCTTCCTTCCACTTCTTCCCCTTCATGCCATCATTCCATTCCGTCCCTTCACGCCTTTTCTTCCTCTATTCTCCTTCGTGCCCTCCCCCCCCCTGTTCCCCTTCATGCCTTAATTTCCTTCTTCCCCTCCATGCCTTCCTTTTGCCCCCTCACCTTCACAGTCCTCCCCCTTGTATATTCCACCCATTCCCCTCATCTCTTCCAACATTCCATTCCCCACACCCTGCCCACTTTGGACGCGATCTACATGAATGGGAAGAGTCGCATAGTGTGATTAGTCGGATGTTTCCTGGTGCTCGAGCACTGAGAAACACGCCAGTGAATGGCCATTTGAATAGATAGGGACCTCAGTGGGGAATGCACGGTTGAGGTCACACTTAGTCATGTTTTCTGCATTGAGGAGCTCCATTCACCAGAACTCCTCAGTGCAGGGAGAGATGGCTAACTGATCTCTTGACCTCCCCCCCCCCCCGATGTGACCCTCGAACCCCCCCCACCCAAGCCCCAACTGACCGATAAGGGAGTCCTCAGGCCCCTCCACATTTCCCTAGGGCACCCCCGGGGCCGATCCGCGGCACAGGATAAATGCCAGCCTGGCACCCCGGTGGCACTGCCAGGGTGCCAGGCTGGCAGTGCCAAGATGCCCAGGTGACACCGGCAATGCCAGGGTGCCTGGGAAAGTAACTGGGGCCTCCGATCCCATGGGAGAGCCCCAGGAGTGCCATTCCGTCTGGTCCTGCATTAAATCTCACGAGGTATGGCGAGCCAGTTAGATCCCAGAAGAGGGATCACTCGGCATCTACCAGTCGCGTTGCACTGCGCTGCCTTTCGGGTGTAATGCAGCCGGTAGATCTCTTTGTCTCTTCCCCACGCACCATCGCCTGCGATTATCAGCAATGGTGCTGGCAGCGTTGAATGGTCGGCAATAGCACACCATGTTTGTAGGGTTGTGAAACAGAATGGTGTAAACTCCTGTTGGCACTGTGATAGATTGGACAGAGCCAGAAGATTCCGATCTATTGGGTATTCGATGAGCATTCATGAGATGCAAAATGGGTTCCTGATGTTAACCAGAGGGAAAGAAAGCCTGCTATGACAGGCAGGTGAGGAAGATTGCAAATCAATTTCCCAATGTCGGGAAACTGATTTTTGGCCTACCCCCGCCTGCCACAATTCCCGCTGTTGGCAGGAGGAGAAGATTTCCCCATATGTGGAATACTGTGTGCAGTTTTGGTCTCCACATTTAAGAAAGGATGCACTTGCATTGGAAGCAGTAATGCAACGGTTCACTAGATTGGTTCCTGGGATGAAGGGGTTGCCTTGTGATAAGAGGCTGAGTAAATTAGGATCATATTCTCTGAAGTTTAAAAGAATGAGAGGCAGTTTCATTGAAACCTACAATATTTTGAAGGGACTTGATAGGGTAGCTGTTAAGTGATTGTTTCCGCTGGTTGGGGTAACTAAAACACGGGCAACAGTCTCGGGATAAATGGCTGATCTTTTAGAACTGAGATGAAGAAAAATTCCTTCATTCAAAGGGTTGTGAATCTTTGGAATTCTCTACCCCAGAAGGTTGTGGTACTCTGTTGCTGAATACATTTGAAGCTGGGTGTGGCGCACAAAGACTCCGTGAGACGAATAGAGTGAAGTCGATGAGGCTTTATTAAGCGTGTCTGTTCCCCAGCAGCCCGATAGTAAACTGGCCTGCGGGGGAAGGCACCGGCTTCTTATACTTCGCCTTCAGGGCGGAGTATGAGGTCAACGGCCAACCAGGACCCGGGATCTGTCAGCCAATGATATTAGGGCTTCCAGTCCCACATGACCCCCAATACATACTACCACATTCACCCCTTGTCAAAAATGAACCCGGCAGGGTGATGCTTCGTATGGTGGTAAGGGTTTACAGGGCTGGTCCTGCGAGGATAGAACAGTTACATGGTAGTACAGTATTGGACAGTATCGTCCTGTTACAACTAATTACAGAGGGTATAGGAAAAACAAAATGTTCATTGGACAGTCCATCTTTGTTTTACATCGACGCCACGAGTCGGTCGGGCTGTCTGGTCGTCCGTGTCGATCGCCTCGGCCCCGGCGGTGGTGGTGGTGCTTGTACCAGCGTTGTCGCCTCCGGGAGCCGCACGGTTTCAGCTGTTGGTGCAAAGGGGAGGGGGACTGATCCTCCTGGGAAGGGGGCGGTCGCGGGGTGCGGCGGTGGCAGGAAGGGGGGGCGGTTGGGTTGATGGTGTCGGGGGGCTGTGCGTGGTGCCGGCGGGCGCCAGATCCCGCAGGGAGACCGTGTCCTGTCGGCCGTCGGGGTACTCCACGTAGGCGTACCGGGGGTTTGCGTGGAGGAGGTGAACCCTTTCGACCAACGGGTCCGCCTTATGTGCCCGCACGTGCTTTCGGAGCAGGATAGGTCCTGGGGCCGCCAGCCAGGTCGGCAGCGACGTTCCAGAGGAGGACCTCCTAGGGAAGACAAGGAGACGCTCATGAGGCGTTTGATTAGTGCTTGTACATAATAACGACCGGATGGAATGGAGAGCGTCCGGGAGGACCTCCTGCCACCGTGAAACTGGGAGATCCCTGGACCGTAGGGCCAGTAGGACGGCCTTCCAGACCATGCCGTTCTCCCTTTCTACTTGCCCGTTCCCCCGGGGGTTGCAGCTGGTCGTCCTGCTTGAAGCTATGCCCTTGCTGAGCAGGAACTGGCGCAGCTCGTCACTCATGAAAGAGGACCCCCTGTCGCTGTGGACGTATGCGGGGTAACCGAACAGCGTGAAGATGCTGTTCAGGGCTTTAATGACTGTGGCCGCGGTCATGTCGGAGCAGGGAATGGCAAAAGGGAAGCGGGAGTATTCGTCCACTACATTAAGGAAATACACGTTGCGGTCGGTGGAGGGGAGGGGCCCTTTGAAATCGAGACTGAGGCGTTCAAAGGGGCGGGAAGCCTTAATCAGGTGCGCTCCATCTGGCCTGAAAAAATGCGGTTTGCATTCTGCGCAGATGTGGCAGTCCCTTGTGACTGTACGGACCTCCTCTAAGGAGTATGGGAGATTGCGGGACTTGATGAAGTGGTAAAACCGAGTGACCCCCGGGTGGCAGAGGTCCTCGTGGAGAGCTTGGAGGCGGTCAATTTGTGCGTTGGCACATGTGCCACGGGATAGGGCATCGGACGGCTCGTTCAGCTTTCCGGGCCGGTACAAGATCTCATAGTTGAAGGTGGAGAGTTCGATCCTCCACCGCAAGATCTTGTCGTTCTTGATCTTGCCCCGCTGTGCATTATCGAACATGAAGGCTACCGACCGTTGGTCAGTGAGGAGAGTGAATCTCCTGCCGGCTAGGTAATGCCTCCAATGTCGCACAGCTTCCACTATGGCTTGGGCTTCCTTTTCCACTGAGGAGTGGCGGATTTCTGAGGCATGGAGGGTTCGGGAGAAGAAGGCCACGGGTCTGCCCGCTTGGTTAAGGGTAGCCGCTAGAGCTACGTCAGAGGCATCGCTCTCGACCTGGAAGGGGAGGGACTCGTCGATGGCGCGCATCGTGGCCTTTGCGATGTCCGCTTTGATGCGGCTGAAAGCCTGGCAAGCCTCTGTCGACAGCGGGAAAGTCGTGGTCTGTATTAGGGGGCGGGCCTTGTCTGCGTACTGGGGGACCCACTGGGCGTAGTATGAAAAGAACCCCAGGCAGCGTTTCAGGGCTTTTGGGCAGTGCGGGAGGGGAAATTCCATGAGTGCGCGCATACGTTCGGGGTCGGGGCCTATTATCCCATTGCGCACTATGTAGCCCAGAATGGCTAGCCGATCGGTGCTAAAAACGCACTTGTCCTCGTTGTACGTGAGGTTCAAGGCTTTGGCAGTCTGGAGGAATTTTTGGAGGTTGGTGTCGTGGTCCTGCTGATCGTGGCCGCAGATGGTTACATTGTCGAGGTACGGGAACGTGGCCCGTAACCCATGTTGATCAACCATTCGGTCCATCTCCCGTTGGAAGACCGAGACCCCGTTTGTGACGCCAAAAGGGACCCGTAGGAAATGGTATAATCGCCCGTCTGCCTCGAAGGCTGTGTACTTGCGGTCACTTGGGCGGATGGGGAGCTGATGGTAGGCGGACTTGAGGTCCACGGTGGAGAAGACTTTATACTGGGCAATCCGATTGACCATGTCGGATATGCGGGGGAGAGGGTACGCGTCTAGTTGTGTGTACCTGTTGATGGTCTGGCGATAGTCAATGACCATCCTTTGTTTCTCCCCTGTCTTCACTACTACCACCTGCGCTCTCCAGGGACTATTGCTGGCCTGGATTATGCCCTCCTTTAGTAGCCGCTGGACTTCGGAGTGAATGAAGGTCCGGTCCTGGGCGCTGTACCGTCTGCTCCTAGTGGCGACGGGTTTGCAATCCGGGGTGAGGTTCGCAAACAAGGACGGGGGTTGCACCTTGAGGGTGGCGAGGCCGCAGATAGTGAGTGGGGGTATGGGGCCGCCAAATTTAAACGTAAGGCTCTGTAGGTTACATTGAAAAAGCCCAGCAAGGTGGGGGCACAGAGTTGGGGAAGGACGTTAAGTTTGTAGTTTTTGAATTCCCTCCCCTGTACCGTTAGGGTAACTATGCAGAATCCCTGGATCTGTACGGAGTGGGATCCTGCAGCTAGGCAAATCTTTTGTGCGCTGGGGAAGGTAGTTAAGGAACAGCGTCTTACCGTGTCGGGATGTATAAAACTTTCCGTGCTCCCGGAGTCGACTAGGCATGGCGTCTCGTGGCCGTTAATTAGGACCGTTGTCGTCGTCGTCTGGAGAGTCCGGGGCCGAGCCTGATCGAGTGTAACCGAAGCGAGCCGTGGTTGTAGTAGTGGGGTGGGGTCCGTTGTTGCCGTCCAAGATGGCGTCGGGGATGGACAAAATGGCCACCCCCATACATCGCACGTGGCTGAGGGGTTACAAGATGGCGTCGGGGGTGGACAAAATGGCCGCCCCCATGCGTCGTACAGGTCGGGGGCGGTCCAAGATGGCGGCGCCCCTCCTCCCCTCGTGGTGGTCGGGACCCAAAATGGCGCGTCTGCGGGTCGCACATGGTGTGCTGGGGGGTCTGGGGAGCGCTAGGACCGCGCGGAGTTCCTGCATTGCGAGCGCCCGGGCCGCGGGCGCTAGGACCGCGCGGAGTTCCTTGACTGCGAGCGCCAGGGCCGCGGGCGCTAGGACCGCGCGGAGCTCCCTCGCCGGGGACAGCGGTGGTGGGGCCCAGGCCGGCGGGTCAGTCGTGGGGCCGCGAGCGCTGGGACCGTGCGGAGCTCCCTCGCCGGGGACAGCGGTGGTCGGGGTCCAGGTAGGTTGCGCCGGCGGGTCAGGCGTGGGGCGCGGGACGGGGGTGAGGGCCCAGGTCGGCGGCGCCGGCGGGTCAGTTGTGGGGCCGCGAGCGCTGGGACCGTGCGGAGCTCCCTCGCCGGGGACGGCGGTGGTCGGGGCCCAGGCCGGCGGGTCAGTCGTGGGGCCGCGAGCGCTGGGACTGTGCGGAGCTCCCTCGCCGGGGACAGCGGTGGTCGGGGCCCAGGCCGGCGGGTCAGTCGTGGGGCCGCGAGTGCTGGGACTGTGCGGAGCTCCCTCGCCGGGGACAGCGGTGGTCGGGGTCCAGGTAGGTTGCGCCGGCGGGTCAGGCGTGGGGCGCGGGACGGGGGTGAGGGCCCAGGTCGGCGGCGCCGGCGGGTCAGTCGTGGGGCCGCGAGCGCTGGGACCGCGCGGAGCTCCCTCGCCGGGGACAGCGGTGGTCAGGGCCCAGGCCGGCGGGTCAGGCGTGGGGCGCGGGACGGGGGTGAGGGCCCAGGTCGGCGGCGCCGGCGGGTCAGTCGTGGGGCCGCGAGCGCTGGGACCGTGCGGAGCTCCCTCACCGGGGACAGCGTTGGTCGGGGTCCAGGTAGGTTGCGCCGGCGGGTCAGGCGTGGGGCGCGGGACGGGGGTGAGGATGGCGTTCGGGATGCGAAAAACCCCCTCCTCTCCATGGAGAGTGTTGGCCGGCACCCAAATCGGGAGCGCCGGCGGCGGGTCGTACATGGACTGCGGGGAGGGGGATTGGGGAGCGTAGGCGGCGTGCAGGGCTCCCAGTTCTCCCGGGACCGCGGTGGTCGGGACCCAAAATGGCGGCGCCTGCGGGTCGCACATGGCGTGCTGGGGGGGTTGGGATGCATAGACTGCCTGTAGGGCTTCCTGTGGCCCCGGGGCGGCGGCGACCACGCGGGATCGGCACACCACCGCATAGTGGCCCTTTTTCCCGCAGCTTTTGCAGATGGCTGCGCGGGCCGGACAGCGTTGTCGGGGGTGCTTCGCCTGGCCACAGAAAGAACAGCGGGCGCCCCCGGTGCGACTCGGCGTTTGGACTGCGCAAGCCTGTGGGGTGTCCGGGGGGGGGGGGGGGGGGGTAGGGGGTTTGCCGCGGCGGGTACGTACGGGGCCCAATGGCCTGCCGCGCGGTCGGGGCCGTAGGCGCGGGTATTACGCGCGGCTACGTCCAGCGAGGCTGCCAGGGCCCGTGCCTCTGAGAGTCCTAGCGACTCTTTTTCTAGAAGTCTTTGGCGGATTTGGGAGGATTGCATACCTGCCACAAAAGCATCGCGCATTAACATGTCCGTATGTTCGTTTGCATTCACCGACGGGCAGCTGCAGGCTCTTCCCAAAATCAGCAGCGCGGCGTAGAACTCGTCCATCGATTCTCCGGGAGCTTGCCGTCTTGTCGCGAGCTGGTAGCGAGCGTAGATTTGGTTAACTGGGCGAACGTAGAGACTTCTCAGTGCTGTGAACGCCGTCTGGAAATCGTGGGTGTCTTCAATGAGGGTGAAAATCTCCATGCTCACCCTCGAGTGCAGGACCTGCAGTTTTTGTTCGTCTGAGACTCGGCCTGTGGTCGATCTGATGGAGGCCTCGAAGCAAGTCTGCCAGTGTTTGAAGGCTGCTGCCGCATTCACTGCGTGGGGGCTGATCCTCAGGCATTCTGGAATGATCCTGAGCTCCATAGTCCTTTTTAGGCACGCTTAATAAGTTGTGGCGCACAAAGACTCCGTGAGACGAATAGAGTGAAGTCGATGAGGCTTTATTAAGCGTGTCTGTTCCCCAGCAGCCCGATAGTAAACTGGCCTGCGGGGGAAGGCACCGGCTTCTTATACTTCGCCTTCAGGGCGGAGTATGAGGTCAACGGCCAACCAGGACCCGGGATCTGTCAGCCAATGACATTAGGGCTTCCAGTCCCACATGACCCCCAATACATACTACCACACTGGGAAAGACAGATGTTTGGTCTCTGGGAATTATGGGATACGGGGAATGGGAAGCAAAATGGAGTTGAAGCCCAAGATCAGCCATGATCGTATTGAATGGTAGAGCAGGCTCGACAGGCCATATGCTCCTGCTCCTATTTGTTGTATTCTTGTGTCCCACCAAAGGTCATGTTGAAGACTTACTCTTGAAGAATGGCCACTTTGGTGTGGTACAAAAGGGTAGCTGGCCCATCCTGTGGAACTGCACCAGATACTAATCAGTGGTCTCACAAAAGAAGGAGTACAGAAGGGAATCTTATTTTTACATTGACCAATTAAAATGAAAATAGTTACATCTCTTTCAGCAGTTTCATGAAAGACCAACAAGCAGTCAATTTAGTGAATAGCCATGCTGCTGACCTTCCAGTGAACCAGTGAATACCCACTTGAAAATAAAAGTGATAAACCACTGTCTTAACCTGGTGATTATTCACGGCAGTTACTGTCGATATGCTGAAAAGAATTCTGGCAGCTAGAAAAGAGATAATTATTTTAATAGTTATTACTGTCTAGAAATGCACTGATGCAAAGCAAGTACTTGTTACTGAATGAATTATTCGGGAATAATGAAAGAGAAGGCATATTTTATTCATAGTCGTAAAGGTGAACCAAATGTAACTACATTTAATGTACCTGAGAGAAAGTATGAACAATTTCTGTTGGATAGAGAGGCAGCATTTTTAAGGCTTGTCTGGCATGCAACAAAAATACCAACACACTTTCCCATATTGATCATTTGTTAAAAAAACATTTCTTGGCGCAAAATGTGTTACTCGATGTGCTATGAATAAAAAATAGGAAACACTCAACATTCACTGAAAAGGTTTTTGTAGATTCTCTTGGAATATGCAGCAGGTCAGGTAGCATTTGTGGAGAGTAAATAGGCTAGATTTCTGTTCCAGGTGTCCTGATTTTGATGCCAAGCTGAATTCCGGGCCGGGACCTGAGAACTGCTGGTATCAGTCCCTGGAAGGATTTTTCGAGGAGGTAGCAGCCAATTGAATGGTCGCCTCCAGGAATACTGTCCAATTAAGGTTGAAAGGTGAGGTTGGAGAGTCAATAGGAGGATGTTCAGCATTGAAAGATTGGCAGCTCCATTGTCAGAGGTAGGAACTGCTAATGCAGATTGGAGAAAGATGGAGGTGCCCTCTTGAGATTTTTTAAAAAATGAATAGAAAGAGATCAGAAATGCCAGCCATCTGTTGTTGTGGAAAGGGAATCTATGGATATCTTGCAATAGTGGCCACAGAGATAGGAGTTAAAAATGCTAGATGGCGCTCGTACTTCTGGCCACCTACATTCATAGGCTGGGATTTGTCCTGAATGAGCCAAATTGCTAACTGGAAAATTTCAGTCAGCTTCTGCACACTTGTTTCAATATTTCAATAGGTCCAGTAATTGGCTTAAATTCCGTACATCGCTTGTGGACAAGCAGCTGTCACATACCCTCCACTCACTCATTCCCTCCCTCACCTCCCCCCTTCACTAAATCCAGCATCTTACAAAGTGATCCAGAGCCAGGAGCATGCTGACAAATTGCACACTAGCTATTTGGAAGAAATTACTGGCCCAACCCTCCTCAGGTCCCACCTCAGCCAAATTAAAATTCAACCCAATGTTTCAGGAGGATTACTTTTTGCCAGGTTATCAATCTGAAATGTTACTGTTTCTCTCTCCACTGATGATTTCTAAGTTGTTGAGTATATGAAAGAATTTCTGTTTTTATTTCAGATTTTTAACATCTGTTGTATATTTTTTGTATATAGCTCCTCTAATAGTTGTTAGGTAAAGTACTGTAAGTGTGGAACTGAGCTACATAAAATCAGAAAAATACTGATTTAATCCTTCGGGCCACATTTTCACTACCAAAGCAGGTAGCTCCAGTTGGGAAATTTCCCGACTTACCAGACACGTCTGAGAAAAAAGGCCCCTGAATGTCTTGATCTTCGCTCTGGAGGACCAGGTACATATGAGGAATGGGAGATAAAGTCGGCTCATTGTCCCCAGAAGCAAAGTGACGGGGTCCAGGATGTGGCCAATTGCCAAGGTGGGCTGGTTAGAAAACCTTTTATACTTGTCTCGGACTTCATCCAGTAGTGCTATAAGATTTTAGGCCCTCTAACCCTCATCCCCTCTCACCATGTCCATTGTGGGCAGACCTCAGGAGCCATTTGGAGATCAAGTAAAGTTTTAAAATCTAATTCTGCTCTCAGAGATCAAGCCTCCATAAGAACAATGATTTGTGAGCAGCAATCTCATGTGGAGTTAAGTTGATTTCATGTCTAATATTGAGATGGTGGGATAAATGGGAGAAGTTCATTCTCTGCATTGGAGCAGATTGAAGAAAGTTTCTCATGATGAGAAGACACCCTGGATGCTCTGACAGCCTAGGAAATTGCTGCAGCATTAAGAAGTCAGGATGGTCTTCTAGAGTGGCAGCTAACAGTGTTGCAATTGATGCTTTAAATAAGGCACTTTCAGAGCATTTTTAAAACCTGTTTGGGACAATTCAGTCTGTTACAATGTCAATTAGGAATACCTCAAAAATTGTACTAGCACCAAGTGCTGCAAGAAGTAGGAGTAATTACAGTCTCTGGAAAATGGCAATGAACTTGCTTATTTAAAATCCTCTTCAACACCTACAAGAAAACTTCATACATGAGCCTAGTATCAGTTCTTGGAACCTCCAGCTTTTTGGAAGCTGGCCCCTTTGGGAAAGGATCAGCCCTGAGACTAGTACCTTAAGCCAAGGGAACTATCACAGCTTTCCACTGTGTGGTGACATGACTATGGGCTATATCATAGTTGGAAGATATACAACCTCCAACCAGCAGGTGGCGGTACAGACACAGCACGCGGTCTCTAGACCAAGGTCATGTGACCTGCGACTCCGCTATAAGGGGAGACACATCCGGCCATCTTCAGAAGAAGATTGAGAGGGTAAAAAGACACACATGGGAATGGTCAGTGCTAGGTGCATGTTCCAGAGGAGTAGTTAGCAGACTCCATGATAATGTGCTCTGTATCAGATTGCTAGCTTACCACATGAGACTCAATAAAAGATTCTGGTTTGGACAAGTCGCAGTGTTTGGAGCTAGCATCGGCACCACGTGGCCAGCAGTACGCTCTGCGGCCCCCATCCGGAGCCCGCATAGGGGCTACAGCGGGCGTTGCCCTTGGGTGGGTCACCTGATGCCCGCCAGCGGCTGGCAGCCTGGTTGAAGGGGTGGTATGGCGAAGGGTTGGGTGCAGGGGTGGGGGCACCCATACAGCCAGTGTCACTCTGCAGAACCAGGGGCCAAGGTAGGTGGCCAGTGGGATGTGCGGCATGATTGTTGCTTTGCAGGCCGGGCAATGCTGGTCCATGGCTGGACACCGCCCCAGTGTCGTGGGGGTCGCCCTGGCCACACGGCCTGTTCCCCCCCACCCCCACCCCAGCCAGCCCAACCTGGCTGCCATTAGTCACGCCTCTGTGTCCTACCTTCTCTCCCTCATCAGCCACAACGCCGGTTTCACCATTTTTAAAAGCACATGTGAACTCCGCCGTAAGGATCTCGGCCCATTGGAGGCGGAGAATTGCTGAGGCTTCGGATAATACCGGGTCAGGCCTGCTAATGACATGCAAATGGTTTTTACTGTACGTGTGTTCCGGAACGCATTGGCGCCACTATCGAGGTGACGGAGAATTGTAATTTGCCGCCAAGTCAGCGCCCGCCACAATTTTGGTGTCAGAACTGTTTCTCCACCTTATTGCGTTTTGCGATTTCGGTATCAGCCAATGGAGACTCCTGCCCCAGGGTTATCAATTATTCATTGATTCAATTTCCTCGCCTTTCACACCTTCCTGCGCCTTGGGGGGTTATGTGTTCTATAAACCCTGGCAAATGAGAGTCTATACGGAATATTTCATCTGCCTTCATTCTGCAAGAGCTGGGCAGAATGAGAGTTAAAAGCAGCACCTCTCTCCTCACCCACAGGTTTATGCATATTGTTTTTGCCAGTGGCTGATATGCCTACCTGATTCAAGTTAGAGTCTCATTAATATGTGCTTAACAGGGTCATGTGATGTATACAGAATCCTGATGGCATTTTAGCTACACATTAAGTGTGAGACATTACTCAAACGTCCCATGACCTACCCGAGCGATGTGACGTGAATTAGGTTTGACAGTCAATGTTGGTCTGGCTTCTCACTGAGACACCCAAGTGGGCATCCTTCAGCTTTCCACCTGGGAATTGGAATTGCCCTTAAATGCAGGCAAGTTCCTCCATTCTATTCTCTTCCATGTTTTCATTTTATTCCTCTTCATAGCAAAGAAATTATTAACAATCCACGTCTAGAATGCAAAGCGCTATTTTGAATGCAGTGAGTTAAAGTAGCAGCAAAAGACCTAAATAAACACCCAAGTATCAAAAAGGTTGCTCTGCAGACAAATAAAACAACAACCTTCAGCTGTAGCACACAAACTGGTTTTCTTGCTGTGGTTATCTACGTTAGGGATAACTTGCAACTGTTCTTACAGTGATATAAATGCTTCTGATGTACCGACAATTACCACGCAACGAGAATGGTGAAACAATCGAGGTTTTATTGCACCAGGTGTTGAGCCTCCTGCAGCTGGAACCAGAATGGAAGCAGCGCAGGAGAGCATTCACTTTTATACGCCGCCTGCTGGGAGGAGCCAGCAGGCTTGGATTTACTGTGGTACCTGTAATACAGTGGCAGTACCGTAATACATGCAATGTGTTACTTGTGGTGTTTATCACATTCACCTCCTGTTTAAAAAAGGTCCGGCGGGGGTGACCCTCCGCTGCGATCGCCTCAGTCCTGGTGGTGATGTGGGCGCTGACGTGGTCACCTGTGTTGTCCTCGTCTTCGTCACCCCTTAGTGGATCCAGTGAGGGGACGGATCCTGCTGGGGTGGGGGCTGCGGTGACGTTCGCTGGTGGGAGGGTGGGTAGCGCAGGGGTGAATGAGGCAACCGAGGGGGGGAAGGAGCGGTGTCAGGTCGGGGGTTGTGGATGGGAACCCAGCGGGTGGCAGGTCCCGGAGGGAGACTGTGTCCTGTCGCACTGCGGGTTTGCATGGAGGAGGTAGACTTTCTCAACCAAGGGATCCGATTTATGGGTCCGCACATGCTTCCGGAGGAGAACGGGCCCAGGAACTGTCAGCCATGTTGGGAGCGAGATCCCGGAGGTGGACTTCCTAGGGAAGGCAAACACAAGTTCATGAGGGCTCTCATTAGGCGCGGTGCACAGGAGCGACCGGATGGAGTGGAGTGCGTCGGGGAGGACCTCCTGCCAGCAGGAGACCGGGAGATTTCTAGACCGAAGGGCCAGCAGGACGGCCTTCCAGACCATCCCATTCTCCCTCTCCACCTGCCCGTTTTCCCAGGGGTTGTAGCTGATCGTCCTGCTCGAGGCGATGCCCTTGCTGAGCAGGAACTGACGCAGCTCATCACTCAAGAAGGAGGATCCCCGATCGTTGTGGATGTAGGTGGGGAAATCGAACAGATTGAAGATGCTGTGCAGGGCTTTGATGACAGAAGTCATGTCGGGGCATGGGATGGTGAAAGGGAACCGGGGTACTCATCAATTACGTTGAGGAAGTACATGTTGCGGTCGGTGGAGGGGAGGGGTCCTTTGAAGTCCATGCTGAGGTGCTCAAAGGGGCGGAAGGCCTTCACCAGGTGCGCTCTATCTGGCCAGCAGAAGTGTGGCTTGCACTATGCGCAGACTTGGCAGTCTCTGGTTACGGTCCTGACCTCCTCAATGGAGGCCTTGACAAAATGGAAGAATCGGGTGACCCCGGGGTGGCAGAGATCATTGTGGAGAGCCCGGAGTCAGTACACTTGTGCGCTGGCACATGTACTACGGGATAGGGCATCGGGGGGCTCATTGAGCTTCCCCGGGCGATACAAGATCTCATAGTTATAGGTGGAGAGCTCGATCCTCCACCTCAAGATCTTTTCATTTTTGATCTTGCCCCGCTGCGTATTGTTAAACATGAAGGCAACCGACCGTTGGTCAGTGAGGAGAGTGAATCTCCTGCCGGCCAGGTAATGCCGCCAATGTCGCACAGCTTCCACAATGGATTGGGCCTCCTTTTCGACTGAGGAGTGCCGAATTTCGGAGGCATGGAGGGTGTGGGAAAAGAAAGCCACGGGTCTGCCCGCCTGGTTGAGGGTGGCGGCCAGAGCAATGTCTGATGTCCACCTGAAAGGGGAGGGTCACGTTGACTGTATGCATTGTGGCCTTGGCGATGTCCGCCTTAATGTGGTTGAAGGCCTGGCGGGCCTCAGCTGTCAGGGGGAAAACAGTGGACTTGATGAGCAGGCGAGCGTTGTCCGCATAATTAGGGACCCACTGGGCGTAATATGAGAAAAACCCCAGGCATCGTTTCAGGGCCTTGGGGCAGTGGGGGAGAGGGAGTTCCAGGAGGGGGTCGGGCCCTAGGACTCCATTTTCCACTATGTAGTCAAGGATGGCTAAGCAGTTGGTGCGGAACACGCATTTCTCCTTATTGTAGATGAGGTTAAGGAGTTTGGCGGTATGGAGGAATTTTTGGAGGTTTGCATCGTGGTCCTGCTGATCGTGGCCGCAGATGGTGACATTATCTAGGTACGGGAAGGTGGCCCGCAGTCCGTACTGGTCAACCATTCGGTCCAGCTCTCGCTGGAAGACCGAGACACCATTGGTGACGCTGAAGGGAACTCTAAGGAAATGATAGAGGCGGCCATCTGCTTTGAACGCAGTGTATTGGCGGTCCTCTGGGCGGATGGGGAGCTGGTGGTAGGTGGACTTCAAGTCTACTGTGGAGAAGACTCGATACTGCACAATCTGATTGACCATGTCAGAAATGCGTGGGAGGGGGTACGCTTCGAGCTGCGTATACCGGTTGATGGTCTGACTGTAGTCAATGACCATCGTGTGCTTCTCTCCAGTCTTCACTACCACCACTTGAGCTCTCCAGGGGCTGTTACTGATCCCATTCCCGCAGAAGCCGTTGGACCTCCGACTTGATAAAGGTCCTATCTTGCGCACTGTACCATCTGCTCCTAGTGGCGACGTGCTAGCAGTCTGGGGTGAAGTTTGCAAACAGTAAAGGTGGATCGACCTTAAGGGTCGTGAGGCCGCAGACGGTGAGGGGGGTGCAGGGGTCCGCCAAATTTCAAAGTAAGGCTTTGGAGGTGGCATTGAAAATCAAGGCCTAGTAACAGGGCAGCGCAGAGGTGGGGGAGGACGTAGAGCCTGAAGTTGCTGAACTCTACGCCCTGAACGGTGAGGGTCATGACACAGTACCCCCGGATTTCAACGGAATGGGATCCGGAGGCCAGGGAGATTTTCTGGGTGACGGGAGTACTGGGAGGGAGGAGCATCTTACCGTAGCAGGGTGGATGAAATTCTCTGTGCTCCCGGAGTCAAAGAGGCAGGTCGTCTCATGCCCGTTGATCTTCACCGTCGTCGTAGCGGTTGCGAGGTTGCGGGGCCGAGACTGATCCTGGGTGATGGAGGCGAGCTGGGTGTTGGGTGGTCCCGGGCTGATCAGCGGTGGCGGAGGTATCAGCGGGCAGCATCAAAGATGGCGGTGCCCACGGGCCGCATGTGGCGCGTGGTGGAGAAGATGGCGGCGCCCCTGGATCACACGTGGTGGGTGTAGCAATGCCGGGCCTGGAAACAGCGGCAACCGACCGGACCTGGGAAACGGAAACAAAGTGGCCCTTCTTCCCACACCCGTTGCAGGTCGCGCTCCACACCGGGCAGCGCTGCCTGTGATGTTTGCCCTGGCTACAAAAATAACACTTGGGCCCCCCGGAGTTGGCTGGCTGCCGCGCGGCGCAGGCTTGCGGTGAGCTCGAGTCGGCAGCTGGTGGGGCCGACGATGCTAACGAGAGTGCCGCACGGTCGGAGATGTAGGCCTCCAGATTACGGGAGGCCACTTCTAGTGAATTAGCAAGCTGCCTAGTCTCTGCAAGATCGAGCGTACCCCCTTCCAATAGTCGCAACGAACGTACGTAGACTTCATGCCCGCGCCATAAGCATCTCTGATTAATAGTTCGGTGTGTTGGACTGCCGAAACTGCCTGGCTGTCACAGTTCCTACAGAGAATCTGTAGAGCCTGCAAGAAATCGTCCAGAGTCTCACCCGGGAGTTGCCGTCTCGTGACCAGGAGGTGCCTGGCGTACACTTGATTCACCGACTTAATGTAATGTCCCTTTAGTAGCGTCATCGCTTCTGTGTAGGTGGGCGCATCCCGGATGAGGAGAAAAATTTCAGGGTTCACCCGTGAGTAGAGGACTTGGAGCTTCTGTGGGTCCGAGAGTTCTTCAGTGGCTGCTCTGAGGTAGCCTTCAGAGCAGGCTAGCCAGTGCTCGAAGGTGGACGTGGCGTTGGCTGCGTGAGGGCTCAGCTCCAGGCAATTAGGCTTGATTAGGAAGTTCATCTTTTAAAATCTTGTGCAATAAATTGATGTACCGTCAATTACCACGAGACGAGAATGGTGAAACAATCGAGGCTTTATTGCACAAGATGTTGTGCCTCCTGCAACTGGAACCAGAATGGGAGCAGCGCAGGAGAGCATTCACTTTTATACGTCACCTGCTGGGAGGAGCCAGCAGGCTGGGATTTACTGTGGTGCCTGTAATACAGTGGCAGTACCGTAATACATGCAATGTGTTACTAGTGGTGTTTACCACAGCTTCAAAAACAGAAAATATCAATCTTCTCAGACTAAGAACATCCTGGAAGAATTTGTGTTTTAAAAAAAATATTCTGTCCCTCACAGGGTTATTGCAAGAATTCAGATTACTGCTGTTCCTGGAAAAGACAGAATTTTATAACAAAAGGTACTTAAGCAGTTTTAAAGAAGCTGGATACCTCTTGGCCCTGGCAAACTGTTTATGAGAAGGTCACATAGTTGTTTATTGCTTTGAAAAAGAGAGCGGACAGCAAAGGGACAGGGGAGCAGTCAGCAGAGTGACAGTGAGAGCGGGCAGCGGAGTGGCGAAGAGAGTGGACAGCGGAGTGACAGAGAGAGAGGATAGCAGAGTGGCAGATGAATGGGTAGTGGTGTGATGGAGAGAGCAGACAACAGAGTGATGGAGAGAGCAGACAGTGGAGTGGAGGAAAGAGCGGACAGTGGGGAGATGGAGAGAGAGGACAGCAGAGAGAGTGGACAGCAGACTGACAGAGACAGTGAGTGACGGAGACAGCAGAGTGATGGAGAAAGCAGACAGCAGAGTGACGGAGAGAGCAGACCGTGGAGTAGCGGAGAGAGTGGACAGCGGGGTGACAGAGAGAGAGAGGACAGCAGAGTGATGGAGACAGCAGACAGTGAAGCGATGGAGAGAGCAGACAGCGGAGTGACTGAGACTGTCGACAGCGGAGTGACAGGAGTGCGGACAGTGGAGGGATCGAGAGAGTGGACAGCAGTGATGGGGTGAGTGGACAGCGGAGTAACTGGATGAAAGGACAGCGGAGTGATGGGAAGAGCAGACAGTGGAGTGACAAGAGAGCAGAGTCTTGGAGTGGGAGTGAAAGTGGGCCTTGGAGCGGGAGAAAGCAGGCATCAGAGCAGGAGTGAGAGGGCGAGTGGGCCTCGGAGCAGGATTGATAGAGGGAGTGTTCCTCGGACAGGGAGTGAGAGAGTGAGTAGGCCTCAGAGTTGGAGTGAGAGGGGTAGTGGGTCTCGGACAGCAAACGGGAGGGTTAGTGGGCCTTGGCCAGGGAGTGAGAGAGTGATTGGTACTTGGAGCGGAATTGAAAGGGTGAGTGGGCCTCGGACAGGGAGTGAAAGGGTGATTAGGCCTCGGTATCGTTGTGATAAGAGGGATCGGGCCTCGGACAGGGAATGAGAGTGTGAGTGGGCCTCGGAGCAGGAGTGAGAGGGTGACTGGTCCTCGGATGGGAATAAGAGGGTGAGTAGGCCTTGGCCAGGGAGTGGAAGAGGATTGGGCTTGGAGGGGAATGAAAGGGTGAGTGGGCCTTGTGTAAGGAATAAAAGGGTGATTAGGCCTCGGAGCAGGAGTGATAGAATGATTGGGCCTCGGACAGAGAATGGGAGGCCGAGTGGGCCTCAGTCACGGAGCGAAAGAGTGATTGAGCTTTGTCGAGGGAGTGAAAGGGTGAGTGCGCCTCAGACAGGGGGTGAGTGGGCCTTGGACAGGGGGTGAGTGGGCCTCGGACAGGGAGTGAGAGGGTTGAATGCTCCCTGGACAGGGAGTGAAAGAGTGAGTGGGCCTCGAAACAGGAGTGAGAGATTGAGTAGTCCTTGGACAGGGAATGAAATGGTGAGTGGGCATCAGTGCAGGAGTGAAAGACTGAGTGGTCTTTGGATCAGACATGAGAGGGTGAGTGGGCCTCGGAACGATTGTGATAGCCTGAGTGGGCCTCAGAACAGGAGTGAATGGGCGAGTTGTCTTCGGACAGGGAATGAAATGGTAAATGGAACTCCGAGCAGGAGTGGGAGGGCGAGTGGGCCTTGGTCAAGGAACGAAAGGGTCAGTAGGTCTCGGCCAGGGAGTAATAGAGCTTTGGGCCTCGGAGTGGGAGTAAAAGGATAATTGGGCCTTGGAGCAGGAGTGGGAGGCTGAGTGATCGGCTGAGTGATCTTTGGACAGGGAATGAGAGGGTGAGTGAGCCTCGGAGTGGTTGTGAAAGGGTGAGTGGGCCTCGGAGTGTGTCAGGGACAGAGGTGAGTGAGTATGTGTGGGAGAGAGATGAGTGTGTGTGAAAGAGAGGTGAGTGAGTTTGTATCTGTGTGTGTGTGAGAGAGACACCGAGAGAGGTGAATGAGTGTGCATGTGTATTGGAGAGGTGAGTGAGTGAGTGTGTATGTGTGTCTCAGAGAGGTGAGTGAATGTGTGGGAGAGTGTCAGAGAGAAAGGAGGGCGTGGGGCATGGTAAACCACTGTTGCACCTGTATTAGGTCATGTACGGTAGGACCTGTACTACAGGTTCGCCGGTAGTCCTTGCCTGCTGGTTCCGCCCAGTAGGCGGAGTATAAATATGCGTGTCCTCCATTTAGTAGCCTTTTCGCCAGCTGCTGTGGGAGGCCACACATCTTAGAGCAATAAAGCCTCAGTTGTATCCAACTCTAGTCTTTGTTCAATTGATCGTGCCTCAATTTATTGCTCTAAGATTTTCTAAAAGATGGACCTCCGTATCAAACTGGATCGCCTGTAGCTGGATCTGCAATCAAGCAACGCCAAAAAGGACTTTAATCACTGGCTAGCTTGCTTCGAGGCGTACATCAACTCAGCGACCACCCCTGTTCCGGAGGCTCAGAAGATACAGATCCTGTACTCAAGGTTGAGCTCCAACATGTTTCCACTGATCCAGGACGCCCCGAACTACGCCGACGCCATGGCGCTTCTCAAAGAAAACTATGCACAGAAAACGAACACGCTCTTCGCCAGGCACATACTCGCCACTCGCTCTCAACTCCCTGGTGAGTCCATAGAAGACTTCTGGCGGGCCCTAATCCCACTTGTCTGGGACTGTGACTGTCAGGCCGTTACGGCCACCGAACATTCCAACCTTCTTATGCGGGACGCGTTCGTAACGGGGATTGGGTCGGACCTCATACACCAAAGACTGTTAGAAGGGGCCACGCTCGGCCTAGCTGAAACAAAGAAGCTAGCACTCTCCATGACGGTTGCCTCACGTAACATTCAGGCCTACCCCACCAGCCGCGCGGCCCACCATTTCTACCCCTCGTGGACCCCACAAACGGCCGCCCCAGCGAGGGCCTTACCCAGCCAGTACGCCTGCGCCACACGCCAGCCCGCGCACCCCGGGGGTCCCCGATGTTACTTCTGTGGTCAGCAGAAGCACCCTCGCTAACGCTGCCCGGCCCGCGCTGCCCTTTGCCAGGCTTGCGGCAAAAAGGGGCGCTTTGCCACGGTGTGCCAGGGCCGCGCAGTCGCTGTTATCGCCCCCACCCCTCTAGCTTACGCACAATGGGCGCCGCCATTTTCATCTCCCCGGACCACGCGCGGTCAGTGGGCGCCACCATCTTCTCCCCATCAGTCCACGTGCGGCACATGGGTGCCGCCATCTTGTCCAACCCACACAACGTGCGGCCCATGGGCGCTGCCATTTTGGCCCCCGCATGATCGTCAGGCGCCACCATCATGTCTCCCCCATGGGACATGGACACCGACAGCATTCCAGGACCTGGGCCCCCCAGGCTCCCCATCATCCACGTCAGCGATGACCGACCACGACTCGCCTCAGTGACGATCGACCAGTCTCGTCCGCACAACCTGGCCACCGCATCGACCTGTGTGAAAATCAACGGCCACGTGACCTCTTGCCTGCTGGACTCCGGGAGCACCGAAAGCTTCATACACCCGGATACGGTAAGGCGCTGCTCCCTCGCGGTACACCCCACCAACCAAAGAATTTCCCTGGCCTCCAGATCCCACTCCGTCGTGATCCGGGAGTTCTGCCCGATCACACTCACGGTCCAGGGCGTAGAATTCAGCAGCTTCCGCCTCTACGTCCTCCCTAACCTCTGTGCTGCCCTACTACTCGGCCTGGACTTCCAGTGTAACCTCCAGAGCCTAACCCTCAAATTCGGCGGGCCCCTACCACTCCTCATTGTGTGCGGCCTCATGACCCTAAAGGTCGATCCGCTTTCCCTCTTTGCCAATCTAACCCCGGATTGCAAACCCGTCGCCACCAGGAGCATTCGGTACAGCACCCAGGACAGGACCTTCATCAGGCCCGAGGTCCAGCGGCTACTTCAGGAAGGCATCATCGAGGCCAGCAACAGGCCCTCGAGAGCCCAAGTGGTAGTGGTTAAAACTGGGGAGAAACACCGAATGGTCATGGACTACAGCCAGACCATCAACAGGTACACGCAGCTCGACGGGTACCCCCTCCCACGCATATCTGACATGGTCAATCAGATGGCACAGTACCGGGTCTTCGCAACGGTAGACCTCAAGTCCGCCTACCACCAGCTCCCCATCCGCAAATCAGACCGTCCATACACCGCTTTCGAGGCAGATGGTCGTCTCTATAACTTCCTCATGGTTCCCTTCGCCGTCACTAACGGGGTCTCGGTCTTCCAAAGGGAGATGGACCGAATGGTCGACCGGTACCGTTTGTGGGCCACCTTCCCGTACCTAGACAACGTCACCATCTGCAGCCATGACCAGCAGGACCACGATGCCAACATTGCCAAATTCCTCCACTCTGCCACTCTCCTCAACCTCACCTACAACAAGGAGAAGTGTGTGTTTAGTAATACCCGCTTAGCCATACTCGGCTATGTGGTCCGGAACGGAGTTCTGGGGCCCGATCCCGACCGCATGCGCCCCCTCATGGAGCTTCCCCTCCCCCACTGTCCCAAGGCCCTCAAACGCTGCCTGGGATTCTTCTCGTACTACGCCCAGTGGGTCCCAAACTATGCGGACAAGGCCCGCCCACTCATTCAGTCCACACATTTTCCCCTGATGGCCGAGCTACAACAGGCCTTTGCCCGTATCAGAGCCGATATCGCCAAGGCTGGGATGCACGCAGTAGACGAGACACTGCCCTTTCAAGTAGAGAGTGACGCATCGGACGTCGCCCTAGCCGCCACCCTCAATCAGGCAGGCAGACCCGTGGCATTCTTTTCCCGTATCCTTCATGCCTCAGAAATTTGGCACTCATCCGTCGAAAAAGAGGCCCAGGCTATCGTTGAAGCTGTGCGGCATTGGAGGCATTACCTGGCCGGCAGGAGATTCACCCTTCTCACTGGCCAACAGTCGGTTCCCTTCATGTTCAATAACACACAGCGGGGCAAGATCAAAAATGACAAAATCTTGCGGTGGAGGATCGAGCTCTCCACCTATAATTACGAGATTTTGTATCACCCCGGCAAGCTCAACGACCCCCCAGACGCCCTATCCCGAGGTACATGTGCCAGTGCACAAGTAGACCGACTTCGGACCCTGCATGACAGCCTTTGTCACCCGGGAGTCACACGGTTGTACCATTTCATAAAGGCCCGCAACCTGCCCTACTCCAACGTGGAAGTGCGGACAATCACCAGGGACTGCCAGGTCTATGCGGAGTGCAAGCCGCACTTCTACCGGCCGGACCGTGCGCGCTTGGTGAAGGCCTCTCGCCCCTTTGAATGCCTCAGCGTGGATTTCAAAGGGCCCTTACTCTCCACCGACCGAAACACGTATATTCTCAGTGTGGTCGATGAGTACTCCAGAGACCCCTTCGCCATCCCATGCCCCGACATGACGTCTGCCACTGTCATCAAAGCCCTAAACACTATCTTCCCTCTATTCAGTTTCCCCGCCTACATCCACAGTGGCAGGGGATCCTCATTCATGAGCGATGAGCTGTGTCAGTTCCTGCTCAGCAGGGGTATCGCCTCCAGCAGGACGACTAGCTATAACCCCCGGGGAAACGGGGAGGTAGAGAGGGAAAACGGGACGGTATGGAGGGCCGTCCAACTGGCCCTACGGTCCAGGAACCTCCCAGCGTCTCGCTGGCAGGAGGTCCTCCCTGATGCACTCCACTCCATTCGGTCACTGCTGTGCACCGCTACGAATAACACACCCCATGAACGTCTTTTTGCCTTCCCCAGGAAGTCCACATCCGGGGTGCCGCTCCCGACTTGGCTCGCAGCTCCAGGACCAGTCCTGCTCCGTAGGCACGTCCGCCTCCACAAGGCGGACCCGTTGGTGGAAAGGGTGCATTTGCTCCATGCCAACCCCCAGTATGCCTATGTGGCGTACCCATTCGGCCGCCAAGATACTGTCTCCCTCAGGGACCTGGCACCAGCAGGTTCCACACATACACACCTCTCCGGCCCGGCGCCACCCTCCCCTCCCCCGGCGCTCCCAGCATTAACCCCACCAGGACCTTCCGTCCTTCCCCTGCCCACGCCCGAGGATGAAGAGGATTCTGGCATGCTCCCGGAGTCACCAAACATCAGGCCAGCATCGACATCGCCGCCACCGCTACGTCGCTCCCAGCAGAACATCAAGGCACCAGACCGGTTAAATCTCTAACTGGCACCGGACTTCAAAAGACATTTTATTCAGAAAAAATACTGTAAATATAAATTCACTGCTGTATATAGTTCTCCACCACCCCGCCGGACTCAAATTTAACAGGGGGTGAATGTGGTAAACCAGTGTTGCACCTGTATTAGGTGATGTAAGGTAGGACCTGTACTACAGGTTCGCCGGTAGTCCCTGCCTGCTGGCTCCGCCCAGTAGGCAGAGTATAAATATGCGTGTCCTCCATTCAACAGCCATTTCGCCAGCTGCTGTAGGAGGCCACACATCTTAGAGCAATAAAGCCTCAGTTGTATCCAACTCTAGTCTTTGTTCAATTGATTGTGCCTCAGAGGGTGAGTGTGGGTGTGTGCGTGTAAGAGAAGAGGGGAGTGATTGTGTGTCTGTGTGTGTGAGAGGTGAGTTAGAGTGTGTATATATGTCAGAGAAAGATGACAGTGAGTGTTTGTGTGTGAGAGAGAGGTGAGTATGACTGTGTATGTCAGAGAGAGAGATGGGGGTGTGTGTCACAGAGAGAGGTGAGTATGAGTATGTGTGTGTCAGAGAGAGAGGTGTGTGAGTGTGTGTCAGAGAGGGAGGTGAGTGTGTGGGTATGTGTCAGAGAGAAGAAAGTGAATGTGAGAAAGGGAGGTGACTGTGTGTGTCTCAGAGATGTGAGTGAGTGTGTGCTTGTGTCAGAGAGAAAGGAGGGTGTGTGTGTGTAAGAGAGAGAGGTGAGTGATTGTGTGCCTAAGTGTGTGAGAGAAAGGCGAGTTAGTGTGTGTATGTATGTCAGAGAAAGAGGAGAGTGTGTGGGTGTGTCAGAGAGAGAGGTGAGCGAGTGCATGTGTATGTCAGAGAGAAGTAAGTGAATGTGAGAAAGAGAGGTGAGTGTGTGTGGGTGAGAGAGGTCAGTGAGTGCATGCGTGTGTCAGAGATAGAGTGAGTGTGAGAGAGGTAAGTGTGAGTGTGACATGCGAGTGTGTGTGTCAGAGAAAGAGGAGGGTGAGTGTGTTTATGAGAGAAGCGAGTGTGTGTTTGTATGTGTGTGTGGGAAAGGCAAGTGAGTGTGCGTGGGAGAGGCGAGTGAGTCTGTGTCAGAGAGAGAGGTGAGTGTGTGTGTTTGTGGGAGAGGCGAGTGAGTGAATGTGGGAGAGGTGAATGTGTGTCAGAGAGAGAGGTGAGTATGCGTGAGAGGTGAGTAAGTGTGTATGTGTGTATGTATAAGTGAGACAGAGGAGAGTGAGTGTGCATGTGTGTCAGAAAGGTGAATAAGTGTTGGGAGAGGTGACTGTGTGTGTGTGTCAGAGAGGTGAGTACGTGAATATGTGTGTCAGAGAGAGAAGTGAGTGTGTGTCAATGAGATAGGGGAATGAGTGTGTGTGTGTCAGAGAGAGATGAGTGAATGAGTATGTGTGTGTCGGAGAGAAGGTGAATGTGTGTGAGAGAAGGAGGTGAGTGTGTGTGTGGGTGGGAGGTAAATGAGTGCATGTGTGTGTGTCAGAGAATGTGAGAAGTGAGGGAGTGTGTGTTAGAGGTGAGTGAGTGCATGTATGTGTGTGTGAGAGAGATGGAGGTGAGTGACTGAGCATGTGTGGGTGAAGAGGGGAGTGCGTGTATGTATGCCAGAGAGAGAGGTGAGTGAGTGCGTATTTACTGGATAGGTGAGTGAGTATATGTGCATGTGTGAGTGTCAAAGAGAGAGTTGTGTGTGTGCGAGAGAGGGTTGTGTGTGTCTGTGTGTGAGAGAGAGAGAGAGGCGTGTGTGTCAGAGAGAGAGCGAGGCGTGTGTGTCAGAGAGAGTTGTGTGTGTCTTTGTGTGCGAGAGAGAGGTGTCTGGGTGTGTGTGTGTGTACTTGTGCACAAAAGAGAGGGTTGTGTGTGTGTGTCAGAGAGGGTTGTGTGTGTGTGTCAGAGAGGGTTGTGTGTGTGTGAGAGAGAGAGGGTTGTGTATATGTGTGTGTGAGAGAGGGTTGTGTGTGTGTCTGTGTGTCAGAGAGAGAAGGTTGTGTGTGTGTGTGTGTGAGAGAGAGAGAGGTGTGTGTGTCAGAGAGAGAGGTGTGTGTGTGTTTGTACATATGTGTGAGAGAGCGGGGGCGTGTGAGTGTCAGAGAGAAAGGGCTGTGTGTGTCTGTGTGAGTGAGAGAGAGGTGTGTGTGTCTGTGTGAGAGAGATAGAGGGTTGTTTGTGTCTGTGTCAGAGAGGGAGGTGTGTGTGTTCGTGTGCACAAGAGAGAGGGTTGTGAGTGTGTCAGTGTCAGAGAGTGAGGGTTGTGTGTGTGTGAGCGGGTCATGTGTGGCAGAGAGAGGGTTGTGTGTGTCTGTGTATGAGAGAGAGGGGTGTGTGTGTGTCTGCTGTCAGAGAGAGAAGTATGTGTGTGTATGTATATGAGAGAGGGTTGTGTGTTTCTGTGTGTGTGAGGGAGAGGGGTGTGTGTATGTCAGAGAGAGGGTTGTGTGTGTGTGAGGGAGAGAGATGTGTGTGTGCGTCTGTGTGAGAGAGAGAGGATTGTGGGTGTCTGTGTGAGGGAGAGAGATGTGTGTGTTGTAGTCACCACTGTTTGTATCATACTTGTATTAGAGGTATTATGGTAAGCCTCCTGTACGACAGGAACGGGAGTAGATCCCTGCCTGCTGGTTCCGCCCAGTAGGCGGAGTATAAATGTGTGTGCTCACCGAGCTGCTACTATTTCTGGCAGCAGCTGCAGGAGGCAACACATCTCTGCTTAATAAAGCCTCGATTACTCTCTACCCTCGTCTCGTCGTAATGAAATGAAAATCGCTTATTGTCACTAGTAGGCTTCAATGAAGTTACTGTGAAAAGCCCCTAGTCGCCACATTCCGGCACCTGTTCGGGGAGGCTGGTACGGGAATCGAACCATGCTGGCCTGCCTTGGTCTGCATTAAAAGCCAGCGATTTAGCCCAGTGTGCTAAACCAGCCGATAGTGCATCAGTTTATTAAGCAGAGATATTACAGCGATGGAACTACGCATCAAGCCTGATTGCCCACAGCTGCACCCGCAAACAGCCAACGCTACGTTGGCCTTCGACCACTGGCTCGCTTGTTTCGAGAGCTACCTCCGATCCGCGACGGACCAACCCTCGGAAGAACAGAAACTCCAGGTCCTTTACTCATGGGTGAGCTCCGATAGTTTTCCCCTAATCCGGGATGTGCCTACTTACACGGAAGCAATGGAGCTCCTGAAGGGACATTTATGTTCGCCCAATCAACAAACTGTACGCCAGGCACCTCCCATCCATGAGACAGCAACTCCCTGGTGAGTCTTTAGACGATTTCTGGCATGCTCTGCACATCCTGGCGAGGAACTGTGATTGGCAGGCAGTTTCGGCAGTCGAACATACTGAACTTTTAATCGGGGTGCTTTTGTTACGGGCATGGGGTCAGCGTACAACCCCAGAGCCTATTGGAAGGGGGTACCCTTGACCTTGTGGCAACCAGGCAGCTCACAAACTCACTGACTGTTGCCTCCCGTAACGTACAGTCGTACGCCCCCGACCGCACGGCGCCCTCGTGGACATCGTGGGCCCCACAGCCAATCCCAAGCCTGCGCCGCGCGGCAGCCAGCCAACCCCGGGGGCCCAAATGCGGGCAGACAAAGCACCCCCGGCAGCGCTGCCCGGCGCGGAGCGCAATCTGCAAGGCCTGCGGGAAGAAGGGACATTTCGCTGCGGTGTGCCAGGCCCGGTCGATCGCCGCTGCATCCAGGCCCATTGTTCCTGCACCCCCCACGTGTGGCCCGTGGGCACCGCCATCTCCCTCCCATCAGACCACGTCTGGCCCGTGGGCGCCGCCATCTTCGGCGCCGTTTTGGACGGCGCCTCAGGACCCCTGCTCGTCGGGCACCTCATCTGGCTGCTCATCGCCTGCCACCGCCGCCTGCCAGCCCGGGGCTTACCAACACCAGCCGCAGCTCGCCTCCATCACGCTCGACCAGTACCGGCCTCACAACCTCGTAACCGCAACGACGACGGTGAAAGTCGATGGACACAAGACCTCCTGCCTTCTTGTCTCCGTGAGCACGGAAAGCTTCATCCACCCCTCTACGGTAAGGCACTGCTCCCTTGCGTTACACCCCATTACCCAAAGAATCTCCCTGGCCTCCGGATCCCACTCCGTGGAAATCCAGGGGTATTGTATCGCCACCCTCACTGTCCAGGGTGCAGAGTTCAGCAACTTCCGACTCTATGTCCTCCCCAAGACCTGCGCTGCCCTGTTACTCGGCCTGGACTTCCAGTGCAACCTCCAAAGCCTAACTCTAAAATTCGGCGGACCCCTACCACCCCTCACCGTATGCGGCCTCACGACCCTTAAGGTCGATCCACCTTCCTTGTTTGCAAACCTCATCCCGGATTGCAAACCCATCGCCACCAGGAGCAGCCGGTACAGTGCCCAGGACAGGACCTTCATCAGGTCGGAGGTCCAGCAGCTACTGCGGGAAGGCATCATTGAGGCCAGCAACAGCCCCTGGAGAGCCCAAATGGTAGTTGTAAAGACTGGGGAGAAAGACAGGATGGTCATTGACTACAGTCAGACCATCAATCGGTACACGCAGCTCGACGCGTACCCCCATCCACGCATATCTGATATGGTCAATCAGATTGCACAGTACCGGGTTTTTTCTACAGTGGACCTGAAATCTGCCTACCACCAGCTCCCCATCCGCAAGGCGGATCGCCAATACACTGCGTTCGAAGCAGATGGCCGCCTTTACCACTTCCTTAGGGTTCTCTTCGGCGTCACTAACGGGGTTTCGGTCTTCCAACGTGAGATGGACCGAATGGTTGACCAGTACGGACTGCGGGCCACCTTCCCGTACCTAGATAATGTCACCATCTGCGGCCATGACCAGCAGGACCATGACGCTAACCTTTTCAAATTTCTTCACACCGCCAAACTCCTGAACCTCACGTATAATAAGAAGTGTGTGTTCCGCACCAAACGCTTAGCCATCCTTGACTATGTTGTGGAAAATGGAGTTCTCGGGCCCGACCCCGACCACATGGGCTGTTTAGCACAGGGCTAAGTCTTGGGGCTGTTTAGCACAGGGCTAAGTTGATGGCTTTGAAAGCAGACCAAGGCAGGCCAGCAGCACGGTTCGATTCCCATACCAGCCTCCCCGAACAGGCGCCGAATGTGGCGACTAGGGGCTTTTCACAGTAACTTCATTTGAACCCTACTTGTGACAATAAGCGATTTTCATTTCATTTTCACACACCCCCTCATGGAACTCCCCCTCACCCACTGCCCCAAGGCCCTCAAACGATGCCTGGGGTTTTTCTCCTATTATGCCCAGTGGGTCCCTGACTATGCAGACAAGGCCCGCCCACTTATCCACTCCACAGTTTTCCCCCTGACGGCTGAGGCCCGCCAGGCCTTCAACTGTATCAAGGCTGACATCAGCAAGGCAGCGATGCACGCGGTCGATGAGACCCTCCCCTTTCAGGTCGAGGGTAATGCATCGGGTCCTTTACCATCCCGAGTGGCTCTGGCTGCCACCCTCTGGCCGCCACCCTCAACCAGGCAGTCAGACCCGTGGCATTCTTTTCCTGCACCCTCCATGGCTCCGAAATTCAGCACTCCTCTGTTGAAAAAGAGGCCCAAGCCATCGTTGAAGCTGTGCGACATTGGAGGCATTACCTGGCCGGCAGGAGATTCACTCTCCTCACTGACCAACGGTAGGTTGCCTTCATGTTTAATAACACACAGCGGGGCAAGATCAAAAATGTAAAATCTTAAGGTGGAGGATCGAGCTCTCCACCGACAATTACGAGATTTTGTATCGCCCCGGTAAGCTCAACGAGCCCCACCATGGCCTATCCTGAGGTGCATGTGCCAGCGCACAAGTGGACCGACTCCGGGCCCTACACGATGGCCTCTGTCACCCAGGGGTCACCTGGTTCTTTCACTTCATAAAGGCCCACAACCTGCCCTACTCCATTGCGGCGGCCAGGGCTGTCACCAGAGACTGCCAGGTCTGCGCGGAGTGCAAACCGCACTTCTACCAGCCAGACCAAGTGCACTTGGTGAAGGCCTCCCGCCCCTTTGAACGCCTCAGCATGGACTTCAAAGGGCCCCTCCCCTCCTCTGACCGAAACACGTACTTCTTGAACTTGGTCGATGAATATTCCAGATTCCCCTTCGCCATCCCATGCCCCGATATGACGTCTGCAACGGTCATTAAAGCACTCAACAACATCTTCACCCTGTTCGGTTTCCCCGCTTACGTCCACAGCGACCGGGGATCCTCCTTTATGAGTGATGAGCTGCGTCAGTTCCTGCTCAGCAAGGGCATTGCCTCGAGCAGGACGACCAGCTACAACCCCCGGGGAAACGGGCAGGTGGAGAGGGAGAATGGGACAGTCTGGAAGGCTGTCCTGCAGGCCCTGCGGTCTAACAATCTCCCGCTGGCAGGAGGTCCTCCCCGACGTGCTCCACTCCATCCGATCGCTACTCTGCACTGCAACTAACGAAACCCCCCATGAACGTCTCTTTGCCTTCCCCAGGAAGTCCACCTCCGGGTTTCACTCCCAACGTGGCTGGCAGCTCCAGGACCCGTCCTCCTCCGCAAGCACGTGCGGCTCCACAAGGCGGACGTGTTGGTCGAGAGGGTACAGCTACTCCATGCAAACCCGCAGTACACCCCAACGGCCGCCAAGGCACAGTCTCCCTCAGGGACCTGGCACTAGCTGTATCCCCACCCATGGCCCCACACCACCCGACACCTCCCCCTCCGATTGCCCCGGCGCCACCTACCCTCCCCCCAGCGCACCTCACTACGCCCCCGCCCCAGGACGATCCGTCCTCCCATTGGTTCCACCCGGGGATGAAGATGAGGACAACACGCTCCCAGAGTCACCGGCGACCAAGCCGGCGCCCGCATCACCACCAGGACTGAGGCGCTCACAGCGGAGGATCAAGGTAACCGACCAGCTAAATTTGTAAATTTTCACCAGACTGTAAACTTTAAATGCTCACATACCTGTAAATAGTTTTCCACCACCCCCGCTGGACTCTTTTTTTAACAGGGGGTGAATGTGGTAGTCACCACTGTTTGTATAATACTTGTATTAGAGGTAATACGGAAAGGCTCCTGTACTACAGGTACGGGGGTAGTTCCCTGCCTGCTGGCTCCGCCCTGTAGGCGGAGTATAAATGTGTGTGCACACCGAGCTGCTAACATTTCTGGTAGCAGCTGCAGGAGGCAACACATCTCTGCTTAATAAAGCCTCGATTACTCTCTACTCTTGTCTCATCGTAATTTATAGTGCATCAGTGTGTGTCTGTGAGTGAGAGAGAGGTGTGTGTGTCTGTGTGTGACAGAGACAGAGGTGTGTGTGTCTATGTGAGAGAGAGAGATGCTGTGTGTATCTGTGTGTGACAGAGAGGGTTGTGTGTGTCTGTGTGTGTGTGAGAGAGGGTTGTCTGTATGTGCGCCTATATGTGTATCCAATATTCCAATAGCACTCTTCCTATTTGAATCAAAGGAGCAGCAACACTGCTCCCATCAATAGTGACAAAAAGGTAAGATCTAAGTAATTTTTTGAACAGAGGCCTTTTTAATTACAGCAAACATATACATATAAGAAATAGAAATGATTTCTATAAATTAGGTTTTTGTATGTTTGCACCTATTGCACGAAAATAATCATTTGTTTGTGCTTTAGTTCTTCAACACAATACGAATATTTCTCAGGGGTGGTCTTCAGTTCTTTGGAAGGTCAAAAGAGTTCTGTAGCTGCAAAAGTTTGGGAAACCCTACTCTATGGCACAAATATCCAATGGGAAAGGTGAATCAACTGTGGTTAATAAAAAAAATTGAAGATCGCATTCGACCAAAGGGAGTGGCTTAGAAAGTTGCCAGAAAAAGTGGTAAGCCTGAAGATTGGGAGCAATTTAGAACCCAACAAAGGAGGAATAAAGTAACTGATTAAGAAAGGGAGAAGAGAATATGATTTCAAACTAGCGAGGAACATAAAGGCGAATTGTAAATGCTTCTTTAGGTATGTGAACAGGAAAAGATTTGCTCAAACAATTGTGGGACCATTACAGGTGGGGACAGGAGAGTTTATAGTGGAGAACAGGGAAATGGCAGAGAAACTAAACAGTTATTTTGCATCTGTCTTCACGGAAGGATGCAGAAAATCTTCCAGAAATACCATGTGACCAAAGGACTTGTGAAACTGAGGAAATGAAAGAAATTAGCACTAGCAATGAGGTAGTACTTGAAAAGTTAACTGGATTGAGATTGATAAATCCCCTGAACCAGATGAGCTTCATCCCAGAGTCTTGAAGGAGGTGGCTCGGGAGATAGTGGATGCATTGGTGGTTATGGTTCAAAATTCTATAGATTCCGGAAAGGTTGCTGTGGACTGGAAAGTAACAAGTGTAACCCCACTATTTAAGAAGAGAGGGACAGGGAGAATGGAGAATTACAGACCTGATAGTTTGATATCAAGAGTAGGGAATACGTTGAATCTATTATGAAGGATGTGCTAACTGGACATTTAGAAAAGAATGGTAAAATTGCAGAGTCAACATGGATTTATGAACGGGAAATCATGTTTGACAAGCTTGGACTTTTTTTAGGATATCACTTGTAGCCCTGATAAAGGAGAAGCAGTGGATGTGATGCATTTAGATTTTCAGAAGGTTTTCGATAAGGTCCCACACAGGAGGTGAGTAAGCAAAATCAGAGCGTAAGGGATTGGAGGAAACATACTAGTACGGATTGAGAATTGGCAGAAGGTGGAGAGTAGGAATAAACAATCATTCTCAGGCGGTTACTCGTGGGAAGCGCAAGGTGCATTGATAGGTTCACAGCTGTTCACAATCAATGTTAATTATTTGGATCGGGGACCAATAGTAATATTTCCAAGTTTGCTGATGACACAAAACTGGATGGGAGCATAACTTTTGAGAAGTATGCAAATTGGTTTCAAGAGTCCTTGGACAGGTGAAATGAATGGGCTAAAACGTGGCATATAGAATTTTCTGTGAATAAGTGCAAAGTTATTCATTTTGGTACAACAAAACCCGAAAGGCAGATTATTTCTTAAATGGTGAGAGGTTGGGAAGTGCAAATTTCCAAAAGGGACTGGATGTCCTTGTTCATGAGTCACTAAATGTTCGCATGCAGGTGCAGCAAACAATTAATTAGGAAGGCAAATCGTATGTTGGCATTGCAAGTCAATTTGAGTACAGGAATAGAGATGTCTTATGGCAGTTGTATAGAGCCCTGGTGAGACCTCACATGGAGTACGTGTACAGTTTGGTCCCCTTATCTCAGGAGGGATATTCTTTCCATACAGGGAATGCAACAGAGGCTCACCAGATTAATCTCTGAGGAGAGGTTTGAGAGACTGGGTCTGTATTACATTGAGTTTCTAAGAATGAGGGGTGACTTCATTGATACCTACAACATTCTTACAGGGTATGACAGGGTGGATGAAGATACAGCTCTTGGCTGGTGAGTTTAAAACTAGCCAACATAGTCTCAGGATAAGGGGTATGGCCATTTAGAACTTAGATGAGAAGGAATTTCTTCACTCAGTGGGATTCTCTAACCCAGAGGGCTATGGAAGTTGAATCGTTGAGCATGTTCAAGACAGAAATCATTCTAATGACATAGAGAAAGTGCGGGAAAGTGGTGTTGAGGTAGATGATTAGCCATAGTCTAATTCAATGGTGCAGCAGGCTCAATGGGCTGAATGGTCTACTCCTGTTCCTATATTTCCATTACTTCGTGGCTCTTGTTTCTCAGTGATTTCCAAAGAAGGAAACCCATTTTTTATGATGATGGGTTTGAGGGGGGAGTTTTTAAGAACAAATTTAACCCTGTTTCCCACCCCAAATCCGCACCAGAAGAAAATTTCAGAGGTGAAGGTGGCACAGTGATGAGCACTGCTGCCTCACTGTGCCAGGATCCCGGGTTCAATTCTGGTCTTGGGTGACTGTCTGGGTGGGTTCTCCCCATGTCTGCGTGGGTTTCCTCCGGATGCTCCGGTTTCCTCCCACAGTCCAAAGATGTGCAGATTAGGTGGATTGGCCATGCTAAATTGCCCCTTAGTATCTAAAGATCTGTAGGTTAGGTGGAGTTACGGGGATAGGGTGGGGAAGTGGGGCTGCGTAGTGTACTCTTTCATAGGGTCAGTGCAGACTCAATGGGCTGAATGGTCTCCTTCTGCACTGTAGAGATTCTATGATTTCAGGCTGAGATTTCTGGATTTAAAAAAATATGACTGTCTAATCATGATAACTGTGTTATGATATTATAGATGCAAAATGGGATTGCAGCTTTACAAAGAATCACCCTGACTCGAAACGTTAGCTCCCTTTTCTCTCCACAGATGCTGTCGGACATGCTAAGATTGCCCAGTATTTCTTGTTTTCGTTGCAGACACAATGCTGTTCCATTACTGAATACCTCTAACTGCTATCGGAAGTCTTTCATGTGAAGATAGGCTACCTATCCATTGCCACCATAGCTGAGCTCAATACAGTCTTCATCTGAGCTCCACACATATGCACTTTCAAATTTGCATCACAGGATAGCAATCAAGAGTGAGTCTCGGTGATTTTTGTCTCTGGCTGAAGGCATCAAAACTAATTGCAACACTCCATTACCATCTTGGCTAAGATCAACAATGCAGTTTGGCCAGGGATTCAAATTAGGATTTTCCTGATTTGGATTCTTTTCCATGCTTGCCAGAAAACTTACCAACCCAGGCATAACAGGAGTTGAACAAATGGCTTGAAGTTGTGATTTTTTAAAGAATTGTAAAAATAAATATTGCAACATTTACATTAGTAAAATTTTTGAAAAGAAAAAGGCACTCACCCTATCTAACCTTTTAGCTTCTATATGCCTGAGCAGTTGTTGTCTCCAGTCTAGAGGTATTTTAGCAGAGTTCTCATCTCCTTTCAACTGTGAAGACCTGATCCTTATATCATTGCTCTCTGAAGGCTTTTCACTGTAGTTACTGATGTTAAAATCTGAAGGTAACTTCTCTAACAGAGCTGCCATGGTAGGCCTTGCTGAAACTGGCCTGGCTTGAGAAAACCCATAGCTCTCTGTACTGTAGCTTCTTGCAGACAAAGGTCTCCTCTGAGTTAAAGGTTTATCCTGGAAATTCCTACCCTGATTTTTCATGTCGTGGAATGTTGAATAGTCTTCTTCATATCTTCCATTCCTTTTGAGGTACTGTGATTCAACCAATGATGCGCTGTTTTGGTGTTCTAAAACTCCTCTGAAATGTGTCCTGACATATCTGTCACTTTGTGGCAGCTCTGGAGCCTCATTTACCCTTCGATGCAACATCATTTCTGTGGAGGTTGCCAGGGAGTCACCCCTTCTTAAATATCCAGCCCTGTCCCCTTGACTTGAAAACCGAGGATTAGTTGGTTCATCATTGACTGACGGTTGGGAGAATGAATACATATGTTCTACAGGTTGATAACCTCTGAAGGAGCGTGGACTAATGAGATCTTTTGAAACATTCTTGCTTTGCTGGACACCGTAGTCAACATTATGTGTAAAAGAAGTGGTAACTCTCCTCTCAGGTTTAACATTTATTGTACCTTGGGGATTGAAACTTTGGTCAAAATGGTACACTTTTTTTGTAATTGGGTACTTTTGAGAGATCTTTCCACTTCCATATGCTTCTGATAAATCTTCATCCAACATTGGAGCAGAAAGACTGCGTGACATACCTTGTTCTTGTGTTGGCATTTGATCTGGCATATCAATGCTACCTGGATGTTCTGAGCTGGAGCCATAACTGTCCAGTGGTATATTATAAATCTTGAAGGCCCCAATGTCAATTTCATCAATGCTTTGCGACTTCTTAAACTGGCCCGCTTTAATTGATCTCATCATTGGTGCAAGTCTTTCTGTACTTTTACTGACAATTATAGCACTCTTGGCAGACTCAGGTCTGCAGATGTGTGAGTATTTATCTGCATGACTTCGATTTAAATTGGATTCTCTAGAGTTTAGAAAACTCCACGGAGCACCTGATATAAATGGGCCGGATAGTTCAGGAATCCCACGCATTGACTGTTGTTCTGAATCTTTCCTATCAGGAAGAGGGCTGCTGAAAGGAGTGTTATCCAATTTTGATGGAAATGCTGTCCTATCCTCAAATGGACTAGGTGTCCTAGTCCAATTCTGCCAAGGATTACTTGGAGGCACTTCAGTTTCTGGTGTATTTCTGATGCTGTGTACTGTATGCACAGATTGTTCTAATTCCAGTGGGACTCCTATAATTCTGTCCTGTCTCATTAATGGCCTACGCCCATGGGCAGATGTGCTCCTTGATTTTGTGCTTATTAAGGGGTTGGCACTGGGATTTTCTAAGACTGCAGTGCTTTCTTCTGCGACAAAACCTGTATTGTCATAATGTGAATTATCATTCCACTTATCAGAAAAAGTTTCATTCACTGGGCGCCTCTCAGTACGCTGCTGTAGACTTGCTGTTGATGCTGCCTCCCTCTGACTGAGTAAAGGTTTTGCTTCAATGTTTTGTTGAAATGTCTGTGTTAACCTGCTGAGTCAGAAGAATACGAGATATTTGAATGCAGATCAAAGAACTCCTGGTATTTAAAAGTTCATTTATCCACTAACTTAGAAATAGTGACTGGCACTAAACTGTTCCTGCAGTTCTAACAGCAGAACATTGGAGTATCAACTGTCATGTTCTGATTTTGGTTGGGCCACAAGATAGTGGGCACAACACTGTGACATAGTATTTGACCTGGAAGCTGATTTACTCAGTAACATTTTTGTCTCTCACAATCCTTGTTTGAGGATCACTCTCAGACATTCTGCACCAGGACATTAAATTACACAGGAATCCGCCTGCTAACAGTTGCCAAATGAAAGCCCCATACTTCTCAGAGGTAAGCCAACAGGACAATTTTTAAAATATAGTGGGGGCCATGTCCATTATGAACTGCACTGAGCACAGACTCATTTTACACAGAACCTTTACTGTCAGCAGGCAGAGACATGTGTCTCGTGGTTATGCGTAGATTGGACCCAGCGTTCAATGGTCAGTGTGTAACCCATAGCATTGGTCGTCCATCCCTTATTTTAGGTTTAAAAAAGAAAAGCATTTGTAATCGTTATGACCATTATTGATTAGAAAAATTTCAGAGCCTGATTAGGGAGTAGTCCAAAAAACAAATTAAATAATTCTACCAATTTTTTCAACCTTCCATTTTCTAAAAATAGTCTGCAATCACTTACAGCTGGTTCAGAAAGCACTCTGGGATGCAGGGTTACCCACACCAACTCCTGAAGATACTGCACTTAAGCTTCTATTTAAATGACGATTATCCATCCAAGGCAGATGGATCTGAGATTCCAACTTTTGAGTTTCAAAGAGCAAAGCAACTAACTATATTGAGTTAACAATCGTTCTCAGTTAATGGAATGTATGCTTTAAAATACCATGTTGTTTTGTCAAACAACATGCCTGTCAAGGGAACCGTAAAGACATCTTATTTGTTTGATGGTCTTAATCAAGTCTACTCCCTATCAATATTAGCTTCCTATAATGACCTTATTAATTAAAAAAACACACAGCAAACAGATAATGGTTTTAACTTCACAGCAGCAGATATATTTGTGTGTCAAGTTTATACAAAGATAAAATGATCAAACATACAAAGTCTTTGGGCTAAAGCAACTGATTGGAACAAATTAGTTTTCTTTGGCTAAATGTCTTACTTCTTCTATTTTTTTTCCTCCACCTGGGAATAAATACAAAACCCCTTAGAACGTGCTGCTTAGAAACACAACGCATTTGCTTCATCAGCAATTTTGTATTGTACTACAAATGACTTTTTGTTGTAATATTTTGGAACACAGATCCCACAGATTAGATTCTCTTTTATGTGTGCTTGTATGTCAACTAATAGGTGCAGATGACCTTAAATATGTTCCATGGAAGCAGCCATATACATTCACATGTCACAAGAGCACTGCATGTGCGCCCCTAGGCTTGGTCTTGAACCAAAAGATTGGAGAGGAATTATAGAATCATAGAATTTACAGTGCAGAAGGAGGCTATTCAGCCAATCGAGTCTGCACCGGCCCCTACAAAGAGCACCCTCCTCAAGCCCACGTATCTACCCTATCCCATAACCCAGCAACCACCACTTAACCTTTTTGGACACGAAGGGCAATTTAGCATAGCCAATCCACCTAACCCGCACATCTTTGGATTATGGGAGGAAACCGGAGCACCCGGAGGAAACCCACGCAGACACGGGGAGAACGTGCAGACTCTGCACAGACAGTGACCCAGCTGGGAATCGAACCTGGGACCCTGGATTCACAGCATAAAAGCAGGGCTAAGTAGCGTACATTTCTTTTCTGACTGCCACTGTGATGTAACTAAAATCACTTTTTCTGAATTGCCTGGCCTTTGACCCAATCTGTGTACATCTTGGACAATTCCTTGGACAGCTCCCTTCATTCACTCTTCTAGGCTACCCATTGGTAGCACTCACTGGAAAATGAAAAAGAAAATTGGGAACATGCCCTCCCATTTCACTATAAAGTAAATGTTGGTTCTGCTACCAGGTGCAAGAATTTCAGCCCTCACTTCTCCCATTTGAGCAGAAATTTGGGCCTATCTCTTGCGTTCTACGTCAAACCTCCCAACTAAGAAGAAACTTTACGCCTTCCCACATTCCAACTGAAATAAAACTCAGCCTCCAGCAATGATAGGCCAGTCAGTTTAACCTTGATGGTGGTAAGCTTTTAGAAACGCTAAATCGGGACAAAATTAACTGTCACTTGGGCAGTTGCAGAAAGCCAGCATGGGTTTAAAGTAATTGAAAAAAGCAATGGAGACATGAGGAAGAACCTTTTCAGGATCTGGAGTGCACTGCCTGAGGATTGGTGGAGCCAGGGTGAATCTCAAATCCGTGCTCCCAACCTAGGAGTGAACATCCAGGCCTTGATCTTTATTCGCCTTGTGCAACTTCACATGAGGTAAAATTGGCACCTAAAATTGAAAATCTTTATAGCATTTCTAAAATAAGGCACTTGTCCATTCACAGGGAAGACTGGCTTACTGCCACAACTATTCCTGTCATAAAGGTGTAGTGGCAGCTGGGAACACATGGATTGATCAAATTAAATAGTTGTAAGTAGCCTTGAGAGGGCTGAGGGTGAATCAATATCACAGAGTCAAGTTCTGATAATATAGGTAATACTGATAATATAACGTAATATTAAATATTAATCTAACCTTTCCTCATGTAGATGCTGCTTAACATGTGCATTTCTAAAGATTAAAAAAACACAAGTCTAGAAATTAGTGGTCTTGATGGATAAACAATTAACATATTTGTGGTACATTCCAGTGTCCATCATCCTAATTGTCATTAACTCATTCAATTAGAGTATAGAATAAATGTCATACTAACATTTGTTCACTATTAATGTTACCAACAATTTCTAGTCTATTTTCCGCTTTTGATCTTGTCTTCAAGTCTTGATCTAGTCTTGTAAGGCAAATATTTCAAGGTGCTGAACTTTCACCAGAAATGGCAAATGTTATAGATGAATAACATAAAAAGAGAAGGGAGCCAAAGAATAGGGGTGGAGAAAAATAAATTCTGGTCTGTGATTAGAGGGAGGCCAGGAGATGTTCACATGACAGCAGTAAGAATGGTGTGACAAAAAAGGTACTAATGCAACAGATTAGTGGTGAAAGAATAGATGTATCAGAGATCCTAGTATACAAAGGTGGTTACAAAGGATAGTAGAGAGGAAAGGAAGGATGGAAAATCTAGCAAAGCAGGGAACTCTCCAGTGGTAGTATGGTGGGAGATGGCACCAGTGGGAAGTACATCCATACTATGTTGGGTATCACAATTCCCAGGTATCTGCATAGAATCAATACGGGTGTTCCCCAATCGGAAACCCTGCTTAACCAAAGGGTTCATCTCGGCTGAAATCGCGGATGGAGACATTCAAGTCTGACGACCCTGACCTATATAAGAAATCCAGATACGACGTATGTAAAGCCATCAGGGACACCAAAAGACAATACTGGATCAAACTAGAGTCCCAGGTCAACGACACAAACCCACGACGTCTATGGCAGGGCTTGCATGAGATTATGTGCTACAAAGCAAGGCCAAGCAGAATCTCTAGTGCTGAAGCATCCCTCCCTGATGAACTGAACGAGTTCTATGCCCGCTTTGAACAGTCATCCAATACATCAATGCCATCCACCCCAACAGCCCTGGATACACCCATATCCACTATTACAGTCTCAGAGGTAAGAGATGCCTTCTTGAAAGTGAACCCGCGGAAAGCGACGGGTCCCGACGGAGTCCCTGGGTGAGCACTCAGATCCTGCACAGACCAGCTGGTGAGTGTATTCACAGACATCTTCAACACCTCACATCTCCGCTCCGAGTTTCCCACCTTCTTCAAGGAGACCACCATAATACCAGTACCAAAGAAGAACAAGGTAGTCTGCCTCAAAGACTACTGACCAGTGGCCCTGACATCTGTTATGAAATGCTTTGAGCGGCTACTCATGAGACGGACAACGCCAGCCTCCCAGACGTTCTCGATCCATTGCAGTTCGCCTGTAACCGCAAGCGGTCCACAGCAGATGCTATCTCCGTGGCCCTACAATCAACACTCAAACACCTCGACAACAAGGACACTTACGTCAGACTGCTGTTTATAGACTACAGCTCCGACATCATCATCATTATCCTGACAAAACGAACAACCAAACTCCACAATCTTGGACTTGACCCCTCCCTGTGCAGCTGGATCCTTGACTTCCTCACCAACAGGCCGTAATCTATCAGGATAGGCAACAGTACCTCCTCCACAATAGTCCTCAACACCGGGCCCCCGCAAGGATGTGTGCTCAGTCCTCTACTGTATTCCCTGTACACACATGACTGTGTGGCAAGATTTAACTCCAATTCTATCTATAAATTTGCGGATGATATGGATGGTGGGTCGTATCTCAATAAACCACGAGTCAGACTACAGTGGGAGGTAAATCACTTGGTTGCATGGTGTACCGAAAAATAACCTCTCTCAAAATGTCAGTATAACCAAGGAACTGATCATCGACTTCAGGAAGCGTAATACAACACACGTCCCCCTACATCAATGGTTCCGAAGTGGAAATGGTCGATAGCTTTAAGTTCCTGGGGGTCACCATCACCAACAGTCTGTCCTGCTCCACTCACATTGACATAACAGTCAAGAACGGCCAACAATGTCTCTATTTCCTATGGAAGGTAAATAAATTTGGCATGTCTGCATCGACTCTCACAAACTGCTCCAGATGTACCATAGACAGCTTCCTATCCGGCTGCATCACAGCTTGGTATGGCAACTGCTCGGCCCAAGATCGCAATAAACTGCAGAGTATGGTGAACTCAGCCTAACGCATCACACAAGCTTGCCACCCTCCCATTGATTCTGTCTACACCTCCTGCTGCCTCAGGAAGGCAGGCAGCATTGTCAGAGACCCCTCTTCCAGACCCTTCCATCAGGCAGAAGGTACAGAAGTCTGAAGATCCGCACATCCAGACATAGGAACAGCTTCTTCCTCACAGCTACTAGACTCCTCAAAGACTCTCCCTCGGACTGATCTGTTCCCTGTAAGACAGTATTCACAATGCCCTATGCTGCTCTTGTATTTGCTTTAATTTGGCCCTTGTTCCGCACTGTAACTGATTACTCATTTGTCGATGTACTGTGCAATTCTTCGCATTCACTGTAACTATCTATTATTCTTTTTTGTTTACTGCATACATTCCCTTGGCCGCAGAAAAATACTTTTCACTATACTTCAGTACATGTGACAATAAATCAATCAATCACAGAATTACAAAGAAGTATAACACAGAAAGAAACCATTTAGCCTATTGTGTCCATGCCAACTCTCAGTGAGAATGCCTCAGTTGGTCCCACTTTCCTGCCCTGCAAATCCCTTCTCTTCAGATTTTTAACTAATTCCTTTTTGAGAGCCACGGCTCAATCTGCCTCCATCACATTCTGAGGCATTTCATTCCAGATCCAAATCACTTACTATGTAAACATTTTTCCCTCGTATTACCTCCGGGTCTTTGGCCAAGCACCTTAAATCGATGTTCCCTAGTTCTCAACCCTTTGACCAATTAGAACAGTTTCTGTCTGGATCCTCATGATTTTGAGTGCCTCTATCCTGTCAACCTCTTCCCCAAGAAGAACAAACCTAACTTCTCCAATATATGCTCTTAGTGAAGTCCCTCATCCATGGAATCACTCATGTAAATCTTTTCTGCACCTTTCCATTGCTTTCACATCTTTCCTAAAATATGGTCCAGAATTGGACAGAATACTATCACTGAGATTGAAGTAATGTTTTATAAACATTTGCCATAACTGCCTCTCTTTTAAACTTGAGAAACTGGAATATATGGCTTCATGGTGCTGGGGTTTGCAGACGGGGATACCTATAAAGGTCCATGAGCATCATGTCCACCACCCACCCACCTGCTCCTGTTACAATTTTGCAGGTCGGGTGGCCTGCCCACCCAACTGAGGCCCTTAAGTAGCCAATTAATGCTCACTTAAGGTGCTCAGCCTGGCATAGCTGGCATTTAATCAACGGCAGGCGAGCCCATGCCAAGCATCCATCCCAGTGACTTCCACTGCGCAGACTGGTGGCGGGAAATGGGGAGGTGCCTCCTTAACGGGCATCCTGGACCCCCCCCCCCCCAACATGGCTTCACCCTCCCACACCACCAACCCCAATCCCCATTTCCCTCCTCTCTGGCCTGTCCAGCCTGGGTCCCCACTCCTTCACTGAGGCCTGTCAGTCTGGCCCTGTCAATGTCCCCTACACTTTTATTTCACGCCAGCTTCTCATGTTTTGGGGCTGGCTGCAGTCCCAATAGTAGCCACCACTCCCAATTGCACTGTTGGGATTGGAGAGCAGCTGTCCATTTGATTGTCCAAGGAACTGTGAAATTTGTCCTGGATTGTCATTTCTTGAAAGCTTTCCCACCATCAGTGTTAAACTGATTGTCCCGCAGTTGTCGGGTTTATCCTTACACCATTTTTGAAACAAGGATGAAACATTTTCAATTCCCCAATGCTCTGGCATCAACACTGCTTTTACTGTACATTTCCCTATTGGATGCAGGACATGTTCTGCTGTCACAGGGAACTAGTTGTCTTCATTTATTTTAACTACCCCTACCTGCCTTCGTTCACACCCTGTACTCTTCACTCTCCAGAAAAATATTTAAATATCTTTTGAAGTCAGATAATTTAACTTAGTAATTTTCCAGTAACTTCTGATGTGAGTTTATTATTATATTTGTGGATCTTCCATCTAACTATATTTAAATGTTTAATATATTTTCTGTGGTATTCTCCATCGGCGGGATCCTCCCCTTCACCAACATTGCACCCTTGCCCGCAGGTTTCCCGACATCGTGGGGTGGCCAGAATGGGAAACCCCATTGGCCTGCTGCGGGAACGGAGAATCCTGCTGCCGGCGGGGGCGCTGCGCCGGGAAACGAGGTTGGTCGGATGGGGGAATCCCGCCCCTTATAATTATTGGACATTTAAACACATTGCCATAGTGAACAATTTTCACCATTACTCCTGATGGAAAATCTCGGAAGTGATAGTGATGTAATGACTCTCTTACTCCAATCATACCATTTTAACCTTGGTGATGCCTTACAATCCTGCAATAGCCAGCTAAGTCTCAAGTCTCATTTTACATCTCAATGAGAAAAGCAACATTTTGAAGAGATAACACAACAATTTGTTCACTATTATTGCAAAACTACAATGCGCAAAGATTTAAAAAGATAATTAATAATATCTACACTTATATATTATTTGTAATGAACACGCACCTGTTTCCCCAGGAGGAAGCTGCCACACCATCTTTGACTGCAGTCTGCAATGTACTGACTTTAATTGGTACTCCAGAAGAAGCAGAAGATCCTTGAGAAGGCGAGTAGTCTGAGTATGTACCTGAGGATGCACTGTTGTTGATTCTGTCAACTTCTGATTCATCTGTTGATTCTTAATATACAAAAGAATTTTAATTAAGTCGCCATAGTCCCAGATGACCATAGGTTGCTTTCCCCTTTGGCGGGGATTTAACCTGAGGATCACTACACCAGACAAGGTTGAGAAGGCGGAGCCTTCATGAGTAACCTCAGCCGCTACGGGAATTGAACCCACCCTGTTGGCCTTGTTCTGCATCACAAGCTAGTTGTCCAACCAACTGAGTGAAACCAGCCACCCATATATGCAAAAGAACACTGAATAAATGTTTATACATCGATTAGCAAAAATAGTTCTTAAAACACTATTTTAAAAATCTTAAGGATTACAAAAACAATTTGGGAGTAAATTGTTTCAACTAAAGAGAACAGTTATTTTGTTATAGCCATCATAAAAACCAGGGGTGTGATCTACTGCTATTCACGCCGGAGGGATATTCCGGTCTCATGCATGGGTTTCCGGGCAGCAAGGGGTACAGTCACCGAGGTTCTATTGACAACGGCAGGATCGGTAAATGCCACTAGCGGGCCGCCTCCGCTGCCAAAAAACACGCGGCGGGTTGGTTGATTAATCCCACCCATGAGCTTCTTTATGGTGCTTTGGAAAATGCATCAGTCCAGGAGAGCATTCAATCACCATCCTCTGTCCTATCATGAATTAGCTATTCTTAGCTGAGATAGAATCTAGAGTGCTACAGTTGATCTCAGTTCTCATGTGTTAGAGGGGGGAAATGTCAGACAGGGCTTCCATTCCTATAATTTCCATGTGACTTCCGTTGAAAAATACAGTAATATGGGGAAAATGAGCTAACCCATTATAATGTCTCCAAGGCTGTAATAGAGTGTTATAATTATGCATCTTCTTATTCAAATCCATTGCTGATGTCATCAGTCAGTGCCATGACATCATTAGTTGTTGTTTTTACCTGTGTATATTCGTATTTAACTGCTTTTGTTCTATTCTGTTACTGTTATTTTAATGTTTAACTAGCTGCTCCCATTTTCGAGTCCATGCTGTATTTTAAACTTTGCTATTTTTATATATTAATGAAGCTTAACTTCCAGAACACATTTCAACTATCTGTTTGAGATCAAGTCACGACAAAGGCCAATTTGCCTATTTGACTACTGGCCTCAGTAGGTTCATACAAGAGGAACAGTTAATTAAATGTGGTCCTGGACCACTGGTGAATGTGTGAATCAGCATCTTCGGAGAGGAGAGAAGAATCTTTTGTTTTAATGAAATCAAAAGGAAAATGACTCTGTTATGATTAAACTTCTGACAAGACAACAGATATCCCACTTGTGGAAAACAACTGGTCAAGTTAGATTTCATTTTTTATTGTAATTTTGTAAGACTGTGAGGAAAGGATAATTCACTCCAGGAGTGATTTCACGAAAAATAGGGATATAGTGTATAAAAACAAACATTAATACTAACACAGTATTAAAATATCTTTAACATCACACCAGAAAATAGCTTACAATTATCCCTTAAACAATACTAACCAATACAGTAATACAATAACATTCAACTGCTATCTTTATTGCCACTCAAACAACAAAAAGATCTCGGGCTGGATTCTCCGCTGTCAGGATTCTCCGTTTCATCAACAGCCGGGGATTTCCCGACGGCGTGGGGCTGGCCACTATGGGAAACCCCATTGGCCAGCTGGCGAGACGGAGAATCCCGCCCCTCAGCTCCCATTCACTTCCAAATACAATTCACACTCAAGAATACCTGCTATGCAGAGATATCTGAGTACTCTACTTCCAGACTATTGTAAGGGCTAGACCTGAATCTTGTCAGAACCATGCAGAAACTCTGGCTGTAATTCTTCAGAAGCTACTTCTCAGCTTGTTTCAGTTCACCTTCCAATCATAGAATTCTGAACTGTTTGGAAAGAAACTGCTAATCTGTCTACAAACATATCTTTAACTGAATGGCAGTGAGAGCAAATCATGGAATCATATCATAGAATTTGCAGTGCAGAAGGAGGCCATTTGGCGCATCGAGACTTCACCGGCCCTTGGAAAGGGCACCCTACTTAAGCCTCCACCCTATCCCCATAACCCAGTAACCGCACCTAACCTTTTTGGACACTAAAGGCAATTTAGCATGGCCAATCCACCTAACCTGCACATCTTTGGACTGTGGGAGGAATCCGGAGCACCCGGAGGAAACCCACGCAGGCACGGGGAGAAAGTGCAAACTCCACACAGACTGATGCTTGACTTCTGCCCACATCTCAATCTAAAACTCAACTAAAACTAATTTACTGCAACATGCCTGAAACCTTAGCTCTTCCCATTAATTACATCATTTTACCAAGTTGAAATCTAATAAACTCTGCAGGGAAACCCCTTAATCCAAACAACACTCCATTAGCCCAAGCTTTTTACAATGCCTTAATTATACCTCTGGCTTCCAAAACCTTTCAAACCAGGATTCATTAAAAACACTACTGCAGCAGTCATCCAAGCTTTTAACCCTTACTTCACCAAATATCTTTAATACTATACATCTGAAATTCCTGAATTCATCACAGATGATATTCTGGACTTTCTCACCAGGTAGGTTTGATGGCCTTTTATAGTTTCCTTTTAGAAGCATATTTTTTTTCTTTCTTTCTTTCAAGTTGCATTCCAAGAGCCCAACAGCTGTGAGCTTATGATATTACATCTAGTTTCTGTAGCCCAGTCTGAGTTTTAAACCCATTCATGGATGGCATACCAACAGTACTATACTGCTCAATTGGCTGTTTAAATCACCAGTACGCTACTCAAACTGATACTCGAATTGCATTGCACCTGTGAAAATGTCTTCTAATAAAAAGTATAAACTTCAATTAAAGCCAATTGAAGGAATATTAAAAGTAAATTATAATGAAGTGTTTTACTGAAAAAAGATGCATGTCGAAGCTTTTCACCTTGCACACATCAAGACATTTCATAAGAATACCAACATAAGGGGGATACAATAATTCATACTGTATGAGAAGAAAGTGCTGATTGGTTGGCAAGTAGACTCTAATTGGTAGATGTGTTGCCATGGAGAATGTGCCAGGTGACTAACAGTTAGCTGCCAAGCATTGTTGAAACAATTGTTTTAATCCAGGCAGTTTGATCCTGATTGGTCAAGGAATTGCCCTGAGGAATAAGTCAGCGAATCGCTGTCACTTATTTTGTTCAGCTGAAATAGGTGCAATGTGTGTACATGTTCTTTCTGTCTGCTTCAATATGTCTCTTTCTTCGGTAACTACTGTACTACCAAATTACTACTTGTAATGGAATACTTAAATGTTTAATTCAAATTAAACCAGCTCACAGCTTGAACGTGGTGCTCACCTTATTGTACTGATCATTTGGGATGCTGCTCGGATTCCACTGTTGTTGACATTTTTGGACCTTACCTGTTATTTTCTCCTCTCCTTTGTCTTAATTGCCATGCCTCAAGTTAGCCTTCACAGTTTTATAAACATGCTTTTTCCAACCTCACTGCTGGTTCTGATGAAAATGGTCATCAATATATATGTTTTAGATGCTGCTGACCACTTAACTCATGTGTTTCGATGGCCTCCCTTAGTAGTCTATGTCATCAGTCTGACTATGCTTTTTTAACTGCTTAATTTTGAATTTGTTTCCCTGATACATGAACAATTTGTTTGGATCAACTTCATAAATCCCTTTTATAATGTTAAAAGATTCAATTAGCCTATCTTAAAAATGATTGCACTTCAAAGACAGCAAGTCCAATATTCCTGGGTTTTCCTCATAACCAAGGTAGCCGATGTCTAAGATGATCTTAAAGAGTGGGGTTGGGTGATTATTTTTAACATACATTTTTTTTTGGATTTCTTGGGACCTACAGCTATTGCTAGGTTGCATCTTCTTTTTCATCCTCTGACAACCTTTGGTATTGTATCACTTTGAATGTGTGCAATATGCACAGGGTAGTATATTACAATACTTGTTACATTTGATTATGCCCAGGCAGCAGGGTGGCGCAGTGAGTAGCACTGCTGCCTCACGGCGCTGAGGTCCCAGTTTCGATCCCGGCTCTGGGTCACTGTCCATGTGGAGTTTGCACATTCTCCCTGTGTCTGCGTGGGTTTTTCCCCCACAACCCAAAGATGTGCAGGGTAAGTGGATTGGCCACGCTAAATTGCCCCTTAATTGGAAAAAATGAATTGGGTACTCTAAATTTATATTTAAAAAAAACATTTGATTATGCCTATTAACAAGGACGGGGCCCTCTTGAAATGTTTTGATTGGCTATCCAGATCAGTTCAAGAGTCAGCGAAGAGAAGTTCAAGGGTAAATCAGTTTTAGTCAGTCAGAGAGTGAGGATTCGGGAAATGCAACTAAGTGCTGTTGTTAGCTCTGAGGAGCTGGATTGAGGTTCAGTGAGGCCCTAGAAGTCACTTGGTAGCTCCATGCAGTTGGGGCCCAGAAGAAGTCCTGGGAGCCATTTTCTGATTCGGTGCAGCTGAGAGTTGGGGCTCATGAAAACCCACGTCTCAGTTCGTTCAAAAGCTGGGAGAAGTGGGGATTGGGGCTCAGTGAGGCCCTAGAAGTCACTTGGTAACTCCATACAGTTGGGGCCAGAAGAAGTCCTGGGAGCCGTTTTCTGGTTCGGTGCAACTGAGAGTTGGGGCTCATGAAAGCCCACGTCTCAGTTCGTTCAAAAGCTGGGAGAAGTGGCTCCAGGCAGCATAGATCCCATGGTTAGCAGTCTCCAGGTACTTAGGATTCGGGAGAGCTCTTGAGCAGCTGAAATGGCAGTGGAAGCTCATTACTTCCATGCTGGAGAAGTCTTATGGCTAAGAAGACGCCATTTATAACCTGGTGCAGCTGAGAGACTGGAGTTCAGAAAAATCCACGGAGAGTGACCAGCAGGGACTGAATCAATGGAGGAGACCACTGGTAGGAACCAACAAGGAGAGACTTCTGGAGCAAAGAAAGAAGCTTGAAGCAGTAAAAATGCTGCACTTAATGGGTTCCAAATGGTGAGGGTTTGGGAGAAGCTCCAGAGAGCTGAAAAGGAAGCAGGAGGATGGTTACTCTGATGTGGCCCGATGGGGCAAAGATACCTATTTGGAACAGTGGTAGTCTGCTTGGCGTGGCCAAAGAGCTGAAGTTGTGTGTTTGAGTTGGTGCTGGAGTACAGAATTGGGAATCAAGGAGAATGTGGTCTGGGGAGACAAGATTAAAACCTTGGGAGGTGAGCAAATATCGAGACAGTCCAAGTCAGAGCAACTCCTGAGGGAATGCAGAAGCTAGATCTTCGAAAGTGGACACTTTCGCAAAGGGAGGCAGAGCTTTAATGAGATTGTGTAATTCAGAGGATACTGTGAATGTCTGGGTGGGTTGCTGAGAAATCCATGGGATCTGTCTTGGTCACATCTGCCATTTATGGTGTAGTGTAGTGTGTTCGACCACAGTTGCTTATTAATTTGCATATACCCCATGTTAATTTTGATTGCTAGAGTACAAGACAAAAATAAAATCCCTAGAATCCTTACAGTACAGAAGGAGGATATTCAGCCCATCGAATCTGTACCCTACATAAGCCCACTCCTCCACCCTTTCTCTGTAACACCACCTAACATTTTGGACACTAAGGGGCAATTTAGCAGGACCAATCCACCTAATCTACACTTCTTAGTTATACTTTTCTGACTTTGTAAAGTTTATTTTGTTTGTTTTAAATCAGGGAATCTTGTGGGTTTATTCTCTTAGTAAGTACCTGGAAACTTAAACTTTGTTCTTCAAATAAAATGTTACTAGTCCCTAACTGGATCATACCAGAATTTAGGGCTCTGGTCCAGGATCTTCACTGAAATCATATGGGCCTGTAACTTACTGCAGCAGCAGTGTTGGTGACTAATGCCATAATTTTGTGACAAGTTGACACCATAATGTGATGGAGACCTGACTAGAATGTCTCACAGCAGTGTCATTCTATAATAAGAAGTCTCGCAACACAAGGTTAAAGTCCAACAGGTTTATTTGAAATCACAAGCTTTCGGAGCTCTCACCTGATGAAGGAGCAATGCTCTGAACGCTTGTGATTTCAAATAAACCTGTTGGACTTTAACCTAGTGTTGTGAGACTTCTTCCTGTGCCCATCCCAGTCCAACGCAGGTATCTCCATTCTATAATAACCTAAGTCACAGCGGCAATCAAAGTAACTCTAATACAGCAAATTCAAGATTCCCATTGATTTTGCTGATGGGGTGGAGCTAGTAAAATTGTGCCTTCAAGGGACTCTGTAACATTGCAAACGTCCCATAAAATTATGGCATTGTCTAAGTAATGGCATAAGTCACTCGTCATAATTTCCTGCATTGCTGCACCATAATAGAGGTACCATGACCATGGCAAACCTTTCAGAAAATTATGGTCCTATAAGATATTTATACAATGGATTCAGCACTGGTAATTCCTACCAATGGTGCTGCAAACCCTCCATCCCTTTCCACCATGAGGAATAAAATGCAATACTCTGTTGGCTTTCATGGAGTTGATACTGTACCTTTCTTCGCTTTACCCAATAAGACAACTTTGGGTTTGAACAGTGGTGTTTCAGTAAGAGTGGGCCGCAGTTCCCCCATTCTTAGATCATTTGGCGAGTCTCCTAAGGATCTCTGTAGAAGAGAGAAAAGCGTTTCTTTCAAGAAACACAACTAAGGCCAAAACATGGAAGAAAGACTTACTTACATCTCACCCGAAACATAGGAATTACAATTACAGAACGAACATCTGCTACCAGCATTTCATTCTTTAATAACTTGTAAATTTAACAAATATTTTTCTCCCCCATATTTTTTCCATTCTTTCCTGAAGGTGTTTCTGACTCATGGCTGAATTAAGTTCTACTGATTATATCATGCCTAAATGGGCATTGCTACATAACGAGTGTTAGAAGGAATTCTGACTATTAGTGGTTTCATCCGAAGAATTTTGACTGCTGACAGAAACATATGAAATTGGTGGAGCAGTGAGGCTGTCTCCCTGATGCCAGTGTTGGAAGGCCTGAAGCGCTTTCAGATTTGAGATGTAGCCAACGAACTGCAGACCCTAAATCTGCGAGATCCTGGGAAGGAGAGCCAATCCTGGAGAGGTCAGTTGGCCACAATATTTACGTACAAGTAAAAGGAAGTATCTGAGCCCAAAATAATAAAGACATTTTGGATTCCGTTTCTGCAGAGGCCCTGGAGCACTAGCAAGGCAACCTATTGGTTGGTATAAATTGGTGGAACATGCATGTCAATATTCGGCCTATCTGAACTTAAAAATGGCCTCCGTCATGGGAGTGTCCCTTTAAGAAATGTTTTTGTCTTATCACATGGCTTCAGTGATGTCATTGTGTGGGTGGAGCTGGGCTGTGGCTCTGTGAGTTTTTGCTTTCAGTTTGAGTTGGGAGCTGGCTGTGGCTCTGACTTTTACTTTTGCTTTGAGTTTGGACCGGTTTATACTGCACAAGTTGAAAGAAGAGTTTCTCTATCTTCATATTAAAAGCTGTTTCCAGATTGTTTGATGACTTAAAAGAGATAATTGCTTTCTGGAAGGAATTCAAACCTGCTGTTTGGAAAGGAAACAAGAGTATCAATACCAAGTCTTAAAGACAGTAAGAGTGCCGCGTGCTGGGCCACACCTTTGAAAAGGGGTTTCTGGTTTATGGGATCTTGTTATTGAATTGGAACAGTTAAAGGGGGAATTCATTAAGGGTTATACATAGATTACTGTAGCTGTGTGGAGTATTTATGTTTGTAGATGATAAAAATTCTTGCATGTATGTATTTATACAAATGTTAACTAAATTTGGAGAATAAAATTTGTTTTTTTGATTAAAAGCACCTAAGAACTCTGTTGAATAATACCTGAAAGACAGGCTCTTGTACTCATCCCAGCCACATTCAATAAACAATTGTAGGTCAGGTGAATTCTAAGATATACTTTGGAGTTTTCTAAACCCTGGCCCATAACACCTCCTAGGAACAACTTGCATATTAAAATAGCCTCCCGCTTCAAGCAGGCAAGCATAATGTTCATTCATTTACAAACATGTTTGAGATGGCGGCCCGAGTCCTGCTTATTTTCAAATGCCAGCTGTCCATTTTATAGGCAAGAAATGTTTGTGTTCCAGTTAAATATCACCACCAAAATGCCAACATTTTTAACCTCACAGAAGTTGAACAGTGATCAGATATAGAAACTGAAGCCAGGAATTTCTGCTCTTTTGTGTGAAGGCCAAAGTCACATTTCACGATGGCGTCAAACCTGAAAGCAATTGTCCCCTTCCCCCATCAATGATTGGCTGCATTGAGGGCAGCACGGTGGCGCAGTGGTTAGCATTGCTGCCTCATGGCGCCGAGGTCCCAGGTTCGAACCCGGCTCTGGGTCACTGTTCGTGTGGAGTTTGCACATTCTCCCCGTGTTTGCATGGGTTTCGCCCCCACAACCCAAAAGATGTGCCAGGTAGGTGGATTGATCATGCCAAATTGCCCCTTAATTGGAAAAGATGAATTGGGTACTCTAAATTTATTTTTAAAAAATTATGGGCTGCATTGAACATTGGGAACCTCATTAATATAAATTAACATAAAATGTCAGGCCCATATGCTGGAATCATTCCCCCACAGCAAAAAATCCATCCATGGCGGCATGATGTCAGAACGGTGCAAAGCACGACTGGTCACCTGGTGAGCAGTACTGCCAGGGAAGCTCAGAGGCGAGTGCAGCACCTCGGGCGAGGGGGGGGGGGGGGAAGGTTACTGCCAGCTTTGTACTAGAGTACTGCCAGTAGGTGACAGGGCTGCCAGCTTGATGCCAGGCTAGTCCCAGGGGTGCCAGGGAAGTGCACCTGGGTGAAGATTGTTTCCTGGCTTGCTGGGGTGCCCTTTAAAATGACGCTCAGATCATCGAGTGTCTGATTTGATGGCGGGGCGAATGAATCAGAGGCCGCCCACCACCGATACATTGTGGAACCCATATGTGGAACCCGTATTTTGTTTCTAAGTGTCGCATTATATGGTGGAGAATTTCAATGCTGCTTTCCCTGTCCAACATTGGCCTTTTCTGGTATCGGAGAAAATTCCGGCCTGTGATTGTTTCTCTTCCTATCCACATATTCCCTTCCTTGAGACTTTAAGAATGACAGGGGCACCAGTACTAATCTGGCTGAGGTCAGCGGACTCAGCAGAGTTTGGAAATTAAAATTGGAACCTCAGTTCTTTGTGAACCATTTCCATAAAAAATCTGTTACGAACAAATGAAATTACAACTTATTTTTTAAAAAAAAATTTAGAGTATCCAATTATTTTTTTCCAATTAAGGGGCAATTTAGTGTAACCCTCCCCTCCCCCGGCGCACCCCACCGCAGCCCCCACTCCGGGACAATCCGTCCTCCCCTTGCTCACACCCGAGAATGAAGAGGATTTCGACACGCTCCCGGAGTCACCGTAGTGTAACCTAACCTACACATCTTTGGGTTGTGGGGGTGAAACCCACGCAGACATGGGGAGAATGTGCAAACTCCACACAGACAGTGACCCAAGGCCGGGATCGAGCTCAGGTCCTCAGCGCCGTAGACAGCAGTGCTAACCACTGTGCCACCGTGCAGCCCAAACTACACCTTATTCATTGATTATACAAATATTATTTATTAATCATTATGATGCAGGATAAAGCAGCTGTTTGATTAGCACCCAATTCATCACCTTAAAAATCCCCTCCCTCCACCACTAACACACAGTGTCATCTAGAAGATGCACTGCAACAATTTACCAATGCTCTATCGATAGCACCTTCCAAACCTGTGCCCTGTACCACCTCAAAGTCAAGGGCAGCCGATGCATGGGAACGCCACCACCTGCAAGTTCTGCTCCATGAGTGAAGCTGGCGTTGTGGTAATGTCACTGGACTGGTAATCCAGAAGCCCAGGCTAATGTTCTGGGGACAAGGGGTCAAAACCCACCACAGCAGCTGGCTTTCTCCCACTTCTCCTCCCTCTTCCAGGAGTTGTTCTGCTCTGATCGCCCCTCGTTCATTTTCCAATTGTTATTTATTCCACGGGAAATGCCTCTGGGAAAAAGTGGTTTGTGCTGAAGCCCTGAAGTCAGCAAAAACTCAATCAACACCTGCCACCCTCTCTCTGCAGAATTTTGGAGATATAAAAATACAAACAGCACCAAGCATTGCAGAATCAAAGCAACAGGCAACTAACCTGAAAGTAGTTACTAATTTATTTAAATAGCATTGGTAGGGTTTCTTCCTGTTACTGCTGAACATGTGTTCAGCTGTGCGAAGTTAAGCGAGGGAGTTAGGTGGAGTGTTGAGCTCCAATATAATACCTCTGGTGTCAACTCAAGAGCTGACTGTCACCATAATCTACATACATCCAGTGCATTAACTGTGTGGACGTTAATGCACTGGATGTATGTAGATTATGGTGACAGTCAGCTCTTGAGTTGACACCAGAGGTATTATATTGGAGCTCAACACTCCACCTAACTCCCTGCAGTACTCAAACAATGGATGCTACCGAGCCCAATCTTTGCATCCTTATGATGGCAGAGATTAGTAATTTAACAATAAAGTAAACTTCAACAATGAAACCTGTAAGGTAAAGTTAAGAGGAAACAAATACTTTGCCAATTTCCTCAGTTACCTCCAATGCAACTTCCTTTGCTGTTATAGGCCACTTATGTTCATATTTATCTTTTGCAGTATGTTCTAAATTCATGGCACCTGCGGAATTTTCATCAGATCCTTCTTGGTTATGTTTTCCTACCAAATGCTGAACAGACTTCACCATATTTTTCAGGTCTTCTGGATAAGGGGTAGGATAGCGCTTAAGATTTATTTCAACCTGAAATTGAAACAAAATATAAAAAAAATAGATGTAATTGTCTATAAATGTTTTCACTCTATACAGATGATCACCACAGAAATAAATCCAACACTGAATGTCAACTATCTTCACTGCACAGCTGGCAATACCATCCTACCTCTTACTGCATATGTTGAACACAATTTTCAATGTAGTCTTTCAACTTTCCCTCTTCTAGTTCACAAATAGATCAGTCATGCGGGGATTTGGTTCCACAGATGCCAGCATCCCTCTGGCAATTTACTCATGCAGTCATTTTTTAAATTTTTATGCTGTGCAGTGAGTTTCAACAATCTATTTGTACCATAGGAAGAAGTCACGGAAAGCTTGATGTTGGATACAATTGGCCATAGTGCAACTCTTCTTCTATATTTTCCTTGTTCTTACAATCATTGGGAGGAAAACCAACCTAAATGTGCACCAAACAGGCAAGAACAGTAGGTTGCCTGTTTTACACCTGTTCTATTGGAAAATAAAATCAAGCTTGGTCCACTGTGGACAACAGATCTGCTGCTAACCATATTGCACCCCATCAATGTTGATTTTTACTCCTGATGTTTCCTCACAACTAAAATCAACTTAGTCATCAGAAATTATAAATTGAACCTGAGAACTTACTGATCTGTAAAGCTATTGGTAATGTGTTACTATCCACACAGTTAATGGCCATTGGAAATATGCAGATCATGTACCTAGTGAACAACTGGAAGAGTACAATTCAATTTTTTATTTGTTATTTAAGTTGTTTGTTTAGATGATCTGTATTGCACTAATATCTAGTCAGTGGACAAAGTAAAACATTTTTGGGGCTAAATTCAATACCTCATTAACCAGGGCTCATTGATTCCAAAGCAGGTGGGGAGCATGCTGACTTTGTACTTCTTGCTGTTTTAAAATATTTCAGCAACGTGCCAGCATTAATGTCACAGGACACTTGAGCAGAAGCCAATATCTTGATTGCTAAGTGCAAGATAAAGCTAGAAAGCGAGCTTGCACCTGTTAAAAGTGGAGGTGTATTTTGCTGAAGTAGGCATGGCAATTATGCACAAAGTATATCTGGCCTGTGAAGCATTGAAGAATGGCACAACATGGCTGAAAGTGGGTCCAAGGTTTTTAGCAGCTGTAGTTGGGACTTTCCTGGAGCAGATGGAAATATGATTCGAATATCTGCAGGATGTTCTCTATGCAAATTGTCAGAAGACAGTGGGAGGGCTGTGGTAGTCACCACTGATGTATATATTGTATATATAGGATGTTGATATAGGTGCTTTACGGTAAGGCCCTGTACTACAGGTACGGGGGTAGATCCCTGCCTGCTGGTTCCGCCCAGTAGGCGGGGTATAAATATGTGTGCTCCCAGTTCGTCAGCTGCTGTAGGAGGCCACACATCTCAGTGTAATAAAGCCTTGATTACATCCTACTCTCGTCTTTGTGCGATTGATCGTGCATCAATTTATTACACTGAGTTTTTCAGAAGATGGACCTCCGCATCAAGCCGGATCGCCTGCAGCTGAATCCGCAAGCAGACAACGCCAAAAAGGACTTTGAACATTGGCTAGCCTGTTTTGAAGCGCCAGACAAAATTCCAGAAGCACAGAAGCTCCAGATCCTTTACACGCGGCTGAGCCCCAACGTCTTTCCACTGTCCAGGACACGCCGACCTATGCAGAGACCAACCCTGGGGGGCCCAAATGCTACTTCTGTGGGCTGTCAAAACACCTCCGACAGCGCTGCCCGGCGCGGAGCGCCCTCTGCAAGGCTTGTCGCAAGAAGCGACATTTCGCTGCAGTGTGCCAAGCCCGTTCAATTGCTGCTATTGTCCCGGCACCCCCCACGTGCAGCCAGTGCGCGCCGCCATCTTCCCCTCCTCGGACCACATGCGGCCAGTGGACGCCGGCATCTTACCCGACTCGCAACATGTGTGGCCCGTGGGCGCCGCCATCTTGTTCCTCCCAGGACCAACAGGCGCCGCCATCTTGCTTCTCCCATGACACATGCGGCCCGTGGGCGCCGCCATCTTACTCGACTCAGGACCCACGCCCGTTGGGCACCTCACCCGGCCGTTCATCGCCTGCAACCGCCAACACCCAGCCACGTCTCGCCTCGGTCACGATTGACCAGTCTCGACCACACAACCTCGCGACTGCTTCAGCCAAAGTGAATGTCAACGGGCACGAGATCTCCTGTCTGCTGGACTCTGGGAGCCCTGAGAGCTTCATTCACCCCGATACGGTAAGGCGCTGCTCCTTCGCGGTACACCCCGCTAACCAGAGAATCTCCCTGGCCTCAGGGTCCCACTCCGTGGCGATCCAGGGGTACTGCATCACCACTCTCACTGTCCAGGGCGTGGAGTTCAGCGGCTTCCGCCTCTACGTCCTCCCCAACCTCTGCGCTGCCTTGCTACTCGGCCTGGACTTCCAGTGCAACCTCTAGAGCCTAACCCTGAAATTCGGCGGGCCCCTACCACCCCTTACTGTGTGCGGCCTCGCAACCCTTAAGGTCGACCCACCTTCCCTTTTTGCAAACCTAACCCCGGATTGCAAACCCGTCGCCACCAGGAGCAGACAGTACAGCGCCCAGGACAGGACCTTCATCAGATCTGAAGTCCAGCAGCTGCTTCAGGAAGGCATCATCGAAAAAGGCATCAACAGACCCTGGAGAGCCCAAGTGGTAGTGGTCAAAACTGGGGAGAAAAACAGGATGGTCGTTGACTACAGCCAGACCATCAATCGGTAGACGCAGCTCGACGCGGACCCCCTCCCACGCATATCTGATATGGTCAATCAGATTGCACAGTACCGGGTCTTCTCGATCTGCCGACCACCAGCTCCCCATCCACAAGGCGGAACACCCATACACTGCGTTCGAGACAGACAGCCACCTTTACCACTTTCTTAGGGTTCCCTTCAGTGTCACCAACGGGGTCTCGGTCTTCCAACGGGAGATGGACCGAATGGTTGATCGGTACGGGCTGCGGGCCACTTTCCCATACCTGGACAATGTCACCATCTGCGGCCACGATCAGCAGGACCATGATGCCAACCTTGCCAAATTTCTCCACACCGCCACTCTCCTCAACCTCACGTATAAAAAGGAGAACTGCGTGTTCAGCACGAACCGCTTAGCCATCCTCGGCTATGTGGTCCAGAACAGAGTTCTGGGGCCCGACCCCGATTGCATGTGCCCCCTCATGGAACTCCCCCTCCCCCACTGCCCCAAGGCCCTCAAACGTTGCCTGGGGTCCTTTTCGTATTACGCCCAGTGGGTCCCAAACTATGCGGACAAGGCCCGCCCATTCATGCGATCCACTGTTTTTCCTCTGACGGCCGAGGTTCACCAGGCCTTTAACCGTATCAAGGCCGACATCGCCAAGGCCGCGATGCACCCGGTCGACGAGACGCTCCCCTTCCAAGTCTAGCTTGGAAGCTCAGATGTCGCTCTGGCCGCCACCCTCAACCAGGCAGGCAGGCCCGTGGCATTCTTTTCCCGCACCCTCCATGCCTCCGAAATTCGGCACTCCTCTGTCGAAAAAGAGGCCCAAGCCATCGCTGAAGTTGTGCGGCATTGGAGGCATTACCTGGCCGGCAGGAGATTCACTCTCCTCCCTGACCCAACGGTCGGTTGCCTTCATGTTTAATAACACACAGCGGGGCAAGATCAAAAACTATAAGATCTTGAGGTGGAGGATCGAGTTCTCCACCTACAATTACGAGATTTTGTATCGCCCCGGTAAGCTCAACGAGCCCCCCGATGCCCTATCCCGAGGTACATGTGCCAGCGCACAAGTGGACCGACTCCGGACCCTGCACGACAACCTCTGTCATCCAGGGGTCACACGTTTTTACCATTTCATCAAGGCCCGCAACCTTCCCTACTCCATCGAGGAAGTCAGGGAGATCACCAGAGATTGCCAGGTCTGCGGGAGTGTAAACCGCACTTCTACCGGCCAGACCGTGCGCGCCTGGTGAAGGCCTCCTGCCCCTTTGAACGCCTCAGTGTGGACTTCAAAGGGCCCCTCCCCTCCACCGACCACAACATGTACTTTCTCAGTGTGGTCGATGAATATTCCCGATTCTCCTTTGCCGTCCCATGCCCCGACATGACGTCTGCCACCGTCATCAAAGCCCTCAACACCATCTTCGCTCTGTTCGGCTTCCCCGCCTACATCCACAGCGACCGGGGATCCTCATTCATGAGCGATGAGCTGCGCCAGTACCTGCTCAACAGGGGCATTGCCTCGAGCAGGACGACCAGCTACAACCCCAGGAGAAACGGGCAGGTGGAGAGGGAGAATGGGACGGTCTGGATGGCCGTCCAGCTGGCCCTACAGTCCAGAAATCTCCTGGCCTCCCGCTGGCAGGAGGTCCTCCCCGACGCACTTCACTCCATTCGGTCGCTCCTGTGCACCACGACAATGAAACCCCCCATGAACGCCTCTTTGCCTTCCCTAGAAAGTCCACCTCCGGGGTGTAACTCCCGACGTGGCTGGCAGCTCCAGGACCCGTTCTCCTCCGTCAACACGTTCGACTCCACAAGGCGGACCCGTTGGTTGAGAGGGTACAGCTACTTCACGCCAACCCGCAGTACGCCTATGTAGCGTACCCCAACGGCCGCCAAGACACAGTCTCCCTCAGGGACCTGGCACCAGCTGGTTCCACAACCGCCCCCCCCCCCCCCGCCCCGGCGCAACCCTCCCCTCCCCCGGCGCACCCCACCGCAGCCCCCACTCCAGGACAATCCGTCCTCCCCTTGCTCACACCCGAGAATGAAGAGGATTTCGACACGCTCCCGGAGTCACCGTAGACCAAGCCGCCGCCAGAGTCGCCACCAGCACTGCGGCGCTCCCAACGACAGATCTAGGCACCGGACCGCCTGAATTTGTAATATTATCTGTACTTTTAAAACACACCTTTCTGTATATAGTTCTCCACCACCCCCGCCGGACTCATTTTTTTAACAGGGGGTGAATGTGGTAGTCACCACTGATGTATATATTGTATATATAGGATGTTGATATAGGTGCTTTACGGTAAGGCCCCTGTACTACAGGTACGGGGGTAGACCCCTGCCTGCTGGTTCCGCCCAGTAGGCCGAGTATAAATATGTGTGCTCCCAGTACAGCAGACATTTCGTCAGCTGCTGTAGAAGGCCACACATCTCAGTGTAATAAAGCCTCGATTATATCCTACTCTCGTCTTTGTGTAATTGATCTTGCATCAAGGGCATTGCCAAGAATCAAGCTCTTGAAGACCTTGATGTAGTGCAGTAAGAAGTTCGATGACCTAACACAAGATGTCAAGGTCACTAAATGCATCTTGATGAACCATTTTGTGGTTCAAACACTCCTCAATTTGTTAACTCCATCACTCAATAACCGAAAATCGCGATCAATCAGCAATTATATTTCTGCTACAATTAGAACTGCCTGCAAGCCTCACACCCACATTTCGCAGCTTGTACACAATACAAGCTATTCAACAATGGTTTCCATATCAATCAAACAGATTACATCAAGATCTCAGATATACAAGAAGGACAGGGGGACACACAACAGGAGGCAGGAAGATAATCAGCAGGAGACAGGTGCAACTGTATGTCCTAAATCCCATAGAATATAGAAACTTAACAAATAGGTGGAGGAGTAGGCTTTGGAGTTTAAAGTTTGGTCCTGTGAGACAGCTCCATCATTCACCCAGATCATGGTTGATCCACTTCAACACCTTTCCTCACTATACCAATATACTTTAATGGCAGGGCAGATGGAGTGTTCTGACTAGAATGTGGGGGCTCTTGAACATCAATGTGATCGAAGGCAAATACATCTGCAATCCGTTTCTATGGCTTGCGGTTATTGGCTCAGGGTTATTGAGCTGGAGGCAGAGCTGCAAACACTACGCTACATCAGGAAGCGGATAGCTACCTGGACACTTTATTCCACGAGATGTTCACAACCCCTAGGTTAAGGTTTTTGATTTGGTCAGTGGTCAGGAACAGGTGGGTATGACTGCCAGGGAGACAGGTAAGGGGGCCCAGAAGGTGGAAGTGGAGGAGCCTCTGCCCTTGCAATTGTCCAACAGATTCAAGGTTCTTGCAGCTTGCATGGGTCAAAATGAAAGCTGCAAGGTGGATGAACAAACTGATCATGGCACCACGGGGCAGAAAGTGGGCGGCACGGTGGCACAGTGGTTAGCACTGCTGCCTCACAGCTCCAGGGACCCGGGTTCAATACCAGCCTTGGGTGACTGTCTGTGTGGAGTTTGCACGTTCTCCCCGTGTCTGCGTGGGTTTCCTCCTGGTGCTCTGGTTTCCTCCCACAGTCCAAAGATGTGCAGGTTAGGTGGAACGGCCATGCTAAATTGCCCTTTGTGTCTAAAAAGGTTAGGTGGGGTAACTGGGTTACGCAGATAGGGTGGAGGTGTGGGCTTAAGTACGGTTGCTCTTTCCAAGGGCCAGTGCAGACTCGATGGGCTGAATAGCCTCCTTCTGCATTGTAAATTCTATGATTCTATGAAAGCCACTCAAGAAGAGGGATTAATAGGAATATAGTGATATTAGGGGATAGTATAGAGAGAGGGATAGACACAGTACTGTCACTCAGAGTGTTGCCTGAGTGGTGCCTGGTTTCGGACATTTTCTTAGATAGGAACGTGTGGTGAGAGGGGGAGGATCTAGTTGTTGTAGTCCATGTTGGTACCAATTACATAGATAGGACGAGGAAAGAGGTTCTGCTTAGAGATTATGAGTAGCTAGGGGGTCAAATTAGAAAGCAGAACTCAAAGCTAATAATCTCTGAATTATTACCTGAGCCACAAGCAAATTGGCATAAGGTAAATAAGATTAGAGAGGTGAATGCATGGCTCAAGGACTCATGTGGGAGAAATGGATTTTGATTCATGGGGCACTAGCACCAGTACTGGGGAAAATGGGAGCTGTATCATTGGGATGGTCTTCATGTGAACGATGCTGGGACCACTATTCTGGTGAGTTGTATATCGAGGGGGGTATACTCTTTGAGAAGGATGCATCATCACTGCAATGAAGTTACTCCGGCACCTGTTCGGGTACATTGAGGAGAATTCAGAATGTCCAATTCACCTAACAGCACGTCATTTGGGACTTCTGAGAAGAAACCGGAGCACCCGGAGGAAACCCAGGCAGACACGGGGAGAACGTACTGACTATGCACAGACAGTGACCCAAGCCAGGAATCGAACCTGGGACCCTGGTGCTGTGAAGCAACAGTGCTAACCACTATGCTATCATGCTGGAAGAAAGAGTAAGTAATAGTAAAAGTTTTGGCAAGTATTCAAATGGGTGAAGAGTAAGTAACACTTGTGTGGTCCTCTAGACAGTAACTCTGTCGAATTGATAATGGAAAATAAGGAAATGGAAGAGATGATGAACAAATATTTTGTGTCTGTCTTCATTGGAGAAGACATACAAAACTTCTCAAAGACCCTTGAAGATCAAGAGGTGAACAGGAGGAAGAACTTAAAACTATCACCATCACTAGGGAAACGGTGCTAGAAAAACTCAGACCTAAAGGCTGATAAGTCCCCTGGACCTGCATCCTTGGGTTCTTAAAAGAAGATACGAAATGCATTGGTTATTATATTCCAAAATTCCTCAGACTCTGGCAGGTCCCAGTGGATTGGAAAATAGCTAAAGAAAAGAGGGAGGCAGAACGAAGAAAACAACTGGCCAGTTAGCCTAACATTGTTAGGGAAATTATTAAAATCCACTATCAAGGAGGTTATAGCAGAATACTTCAAAAATCATAATTTTATCAGGTGGAGCCAACATGAGTATGTGAAAGGAAAATTGTGAAACTAATTTATTGGAGTTTTTTGAGGAAGTAACAAATGAGGTAGATAAAGGAGAACCTGTGGATGTGGTATCGATCTCCAGAAGGCATTTGCTAAGGTGCCATATCAAGGTTACTACACAAGATAAGATTACATGGTGTAACGGGTAACATATTAACATGGATAAAGGATGGTTAGTTGACAGGAAGCAGAGAGTAGGGAAACTAGGTCTTTTTCAGCTTGGCAGTTGTACATAACAAGTGGAATGCCATTAAGAATCAGTGCTGGTTCATCAACTATTTACAATCTATGTCAATGATATGGATGAAGGGACCAAATGTATGGTAGCTAAATTTGCCAATGGCACCAAGATAGGTAGGTGAGTAAGTTGTCAAGAGGAGTTAGAGTGGCTGCAAACGGATAGATAGGTTAAGTGATTTGGCAAACAATTTGGCTTATGGAAAAATGTGAACTTGTCCACTTTGGCAGGAAGAAATAGAAAATCAGAATATTATTTAAATGGAAAGAGATTGCAGAACTCTGAGGCACAGAGGGATCTGGGAGTCCTGGTACATGAATCACAAAAAGTTAGTATGCAGGTACAGAAAGGTAAATGGAATGTGGGCACTTATTGCAAGAGGGGAATGGAATGTAAAAGTAGGAATGTTTTAACGCAACTATACAAGGCATTGGGTGACACCACATCAGGAATACAGTGTACAGTTTTGACTCCCTATTTTAAAAAAGATATTGGGTGTGATTCAATGACCTCGTCGGCCCGACTTGGTGTCGGGAAAAGACAGTTGAATCCTGCGAGAGTCTCATGAGACTCATTTGGAGTATTGTGAGCAGTTTTGGGCCCCATATCTAAGGAAGGATGTGCTGGCCTTGGAAAGGGTTGAGAGGAGGTTCACAAGAATGATCCCTGGAATGAAGAGCTTATCGTATGAGGAACGGTTGAGGACACTGGGTCTGTACTCATTGGAGTTTTGAAGGATGAGGGTGGATCTTATTGAAACTTACAGGATACTGCGTGGTCTGGATCGAGTGGACGTGGAGAGGATGTTTTCACTTGTAGGAAAAATTAGAAACAGAGGACACAATCTCAGATTAAAGGGACGATCATTTAAAACAGAGATGAGGAGGAATTTCTTCAGCCAGAGGGCGGTGAATCTGTGGAACTCTTTGCCGCGGAGGCTGTGGAGGCCAAATCACTGAGTGTTTTTAAGACATAGATAGATAGGTTTTTGATCAATAAGGTGATCAGGGGTTATGGGGAGAAGGCAGGAGAATGGGAATGAGAAAAATATCAGCCATGATTGAATGGCGGAGCAGGCTCGATGGGCCGAGTGGCCTAATTCTGCTCCTATGTCTTATGGTTTTATGGAGACGTCGTGATCTGGATCTCGCTCTCGCTGGATGAGATCCATATATGCATATTTAAGTGAGCCATTTGGCTCATGTAAATATGCGTCCATTGGATTCACCCAACGCCCGGAATTCATCGGCTGTACCTGGGAGACCTTTTGGTACCGGTTCACACAAATGTGGATCAGTCATAACAACACCTGTGGAGGAGTTTCCCAGGTCATTGGAGATCCCCAGGTGGTTGGGCATTGGGCAGGGCGGTACACTAGCACTCCTGCTGGAACCTGGGCACCTTGATGCAGCTAGCCCAGCACCTTGGCATCACCACTTGGACACCTTGGCAGTACCACTCTGATATTGCCAGGGTGACCGGGTGGCATTGCCAGGGTGCCAGGCTGGCAGTGCCAAGGTGTCCAGCTGCAAGGTTGCCAGTGAAAGCGGTCGGGACAAGGGTGCCTGGCCCATAAGAGGTGGGGTGAGTGGGGGGAGGCGGGGGTGAGTACGAGGACCCCCAGAAGAAGTAATTTGGGTGAAGTGGGGGGGGGCGTGTTTGGAGGCCACGGTGGAGTTGCTAAGGGGAGTTGAAAGATCGGGGCTGCCTTTAAAAATGGTGCCTCGATTCACGAGTAGTCTTTGATGCACTGGTGAGTGTGTGTGGCCTTGATGGAGTGTTCCTCGCCGAGGCCATATAAAAGACAAGTGCTGTTGGAAGCAGGGTCATTGAGCCTAGGAGCACCCTGTTAATACGCCCAAAACTGGAACTAGAAATGTTTTGGTTGCATTGCGCCCATTATTGCATTAGAAGCAGTTCAGAGAAGGTTTAGCCGACTGATTCCTGGGGTAAGGAGCTTATTTTATGAAGAAAGGATGAACAGTTTGGACCTATACCCATTGGAGTTTAGAAGAATGAGAGGTGATCTTACTGAAACATCCACGACCTTGTGGGGATTTGGTAGGGTAAATACTGCGAGGATATTTCTACATGTGGTAGAGACTAGATACTGGGACACAGTTTAAGAATAAGACTCCACCGTTTAAGATGGGGATGAGGAGAAATTCTTTCTGTCAAGGGGTCACTGGTATGTGGAATTCTCTTTCCCAGAAAGCAATGGAGGTTGGGTCATTTAATTTAATGATTTAGAACGATTTTGATAGATAAGGGAGCCAAGGGCTATGGTGTGCCGGGGAGTGGGAGTGGGAGTGTTGTGGTGGTGGGGGGCAGACGGCAAAGTGAAGTTGAGACCACAACCAGACCAACGTACTGAATGGCAGAACAGGTTTGAAGGGCTGAGCAGACTACTTCTACCCCAAAGTCCTATGTTTCTATGTAATTCCCTCAGGACTCAAAAACATAGGCAAAGTTCACATTCTAAAAAAATTGAGTTGATAAACATCATACATAAACTACCAATACAACCAACCTTGATCGAGAAGTGCAATGGCTATTGTTATAATCCCAATAGAGATTAATAACTTTAAAAAGTTGTTTGAATTTCCAGTGACTGATTTGAAGGATCACACAAGATTTCAAATGTTAAAGCACTTACTGCAATAAACAAACTAAAAGCAACATTGTCCAAACACTATTCAGTAGGGGGATTATATTCTAAACTACAGAAACAGTCTCCATTTAACTTTGAAAACAACCAAGACCTCTCTTATCTTTACATTTTACTCTGTCCCTTCAATCTCCAGGAACCAGTACAAAGTTATTCTCAGCTTCCCATAGTTTTCTTCCTTTTTCCTTTCTAGTTGGATAACTTCTAACCCCTGAACTGACTCTTACGGCGAGTGATAATTTTATTTAAGTAATTCTGCTTAATTTTGCATGCAAATATTTTTGTTTGAGAAATCACCAACTCATTTTAAAAGAATTCCTATCAGAATTGTTAAATGATACCTAGCATACACAGGGGAAACATTTTTTCATCTGGTATAAGTTTAGAATTCTTCAAGACAATTGACAAGTGTTTGGAGGAGGTGCTGGGCATTATTGGGATGGTCACTGCTGAAGCCATGGTTTAGCACACTGGGCTAAATCGCTGGCTTTGAAAGCAGGCCAGCAGCACGGTTCAATTCCCATACCAGCCTCCCCGAACAGGCGCCGGAATGTGGCGACTAGGGACTTTTCACAGTAACTTCATTGAAGCCTACTTGTGACAATAAGCAGTTTTTCATTTCATTTCATTAGGGTTTCAAATGTTTATTTTGCGGTGGAATTTTGTTTTGCATTATGGCAAAACAGATATTGTGGTGATCAGTAAAAGTGGGAAGGTAAGATGTGCGACTGTCAGTGAATGGGGAATTGGAGTTGTCAAATTCAAATAAGTTATTCATGAACAGTCCAAACAGAAAGAGGCCTTCTTTGTTGCCTCCACGATTCGTTTTCCATCGCCTCACTCTCCTGAACTGCTGGCTAGGGCTAAGTTATGGCAAAGGTGTGCTGCATGCATGCAAATCATCACATCCACTCTGCCAAGCATTGCAGGGCTCCTCCAGAGTGTTCCCAACAGTGGAAGCATTGTCTCAGCATTGCAAAGGTTTTCTCTATTATATTTTGTGTGGCAGAATGGCTTTCACTGTATGTATCCTACATATGGATGTGAGTTAAGCACCTGAGTCTTTAGTCATATGGTCAGTATATAGCTCTTGTAGGTATAATAGCTACCATTTGGCTTGCTGTGGTGATTCAAATAAGCTAGCAAGCTGAACTGTTACAGAATGACAGCAATGTGACTGCTGCTAAAATACTTGGGATTAGCCTGCATGATTCTCTGTGTATGGTCACACACTAACTGTACATTGTGAAAATGGATTCCTTTTGCTTCTGGCACAGGGCATTGTTGACATAATAATAATAATACTCTTTATTGTCATAAGTAGGCTTACATTAACACTGCAATGAAGTTATTGTGAAAATCCCTAGTCGCCTGTTTGGGTACACAGAGGGAGAATTCAGAATGTCCAACTCACCTAACAGCACGTCTTTCAGGACTTGAGGTAGGAAACCGGAGCACCCGGAGGAAACCCACGCAGACACAGGGAGAACATGCAGACTCCGCTCAGACATTGACCCAAGCCAGGAATCGAACCTGGGACCCTGGTGCTGTGAAGCAGCAATGCTAACCACTGTGCTACCGTGCTGCCCACCGTGCAACACCCACAAAGTAACGTACGTTCAGTTGACGGCGCCCTGCATCATGGGGGAGCGCACTATCCGAGTGAAGCCATGTGCTTGCTCCATCTGTTTTCCTCTCCCTCACACAACAGTGGATGGCAAACTGCAAAATGTTGCAAATATTTCCAGATCCAGCCTGGAAGGAGCCAGATACAGAGAAGGTTATTGCCATGGTGACCTTTACAGCCACTGACTATGAACTCCTTGCCCTGTTTTGAAATTGTAGTTGTGGTCACAGCAGTTGGAAGATCACAGTGATAATGTCCTTAAGGAAGTGGCTACATCATGTGCATTGTTCCTCACTGAGGGTCGTATAGAATAAGTGTTCCTGAAAACTTTGGTTGGATAGGCAGGATCCCGCAGGGTTCAGTGTTGGGGCCACAGCTGTTCTCCTTAATAGAAAGTGCATGTCAGAAAGGCAAGGTCACAGTGATCATGGGGGACTTCAATATGCAGGTGGACTGGGTAAATAATGCTGCCAGTGGACCCAAGGAAAGGGAATTCATTGAATGTTTACAGGAGGGCTTTTTGGAACAGCTTGTGATGGAGCCCACGAGGGAACAGGCCATTCTGGACTTAGTGTTATGTAATGAGCCAGACTTGATTAAAGATCTTACAGTAAGGGAGCACTTAGGAGGCAGTGATCATAATATGGTAGAATTCAATCTCCAATTTGAAAGAAAGAAGGTAGAATCAGATGTAAAGGCGTTACAGTTAAATAAAGGTAACTACAGGGGCATGAGGGAGGAACTGACGAAAATCGACTGGGAGCAGAGCCTAGTGGGAAAGACAGTAGAACAGCAATGGCAGGAGTTTCTGGGAGTAATTGAGGACACAGTACAGAGGTTCATCCCAAAGAAAAGAAAGGTTATCAGAGGGGGGATTAGGCAGCCAAAGGAAGTTAGGGAATGCATCAAAGCAAAAGAGAAAGCCTATAATGTGGCAAAGAGTAGTGGGAAGTCAGAAGATTGGGAAGGCTACGAAAACAAACAGAGGATAATAAAGAGAGAAATAAGGAAAGAGAGGATCAAATATGAAGGTAGGCTAGCCAGTAACATTAGGAATGATAGTAAAAGTTTCTTTAAATACATTAAAAACAAACGGGAGGCAAAAGTTGACATTGGGCCGCTCCAAAATGATGCTGGTAATTTTGTGATGGGAGACAAGGAAATAGCTGAGGAACTAAATACGTACTTTGCGTCAGTCTTCACAGTAGAAGACATGAGTAATATCCCAACAATTCCGGAGAGTCAGGAGGCAGAGTTGAATATGGTAGCCATCACAAAGGAGAAAGTGCTAGAGAAACTAAGAGGTCTAAAAATTGACAAGTCTCCGGGCCCAGATGGACTACATCCTAGAGTTCTAAAGGAGATAGCTGAAGAAATAGTGGAGGCGTTAGTTATGATCTTTCAAAAGTCACTGGAGTCAGGGAAAGTCCCAGAGGATTGGAAAATCGCTGTTGTAACCCCCGTGTTCAAGAAGGGAACAAGGAAAAAGATGGAAAATTATAGGCCAATTAGCCTAACCTCGGTTGTTGGCAAGATTCTAGAATCCATTGTTAAGAATGAGATTTCTAAATTCTTGGAAGTGCAGGGTCGGATTAGGACAAGTCAGCATGGATTTAGTAAGGGGAGGTCGTGCCTGACAAACCTGTTAGAGTTCTTTGAAGAGATAACAAATAGGTTAGACCAAGGAGAGCCAATGGATGTTATCTATCTTGACTTCCAAAAGGCCTTTGATAAGGTGCCTCACGGGAGACTGCTGAGTAAAATAAGGGCCCATGGTATTCGAGGCAAGGTACTAACATGGATTGATGATTGGCTGTCAGGCAGAAGGCAGAGAGTTGGGATAAAAGGTTCTTTTTCGGAATGGCAACCGGTGACGAGTGGTGTCCCGCAGGGTTCAGTGTAGGGGCCACAGCTGTTCTCCTTATATTTTAATGATCTAGATGATGGGACTGGGGGCATTCTGGCTAAGTTTGCCGATGATACAAAGATAGGTGGAGGGGCAGGTAGAATGGAGGAGGTGGGGAGGCTTCAGAAAGATTTAGACAGTTTAGGAGAGTGGTCCAAGAAATGGCTGATGAAATTCAACGTGGGCAAGTGCGAGGTCTTGCACTTTGGAAAAAAGAATAGAGGCATGGACTATTTTCTAAACGGTGACAAAGTTCACAATGCTGAAGTGCAAAGGGACTTGGGAGTCCTAGTCCAGGATTCTCTAAAGGTAAACTTGCAGGTTGAGTCCGTAATTAAGAAAGCAAATGCAATGTTGTCATTCATCTCAAGAGGCTTGGAATATAAAAGCAGGGATGTACTTCTGAAGCTTTATAAAGCATTAGTTAGGCCCCATTTAGAATACTGTGAGCAATTTTGGGCCCCACACCTCAGGAAGGACATACTGGCACTGGAGCGGGTCCAGCGGAGATTCACACGGATGATCCCAGGAATGGTAGGCCTAACATACGATGAACGTCTGGGGATCCTGGGATTATATTCATTGGAGTTTAGGAGGTTGAGGGAAGATCTAATAGAAACTTACAAGATAATGAATGGCTTAGATAGGGTGGATGTAGGGAAGTTGTTTCCATTAGCAGGGGAGACTAGGACCCGGGGGCACAGCCTTAGAATAAAAGGGAGTCACTTTAGAACAGAGATGAGGAGAAATTTCTTCAGCCAGAGAGTGGTGGGTCTGTGGAATTCATTGCCACAGAGGGCGGTGGAGGCCGGGACGTTGAGTGTCTTTAAGACAGAAGTTGATAAATTCTTGATTTCTCGAGGAATTAAGGGCTATGGAGAGAGAGCGGGTAAATGGAGTTGAAATCAGCCATGATTGAATGGTGGAGTGGACTCGATGGGCCGAATGGCCTTACTTCCACTCCTATGTCTTATGGTCTTATGGATATGGTGCCCTGTTGACATCCCCTCCTCCCTATTTCAGCTGATTGTCTTGCTCTGTGTGCCCTCTGTTCATTTTCCAAGTCTTTCTGTATTTCACGAGGAATGGCTATTACTTAATCCCTATCTGTGAACCATTGCAGAAGCCCAGAGGTTGGCAAAAGCTCCTTTAGCACCTGCCATATTGCTCACTATTGACTTTTGCAACTTTAAACAACTATAGAAAGCACAAAACAATGATGGAATCAAAGCAGCAGCCTGAACAACAACCAGCAACTAACTTGTAAGCAGTTGATAATTCCTTTAAATAATGCTGGTGAGGGGCCCTTTACTGCTGCAGCTGTGCATTGCTAAGCAAGGGTGTCAGCTGGAATATTGAGCTTCAAAATGGAAGCATTGATGTCAAACTAGCATTATGCACTGACTGGTGCCATGGCTGGCCTGCTTTATATACCTCTGGTGACCACTCACTAAGTGCACTATTGGCCTGACCAATACAGTATCCAGCCCGGCTCATCCCAAAAGTCTGCACGCACCATGTGCCATTTTTATCCCTTAATAACACTTGTAGTGTCCAAACAATAAGTGATGCAAATCCCCTTTTCATGATGCTTGATTGTAGTAACATTAATAACATATTGTAATGGGCAGTGAGTAACAACCTTAACTTTCCCAGAATCTTCCTCTTCTTCCTTCTTCTCTTCAAACTCAAAGGCGACCTGCATGCGTTGTTGTCTTTGTTCTTCCCACAAAGTTGGGTTGAAGCTATCACTGTCAGAAGGGAAATCTGCTGAAAATACATGCAAAAAAGATAAATTCTGCTGTACCATTATAAATATTCCATAATATAAAGTTCTAAAGCAAATTAAATTTTTTATCCTGCTGGAGTGCAACAGTAGATTACAGAGTGACTGCCAAGTTCAATTTTGGTGGCTCTATTCCTAGGGCTGCTAATATAAGACATGATTAGGTCGTGACTGCATTCTGATTTCTGCATAATCTTTGAAATGTGGAACGAAATGTATGCTTTTTTTACGAGAGATTTTACAAAAAAGTCTCCATTTTCTACTAAAGGCGCTGACTCATATTGGTGTTGGTAGACAACAGGTGTTGGCACTCAACCCAGTGATTATTTTTCACATTTTAGCTGAAAGTATCAGAAAATATTTTAGTAAGGAAAGACATCACCCAAATTCAATTCTGCCATCACCTGGCTTCCATCGGCCTGTAATTTCCATCAGAGGGTGAGTGGAAAATGTTCAGAAATGCAAACCCTACCTTTTCTGGGTGGCATGTGGCACAGTGGTTAGCACAGCTGCCTCACAGCACCAAGGACCCAGGTTCGACTCTGACCTCGGGTGACTGCGCGGAGTCTGCACATTCTCCCGTGTGTGCGTGGGTTTCCTCCGGGTGCTCCAGTTTCCTCCCACAGTCCAAAGATGTGCAGGTTAGGTCAATTGACCATGATAAATTTCCCGTTAGTCCAAAGGTTAGATGGAGTTATGTGGATAGGATGGGGGACTGGGCCTAGTTGGGCGCTCTTTCAGAGGGTCAGTGCAGATTCAATGGGCCCAATGGCCTCTTTCTGCACTGTAGGGATTCTATGATTCTCTTCAGTAATGTTTTCGATAACATAAGTGCTGAAAGAATTAAAGTGACAGTCACCGGACACCAAGGTACAGCATGTGATTGGATTAAAACCTGGTTTAGAAACAGGAAACGGGTTACTTGTTAGATTACAGGATAGGGGATGGAAGGTTGGTTGGAGGGGGTGTGGATTGGAGCTATGTAACAATTCAGGTTCTGACCCTATTACTTTAAATTTACTGGTTATTCAAACCAACTGTGAACTTCTCAAATTGCTATGAGGGCCAGTGGTGCTGGAGCTCTGGAATTTCCTGCCTACTCACAGTGTGTTTGAAGTAAATTGACCTGAAGATCTTTGAAATACACACCCTGGTAATCTGAGGGTTTTTTGTGGGCTCAGGAGAAGCAGGAGGGCTCAGCACAAGAGCTGACTAATTGTCCTCTCTCTTGAGCACCAACCTGCTCCAAAGCACCTGTTTAGCACCCATGAGCTCACTGGCAGCATTCGTATGAAGCCTAATTAAGAATTTAGTCAGGCCTCCAGGCAGCATGGACTGATGAGCAGAGTAGCCACTTTGCCGAGTAGTATTCAAATGGTGAAAAACTAGCATCAATGGAAATCCAAAGTGATTGTACACAAATCACTAAAATGTAGTTTACAGCTACAAAAAAATAATCAAGTCATCTAATGGAATATAACCTTTATAACTAACTAGAGGGTGGGATGGGGGCGTGCGGGGTGGAGGGTCTTGTGAGCAAAATGAGTATTTTCCAGAAATAATATATCAACATCTTGGGGGTTACCATTGACCAGAAACTCCATCGCCAAGAATGGTGTGTTCATAAGATAGCCAAGCAGCTTGATAGCAACTTGTAAGTCCTTATGCCACTGGGAAGCAGTGGGGAGGTGGGAAAGATTTTTGGTCAGCCATCTGAAATTGGAGCCTCTACGATCACTATCCATTGCTCCAGGCTACAACATACATGTAAAAATGTATGTTGTCACAGAAACTCAAGACTCCTTTGGGGACTAGATAGCTCAGTTGGCTAGATGGCCAATGTGGATCAGATCGGTGCCAACAGCGTGGGATTTGAGCCCTGTTCTGGCTGGGGTGGATTTGGGACCTGCCTCGTTGCTCTACCCATGGTGGAGATCAGAGTGCTATGGGTTGGATCTGCCTTTCAGCAGAAAACTCAAGAAAAATATAACTAGAGGGCTAGAATATAAGGGAGAAGGAAGCTTTGCTGCAGCAGCATAAAGAGGTAGTTAGACCATGTCTGAGGTAATGTTTATAGTTTGGGGCACTGCACCATAGAAAGGATATATTGGCCTTGGAAGTTATGCATCACCAGAATGGCACCGGGGTCTAAGAGTTAGATCATGAGCAGATATTACATGGATAATTGATAGAGTAGAGAGGAACTTATTCCACCGGTGGCTATTCTAAGACAAGGGGGCATAACATTAAAAGCAGTGCCAGACCAATCAGCAGATAAGTTAGGAAGAACTTTTCATGCAATGGTGATAAAAATGTGAAACTATCTCCCACAAAAGCAGTAGTTAGGAGCAGATTTAATAATTTTAAATCTGAGATTGATGTTTGTTCGATACAGATATAAAGGGACATGGAGTCAAGGCAGGTGGATGGAGTTAAGATACAGATCAGGCATGATCTCATTGAATAGGTTTGAGAAGTTGATTAGCCTACTTTTGTTCCTGTATTCATATTTTCACTGACTTTTGCCCCTGTTCTAGGCTTAAATTGAATTCTCTCCCTATGTCACTGTGTTAGCATATTTTCTTTTTCCTCCAAGGTTTGTATTGATTTCAGCAAAGTTTATCTGCTGTCTTGAACTGTGGACCATTTAAAGCTGCATTCTGTGGTGCTTACAAACCCATATGAGGAACTTACAACGTCTAAGGTAAAGTCGGCATAGTCTCAGTGACCATAGTAATCATAGGCTGCTCTCCCCTTTGAGGGGAAGAGCTTACTGGTGGTGGTTGAACGTGAGAGTCACCACAACTCAGGCAAGGGACAAGATTGAGAAGGAGGTGTAGTGATATTCAGATATTAATATACATGATCAATGTATGTAAATGTAGTACAGTCATTTCAACACTAGATGTCTCACTGTCAGATACTAAAAGAACCGGATTCCCGCTCCTTTTAGTTAGAGAATGTGATCCAGAATAGTGAACAAGCAAGACATAGAATAGCTAGAGTGAGAGAAGTTAGAACTAGTTTGTTAGAATAGCATATAGTTATATAGTTATCTGTATTGTACTTTATTTCTTTATAGTTAGTTTAGTATTGAGTAAAAGGACTGACGGTTTATTATTTTCTTACTCATTAAATAGTTAATCTTTCAACAAGAAGACTATTGGTCATTTTATCATCCTGGTGGATTCAAGAGTAATATATATATTTTAGATAAGTCATTATTTAAAATATAACATGGTACCAGCGAGTTTTAAATCGTTTAAGAAAAGCTAACGAAGATTTAGTATGGAAAAGAAGAAAAAAAAACGGATTCAACTATTCGACTATAGCAATCATCGCAACTTTGAAAGCTTTGATGCAAACAACCTATCAATGGACAAAGTTCAAGTACCAAGACACCTAAAGACCACTGGTAATTTAAATTTAAATTGGAAGTTGTCCAAGCAACAATTTCAACTTTACCTAGAAGCTAGTGATTTAAGTGCAGCACCAGAAGCTAGAAGGATCGTGTTATTTCTGTCCCTGGCAGGACAGCAATCAATCAAAATATTCAACTCATTTAATTTTAGTGCTGGTGATGATAAAACTAAATTTTATCAAGTGATAGCAAAGTTTTATGAACATTGTAAAATGCAGTCAAATGAGATTTTAGAACGACTGAAATTTCATCGGAGAATTCAAAAAAACTGGTGAACTTGTGAATAATTTCATCACAGATCTCAAGCTCTTTACTAAAACGTGTAACTATGATAAGCGACATGATTCACTTATCAGAGATCAAATAGTATATGGTATACTTGATGATAATGTCAGAGAAGCATTAATTCATCAAAAAGCGCAAATCTCTACCACGAGGCAGAGAAAATTAAAATGGTGTCGCAAGCAAAGCAGAAATCTGTAAGGAACGGAAGCCATCCTCTGCAAGCATTTTCGAGCTCTGCACATGCGCACTACGCACCAAAATGCAAGACATTCAAGAAGAAGCCTGCGCATGCGTGTACGTCACAATTACGTCATGACGACAATGTAATTACGTGTCACAGATGTGGTAATGGCCACTTAAAAGGAGAATGGTCCAACTTTTGGCAAACGATGTTTAAAATGTCAGAAACTCAACCATTATGCTTCACAGTGTCAATCAACTGCTACATACATTCCTCCTACACACAAAAAATATCACAAAGTACGAGCTGTAGACAAAACAGAAGAAATCAACACTCAAGAAGATTTCACGGAAGTTGACAATATTTTCTCATTCGAAAATACTTTCTTCATTGGTGTAGTTGATTCGTCCATCAAGCATGATCCACAAGCAAGCAAGGATCATCTTAAAACAATGAAGTTACCTCATCGAGAGTCTGAGAAAAATCTTCAAGCAACGGAAGAACAAAAAGTCAACATAGTAAGCACCGAATGGATGACTATTGTGTATATTAACACAATTCCAATCACTTTTAAATTGGATACTGGCACATTGGCAAATCTTTTGAATTCCAAGGACCTGTCCAAGATCAAGAGTCATTATGAAATGATTCCTCCAGAATGCTCATTGCGCGATTACAATGGCAACCCCATTTTTTCACATGGATCCTGCTACCTAAGTGTCACAAACTGAGACATTCAACAACAAGTAAGGTTTGAGATTGTCAATGATACTCGTTCATCATTACTTGGAGCACAAGCAATCAAAGATTTGAACCTCATACAAAGAATCTTCATGAATACCTGTCCATCAAGTGCACTCACTGATGATGTTCAACAACTCTTACAACAATACCCAAATGTTTTTCAAGGTATGGGCACGTTACCTTTTCAGTACAAAATCCAACTGAAAAAGGATGCCAAATCGGTGATCCATCCACCTAGACGTGTTCCTGCTCCACTTAAAGGTTGAATGAAATCTGAATTGTCAAGACTTCAAACTCAAGGAATAATTTCTAAGGTTACTCAACCTACTGACTGGGTAAGCTCTCTAGTCTGTGTAAAAAACCTACAGGTGAAATAAGAATCTGTATGGACCCAAAAGATCTCAAGAGAAATATCAAGAGAGCATTATCCAATACCAAAGAAAGAAGATATCTCTGCTGAGATGGCAAATGCTAAAATATTTACCAAACTTGATGCGTCTCAAGGATTTTGGCAGATGTAATTAGAAGACTCCAGTAAACTTCTTTGTACTTTTAATACACCTTTTGGAAGGTACTGTTTCATTAGGATGCCTTTTGGTATCATATCTGCTTCTGAAATTTTTCACAGAACAATAGAACAGATGACCGAGAACATAGGAGTTCGGGTTTATGTTGACGACAATCATCTGGTCAACAACGCCTGAAGAGCATATCAAGCATCTTCAGGAGGTTTGCAAGAGAATTGCCAACTATGGTTTAAAGTTAAACAAGGCCAAATGCATGTTTGCCGCCTCATCTTTAAGATTCCTAGGTGACAATATAACGACTGAAGGCATAAAACAAGATCAAGACAAAGTGTAAGCTATCAAGGCAATGCAAATTCCCAAAGATAAGAAGGCTGGCTTACGCTTTCTTGGATTTGCCAACTTTCTAGGAAAGTTCATTTCAAATCTATCTGCGAGAACAACTGCTCTACGTAAACTGATCAGAAAGAACACAGAATTCATCTGGACTGACCAACATATTGCAGAATGGACTGATTTGAAACAACAATTGATACAAGCTCCATGCTTATCATTTTTTGATCCTACAAAACCAACCAAAATTTCAACTGATGCAAGTAAAAATGGCATTGGTGCTGTTTTACTGCAACAAGACCGTTTTGACAATTGGGTTCCTATTGCCTATGCGTCAAGATCAATGACTGACACTGAGTGTAGGTACACCCAAATCGAAAAAGAGTGTCTAGGGTTAGTCACGGGGATTTCCAAATTCCACGACTATGTATATGGTCTACCCAAATTCATAGTAGAAACTGACCATCGTCCACTAGTACACATCATAGAACAAAACTTAAATGACATGACTCTCAGACTTCAACGTTTAATGATGAAATTGAGAAGATACGATTTCACACTGAAGTATACACCAGGTAAAGAATTAGTAATTGCTGATACTTTATCTAGGTCAGTCAACACTGACATTCTCCAAGAAGAATCCATCAATGATGTTGATTCACATTTGCAACTATTCAAATACTACCTGTATCAGATATCAAATTTCAGCAAATTAGCATTGAAACAGAGAAGGATACCACGTTGATGAAAGTTATGAAATATCTTCAAGAAGGGTGGCCCAAAAGTAATTGTCCATAATACCAATCCATTCAGTCAGAACTGACTATTGTAGATGGTATACTGCTGAGACAAGATCGTGTTGTAATTCCACAAAGTATGCGTTCTGAAATGCTGTCGAAGTTACATGAAGGTCATGTAGGTGTTGAATATGTAGAAGACGTGCCAGATAGTCTATCTATTGGCCTGGTATCAACAATGATATTGCGAACATGATATCGTCGTGTTCAACATGTCAATCCCATCAAAATCAACAATGCAAAGAACCACTGCAACCACATGATCTAGTAACATCTCCATGGATCAAGGTTGGTGCTGATCTTTTTGGAAAAGACTATCTTTTGATCATTGACTATTTTTCAAATTTTCCTGAGTTAGTGAAACTGAACGACATTACATCCAACAATGTCATAAAGTAATGCAAGGAGATATTTGCCAGACATGGTATTCCAGTATCATAATGTCGAACAATGGCCCTTGTTTCTCAAGTCATGAATGGCATGATTTCTCATTGAAATACACCTTTCAACATGTTACTTCAAGCCCATATTTTCCACAATCAAATGGAAAAGCAGAGAAAGGTGTTCACATCATGAAACAGCTACTTAGCAAATCTAAAGACTCTGATTCTGAATTTTACTTAGCTTTACTCAATTACAGAACATCTCTCTATCAACAGACGCCGCTCAGACACTGGCTGCCGAATTCTCCTGCACTGGTTTTCGGGCAAGGGCGGGGATTGCGTCACGCCGGTCGGTCGCCCCCCCCCCCCCGGCAATTCTCCGGGCCCCAATGGGCCGAGTGGCCGCCCGTTTTTGGCCAGTCATGCCGGTGTGAAATGGACATGGTCCACCCCGGTGGGACCTGGCTTGGAGGGCGGTTAGCGGGGTCCCCTGGAGGGGCGCAGGCGGAACAGGCCCCGGGGGGCCCCCGATGGTGGCCTGGCCCGCGATCGGGGCCCACCGATCTGCGGGCGGTCCGGTGCCGTGGGGGCACTCTTTCCCTCCGTGCTGGCCTCCTAAAGGCTCCGCATGCACCAGAACATGCTGGTAGTCCTGCGCATGCGCCAACTCATGCCGGCGGCGGCCCTTCGGCACGCGCCAACCCCTCCAGCACCGACCTAGCCCCTGGAAGTGCGGAGGATTCCGCAACCTCCGGGCGGCCCGATGCCGGAGTGCTTCGCACCGCTCTTGGAGCCGGTATGGGCCGCCCCGCTGATTGCGGGAGAATCCCGCCCTATGATTCTATAATCAATGTACGGAATTGTAGTATAGTGATTTCAACACTAGATGTCTCACAGTCAGATACAATAAGAACTAGATTCCCGCCCTTTTTAGTTAGTTAGAGAGTGTGTACCAAAACAGTGAACAAGCAAGACATCGAATAGCTAGAGTGAGAGAAGTTAGAACTAGTTTGTTATAATAGTGTATACAATATCTGTATTGTACTTTATTTCTTTATAGTTAGTTTAGTGTTGAGTAAAAGGACTGACAGTTTATTATTTTCTTACTCATTAAATAGTTCATCTTTCAACAAGAAGACTATTGGTCATTTTATCATCTGGTGGATTCAAGTGTAATATATATATTCTAGATAAGTCATTATTTAAAATATAACAGGAGGGACTTCATGCAGTATGCTAAGTCTTTCTTTGGTTGAAGTGAGGAAGTTAGGCCAGGAGGTTCTTTGTCCACTGGGTGAGAGCAGAATTTGAACAGTATTTAAACACTAATTGCGCTGAATGTTTTTTTTTTCTTTTCGATTGGAAGGTTTTCATATGTTGTTCTGCATTTTGGCAGTCTGTGACAACTATAATAAAATTGTCATTTTGCTTATGCATTGCATCTCAGTTGGAAAGAAAAATTGACTTAAAAAATTAAGCCCTACATTCTGACCTGATCTGTTCCCTTCATATGATGAATTATTTTTCTTGTTGGTAATTTAAGAAGCTCAGGAAAAAAGAGACCAAAGACTATCGCCTTCTTACATGAGGACTAGCGCAACAATCTATTAGGATGCTGTTTAGATAGGGTAGTACTGGTTTTCAGAACCCTGAGTTCCTAAGTATAGTATGCTAGGCCAAACCACCTTCAACTGCTTCAGCAATGACCTTCCCTCCATAATAAGGTGAGAAGGGGGGGATGTTCACTGATGATTGCAAAATTTACAGAACCGTTCACGACTCCTCAGATAATGAAGCAGTCCATATTCAAATGCAGCAAGATCTGGACAATATTCAGACTTGTGCTGGCACATGGCAGCAATATTTGTGCCACACAAGTGCCAGGTAATGATCATCTCCAACAAAAGAGAATCTAATCATTGCCTCTTGACATTCAATTGCATTACCAATGCTGAATTCCACACTATCAATATCCTGGGGGTTACCATTGACCAGAAACTTAATTGGCCCAGCCACATAAATGTTGTGGCTTCAAGAGCAGGTCAGAAACTAGGAATCCTGAGGTGATTAACTCACCTCTTGACTCCACAAAGTCTGTCCAACTTTGGCACAAGTCAGGAGTGTGATGAAATACTCTCTACTTGTCTGGATAAATGCAGTTCCAACAACACTCAAGAAACTCAACACCATCCCGAGCAGCCCGATTGACTGAAACCCCATCCACAAACAGTCACTCCCTCCACCACCAATGCACAACAGCAGCAGTGTGTGCCGTCTCCAAGACACACTACAGGAAATTGCCACGACTCCTTATGCAGAACCTTCCAAAGCCACGACCGCTACCATCTAGAAGGGCATGGACAGTGGACACATGGAACACCATCACCTGGAAGTCCTCCGTCAACCAATCACCATCCTGATTTGGGAATATATTGGTGTTCCTTCACTGTCGCTGGGTCAAAATTCTGGAACTCCCTCCTAACAGCACTGTGGGTGTATCTACACCACATGGACTGCAGCGGTTCAAGAAGGCAGCTCACCACCACGTTCTCAAGGGCAATTAGAGGCAGGCAATAAATGCTGGCCTAACCAGCATTGGTTGGAAAGTAGAATCAAGATGATTAGTTCAATATTATTAACAATGTTATTTAAGTCCAATCAATTCCTTCCCAATCCACACACAAATGGGTGGATTTAGTGGAGCCTGCTGGAGTAAATAGGCTGGCAGCTGGCTGGAAGACTGAACATCAGACTCTCAGTGGCAGGAAAACCATCCTGCAGGAAGTGATTGATGTGGGGGAACCCGCTCCAATAATAGCGGAGGAAATGCAATTAGACTCAGTATGAGCACTTAAAATGATCCCTGAGCACACCTGGATTTAATGGTATATCAGGTATTACATGAGAAGCCTACTCTTGTGCTGCCAGAAAGCCACCAAAGAAACCATTCCAGGATTGCCATTCAGATAATCCTTCTAGGGACCCTTTTCATTCTATTGATGTATTTCTGAATGTCAAAACATCGCGTCTGGCAGAAGCTTAAATTCAAATGTCAGTTGAATCTAAGATTCCTTAAATTCATTCATGGGATAAGATAACCACTTGGAGGACCAGAGAATGTTTCATCAGACTTTTAACCCACTTCAAGGGGTTAAATAAATTAGGGAAAATCTACAACAGTGAAAATGTTATATGTTCTGTTGAAAGGAATGGATTTGTTGTGATAAGTCCACCTGTTCTGTGGTTAATCTACCCAAATAGTGGAGGTAAATCTAGCCCCAGATCCTGAGCAAGTAATCTTTCTTTTCCTCTTCATAACAATGTTTCTTACCAAAACCCATTTTGAAACCTGACTCAACTCTGAAAACGAAGGAAAGAATATTGCTGAGGTATGAAGATTAGTAGACCAAAGATCCAAGACGTGGCTGTCAATTTGAGCCCAGTGAAGAGGATCAGAATGAAGGTGAAAAGATTCTGGGTGAAGACTTGGAGAAAGTGAGTTGTTTCAAGTAGCTGGAGCCAGTGGTGGCTGAAAATGGAAGCACAGAAATGGAAATTATGCAACAGAATAGCTCTAGTTGGAATAAGTGGGAGAAGTGCAGTGGAGTGTTATGTGAAAGAAAGTATTGTTGAAACTGAAAGGAAGAATCCTCAAGGCAGTTGTGAGACCGGCATGAATGGGGCAGAAACATCGAGAAGAGAGGAATAACAATTGAATACCGAATTGTGGATGGTGAGATGGATTTGTGGAGAAATGAGAAAGGACAGTATCAAGAACCAGTACATAAGGGGCCGGTGAAGATTGTGGAAGCATCAAAGAAAGTAGCAAAGAAGAGATTGAAATGGTATAGACATCTATTGCGAGGAGAGAGAAGAAATGCAGTGAGGTGAGTGATAAAGATGTGATTGCCTGGAAGGAGGAGAAGAGGAATGTCCAAGACCAGATGGAAAGATACTTGGGCAAGAGACTTAGGCCGGGATTTTCCAGACCCAAGGGTTGCAGCGGGCCAACCAAAAGCCCACTGGCTTTTGGCGGGACAGGAAAATCCCAGCAACAGGCAGGGCTGGAAAATCCAGGCCTTAAACACAGTGGGATTGGAAGGGGAATTGGTGACTGACTGGAGGAGACAGAGATGGGTGATCAACCAGCATTGTGACAACCCCAGGCAAATGGGAGAAGATAAAAGTAGTAGTAGGGGATGTTGATGTTGACTAAAACTCCCATCTTTTTCCTTTTTTATTCTTTCGCAAATAACTTTCCACATTTATTCCCAACCAAAGCATATCCAGCTAATAGGGCAAGCAGTCCAAGAAAGTGAGGTGGATGTTGTGGGATTAATTTTCTCCTGAAATGTAATGCTATTCCATGACACTCCACTCAGCAGTACATTGGGTATTTTATCAAAACTCAACTAGCGTACGTGTGAGTGAAGAAATCCTAGAAACAGATCCTCCATAGTTGAGTTGTCTCCAGTATATATTATTATGATAGCCACTGATCTCCTTACTTTCCGACAACACTAACTGATTCTGTGGCGTACCTTCAAGGATCCTGGTAGCTCTGTGCTATATTATCACAGTTGCCGTTCTTCGAGAGTAAGACTGGAAAGTGAGTGTACACATTCTATTGACCATAGGGTGGTATCTTGTCCTCTTCTGACATCTATACACATGTTACTGGAAAGCAGTAATCCTACATTATCTTTCGCTTTCTCTGTCAAGGAGCATTGGGGCCAATCATAGTAATTCCAATGCCATCCTTGCTGATAACCTGCATTATTCTTATTATGACATTACCAGTCATCAAAATGTACAAGTGAAGTTTCCCGATGAGCTAACAGGGTTGAAACAGCAAAAACATAAAATGCCAAGAGACTAGCACAGTTAATGTTGTGTTATGTCATAATGTATCAACTTGCTAGCTGGTATTACTTGTGCATTGCCAGCTTACACACATAACAAGAAGCACAATCAGGTAAAGAAGATGTCACCTGAAAAACAGCACTGATCTCAGTCCTCTGAGTGAGGAGGAGTCTCACCTTCATCGTTGCGTGGCTGCTGTGGAAACATATAGTTTGTCAACACTCTCTGTTTTGTTTCTGGATGAGACTCAGTTTGCAGAGGGATTAGTGCCTTGGACTAAACCAGAAGGATAAGAACACAGAGGAAATTATATACTGATTACATTATTTGAATTATCATTATATCACAAGACAAGGACAATGTTAACATCAGTAGGCTTTTCATAAAACCAGAAAAATTCTATAATTTAATCCAGGCAACAATTGATAAAGGAATAAAGCTTTTAAGAATTATTCAAGGGTGTCATATAGGTAATTAATACTGTCCAGCAGGTAAAGCAGCAGATGTGGTCAAAGAAACCGCGCTATTGCAGGTCGATGACCTTTCATCATATTTCTGTTTCTCTCTGTACAGATGCTGCCTGACCAGCTGTGTATTTCCACCATTTTCTGTTTATATTTCAGATCGACAACAATTTGCCATTTTGTAGGATCTAGTAGGTAAGGGGGAAACTACAGTTATTAACTTTATCATATTGGATAAATCTACCTGAGGACTCAATCAAACTTTCTGTTTCAACCTTCGAGGCCATGTACATCTGGGGAGAAATTCTCCCGAAACGGCGCGATGTCCGCCGACTGCCGCCCAAAATGGCGCAAATCAGACGGGCATCGCGCCGCCCCAAAGGTGCGGAATGCTCCGCATCTTTGGGGGTCGAGCCCCAACCTTAAGGGGCTAGGCCCGCGCCGGACAAATTTCCGCCCCGCCAGCTGGCGGAAAAGGCCTTTGGTGCCCCGCCAGCTGGCACGGAAATGACATCTCCTGTCGGCGCATGCGCGGGAGCGTCAGCGGCCACTGACAGCATTCCTGCGCATGCGCAGTGGAGGGAGTCTCTTCCACCTCCGCCATGGTGGAGACTATGGCGGAGGCGGAAGGGAAAGAGTGCCCCCACGGCACAGGCCTGCCCGCGGATTGGTGGGCCCCGATCTCGGGCCAGGCCACCGTGGGGGCAGCCCCCGGGGCCAGATCGCCCCGCGCCCCCCCCCCCCCCGGACCCCGGGGCCCGCCCGCACCGCCTTGTCCCGCCGGTAAGGCAGGTGGTTCAATTTACGCCGGCGGGACAGGCAATTTATCGGAGGGACTTCGGCCCATCCAGGCCGGAGAATCGCGTGGGGGGGCCCGCCAACCGGCGCGGCGCGATTCCCGCCCCCGCCGAATCTCCGGTGCCGGAGACTTCGGCAACCGGCCGGGGCGGGATTCACGTCAGCCCCCGGCGATTCTCCGACCCGGCGGGGAGTCGGAGAATGGCACACCTGATTTCTCCTAAATTGACGTTGAAATATTTCTCATCATGAATATGTTGATCGGGCCGTTTAATATGCTTGAAACAGAAGTTTTGAGACCAACGTGAAGTTGGACCTTGGGCTTCATTTAAATAATACGGATGAGTTGCTGATACCTCCATATGTAGCTCACATTTCTGCAGCATTGAATTCTAAGTGCACGGGAAGTAGTCAGGAAGCAGCAGCAGCCAAGGATAGTTGAAAAATGGTGTCACTCTATTTTGGGCCTGATATTTTACACGCATCTGGTTTTTTTTAATTTAGAGTACCCAATTATTTTTTTCCAATTAAGGGGCAATTTAGTGTGGCCAATCCACCTACCCTGCACATCTTTGGGTTGTGGGGGTGAAACCCACGCAGACACAGGGAGAATGTGCAAACTCCACACGGACAGTGACCCACGGCCGGGATTCGAACCTGGGTCCTCAGCGCCGTAGGGAACAGTGCTAACCACTGTGCCACCATGCTGCCCTACATCTTTGGAATATAGGATGTTGGTTCCCAAAATTCTGCCTTGTAGCAACTGTTTATTCTGACTGCTCATGTTCACTGAACATTGATTGACCACGTCTGCAAGGTAGCGTTTGACCAGTGCACAGCAAATTTTAATGGAGTGTTTTTGTTTGAACATAAGAATTCTTATGACATTAGGGAGTCCTCATCTCTAATTACAACAAAAAGATAATTTCCAGAACCTTGTAACACGAAACAAGGTATGGAAATAATGGTTCTCCCAATTGGAAACTCCTCGTAGCGAATTATCGGTCTCACAAGAAGTACTATTTGGGAAATGTCAGATCACTCTGACTGATTTTCCGTCATTGATTTAAATGCCAAAGACCAGGATTGTATGCCATGATTGTCTGACCAGTGTCAAGAATTGGGAAAATTAAGATTAAAAAATGAAATGGGGATAAAATAAATTAAGAAGGGAGTTGATAATGGCAGCTGTCTGAAGGGATATTGATATGTGAATTAGAAAACCAGTGAGAAAAGCAAGTATATTCCTATGTGACATGGAGAAAGCAATGGCGTATAGAAGAGGTGAGTAGAGAGATAAGGAAATTGACACGTATATGCTAAAAGCTATATCCACAGGCTAGGTAACATTAAAGGGAAAGAATGATCTATCCATAGCACAATAACTGGAGAAAGCGATACAGGGAGAGGCAATGGCATAGTGGCATTGTCACGAGACAAGTAATCCAGAGATCCAGGTTGGAATCACACCACAGAAGATGTTGAAATTTGAACTCAATAAAAAATCTAATAATGACCATGAAGCCATTGAAATGAAATGAAATGAAAATCGTTTATTGTCTCAAGTAGGCTTCAAATGAAGTTACTGTGAAAAGCCTCTAGTCGCCACATTCCGGCACCTGTTCGGGGAGGCTGGTACGGGAATTAAACCGTGCTGCTGGCCTGCCTTGGTCTGCTTTCAAAGCCAGCGATTTAGCCCTGTGCTAAACCAGCAGTCAATTGTTGTAAAAATTCATTGGGTTCACTAATATCCTTTAGAGAATGAAATCTGCCGTCCTTACCTAGTCTGACCTCCATGTGACCCCAGCTCCACAGCAATGTGGTGGACAAACCACTCAGTTCAGGGCAATTAGGGATGGGTAATAAATTCAAGCCCTGCCAGTGGTGCCCACAATTCATGAGCAAAAATAAAGTAGCAGCTACTATCACAGCTACACCCAGTTGCAGAAACAGTCTTTCAAAAACAAGTTATTGCTAAACAGGCAGCCGGCTGAGATCCAAAACTCTAACTGAGAAGACTCCACCTTTCATGAAACTGAAGACGGTTTCCCGGACATGGCCAAATAACTTTTGTGATAATTATCTGGTGGATTCAGCTGATATGAGTTATATAATATTGGATGTTGCTTGGGAACAAAGGGGCATCTTAGGAAATGTGGTAGTTGGGAATCATGTAATACTGTGTGTCTATAGCCATCAGTGTAGTTAAGTGTTGTAGTGTCCTTCTTGTTGGGTTTTTAAAATTTTAACTTAATAAATATTCTTTATTAATTGATCACAATGACTGGACTATTCCTCCCTGGTTCACATATCTTTTCTCATAGTATACCAAATTGAAAATATACACCATTAATGGTGTATATTTTCCAAGTTACCCCTCTGGGTTTTGGTATACCCTTGCGTTTAACATCAATGTGGTTTTTAACACCGGCACTTCCTGCAAATGATGTCCCTGTATAATTAGGAATGGCCACCTCTGTATCAACCTTGTAATATGTGGTGACTGGATTATACAGAAGGTTAACACACTGTTTTTTCAAGGTGGCATCTATGTTCAAACCCACCCAAGACGGATGGGTTAATAATTTCTTATTTAATCTTGTGATATATGCTGTTTCATGTTGGCACTGAGAAATGATACAGCAGGAAAATATTAAAATTAAATTTGAATCTGCATAACCATGCATCTACACAATTTAAATTAATACTATTTTTACACAGCAAAACTGTGTTTTGTTTGCAGGGACAATATCCAGATGTAAATTTTGTACAATCTTTGTTAAGACAAATATAGGAGTGAAATTAAACTTTGTCAGGCACAGAATGATCAGTAGAGGAATATCCAGCCAATGGAATGGAAAATTCGGCAGGCTGTATAATTGGCAGCAGTTCCTCTATTGTCTGTTTTGTGCCAAAGTTGATTTTCACTGTCACAGACATTCATTTTGGCTTAAGTGAGGCATTGCACCCATCTTCTCCTTGAGAAGTTGCCTCATGTGCAGCATAGGTTCGCAGAAGTTGGTATTCTTATAATGTCTCACAAAGTGGTAAGCTTCTTGTGTAGAACCAGATGATGTTGCCAAGATATTTGATTGTGTGGTTATCTCAAACAAATGTGACCCTGTCGCAAACTGATATTTACATGCTTTGCAGTAGAGGAAAAAGGTACAGGCATTTATCAATCCTGTTCTAACAATTTGTTAACCATTAAGCTTGATCTTTTAAACTCAATGTCCCTCTAATACTATCCATCTCTTGATATCCCAACTATGCAACTGTGTATTGGGTAGCAATCAGGAGCATAAAAGACTGATTGTTCACGTGTGAACTGACAAAAATGCCAGGAAGGAAAATAGCAGGGCCAATAAATGGAATAAAAACAATGGCCTGCGGACATAACATAATTTCTCTCCATGTTTCCAATATTCATAGAGATCAGAAAGAAAAGTAACATTGGTTAAAAGAAACACCAATAAACTCTTCACATGTGTGCTGTGCTCAATTTAGCCAAAAGGGATGAATGTGCATTTATAATGGTGACAATAGTTGATCCTGTCAAATCAATTATATAACTTAAGCTGTGCTGAACAGAAAAATCAAGATCTGGTTATTTGCTCCAGGTCAAACCTGACATATAGTGGGCGGGATTCTCCGCTCCCGCGCTGAAGTGCCCACGAGGTTCACGACGGCGTGAAACGGCCCCTATCCCGACCGATTCAGGGCCCGATAATGGGCTCGGAGCGGGGCCGCGTCAGTTAAACGCGCCAGGCCTTGTCGCCATAAAGGCGGCGCCACATACATGACGCGGCCGGCGCCGCATAACTGGCGTCACCCGTGCATGCGCGGGTTGGCCAGTGCCAACCCGCGCATGCGTGGTTGCCGTCCTCTCCGAGTCCGCCCCGCAAGAAGATGGCAGATGGATCTTGCGGGGCTGCGGAAGAAAGGAGGTCCTCCTACAGAGAGGATGGCCTGACGATCGGTGGGCACCGATCATGGGCGATACCCCATTTGAGGCCCCTCCCGGTGCAGGATCCCCCCTCCCTCCCCCCGCAGGCCGCCCCCCCAGCGTTCCCGCACTGTTCCCGACGGCAGCGACCAGGTGTGGACGGCGCCGGGGGGAACGCACCGTTTTGGGCTGGCCGCTTGGCCCATCCGGGCCTGAGAATAGGAGGGGTGCCGGAGAATCGCCATTTTGGGTGTCTCGGGCGATTCTCCGGCCTGCGCCGTGCGGAACTCGACGGGGCCGTTCCGGCGTCGCGGGAAAATTTGGCGACCCAGGCGATTCTCCCAACCGACGCGGGAGCGGAGAATCCCGCCCAGTGTTTGGGGCTTTAGATGGTAAGGGGGGGTGGAGGTAAAGGGACAGATTTTGTACCATCTGCCATTTCATGGGAAGGTACGGTGTAAAGGGAATGAGGAGTTAAGGGTGATGGAAGAGCGGACCAGGTTGTCGTGGAGGGAACAGTCCCTACTGTTGGGAGTGAGGGGAAGATGTGTTTGGTGGCGGCATCTCTGTATCACTCTCTTTGTCTTGTCTTCCACAATATCTTTGTCAAAGTTCTCCTTAATTCCCATCTATCCCTGTCCTTCTATTTTGCTATGCCTGTTGCACCCCATCTTAACATTAAAAAATCTATTACGATCCTTCCACTCCTTAGCCCTGAAGAAGATTCAAACTGACTTGAAATGTTAACTCTTGCTTCCTTTATCGCAGATGCTAACCTGCTGAGATATTCCAGCATTTTCTGTTTTTATGTCAGATTTCCAGCATCTGCAGTACTTCGCAGCAAGGGAGTATCTCTTGAAATCCATCATTTAACAACTACAAATGGGTTTTCAGGAGTGCAGGCTTGCAAATATTGCCCGGAGTATATAAGGTGAGTGTAATTTAAATTTTTGAAATGTCACTAACCATAACATTTGCACACACAGCTTTTCTTGCTGCAAGTCAAACTATATTGCCAATTGGATACTTCGCTCAATTTTTTAAATTAGAGATAAGTATGGCCAGAGTCTCCACTATTGGTGACCCACTAATAAATACTGCAAAATAAAATGCAAAACATAGCTGTTGATTTACTGTACCCACAAAATATTCACTGCACTAACCTCAGTGAGGCTTACTTAAATTAATTTCCATGTTATTCCATTACCTAACCACTCTGTTTATTCTGTAATCTCTCTTATGCATTTCAAACTTTACTCCCCGCATCCTGAAGGTACCTTTCTCTCCACAACATCCTGGTTCACTTCTCAATCACCCCCAATGGTACGGTAACACAGTGGTTAGCACTGTTGCTTCACAGTGCCAGGCACCCGGGTTTGATCCCCGGCTTGGGTCACTTTCTGTGCAGAGTCTGCACATTCTTCCCGTGTCTGCGTGGATTTCCTCCGGGCGCTCCGGTTTTCTCTCACAAGTCCCGAAAGACGTGCTTGTTAGGTGAATTGGACATTCTGAATTCTCCCGCTGTGTACCCGAACAGGCGCCGGAGTGTGGCGACCAGGGGATTTTCACAGTAACTTCATTGCACTGTTAATGTAAGCCTACATGTGACACTAATAAAAATTATTCTTATTATTACATCTCCCCCCTTCCACCAACACCTTTCCATTCAAGGATATGAGAAATAATACCTGCCCTTCTACCTCCTCCCTTCCAATTGTTCAACAACCTAAACACTCTTTCAATGTAAAAAAAGCAATTTACTTGCAATTATTTCTATTTAGTAGGGTGAGATCTTCTGATTGTTCACGCCAGTGGGACCTTGCGGTCCTGCCTACGGTGCACTCCAGCACTGGTTTCCCAGCATCTGGGGGTGGATTCAATGGGAAATCCCATTGACAGCAGCGGGACCAGAAGATCCCACCAGCAGTCAATAGCAGGGTGCCTCCTGCCAACGAGAAACGCACCATGAAGAGGTTAGAGAATTTGTTACTCCCGATATGCTCTCCTCCACAATGTGGAGACCAAACATATCAGTTCATAAGCAGCAGATCTGGAGGGAACAGGCCACCAATAAATACCATAAGGATTAGTATTAGAGCTTTTGTTCTTCATGATATTTATCAACAATATAATGAATGTGTCGTGGGACTTGTCCACAAGTGCGCAAAGAATATAGATACATATATACATAAATATAGTCTTTAGATGAAGAAATGGACTGAAGGAAGATTTGGATGCCATGGCGGACTGGGTCCATAACTTGCACATGCGTTTTAATATGAATAAATACATTGCACAATGCAATTTCAAGCAGGTGTACTTCTTACAAGTTGCATGTTTAAGACAGAGTAGGAGAAGGACCTGACTGCTTACATATATAGTATAGAAGTCATTGAAATTCACTTACTAGTTGAAAGAGGCAATTGAAAAGCAAATAGGTTATTAGATGTGCTGCCAGGAATAGAGGAGAAATTGGTCAACATTAAACCTATTTTATGAGGCCCAATGAACCCATGTTCTATGTTCCAAGGATGCATGAAAAATGTCAGACCCCAAAATTAGACACAGCCACTTTTTAAGCATTCTTACTGCCTACCTAATAACGGGTGTTACTTATGCAAATGAGGGGGCCCAATTGCTGTTTGAGATCCCCTCACAGCAATAGTTTAGTGATGAGTGGGGCAGACATCTGAGAAGTGGTGGAGTGGGCTGGTGGTGGTGGAATAGCAATATTCGAGTCGCAAAATATTATCTTTTTCATGTGCTTCATTAATAAAATTAAGCTGATTTTAACTTTGGCACTGATGGAAATCCGATAATATTAGTTCAGCTACCTTTGCACACCATGCCCAAAAAGCATTTGCATAAAAAAGCAAATTGTGCAGAGTTTTATAACAGATGTGACTAATCTGATACTACCTGTTTACTGCCACTGCTGAAAAGAATCTGATTTTAAAGACACAAAATTGATAGTGAATTTGCAGCTGGCCCTCAGAAATTAAGGTTTTTACATGAACAATAATGTATTGGCTGGAACTTTCTGGCCATTCACACAGGCAGGATCTTCCGGTCTTACCGATGGCGGACACCTGCCACGGGTTTCATGGTGGCGAGGATGCATTTAACTGAAAACCCCACTGACAAAGGCGGGATCAGAAGATCCTGCTGTCGGCCAATGGTGGGTTGCCCAGTTACCCAGTGACTCAAAGAACAAAGAAAAGTACAGCACACAAAAAGGCCCTTCGGCCCTCCAAGCCTGTGCCGACCATGCTGCCCGTCTAAACTAAAATCTTCTGCACTTCTGGGGTCTGTATCCTTCTATTCCCATCCTATTCATGTATTTGTCAAGATGCCCCTTAAACATCACTATCGTCCCTGCTTCCACCACCTCCTCCAGCAGCCACTACCTCTGTGTAAAAAAGTTGCCTCGTACATCTCCTCTAAACCTTGCCCCTCACACCTTAAACCTTTGTCCCCTAGTAATTGACCCCTCTACCCTGGGAAAAAGCCTCTGACTGTCCACTCTGTCAATGCCCCTTATAATTATGTAGACCTCTATCAGGTCACCCCTCAACCTCCGTCGTTCCAGTGAGAACAAACCAAGTTTATTCAACCTCTCCTCATAGCTAATGCCCTCCATACCAGGCAACATCCTGGTAAATCTCTTCTGCACCCTCTCTAAAGCCTCCACATTCTTCTGGTAGTGTGGCGACCAGAATTGAACACTACACTCCAAGTGTGACCTAACTAAGGTTCTATACAGCTGCAACATGACTTACCAATTTTTATACTCAATGCCCTGGCCAATGAAGGCAAGCATGCCATATGCCTTCTTGACTACCTTCTTCACCTGTGTTGCCCCTTCCAGTGACCTGTGGCCCTTTCAGTGACCTGTGGGCCTGTACACCTAGATCTCTCTGACTGTCAATACTCTTGAGGGTTCTACCATTCATTGTATATTCCCTACCTACATTAGACCTTCCAAAATGCATTACCTCACATTTGTCCGGATTAAACTCCATCTGCCATCTCTCCGCCCAAGTCTCCAAACGATCTAAATCCTGCTGTATCCTCTGACAGTCCTCATCCTTTTCCGCAATTCCACCAACCTTTGTATCGTCCGCAAACTTACCAATCAGACCAGTTCCATTTTCCTCCAAATCATTTATATATACTACGATCAGCAAAGGTCCCAGCACTGATCCCTGAGGAACACCACTAGTCACAGCCCTCCAATCAGAAAAGCACCCTTCCATTGCTACTCTCTGCCTTCTATGACCTAGCCAGTTCTGTATCCATCTTGCCAGCTCACCCCTGATCCCGTGTGACTTCATCTTTTGTACTAGTCTACCATGAGGGACCTTGTCAAAGGCCTTACTGAAGTCCATATAGACAACATCCACTGTCCTACCTGCGTCAATCATCTTAGGGACCTCCTCGAAAAACTCTATCAAGTTAGTGAGACACGACCTCCCCTTCACAAAACCGTGCTGCCTCTCGCTAATACTCCATTTGCTTCCAAATGGGAATCGATCCTGTCTCGAAGAATTCTCTCCAGTAATTTCCCTACCACTGACGTAAGGCTCACCGGCCTGTAGTTCCCTAGATTATCCTTGCTACCCTTCTTAAACAAAGGAACAACATAGGCTATTCTCCAGTCCTCCGGGACATCATCTGAAGACAGTGAGGATCCAAAGATTTCTGTCAAGGCCTCAGCAATTTCCTCTCTAGCCTCCTTCAGTATTTTGGGGTAGATCCCATCAGGCCCTGTGGACTTATCTACCTTAATATTTTTCAAGACGCCCAACACCTTGTCTTTTTGGATCTCAATGTGACCCAGGCTATCTACACACCCTTCTCCAGACTCAACATCCACCAATTCCTTCTCTTTGGTGAATACTGATGCAAAGTATTCATTTAGTACTTTGCCCATTTCCTCTGGTTCCACACATAGATTCCTTCGCCTGTCCTTCAGTGAGCCCACCCTTTCCCTGGCTACCCTCTTGCCCAAAATCAATGCCCTCTGTCCCAGTTCACAATGACTTCTCACCTTGTCTAGACCCAAATCACACGGCCATTACACTCCATGAAATTCCTGTCCATTCAGATATACATTTTTGTCAAACATGTTATACTGACAAAATTCCTACAGTGCAGGTGGCCATTCAGCCCATCGAGTCTGCACCGACCCTCCAAAAGAGCATTCTAACTAGGACCACTCCCTGCCCTTTCCCCGTAACCTTGCACATTGATCATTGTCAATCAACCTAACCTGCACATCTTTGGACTGTGGGAGGAAACTGGAGCGCCTGGAGAAAACCCACGCAAACACAGGGAGAACGTGCAGTCTTTTCAATTCAACCTGACGGTAGCACATTGGTTAGCACTGTGGCTTCACAGTGCCAGGATTCCAGGTTCGATTCCCGGCTAGGTCACTGTCTGTGCGGAGTCTGCACGTTCTCCCAGTGTCTGCGTAGGTTTCCTCCGGGTGCTCCGGTTTTCTCCCACTAGTCCCGAAAGGCATGCTGTTAGGTAATTTGCACATTCTGAATTCTCCCTCTGTGTACCCGAACAGGGGCCGGAATGTGGCGACTAGGGGCTTTTCACAGTAACTTCATTACAATGTGTGACAATAAAGATTATTATTACCCCCTCTCTACGATTATGAAACTGGCACTCTTTTCCACTTTCCCCAAACGAGCAACTATTTTTTGGTCCATCAGTTCATCAGAGCATCCTTTACCTTCCCACTCCATTCAGTTTGCCATGACACTCTCTGCCCCCACTCCTTCTCAGTTAATGCTGAATCTGTCTTTCTTCGCAGACTTATCTTGCCCCTCCAGTTCTGCTCTCAGTTTCTGTCCTCTTTCCCTCTCCTTTTCAATACCATTCATTTCTTCCTTTCCTACCATCCATTTCCCCTTCCCTCAAATTTACCCTTTTATATCCCATTTCATTGCCAATACCCTCTTTCTTCGCTCATTCACTTCCTCTCCCCTATCCTTTGTATGTAATCCACACGTCCCTATTTCACTGCTTCCATAGAATCATAGAATTCCTAAGCGCAGAGGGTTGCCATTCAGCCATCGTGTTTGCACCGACCCTCTGAAAGAGCACCCTCCCCACACCCACTTCCATGCCCTATCCATTGATTCCCTTCTTCATTTCTCTTTTCCCTTTTCCACCTATTTCCACCCAGCTGCTTTTCAGTCTGCCCCTCTCCTTTGGAATAACATCTACTGCTTTCCCTCCCCTTGCATTCGGCCCCCCTTACCCAACCCCATTGTCTTACGGTGTTAGTATGTAAATGAAAAATAAGCTACTGAACATAGGTTGCTACTTTTACCTCCTTTAAATAATAATAAACTGGTTTATGACTGCAGTTGAACTAAGCTGGGGAGATTGAGTAGAGATTTTCCCACGGTTGGATCCTAAAGCATAGTTAATTTACTTTAAGAAAGCATCTTTGTCTTCATTCTTCCACATTGCTCTTGATTCATTACCTGGTTATCAGATAGCCATAGTGCTGCCAGCTCTTTAAGCTTAGTAAAACTGAACGGCAAATTCTTCAACCTAAAAAAACAAACATTTTATAGATCAGAATTTGCTGCAGTCGATTCAGAATGTTTTTTATTTCATTTTTACTTGTTTCAAGCTTTTGGTGGCTTACAAATCATTGTAATCAAACCACTCAATGCCACTCTGCCAAGCAATCAATATTCCTTCTGTTCCGCCTGTGCAGATCATAGATTTTTTAAAAGTCATTTCAAATACAAATAGTGAAATATATAGATATTTTTGAATTGCGTTCTAAAGTATTAGGTAACTAGCAATTCCACTATGAAAAAACCCAAGAGTTTTTCATGTTCTCAAAGGAATCTAGTTTTCAACTGATATTCTTAAGGGAAAGATTCATTAAAATCAAGTGAGGTAATGATTTAGACAGTCACATATCTTCCCGTACCCAATTAAACTCAACAAAGTACCCTAGCGAGCGCGTTAGCCACATGTTTCCCAGCACTCGCAGAACAGAGAAACACGTGGCTATTCAATGCTACTCCTGTTGAATAAGGGGCCTAAGTGGGCAGCACGGTAGCATTGTGGATAGCACAATTGCTTCACAGCTCCAGGGTCCCAGGTTCGATTCCGGCTTGGGTCACTGTCTGTGCAGAGTCTGTACATCCTCCCCGTGTGCGCGTGAGTTTCCTCCGGGTGCTCGGGTTTCCTCCCACAGTCCAAAGATGTGCAGGTTAGGTGGATTGGCCATTAAAATTGCCCTTCGTGTCCAAAATTGCCCTTAATGTTGGGTGGGGTTACTGAGTTATGAGGATAGGGTGGAGGTGTTAACCTTGGGTAGGGTGCTCTTTCCAAGAGCCGGTGCAGACTCGATGGGCCGAATGGCCTCCTTCTACACTGTAAATTCTATGATAAACGGGAAACGCACGGCCGAGGCCGCACTTAGCCCCGTTTTTTATAACGGGGAGCTCCGCTCGTCAGAATTGTCCATTGTAGCGAGAGATCAGGACGCTGTTTTTAAATGCCATCCCGATCTCCAAGTCCCCCAAAGAAAACCCCCGACCTCCCTCCAGCCCAAACGCCCCATGGGAAGGTCCCCCGCCAACCAACACCCACATTGGGCAACCACAGCCCAATTGCACACATGCAAAAAATTCCAGCTTGGCACCGCCCCTGCTAGATGGCAATACCACCTGGGCACCTTGGCAATGCCAGGGTATTACCCAGGTGGCACTGCCAGGGTAACCAGGGGGCAGCAGCAGTGCCAGGACACCACCCTGCCCAAAGGACATGCAGCTGGGGACCTCCGGTCATCTTGGAGACCCGCACAAGGGTCGTTCCATCTGGTTCCCGTTTATGGAGACCAGCACCAAACAGCACTCGCCCAAGGTCCCCGAGGCGAAGGGATTGAATCCCAAAGCCTCAGGTACCTTGGAAATCTGCACATTAGATTAAGGCTAGCTGCCTCGCTCTAATATGCAGATTTGCCAAAACGTGATCCTGCCCATTATGGGCGGAATTCCCCTTGCAACATCTCGTGAGATTGCGTTGCGAGCCGGGTGGATCCCGGGAGTGGGGTCTCCCGACTTTCACCGGCCATGTTGTGCCGCAATGGAATGTTTTTCCGGTGCAGTGTGGCTGGAAGATTGCACCCTCTATCTTCTCCAATGTTCAGGCTAAGGTGCAAAGACTGCTGTTCTTTGCAGTCGAGGAGCAGAGGGAAATAGCTTAATTTATATCCAATACATTTTGTTCAACTTGTAAAATGGCATGTGTGGCTAATGCAGTGAAGGATTTCTCTCACATTTTTCCTCTCTTGCACAAACAATCTAACTCAGGCAGTTGAAAATCTGTTTATTTTTCTCAAAAGAAACCAAGATGCAGGCCTCCGATTCGAGAGTTTAACACTCTGGTATTATCGCTGCTGGGTAACGTGCTCTGATTATGAGTTTAAACTGTGATGGTGACTAACCTAATCTTTAAGGTGTTTTGTGTGTTTCTCACCTCATCCACTTAAGAGGCTCCCCTCCAGTGGTGCAACTGATAGGCCATCTGCTTCAAAGAGAAATCCAGGTCTTGTTGCCTGTGCCATGATTTAAAACAGTAGAGTATACGGAGCAGTATCCAACCTTCCTGCATTCCCTCCCAAATGAAAAGGTGGAGGAGACTGGTGAGTATAGGGTCTATGCAAAAGAGGACCATACGTCCCACAGTCCAAGGAAACAACACGAAACAAAACTGGAGTGTAAAGGTGTTGATTATCACTATGTTTTAATATTAAAGTTAATTATGCTGCCTCTGTATAGTTTGTGAAATAAATTAATACTTTTAAAATTACACCCATCTTCCTTGCTTTATGCAACCTATATATTGCTCCCTCTGATACTGCAATGTACCCGATCAAATGAATGATTTTTCCAACTAATGTAAAAAAATGTACAGTTTCACGCATGATGTGGGGTCCCGTGGGCAGACTGAGTGTAACCCCCCCCCCTGTCCAATTGTCGACTTCAATCATGGAAGGGCTGGCCAGCAGGAATCACATTCAAAGAGAGGCCTGGAGCCAGAAATGGGGCAGGGTCAAGAATGGAAGACACTTCCACAGGGTTTTAAAGGGGTGATGGCAGTGCCTGCCTATGCAGAGGGGGTTGCGGGGGAGGGGGGGGGGAGGGGGGGGGAGGGGGGGGGGGGGGGGGGAGAGGGGGGCAATGACTGGAGGAGGACGTGACAACTGGAAAATTGAAGAGAGTTCTTTGTTAAGGATGAATTTTCTATTCTGTCAGCTCCATTGATGCCAAGTGTCTTTGTTTAGGGGGGAAAGGATGGAAAGTCCTTTATTAGCAGACATCGTCCTGTAGTGATGCCAGAAGAATGTACATGTGTGGCCCCATGGTTTACAGAAGAATCTCTTTGTACCCTCCTCCAGGTGTGGTGGGAGGTTTTCCTCCCATTATATCGCAAGACGAAGCCTCCCCATCTAACTAAGAAAGTTGGGATGGATGAGGCAGATGTAATCAGCACGCAGGGATCATGCGCAGGACATGGCTGCAGTATCAGAAGAGGGTGAATGACATTCTATGCTCCACACGGATGAGTGAGGAAGAGACTTAATAATCTGAGCGTATATCTATGGAAACTAAGCATTTGGTGTCTGCCAGGTATGTTTAAGCATGTAATAGGAATGGCTGTTGTGTCAGTACTCAGCAAGGCTGTTCGGCTGGTTGCATTTTGGCTAGGAGGGACAACTAGAAGAGGACCAGTGCAGCAATGTGCAGGGGGGAGTTCCAGGGATGATGGAGATGATTGATTCTGATTTTAGATTCAGTAATGTACATTTGTCTTCACAGGAGAACAAAGTCTATGAATGCTTATTTACAGGTGGCTGTGCTGACCCCTATGGAGTAGGATAAATTTGAACTGGCCAGTCAGCAAGGGGCCAGATTGATTGGCAGAGGAGAAAACTGAGGGATTATTGATGAGGCTGGCGAGAGTGAAGCAGACACATTTCCTGCAATGGGGTGGAGGGTATTTACTGGGCTTGGGGGAAGGGCTGTTTGGTTAAGGTGTGTGATCTGGGACCTCTGCATTCCCAGCACATATGACTTGGATCATGTCTATCTGTGAGATGATGCATCTGTTACTCAGTTTGGCTCCTCCTTATAAATGTACACTCACTGCTCTTTTATATCTATCAGATAACTCTTCATCTTGACCATCTTATGATCCTGTGAGTCTTCCATTGGCCATGTAGAAGAAACAGGGGACAACAGAGGATGCACCATCCCATCCTTGACCCACACCATTCACCATCTCAGGTTCTGGCACCTCAGTGGGCTGCATAGATTGAGTGACAAAGTTGTACCAAGCAGGTGTGGCACTGCACAATCGTTCGAACAACTGTTGGAGACTGTGATTTCACAGGATTCTGACACTTGATGGAGCCTTGGAGACCAGGAGGATGCTGAGCCCCGGGCACATTACAAAACTGCTGAGGCAGAAAATACTGGATGTCCAATGGGAGGTAGGCCGAGATTTGGTGCAGATTGCATGCCCTGGCAGACAGTGGGGGAGTCTCTCTTTTTATCTCCACAGAATACATCGCTTCTTCCATCAAGAGATTAGAGACACTTGTGGATAGCCAATCAATGGTTTCTGCCAATATATTCAGACCTGAAATACCACACATTGTCAATGGCCTCAGCAAAATATTACTGATACATGAGATGGACAAGGAACCTGGAGTCCCATCCTTGTTCTGGTTCAGGGAGGATCCTGTCAATGTGCAGGAGTCTCTCTCAATGTCCATCAGGGCCCCAGGTGATCAGAGGATACCCTCCAAGGTCATGCAGTCCAAGAAGGCATCAGAGTCAGTAGCCTGCCTCCAGCATAGTTGACATTGATGGGAGAACACCACAGTGCAGCACTTATGGAAAATGAGGAAAACACTTTAAATGCAGAAGGACCATTACAGGTGATATACAGATGAACATCTTGAGTGTGGTCCTGTTCATCTGCTGTCAAATTGCTGTTTTACAGTAGATGTTTACAAATGCTTATGAGTGGGATAAAGGCAATAGGACTGCAAAGCAACGGCATGTTCTTCCTGAGCCGCAGATGTTGAAGTGGAAAAGACCCCAGAAGGTGTACTGAGAAGCTGCTGAGGTGCTGGCCAAGTGTCTTGAAGAGGCGTCCTTGTGATGCTTCAGGAGGATTGTGACACCCGACTGGAAGCGCTTCAGGACCAGGGCAGGCCTTGCCTTCCAGGCAACAAGAAGTTGCTGATGTGTCTGCTCGTCTACATGGTGCTGTGGTTCCTCAGGTTCTTCCTTAGAATCACTGATGGACTCTTCCTCTGATGTCTCATGGCAACCCTCCATGTTGTCATCTTCCATTTCCTCAACCCATGAAAGAACAAGATTGTGCAGAGCACAGAAGATGACAACAATCAATATAACTTGAGCCAGAGAATATTGCAGAGATCTGGCAGACCATTCCAAGCATGAAAATGTCATCTTCAGCGGAGCTATTGTCTTCTCGATATTGATTCTTGTAGAGGCATGGCTAGGATTATACCTCTGCGGAGGTTCATGGATGTCTGCCGGGTGTCATAAGCCATCTCCTTATTAGTACTCCTTATCACCAAACAACAAACCATCCAGTCTTATGGGGGGTGGTAGGCACAAAAACCTGGGATACGTAGGTGCCAGAGAATGGAAGCATCATGTGCCTCTATCATCTCTACATAGTTGAAGTACTGTTGGTATACCCAATGAGGAGGAAAGTGGCATCTCCACTGGCCTCGGCTCCAACACACCCCTCACTAACCTTTGGCTCCTCCTGTGTCCCTCAGTTGTGCTTTCTGGTGGTCATGTAACTGCTGCTGCAGCTAGCTGGATACCCTCGCTCTTTAGAGTGCACAATCCCCATTTGGTGCAATGAAGATTTCTGTGCTGCAACCAAATCTTTCCACAGCCCACTGTGACAGAGGCTCCCTCAAGCTCTGAGCCTCTTAAAATTAAAAAGGATGTGCCAAAAAGACCACGGGCGAAATTCTCCGTTATCGGCGGAAAGTCCGCCGATCGGCGCAAAAAACGGCGCAAATCCGACTTGCGTCACGTCGGAAAAATGGGTCGATAGTCTCCGGCCCGAAATGGGCTATCAGCGACGTAACGGGATCCGCGCTTGCGCAGTGGTTCACGCCGTGCAGCGTCATACACGCCGCACGGCGTGACGGCTCATAAGGCCGCGCTGCTCCCCCCCACCCGACCGGAACACCCGACCGCAACACCCGACTGGATGGCTGGCCGTCGCTCAGCCCCGAGGTTCGAGTCACGCGATGTGGAGGCGCTCCTGGACGCGGTGGAGCAGAGGAGGGACGCCCTGTATCCCGGGCACGGCTGCAGAGTTGCCCCACGCCACAGCCGGCGTCTGTGGAGATAAGTGGCAGAGGCCGTCACCGCTGTGGCCCTGACACCACGGACAGGCACCCAGTGCCACAAGAAGGTGAACGACCTCGTCAGAGCAGGCAGGGTGAGCCTCCCCATATCCCCCCTCCCCCATATCCCCCCTCCCCATATCCCCCCTCCCCCATATCCCCCCTCCCACATATCCCCCCCTCCCCCATATCCCCCTCCCCATATCCCCCCTCCCACATAACCCCCCCTCCCCCATATCCCCCCTCCCCCATATCCTCCCTCCCCCATATCCCCCCTCCCAAATATCCCCCCTCCCCATATCCCCCCTCCCCATATCCCCCCTCCCCCATATTCCCCCATATCCCCCCTCCCCATATCCCACTCCCCCATATCCCCCCTCCCCCATATCCCCCCTCCCCCATATCTCCCCCTCCCCCATATCCCCCTCCCCATATCCCCAATATCCCCCCTCCCCCATATCCCCCTCCCCATATCCCCCCTCCGCCATATCCCCCCTCCCCCATATCCCCCTCCCCCATACCCCCCTCCCCATATCCCCCCTACCCCATATCCCCCTCATATCCCCCCTCCCCCATATCCCCCCTCCCCCATATCCCCCCTCCCCCATATCCCCCTCCCCAATATCCCCCCTCCCCCATATCCCCCCTCCCCATATCCCCCCTCCCCATAACCCCCATCCCCCATATCCCCCCTCCCCCATATACCCCCTTCCCCATATACCCCCTTCCCCATATCCCCCCTCCCCATATCCCCCCTCCCCCATATCCCCCTCCCCCATACCCCCCTCCCCATATCCCCCTCCCCCATATCCCCCTCCCCATATCCCCCCTCCCCCATATCCCCCCTCCCCATATCCCCCCTCCCCATATCCCCCCCCCATTTCCCCCATATCCTATATCCCCCTCCCCATATCCCCCCTCCCCCATATCCCCCCTCCCCATATCCCCCCTCCCCCATATCCCCCCTCCCCCATATCCCCACCCTCTCCCATATCCCCCATATCCCCCCTCCCCATATCCCCCTCCCCATATCCCCCCTCCCCCATATCCCCCTCCCCATATCCCCCCTCCCCCATATCCCCCCCTCCCCCATATCCCCCTCCCCCCCTCCCCCATATCCCCCCTCCCCCATATCCCCCTCCCCATATCCCCCCTTCCCCATATCCCCCATATCCTATATCCCCCTCCCCATATCCCCCCTCCCCCATATCCCCCCTCCCCCATATCCCCCATATCCCCCTCCCCCATATCCCCACCCTCTCCCATATCCCCCATATCCCCCCTCCCCATATCCCCCCTCCCCCATATCCCCCCACCCCCATTTCCCCCCTTCCCCCATATCCCCCATATCCCCCCTCCCCATATCCCCCCTCCCCCATATCCCCCCTCCCCCATATCCCCCCTCCCCATATCCCCCCTCCCCATACCCCCCCCCATTTCCCCCATATCCTATATCCCCCTCCCCATATCCCCCCTCCCCCATATCCCCCCTCCCCCATATCCCCCATATCCCCCCTCCCCCATATCCCCACCCTCTCCCATATCCCCCATATCCCCCCTCCCCATATCCCCCTCCCCATATCCCCCCTCCCCCATATCCCCCTCCCCATATCCCCCCTCCCCCATATCCCCCCTCCCCCATATCCCCCCTCCCCCCCTCCCCATATCCCCCCTCCCCCATATCCCCCTCCCCATATCCCCCTTCCCCATATCCCCATATCCTATATCCCCCCCCATATCCCCCCTCCCCCATATCCCCCCTCCCCCATATCCCCCCTCCCCCATATCCCCACCCTCTCCCATATCCCCCATATCCCCCCTCCCCATATCCCCCCTCCCCCATATCCCCCCACCCCCATTTCCCCCCCTCCCCCATTTCCCCCCCTCCCCCATATCCCCCATATCCCCCCTCCCCCATATCCCCCCTCCCCCATATCCCCCCTCCCCCATATCCCCCATATCCCCAAGTGAATCCAGCCCTAACCTTAACCTCTGCAATGCACGCGCAACCGATGGCGTGCATTCATATACCTGCCTAACACTGTTGCCTTTTACCCCTGCCCCCCCCCCCACAGGAGAAGCGCGCACACAACAATAGGGAGCATGTGAGGACTGGAGGAGGGCCCGCTGATGAGAGGCCACTGACCGTACACGAGGAAAGGGCCCTGGAACTGGCTGGCGGACCTGAGGACCGGGAGGGTGCTGATGCAGAGGTCGGGGGCGTACTAGCGAGTGAGCCACCGACAGCCCGTCCCCATATCCCCCCTCCCCTATATCCCCCTCCCCCGTATCACCTGATCACTGCCTGATGTCTAACCATGCATGCTTCATTATGTATCGCAGGACCAAACGTCCAGGCACCCATCCCCGCAGATGCAGACCGCCCGCAGGATGCCCCTCGGAGACCACAGGAGACGGAGAGACCCGCACCCTCCAGCATGCGACGCCCGCAGGATGCCCCTCGGAGACCACGGGAGACGGAGAGACCCGCACCCTCCAGCATGCGACGCCCGCAGGATGCCCCTCGGAGACCACAGGAGACGGAGAGACCCGCACCCTCCAGCATGTGACGCCCGCAGGATGCCCCTCGCACACCACGGGAGACGGAGAGACCTGGAGCAACAGGGAGATGACACCCCCGTCACGTGCGGGAGCGACCACCCAGCGACGAGGGGGGCAGCCACAGGCCCCCGTCACATCCGAGCCAGGACACCACTACCCAGGACACCACTACCCAGGACACCACTACCCAGGACACCCCTACCCGGGACAGCACTACCCAGGACACCCCTACCCGGGACAGCACTACCCAGGAAGACGAAATACCGGACAGTGACTCAGAGTGGATGGGTGGAGACGAACCCCCACCCCAAAGTGCCATGGACTCAGAGTGGGACGAAGAGCACGACACAACGTCACTGCTGTCACCAACACCCTCCACCATCGCAGAAACACTCACCACGGTTGGGCACTTTAGTGATGAGGCGACTGGTACACTCACTGGTGCACACAACACAGCCGTCCCGGTACAGCAGGTGGAGGTAGGAGCAGCAGAGGGACCGGGCGGTCGGAGGGCAGCCCAGTCCAAGCGAACATCTGCCGCCCAGATGGATCCCGGGTTCCTGCAGTTACCACACCCACACATAGATCCGATGCAACCACCGACCCGGAGACGAGCGAAGAGGGTGACGGGCGGCTTGCGGCGGCTGCGGTCGCAGGTGGAGGAGTCCACCCGCGTCCAGGAGCTGGGAGTGGTGCCGGTCATGCGTGCCACCCAGGCTGACACCGCACGGGTGGCGTCCGCGGTGGAGGCAATGGGTGCGACGGTGTCAGACATGGGGAACGGTTTATGAGGTCTGGGGCCTTCCGTGCAGGCGGCGTCTGTGGCCCAGGAAATGGCTGCCCTCTCACAGGAGGCCATGAGCCAGTGCCAGCGCCAGATGGCAGAGGCGCTCAACGCCATAGCCCAGTCTCTGCAGGCCATGGCCCAGTCTCAGCAGGCCATGGCCCAGTCTCTGCAGGCCATCGCTGAGGGCATCGGCGCCAGTGGCCATGTGCGAGCCGGCGTCGCACTGTCACAGACAGGGTTTGCCAACCCCCTGGGCTCCATGGCTGCAAACCTGCAGACCCCTGTCGATACCAGCACGGGCCTCCAGGACTGGCAGCACCAGATGTCGGGGGGGCATCGGATGGCCAGTCCGTTCGCATCCCCCATCCATGTAGAGGCCTGGGGGCCATCGGGCACCCCGAGGGAGGAGGAGGTGGTGTGGTCCGTCCCGGCTCCCTCTGTAGGGGAGGTCCCGGTACACCGCGACACCTCGGACTCCCCCCCTTCCATCCCAGGTGCATCGGGTGGGCAATGGGCAGGACAGGCTGGCAGCTCGCCATCCCAGTCGCCCAGGCCGCAGCCTGGCCCATCTAGGCCAGGACGCCCCAGGAAACGGCCGCCAAAGGGATCCAGTGTCAGAGGGCAGGAATCACAGGAGTCCACCTCCAGTTCTGCTGTACCGTCTGGGGAACCACGTAGACGTAGTCAAAGGGCCCGTAAGGCCAAATAATTAGACACTGAGTAAGTTGGCACGGGTGCAGGGCACAGATGAGTTTTAGGGGCTAGGGCACGTGCATGAACTCCATTGGTTATTAAAGTCAATGTTACACCTACCGAAGCTGCCTTTGTGCTCTGTCCAAAGTGTGCGGGGGTGTCATGTACATTGAGCGCAAGTGTGTGTGTGAGGGGTGGTCTTACCTCAGCCACAGGTGAGTCTGCCCCCTTCCCCCTGGGCCGCCATCAACATCCCCCGGGCAGAGGAAGGGACCGTGCGCTGCAGTGTCACAGCCGCATGCAGGGATGGTCCGGGTGGATGGTGGTACTGTGGCCATGGGTCAGACATAGTCCAACGATGTAGAGCCAGGAGCTCATCGCAGGGCGGGTTGTCATCATCCTCCATGGCCTGCGATAGACATGCGTCCACCCGCAACTGTGTGAGCCCGGCCCGTTGTGCCGCAGGTGGATCGGCAATGGGGGGGGGGGGTGTGCATGCGGGTGGGGTGGGTGGGGTTGGGGAGGGGGGTGAGGGTGCTGGGTGGGTGGATAGGTGGGGGGTGTGGGTGGTCGGCTGTTGCCATGGTGTGCGGTCTGTGGCCATACTACCCGATTCCCACGCCCATCTAGTCAGTGAAGCGGGCGTCTATCAGTCTGTCCCGTGCCCGCTGGGCCAGCCGGTAACGGTGGACAGCCACCCGCCTGTGTCTACCCCGTCTGCCCTGACCATTGCCCCCATCCCCCTCATCTGGGGAGGACTGGGCCTCTTCCTGCTGCTCCTCCACTCCTCCCTCCTCTGCCTGCGGCACATCGCCCCTCTGCTGGGCTATGTTGTGCAGGACGCAGCACACCACAATGATGCGGCCGACCCTATCTGACCGATACTGGAGGGCGCCCCCAGAGAGGTCCAGGCACCTGAAACGCATCTTCAGCACACCAAAGCACCTCTCGATCACTCCCCTTGTCGCTACATGGGCATCATTGTAGCGGTTCTCCGCCTCATTGCGTGGCCTCCATATAGGCGTCATCAGCCACGATCGCAATGGGTAGCCCCTGTCGCCCAGCATCCAGCCCCTCAGCCGGGGATGGCGTCCCTCGTACATGCCGGGGATGGATGACCGCGACAACACGAATGAGTCGTGTACACTGCCTGGGTGACGGGCGCAGACGTGCAGGATCATCATGCGGTGGTCGCAGACCACCTGTACGTTCATCGAATAGGTCCCCTTCCTATTAGTGAACACGGCCCTGTTATCTGCAGGTGGCCGCACGGCGACGTGCATCCCATCGATCGCGCCCTGGACCATGGGGAACCCGGCCACGGCAGAGAAGCCCATGGCCCGGGCATCTTGGCTGGCCCGGTCCACGGGGAAGCGGATGTAGCGGTGCGCCATGGCATATAGGGCATCTGTCACTGCCCGGATGCACCGGTGCACCGATGTCTGCGATATGCCGGACAGGTCCCCACTCGGTGCCTGGAATGACCCTGTTGCATAAAAGTTCAGGGCCACCGTAACCTTGACGGACACGGGGTGAGGGTGTCCCCCGCCAGTGCCACGCGGTGACAGGTGTGCCAGCAGGTGGCAGATGTGTGCCACGGTTTCCCGGCTCATCCGGAGTCTCCTCCTGCATTCCCGGTCTGTGAGGTCCTGGTATGACTGCCGGGGCCGGTACACTCGGGGCGCCCTCGGGTGCCTCCGTTGCCGTGGGGCCGCGACGTCCTCCTCCCCCTCCTCGTCCTGTCGGTCAGGTGTCCCTCCAGCCTGGGCGGCTGCCGCCTGCCCCTCTGCGGCAGCCTGCGCCGCCTCTCTGGCACGCTCCTCCTCCTCCTCCTCATCCAGGGCAACATAGACATGAGCGGCTGCCACCACGGCGGCCAACATCGCTGGATGATCTGAAAACATGACGGCCTGGTGGGGGGGGGGAGGGGAACGACGACATATCATCATTGCCCATATCCCCTCCTCCCCCCAGCCAGGTGGCATGGACCGCATGGGTCCAACTGTTGGAGGCTGGCACCTGGCCAGGTGGACCAACTCACTTGCCCTCCCTTCCCCCTCCTCGGCACGGACCCCCCCAACCTCCACCCCAGCACGGACCCCCCCCCCCAACCCCCAACCTCCACCCCGGCACGGATCCCCCCCAACCTCCACCCCAGCACGGACCCCCCCCCAACCTCCACCCCAGCACGGACCCCCCCCAACCTCCACCCCAGCACGGACCCCCCCCAACCTCCACCCCGGCACGGACCCCCCCCCAACCTCCACCCCAGCACGGACCCCCCCCAACCTCCACCCCGGCACGGCACGGACCCCCCCCAACCTCCACCCCGGCACGGCACGGACCCCCCCCAACCTCCACCCCAGCACGGACCCCCCCCCCAACCTCCACCCCGGCACGGCACGGACCCCCCCCAACCTCCACCCCAGCACGGACCCCCCCCCAACCTCCACCCCAGCACGGACCCCCCCCCAACCCCCAACCTCCACCCCGGCACGGACCCCCCCCCCCAACCTCCACCCCGGCACGGACCCCCTCCCGGCACTCCCCCGGAGCCCAGCCTACTCTAACCACCTCCCCCCGCCCCGCACACACACACACACAACCCGAGACACACCTCTCCTCACGCAATCAGACTGCGGCCACGCCATTGCCTGCCCAGAGCCAACCCCCCAGGCCGTCACTCACCTCCACGCTGGTCGGCGTGAGCCTGGAGCACCGGGTCACGCCGATGAAAAGGAGGTTTGATTCACGTCGATGTGAACGGTCATCACGTCGACGGGACTTCGGCCCATCCGGAAGGGAGAATATCGGCAGGCCGAAAATCGGCTGCCTTACGCAAACCCGTGTCATTCTCCGCGGCAGCGGCGCCATTAACGCCCCGCCGACTTTTCTCCCTTCGGAGACTTCGGCAACCGGCGGGGGCGGGATTCACGGCGGCCAACGGCCATTCTCCGACCCTCTGGGGGGGTCGGAGAATGACGCCCCACATAGTTGATTAAATTTACAAGCAAAAGAGACTGCCAGACAATGCTGCAACTTTAGCAGCAGACTCCTAACTCGGTCACATTGCTGCATTTGTTTGGCAGAAAGCAGCCTGTAGCTACTCGTGCCTGGTCCTGCAACCCATACACTGACTGTAAAACTCCACAGGCTGCATAAAATTGAGTAAAATTGCCGATTTTTTCACATTGATTGGTCTTTCAGTGAGGGCAGGCGTACCTCTGACTTTTCACGCTGCCGACTTGGACGACAGAAGTGAATGTTCCATTGCCAAATTTGCAGATGACACAAAAATAGGTGGGAAGGTAAGTGGTGAGGATTACACAAAGAGTCCACAGAGGGATACAGACATGTTAAGTGAGTGGACAGAAACTTGGCAGATAAAATATAATGTAGAAAAATGTGAAATTATGTATTTTGGTAGGAATAATAAATGAGCTGAATATTATTTAATGGAGAAAGATTGCAGAAAACTGCAGCACAGGGATTTGGGCACCTCGTGCATAAATCACAAAACGCCAGAATGCAAGTTCAGCAAATAATTGTGAAGCAAAGGGAATGTTGGCCTTTATTTCAAAAGGAACGGAGTCTAAAAATAGGGAAAAAAGCAAATTACTGCAGATGCTGGAATCTGAAACCAAAATCTCAGCAGGTCTGCCAACATTGGTAGAGAGAGAAAAGAGCTAACGTTTCAAGTCCAGATGACCCTTTGTCAAAGCTATAATACAGAGAAAGTGGGAGATATTTTTACTGTGGGGTGAGGGAATGAAAGATGAGTCATAGCCATAGAAACCAAGGAAAAAGAGTGCTATTAGCAGTCCCCAGAAAGGATAAAAGGTGTGAAAGGCCAAACAGCAGAGAAACTAACACCAGAGGTTAAACTGTGACAGATGTAGATGTGGGGGGAGGGGGAAGCAAAGTGGAGAAAAGATCAGGAGAGGGGGGATAATATTGGGGGGGGGGGCAATATATATATATATTATATAAAGAAAGACAAGAAAAAAATAAAATGTAAAAGACAGTTAAAATGAAATGGGATGAAAACAAAGGGGTTGAGGTGGGGTAGAGCTAATCATCTGAAGTTGTTGAATTCGATGTTGAGACCGGAAGGCTGTAGCGTGCCTAACCGGAAGATGAGATGCCGTTCCTCTAGTTTCCGTTGAGCTTCACTGGAACATTGCAGCAGGCCAAGGACAGACATGTGGGCATGGGAGCAGGGTCTTGTGTTAAAATGGCAAGCAACGGGAAAGTTGGGGTCCTGAATGCGCACAGACCGAAGGTGCTCAGCAAAGCAATCACCCAGTCTACGTTTGGTCTCTCCGATATAGAGACCACATTGGGAGCAGTGAATGCAATAGACCAAATTGAAGGAGGTGCAAGTGAAACGCTGCTTAACCTGGAATGAGTGTTTTGGGCCTGGGATATTCAGTATGGAAGCCGTAAAGGGGCAGGTGTTACACCTTCTCTGATTGCATGGGAAGGTGCCATTGGTGATGGGAGAGGTGTTGGGTAGACTAGATTATCTCGAAGGGAAGGGTCTCTGCGGAATGCTGACAGAGGGAGTGAAGGGGAGATGTGTTTGGTGGTGGCATCACGCTGGAGTTGGCGAAAATGGCGGAGGATTATGCTTTGCACACGGAGGCTGATGGGATGAAATGTGAGAACGAGGGGGATTCTATCCTTGTTCTGGGAGGGAGGGGAGGGGCGAGGGTAGTGGCGTGGGAGGTGGACCGCACGCTGTTGAGGGCCCTGTCAACAACTGTAGGTGGGAAATCACGGTTGAGGAAGAAGGAACATATTTTCGAAGCAAAATAGGGAAGTCTTGTTAAAACTATACAAGGCACTATACCTGGAATACTGTGAACAGTTTTGGTCCCCTTATCAAAGGAAAGATATACTCACATTGTAGGCAGTCCAGAGAACTTTCACGAGGTTAACCCCAGCTATGGAGGAATTTTCTTATGAGGAGAGATTACACGGTCTGGACTCATTGGAGTTTAGAAGAATTAGAGGCAACCTTATTGAGACATGTAGACTTCTCGGGAGCTTGACAGGGTAGATGCTGAGAGGTTGTTTCCACTTGTGGGAAAGTCTAGGAACAGAGGGCATAATCTCAGAGTAAGGGCTATAGAGGCTGGGTCGTTAAGTATGTTCAAAGCTGAGATAGACAGATTTTTAATAATTAAGGGAATTAAGGGTTATGGGGATAAGGTGGTAAAGTGGAGGATTGTCATTTCTGATCAGTCATGATCTCATTGAATGGTGGAGCAGACTCGATTGGGCAAATGACCTGCTTCTGCTCCTACATCTTATGGTCCAATAATATCAAATTGTACACAAGGATGGCGGCAACCTCTCCCGACATAATTCATACGATTTAGTCGCGCATCAGGAGCGACATCTGCCTCCTCCCGAGACATAAATCTCTGCTCACCCATGTCACTGTCTCTACTAAGCTCCAAGTGTTTGCTGAAACTCAATGCATAGACTCAAAAGGTCAGCCATCAACCATGGAGTTTGAATCTGGACAATGATGGCTGGCATAGGATAGTAGGGTTTGATTTAGAAAATTCATCTTCTGGCTAGGCAACTCAAATCAAAGTGACTAATGAATACAACGGGCTGGATTCTCCGCCATCAGGATGCTCCGTTTTGCCAGCAGCCCGGGGGTTTCCTGACGGCGTGGGGCTGCCCCACAATGGGAAACCCCATTGACCATCCGGTGAAATGGAGCACCCGCCGGCGTGCTGAACCAGGGGTGGGATTCTCCGACCCCCTGCCGGGTCGGAGAATCGCCGGGGCTGGTGTGAATCCCGCCCCCGCCGGTTGCCGAATTCTCCGGCACCGGATATTCGGTGGGAGCGGGAATTGCGCGCGTCGGTTGGCGGGCCCCCCCCGGCGATTCTCCGGCCCGGATGGGCCGAAGTCCCGCTGCTGGAATGCCTGTCCCGCCGGCGTGGATTAAACCACCTCTCTTACCGGCGGGACATGGGGGCGCGGGCGGGCTCCGGGGTCCTGGGGGGGGGCGCGGGGCGATCTGGCCCCGGGGGTTGCCCCCACGGTGGCCTGGTCCGCGATCGGGGCCCACCGATCCGTGGGCGGGCCTGTGCCGTGGGGGCACTCTTTTCCTTCCGCCTTCGCCACGGTCTCCACCATGGCGGAGGCGGAAGAGACCCCCTCCACTGCGCATGCGCGGGGATGCCGTGAGCGGCCGCTGACGCTCCCGCGCATGCGCCACCCGGCAAAGTCATTTCCGCGCCAGCTGGCGGGGCACCAAAGGCCTTTCCCGCCAGCTGGCGGGGTGGAAATCAGTCCGGAGCGAGCCTAGCCCCTCAAGGTTAGGGCTCGGCCCCTCAAGATGTGGAGGATTCCGCACCTTTGGGGCGGCGTGATGCCGGACTGATTCGCGCCGGTTTTGGCGCCAGTCGGTGGACATCACCCCGATTACGGAGAATTCTGCCCCAGAAATCTGGCACGGCAGGTCAGAGAATCCAGCCCATGTATCTGATCGGCAGTATACATGAGACAGGTCGCAGAAGTCACAGGATTTTGATCTAAATGGGAGATATACATCAAGATAAAAGCAAATTACTGCGGATGCTGGAATCTGAAACAAAAACAGAAAACGCTTGAAACTTTCAGCTGGTTTGACAGCATCTGTGGAAAGAGAAGAGAGCTAACGTTTTGAGTCTGGATGACTCTTTGTCAGAGCTGGAGAGAACTGGTAATAGGATGAGATTTACACTATTGTGGGAGGGTAGGGGTGGAGTAGTGATGGAGGACCAGCAATAGGCGGAGGCTAGGAAGAGATTAACAAAGATGTCATGGACAAAAAGACAAAGGGAATGTAAATGGTGTTGATCATGGCTAAGAAGGGTGTTGATGGTCACACATTAAGAGATCTGAATGTGTTTTTTTTTAGAAAATATTTTATTAAGGTATTTATAATTTTAACACTTTTAAACAGAAAGATCCAACAAACACAAAAAAACTCACAATGACATAGCCATCTCCCCCCCAAGCACAGACTTTAACTTGTTCTAAATCATGGTCCATGTAACTACTCCATCTCACGGTCCTCCCTTCATTGGTTTTCCTCCCCTTATTCGTCACTTCCATGCCCCTCCCCCCAACCCCCCATTTTGCCGCCCCCGCCATTGCTGACAAACTCATTTTCCTTGAAGAAGTTGATGAACGGCTGCCACCTCCGAGTGAACCCCTGTAACGAACTCCGTAAGGCGAATTTGATTTTCTCCAACATTAGAAACCCCGCCATGTCGCCGACCCAAACCCCTGACTTTGGAAGCTCTGCGTCCCTCCATCCCAGCAGAATCTGTCTGCAGGCCACCAGGGAGGCAAAGGCCAAAAGGTCGAACTCTCTTTCCCCCCTGGGCTCCCGGATCTTCCGACATTCCAAATATTGCCACCTCTGGACTCGGAGTCACCCTCCCTTCCAGGACCTCAGACACGACATCCGTGAATCCCTGCCAAAAGCCCCTCAACCTCCGACACGCCCAGAACATGTGCACAGGATTCGCAGGACCCCTCCACCCCCACACCACCCACACCTGTACTCCACTTCCTCAAAAAACCTGCTCATCCGAGCCAAGTCATATGAGCCCTGTGGACAACTTTAAATTGGATCAGGCGAAGCCTGGCATACGACGAGGATGCATTGACTCTCCTCAGGGCCTCCTCCCATAGCCCAACTTCCAACACCCCCCCCCCCCCCAATCCTCCTCCCACTTCCTCTTCACTCCCCTATTGAAACCCATTCCCACTCCATCAGCTCCTTATATATTTCTGAGACCTTCCCCTTCCCAACTCCTGTTTTGGACATCACCTTGTCCTGTAGCCCCCCTTAGTGGGAGTTACAGGAAGCCCGGAACTTGCCTCTGAACAAAGTCCCGCATTTGCAAGTAGCAGAACCCATTCCCACCCGGCAACTCAACCTCCTCCTCTGGCTCCTCCAAACTGGGGAAGCCCCCCTCAATAAAAAGATCTCCGAATCTCTCGATCCTTGCCCGCTGCCACTTCCTAAAGCCCCCGTCCAGTCCCCCTGGAGCGAACCGGTGGTTAGCACATATCGGTGACCATACCGACGCCCCCTCCTGTCCTATGTGCTGCCTCCATTGTCCTCACACCCTCAGGGCTACCAGCGAGAACGGCAGAAGTGCAGTCAACAAAGCCTTCAGGCTCGTGCCTTGGCAAGATGCCGCCTCTACCCGCTCCCACACCGACCCCTCCCCCACTACCCACTTCCTAACCATCGATATGTTAGCCGCCCAGTAATAGTTGATAAAGTTCGGAAAGGCCAGCCCCTCCTCCCCGCGCCTCCGCTCAATTAGGACCTTCTTCACCCGCGGGGCTTTCCCGTCCCAAATAAAACCCGAGATCGTCGTATTAATCTTCCGAAAAAACGACTATGGGATGAAAATTGGGAGACATTGAAAAACGAACAGCAATCTCGGGAGGACTGTAATTTTCACAGTCTGTACCCTCCCCACCAAGGACAGTGGGAGCACGTCACACTTTCAGAACTCCCCTTTCATCTGCTCTATTAATCTGCCCAAATTTAATTTGTGAAGCTGACCCCAGTCCCATGCCACTCAAAAATCTAGGTACCTAAAGCTCCCTCCCACCACCTTGAACGGCATCTCCCCCAATCTCCTCTCCTGCCCCCTTGCTTGAATCGCAAAAACCTTGCTCTTGCCCATTTTATAACCTGAGAACCGGCCAAATTCCTCCAGTATCCCCATAATCCCCCTCAATGAGTCCATTATATAAAGGATCAGATCGTCTGCATAGAGTAAGACCCTGTGTTCCACCCCCCCTCGCACTACCTCCCGCCAAACATTTGATGTTCGCAGCGCCATTGCCAAAGGCTCAATGGCCAGGGCTAATAGTAGTTGGGGAGAGTGGACATCCCTGTCTTCTCCCTCGACACAGGCTAAAACATTCCGACTGCACCCGATTCGTCCTTACATTTGCAACCGGGGCCTGGTGAAGCAACCGGACCCAATCCACAAATCCCTGCCCGACCCAAATCTTCCCAGGACCTCCCGCAAATATTTCCACTCCACCCAATCAAAGTCCTTTTCTGCATCCATGGCCACCACCACCTCAACCTCGCGCTCCTCCGCAGGCATCATTCTTACATTAAGGAGCCTAATGTTGGTCGCTAGATGTTGCCCCTTAACAAACCCTGTCTAGTCCTCACCTATCACCCCTGGGACGCAGTCCTCGATCCGTGTGGCCAGGATCTTTGCAAACAATTTTGCATCCACATTTAGCAGGGAGATTGGCCTATACGACCCACAGCTTTTCGGATCTTTATCTTGTTTTCAAGATAAGGGAAATCGATGCCTGCGATAACGTTGGGGGAGCACTCCCACTCCTTTGACTCATTGCAAGCCTTTACCAAAAGCAGCCCAGCAACCTGGAAAACGTCTTATCAAACTCCACTGGATATCTGTCCGGTCCCAGGGCTTTGCCTGATTGCATCGCCCCCAACCTCACTATTTCCTCCCCGAGCCCGATTGGGGCACCAAGACTCTCCACCAACTCCTCGGGAACTCCAGCTCCCCCCAAAATCATTTCATCCCCTCCTGCCCAGCTGGGGGGTTCTGATTTACACAACTTGCTATAAAACTCCCAAAACACATCATTCAACCCCGCCGGGTCCAGAACCACCTTCCCCCCCGGTGTCCCTCACTGTCCCAATCTCTCTTGCCACCTCCTGTTTTCGCAACTGATGCGCCAGCATCTTACTAGCATTCTCCCCATATTCATAGTCTGCCCCCCTTACCCTCCTCAGCTGCCCCACCGCCTTACCTGTGGACAGGAGCCCACATTCTAGGTGCAGTCTTTGACGCTCTTTCAAAAGCCCGTCTCCTGTCCACCTGCAGAATTTCGTCCACCGGCAGAATTTCACCCACCTGTCTAACTCCGCCCACTCCACCTTCTCCTTATGGGCCCGAATTGAGATGAATTCTCCCGTTAACCGCCTTCATTGCCTCGCAGTCCACCCCCACCGACACATCACCCATATCATTGCTCTTAATGTATCCCCGAATGGCCTCCCTCACCCGCTCACACACCTCCTCCTCCACTAATAGCCCTACATCCAACCTCTAATGCGGGCGCTGGCCCTTTCCTTTATCACTAGCAAGCCCAACCAGTGCGGGGCATGTTCTGACACCACTATTGCTGAATATTCAGCATCTACCACCTCTGCCAGCAGCGTTTTGTCCATCACAAAGAAGTCTATCCGGGAATACACCTTATGCACATGGGAACAAAACAAAAATTCCTTACCTCTCGGCCTCCCAAACCTCCATGGATTGAACCCCCACCCCCCGTATGCTCCATGAACCCCCGGAGCTCCTTCGCCATAACTGATACCTTCCCAGACCTAGAACTCGACCGGTCCAGCCTTGGATACAGGGCAGTACTAAAATCCCCTCCCATGGGGCGCGATTCTCCGACCCCCCCACCGGGTTGGAGAATCGCCGGGGGCTGGGTGAATCTCGCCCCCGCCGTGTCCCGAATTCTCCGCCACCAGAGATTCGGCGGGTTGGGAATCGCGCCGCGCCGGTTGGCGGAAATCGCGCCGGTCAGAGAGCCCACCCCCGGCGATTCTCCGGTCCGCAATGGGCCGAAGTCCCGCCGCTGTCATCCCACGCCAGCCGGCGTGGATTGAATCACCTTTCGAACGGCGGGACAAGGCGGCGCGGGCGGGCTCCGGGGTCCTGGGGGGGGGGGGGGGGGGGGGGGGGGGGCGTGGGGCGATCTGGCCCTCGATGCGAATCTAGGTCCGGAATTTTCCCCAGCACCCGCCTCATAAATTCCACGTCGTCCCAGTTCGGGGCATATATATTCACCAACACCACAGCCATTCCCTCCAGTTTCCTACTAAACATAACATAACGCCACCCGCTTATTAACCAAAATTGCCATCCCCCCTCATTTTGAAGTCTAACCCCGAATCACTTCCCCAACCCATCCCTTCCTTAGCCTAATCTGGTCCCCCACCTTCAGATGTGTCTCCTGCAGCATGGCCACATCCACGTTCAGTTGCCTCAAGTGTGCGAACACACAGGCCCATTTGACTGGCCCATTCAGTCCCCGAACGTTCCACGTCACCAGTCTGGTTGGGATGTACTCGTCCCCCCCTCCCCTGCCAGCAACCCGGAAAACGTCTTATAAAACTCCACCGGATATCCGTTCGGACCCAGGGCTTTGCCCGATTGCATCGCCCCCAACCCCACTATTACCTCCCCGAGCCCGATTGGGGCACTAAGACCCTCCACCCAGGTCCCTCTGCACAGCAACATCTGGCAATTCTTTTTACCATTTACGCAGTTAGGTTGGAGAAACTGGGTCTGTTCTCCTTAAAGCCAAGAGGATTGAGAATGATTTGATAGAATTTTCAAACTCATGAGAGGTCTGGACAGAGTAGTTAGGGAAGGTAGTTAGGGAGAAACTGTCTTTATTGGCAACGGGTCGAGAACCCAAAGATTTCAATTTAAGGTGAATGGCAAAAAAAATCAAGGTGATATCTGGAAAAGCTTTTTATATAGTGAGCAGTTAGGATTTGGCACGTACTCCTGAGAGTGTAATGGAGGCAGATACAATTGTGACTTTCAAAACGGAATCGCTTATTTACCTGAAGAGAAAAAAATTGCAAGGCTAAGAGCTAAGAGTGGGGTAAGAGTGGCTGAGTTTCTCTTGTAGAATACCAGCATGGACATGACATGCTGAATAGCCTCCCCCTGTGCTGGAACCAATAAATCTATAGTTCTATGAATATTGACCATGGATTGAGTTTTAACAATTTAAAAACACATAAAGGTTTCAGGCCTCTGGAAATACTGCATGCAACAATTCTCTGACTCCAATTTTTTTCATTTGCATACATTTCCCACATTGAATGTGGCAGTCATTAATTAACCTTAACGTGTTAATGTCCCCAAATCTTAAAAATGCAGGAATATATTCTCAACCCACTAATTAACACCAAGGGTAACTCAGAGGATATCTTCCATTTTTACGTTTTGACTGGCATGAGAGTTTGGAATTTAATTTGTGCTTGTTTTGAGTTACATTGCAGCTTGTATTTACTTCTGAATTAACCCTATAACCAGCTCTACAAGAATTTATAAAAGATGCTAATTAATGATGCCATCCATGCATTAAAAATATATTTTTTAAACAATTAAAACGAACACCACTCAAAGGACAACCTTTAGTGTTGTGGTGATTTTACTGCCTCAAAGAATAAGCAGTTCCAAACCATATAATGCACCACCTGTCACTGTGCCATTCTCCTGTGGAGATTCCTTGTGCATCACATTCACTGAAGTATCAATGACCACCCATTCCCAATTTCTATTCATTAAAATTCATAGAACATTGTTAAGGTTTTATGTGAAGTACTCCCCCTACTGTATATCCTGAATTGGGAAAGTGGTTTTTGGTAGAATTTCCCATTCATAATGCATTGAATCACCATTTAATGGAGAAGTTCTGTTTTCAGGTTGTGTCTAACCAGCACTTTTAAAGCATAAAATGGAGAAAAAAGCTGTCAATAAGAGGCATTCAATATCCAAGATTTTCCCATGAATACCATCTGATTTGTGCGCAATATTATGTTGGGCAGGTACATGGATTCCTACTCCCTTTTGCTCCCACCCAAATTTCTGCCAGAAAATATTTGGCACACTGTAAATGCCTCTGATTTAAAATGGATCAGTGTATTTAAATAAGGCAAGCATAAGATGATGCCTGATACACTAGGTACATTTTCTGGCATTACCCATTTGGTGTAATTACACACATATAGAAAATGCAGTGTTGCTCAGTACTTGAAATAAATATTAAATGACTCAGCAGTTCTAAAGAATTAATTGAAATTTTATTCCCTAAATAACTTGTGCACTGGATTTCTTGGAGGTTTCTCATGCATTTGCTTAATTCTGGCAGATACCCCATTGTCATCTTGATATCAAGCTGTTTAAATCATTTTATCACAATGAGGAAGAGATGATTGCAAATGACAGAAATGGTAAGTAGAGCATATTCTTGGAATGGCTCCTCTTACCTTGTCTGACTTGGTACGGCTATTAAATGTTATGCAGCTTTAAATGGCTGTACTCCAAATGTTAGAATTAGCACTGACTGCCCTGGCTATACCCTTCATCTTCTTTGCTACCATTGTAGGACTGGATACTAGCTACTAGGTGACGGATGGTGAATGGTTATTTGAACAACTTGGCCTTTCCTGCATCCCGGATGCAACACAATTAAGATAGGAAATCCATAGTTTAAGAAACTGAGGACATGAATCTGCATTCTGCAAAGTGGAGCACACGCTGTGCCACCATGTCCTCTGGTGGCTTTAACTTTAAATGTAAATTTCAATAACTTGTATGCCAGAAGCACATATCATACCCTGGATGAACAAACTGGCTTCATACAACCTGTTCTATGGCTTCTGTGAATGACTGCATTACGATAGTGATATGTTGTGCCAATGAAATGGACAGATGATTTTGCAGCACTGCATGCAATGTATTGCAGTGCTAATATACACATGTATTTTCAATTAAATTCTAAAAAGTCAAGAATTTGTGTTACCTGTTATCACTTAAATTTAACACTTTCAGTTTCTGCATCTGTCCAATCTCTTCAGGCAACCTTTCCAGTTTGTTCGAACGCAAAGACATAACAGTCACATTTTTACAACTTCCAATCTGTATTAAAAATATATCAGGAAGAGATTGCATTATAATACCGATGAAACCTGCTGAGTTATGTTTCAAAGTGCACATCCCTTTCAGTACAACAGCAATTGAGACTATTTGTAATGAGAATAAGATCTCTCTTTTAAAGGATCACTACACAAATTCAAAATCACAATGCATCACAATTATAGCTATAATCTGATAATAATTGTTCACATTGCTATCTCCACAATTATAATTATCCAAATAAGATTGCCCTTAATTAATCAGTACTATTATTCCAATGCATGAGGCTCATGCATCCATATTAGACCATTTATTGACATTTAGGAACTCAAATGTGACACAGAATTTCAAAATAATAAGAAGCACAGAGCTTTGCTGAAAGTATGACTCTATCTATGGCCCTCAGTGGAATTGTTATTTTGTGTATTTTTGACTTTCCAAACATGGGATGCCCAAAATATGATGCTATTTCCCCTCCCTTTTTTGCTTCCAAGTGAGAGAAAGACAATAAATACGACTGGGGCTAGTGTTATCTATACGAGAAATGAACTGTGGACATTGCTGGGGGTAATGGTATTTAACAGTTTCCTTTAAATTCCTTCCTGTGGGGAATTTCTTGATCTCAATTTAGCAAAGATTTGCAGTAATCTTGCAATCAGAAGCTCACAATTTGGGAACCTGCAGAGACCTAAAGTGGTTACAGTATAAGCAGCTATGTTACTGGACTAGTTATCAAGAGGCTGGGACTAATTATCATGGATCTGATAAATCCCAACATGGCAGCTGATGCTAATTATCACGGACATGATCTTAAATACTACCATGGCAGCTGAGGAATTTAAATCCCGCAAATTAAGTAAATCTCGAATTAAAAAGTTAGCATTGATGAGAGCATGAAACTATTGGATTGTTACAAATACTCATCTGGTTCACGAATGCCCTTCATGGTGTTTTTGCAATGCGGTTGACTCCAAACTGCCTCTGAAAAGGCCCAGCAAGCCACTCAGTTGTATTAAAGTGTAGCAAAAAAAAATTAAGAATAATAAAACAGGGTGGAAAACCTGGTATTGACCTAGACACCAGAAAGGACAAAGGCCAACCCAGCCCAGCAACCCTACAAAGCAACATCTGGGAATATGCGCAGACATTGGAAGAGCTGCCCCACATGCTAGCCAAGCAGTAGTGTGACATAATCAAACTCAAAGAATCATACTTTTCAGGTAGGTTCCATGGCTCCTAGCAGCGACCCTTCTAATTGCAGGTCTGAAAGTTCAGTCAGGAAGACATCAAGACAGCTCGTTGGGAATCGTGTGCACACCTGCAAAGATATATTTTCATGCTGGCACACCAGCTGCACAATTGATGGAATGGAAGCCTATGAAATTCACAAATACCCCTGACTGATCTGAGAGTGCACGGATTGTCATGTATGTGCAGTCAATGACACGCTACATCTGTGGGAAGCTAACCAGGGATGCAAACTTGGGTACCCCACTCAATCTGACTGGAAATGTCATAGATGAAATTGGCATAATTGCCAACCTGGTAAATGACCCAGTCTCCTGTCTTAGGAATTTATGATCTACCAACTGCGAGATCCTGAATATATCAACCAGCAGAGCCCTGGAAGAATCCAGAGAATTATGGTCTTTTTACAGCCACAGGTAACACATTCCGTCAGGTTTATCTGGCAATAAGGCTGCTTTAGGAAGCTCGAGATGTCTACCATCACCTGACTTGACAATCTGAGCCTCCGGCTGTTCAAACATGTCTCAGCTACACACTCTGTGTTGTGAGTACTGCTTCCTGTGAGCTACACCTCTCTACTCCTCCACTCTTTGCGTTGTCCAGCTCGGGTGTGAACCTGATTTTCATGAATTAGAACAAATTTAAATATAATTAAATGGCTTTATGCCATAGCGTCCACCAACAACGTATCCTCTACCCCTGGCAGCATGACATCGCACTGGCACGAATCACTACTGGTTTGCAAAATGATGAACATGCTATGGCACGGTTGTGTCTGGAGGCCTGGGCATTGAGGGCCAAGGCTGGGCATTGCTCCGACACATTGCCGGTGTCTCCTGGCAGTGCCGCGAGCAGCGCCAAGTGGACAATGCCAAATGGGCGCATAAAGGGCGCTCTGACAGTGTAGGTGAACACTCCTTCAATGTGGGAGAGGGGATTCCTCTTATGTGTGGGAGGGGGGGGGAGGGAATGGGAGAGCCTGATGATGGCAAGGGGGAAGGAGGGGAAAGAGGGGAGAGCTCCGATGCCTGCAAGGTGCAGGGCGTGATGGCTGTGAAGGGGAGAGTGCCCGCAATACTTCTGTGGTGTGCAGGGAAGAGGGTGGAAGAGTGCCTCCTGAAACATTCATTGTGGAGGGGTGGCCAGGAACGCCCTGATGCTTGTGGGGGTGGTCCTCCATGTCCATGAGGATTTGGGGGCGATATTTTAAATGTAGTTCGGGGCACCTTTTAAAGGTGGCGCACTGCTCACTTTGCAGCCAGCCATGCCGGCTCTATCAGGCTCCACCTCACTAGAGCAATGGCATAAACCACAAAGTGCCAGAAAATCTTGTCTGAAAACTTGGCACCGTTTCTAGGGAGAAACATGCCGGTTTTCAGTCATAGCCTGACACTCACAAATATTGGGAAAATTCCGATCTCTGTATTTGCATATTTCCAAGATTGATTCAACTCCTTCAACTGCTGTTGTGTTTTTGTTTTGCTTTCAGTTGCAAGTTTCATGAAGCCCAGGAATGTGAAACTTAAAAATGTGGTAAACATTTCTCCAATCAAATGAGGAGCATATGTAAATAGGTGCTCCACCCCTCCCTTCACTATCCCCCTCCACTTATCTGAAGCCCTTAACGCAATGGCCAAAGGCTCTATCGCCAATGCAAACATGAGAGGGGACAAAGGCCACCCCTTCCTCATTACCCTATTTAATTGGAAGTACCCCGAGTTCATGGTATTGGTGTGAACACTAGCTGTTGGGGACTTGTGCAACAGTTGTATCCAAACACAAATATGGGTCAAAACCCAAAGTTCTCCAAGACTGCAAAGAGATACCCCTATTGTACCCTATCGAATGCCTCATTGGCATCTAATGCAATGATTACCTCTGGAACAGGCCCCTCAGTCGGGAAGGCACAACATTTAGCAATCGTCACATATTAGACGACAACTGCCGGCCTTTGACAAAACCTGTCTGATCTTTCCTGAAAACTTGAGGAAGACATGGGGCATAATCTAACTAAAAAAAAAAGTATTTTCTTGGCGGGATTAGCAGCGTCGTTCCCTACATTAAGGAGCTCCAACGAGCGGGGTTCCTCAGTGCAGGATGAGATCAGGACACCGTTTTTAAATGGCGCCCGGCTCTCTCGAAACCTGAGGCAACCTCCGACACTCGAAACGCCCAAACTCATCTGTTGGAAGTCCTCCAGCAGTGCCAGGGTGCCACCATGCCCAGGGGTCGACCATCCACGCCCCTTTAATCGCCTGGGAGACCCTCCCCCACCGGCCTGTGAGACCCCCCTCCGGTACGTTAAGCCTAGTGCCCGTTGAGGAGACCCCAGCCGGCACAGTTCAGTACTGGTCCCCAAAATGGGGACCAGGCTTAACGGTACCTGGATGGGTGTCCCAGGCGATCGGAGGGCACCGGATGGTCGGCCTCCGGGTATGGTAGCATGGGCAAATGCCAGCCTGGCATCCTGGCATGAATGGTGCCATCTAACATTCCAGGGGACTAGTCTCATTGGGGTCTCTCACTCCCCCTCCCTCTCAAGCCTGCCTTTTCCATCACAAGGGATTATTCCCCCTTTTTCCAAGTTCCTAGAATCGAGGCCCACCCAAGGTGGCCACCAGCTCCTCCTATGGGCAAAGAAAACCCCCTGGTCACCATGAACAATCTACTCTTTACCGACCCCCTTATCTTCCCCTAATTTAGACACCTGCCAGCTATCGCCCAACGAACAATGCTCTCTCATTACCACCCCCTTCCCCCTACCAAACTCTCGGCTCAAGGAGACCTGTCCAAACAGGTCCAACAGGTCGCTGCCCTCCCCCCACCTCACTCTCACTCACTAGCTAACATCTAATTGCTAGTGGGGTCCCACAGCCAAAGAACAAAGCCAAGAGATAGAAACTCCCCCCCCCCCCCCCCCCCCCCCCCCCACCCACCCACACACGCACTACAAAGGAATAATCAAAACCAAATCATCTTGGGCCATATATTATCAACATTACTGCCTTAATCATTACCCCAAACCTCTTTGGCCCACCCATCAGTCCCCCAACACTCCAATACAGAACAATAAGAACCACTTAACCAAACATTCACACAAAAATATTAAAACATCCCCCAACAATACAATCCCATCAACACCCATTAAAGTCCCACTCAGTTCAGTCCAAATCCCAGGGCCTTATTCCTATCCTCCACCACCAGCAGCTCAGATTCCAATGAGGCAATTTGGTCGCAAAGTCACAACAAGGTCTCCTCCACTTCCTTCAGCTCCTCTCCATGGTCCTTCACCGCCTCCATGGTCCTTCCCAAACTCTCTCTTATCGGGCCCAGCGCGTCCTCAACGGAACTTTTGAGGGTCTCCATCATCTCCCTTCCTTGCTTTTCAAAGTGCCTGCCAAATTGTCTCTCGAACTTCAGTGCCATTACCTCCGTCAGCGGTTCTACCGTGATACGCACGGCCCACCTAACGAGGTCGCCTCTGACACCTTTACTCCCAACGAGCCTCACACCTTCTCCGTCTCCGCTGAAGGACTACCACTCATACCCTTCTTTCCAATCTACAAGCATTTAGAGAGGCAAGGACTGATTCGGGGCAGTCAGCATGGCTTTGTGCGTGGAAAATCATGTCTCACAAATTTGATTGAGTTTTTTGAGGGAGTGACCAAGAAGGTAGATGAGGGCAGTGCAGTAGACGTTGTCTACATGGACTTTAGCAAAGCCTTTGACAAGGTACCGCATGGTAGGTTGTTGCAGAAGGTTAAAGCTCACGGGATCCAGGGTGAGGTTGCCAATTGGATTCAAAATTGGCTGGACGACAGAAGGCAGAGGGTGGTTGTAGAGGGTTGTTTTTCAAACTGGAGGCCTGTGACCAGTGGTGTGCCTCAGGGATCGGTGCTGGGTCCACTGTTATTTGTGATTTATATTAATGATTTGGATGAGAATTTAGGAGGCATGGTTAGTAAGTTTGCCGATGACACCAAGATTGGTGGCACAGTGGATAGTGAAGAAGGTTATCTAGGATTGCAACGGGATCTTGATCAATTAGGCCAGTGGGCCGACGAATGGCAGATGGAGTTTAATTTAGATAAATGTGAGGTGATGCATTTTGGCAGATCGAATCAGGCCAGGACCTACTCAGTTAATGGTATGGCATTGGGGAGAGTTATAGAACAAAGAGATCTAGGAGTACAGGTTCATAGCTCCTTGAAGGTGGAGTCACAGGTGGACAGGGTGGTGAAGAAGGCATTCGGCATGCTTGGTTTCATTGGTCAGAACATTGAATACAGGAGTTGGGACGTCTTGTTGAAGTTGTACAAGATATTGATACGGCCACACTTGGAATACTGTGTGCAGTTCTGGTCACCCTATTATAGAAAGGATATTATTAAACTAGAAAGAGTGCAGAAAAGATTTACTAGGATGTTGCCGGGACTTGATGGTTTGAGTTATAAGGAGAGGCTGGATAGACTGGGACTTTTTTCCCTGGAGCGTAGGAGGCTTAGGGGTGATCTTATAGAGGTCTATAAAATAATGAGGGGCATAGATAAGGTGGATAGTCAACATCTTTTCCCAAAGGTAGGGGAGTCTAAAACTAGAGGGCATAGGTTTAAGGTGAGAGGGGAGAGATTCAGAAGGGCCCAGAGGGGCAATTTCTTCACTCAGAGGGTAGTGAGTGTCTGGAATGGGCTGCCAGAGGTAGTAGTAGAGGCGGGTACAATTGTGTCTTTCAAAAAGCATTTAGATAGTTACATGGGTAAGATGGGTATAGAGGGTTATGGGCCAAGTGCGGGCAACTGGGACTAGCTTAATGGTAAAAACTGGGCGGCATGGACTGGTTGGGCCGAAGGGCCTGTTTCCATGCTGTAAACTTCTATGATTCTATGATTCTATAATCCTTTTCACGGCTTTCAACATTTTCTCACATAATACAGTTAGATGGGTTGGGTTTGTCAACCAAATTCCCCCGGTCTGGGCTAAAAGTACGAAAAACATCAAGGACTCTGGCAGGAGCTACCTTTTGAGTGACCTTCTCCTACATGCCGCCACTGGAAGTCACCTCGGCCTCTATTTAACGACACTCTTGTGCTTCTCGCCATTAATGGCTATTTCACCGCCTGATTCACCAGACTCGTGCCTCAGCGTCTTGCCTTTAACAAGGGGGAGCTGCTTTTATGCGCTCCCTCACCTCTCCCAGTCAACACACAAGCATAGTAGCATGCAAGTCTGCTGCTCACTTTAGCAATGCCGACCTGGCCAGGCTTTTCAACGCTGTTGATGCGAGACAGGACAAACTATTCCCCCGAGGGGGTCAGAAGACCAGCAACAGGATCATCTATACTGCCTGGGAAACAGAGGCAGCAGCTGTCAGTGCGGGCAGCATGACCAAGAGGACCAGCATCCAATATTGGAAAAAGACCAATAACATCTACCGAGCTACAAGGGTAAATTACCACCTCTCTCCTGGCATCAGTTCCGCCTGCCAACCCTCAAATTCCCAACCCGCTCCCCACAACCCCAACAAACCACTGGCTGACGCCTCGCACCATCCCCACATCTGATCTTCGTGCTTGTTCCTGAGCACGCTCAGCATCCACCAACACTACACCTTCATGAATAGTTGAGGTGCCCACACATGCCACCTGCTATAGAACCCCCTGATCCATCAAGCACTCGGCTCACAAGGCACTCTCCTTGGCCCCGCAGGAGAAGATAGCCCATAATAAGCGGGAAATGGCCAGGATACAGACCAGAGTACCAGAGATCTGAGTACTCACCCCCTGTGAGGAACAGGCCCTGGAGCTCTCGGGGCTGGCTGAGGAGAGAGCGGTCACCAACAGCGAGGTTGGCCTGCGCCACAGAGGTGAGGATCCACTGCCCCTTCACCCAGATGACCTGTCTCAAGTGAGTTCATGTCAGACAAAATGATCCTCCCCTCTCACTGACCACATGTCCATTCATTTGCAGGATCTCCATCTGATCGGGCTGGAACAATCGTAGTTGTTTCCCCCCCACCCCCTGTGAAAATCCCCTAGTTGCCACACTACGGCACCTGTTCGGGTATGCTGAGGGAGAATTCAGAATATCCACTTCACCTTAGAAGCATATCTTTCGGGACATGTGGGAGGAAACTGGAGCACCCAGAGGACCAACGCAGACACAGGGAGAAGGTGCAGACTCCGCACAGACAGTGACCCAAACCGGTATCGAACCTAGGTCCCTGGCTCTGTGAAGCAACAGTACCAACCACAATGCTACTGTGCCGCTCATATCTCGGAGGCGAGCTCTGAGGAGACCACCATCAAGGTGTCACAGCTATCATCCCCATCTTGCACCAGATCAGAGACACACATTTCAGTGGACAACATTAGTGGACAGGCCTCTGGGGCACAATCTGGTGAGCACCACACAGCTGCTGATGCACATCAGGTCGAGGCAAGAACATCCAAGGGAGACAGCAGTCGGATGTCTGCTGAGAGCTGTGTCCCAGAGGCAGATGGACATGCTGAGGCCCTGCAGAGCATGGCCCAGTCATGGAGGACCATCGCTGAGGGCGTCAACATCATGGCACAGACAATGGGGAGCCTCTAGGACCGGTAGCGCCAGATGACGCAGAGACCTCTGAAGCTCATTGCAATAGCCCCTCTGTCCCATGGAGTCCCCCAGGGCCCTACACGCAGCATCAGGGAGGGGAAAGCACTGGAGGCCAACCCTGGGCCTGCCACCAAGTGGCCGAGGGCGGTCTCCAGTTCTTCTGAATTCACCCCTCCTGACACCGGCGCATTTCAACCGCAGCGGGCTGAACAGGTGGCACGGCAAAGCCTATGACACCGATATGTCGGGTGGACCCTCCGGCTCCAGGCCCTCCTTTGGATGCCCCCAAGAGCATCAAAGGCCACTGGGCGTGAATAGCAGAAGGCTACCTCCATCTCTGATATGCATCCTGGGGACACACCTAGACATAGCAGTAGACCCTGTGAAATCAAGAAGATTGAGGGCGCCTTGGGGTGGGGAGGGGGGCACTATCTGGAGCTAGGGGAAATAGAAATGCCAAATGTTCACTATTAAAAACATGGTACACCTGATACATGTAAAGCCTCTGTCACATTAATCTACACAACGGGCCTGCCTGCACCCGAACCCACATTGCCCTCCGCTCCCACCTACTTCCCGCTCTCGATGCAGACCCCATTCAGGAGATGGGTGTGAACGCTATTTGGCTATAGCTTGTAATATACCGCACAAGTCCCTGCTCAAGCCCTGGAATAATCTGGTGTCATAGGCGGACTGTGGTGACCTTCACAGCCATTGGGAAAGGGATGCCAAGTCCATGGGGATATGGTACAGGTGTCGCACTGTCTCTTTGTTGAGACGGAGTTTCCTGTGGCTCATGCTGTCTGTCATCTCCTCGAAAGACAAACATAGCCTGTATACCTTGGGCCATTGCAGAGGTCCCCCTCTGGGTTCCTCCTTGGCCTGATGGATGACCGGGTCTTCAGGGTGTCCGGCAGTTGCCAGCACATGTGTTAACCTCTCAACGCTGCTGCCTTCTCCGGCGTCTTGGCCACCTGGGCTGCTACCAGCACCACGAGGGCATCCTCTGCGGCACCGACACCACCATCCATTTTGGTCTCTGTAAGGAATTGGAGAAGGCAATAGATTGCCAATCAGTTTGGGCTTCCACCCCGGGACCCTCAAATCACCCAATCCTGCCCCACACTTAAGTGTCCCGCCGTATCTCAGAGTGCCGTCCACCAAGCTAGTTGTGCTGGGAAACCTTGGTCTGCACACTCAACCCCGGCCACAGCAGGAGCCCCGAGACCCCTGACCCTAGAGCCCTGCCACGAACATTAAGGAGACCGTGCTCTGGTATCCTCCCCTGATCTACACACTCACCCTTTGGGCGCGAGGATATCCTCAGTGCTGAAGCCCAGCTCTTGAGTGTTTGGTTGTTGGCTGCTGCCTCGATGGTGCTGATGCTTCTAGAGTTCCGGCAAAGTGTTGAGGCTTCAAAGTTTGGTTGAAATGTGATGCAATAATCATCCTCTGAGACATGGCGTGTGATGTGTTGGGTGCTCTTGATCCGTGGAACACATACAGGCCACCAACACTTAAAATAGTGCAACACTATTTTATTAACTAGAAACTGTTGAACACACTTTCACTGTGGGTAAACACGATGTTAGATTAAACTAAAGACCTATGCCTGTCCTAACCAGTCTATGCACTCAGCCCATGGTGAAGATCTGTGCTGTAAGCTGTAAGCTCTGTCCTTCTGAGAGGCTGCATCCCGAATGAGCGGGAAAATTGATGCCCTCTGTCTATATAATGAGTGTGCTCTAACTGGTGATTGGCTGCAGTGTTGTGTGTGTTGATTGGTCTTGCTGTGTGTCCATCAGTGTGTGTGTCTGCACCATGATATACTGGTGTATATTATGACAGCATGTGTATCCACGAGAAGCCACTTGAGAGCTGTGAAGTGCTCTCACACCTAATAAGGTCAGTTCCTTCAGGCTGTGAAGCTAGAAGCTGTTCACAGTCAAAGGCAGTTGAAGTGACCATCAGCATGTAACCAAGAACAGGGCTCTGTCCTAGAAGTGTTTGCTAAGACAGACAGGCTGCAGCTGTAGTTGCCCCTGTTATGGTATCCACAATATTTAAAGATGGCTTGAAGGCCTCACAGCCAAAAAGCCCCACACTCCTGCAACCACCCCCACTGCACGCCCCCCAACCCCCCGGTCCAGGAGGACACTCGATCTGAAACGCTTCAGTCCCCTGACCAACCCGACCCTCCTGAGGGGTTCTCCACCCCACCCGAGCACTGGGACAGCAGCTCCAGTGGCCTTGGGCTGCATGCCGGATGATGGAAATGGCTGCTCACCTCCTCAGCTCCCCTCAGTAGCCATTGCGCCAGTTCACGTTTATAAAAAGGTGCATTAATCGCCACTGGGGAGCCGGTTAATTCCCGGGAAGCCGTTACATTCAACTTCAATCTTGCGAATGAGGTGGAAATTAATGCAAATTGAGGTTAATGATATGCTCGTCATATTTGGGCGAATTCTGGAACTCACAATCGGGAGCAGGCTGGCCACTTGGATCGTAAACAGATTCGCGCATGGCCCGAATCTCGATTTTGGCCTTCCCCGCTCGTTAATCGCCGTGCCCCAATTGTCATAATATACACCAGTTTATTATGGTGCAGACACACACACACACACTGATGGACATGCAGTGGGACCAATCAGCATACACAACACCGCAGCCAATCACCAGTGAGAGCACACGTACTATAAAGACAGGGGACAGGAGAGTTCCCGCTCATTCTAGTAGCAGCCAACTCGGAGCACAGAGCTCACAGCCTGCAACACAGACATTCACCATGTGCTGAGTGCATCACCTGGTTAGGACGAGGCAAGGGTCAACAGTTAAATCTGGTCTTGCATTTACCCACAGTTCAAGTATGTTAATATAGTTAACCTTATAATAAAATAGAGTTGCACCACTTCCAGTGCTGGTGACCTGTTTGTGATCCAGAACACCCATCACATCATGATACAAGGTGTGGTTGCACACTAGCACTTCTGAGACCCACCTGCAACAAATCAGCATTTCGGCATCCTGAAGTATGGAGACCATCAACCCGCCGCCGCCGCTCCGCATCGCCAGCAATCTCGGGGTCAAGTGGAAGATTTTTAAACAGCGCTTCCAGCTCTTCCTCAAAGCCACGGACACCAGGAAGATTGCTCTGCTCCTCTCCACGGCCGGGCAACACGCCATCCACATCTTCACCTCCCTCACATTCGCAGACGACGAGGGCAAGACAAAGTACAAGACGGTTCTCCTCAAATTCGATACCCACTTCAGCATGGAGGTCAATGAAAGCTTCGAAAGATACCTGTTCCAGCAGCACTTGCAGGGTAAGGACGAGCCTTTCCGTTCCTTTTTAACACACCTCCGCATCCTTGCGCAGTCCTGCGGCTATGGGCCCACCTCCGACTCCATGATACGTGGCCAGATCATATTTGGTGTTCTGTCGGAACCCCTGCGTCAGCAGCTCCTCAAAATTAAGCAACTCACCCTAGAGACTGCCATCGAGACCTGTGTCCTGCATGAAAATGCCACCAGCCAGTACTCCCACATACAGGCGGCTGAAACGGCGCGGCAAGGTCCCCACGAGGCGGAACGGGTCCAAACAATTGAACACCTCCAAGGCTGCAGCCTGGATGAGGGCGGTCATTTTGCGCGCTTTCCGCGGCCTCCCACGCTTGTATGCGCCAAACGAGGGGACGGTGATGTAGAGGAACATGATGCGCAGGCGCGCACCACGCAGGACCACACCACGCATGCGCGGTGGCGCAACGAGCGTACTGACGTCACGACGTGCGGCAACTGTGGCTCCGCCCATTTAAAGCGGCAATGTCCTGCAAATTCACGACAATGCCTACGATGTGGCAGACTTGGCCACTATGCTGCCTGCTGTCGAGCAGCTCAGCCTGCCAATTCACATCGCTTCAGCCAGCCTCGCAGGAACGTTCGGGTAATTCAATCCATGTTCACCGAGTCCGATTCCGACTTCCCGTAGATCAGTGATGCTGAGGACCCAAGGGAGCCTTTTCGAGTCGCTGTTATAACAAAGAACAGACTGTCCCCGAATGAAAACCACTAGCCGCTGTCGGTGCACAGCATTAATCCAGACGACGAGTGGTGTGCCACCCTGACGGTCAACCAGAATTCGTCGCCCACCTCAGAAACTTGACTTACGAGTTTTACAATGTTGGACTCTTTGATCTGTTCTGTTATCCTGTTTCATCATTCCAGTAGTTTTTATATAATGTTCATTTCGTTGTTGGTGTGACACCCTATTTCTCTGCACCAGGCACCTTCCTGTGTAAATAGATTAGCCTCATGTACATAGTCATGTAAATAACACGCACACACATAGTCAGGTACATTCACTACACAATATTTATTGTCACGCAGGCACATGTTCTTTATATAAAAGGGGGGATGTCATAATATACACCAGTCTATTATGGTGCAGACACACACACACTGATGGACATGCAATGGGACCAATCAGCATACACAACACCGCAGCCAATCACCAGTGAGAGCACACGCACCATAAAGACAGGGGACAGGAGAGTTCCCGCTCATTCTAGTAGCAGCCAGCTCAGCGCACAGAGCTCACAGCCTGCAACACAGACATTCACCATGTGCTGAGTGCATCCCTGGTTTGGACTAGGCAAGGGTCAACAGTTAAAGCTGGTATTGCATTTACCCACAGTTCAAGTATGTTAATATAGTTACCCTTATAATAAAATAGAGTTGCACCACTTCCAGTGTTGGTGACCTGTTTGTGATCCAAAACACCCAACACATCACCGATGAAACGCAGTGGTTAAATCGCGCCCTTTATTTCTTTTGAATCTTAAAATTCTTCAGCATTCTTGGGAGTATTGACATACAGAGGGATCTGGGCATTCAGGTCCATAGTTGCATGAAAGTGGCAATGCCAGTGGGTAAGATGGTCAAGAAGGCATACGACACGCTTGCCTTCATCGGCCGGGGTATTGGGTCCAAGAGTTGGCAGGTCATGTTAGAGTTGTATAAAACTTTAGTCAGGCCACATTTGGAATATTGCGTGCAGTTCTGGTCACCACACTACCAGAAGGACGTGGATGCCTTGGAGGGAGAGCAAAGACGGTCTACCAGGATGTTGCCTGGTCTGGAGGGTGGTAGCTATGAGGAGAGGTTGAATAAACTCGGATTGTTTTTGTTGGAAAGACAGAGGCTGAGGGGAGACCTGATTAAGGTCTACAAAATTAGGAGAGGTGAATACTCAGAATGTTTTTCCCAGGGTGGAAGACTCAAATACAACAGGCCACAGGTTAAAGGTGAGAGGGGGAATGTTTAGGGGAGATGTGTGAGGAAGGATTTTCACACAGAGGGTGGTGGGTGCCTGGATCATGTTGCCAGTGGAGGTGGTGTAGGCAGGCACAATAACAATGTTTAAGATGCATCTTCACAGACACATGAATGGGCGGTGAATGGATGGATACAGATTGTTTGGGCAATAACTGACAGGTTCAAATAAGGAATCTGATTGGCGCAGGCTTGGTGGGCTGAAGGTCTGTTCCTGTACTGCAATGTTCTTTGTTCTTTGCAGAGTTGACTTGACAAACTTTTAAAGTTGTTTTCCTTGGATAATCTTTATTGTCACAAGTAGGCTTACACCAACACAGCAATGAAGTTACTGTGAAAATCCCCTAGTAGCCACATTCCAGTGCCTGTTCGGGTACACAGAGGGAGAATTCAAAATGTCCAAATGACCTAACAGCACATCTTTTGGGAATTGTGGGAGGAAACCGGAGAACCCGGAGGAATCCCACGCAGACACAGGGAGAACGTGCAGACATCACACAGATAGTGACCCAAGCCGGGAATTGAACATGGGACCCTGGAGCTGTGAAGCAACAGTGCTAACCACTGTGCTACCATGCTGCCCTAGCAATGATGCCACAGCATACAAGGGGCATGATTTAATGGCCTTGTTGCGCCCAACTTGGTGATGTTCGAGACCGTTCAATCTCGCGAGAGATCTCACTGGGCATGATCCAAATCTGCATATTTAAATGAGCAAGTAGGCTAATTTGAATATGCATTAGTAGGATTCTCCCGGCATCCGGGACCTAACGGCCGCACCTGGAGACCGCACCAGGGTGCCGTTTAGTACTGATTTCCACAAATGTGGACCAGTCATAATGGCACCTGGGACAGTCTCCCAGACTATTAAAGCCCTCCAGGCAGTCGGGGACAGGGCAGGGTGTTACACTGGCACTCCCTCTGGCACCCGGGCATTTAGTACTGCCAGCCTGGCACCCACGCAGTGCCACCTGTGCTGCGGGCAGGGTCAGGGCCTACACGGGCATGCCCCTCTCCCATCAGCGGCTAGCCTTACCTTGGCGCCCCAGTGGGATCTGTTCGACTGTTTCCCGTCTTCATAAAGATGTTTGAATATTCAATGAGGGGGGTTTATGTGATGTGACATGCAGGCCGTTTAATAATATTCAAATTGATGAAAAGGTATTTAAATAAGGATGGGAACCACGTTACATCACTGGTAAAGGGTGGGGAAAATCGGGAAATGTGATCCCACCAGCGAGAATCTCGTTGCCCGACTCTTGCGGGATTTTGCGTCCGCGTCGCCGTTTTCGCTGACCGTGAACCGTATGACAAATATTATTTACAACAACCAATTCTTGTTTATTGCATATTACAGGCCTGACTGTTTTAGGGAGGCTAAAATTGCAAAAATTTTAAAGGTTTGTCAATATATATGCAAAACATAAAATAATAATGTGTACATATAATGAAAAATATCTAAGTGAAGATGCACCTATAGTGCATAAGCCCATTCAAGTTGAACATAGAGGATGCAGATTAGATACGTCAAGAGAAAAGGAAGAAGAAAGATAGATTTGCATTTATACAGTGCTTTTCCTGCACCAGTCACCCCAAAGTGCTTTACAGCCATTCAAATATTTTTGAAACGCCATCACTATTGTGATGTACAAAATGGAGCAGCCAATTAGTGCACAACAATCTCCCACAAACAGCAAAGCATTATTGTTATTTTACAATATTGACTGAGGGATAAATATTGACCATGACACTAGGGATAACTCCCTGCTATTCTTCAAGATAGTGCCAAGGTTCTTCACCCAAACAGGCAGATTTGGGATGTTGTTTTAACATCTCATCCAAAAGATGGCACCTTGAGCAGTGCAGCACTCCCTCTGGGTTGCACTGCAGTATCAGCCTTGATATCTATGCTCAAGCCCTGGAGACAAACTTAAACCCAGAGCCTTATGACTCAGAGGCAAGAGTGTACCAGTTGAGCCATGCTAACTCTAAATAACAACTGTGATACCCAGTTTGGGTTTTTCAAAGCCCACAGATTGCAGGCGCAGGGAAGACTAAGGGAGGCAGAGAGATCTGAAGGTTTTTTGATACCTTGGAACATTGAGTAAGAATAGGTGATGATGAAAGGAAGCTTTGAAGTTTATATGAAAGTTGTCTTTGTAACTGAAATTAACATTAACTTCAAATACTTCAGGAATGATGGGATTAACATTCCACTTGGTTGGAAAATTATCGGCTGTGGTTGCACAATTTCTGACATGTGCCCCGAGCTGATAGCAGGAATGCTAAAGCAGAAACTCATTGCCTTGATTGAGAAGCTTTTCACCAAAATAACAATTTAAACAATACTTTGTCAATTTTATTTTAATTTAGAATGCTTGTTGAACTTTTAAAACAGCAAAAAGGATTTAAAGGTTATTTCTAATTTAAGCTATATTTAATAATGATTTATTAAAATTGTAGAGCCATACAAAGGCAGCTCACCTCTCTGGGCAACTCTACCAGGAAGTTTTCATCAACAGCAAAGGTCCGGAGATTGTGCAGATATCCAATGGTGTGAGGAAGAGACTCAAGTTCATTACAACTGCAGTCAAACTCCTCCAAGACAGAAAGTCTGATGCAGAGAGGAAAACATAGTTAAACAGCTTTTAGAGTCCAATGTTGGCTGCAAAATCCAAATGATTGAGACACCCAACTTAAGACAGTAGGTTAGAAATTCTGTTTTGAGTGCAATTGGAATTATGGGTGCAAACTGAGCTCGTTTTGAGAAGCATATTTTTCCTCTCCCCTCAGCCCTCTCCCCTCAGCACTTTCCCCTCAGCCCTTTCACCTCAGCACTCCCCCCTCACCCTGTACCGCGAACCACACACCCCTGCACCCGCCTAACCATGATGGTGTACTGTGTGTTGCAGGGCCACGTGGTGACCGACCTGGAGCACCCGGCAGACATCGCCCGCATCCAGCACCTGGATGGCCAGCCGACGCGGACCAACGGGGCGCATCAGGCTTACACCGCCCCCGGCCAGCGCCTGGGCGGCCAGCCCACAGGGTCTCTCGCAGCGACAGGGAGGGCAGCTCCAACAACAGTCCCCCAGCCCAGTCCAGTGACAACACAACGACACAGGACGCCAGCACACAGGGGACAGACAGACACGACACGACGACACAGGACACTAGCACACAGGGGACAGACGGACACGACACAACGACACAGGACACCAGCACACAGGGGACAGACAGACATGAAAGGACACAACACGACACCGAGACGGAGGGGATAAACAGACAGGACATGGCACCCCAGTGGACCTCCAATCACGGGTCCGATGAAGATACTGAGGTTGCGTCACAGCTCTCTCCTCCACCCCCCGCCATCGCAGAGACACTCACCTCGGTTGGCCATGTTAATGGTGAGGCTTCTGGGACACTAACTGGTGGCACCAAATAGCTGCTCCGGTACAGCAGGTGGAGGTAGGAGCAGCCGAGGGGCAGGACGGTGGAGGGCAGCCCAGCCCCGGCAAACACCTGTCACCCGGACGAGGCCCAGGTCCCTGGAGTTCCCCCGCCTGATACAGTCCACCCAAGTGCACGAGTGCATCCGCCTCCAGGAGCAGGAAATGGTGCCGGTCATGAGTGTCACACAGGCCAACACCGCACGGGTGGCGTCCGGGGTGGAGACAATGGTGGCAACGGCGTCGGGCCTAGGTCTGGGCCTGCAAGGCCTGGGGCTATCCGGGCACGTGATCTCCGCGGCCCGTGGTCTCGGGCTGCCGTCGCACAGGAAGCCGTGGGCCAGAGCCAGAACATCGCAGAGGCACTCAACAACCTGGCCCAGTCCCAGCAGGCCATGGCCTAGTCCCAGCAGGCCATGGCCCAGTCTCTGCAGGCCATCGCTGACAGTATCAGCGCCATTGGTCGGGTGATAGACGGCGTTGTACAGAGCCAGACATGGATGGCGCACTCCCTGAGCTCCATGGCCGTGAACGTCCAGACCCCACGGCGCGGCGGCGATTCTCCCACCCGGTGGGGTGTCGGAGAACCTCGCCCATGATTTTACGGTGGGGCAGGTCTTCACTTAATAGCTACTTTAAAAAAATAAATTTAGAGCACCCAATTCATTTTTTCCAATTCGGGGCAATTTAGCATGTTCAATCCACCTACCTTGCACATCTTTGAGTTGTGGGGTGAGACCCACGCAAACATGGGGATAATGTGCAAACTCCATACGGACAGTGACCCAGAGCTGGGATCGAACCTGGGACCTCGGCGCTGTGAGGCAGCAATGCTAACCACTGTGCAACCGTGCTGCCCCTCTTAATGGCTATTTAAGGGCATTTTCCCACGCAGCCTTACTTTGTAGGCCAGCAGGCACTCGGTGACTGAATGTGGGAAAATAATAAATTCTCACCCTCGATCTCGGGCAGGGATAACCGGTGCATAATCGGAAGGTGCTTCCAGAGAGGAGGTACCCTGCTGTCAGGGACGGTGGGGGGCTCTGGCCCTCCCTGCAGGCCTACCCCACAATGCCAAGGTTGCCCCGTTCTTGACCACGTCCCCCTCCTCATCCCACCCCACCCCGGGCGTCCTCTACCCTCCCCACGACTCCGGATTTGTGGCTCCTGGGACCTAAGCCGGGATTTTCTGCTCCCGTTCATGTCAGGTAGGCTCGGCGACGGCGTTGTGTTTCACGATGATGTAAGAGCAAGAATTGATTGTCCCATCTCCACCATCAGTGACGGGCCACCTTCCCTGATGTTCAACATTGGATACCTCATTGTAATATATTAACATATAATTATCAGGCCTGTATACCGGAATCCTACCACCATGTCAAAACATCCATTCATGGCGGCGTGATGTCAAAATGGCATAAAGCATGACTGGTCTCAGAAGGCATGCACCTCACAAGCAGTACTTCCAGGCAGCTCGGAGATGAATGCAGCGTTCAGGGGAGAAGGTCTTGCCAGTGTCATGTCAGGGTGGTGCTAGGTTAGTGCCAGCTTGATGCCAGGAGTCAGTGGTGCTGTAATTTGAAGCCAGGGGGGTGCACCTGGGTGAAGATGGTTTTCTGGTTTCCTAGCTGTGCATGTTGCGGACTTTTAAAATGGCTTTTGTGTGACTGATTTGATGGCAGGATGGGCGAATCAGAAGCCACCTGCAGTGATACGTTGTGAAACCCTCACTGCAATTTTTGTTTCTAAGTCCCTGACTATATGGCAGAAATAGCTGCCACTGCCGTTGACGGCCTCAGTGCCGCCTTTCCCTCCTGACATCAGCCTTTGCTGATATCGGAGAAAATCTCCGCATGGTGTTGTAGTGCCCCTTCTGGCTCCTCCGCTCTGTGCCTCTGATTAGCCAACAGTTCTCCAAGGCGGGACTTCCATCCAATTGCAGACAGGAGTTCCAACTGCTGCCAATCAGAATCCACTGAGAATGAAATGGCAGTGGGCCTGTCGGAATCGGTGGGGATGTGTTCCCTGTTGACTCTCAGGGTGATAGAATCATAGAATTCCTACAGTGCAGAATGATGGCGTCAAGCGCTCGCCATCCTGAAAATTCAGGCCATGGTTCTGCTCTGCTTTCATGGGAGTAGGAATCAAATCTGAAGAATTGAGGAACGCATGTGATTTAACTTAACGCTTTACAGTATTGATGTTGCAAAAAGAAAACCTGGAATAACTGAGGTTAAGCCATTTCCAGTGCTCAAAGATTTTATCCGATGGCCCATCCTTCATATATCGGTTTAAGCAGCGAGTGTTACCAAGACAGAAAATGCTGGAAATACCCAGCTGGTCAGGCAGCATCTGTGAGAGAGAAACATTGTTAACATTGCAAGTCAAATATGACTGGGCCGCATGGTAGCACAGTGGTTAGCACTGTTGCTTCACAGCGCCAGGGACCCGGGTTTGATTCCCAGCTTGGATCACTGTCTGTGCGGAGCCTGTATGTTCTCCCTTTGTCTGCGTGGGTTTCCTACAGGTGCTCCGGTTTCCTCGCACATGTCCTGAAAGACGTGCTTGTTAGGTGAATTGGACATTCTGAATTCTCCCTCAGTGTACCCGAACAGGCACCGGAGTGTGGTGACTAGGGGATTTTCACAGTAGCTTCATTACAGTGTTAATATAAGCCGACTTGTGACACTAATAAAGATTATTATTATGACACTTCTTCAGGAAAAGAGTTATATTACACTTGAAACGCTAACTCTGTTTGTTTCTCCAGGGATGCTGCCAGGCCTTTGAGTATATCCAGCATGTTCTCTTTTTATTTCAGATTTTCAGCATCTGCAGTATTTCGCTTTTATTTAAGTATTAGTAAAACATTTGCCCGCTGGGCACCACAACAGAGCCTAATCCTGTCATCATCTACTTACCCTCCAATTGCATTGGGTAAAATGTTAAGCTGATTGTCATCCACCTTCAATGTTGTAAGTTTTTTCAATATTCCTTGTGGACAGAAGAGATAAAAATTCAGTAACTCGTAACTGGCAAATTCTTAAGTAGTCAGTAAATACTTTACTGTCCTTTCTACTAAATTCACATTGATTTTGTCTATATGCACATACACTAATAATACATACACAAACACACACATATATATCCATATACATTTGTACACACACATATAAATTATATCCTAATAAAGTGAAGCAATATGTACTTTTCTCACATTACTTTCTCTGCGCCGCACAACTGTCTATACATTTATTTACTACTATCTTATTTCACCCCATTTCAAGTGAAGGGTCAGGTCGCAATTCAAAGAAAATAGCAATTCATTTTATTTCCTCAAATACAGTGAAGTACATGTGTGCTCAGTGTATCTTTTTCTTGGACACTCTCTTTATGCAAGTATATGGGGCGGGATTCACCGCCCCGCCCTGCCCCGCCACATTTCTGCCACGACCGGCCAGCAGGATTCTCCGTTATGCCAGCCGGTCAATGGGGTTTCCCATTGTGGGGCAGCCCCACGCCGACGGGAAACCCCCGGCACCGGCATAACGGAGAATCACGCCGGCGGAGAATCCCGTCCCAACCATGGTATTTATTTTTCATTCTCTAACTTACTGATCTGTCTCATTGATTCCTCAGTAAGAAAAGAACATGATGGCTGGTTGCTGTCTCTTAACGCATGCCTCTTGGGAAGGAAGTCGTCCAGTGCTGCACCATGAGGTAGCCCTATAATTGCTGCCAACACAACTAACATAGCAGTGGTGACATATCTACATTCATGTGAGATGAGACATGGGCCGGGATTCTCCCCTACCCGGCGGGACGGGGGGTCTCAGCGGGATGGAGTGGCGTGAACCACTCCGGCGTCGGGCCGCCCCAAAGGTGCGGATTTCTCTGCACCTTTAGGGGCCAAGCCCTCAACTTGAGGGGCTAGGCCCGCGCCGGAGTGGTTTGCGCACCTCCGGCCGGCGGGAAATGCCTTTGGCGCCACGCCAGCCGGGGCCGAAAGGGACTGCGCTGGTCGGCTGCTGACATCATCCCCGCGCATGCGTGGGGGTGTGTCACTTCCGCATCGGCCATCGCGGAGGCTATGGCCGAGGCGGACGGAAAGGAGTGCCCCCACGGCACAGGCCCGCCCGCGGATCGGTGGGCCCCGATCGTGGGCCAAGCCACCATGGGGGCACCCCCTGGGGCCAGATCGCCCCGCGCCCCCCCCCCCAGGACCCTGGAGCCCGCCTGTGCCACCAGTCCCGCCAGTAAGGCAGGTGGTTTGATTCACGCCGGTGGGACTGGCATGACAGCAGCGGGACTTCGGCCCATCGTGGGCTGGAGAATCGCCGGGGGGGGGGGGGGGGCGCCGACCGGCGCAGCGCGATTTCCGCCCCCGCCGAATTTTCGGTGCCGGAGAATTGGGCGGCCAGCGGGGGCGGGATTCACGCCGCCCCCGGTGATTCTCCAACCCGGCGGGGGGTCGGAGAATCCCGCCCATGATGTAGGACTTCGGTGTCACCCTAAGATACATAGTCATCATTCGTACTAGCTCCTGTCACTCCTCTTCTGATGAGCATATCCTTCGTATGTTCAGAGATTTGTGTAGAAACAGGCATTGGACGTAATGAGATTGTTGAAGCTCTGTTTTCTGGCTGTCTCAATCTGCCAACATTACATATAATGAGATGATGGCTGCTCAGTCCTGCGTGCTATCTGACATAGACTGAGTAATTTCAGTGGATGGTGGCTGGGTGTAATGTGGCATCTTTAGGAGAAACACCTCCATAACCCATGTCTTCTCCTGCCAATCCCCTGTTATGTCCAGTGACCTTTGTGGAAATAGGTCATCGAAGCTTGCAATCTCTACAACTCAATCTGGAATAGCAGAAACCATGGGCTGGATTTTTGCCAAGGCGGGATCATCCCATTGTTTGGATTACTGATTTTTGGGAGTGTCTTTTACATTATGTTTATATTAGCGTGTTGATCTCAACAAACTTCAGATGGACTGGAATGAGCAGAAAGGTGGCAGATGAAGTTCAATGTGAGGCGATACATTTTGTTCAGAACATGGAGGGACAATATAAAATAAAGGATACAACTCTAAAGATGGTGCAGAGCAGAGGGACTTGGGTGTATATGTGCATAAGCCATTGAAGGTGGCAGAAGAGGTTGAGGCGAAGTTAATGATACATTCAGAATACCTAGCGCACAAGAACAAGGAGGTTATGTTGAACTTGCATAAATAATTAGTTCAGCCTCAGCGTGAGTGCTGTGTCCAGTTCTGGGCACCGCACTATAGGAAGGACATGAAGGCATGGGGAGAATGCAGAAGAGGTTGAGGAGAATGGTTCCAGGGATTAAGAGCTTCAGTTATGAACATAGAACATAGAACATAGAAAATACAGCACAGAACAGGCCCTTCGGCCCACGATGTTGTGCCGAACCTTTGTCCTAGATTAATCATAGATTATCATTGAATTTACAGTGCAGAAGGAGGCCATTCGGCCCTTTGAGTCTGCACCGGCTCTTGGAAAGAGCACCCTACCCAAACTCAACACCTCCACCCAACACCAAGGGCAATTTGGACATTAAGGGCAATTTATCATTGGCCAATTCACCTAACCCGCACATCTTTGGACTGTGGGAGGAAACCGGAGCACCCGGAGGAAACCCACGCAGACACGGGGAGGACGTGCAGACTCCGCACAGACAATGACCCAATCCGGAATCGAACCTGGGACCATGGAGCTGTGAAGCAATTGTGCTATGCACAATGCTACCGTGCTGCCCTTAAGAACAAATAAATCTACACTATATCATTTTACCGTAATCCATGTACCTATCCAATAGCTGCTTGAAGGTCCCTAATGTTTCCGACTCAACTACTTCCACAGGCAGTGCATTCCATGCCCCCACTACTCTCTGGGTAAAGAACCTACCTCTGATATCCGTCCTATATCTTCCACCTTTCACCTTAAATTTATGTCCCCTTGTAATGGTGTGTTCCACCCGGGGAAAAAGTCTCTGACTGTCTACTCTATCTATTCCCCTGATCATCTTATAAACCTCTATCAAGTCGCCCCTCATCCTTCTCCGCTCTAATGAGAAAAGGCCTAGCACCCTCAACCTTTCCTCGTAAGACCTACTCTCCATTCCAGGCAACATCCTGGTAAATCTTCTTTGCACCTTTTCCAGAGCTTCCACATCCTTCCTAAAATGAGGCGACCAGAACTGTACACAGTACTCCAAATGTGGCCTTACCAAAGTTTTGTACAGCTGCATCATCACCTCATGGCTCTTAAATTCAATCCCTCTGTTAATGAACGCGAGCACACCATAGGCCTTCTTCACAGCTCTATCCACTTGAGTGGCAACTTTCAAAGATGTATGAACATAGACCCCAAGATCTCTCTGCTCCTCCACATTGCCAAGAACTCTACCGTTAACCCTGTATTCCGCATTCATATTTGTCCTTCCAAAATGGACAACCTCACACTTTTCAGGGTTAAACTCCATCTGCCACTTCTCAGCCCAGCTCTGCATCCTATCTATGTCTCTTTGCAGCCGACAACAGCCCTCCTTACTATCCACAACTCCACCAATCTTTGTATCGTCTGCAAATTTACTGACCCACCCTTCAACTCCCTCATCCAAGTCATTAATGAAAATCACAAACAGCAGAGGACCCAGAACTGATCCCTGCGGTACGCCACTGGTAACTGGGATCCAGGCTGAATATTTGCCATCCACCACCACTCTCTGACTTCTATCGGTTAGCCAGTTTGTTATCCAACTGGTCAAATTTCCCACTATCCCATGCCTCCTTACTTTCTGCATAAGCCTACCATGGGGAACTTTATCAAATGCCTTACTAAAATCCATGTACACTACATCCACTGCTTTACCTTCATCCACATGCTTGGTCACCTCCTCAAAGAATTCAATAAGATTTGTTAGGCAAGACCTACCCCTCACAAATCCGTGCTGACTATCCCTAATCAAGCAGTGTCTTTCCAGATGCTCAGAAATCCTATCCTTCAGTACCCTTTCCATTACTTTGCCGACCACCGAAGTAAGACTAACTGGCCTGTAATTCCCAGGGTCATCCCTAGTTCCTTTTTTGAACAGGGGCACGACATTCGCCACTCTCCAATCCCCTGGTACCACCCCTGTTGACAGTGAGGATGAAAAGATAATTGCCAACGGCTCTGCAATTTCATCTCTTGCTTCCCATAGAATCCTTGGATATATCCCGTCAGGCCCGGGGGACTTGTCTATCCTCAAGTTTTTCAAAATGCCCAACACATCTTCCTTCCTAACAAGTATTTCCTCGAGCTTACCAATCTGTTTCACACTGTCCTCTCCAACAATATCGCCCCTCTCATTTGTAAATACAGAAGAAAAGTACTCATTCAAGACCTCTCCTATCTCTTCAGACTCAATACACAATCTCCCGCTACTGTCCTTGATTGGACCTACCCTCGCTCTAGTCATTCTCATATTTCTCACATATGTGTAAAAGGCCTTGGGGTTTTCCTTGATCCTACCCGCCAAAGATTGTTCATGCCCTCTCTTAGCTCTCCTAATCCCTTTCTTCAGTTCCCTCCTGGCTATCTTGTATCCCTCCAATGCCCTGTCTGAACCTTGTTTCCTCAGCCTTACATAAGTCACCTTTTTCCTCTTAACAAGACATTCAACCTCTCTTGTCAACCATGGTTCCCTCACTCAACCATCTCTTCCCTGCCTGACAGGGACATACATATCAAGGACACGTAGCACCTGTTCCTTGAACAAGTTCCACATTTCACTTGTGTCCTTCCCTGCCAGCCTATGTTCCCAACTTATGCACTTCAATTCTTGTCTGACAACATCGTATTTACCCTTCCCCCAATTGTAAACCTTGCCCTGTTGCACGTACCTATCCCTCTCCATTACTAAAGTGAAAGTCACAGAATTGTGGTCACTATCTCCAAAATGCTCCCCCACTAACAAATCTATCACTTGCCCTGGTTCATTACCAAGTACTAAATCCAATATTGCCCCTCCTCTGGTCGGACAATCTACATACTGTGTTAGAAAAGCTTCCTGGACACACTGCACAAACACCACCCCATCCAAACTATTTGATCTAAAGAGTTTCCACTCAATATTTGGGAAGTTAAAGTCACCCATGACTACTACCCTGTGACTTCTGCACCTTTCCAAAATCTGTTTCCCAATCTGTTCCTCCACATCTCTGCTACTATTGGGGGGCCTATAGAAAACTCCTAACAAGGTGACTGCGCCTTTCCTATTTCTGACTTCAACCCATACTACCTCAATAGGGTGATACTCCTCGAACTTCCTTTCTGCAGCTGTTATACTATCTCTAATTAATAATGCCACCCCCCACCTCTTTTACCACCCTCCCTAATCTTATTGAAACATCTGTAACCAGGGACCTCCAACAACCATTTCTGCCCCTCTTCTATCCAAGTTTCCGTGATGGCCACCACATCGTAGTCCCAAGTACCGATCCATGCCTTAAGTTCACCCACCTTATTCCTGATGCTTCTTGCGTTGAAGTATACACACTTCAACCCATCTCCGTGCCTGCAAATACTCTCCTTTGTCAGTGTTCCCTTCCCCACTGCCTCATTACACGCTTTGGCGTCCTGAATATCGGCTACCTTAGTTGCTGGACTACAAATCCGGTTCCCATTCCCCTGCCAAATTAGTTTAAACCCTCCCGAAGAGTACTAGCAAACCTCCCTCCCAGGATATTGGTGCCCCTCTGGTTCAGATGCAACCCGTCCTGCTTGTACAGGTCCCACCTTCCCCAGAATGCGCTCCAATTATCCAAATACCTGAAGCCCTCCCTCCTACACCATTCCTGCAGCCACGTGTTCAACTGCACTCTCTCCCTATTCCTAGCCTCGCTATCACGTGGCACCGGCAACAAACCAGAGATGACAACTCTGTCTGTCCTGGCTTTCAACTTCCAGCCTAACTCCCTAAACTTGTTTATTACCTCCACACCACTTTTCCTACCTATGTCGTTGGTACCAATGTGCACCACGACTTCTGGCTGCTCCCCCTCCCCCTTAAGGATCCTGAAGACACGATCCGAGACATCCCTGGCCCTGGCACCCGGGAGGCAACATACCTTCCGGGAGTCTCGCTCGCGACCACAGAATCTCCTATCTATTCCCCTAACCATTGAATCTCCTACAACTATTGCTTTTCTATTCTCCCCCCCTGCCCTTCTGAGCCCCAGAGCCAGACTCCGTGCCAGAGACCTGACCGCTAGGGCCTTCCCCCGGTAGGTCATCCCCCCCAACAGCATCAAAAACGGTATACTTGTTTTGAAGGGGAACGGCCACGAGGGATCCCTGCACTGTCTGCCTGTTTGTTTTTTTCCCCCTGACTGTAACCCAGCTATTCTTGTCCAGTACCTTGGGTGTGGTTACCTCCCTGTAACTCTTCTCAATCACCCCCTCTGCCTCCCGGATGATCCGAAGTTCATCCAGCTTCAGCTCCAGTTCCCTAACACGGTCTTTGAGGAGCTGAAGTTGGGTGCACTTCCCGCAGGTATAGTCAGTGGGGACACCGGTGGTATCCCTCACCACCCACATCCTACAGGAGGAGCATGTAACTGGCCTAGCCTCCATCCCCTCTTACCTTACAGAATATAGCTGCTGTGTGGACTAACTAGATCTCCGCCCTCCGACTCTGCTCCCAGTCAGCTACACTTCCTGTAAACTCCTGGCTCTCTTCGCACTCTTTGCGGAAATGTTGGAAACAAAATGAAAGGAGCACCTTACTCCCTCCTCACCTAACTCCCTCGGTCACCAAACTCTCACTATCGCACTCAAAAAGCACCAAATTCAGCACTCCCTCGGTCACCAAACTCTCACTATCGCACTCAAAAAGCACCAAATTCAGCACTCCCTCGGTCACCAAACTCTCACTATCGCACTCAAAAAGCACCAAATTCAGCACTCAGTGCAAACAAAGTCTGCACTGTAGGGGATCACTTTTATACTGTGAATCTAGCCTCTGAAAAACTGGCCTAATCCAATTAACTAATTAACAAGCTCCAGCTGCAAGTGCCTAGAAGTAGAAGCCTGTTTAAAGCTGATTGAAAATTCACCTTCTTCTAAACCAAACAGCAACTTTTAAGTTAATTAACTAAATAAAAGAAAGACTAAACTTTAGATAAAAATGAAGCCTTATACTCCCTCGGTCACCAAACTCTCACTATCGCACTCAAAAAGCACCAAATTCAGCACTCAGTGCAAACAAACCTTAAAGGATGGGTCTCGCTGTGTTGGTCAGGCTGCACTGCTGTATCTATTCACAGGTGCGATCCAACTACTGAACAGCACGGAGGATTTGACCTGATCCGTTCCCGACCTGGGCCGGTTCACCTCTCTTTAACACACCTGGTGCACCACGGTAGAGTGGAGAAGTTGGGACAGTTTTCCATGGAGATGAGAAGATTGAGAGGAAATTTGATAAAAGTATTGAATATCATGACGGGTCTGGACAGAGAATCGGGAAAGACTGTTTCCACTCATCAAAGGGTGGAAATGAGAGGCACCAATTTTAAGTAATTGACAAAAGAAGCCAAAATGAGAAGAGAAAAATCTTTTTTCACACAGCAAGTGGTTAAGTGAAATGTACTGGTGAGTGTGGGAGAACAAGCTTTAATCGAGGCATTCAAAACAGAATTAGACAGTTACTTGAAAAGAGACAATGGGCGGAAATATTTCTAAGTTCATATGTGGCGGTTTTTCAGGGAATTTTCCGCAGGGTCTGGAGGTGAGTTCCCCACCGCTATTGAATGACACTTAGTCATTTTTTGGGGTCTTAGGGAGTTTCTCACTGGTTTAGCCCACAATTAAGGCTGGATTCTTCTGCCCCCTCCACTGAAAGATTGCCACGGGTGAGACACGGACAATGGGAAAGTCAAACGGGCAAGTGAAGCCGGAGAATCCCGCCCTTAGAATTTGTTTTTAGCACTAGGGAGCTTGTGGGACCCTTACACCTCTCACCCATGGGCAATGTCACCCCTACACACATGGGCACTACCCCACACCCCCCAGGTGAGGACACTCCGCTATAGAGTCCCTGGGGAGGGGGCAAACTCCCTTACAGCACCCCCTCCATTCCAGAACCCTCACCTGTCAAACCCCAACCTCTTGGAGGCCCCTACTTACCTGCCCAGCACACCCCCACCCTTCAAACCCCCCATCCACCCTCCTTTCGTGGGCATCACACCCCCTTACTCCCTGGCCCTTAGCAGGGCCAGCCTGGCACCAGGGCACTATTGCACTGGCACCCTGGTACCAGGGCAGTGCTCCTGCCAGCTTGTCAGTGCCATTGCGGCACCTTGGCAGTGCCAGCTGGACAGTGCCAAGGTGCCCACGTAACAGGGGGAGGGCCAGGCGATCACCCTGCACTGACCCTAACCACCCAGGGGTATCTGATGGCCCGGGAGACTGGGACCAGTGCTGAACAGCGCCCGGCTGCAGCCTCGCCGGGGAGGCCGGTGGATCCCACAATGCCAATGGATATAGAGTAGATTTGCTGAAGCCGATTTAAAACCGTCTTTGGCTCATGCCACCCCTTGTGGGTGGGGTTCTGACTCCAAAGCCTCGCGGGATTTGGGTGAAGACTTCTGGAAAGCCCGCGAGATGGCTCTCCCGGCTTTCACCGGCTGCACCACGCTCAAGGGAGAGCGCGACGCAGTCACTGGATCGGCACAATGTGCAGAGTTATGGGGAGAAGTAAGGAGAACAGAATGCTTATCCTGAGAGCCAGTGAACAGACAGGATGGGCCAACTAGCCTCCTTCTGTGTCTTTACAATTCTCTGTGGGATAGTTTGGATTGTGAGCCTGCATCCTGCACTCTCAACCCGTCGGTCTCTATTGCCAGGATAGGCATGTCCTAGTCCTCCGCAATATTCATGGGGTTGACCAGCTTTTCCAAGAGCTATGGCTCACGGCACTTCAGAAATATTGTGAACCATACTCTGTCTGAGGGAACTTTTTGAAAGGCAAGTTCGAATGGTCCTCCTCACGCACCCTCCCCCTCAAATCAAGATAGGACCCTCACTCACCCCCTATGGCTCCCATGCCCCCCATTCCTAGGAATGGTCCTCCAAATAACTTCAATGGCCCCTCATCCGCCCCATGCCAAGGTATTCCCCCAAACCTCAATGCCCCTCATGCCAAGATATGAATAACCCAAACAACCCCAATGGCCTCTCATGCTCCCATGACAATCTATGGCACTTCCATGCCCATTCACTCACTATACATGGAAAGGAAGCAACAACACTATAGGCAGAAGGATATGTAAAATTAATAACTTTCAACTTTCCCATTTGAATTATATATTCTTCACTGAGAGCCTGAACATCCATTAGCTTGTTGAAACACTTGAGACCTTGGCGAAAAATTACTTGATTGAAAACTCTGGTTCTATGATATATGCTGTCAATTTCACAACGATAGAATCCTTCCAGTGCAGAAGGAAGCCATTTGACCTATTGAGTCTGCACTGACCTTCGAAAGAGCACTCTACCCCATTCACCCCACCCTAACTCCATAACCTCACTTTTGAATTTTTAAGTAAGATGTGTTTTTAAAAAGGACATACAAACAAAACTTGGCTGAGACTGTAAAGTGACAACGTGCTGGAATTCCAATGTGGATTACAGATGACCAACTAGTCTAGAGAGGATGGACTAACACACCATTTTCACCTCCAGCTCTTGCCTCTCACGACCCCTCACTTCACACGCACTCCCCATTCCCTATCCATGCCACCTCATGTCTCCTCACCCACCCTTTGGCCTCTTTTTCAGACAGAAACACTTCAAAGGACAAGAGGCAATGCAAAAATTTAACTGCAATCTCCTGTAGAAATAATGGAGGCTGATTACCATCTCAACACAAACCATCTCCTCGGAGTTATATCCCAGACTGTGGACATGATATGAGTTGGAGGACATGTTTTTGTTTTCCTTCTGCCAGGAATACACAAGAAAAGTAGTGAAGAAACCAACTGCAACCCTAGTCTCTGTGTGCTCGTCTAGTGTTCGAGTTCTACTGCATTAGTGAAGAACATCCACTAGGCATCCCATCTACAACAGGTAAAAAAATCTCTACCTCTCAGATTGCTGGAAGCAAGTCACAAAGTCAGCAAAGCCACAGTCGAAAAGGAAACAGGACAACTCTGTTCAGCTAACATGCAAAACCAAGAATCTCAAAATCAACTGCTGAAGTCAACTCTACTGGAATCACTCAATTTAACTACTGCAAAGTTTCACCATCTTCTCCTCAACAACAAGCCAAAGACTAATTTACATATCTTTTTAAACTTTTATTTTTGGTTTCACTTCTCATTTCTAATTTTGTAATCGTGTGTATGAATGTTGCATTTTATCATTTTTCTTCTTGTGTTTTAGAACTAATAAACTCACTTTTTCTTTAACTCAAGAAAGTCTTGTTAAATTGACTCCTTTTAAAACATAAATACATTTGGACTAGGCAAAGATATCAATGAAGGAGGGGATCCTTTTTAAATTAACTTTGTTGTGATCAACCAAATGGACTTGAATAAAGAGAGGGAGCCAGTTCATCTCCCCTCAACCGAGAGCATGTAAATTTGGGGATATCTCATCCAGAATCATATCAAATTGGGGAATTTCACCTGAGGACCGGTCGTAACAGTGGGCCGAGATGGGTGGGCTGAGCTGGGAATTTTCCTAACTCGCACTACGCTCCTCAAGGATGAAAATCCAACCCTGTGTCTCAAACAGCCTGGCCAATGTCACCTGTGCAAGTCCATGAACATGCATTGTACAGGTAACTAATGTTGAGAGAATGCCTGGTGTGTTTAACTTGTAAGATTTATGTGTGGCATTACAGATATATTATTTTTACTGTGATAAAGTGATGCCTGTCGCAACAAAGGTGTGGATGTGCATGTGTCAAAGAGTTTAAAAATTGCTGGTGTGCTTTCCTGTCTCAACCGATGCAAGGGGGAACACACAATGGGTGGCAGCCCTGCAAATACTTCAAAAGTGTCTCATAATCTCTACTTACAAAACTGATACCAAACCAACAGATGGCACTGTTTTAATAAGCTTTTTCCCCCCAGTTTGTGTATCTCCCAACGACTTTATAATCACAGTTAGAATCACAGAATCATAGAATACTTACAGCAGAGAACAATGCCGTTCTGCCGTGTCTGTGCTGGCTCTCTCAAGAGCAATTCACACAGTGCCACTCACTCATCCTTTTGTCATAACTTTTCAATTATTTTTCCTTTTCCGATTATGATCTATTTCTCTTTTGATAGCCATGATTGAATCTGCCTTCACCACTCTCTCACACAATGGATTCCAGACCCTAACCATTCACTGGTGAAAATCCTTTTTGCCAATCACCTTAAATTTGGGGCTCTTTTTTTATTTGTTCATGGAATGTGGGTGTCACTGGCTGAGCCAGCATTTATTGCCTATCCCTGAGGGCATTTAAGGGTCAACCATATTGCTGTGGATTCGGAGTCACGTGTAGGCCAGACCAGGTAAGGACAACAGGTTTCCTTCCCCTAAAGAGCATTCAATGATTTAATCATCATCATTCGATTTCGGCGGCGGGAGAACAGCTGGTGAGTGGTGAGTCAGTTTCAGCGGGAGCATTGCGGAAGGAGGTTGCTGGGAGGTAAGTCAACCTTTAAAAGCACTTGTCTTTGCAGGGGCAGGCCAGTCGATTTCGGCGGCGTGAGAACAGCTGGTGAGTGGTGAGTCAGTTTCAGCGGGAGCATTGCGGAAGGAGGTTGCTGGGAGGTAAGTCAACCTTTAAAAGCACTTGTCTTTGCAGGGGCAGGCCAGTCGATTTCGGCGGCGTGAGAACAGCTGGTGAGTGGTGAGTCAGTTTCAGCGGGAGCATTGCGGAAGGAGGTTGCTGGGAGGTAAGTCAACCTTTAAAAGCACTTGTCTTTGCAGGGGCAGGCCAGTCGATTTCGGCGGCGTGAGAACAGCTGGTGAGTGGTGAGTCAGTTTCAGCGGGAGCATTGCGGAAGGAGGTTGCTGGGAGGTAAGTCAACCTTTAAAAGCACTTGTCTTTGCAGGGGCAGGCCAGTCGATTTCGGCGGCGGGAGAACAGCTGGTGAGTGGTGAGTCAGTTTCAGCGGGAGCATTGCGGAAGGAGGTTGCTGGGAGGTAAGTCAACCTTTAAAAGCACTTGTCTTTGCAGGGGCAGGCCAGTCGATTTCGGCGGCGGGAGAACAGCTGGTGAGTGGTGAGTCAGTTTCAGCGGGAGCATTGCGGAAGGAGGTTGCTGGGAGGTAAGTCAACCTTTAAAAGCACTTGTCTTTGCAGGGGCAGGCCAGTCGATTTCGGCGGCATGAGAACAGCTGGTGAGTGGTGAGTCAGTTTCAGCGGGAGCATTGCGGAAGGAGGTTGCTGGGAGGTAAGTCAACCTTTAAAAGCACTTGTCTTTGCAGGGGCAGGCCAGTCGATTTCGGCGGCGTGAGAACAGCTGGCTGGTTAGTCAATTTCAGCAGGAGCTGAGAATTTTTCTTTTTTTTTTATTTTCTTTTATTTTAAATTAGTTTTTTAGGCGGGAACAGGAAGTCGACCCGCGGACGTCTGGGAAGACCCTCCCCAATAAATTCTGGTGGAGAGGAAACCCGAGACACTACACGTGTAGTGTCTCCCACCCGCCCTCCTCCTCTAACCTAATAATAAAACCCATTGGTCTGAGGTAAGTACCATATTTTATTATATTATTATTATTTTTTAGCCAGATCTTGGTAGAGAGTTGGAGGAATGGCAGGGAAGGGAGTGCAATGTTCCTCCTGCAGGATGTTTGAGGTGAGGGATGCAGTTAGTGTCCCTGCTGATTTTACCTGCAGGAAGTGCTGCCATCTCCAGCTCCTCCAAGACCGAGTTAGGGAACTGGAGCTGGAGTTGGAAGAACTTCGGATCATTCGGGAGGCAGAAGGGGTCATAGATAGCAGCTTCAGGGAATTAGTTACACCAAAGATTGGAGATAGGTGGGTAACTGTAAGAGGGACTGGGAAAAAACAGTCAGTGCAGGGATCCCCTGCGGTCGTACCCCTGAGAAACAAGTATACCGCTTTGGATACTTGTGGGGGGGACGACTTACCAGGGGTAAGCCATGGGGTACGGGCCTCTGGCACGGAGTCTGTCCCTGTTGCTCAGAAGGGAAGGGGGGAGAGGAGCAGAGCATTAGTAATTGGGGACTCTATAGTCAGGGGCACAGATAGGAGATTTTGTGGGAGCGTGAGAGACTCACGTTTGGTATGTTGCCTCCCAGGTGCAAGGGTACGTGATGTCTCGGATCGTGTTTTCCGGGTCCTTAGGGGGGAGGGGGAGCAGCCCCAAGTCGTGGTCCACATTGGCACCAACGACATAGGTAGGAAAGGGGACAAGGATGTCAGGCAGGCTTTCAGGGAGCGAGGATGGAAGCTCAGAACTAGAACAAACAGAGTTGTTATCTCTGGGTTGTTGCCCGTGCCACGTGATAGTGAGATGAGGAATAAGGAGAGAGAGCATTTAAACACGTGGTTACAGGGATGGTGCAGGCGGGAGGGATTCAGATTTTTGGATAACTGGGGCTCTTTCTGGGGAAGGTGGGACCTCTACAGACAGGATGGTCTACATCTGAACCTGAGGGGCACAAATATCCTGGGGGGGAGATTTGTTAGTGCTCTTTGGGGGGGTTTAAACTAATGCAGCAGGGGCATGGGAACCTGGATTGTAGTTTTAGGGTAAGGGAGAATGAGAGTATAGAGGTCAGGAGCACAGATTTGACATCGCAGGAGGGGGCCAGTGTTCAGGTAGGTGGTTTGAAGTGTGTCTACTTCAATGCCAGGAGTATACGAAACAAGGTAGGGGAACTGGCAGCGTGGGTTGGTACCTGGGACTTCGATGTTGTGGCCATTTCGGAGACATGGACAGGAATGGATGTTGCAGGTTCCGGGGTTTAGGTGTTTTAGTAAGCTCAGAGAAGGAGGCAAAAGAGGGGGAGGTGTGGCGCTGCTAGTCAAGAGCAGTATTACGGTGGCGGAGAGGATGCTAGATGGGGACTCTTCTTCCGAGGTAGTATGGGCTGAAGTTAGAAACAGGAAAGGAGAGGTCACCCTGTTGGGAGTTTTTTATAGGCCTCCTAATAGTTCTAGGGATGTAGAGGAAAGGATGGCGAAGATGATTCTGGATATGAGCGAAAGTAACAGGGTAGTTATTATGGGAGACTTTAACTTTCCAAATATTGACTGGAAAAGATATAGTTCGAGTACAATAGATGGGTCGTTTTTTGTACAGTGTGTGCAGGAGGGTTTCCTGAAACAATATGTTGACAGGCCAACAAGAGGCGAGGCCACGTTGGATTTGGTTTTGGGTAATGAACCAGGCCAGGTGTTGGATTTGGAGGTAGGAGAGCACTTTGGGGACAGTGACCACAATTCGGTGACGTTTACGTTAATGATGGAAAGGGATAAGTATACACCGCAGGGCAAGAGTTATAGCTGGGGGAAGGGCAATTATGATGCCATTAGACGTGACTTGGGGGGGATAAGGTGGAGAAGTAGGCTGCAAGTGTTGGGCACACTGGATAAGTGGGGCTTGTTCAAGGATCAGCTACTGCGTGTTCTTGATAAGTATGTACCGGTCAGACAGGGAGGAAGGCGTCGAGCGAGGGAACCGTGGTTTACCAAGGAAGTGGAATCTCTTGTTAAGAGGAAGAAGGAGGCCTATGTGAAGATGAATTGTGAAGTTTCGGTTGGGGCGATGGATAGTTACAAGGTAGCGAGGAAGGATCTAAAGAGAGAGCTAAGACGAGCAAGGAGGGGACATGAGAAGTATTTGGCAGGAAGGATCAAGGAAAACCCAAAAGCTTTCTATAGGTATGTCAGGAATAAGCGAATGACTAGGGAAAGAGTAGGACCAGTCAAGGACAGGGATGGGAAATTGTGTGTGGAGTCTGAAGAGATAGGCGAGATACTAAATGAATATTTTTCGTCAGTATTCACTCAGGAAAAAGATAATGTTGTGGATGAGAATGCTGAGCCCCAGGCTAATAGAATAGATGGCATTGAGGTACGTAGGGAAGAGGTGTTGGCAATTCTGGACAGGCTGAAAATAGATAAGTCCCCGGGACCTGATGGGATTTATCCTAGGATTCTATGGGAGGCCAGGGAAGAGATTGCTGGACCTTTGGCTTTGATTTTTATGTCATCATTGGCTACAGGAATAGTGCCAGAGGACTGGAGGACAGCAAATGTGGTCCCTTTGTTCAAAAAGTGGAGCAGAGACAACCCCGGCAACTATAGGCCGGTGAGCCTCACGTCTGTAGTGGGTAAAGTCTTGGAGGAGATTATAAGAGACAAGATTTATAATCATCTAGATAGGAATAATATGATCAGGGATAGTCAGCATGGCTTTGTGAAGGGTAGGTCATGCCTCACAAACCTTATTGAGTTCTTTGAGAAGGTGACTGAACAGGTAGACGAGGGTAGAGCAGTTGATGTGGTGTATATGGATTTCAGCAAAGCGTTTGATAAGGTTCCCCACGGTAGGCTATTGCATAAAATACGGAGGCTGGGGATTGAGGGTGATTTAGAGATGTGGATCAGAAATTGGCTAGCTGAAAGAAGACAGAGGGTGGTGGTTGATGGGAAATGTTCAGAATGGAGTACAGTCACAAGTGGAGTACCACAAGGATCTGTTCTGGGGCCGTTGCTGTTTGTCATTTTTATCAATGACCTAGAGGAAGGCGCAGAAGGGTGGGTGAGTAAATTTGCAGACGATACTAAAGTCGGTGGTGTTGTCGATAGTGTGGAAGGATGTAGCAGATTACAGAGGGATATAGATAAGCTGCAGAGCTGGGCCGAGAGGTGGCAAATGGAGTTTAATGTAGAGAAGTGTGAGGTGATTCACTTTGGAAGGAATAACAGGAATGTGGAATATTTGGCTAATGGTAAAGTTCTTGAAAGTGTGGATGAGCAGAGGGATCTAGGTGTCCATGTACATAGATCCCTGAAAGTTGCCACCCAGGTTGATAGGGTTGTGAAGAAGGCCTATGGAGTGTTGGCCTTTATTGGTAGAGGGATTGAGTTCCGGAGTCGGGAGGTCATGTTGCAGCTGTACAGAACTCTGGTACGGCCGCATTTGGAGTATTGCGTACAGTTCTGGTCACCGCATTATAGGAAGGACGTGGAGGCTTTGGAGCGGGTGCAGAGGAGATTTACCAGGATGTTGCCTGGTATGGAGGGAAAATCTTACGAGGAAAGGCTGATGGACTTGAGGTTGTTTTCGTTGGAGAGAAGAAGGTTAAGAGGAGACTTAATAGAGGCATACAAAATGATCAGGGGGTTGGATAGGGTGGACAGTGAGAGCCTTCTCCCGCGGATGGATATGGCTGGCACGAGGGGACATAACTTTAAACTGAGGGGTAATAGATATAGGACAGAGGTCAGAGGTAGGTTCTTTACGCAAAGAGTAGTGAGGCCGTGGAATGCCCTACCTGCTACAGTAGTGAACTCGCCAACATTGAGGGCATTTAAGAGTTTATTGGATAAACATATGGATGATAATGGCATAGTGTAGGTTGGATGGCTTTTGTTTCGGTGCAACATCGTGGGCCGAAGGGCCTGTACTGCGCTGTATTGTTCTATGTTCTATGTTCTATTAGACTTTTAATTCCAAATTTCACCATTTGGTGGGATTCAAACCCAAGTGGGATTCCAACCCAGGGCTTTATCCTGGGTCTCTGGATTACCAGTCCAGCGACAATATCACTATGCCACTGCCTCCCCTTACTCTCGATCCTTCCAACAATGGTTTCTCTCTATCTGCTCTGTCCAGACCCCTCATGATTTTGAATACCTCGATCAAATCTCCTCTCAATCTTCTCCTCCAGGGAGAACAGTGCCAACCTCTCCAACCTATCTACATAATTGAAGTTCTTCATCCCTGAAATTATTCTCATGGAACTGTTCTGCACCCTCGCTAATACCTTCATATCCTTACTAAGGTGCGGGACCCACGACATCATAGTACCTGAGGACTGCTCTCCCCATTTTGAGAGAAAGCTAACTGGTGGTTATTTAACATGAGAGCCATCACACCTCAGGCGAGGGGCAAGGTTGAGAAAGCAGGGCTTCATGGGTAACCTCGGCTGATACAGAATTGAACCCACGATGTTGGCATCGTTCCGCATCAGGAAGCAGCCATCCAGCCAACCGAGCTAACTGACTCCCTTCTGGATGCAATACTCCATTTGAGGCCAAACCAGTGTTTTAAAAGGATTCATCATAATTTCCTTGTGTCGGTACTCTATGCACCTATTAATAAAACCTAGGATTGTGTATGTTTTTTAACAGCACTCTCAGCCGACCCTGACACCTTCAATAATTTTGTCACAGATACCCCTTCTGCACGCCATTTAATGTTACTCTTTATTTGCCTTCACACTTCTCCATTCCTTCAGTCTTTCCATTCCTCTAACCTGTTTATCACCTTTTGATGCTCCAGATTTTCATCCTTATAGTTCACAATAGTTCCACATTTCGAGCCATCTGCAAATTTGGAAATTGTGCTCTGCACATCAAAAATCTAGATCATTGATTTTTATCAAGAAGAAGAGAAACCATAACACTGACCCTGGGGAATCCAAAGTCAACCTTTCCCCAATCAGAAAAAGAACCATTCACCACTACTTTCAGTTACCTGTCACTCACCAACTTCATTTCCATGTTGTTATTGTCATTTTTAATCCATGAGCTCTAACTTTACTCGCAAATCTGTTGTACGGCTCTATATCAAAGACTTTTGTAAGTCCATGCACGCCACATCAACTTCATGAACATCACCTACCTCATCAAAAACATCAAGCATATTAGTTACACACAATTTGTGCTTAACACATCTCGGCTGGCTTTCCATTGTGTTATGGGCCAGGGTTTAGAGAACCCTAAAGTGTAGCATGGAGTTCACCTGACCCACAACTTTTACTAGATTGTGGTATGGGGAGCACACAGCCCACTCTACAGGTGTGGTACAGCAGTGATGAAATTGAGTTCTTTCTGTCCAGTCTGGTCTCAATCAAAAGGCTGAGTTCGGATTTGTAGATATTGTTTTATTTTATTTCAAATAGCTTGCAAGCCAGAGTCACTCTGATAACAGCAGGGCCAACACTGTTCCTGAGATCCCCAGAGCGAGTGAACAAAGGAAGCACAGCATATGGTTTCATACATATGGGTTCAGCCTCAAATTTCACATACCCACGACCAAATAAGGTAACGGTGACAAATACAAGATTCTTATAGGCCCTTTTCCCACATTCCTTGCCTTGGGCCTCTTTCTCCCAGCAGCCTTTGCAGTATCCTTTGTGCAAAGAACTGGTCAAATAGTTTCCCATCCCCCTCTCGCCATGCTTTGTCCAATCTCTTTGTTCACTTCCTGCAACCCAAATTAATGTCCATATTGCACCATTCTAACTGGTCATCCCAGTCGAATGCTCTTTTCTTTAGTTCAATTCTTCAGCAGAAATGGAAAAGTATTTTTTAAGGCAAAACAATGTTTATTCTATGAACTCAAGTTAACCTTTTTAAAACATACAGTGAACATTTTAGCAACCATTAATTCAAATACAACCCCCAAAGACTACAACACTAAGTAAACCTTTAAGCTTTCCTTTTTAACATCCATACAACTTAAAAACAAAACCTTTATCAGAAGTACATCAGGTTAAAGTCACTACTGAAAACATTTATAATTCTGAATTCACCAAATGCTCAAGAGATAGTCTTTTGATGGCAGAGAGAACAGCAGTACACCTGCTTGGTCTGGCTTCAGCTCCAACACTGAAAACAAAACTAAAACACACCCTGCACCCTGCTCAAAAACAAAAACATTTATAATTCTGAATTCACCCAATGATCAAGAGATAGTCTTTTGATGGCAGAGAGAACAGCAGTACACCTGCTTGGTCTGGTTTCAGCTCCAACATTGAAAACAAAACTAAAACACGCCCTGCAGCCTGCTCAAAAACGAAAGTAAAAAGCTGACAGTCAGCCCAGCTCCACTCACTCTCTGACATCACTGCAGTAGTAAACACTCATTTCTTAAAGGTACTCTCACTACAGATATTTATGTACACACCCATTTATAAACACCCATTTTTTAAAGGTACTCTCACATGACACCTCCCCCCCCAGAAAAAACCCCATAAACTTCAAGATGGTTTCATTTTTCACCTTTTCACTATCCTTTAAGACATGCACACAGTAAATATACTTTTTCGTTTCAAAAAACAACACACGCAAACAGGTATAATAATATGGCCCATTTTATTTTTTCGTTTTTCTTCCTCCAACTGAAATCCTTCCCAATTGACAGTCTCTTTCAACAAGAAGGTTTCTACATGATCCGTCCACTTCTCTACGCCTCAGCATTTCTCTTTAAAGTCAGATACTTTAGTTCAATCTGATCACAGAGTCCCTTGCAATTCTCCAACACAGGAGCATTGGTTATCACAGATTTCAGGCCGCCAAATGCCCGTTGAAAGTCTGCTGTTCACTGAAATTTTCGACGTGTCTTCAGCAAGTCCATCAGTGGAGCAACCACGCTACAAAATTTTTTCACAAATGTTAATTCAAATCCACTCATGCCAAGAAATCGCATTATTTCCCTTCGTCTTGAGGGTATTGGAAACTCCTCAAGGAAAGTGACTTCCTCAAGGAAAGTGACCAGATTGTCGATGTATACCGCACAATTGGGTAATCCTGAAACAACTTTGTTAGTTAACCGTTGAAATGTGGCTGGTGCGTTTTTCATGCCAATGGCATAACTTTGAATTGGTATATACCATCTGGAGTCACAAAAGCTGAAATCCCCTCGCCCTTTCGGATAAAGGTACCTGCCAGTAACCTTTAAGTAAATCCAGTTTGGAAATAAAAGCTGATTGTCCCACTTTCTCAATGCAAACCTCCAAACGTGGGATAGGATAAGAGTCCATTCTTGTAACTGCAATAACCTTTCTATAGTCCACACACAACCATTGGGTACCGTCTGGTTTTGGTACAATCACGATGGGTGAGCTCCATTGGCCGCAACTCACTTCAATTATGCCATTTTTAAGCACACTCTCAAACTCTTTGTTAACCTGTGCCAATTTTAAAGGGTTAAGTCTGTATGGATGTTGTTTAATTGAAACAGCATTTCCCACATCTACATCATGTATAGCCATTTTAGTACTTCCCAATTTATCTCCACAAATATGCCCATGTGATATCAATACACTTTCAGATCAGTCCGTTTTTCCTCTAGAAGGTAACTCAACAATTTATCCCAATTTTTAAGGACATCCTTGTTTTCCAATTTAATTTGAGGTATGTCAAATCCGCAGTCATCTGGATTTGGTTCGTCACTTTGAGTTAGAATCATTAAAACCTTCTCCTTTTTCTCTCCTTCCCTTTCAAAGTACCTTTTAAGCATATTCACATGACACATTCGGTGAGTTTTCCTTCTATCTGGTGTTTTTACCACATAATTCACCTCACTTAATTTCCTTTCAATCTGATAAGGTCCACAAAACCTAGCTTTTAAAGGTTCACCTTCCACTGGTAACAATACTAAAACTTTATCTCCACTGGCAAAACTACGTAGTTTGGATTTCTTGTCCGCTACCCATTTCATCACATTTTGTGCAACTTTTACATGTTGTCTAGCCAATTCACCTGCTCTGTTTAATCATCCCCTAAAATTTGACACGTAATCCAATAATGTAATTTCCGATTTCTCACTCACCAATTTTTCCTTAATCAATTTAAGTGGTCCTCTTACCTCATGACCAAAGATTAGTTCAAAAGGAACAAATTTGATTGATTCATTAGGTGCATCCCTAATTGCAAACAGTACGAATGGAATTCCTTTATCCCAATCCTCTGGATAACCTTGACAATAAGCCCTCAACATTGTTTTTAATGTCTGATGCCACCTTTCTAACGCTCCCTGCGATTCTGGATGGTACGCAGTTGATTTAAATTGTTTTATTCCTAAGCTATCCATAACTTCTTTGAATAACCTGGCGGTAAAATTTGATCCTTGATCCGATTGTATTTCTGTGGGTAGTCCATATCTAGTAAAGAATTTAAGTAACTCCTTCTCAATCTTTTTATCTGTAACATTACGTACTGTAATGGCCTCTGGAAACCTAGTAGACACATCCATTATAGTCAAAAGATATTGATTCCAACTTTTTGGTTTAGGAAGCGGTCGTACGCAATCAATTAGGACCCTTGTAAAAGATTCCTCAAATGCTGGAATGGGTATCAAGGGCACTGGTTTTATCACTGCTTGAGGTTTCCCTATCACTTGACATGTATGACATGATTGACAAAATTTAACTACATCTTTATGTAGTCCAGGCCAATAAAGATGATTCTGGATTTTAGCTTGAGTTTTCCTTATTCCCAAATGACCTCCCACTGGTACCTCATGTGCAACTCGCAACACCTCCTTTCTATACCTTACCGACAATACTACTTGATGAACCACTTTTCATCTGCCTGCATATGTAAAGGTCTCCAGTTTCTCATCAAGACATCACTTTTACGGTAATAACCCTCTGGTATACACTCAGATCTCTCTTATGTGTATGCTTTCTGATACATCCGGTTTATTTCTATATCTATTTGTTGTAACTCCTCCAATTTTCCTGAACTAAATATATCCGCCTCATCCTCCACCTGTTCTTGTTCTTTTTCAACCACCTGATCAAAAATCGTTTCTGATAATTGCACTTCAACTTCCATCTTCACTCTTTGATTTCTCCTCTTGTCTTGACCTGTGACTTTGCGACCTTGTTACTACACAATCCGGAAAAATCCCAGGATATTCGTCCTTCAACACTTCAGTTGTCTGATTTTCCACTGGCTTATCAACCACAGTAGGCATCACTCCCACCTGCGATCCAGCTATATCATTACCCAAGATAAACTGTATTCCTGGACAAGATAGTTTCTCTATTACTCCTACTACCACTTCACCACTCTTCACTGGACTTTCCAACCTTACCTTATATAATTGAACACTACTCCTCTCACCCTGAATTCCACATATTACCACCTTTTCTGGCAACATTCTTCCCAAACTACATAACTCCTCATCTCTTACCATTAAAGATTGATTAGCTCCCATATCTCTTAAAATTGTGACTTCTTTACCTGCTCCCCCTGATACACATGAGTAAACTTTACCCACACAAGTAAATTCTTTAAAAAGATCTGGCACCTTCTTATCAATCATCTCTTGATCAGACTGTACAATCTTTTGCACCTCCTTCGCTTCTCTTGGGCTTTCCTTTACCACTTTAACAAACCCCACCGTCTTATCCTGTTTTGCCAGTGCTTTTCTTCAACCACCAACACTGTGACTTTACATGGCCTAGTTTATTACAGTGAAACATTTGAAACTTTTCATTTCTTTTCCACCCTCCTAGATTTAAAAAAAAATCTGAGGTACACTCTCATTATCTCCCATCAGATCACCTTTATCTTTACCACTTGAGTATTTCTCATGTTCCCAGGTTCTATCCCTCACAGGCTGAAACTGATGTCGGAAACCAAGCTTTCATTTATGAACTAATTCATAATCATCTGCCATTTCTGCTGCTAATCTCACAGTTTTAACCCTCTGCTCTTCCACATGAGTTCTCACTACATCAGGAATTGAATTTTTCAACTCCTCCAAAATTATAATTTCTGAGAGCTTCATACATTTGGTCTATTTTCAAAGCCCTTATCCACCTATCAAAATTACTCCGTTTGAGCCTTTCAAACTCCATGTATGTTTGACCAAATTCTTTCCCTAAATGTCTAAACCTTTATCTGTAGGCTTCAGGCACTAGTTCATAAGCACCTAAGATGGATTTTTCATCTCCTCATACGACTCAAATACTTCCTCTGATAGTGATGCATTCACTTCACTAGCCCTACCTACCAGTTTTGTTTGAATCAGTAATACCCACATCTCCTGTGGCCATTTCATTTGTTTAGCTATCTTCTCAAATGAAATGAAAAAGGCTTCTACCTCCTTCTCATCAAACCTTGGCAATGCTTGGACATATTTAAATAGATCCCCACCAAGCCTTTGACTATGACGCTCTTTATCACTATCCTCATCACTATCATCCAACTGTACATTTTCCTTTATGCCTGCCAATTTTAACTGACTGTCATGTTTCATGGCCATTTTCTGAAGTTCAAACTCTCTCTCTTTATCTTTTTCCCTTATCTGTATCTCCCTTTCTCTTTCTTTTTGTTCTGCTCGGGCTATTAATTCTTTCTCATGTTCCATTTGTTTAATTTACAACTGAATTTTTGCTATTTCCAATGAGTCAAACTGTATCTCAGGTAACTTTAAATGCTTAGCCACTGCCATAATGACCTCACCTTTTCACATTTTGTCAGGTAAAGTTAACTGCAATGTTTTTGCCAAACCTAACAGTCTGCTTTTAGTCTCTGTCCATAAGGTACTGCGTGTGACCGTCTCCACCCCCAAAGCTTCAGAGCCTCTGAAAGAGCCATTGTCCACAACACACTCCCTACTAAAACTAAAATATCACACCTGAAAAGCACCCACAATATGCTCACCCCTCACTGTCTTTAAGTTCACTTAGCCAATCCAATAGATAGACATTTATCCCCCTCGAGCCCCCAATTATGGGCCAGGATTTACAGAACCCCAAAGTGTATCATGGAGTTCACCTGACCCGCAACTTTTAATAGATTGTGGTATGGGAGCACACACCCACTCTACAGGTGTGGTACAGTAGAAATGGAAAAGTATTTTTTAAAGCAAAACAATGTTTAGTCTATGAACTCAAGTTAACCTTTTTAAAACATACAGTGAACATCTTAGCAACCATTAATTCAAATACAACCCCCAAAGACTACAACACTAAGTAAACCTTTAAGCTTTCCTTTTTAACATCCATACAACTTAAAAACAAAACCTTTATCAGAAGCACATCAGGTTAAAGTCACTACTGAAAACATTTATATTTCTGAATTCACCAAATGGTCAATAGATTGTCTTTTGATGGCAGAGAGAACAGCAGTACACCTGCTTGGTCTGGCTTCAGCTCCAACACTGAAAACGAAACTAAAACACACCCTGCACCCTGCTCAAAAACAAAAATAAAAAGCTGACAGGCAGCCCAGCTCCACCCACTCTCTGTCATCACTGCAGTAATAAACACCCATTTCTTAAAGGTACTCTCACTACAGATATTTATATACACACCCATTTATAAACACCCATTTCTTAAAGGTACTCTCATATGACAATTGTTAATCTGAATTCTCCGCCTCCGACATTAAACTTACTGGCCTGTAGTTGCTGGGCTTATCCTTACACCTTATTTTTAACAACAGTGTAACATTTATAATTCTCCAGTCCTTTGACATCATAGCTTTATCTAAGATGGATTGGAAAATTATGGCAATGCCTCCACAATTTCCACTCTTGGTTCCTTCAGTGTCCGAGAATGCATCTCATCTGGTCCTGGTGACTTATTAACTCTAAGTGCAACCAGCCTTACAAACTCTTAAGCCAAATAAGTATCTCAACTACCTCCTCTTGGGTGACATCTTTGGTAAAGATAAATGAAAAGTACTGAATTAGTACCTCAGCCATGTCCCCCTGCCTCCATCCGTAAATCTCCTTTTCGGTTCACAAAAAGTCCAATCCTCTTTTTACCCACCGATATATCTATAGAAGACTCTTATATTAACTTTTATGTTAGCTTCCAGTTTCTTCCTATACTCTCTCTTAGTTTTCTTATTGTTATTTCAATTCCCTTCTGAACTTTCTATATTCAACCTAGTTCTCAGTGTATTACCCACCTGAAATCTGTCAAATGCACCCATTGTTTGCTTCATCTTACTCTCTACCTTTTTTCTTTATTTATTCATGGAATGTGGGTATTATTGGCTGGGCCTGCATTTGTTGCCCATCCCTAATTTCCCTTGAACTTAATGGCTTGCTAGGCCATTTGTGAGGTCATTTAAGAGTCAACCACATTGCTGTGGGTCTGGAGTCACATGGAGGCCAGACCAGGTAAGGATGGGAGATTGCTCTGGATTGCTTTTTGTCCTTTTCCATAACCAACCTAAATCTTATGGTACAACGATCAATTCGCAATAAATGTTCTCCTCCTGACACTGAGCTCATTTCCAAAAATCAGGGCCAGCAATACCTTCTTTCTTTTTGGACTGACAACATGCTGATGCAGAAAATTCTCCTAACACACTTTAGGAATTCTTGCCCCTCCCTGCCCTTTATTAATATTGTGGTCTGTATTATAATAATTAAAGCCCCCGTTATACTGATTCTATAATTCTTGACGTCCTTCATAATTTCCTTGCTAATTTGTTCCTCTGCATCATTCCCACTCGTTGCTGACTTATAGAATACACTAAGCAATGTAATCGTACCTTTATTGTTTCTTAGCTCAAACCAAACAAATTTGTCCTTGACCCCTCTGGGACATCCTCGCTTTCCAGCACCATAATCAGTACTGCCACAATCCTCCGTTGAACAATTTCACTGAAAGCCTTATATCCAGGAATATTTAATTCCCAATCCTGCCCTTTTTTGAGTCTATTATAGCCTTCTCCTCTTTCAGTTACAATGCATAAGGGGGTGTTGGCCACAATTGTCTTCCATTGGATTGGTCTCTGTTATAGCGGCAACATCATGGTCTGGATTCTTCCACCCTGCCCGTCGCAAGAACGCTATGGGCAAGACGCTGACAATAGAAACATCCATTGGCCTCGGCTGGAGAATCCCGCCCATATTTCCACATGGTCATCTAAGCGTGCAGCTCATGAACCATATTTACCACACTCCACACATTCACATACGTGCACAGTTACCCAAATTTATTACTTTCACTCTCATTATAACCCCACCTAACACCCTACCATTTCCTACTCAAGTGCTGTCAGTCTCTCCCAATTCTCTGTGCACCATGGTGTTCCTCTCTAATATTACCTCGGGATTCCCACACCAATGACAAGTTAGTTTAAGCCCTCTCCATCTGTTTGCACGAGGTGCTTTTACAGCATGCGGCCGGTACGCCTCTGACAAAATCACACCACTGTGACAAAATATCTCTTGATTGCCTGCTTAATCACCTTAATTGTCTGTTTGTCGCTTCCTAGAGGGAGGGAATCACACCCAAGAAACTGCCTCCAGAAAAATCATGCAGACGTGGTAACAGTTGGCTAGCCAGTATGACATCCGCTTGCATGAAATTTTCAGCATGACTGTCTTCAAACCTGCGTCCTTGGGCACATTCAGCCCATTGTCTTCAAGTTAATTGACCATGAGGTGGTATCACAGATGAACCTAGACCATAAAACTTTAAGACATAGGAGCAGAAGTAGGCCATTCAGCCCATCAAGTCAGCTCCGCAATTCAATGTGATCATGATGTGGAAATGCCGGGGTTGGACTGGGGTGAGCACAGTAAGAAGTCTTACAACACCAGGTTTGTTTCGAATCACTATCTTTAGGAGCACAGTTCCTTCCTCAGGTGAATGAAGAGGTGGGTTCCAGAAACATATATATAGACCCAACTCTTCATTCACTTGAGGAAGGAGCTGTGCTCCGAAAGCTAGTGATTCAAAACAAACCTGTTGGACTTTAACCTGGTGTTGTAAGACTGCTTACTGTGCAATGAGATCATGACTGATCTGATATAATAATCCTTAACACCACTTTCCCGCCTAATCCCCATAACCTTTGATTCCGTTACTGACTAAAAACCTGCCTATCTCAGCTTTGAATATACAAAATGACCCAACCTGTATATCCCTCTGTGATAGAATTCCACCGATTCACTACCCTTTGAGAGAAGAAATTCCTCCTCATCTCCATCTTAAATGGGCGACCCCTTATTCTGAGATTATGCCCTCTGATCCCAGACTCTCCCACAAGGGGAAACAACCTCTCAGCATCTATCCTGTCAAAGCCCCCTGAGATTCCTATATGTCTCAATAAGGTCGCCTCATATTCTTCTAAACTCCAATGAGTGTAGTCTTAACTTACTCAAATTCTCCTCATAAGAAAATCCTTCCATACCTGGGATCAACCTAATGAACCTTCCCTGGAGTGCCTCCAATGCCAATATATCTCTCCTTAGATAAGGGGACAAAAGCTGTTCACAGTATTCCAGGTGTAGTCTAACTAGTGCCTTGTATAGTTTTTGCAAGACTTCCCTATTTTTATACTCCATTCCTTTTATAAAGGCCAATTTTCCATTTGCCCTATTATTGGCATGCTAGCTTTTTTTTAATTTAGAGTACCCAATTCATTTATTTTCCAATTCAGGGGCTATTTAGTGTGGCCAATTCACCTACCCTGGGTGGTGGGGGTGAGACCCACGCAGACACGGGGAGAATGTGCAAACTCCACACGGCCTGTGACCCGGGGCTGGGATCGGACCAGGGTCCTCAGCGCTGTGAGGCAGCAGTGCTAACCACTTTGCCACCATGCTGCCCTTGCTAGCTTTTTGTGATTTATGCACGAGGACCCCCAAATTCCTCTGTGCACAGTTTTGTGCAGTCTTTCTCCATTAAATAATATTCAACTCCTTTCTTCTTCCTACCAAAATGCATTAGTTTAAGTTTTCCTATATTATATTCTATCTGCCAAGTTTCTGCCAACTCACTTTCCCTGTCAATAACTCTCTGTAGAACTCTTTCTCCAAACCACTTGCCTTCCCATTTAATTTTGTGTCATCCACAAAATTTGCAATAGTAATTAGCTTCCCCGGTCCAAATCATATAATTTATAATGTAAATAATTGTGGCTCCATCACTGATCTCTGTGGCACTCCACTAGTTACAAGTTGCCATTGTGAAAATGCCCCTCTTATCCCAACTCTCTGGCGTCTATTAGTTCTCCAATCCTCTATCAATGCTAATATATAACCCCCAACTCCATCTTATCAAGAAGCCTTTTGTGCGGTACCTTATTGCGTGCTTTGTGGAAATCAAATAATATTACATCTACTGGTTCCCCTTTATCTATCCTGCTATTACTACCTCAAATAATTCTAATACATTTGTCAGGCATAATTTCCCCTTCATGAAGCCATCAAGCTGCTTGATTTTATTATGTATTTCTATTATGCTATTTTCTTATGCTACTTTTATCGTTTATAATGGACTCATGATAGATGTTAAACTAACTGGTCTATAGTTATCTGTTTCTTGTCTCCCTCCCTTTTTGAATTGTCAGTTTTCCAATCCTCTGGGACTTTTTCCAGAATTTAAGTATTCTTGGAAAACAACAACCAGTGCATGCACTATATCTGTAGCAACTTCCTTTAATATCTTAGGATGTCACCCATCAGGTCCATTAGTTTCCCTGATACTTTTTCTCCAGTGATCATTAGTGTATCTATTTCCTCCCCCAAACCCCTTTTGCCCCTTGAGTATTTAGTATTTTTGGAATACTCTTAGTGTCTTTTACCGTGAAGACAAACATAAAGTATTTATTTAACTCTTCTGCCATTTCCTGGTTTTCCATTATTATTTCCCCAGTCTCATCCTCTCAGGTGCCTACATTCACTTTGACGTCTCTCTTCCTTTTTGTATACAGTTCTTACTGTCTGCTTTTATAATACTTGCTCATTTATCCTCACAGTTTGTCTTCTCCCACATTATTGCTTTTTGGTCAACTTTTGTTGGTTTTAAAACTTCCTAGACATCTGGCTGACCACTAATCTTTGCCATATTGTATGTTTTTTCTTGCAGTTTAATACTATCCTGAACATCCTTGGTTAACAATAGTTGATTTATCCCCTTCCTAGAATCCTTCTCCCTCATTGAGATATATCTTTGTTGTGAGTCAAGAACTATTTTCAGAAATGCCTGCCATTGTTGATCAACCGTCTTTTCTGCTAAACTCCTTTCCCAGTCCACTCCAGCCAACTCTGCCCTCATTCCTTTGTGATTACTTTTATTTAAGTTTGGCACAGTTGTTTCTGACCGAAGTTTCTCACTCTCAAACTAAATGCTTTAAATTTTAACCATGTTATGGTCATAGTTACCCAGCTTTTCATTTACTCTGAGATTGTTCATTAAACCTGCCTCATTACACATTACCAGATCCAAAACAGCCTGATCCCTGGTTACATCCACAACATATTGGGCGGGATTTACTGACCATCCTGTCGCATGTTTTCCGGCAGTGGAGGCTGCCCGCCAGCGGGATCTACCGGTCCCGCCGTTGTCAACAGGATTTCCCGTTGACTGCATCCCTCGTTACCGGAAAACCCATGCGCCGGTGTGGGACTGGAAATTCCCGCTGGCGTGGCCAGCCGGTAAATCCTGCCCATTGTTCTCGGAAACTGTCCCAAATACACACTATGAATTCTTCCTCATGGCTACCTCTGCCAAGTATTTTCACAATCCACATGAAGGTTAAAATCACCCATGATTAAAGTATTGTGTTTTTTTATATTCCCTCATAATTTATTCTCCGTCCTACAGTATAGCTACTGTAAGGGGCCCTATAGACTACTCCCATCGGTGTCTTAGAATCATAGAATTTACAGTGCAGAAGGAGGTCATTTGGCCCATCGGGTCTGTGCCGGCCCTTGGAAAGAGCACTAACCATGCCTCCACCTTATCCCCGTCTTCTTCCCCTTGTTATTTTTTACCTCCACGCATATGGATTCTACATCTTATGATACAAGATAATTTCTTGCAATCGTACGTATTCCATCTCGTACCAAGAAAGCTACCCCACCATCCTTTCCTTCCTGCTTGTCCTTATGAGAAAGTCGCATACCGCTGAATATCTAGTTCCCAGTTTTGATCTCCTCTCTGTAAAGGCTATATGATCATACCCAATAACTTCAAGTTGTGCCTTCAATTCATTTATTTTGTGCCGAATTCTACATGTATTTAAGTAAAGAACCATTAATTTTGCCTTGTTACCATTTTTTCCCCCTTTGACTTTTTATTGTTTTTTAATGTGTGTACATTCTGTCTCTTCCTGTCACACTCTAGGTATTATTACCTAAATATCTGTCTTGTAATGTTGCCATATCCCTTTGCTTTATAAGCCTGCATATTCCCTCTCCATAAACACCTCCCCTCTATTTAGTCTAAAGCCCTTCTACTTACCGAGCTATGCAAGTTCCTCTCCAGCCCAGAACAGATGTCCTGAACCCTGGCACTGAGCAGACAACACGGCCATCTGAACTCTGGTTCTTTGCTGCAAAGAACAGTGTCAATCCCCCTAATTATACTATTCCTTACAGCCACTACACTCTTGTGTGCTCCCCTCACTTGAAAGGATTCCTGTACCATGGCAAGTCAGCTCATCCACCCTGCAGCCCCCACTCTCATGCAAACAAGTTGAGAGAAACTCAAACCTGGGCAATTACCCCACTTGAAATCACCTCACTCAAAGATCAAACATAGACATTTACTGACATATGTGCATTTATCTACTGAGTTATTATCAGAGCTTAAAATACATTTTAGTGCACTCTTTGGACTGTATTTAATGCAGGTGATGGGATCTCACTTGCTAGCTGGAGAGCCCGCAGGTGCCCTGCATCACCTTCTTTGGGGAAGGTGCGCTGAATTAAATTTCTCTCAGGCACTTAATGAAATGAAATGAATGAAAATCGCTTATTGTCACAAGTAGGCTTCAAATGAAGTTACTGTGAAAAGCCCCTAGTGCCACATTCCAGCACCTGTTCGGGGAGGCTGGTACGGGAATTGAACCGTGCTGCTGGCCTGCCTTGGTCTGCTTTAAAAGCCAGCTCTTTAGCCCTGTGCTAAACCAGCCCCTAAGTGACCGGGGTAGGCCTTTCCTGGTGTCAAGGACCTGGGGCTGAAATCCTGTCTCTCCTCCCCATCAGCCTTTGAATTGGCATCAGTCTGAGGTTGGCAGATGTCCATGTCAGCAGCGCCAGCAGGGAGTGGCCTAGGGTCTCTCGTGGTTGTTGGCGGGGTGTATGCATAAGTCCTATTAGGCCCCCTTCATCTCCTTCTTGATGTTGGATCCTTTGATCAGCCATTGAGCTATCCCAGCCCAACAACCCCCTCCCCAGGGAGTCGGCAAATAAATATGACACAGTTTGTTTTTCAGGCTTCTTGCATGGCGACACTGGTTGACAAGAGGCAGTGGTGTTAGGCCCTTAAGTAGGCATTAATTGATCACTAAAGGGTCTCAATTGGCAGCATTGCAGGAAGGCCTCCGCCTGATTAAGTGCCTCCCACTTCCAAACTCACCTCAGGGGAGGGCATTAAATTCCACCCGTTAATTCAATTAGGTTGCACTATTAAAAATGCATACTTGTGGTAATTCATGATTGCTTTGTCATAACTCTGGAACATTGAAAATTTTACATTACTGTGTGATGCTTTTCTTTCAAATGATTCATAAATGCTTTAAAATGTACATTGTACTTCTGAGTCATTCCTCTTTCCACCTCTTTTTTTAAGGAAAACAGTGATGGGCTCAAAATTTGTACGGATTGAAATTAACACAAAATGGTAACATTGTTCCTACCTATGGAGTCGGGCATCTGTTGCAGCATATTGGATGAAAGCAGGAGGTCCTCCAGGCCCTCGCATCCAGAAATATCTGACTCAATGGTTTCTATTCTATTCTTTGACATATCCAAATATGTCAGATGTTTCAACTTTGCTAGAGGCTGAGAAAATGAAAAAAAAAAGGTAAATATGTTTCATATTCATTTTAAAGTCATTTTTCATATTTCCTCCCCTCTTTCTTACCCTTACCGTGAAGGCCACAAAATTGCTAGATTCTAACATTTGGTACTTCAACCAATGTCAGTGTGCGAGTGTGGACAATAGACAGTAAGTGTGAAAATTCTACACTTGACCCCACTCATGCATGTCCAAGACATGCCTGTGTAGTGATGAGCAGCAGCAGCTCTGGTGAGTTATTTGTGCTCCTAGCTCAATGGCGCTGAGGCTATTTGTAGAATCCTTGCTGTTCTTCTGCTTTACTTTAGCTTATCAGAAACTCTGCTGCTTGTTTCCTATCTGACATCAAATTCCACTCACATATCGTCCCTGTTCTTGCTGATCGCTCATTTTAAAACATCTCCTCCCTCATTCAGGATACAGGAACTAATTGTACTGTTCTTTGGGCTGTGCTGATGGAATTAGCAAAACTGTTGCCAATCTGGTATCATTTTTGGGATCTACTGAATTGATTGTTCGATGATTGTGCTTTCCCTAGCCCACAGCTAATTGTATATTAATTGGGGGTGGGGGTTGGGAGGTGGTTGTGCTCAGGGCTAGGGCATTGATAGGGCCTACCTGTGCTATAAGATGAAAAGTGTGGTTGTTGGCGTATGATGTGTTATGCCAGATGCAATGATGCATTTTCACAGACTTCATTTGTGAACACAAAAAAGATTTATTAAGAATTGTTCAGCAGCCTCATAGCTGCCTAGCTCCCTCCATGTCTCCTGCCTCAGAGAATCCCTGGCTGATTGCCCACTCTGAGTCCTAATTGGTTCCCCCAAGCTAGGTGACCCTTACTCTGCTGTGTTGCTCTTAAATGGACAATCAGCACAAATCATCACAATGCCTCTCTAAATAAAAGCTTGGACAAGTATAGAGGCTTGGTTCCAGTGTTCAATCCTTCAGTGCCTGGCTATCTGAGTTTGACCCTCTCGGCCAAATTATTTTCAAGATTCCCTCTATCTTAGCCCTCAATCTGCATCTTTCTCTAGTTTCTTTCCTATCTCCCCTCCTTTCTGAGTTCATCATATCCATAAGACCCAAATTCTGCTCCTTCAATTGTATTCCCACCAATTTTTGACCAGCCACCTTCCCTTCCTGGCTTCCATCTTAGCTGTTCTCTCTCCTCAGCTACTGTCCCCCTCTCTTTCAAATCTGCTGGCATCACTCCTTTGCTAAATAAAAACCCTTGGCACCTCTGAACATGCAAACTATCGCTCCATCTTCTACCTCTCTGTTCTCCAAATTAAGCCCTTGAAAGTGTTGTTGTCTCCCAAATCGATGCCTGTCCTTCCTGGATCACACTGTTTGAATCCTTCTGATCAGGTGTTCCCTCCTGCCACAGTACTGAAACAGCTCTTATCAAAGTCACAAATGACATGAGAAAGGTAAACTATCGCTCCTCATCTTTCTCGACCTGTCTGCAGCCTTTGGCACTGTAATAACTTTGCCGAAGCCTGTCTTGTAGAAACAAATTCCTTTATTGCAGTAATGAAAAAGGCTGCTGCCGCAGCCTACAGCACACACATCCAAGCCTGGGGACCAATGGAGATGTCAGTCTGGGTTGGAACAGCAGGTTTTAAGCTCCTACCATACATTTCCTATTGGGTGAGCTGCCGCCCACTTAATGGGGGAATTCATATTCCACAGTACCTATGGGAGATCTACTGATGATCCGCCATGTCCTTTGTGGCCACCATAACATCCCACCCCTCTTAAGCCTTTTTCTCCCTTATTCCAGGGCGAGGAGGTCTCTTTGCAATCTGTCGACGGTGGAACTGGATCAGGAGGAGTGAACCAAATTGGAGATCTTCGCTTCCGGAGAGAGCATTGAAGAATTACCGACACAGATTCCTCCTCGGTGTCTGCTAGTCAGAATACTTGCTTCCTCTGTTTCCATCTTGGAACCTGAGACCTCCTTATCAGGGGGACAGACACAGAGTTCTCTTTGGGATGTTGCCCTGCACTAGCAGAGGCCACCCCTGTGGCTGGTAGTGAGACTTGTACAGGGGTGGACTCCCTAATCATGAGGTGATTAAGGAGCTTCCTCAAGACCTTATCTTGGACCTTCACTTTGTAGGCCACTGGTCCTGTTTTCCCCAAAATGACACCAGGGAGCCAGCTGAAGCCATCTCCGAAGTCCGTACATAGACCAGATCACCCGTCTTGAACATTCTTTTGAAACTCGCCGAGTTATAATTTCATTTCTGCCTCTCTTGTTGGGACTCCACCCTCCCTGCCAGATTTGGGAATAGTACGATTCGTCTATTATGAAGCTGCCATTCCATTAATAGTTCCGCTGGGGCGACACCTGTTGTAGTATGAGGAGTGGTCATCAAATGGCCTGGGAGAATGGGCATTGCAGTCCTTTAAAATCAGCATAAAAAAGCAATGGGCAGCATTCTTAAAGACCAAATTTGCACAGTTTTTATTTGACCACCAAGCTCTCCTTCCTTTTAAAAAAAATAAATTTAGAGTACCCAATTCACTTTTCCCAATTAAGGGGCAATTTAGCGTGCCCAATGCACCTACCCTCCACATCTTTTGGGTCGTGTGGGTGAAACCCACGCAAACACGGGGAGAATGTGCAAACTCCACAGACAGTGACCCAGAGCCGGGATCAAACCTGGCGCCGTGAGGCAGGAGTGCTAACCACTGCGCCACCGTACTGCCCTCAAGCCCTCCTTCTCGATTTGAGAATACCCCCGCTCAGCATCCAAGCCAGTTTCTCTAATTTGGTCGACAGTTCAGTGACAGGTTCCCCGGGGATTCTCCCTGCCATATTAAAGCAGTACCACTGGAGGATGATAGAGAGCTTTGGTTCAGAGTGATTTTGCATTAGGTCTACAAGCTTGTTAAAAGTTTTCAAGTTGGGGCATCTGGGTAGGTCAGGCTTTTTATCATGCTAAATGACAGCATGCTGTCAGCAGGATCACTTTCTGCATCTCATCTCCCACAATGTTATTACCCTGGAAGATGTAATGTATGCGCTCCGTATATTGGGCCCAGTCTTCTCCGTTAAAGTTATAGGGTTCGAGTTTACTGAAAGAGGCATTTTGTTTCATACTGGAGAAGCTGCTCCTTTCTGATTCTGAAGGTTGCTTGGAAAAACTTGTTTTTACTTCTCGTCGCCAATGTAATAACCTCGCCAAGGCCAGTCTTCCAATAACAAACCTCTTTATTACAGTGATGAAAAAGGCCATGGCCACGGCTTACAATACACTCATCCAAGCCTGCAGACCTACGGAGATGCCAGTCTGGGTTGGAGCAGTGGTCTCTGGTTTTGGGGGTGGTGGGAGTGGGGGGAAAGGTCTGGTGGGGTTCGGCAGGTCTTGCATTGTGGGGGGGACGGTGGCCCTGGATGGACTTTGGGGGAAACCTCCTGACAGAGATTCCCCCTTGGCCCACAGCAAGGTCCAACTCATCAGTGCATTGTTCTTTTGCACCTGGAATTTGGCTCAAATCCACTTTAGTTTCATGAGCTGAAAATCTCCCCGCTTTCTGCTTGCGGTAATTGATCAAGACCGAAATTGATTTTCGCCCACATGATTCACAGCCCAGAGGACCGGAGAATCACACAGACCCGTTAAGCGGCACAGGGTGCAAACCTGAATCCCCCGGGAGCATCGGAAATGGATCGGTGCTGTTTTCCTTCACAACGTTGGATTCTCCGCCTCATCGGTAACTCCGCTACTGGCAGCGCGAGGCAGAGAATTTTGTCCTTCAAAGCAAAATTCAATATCATTTGATCGAATGGACCAAGAGGAGGCTAAAATATCAGTATACTCAACTTTTTAATACATCTAAGTTCCATATCTCAGGACTGAGCTATGGATTCTTTTGTGTTTTTGTGCTCGGCAAAGGGAGTATTCAGAATAGATGACTCAATTGTTCAGGGTTTCCAATATATTTCTCATCTTTTTTCAGATAGATCAGCCGTGCAAGTTTTGTTACCAAATGCTATCATCAAGCATTCCTGGAATAGGTATAGTAAGAGTAGATGAAAGTAAAACCTCCTTTCATCTTAAACATTGTTTGATAATGGCACTGTCATAATATACACCAGTATATCATGGTGCAGACACACACTGATGGACATACAGTGGGACCAATCAACATACACAACACCACAGCCAATCAGCAGTGAGAACACACGCACTATAAAGACAGGGGACATCAGAGTACTCATTCGAGTAGCAGCTAGCTAGGAGCACAGAGCTCACAGCCTGCAACACAGACATTCACCATGTGCTGAGTGCATCAACTGGTTAGGACAAGGCAAAGGTCGTTAGTTAAAGCTGGTATCGTATTTACCCACAGTTCAAGTATGTTTAAATAGTTAACCTTTTAATAAAATAGTGTTGCCTACTTCAAGTGTTGGTGACCTGTATGTGATCCAGAACACCCTACACATCATGATACCAGGAGTGGTTGCATACTAGCACTTCTTAGACCTACCTGCAAGTGATCTGCCTTCTGCCAGCATTCCATCATTCTGCAACATGGACAACATCAGCCCGCCGCCGCCGCCGCTCCGCATCGCCGTCAACCTCGGGGCCAACTGGAAGATTTTCAAACAGCGCTTCCAGCTCTACCTCGAAGCCACGGACAGGGAGGGCGCCACAGACACCAGAAAGATTGCTCTTCTCCTCTCCACGGCCGTAGACCATGCCATCCATATTTTCAACTCTCTCACCTTTGCAGATGACGAAGACAAGACGAAGTTCAAGACAGTTCTCCTCAAATTTGTCATTCACTGCAGCGTAGAGGTGAATGAAAGTTTCGAACGCTACGTGTTCCAGCAGCATTTGCAGGGTAAGGACAAACCTTTCTAATCCTTTTTAATGCACCTCCGCATCCTTGCGCAATCTTACAGCTCCACCTCCGACTCCATGATACGCGACCAGATCGTTTTCGGTGTTCAGTCGGACCCCCTACGTCAGCAGCTCCTCAAAGTAAAGCAACTCACCCTAGCGACCGCCATCGAGACCTGTGTCCTACATGAAAATGCCACCAGTCGGTACTCCCATATACAAGCGGCTGAAACGGCGTGGCAAGGTCCCTACGAGGCGGAACGGGTCCAAGTGATTGAACACCTCCAAGGCCTCAGCCTGGATGAGGGCGGCCATTTTGCGCGCTTTTCACGGACTCCTGCGCTTGTGCGCACCAAACGAGGGGACGGCGACATGGAGGAACGTAACGCAGGACTGCACCGCGCATGCGCAGTGGCGCAGCGAACATGCTGACGTCACGACGTGCGGCAACTGTGGCTCCGCCCATTTAAAGCGGCAATGCCCTGCAAAATCTCGACAATGCCTACAATGTGGAAGACTTGGCCACTATGCTGCCTGCTGTCGAGCAGCTCAGCCTTCCAATTCATATCACTTCAGCCAGTCTCGCAGGATTGTTCGGGCAATTCAACCCACGGTCACCGAGTCCGATTCCAATCTCCCACACAGCAGTGACACCGAGGACCCGAAGGCGCCTTTTCGAGTCGGTGTCGTAACGAAAAACAGGCTGTCCCCGAAGCAAATGGGCAGCACGGTAGCATTGTGGATAGCACAATTGCTTCACAGCTCTACGATCCCAGGTTCGATTCCGGCTTGGGTCACTGTCTGTGCGGAGTCTGCACATCCTCCCCATGTGTGCGTGGGTTTCCTCCGGGTGCTCCGGTTTCCTCCCACAGTCCAATGATGTGCAGGTTAGGTGGATTGACCATGATAAATTGCCCTTAGTGTCCAAAATTGCCCTTAGTGTTGGGTGGGGTTACTGGGTTATGGGGATAGGGTGGAGGTGTTGACCTTGGGTAGGGTGCTCTTTCCAAGAGCCGGTGCAGACTCGATGGGCCGAATGGCCTTCTTCTGCACTGTAAATTCTGTGACATGTCTATGACAAAGACACCAGCCGCTATCGGTATACAGCATCGATCCAGACGATGAGTGGTGTGCCACCCTGACGGTCAACCGGTCCCAAATACGATCCTGCCTGGACGCTGGTGCCTCCGCCAAAATCATGGCGTGGTCTGCTTTCCAAAGCCTTCGTATCAAACCAACCATTCTCCCATCGGCCTGCCAGCTATTGGACTACAATGGGAACATCATTCCTGCTACCGGCTCATACCAACTCGAAGAGACGCACAAGTCACGAAAAGCCATCCTTCCTTTCGAGATCGTGGGCTCCTCGAAGGACTCTTTGCTTGGCGCACAGGCGTGCAAATTGCTAAACCTCGTTCAAAGAGTTCACTCTCTCTCTCCTGATGACACGCCCGCCTTCCAGGATGCTGACTTCAGGGCACAACTCAACGCCATCATTGGCCAGCACCGCGACGTCTTCGAAGGCATGGGCATGCTCCCATATACTTACAAGATCATACTCAAACAAAACACCACGCCTGTGGTGCATGCACCTCGCAGAGTCCCAGCACCCCTCAAGGACCGCCTCAAGCAGCAGCTGCAGGACCTCCAAGACCAAGGAGTGATCTCCAGAGTTACGGAACCAACCAACTGGGTCAGTTCCATGGTGTGCGTAAAGAAGCCTTCCAGCGAGCTCAGAATCTGCATTGATCCAAAGGATCTGAATCGCAACATAATGAGGGAGCATTACCCAATCCCCAAGCGCGAAGAGATCACATGCGAGATGGCTCGGGCCAAGCTCTTCACCAAACTTGACGCCTCAAAAGTATTCTGGCAAATTCAACTACACAGATCCAGCAGGAAACCGTGTGCCTTTAACACCCCTTTTGGCAGATATTGTTACAACAGGATGCCGTTAGGATCATATCGGCGTCAGAAGTATTTCACAGGATCATGGAACAAATGATGGAAGGCATTGAAGGTATTCGTGTCTATGTTGACGACATAATCATTTGGTCCACCACCCCGCAGGAGCATATCAGTTGCCTCCAGCGCGTATTCAAACGCATACGGGAGCAGGGCCTACGCCTCAACAGAGCCAAATGTTTCTTCGGCCAGACGGAACTCAAGTTCCTAGGGGACCACATCTCCCAGTTGGGTGTGCGTCCACATAGTCAAACGGCTCCTCTGCAAGGCTGCCGATGGGGAATCCGACTTCTACCTCGCCCTGCTGGCCTATCGCTCGGCCCCACTGTCCACTGGCCTGTCGCCAGTCCAGCTGCTCATGGGTCACACCCTGAGCACGACGGTGCCGTCCATTCACGTCCCAGACTTCGACCACGTCCTGGTCCTTCAATGAATGCAACTGTCTCGTGCACAGCACAAGGCGGCTCATGACGCCCGTGCAGCTGATCTCCCTGCTCTGGCTCCAGACGTCAACTTCCGCATCCATCTTCCGGATGGTGGCTGGTCTGCAACTGCTGTGGTTCTTCGGCAGGTGGCTCCGCGCTCGTTCCTGGTTCGTCTATCGGATGGTTCCATTCTGCGCTGTAATTGGCGTGCCCTTCGTCTCGTTCCGCGCTCGCTACATGATCCTCCTCCGCCTGTGCCACGCCCTCCTGTTGTCCCTGACCTGGACTATGCAGAGATTCCGGTTACTCTGCATCCTCCTCACTCTGGCGCAGTCCAGCCCGCTCCTCAGCTGGTGGCTCCTGACCCACCCGTGAGGCGGTCAACCAGAATTCGTCGCCCACCTCAGAGACTTAATTTGCGAACTTTGCACTAATGGACTCTCTGGTCTGTTCTGTTCTTCCGTTTAATCGTTCAAGTGGTTTGTATATAGTGTTCATCTCGTTATTTGTGTGACACACTGTTTTTTTTCTGCACCAGGCACCTTCCCATGTAAATAGTTTAGTTTTTATGTACATAGTCCTGTAAATATTTTGCACACAAGTAGACAGGAACATTCACCACACACTATTTATTGTCACGCAGGCACATTTTTTTATATAAAAGGGGGGATGTCATAATATACACCAGTATATCATGGTGCAGACACACACTGATGGACACACAGTGGGACCAATCAACATACACAACACCGCAGCCAATCACCAGTGAGAGTACACGCACTATAAAGACAGGGGACATCAGAGTTCCCGCTCATTCGAGTAGCAGCGAGCTAGGAGCACAGAGCTCACAGCCTGCAACACAGACATTCACCATGTGCTGAGTGCATCAATTGGTTAGGACAAGGCAAAGGTCTTTAGTTAAAGCTGGTATCGTATTTACCCACAGTTCAAGTATGTTTAAATTGTTGCACTACTTCAAGTGTTGGTGACCTGTAGGTGATTCAGAACACCCGACATATCAGGCACTTCTGGCTGTACCAATGCAACATTTTCACTTTGTGAAACTGACACCCTTGCACTTTCTCACAGTGATATTACCAATTTAATTTCAGTTCAAATTGAGTTGAGGGATTTTTTTGCACTGCAGGATCAACTTCAGTTGGAACTGGGTTGAACCTGTTCGGCACATTTTTTGGGGGGACACCCTTACCACAAGCAGAAAGCGGGGAGATTTTCAGCTCATGAAACTAAAGTGGATTTGAGCCAAATTCCAGGTGCAAAAGAAGAATGCGCTAAGTCACTGAGCTAACCCAGTGGCCCTTTGCTCAAATATTTCATCATTCTTTTCTTAAGCAATTGCAATTTCAATGAAATGCTACAGACAGATCTGCACTGGATGTCCAAAGTGATTTCAGCACCTCCACCATGATTCACCTGCAGAAATGGGCTGCACATATGTGAGCGAGGGAGAGAAGCTAAGAAGAAATATTTGACTTTGGAAAATGAGCTTGCAAAGTGAAATGTAAAACATTTTCACTTTTATGTAAATTAATTAAAATTAGCTGTACATTTTGGAATGGGAACTAAAACAGGAAATTCAGGTATTCCATTTCCAATGTAATGAAAGTAATACAATTAACAATAAAAATGTAAATGCATATTGAAGGAATGCTGTCTGTTATGAGAAGTTTTCACGGAGCCTTTTATCCATTTTGTTACAAGCATTCTTAGTCACACTGAAAACGATCATTCCTTCCTTCAAATGCTTCTAACATGATAACCATGATACACAGCTTTCTGCCTCATTTCCAAATATATATAAAAATCATTGTTAATCTTTTCAATGATTAAGAATGGATTATAATAATAATAATCTTTATTGTCACAAGTAGGCTTACATTAACACTACAATGAAGTTCTGCAAAAAGCCCCTAGTTGCCACATTCCGGCGCCTGTTCGGGTACACTGAGAGAGAATTCAAAATGTCTAAATTACCTAACAGCACGTCTTTCGGGAAACCGGAGCACCCGGAGGAAACCCATGCAGACACATGGAGAATGTGCAGACTCCGCACAGATAGTGACCCATGCTGGGAATCGAACCTGGGACACTGATGTTGTTAAGCAATGGTGCTAACCACTGTGCTACCGTGCTATTTGTATCGCCAATTTAATATTTTAGGTTGAAAAGTTTTTGTTTTAAAACTGGACTTTTTGTTCGAGAAATATTCTCCTGGTTTATTTTGGAAGTTTTAGACAGGTGTTAGGGTTTGTACCAGATATATTTCTGTGCTACTATGCCGCCCAAAGAAGAGTTGCCTTGCATTGGCCGGGAATCCCCGAACAGGCGCCGGAATGTGGCGACTAGGGGCTTTTCACAGTAACTTCATTGAAGCCTACTCGTGACAATAAGCGATTTTCATTTCATTTCATTTCATTTAATACTGTTGCAGAAACAGACAGAATTCCGGGGCATTTCAACAAAAAAAAAATCCAGATTTAAGTTGCTGAAGGGATTCTAAAAACAGCATTGAATTTTGTTTGTGCTTGATGACAACATGTAATTGCAAAACTGACTGCAGAATTCATAAATATATGAGACATGGATTTTTTTGTATGTAGTGGAGAGTGAAGTGCAGCGGGCTTTGCATACAGCATTTGAATTGAAAAGAAAGACTTGCATTATATAGTTCTCTCATGACCACTGGAAGTCCCAAACTATTTTAAAGCCAATGGAGGCGTTTTGGAATACTGCAGAAAAAAAGAAACACGCTGTCAAAGCTTTTCATCTTGCACTCATCAAGACTCAAGAATGCCAAATTTCAAAGGGAGCATAAATTTATACTGCATGAGAAAAGAATGCTGATTGGCAAGTTGACACTGATTGGTCAAGGTGTTGCTATGGTGAACGCACCAGAGAATTTCTTGTTCCCGACGCTTCTTTTTAGTTCAAAAAAGGGATAATGTCCCTTTGTGTTTGCAGAGGAGAGGTCTGTGTGCACAAATATAAGTAGCTTCTAGCAAGGAGATGAACCGCATTGCGACTGATAATCTTAAATTCGCTGTCAGTATAACTCTTAGCACATTCGGAATTGTTTAGCAAGTGCTGTCCAATTGTGGATTCACACCTAACATCAGACATTATGTTCTGAGTTTTGCATCATGGACTAGTTGAGTGTGGTCAGTACTCTGCTTATTGTGAACTGGGATGTATGGCCTACATACCTGGCATTGCACCGGCACTGAAATTCATTTACCACATGACGTATTTGTGTGGTCAGCTAAACTAATTTTTAGTTTGACGGCAGCAACCTGTTAGTGTAAAATACCATGAGTAGGCCATATGTGCCAATGACTGGTGGATAAGTGGCCCATTTGGGCTCGCTAGAAGCTATATATATTCAAACATTTGCGGGTAAATGGGATATGTCTCGGCATAGTACTTTCTGTTAATTAAACAAAATCATGGGAGACAATAGTTTCCTGCTGCGTTCTCCACGGCAATCCTTCGATATACCAACCAATCAGCACCCCTTTCTCATGCAGTATGAACTGTTGCTCGCTTTGAGATTTTGTATTCATGTGTCTGTTCCGATAAGTGTAAGACAAAAAGCTTTGATTGTGTGTCTCTTTTTTCAGCAATACTCAAGTTCCGTACTTCCAAGTGACTATTTGTGTTTGGATTGTAGTTACTGCTGTAATGTAAGACATGTGGCAACCAGTTTGTGCACAGGAAATGCCAACTTGGCAGAATTTCTCATGTCGATTTAATATCCATATTAATGAAAGTGAATCCCTGCACGCGATTTAACCACAATGTTGCACCCGGCTCGGATCTGGACGCGCTGGTTAAATAGTGGGTAAAGGCCAAGATTGAGATTTGCGCCGAGGGTGAATCAGTTTGCTGTCTAACCAACCCACTCCTGATGGCGAATTCTGGATCTCTCAAAATATGGCAAGCATATCATTAACTCTCATTTGCATTAATTTCCACCTCATTAGCGAGAGTGAAGTCGAACGCAATGGCCTCCTGGGAATTAACCGGCTCTCCAGTGAGAAATCATGTGGGCGTCGTTTAGTATTCCTTCTCAAAAACGTGAAGCTGGCATAATGGTTGCTGAGGGGCAATGAGGAGGTGAGTAGCCATTTCTATTTTCAAGCATATAGTCCAAGGGTACCGGAGCTGCTGCCTCAGTGCTCTGGGGGTATGGGGTGTCCCCGCAGGGAGGTTGGGCTTGTTCAGGAGGGGGCTGAAGAATTGCAAGTTGGGGCTAGGCCCCGGGCTGGAGGGCTTTGGGGGGGGGGGGGGAGGGGGGGCTTTGTGTCCGCGAGGCCTACAAGCCATTTTTAAATATTGTGGATACATATAACAGAAGCAACTGCAGCTGCTGCCTGCCCGTCCTACCATACACATTCAGGACCAATCCCTGCTCTCAGTTTTCTGCTGAAGGTCACTTTAACTCTTTCTAACTGTGAGAAGTCTCTAGCTTCACAGCTAAAGGCTATTGCAAATGAGGAATTGGTCTTTTTTGTTATGTGAGCACTTCACAGCTGCAGGTGGTTTTGGTGGTTAATGCATTTTGGAAGGTCTAATGCAGTTAGGGAATATACAGTGAATGGTAGAACCCTCAAGAGTATTGAAAGTCAAAGAGATCTAGGTTTACAGGTCCACAGGTCATTGAAAGGGGCAACACAGGTGGAGAAGGTAGTCAAGAAGGCATACGGCATGCTTGCCTTCATTGGCCGGGGCATTGAGTATAAGAATTGGCAAGTCATGTTGCAGCTGTATAGAACCTTAGTTAGGCCACACTTGGAGTATAGTGTTCAATTCTGGTCGCCACACTACCAGAAAGATGTGGAGACTTTAGAGAGGGTGCAGAAGAGATTTACCAGAATGTTGCCTGGTATGGAGGGCATAAGCTATGAGGAGCGATTGAATAAACTCGGTTTGTTCTCACTGGAACGAAGGAGGTTGAGGGGCGACCTGATAGAGGTATACAAAATTATGAGGGGCATAGACAGAGTGGATAGTCAGAGGCTTTTCCCCAGGGTAGAGGGGTCAATTACTAGGGGGCATAGGTTTAAGGTGAGAGGGGCAAGGTTTAGAGTAGATGTACGAGGCAAGTTTTTTACGCAGAGGGTAGTGGGTGCCTGGAACTCGCTACCGGAGGAGGTAGTGGAAGCAGGGACGATAGGGACATTTAAGGGGCATCTTGACAAATATATGAATAGGATGGGAATAGAAGGATACGGACCCAGGAAGTGTAGAAGATTGTAGTTTAGTCGGGCAGTATGGTCGGCACGGGCTTGGAGGGCCGAAGGGCCTGTTCCTGTGCTGTACATTTCTTTGTTCTTTGTGGTGTTTGCTACTTGCTCCTGCTGGTGTCTGCAAATGCCGGAGGCTGCTGTTTCCTTCCTTTTCTGTAGCAGGAAAGAAGGACAATTTTTTCTACGATACCTGGGTCCTGGGGACATACGAGTCCAGAAGGCAATCCAGTTTGAAGCAAGAAGACGCTGCGGGACCTGGTGCGTGACATTGATCCAAATGGATCACCTGATGACACCATTGAAGAAATGCTTTTGCAGATTGCTGATCGTTTGTTGCTGGTGTGGTGAGTGCTGCATGTAATGGCACATCACCGCAGGTTAAACACAACTGAAAGTCAAGGATGTTCAATTGTATCGTGAGCGCCAGTGGAATATGTGGATGCCAGAATTTGGTTCCAGTGAGATTGGGCTGTTCGGAAGGGCCTGCACAGCTGCGACCCCTGGACAGAGAATAGCACTGATATGTGGAACAAGTAATACACTGATGGACAGATCATTTCTATGACAAAGTTCTGGACATGATAACGCATTCTGAGGCTTATTCTACATTTCTGTTGAGGAACCTGGGAGGGGTGATAGCGTGTGTTTTGTTTTGTTTGTGAAAATTAGCTGATATAGCTTTGTATTGGTACCAATATGGAACACTGACGTTTCCTTGTTGATTAATGGTTAGTGTGATATGTAGAATGTTATGTAGTTGATTTTAAAATCTTTGTTACTGTGCCCGTGGAGTGGAGGGAGCGGAGGGAAACAGTGGGTGGGGTTGCTTGCAGGCCCATTGTCAAAATTTACATGATGAAGGCTTCACATGTATCAGGTGTAACATGTTTTAATAGTGAACATTTGACATTTCCATGCCCTCTAGTTACAGATAGTGACTGCCATCCCCCCATCCCATCCCTGCCCTCCCATCCCCGCCCGCCAAAGTGCCCACTCAGTGATCCTCCCACTTCTTGATCTTTCATGGTCTCCAGCTACATGTAGGCGTGTCCACAGGATGCACATCAGAGGTGGAGGCAGCCTGCTCCTTTCTGTGTCCTTTTGCATTGATGCCCTTGGCGGATGTACTCTGAAGGGCAGGAGCCGGAGGGTCCCAGTCGACTTACCGGTGTCACTGGCATCGCTGTGCCACCCTGTTCTGCCCACTGCGCTTGAAATGCACCGGTGTCAGGAGGGGTGGATTCGGAAAAAGTCGTGCTCCAAGCTTTCCACTGCAGTCACCAGATTAGTGTTTAAGAAATGTACCTTTAAGAAATGGAGCTGCTCATGTTACTGGAGTGATGTCAGAGTGTGGGTGGAGTTGAGCTCTACTTCTGCTTTTTAGTTTCAGTTTGAGAAAAAGCTTGGGTGTGTCTGTGTTTTTCAGTGGGCTGTATCTGAAGTTAAAACAAAGAGCTGTACTGTTGATCTCTGCCTTCCAAAGACTATCTATAGATCATTTGGTGAACGCAGAATTGTAAAAGGTCTCAGTATTGAATGTAAACCTAATGTGCTCCTGTTTGAAGGTTTGTTACGTCTTTTGGATGTTAAAAGGACAGCTTACAGGGTTACTTAGTGTTGTAGTCTTTGGCGTTGCATTTGAATTAATGGTTGCTTAGATGTTCACTGTTTGTTTTAAAAAAGGTTAACTTGCGTTCATAGAATAAACATTGTTTTGTTTAAAAAAATACTTGTCCATTTTCTGCTGTACCACACCTGTAGAGTGGGCCGTGTGCTCCCCATACCACAATCTATTAAAAGTTGTGCGTCAGGTGAACTCCATGATACACCTTGGGATTCTCTAAACCCTGACCCATAACAGAAGACCCAGGCATTCCTTCTCTATTTGCGCATACCTTGTTTCGGTGGGCATCATGGGTCTCGATGCATAGGCTACCAGTGCCCAGGATGAAGTGTCTTCGCGTTGAAGGAGCACCGCACCGATGCCATCCTGGTTCGCATCTGTCTTCGTCTCCCTATCTGGGTCGAAAAATGGCAAGACTGGTGTAGTGGTGAGCTTGGCTTTCAGCTCCAACCACTCTGCCTGGTGTGTTGCCTTCCACTCAAAGGCAGTGGACTTTACCAGGTTTCGTAGTGTGTGTGAGGCCAGGTTTGGGATGAACTTGCCCAGAAAATTGACCATGCCCAGGAAGCGCAGCACCGCCTTCTTGTCTTCAGGGACTTTCATGGCTTCGATGGCCTTGACCTTGTCTGTGTCCTGGCACATGTCCTGCTGAGAGATCTGGTCACCTAGGAGCTTGAGTGTCGACATTCCAAAGCAACATTTGGACCTGTTCAGCTTCAGGCCATTGGCATGGACACGACGGAATACCTACTGGAGACGGGAAACATGCTCTTCAGGGGTTGTGGACCATATGATATGATGTTGTCCACGTACACACGAACCCCTTCAATGCCCTCCATCATCTGCTCCATGATGCAATGGAAGATCTCCGATGTCGAGACAATGTCAAACAGCATGCGATTATAGCAGTATCTGCCAAACGGTGTGTTGAAGGTGCAGAGCCTCTGCTGGACTCATCCAGCTGGACTTTGCCAAAATCCATGTGATGCATCTAACTTGATGAAAAAACATGCGTGTGTCATCTCACTGGTGAGTTCCTCCCGCTTCGGGATGGGGTAGTGTTCACGCATTATATTCTTATTGAGATCCTTGGGATCAATGCAGATGTGCAGGTCTCCCGAAGGCTTTCTAACACATCGAGCTGACCCAGTCAGTCGGTCCGGTTACCTTGGAAATAATGCCCTGTTGCTGAAGATCCTTGAGCTGTGCCTTCAGGCGCTCTCTCAGCGGAGGTGGGACCCGGCGTGGTGCGTGGACCACTGGCTTGGCATCAGGTCATAGCAGAATCTTGTATCAATATGGCAGCGTGCCCATCCCGTCGAACACATCCGGATACTGAGCGAGGATGTCGTCAATGCCGGCCTGAAGATCCACATTTGAGGATGTCATTGTGTAAATCCGTTGCACGAGGTTCAGCTGCTTGCAGGCATGCGCGCCAAGTAGGGATGCCCTGTCTGGCTTGACAATTTCAAAACGTAACCGTGCATGGGTGCTCCGGTTGGAGACGAGTAGATGGCAAGATCCCAGTGCCGTGATGGCATTTCCGTTGTAGTCCAGGAACCTGCAGGCTGCTGGAAGGACCTTGGGAGGCTTTTTCATGCGTTTGAAATCTGCCAGTGAGAGGAGGTTGGCAGAAGCACCTGTGTCCAGCTTGAACTGGATGGAGCAGTGGTTGACCTACAACACCGCATGCCATTCGTCCGCAGAATCCACAACGAGGATGGATTGAATTTGTGATGAGTTGGATGTGGCATATTCACATTTGATAATGATGCCTACTCGGTAGGCGGAGTCCAGGCATTCTTCCTCTGGATCCATTGTGCTGCCAGGATCAGAATCCTGAAATCGTTGTTGCACACTCTGAACGCGCCGTCGTCGGAATTGGGAGCGCTGGCCCCTGACTGGTGGTGCAGACCTGCACAAGGCTGCATAGTGTCCAGGCTTCCCGTAGTTTAAACATTGCCTGCCTCTTGCAGGGCAGTGTTTCTTTAAGTGGGCGTTGCCACAGTTCGAGCACGTCATGACGTCGGCATCCTGACGCTCCACGCGTCGCCGCACATGCGCAGTGCGGGTGTCGGCTGCTTCATTATCCCATTCACATCACGCATGCATGGGGCCCCGGGAAAAGCGCGCAAAATGGCCGTTTTCATCAATGTTGAGGCGCTGCATACAGGAGATGGCCTGCACACTCTCTGCCTCGTGGGAGGCAAGTTTCTCATTTTCAGCCGATTTGTACTGGGCATAGCAATTTCTGGCGTGCTCATGCACTGTGCATGTTTCAATCGCGACTGGCAGGATCATATGCTTGATTTTCAGTAGCTACTCTCTCAAAGGATCAGAGTGAACTCCAAAAATGATTTGGTCTCTGATGAAGTCAGCAATATCACCAAAGTTGCAGGACAGCGCTATCAGGCGGAGGTTATTTAAGAAGGAGTTGAAAGATTCATCTTTACCTTGTAGACGTTGTTTGAATACGTAGCGCTCGAAGATTTCATTGGTGTCCACTTCACAGTGACTGACAAACTTGTCCAGGATAGTCTGAAACTTTGTCTTGTCCTGGCCTTCGGTGAAGGGAAAAGAGTTGAAGAGTTCGATGGCTTGATCACCCGCTGTTGAGAGGAGAAGTGTGATCTTCCTTGCATCAGACACACCCACGAGGTCTGAAGCTTCGATGTACAGCAGAAACCTTTGCTTGAATGTCCGTCAGTTGACACTGAGATTGCCGGAGGTCCTGAGCTGGTGAGGAATCTGAATCTTCTCCATGGTGCCGGGATCCATTCGCTGGTCGTCACGGAACGGACTGAGATAAACCATCTAAATTAAGCAGTCTCCTGGTAGCATGTCGTGTTGTGTACTCTGGGATAACACAGGCTGCAACTGGATGCAGCTTTAACCAAAAGATACTCCAGACCTTGAAGTTAGTTCAATCTGATTTATTGAACCAGTAGCACAGTTAGCACAGTTCTCTATGAATTCGACTCTCTGCTAACCTAAGTGTGGTTACTCTATCTGACTGAACCAGACTAGCTCTTAGCCACGTGCTGGAGGTATAATACTGTACATACACCCTGACTCACTCTGTAGATGTTCATCAGTGGAAAGAGGTGGAGTGTGAGTGCCTCGTGCCTTTTATAGTGAGATACTGCCCCTGAATGTCCTGCCTGCTCCTTGGCCATGTTCTGTTCTCCGTGTTCATTAGCTGCCTGTCTGTGCCTGTCTGTATATCATTATCTGCATGTCTGCATATCATGACATTCCTCAAAGTTGGTGATGACTCGAATCTCTGGTACTCACCCCAACCCACTTCTTGACCCGTTCACGCTTATTATGGGCTATCTGTTATTGCAGGTACAAAGAGAAGGCATTGAGCTGCACGCTTGATGTATCAGGAGGGTCTATAGCAGGTGGCGTGTGTAGGCACCACACCTGGACATGAAGTGGTTGTGCTGGTGGATGCCAGTGGGTTATGAGGAGCAAGCACGAAGATCTGCGGGGCGAAATTTTCCGGAAACGGCGAGATGTCCAAAATGGCGCAAATCAGATGGGCATCGCGCCGCCCCAAAGGTGCGGAATGCTCCGCATCTTTGGGGGCCGAGCCCCAACCTTGTGGGGCTAGGTCGGCGCCGGATGAATTTCCGCCCCGCCAGCTGGCGGAAAAGGCCTTTGGTGCCCCGCAAGCTGGCGCAGAAATGACATCTCCGGGCGGCGCATGCGCGGGAGCGTCAGCAGCCGCTGACAGCTTCCCACGCATGCGCAGTGGAGGGAGTCTCTTCTGCCTCCGCCATGGTGGAGACCATAGCGGAGGCAGAAGGGAAAGAGTGCCCCCACGGCACAGGCCCGCCCGCGGATCGGTGGGCCCCGATCGCGGGCCAGGCCACCATAGGAGCACCCGCCGGGGCCAGATCGCCCCGCACCCCCCGCCAGGACCCCGGTGCCCGCCCGCGCCGCCTTGTCCCGCCGGTAAGGTAGGTGGTTTAATTTACGCCGGCGGGACAGGCATTTTAGCGGTGGGACTTCGGCCCAACCGGGCCGGAGAATCGCGCAGGGGGGCCTGCCAATCGGCGCGACGCGATTCCCGCCCCCGCTGAATATCCGGTGCCGGAGACTTCGGCAACTGGCGGGGGCGGGATTCACGCCAGCCCCCGGCGATTCTTCGACCCGGCGGGGGTCGGAGAATCTCGCCCCAGATGTGGCGAGGATGCGAGGTATCAGCCAGTGGTTTGGGGAGGGGGGTGTTGGAAATTTGAGAGGTGGCAGGTGGAACAAGTGCCAGGGAAGAGGTGGTAACTTACCCTTGCAGCTCAGTGGAGATCATTGGTCTTCTTCCGACTTTGGGCGTAGGTCCTTCTTGTCATTTTACCCTCAATGACAACCGGTGCCACTGCCTCCCAGGCGGTTTTGATGACCCTGCTGCTGATCCTCCTAGCCTCTCGGGGCAACAAGATGTCAACAGCACCAAGAGGCCTGGTCAGGTCGATATCACCAAAGCGAGGAGCAGGTCTGCATGCTGCCATGCTTGTGTGTTGACTGGGAGTGAGTGGTGAGAGAGCGTTTAATAGCAGCTCCCCCTTATTAGTGACGAGACACTGAGGCGTGAGTTTCACGAATCAGACGCCGAGGTAGCCAGTAATGGCGAGAAGCTTGTGGAGGCTCATTTTTGGCATTAAGTGCTGTTGAATACGGGCTGCGATCTCGCCAACATGGTCGTCGAGAAACACCCAAAATGGCACTTAGAAATTTTCCCATTAAATTGCACCTTCTGCCCCATATTCCATGCGCCGCTCAGAGCTCTTTCTTTGGGAGGCAGAGAAAGCCCAATTTCACTGTGGAAATAAGTGTGGTCACTTCAAGGTAAAAGGCCACATACATGAGAATATAAAATTTAAGGCTGTACTGATGAAGATCATTTTTGAATAGCTTTTATAAAGACTGCGTGAACCATGTAAATTTTAAAAGGTCTTTATAACGATTAGAGGGGCTAAAAGTCAGTGTCAGACAAAATATATATCAAGACAGGATAGCAAGTTTGCACTCAAGTGTCAAGTTAGTACACAAATTGTCTTAAGGGTAAAAAGATTGATGTGATGTTGCATGAGCTGAGTCTATGATGAATTGCCATATTCAGAATTCCAGTGCACCTTTCCCAGAAAATAGCACTGCAATACCTTCAAGAAGCATGATAAGGTCCTCCCCCCCCCCCCCCCCCCCCCCCCCCCCCCCCCGCCCCCCCCCATGTGCATTCTGCAGGGATTACTCCCTCCGTGATACCCTGGTCCACTCCTCCATCACCTTCAACTCCTCATTCCATTCCCATGGCAACATCCCTTGCAACCACAGAAGGTTCAACACCTTCCGCTTTAGCTCCTCCTTCGTCACCATTCAAGGCCCCGAACACTCCTTTCAGGTTAAGCAGCATTTCACTTGCACCTCCTTCAATTTAGTCTACTGTATATATTGCTCCCAATGCGGTTTCCTCTACATTGGGGAGACGAAACGCAAACTAGGTGATCGCTTTGCGGAACACCTCCACTCAATCTGCAAACATAACCCCCAACTTTCCTGTCGCTTGCTATTTTAACTCACGATCTTGCTCTCATGCCCACATATCCATCCTTGGCCTGCTGCAATACTCCAGTGAAGCCTAAAGCAAACTGGAGGAAGAACACCTTATCTTCCGTTTCGGCATGTTACAGCCTTCTGAACTCAACATTCAGTTCAACAACTTCAGACAGTGGCCCTTCTCCTCCATCTTGACCACCTTTTTTATTTTATACAAAACAGCTTTGTTCCAACAAACCCCCCCTCCCCCACTGGATCAACTGTCATTTGTTCTTTAGTTTTACTTTCACCCATTGATACATTCTGCTATCTTACCTTTATCAGCACCTTCTTTAGCCCTTCACACTGCCATTGGCACTTCCTCTGTCTTGTGCTCCGCCAATCTTTGTTATAATCTGTGATGACTGTCAATTTAAGGGCAACACAGCAGAGTAAGGGTCACTTGACTTGGGAGATCAATTGGGACTCAGAATAGAAATTCACCCCAGGGTGAGGTGTTTTCTCAGGTGGTGGCATTCCAGAACTAGCAGCAAACATACTGCTGCTCTTGTAGATCCTTGTTCAATAAATTCTTTGTTGTTCACTAATGAAGTCTTTGAAAGTGCATCATTACACAATCTTTCCTAGATCCCACCAATCACTCACCTTCTACTCTGTTCCAGCTGCTCCACCCCCTCTTATACAGTATATAATCCATCCCATTTCTCCCTCTCTTTAGCTCTGAAGAAGAATCAATGGACTCAAAACGCTAACTCTCCACAGATGCTAGTCGACCTGCCGAGCTTTTCCAGCATTTTCTGTTGGTACTGCAATAAAACAACTTGGAAGTAGCAGGTAGGTTCAATAATTAGTGTAAAATTTGGGAGCAGAAGAAATGCCATTAGTACCATTTAATAGGTTTATGTCTCATGCATGTATGCCATGAACTGTTTCCAAGAGACACATTGTACATCTGATCCTGGCTCCTCATCAGTAACAAAGGAAATTAAATAGCTGGGTATGCTGATCAATGCATCAGACACTTGTTGAATTGATCTGTGGATGGCGGCTTGACTTAATGTTGAGATGATCCTTAGACTGGAAGGAGGTAGAGGCAAAAACATTGCCCCGACTGTAATTCTAATCCTTTGGAGCAGGCTGGATGCAGATGTCCTTCCAAAAGATTTGTAAATGATTTCATGTCGATCTTGTTAGGAAATAGAGATAGTTTAAGTAATTTATATTTGAATTGTGTGTGTTAGCAATAAGGTATAAGCTCATTTTTGTGTTTTTGTATTTGTGTGCTAAGAAAGGGTCAAAACTTCAGTTTAGCTCCATGCTAAAAAAATATACCTGCAAGCCTGTGGCCCAGTTTCGATGCCTGCATTGGAATTAAGCTTTTATGACCCCAAAAGCAAACTGGATTTAAAAGAAACTAAGTTGTTACTTAGCCACCGGAGGCCCACACTGAAAAACAGAAGCACTTGAGTTTCAGTTTGGAACCAAGTCATCCCGAGGCAAGGAGCATTCCACAGGCACTGCCAGGATAGGCAGGTCAATACAGAGGTACAGAAAGCAAGTCCTGAAAGCTGAAGAACAGAAAGTCCTGGAAACCAGGGAATGGGACAGAAGCGAGTTCCGGGAGGCTGAAGGAACAAATAACCAAATCTGGTAAAAGTATTCTGTTTCATGAAGTCAAGAGCAGAGAGAGAAGCGCCCAGTTAAAGATGGGGCTGGAAGGTGCAGACCTGGGGCCAGGGGGGGTGGGGGGGGGGGGGGGGGGGGAGGAACGAGGCTTACATGAAGGTAGATATCCGAGGTGATCTGAAGGTTTGTGGCATCTTAATACAGCCTGCGAAGTGGTGGTGCTCTGTTGGCATGTCTGGGTACCTGGGGGGTTGTCTTGAAGCTTGAAAGCATGTGGTAATCTTGTGGGAAGTCGTGTGTTATGGTTAAAGGATACATGTAAGCTGTTCTTGTTAGGTTTGAAGTTTAAAGGTTAAATCTTGTATTTTTTGTGATAAGGGGATTTTGAAAGGGGAGGTTGAAACGTCAAAGTGGATCCTCGGTGAAGGTATACAAAAGAAAACATTGTTAGCGAGAAGATTCCAAGGCATGTACTTTGACAGCAGAAATTGGAAGCCCTCGTGTTAAAGACAGAATTCCAGTGAGACCAGTTGGCTCACAGTGTGGCTAGCAGCGGGGTGGGGGGGGGGGGGGGGGGGGGGGGGGGGTGGGGGGGGGGGGGGGGTATGCCAGCCGCTGTTCATCGTGCCTGGGTGCAGGTGGCAGAGGACATGAGCGCCGTGGGCAACACTGTCTGGACCGGCCAGCAATGCTAGAAAAAACTGCTTGACCTCCTTAGGATGGCCAGGGTAAGTAGGTAGCACTGGCACCAACCCCCATCCCACACACCCATAACCCCACCCCTCCAACCCCCACCAGGAGGCAGCCAGACCCCCACCATGCACCACATGCTGCCATCCATTCCGACCTGGTGACCTGGTGCCCTGGCAACTCAAGTCACCAACTACCCACCCCCTGGGCTGCATGCATCAGACTGTTAACACTGCGTTTTCTGTTTTTCCCGCCCCCCCGGGAAAAGGCCACCCATAACCATTGGGAGCGCGAGAAGACTGGAGGAGAACTGCCAGACCTGCGGTCCCTCACCGCTGCAGAGTAGTGGGCCGTGGACATGGTCGGCGGGCCCGAGGAAAGGCAGTTGCCGGGGTGGAGGTCGACATTGGGCGAGGAAGTGAAACCCTGCTGAGTTGCAGTTCCCCATGGCATGTGTGTCACCTCCCCACCACCACCATCACCACACCACCCTCACCCCCCTCACACCAGCCTCGCCCCAACATCACCCCAACACCCCCGCTCCACCAATACCACCGCCCAATTTCCCCTCGCCAACACACCCCCACCACCCCCACTCACCCCCGGCCTAATCATGTGTCTTGTCTTGCAGGATCTGCTGGTGATGGGGCGGGCCCTTCTGGTGTCCCATGCCCCAGTCACAGCCACAGCCAGAGCTCCAGGTGCCGACCAGCGATGATAACATGGACGCGAGCCATCTACCCGAGACCCAGCACACCGTGGAGCTTGAGTGCGAGGATGAGACAGATTTCCCATCACAGCTGTCTCCAACAGCCTCCACCATTCCAGAAGACTCACCTTGGTTGGGCACTTAAGTGAAGAGGCTCCTGGAGTACTCACTGGTGCGCACCACACACATGCTTCAGTACAGCACGTGGAGGTAAAAAGTCCCAAGAGAGCAGAAGGTCATAGATCAGGCCGACCCCAGGAACTAGCTGCCGTCCAGGGCTTCTTGATCGGACAGTCCCATTGAGCATTGAGATGCAGTCGCAGAGCCAGTTACTGCAGGAGGGGTTGCACCTGCAGGCGCAGGTGGAGGAGTCCAACCGCATGCAGGGGGCCGGAGGTGGTGCCGGCCATGCATGCCACCCAGGTCAACTCCACATGGGTAGCGTCCGCGGTGGGGGCCTTGTGGGCGAGGGTTTCGGCCATGGATCAGCATGTCCAAGGCCTGGGGCATTCTTTGCAAGCGATGCCCGAGGCCCAGGACAGGGCTGCCTTCTCACAGGCAACCATTGCCAGAGCCACCTGGAGGTTACAGCGGCGCTCCTGAGCGTGGCCCAGTCACAGCGGGCCATGGCTGAGTGTCAGCGGCATTGCCCAGGCGCTGGCCAAAGTGGTGTAGTCACAGAGGGAGGTGGCCCAGTCCCAGAGGGAAATGGCGCAGTCATTGGATGATGTGGCACAGACCAGAAGGTGGTGGCACAGGCCATGGGTGATGTGGCGCAGTCCCAGGCGGAGATGGTCGACTCCCTGTGCTCCATGGCCACGAGCATGCTGACCCTGTTCAAGACAGCAGTGATCCTCTAGGACTGGCAGTGCCAGGTGGCAAGGGAGCCTCAGGGGTTAGCTCCACTTAAACCCACTTCCCATGGAGTAGTCCAGGGGCCATCGGGCACCCAGAAGGATGAGGAGATGATGGGGTCCGTGCCGGTGGCTCCCGCAGGAGAGGTGCCGGAACATTGCAGCACCTCGGACTCCTCCCCACCCCCCTACTCTTGTCCCTGGCACATCTGGTGGGCAGTGGGCGGAACAGCACCACACCACTTGGGACACCAGAGCAGCAGCCAGCGCATCCAGGCCTGCTTACCCCAGAAGACACCCGTTAACGGGGACCCAGGTCACAGGGCCGGAACACAGAACATAGAACATGCAGTGCATACAGGAGGCCATTCGGCCCATCGAGTCTGCACCGACCCATTTAAGCCCTCACTTCCCCCCTATCCCCATAACCCAATAACCCCATCTAATCTTTTTTGGTCAGTAAGGGCAATTTATCATGGCCAATCCACCTAATCTGCACGTCTTTGGACTGTGGGAGGAAACCGGAGCACCCGGAGGAAACCCACGCAGACAGGGGGAGAACGTGCTGACTCCGCAGAGACAGTGACCCAGCAGGGAATCAAACCTGGGACTCTGGTGCTGTGAAGCCACAGTGCTAACCACTGTGCTACCGTGCTGTCCTCCACTCCTGATGTACCATCTGGGGAGCCACCTAGACGTAGCATTAAGGCCCGTAAGGCCAAAAATGTAGACACCAGTTAAGTTAGCACGGCTGCAGGACACAGTTTAGCGATAGAGGCTAGGGCACAAATCTGTATATATGTTTTCACATTAAATACCTGTGCATAATGTTACAACCTGCCTCGGTGCTCTGTCAGAAGGATATGGGGTGTGGGCTGGGCTGGCTGGCTGCAGAGGGGATGCAGGGAGATGGGGGGAATGGACAGACATTTGGGGTGGGCTTGGCTCAGGGACTACAGTTCAGCCAGCGCTCACTGCTCCGGTGTTCCACCACCATCCCACTGTCCCCAACTTTGCCACCCCAGGGACTCGATGGGACTGTGTAATGGAATGGCCAGCTTGCATGCAGGGATCACCCACGTGAATGGTGGCAGTGTCAGACGTTGGCAAACAATGTGGAGCACCAGAACTCATAGCAGCGTGGGTTGACATCATCCTCCATCCCATGGACCATATCCAATGTTATTGCTAAACTAGGGCCCGCACCCCATAGTGCCGCAGGTATATATCTCGGAGTGGGTTGCAGGCCGGGGGTTGGGGTGCACACTGCACGGGTATCAGGCGCAGATGTGCATGATGCGCCTGATGCGCATCAGATGGTCACACATCAGCTGCATGATCATCGAGTGGAACCCCTTTCGGTTTGTCATCTGCAGGTCCTCGTAGGGCAATATGCATACCCTCGATGACCCCCTGGACCCAGGGCATCCTGGCGATGGCAGCGAACCCTGCGGCCTGGGCATCCTGGTGGGTTGGTCCACTTTGAAGGTGGATGTATTGAGCCACCTGGGCATATAGCGCCTCCATGATGGCATGGATGCATCTGTGCACCGAGGTCTGTGAGATCCCGGACAGGTCCCCACTCGGCGCCTGGAAAGACCCCATCGCATAAAGGTTCAGGGCGACCATCACCTTAACGGCCACTGGGATTGGGTGTCCTCCCCCATACCACCACGTTGCCAGGTGTGCCATCATCTGGCAGATAGTTCACACTGTCTCTCCGTGCGGCCAGAGTCTTCGACGGTATGCCCGGTCCTGCAGGTCCTCGAATGACAGGTGGTGCCAGTACACGCAAGGACTCATGCGGCGCCTCCTTGGCACCTCCTCCTCCTTGGCCTATTGAGCGGCCGGCTCTCCAACCTGGGCGGCTGCCAGCTGTCCTTCTGTGGCACACTCCGTTGCTGCCCGCTCCACTGCTGCAGCTTCCTCCTCCTCGAACAGTGTCCGCTAGTGCAGCCGCAGTGCATCCCCCAGGGCATTCGACAAGTATCAGAAAGGCCACCATTGCTGGTTGAATTCCAATACCCATTGTCTGCAGGGGTTGAAAGGCCGACATGCTAGCATGGTGCGTACCCCCGTGCCCAATCAGGTCCACTGGGCTATATGGTGGCCCTGGTTGGCACCGTGGACTCTGCCGCCACATGTCGTTCCCCCCCCCCCATTCCTGCACCCCTAGCCCTGTCTAAGGCCGGCTCCATAGGGACCTCTGGCAGGGGTATGCACCGTTCTCCCTGTGGGGGCTACTGTGGGTGTACCCTGGGTGGGCCGCTGGTGGATGGCAGCCAGGGTGGAGGGGGTGTGGTGGTGGGTGGGGTGCGGGGGTGGGGGCACTCATACGGCCGGTGTCACTCATCAGATCCAGAGGGCAAGGTGGGTGGTCAGTGGGCACGCAGCAGTATGCCACCGGTAATGGCAGTCGTGCCTGGACACCGCCACAGTCCCGTGGGATGGTCACCCCGACCACTCGGCCTATTCCCCGTCACCCATCCCCCGGCCCTGGCAGCCCCCCCCCCCCATTCCAGCTAGCCCGGCCAGTGTCCGACCTGGTTGCCCACTGTCGCTCCTTTCTGCGTCCTACCTCCTCTCTCTCTCTCCTTCACCAGCCATGATGCTGGTTTCACAAGTGAACCGCGTCGTCGGGAATCCGGCTCACCGGAGGAAGAGAATCGCGGAGGCGGCAGAGAATACCGGGTTGGGCCGGCTAATGATATGCAAAAGGTGTTTACTCTACGAGTGTTCCGATACGCATTGACGCTGCTGTCGAGGTGACGGAGAATCGGGATTTGGTGTCAAATCGGCGGGCCCCGCGATTTTGGTGTCAGAACCTATTCTCCGCCCAATCGCGTTTTGCGAATTCGGCATCAGCAAACGGAGAGTCCCCCCAGGTTCTATCAATCCAGGTTCCATCTGTCGTGTTCATCACCCAGGGGTAACACGGACTGCAGCCGGATGCAGTTGTACTTGAAAGCAGACTCCAAACTTTGATGTTGGTTCAGTACGCTTTATTGAACTTGCTAAGCAGTGCACACAGTTCGCTGTGGGTTTGACACTCTACTAACTAATCTAAGCGTGCTTACTATAACTAACCAGACCAGACTAGCTCTGATCCACGTGTAGAAGGTGTTGAATGATTTGTACACCCTGACTCTCACTCCAGTTGTCACCAGTGGAAAGAGGCAGAGTGCTGATGCCTCGTGTGTTTTATAGTGGGAAACCACCTTCTAGTGTTCTGCCTGGTGATTGGTTGTGTTCTGTCCTGTGTGTTGATTGGCTGTACTGGGTGTCTATCACTGCCTGTCTGTATCTCATTATGTGCATGAGTGCATATCATGACACCATCCTGGGAACTGACTTGTCCGATAGTAACATCAGCTGGGTTTGTAATAATCTGGAACATGGGGCTGGATTTGCCCCTCACAAATTGGGATTCAATAAAGAGGGGAGTTCCTCAGGGTAGTGACCTAGGCCCAACAATCTTCAGCTGCTTCATCAATGACCTGCTTTCCATCATAAGGTCAGAAATGAGGATGTTTGCGGAAGACTGCACAATGTTCAGCACCATTCGCGACTCCTCAGATAATGAAGCAGTCCATGTCCAAATGCAGCAAGGCCTGGACAATATCCAGGCTTGGGCTGACAAGTGGCAAGTTACATCCGCGCCACAAATGTGCCAGGCAATGACCATCTCCTACAAGAGAGGATCTCACCATCACCCCTTGACATTCAATGGCATTCCCATCGCTGAGTCTCCCATAATCAACATCCTGGGGGTTACCATTGATCAGCAACTGAAATGGACGAGCCATATTAATACAGTGGCTACCAGGGCAGGTCAAAGGCTAGGAATCCTACAGCAAGTAACTCACCTCCTGATTCCCAAAGCCTGTCCACCATCTACAAGGAACAAGTTAGGAGTGTAATGGAATACTCTCCAGTTGCCTGGACGAATGCAGCTCCAACAACACTCAAGAAGCCTGACACCATCCAGGACAAAGCAGCCCGCTTGATTGCTCCCCTTTCCACAGACATTCAAACCACTGACGAACAGTGGTAGCCATGTGTACCATCTACAAGATGTACTGCAGTAACTCACCAAGATTCCTTAGACAGCACCTTCCAAATCCACAACCACTACCATCTAGAAGGACAGAGCAGCAGATACCTGGGAACCCCACCATCTGGAGGTTCCCCTCCAGGTCACTGACCACCCTGACTTGGAAATATATCGTCGTTCCTTCACTGTTGCTGGGACAAAATCCTGGAACGCCCTCCCTAACAGCACAGTGGATGTACCTACACATCAAGGGCTGCAGTGATTCAAGAAGGCAGCTCACCACCATCTTGTGAAGGGCAACTAGGGATGGGCAATACATGCTGGTCTAACCACCAACGTACATCCTGTAAATTAACTTTTTTTTAAATGGTTGCTGCCTTTGTTCCCAACTCTGACAATATTTGCAAGGGCGGAGGGAAGAGCGGGAAAGTGAAGCCATTCGCCCAGCTCACCGTCTAACGTCCTGAGATATTCATGGGGTTCGACAGCTATTAGGAGCTTTCTGAAGCTGACCAATTGCAAACTGGTATGAACAGGGACGGTAGTGCTGAAACAATTTTATTTAACACAAGAAAGTAAATTTGGAAAAAAAGTACAGAGCAGTAATAAAATCTGTGTAAAAAAAAAGCTCTCTCTTCATCTTCTACAATAATGACCACTTATTTGGGCGAAAACATTGCTCACTTCCTTGGTGTACCTCCTCCAATCCCACCCCAGAAGCCACTAATTGGGTGGCAGATTTGTCTCCTGAACCCATGAAAATCGCACTTCACAGCATCCTGGCATCGGCAGTGAGTGAACCCTCCTCCCAATTCCTGCTTCCAAAGGAAAACCTGCCCGTAGAGACAATTCCCTCAGACATTGCAAAGTATGTATGACCAGGCTTCCAGATAAGATTGTTGGCAGCATGGTGGGTGTGAGGGCACAATTTATTACATAATCATTGAATTATTAAAATACCAGCAGAACCAGTGAAGCATTTGCAATGCAATGAGCATCTTTATTGCAATTCCATCCCATGCCATTTCATCCTTCCCATACCAAGCCTCGAATCCAATACCTATCCCATTCCTTTCATCCCTCTCATATAGTCCCTATATCATCCCACCCCTTCTTCTTATGCCTTCCCATTCCACCCATGTCTTCCCGATTCCAAATCTCCCATGTATTACCCTTTCTCGGGGTCGGTCACTAGGGTGCATAGGTTCAAGGTCCGTGGGGCAAAGTTTAGAGGAGATGTGCTAGGCAGGTTTTTTACACAGAGGGTGGTGAGTGCCTGGAACGCGTTGCCTGGGGAGGTTGTCGAAGCAGATCCATTAATGCGTTCAAAAAGCATCTCGGCAAATACATGGATAGGATGGGTATAGAGGGATACGGAGCTCGGAAGTACTGAGGGGTTTGGCCCAGGGTGGTTTCATGACCAGTATAGATTTGGAGGGCAGCAGGGCCTGTTCCTGTGCTGTATTGTTCTTTGTTCTTTGTTCTCCTATGCCTTCTGTTTTCCCCAAGCTGTTCCACCCTCAAATAAACTAAATTGTATGCAAATTAAGTGTTTTTAACCTCAGAAGGTGATAGAATTCTGACACTTACCCCAGGTAATGTCTGTATTGAGTTATTGTCCATCCACAGCTCCTTCAGGCTCTGTAACTGTTCCAGGACTTCAGGCTAAAGGAACAGAAAAACTATGTAAAGCCATTAGTCCATTTACGCTGAGATCAGAATTTAGATAGAATCAATACAGCCATATGACATACTGACCTCATTACAATATAATGATGAGAATTTAATTTCTAAACTGATTAAGATGTTCCTTAGCTAGCAAATATGCTACTGAACTCAGGGCATGATAATCCTGCACAATGAAATTTCAGTTTAAATATTCTGTATGCAGCCTCCAGTCCCTCAAGACCAACATACTTTTAGTTTCCCAACCTTCCACTTGACGTTTGTTGGCTGCATCTTCAGTCACACACTTCCAATCCTCTTGAGTTCCACACCTCATTATTTCTTCCTAGCTCCTGTCTTCAAAGACTTCCATACGCAACCACCTTTTGTCCCCGCCTGCTCCTTGTAATAGCCCGCACAGGGCCTAAGGGGTGGGATTGATTATCTTCCCCGTGGTCCTTGCGGAGTACGAGTTCCCCTGTTAGGGGCGGGGGATCTCTATTAACCTCTGAATAAAAGGTCAGCCAATAAAACACCGACCAGTGAGGAACCCGGGGATCTACCGGGCTCTGTATATATCATGTTGTAAATAAAACTTTGTTTCTTTATTTTACTCGGTACAAACTCCAATGTAACCAAGTTGGGAACATCAATGTTCATCACTAGTAGCACCACTGACTCAATAGCACCACTGCTGACTGAGCTCGACAATTCTGGAAGGTCATAGTTGCATTACCGAGGTTGAAATCTGTGGTGAGAGGACTATTGGAAGGGAAAACCTTCACTAAACAAGCTGTTGTAGATGCAGCTGCCCATGAAAGTATAGTTAGATCTGACCAACCAGTCAGTCCAAAGATGTGCAGGTTAGGTGGATTGGCTATGCTAAATTGCCCTTAGTGTCCAAAATTGCCCATAGTGTTGGGTGGGGTTGCTGGGTTATGGGGATAGGGTGGAGGTGTGGACCTTGGGTAGGTTGCTCTTTCCAAGAGCCGGTGCAGACTCGATGGGCCGAATGGCCTCCTTCTGCACTGTAAATTCTATGAAATCTATGAACCCACAGTCCTTATGGAAACAAAGTCTCATCTTCACATTGAAGCCAGCCTCTATTGTGTTATGCGACACTGCTACCATACTAAATTGGATTGATTCAGAACAGATTTTTCAGTATAAAGCAAGGAATCAATGAAACGCTATGGATCAGGAGCAGTAACAGTATTGTATTCCGCCACGATCTATAACTTCTTGGCCCAGTATATCCTTAGTCTGTCATTACCATCACGTAAGGCAACCAACCCGAGATCAATGAGGATTGTAGTAACGCAAGTCAGGAGTAGCACCTGGCACATCTAAAAGTAAGGTGCCAACCAGGTGAAGCTGCAACATAGGACTGTGTGCTAAACAGCTGAAGCAACATGCCATAGAAAGCCAAGCAATCCCAGGACCAAAACTCTGCATTTTTGCCACATCAAGCCCTGAATGGTAGTTGGTAATTAATCACTATCAGGAGGATAAGGCACCATGAATATCCCCCATTCTTAACAATGACAGAGCACAGCACATGAGTTCAAAAGACATGGCTGAAGTATTTGCAGCCCATCTTCAGCCATAGGTGTCGAGTGAATGATCCATATTGGCCAACTCCTGAGGTCTCCTGCATCACAGATACAGTCTTCATACAATTTTATGCACTCCACATGCTTTCAAGAATTAGTTAAGTGCAGTGGATAACAGCAAAGGATGGGGCCTGACGGCATCCTGGATATCCTGCTGATAAATAGCAGGTGACAGTAACACCACTTATTGGCTTTTTCAGAGTCTTGACATTCAACTGCATTACTATCACTGAATCCCCACCATCAACATCCTGCGAGTCACTATTGACCAGAAAGTTAAGTGAACCAGCCACATAAATATTACAGGAGAAGGTCAGGAGTTGAGTATTCTGCAATGAATGACTCACCCTGACTTGACAAAAGCTTTTTACCACCTACAAGGCACAAGTCAGGAGTAATGGAATACTTTCCACTTGCCTGGATGGGTGCAGATTTAGCAAATCCATTCAGGACAAAGCTTAATCAACATCCCAACCATTACCTGAAAGTTTCACTTCTGTCACCACTGCACACAGGTTGAGATGGTTCATGGGGCATCTGTCTTTGAACTTTGAAGGGCTCAGCAGCTTCCTGATTTAAACTGCCAATTTGGCATTGATGTGTACCTGACACCATTTCACTTTGACACATACGTTAGAATTTAGTGGTATGGAGAACTGATGGGAGCCCTGGGTCATTTCCGTGGGAGAGGCCGATTACGATTTAGGTGCCATCAGAAATGTAACTGGCCAACTTGCACACACACTCAAACACAGGCACACATACGCACACACAACTCATGCATGCATACACCTCCATTCCCTTATTCAGTTCCTATTAAAATGTTATTGTCTTCCAGTTCCACATTCAACATGTTGAATTTTGTTCTCTCAGTAGATGTTGGGCGGGGTTCTCCTTCCTGCCAGACTCTTTTTCTGGCGCAGCGCGCCCTCCCCAGCAGTGGGATCCTCCATCCCGGCAGCTGGCCAATGGGGTTTGTCATAGTGGCTGCCCCACACTATCGGGAAATCCGCGGGCGTGAGTGCGCTGCCGGCGAAGTGGAGAATCCTGCCGACAGAGAATCCAGCCCAACCAAGGGCTGGTTTAGCTCAGTGGGCTAGATAGCTGGTTTGTGATGCAGAGCAAGGCCAGCAGCACGGGTTCAATTCCCGTACCAGCTTACCCGAACAGGCGCCGGAATGTGGCGACTAGGGACTTTTCACAGTAACTTCATACTTGTGACAATACAAGGTTATTATTATTATTGTCTGACCTGCTGAGTTATACCAACACTTTCAGTTCTTGTTCTTGAAAATGTTATTGGTGCCTGTTTTATATAAGATGCATAGCACCCTGGCTAATACTGTATGAGTCTCCCCCAGCTGCTTTGAAGAATCCAGTGGCATAAAAGACAAGGTTGGTCTGGATTCTCCATTTCTGAGACTAAGGGCCAGATTATCCGATTCTGAGGCTAAGTGTGGAGGATCCGTGGCGTTTTAGGTGGAAAAAATCGACGGTGCACACTCACCATTGCTGCAACTGGTGAGTCAAAACATTCTAGTGACCAGCAAGTTTCCAAAACTGTCAGTTTGAAATGTAGCTCAGTAGCTAGTCTAAAGTTAATAATAATATATTAAATTAAAGGCAATCCTGAGAAGTAGGCAGAAATTGTCTAATCAGTGACCATCTTTAAATGAATCATTTTCATAGAGAGGATATCATCAAGACAAGGCTATGCCTCACTTATGTGCGTATAAGTAACCACAATTACAGGTGGGGCAGAAATGTTTTGAATTCTTACACCTTATGCCACTCATTTAATTTGCTGGTGAAGGGACAGATAAAGAAAAAGATCGCACCCAATTGCACCCATTTGAATGAAAATGGAATGTACAATCACCAGAAATAATTACTGCCTAAAATCCCAACTTGAAAATGTTGCTTTGTACACCTAATGCACCATCTTGCCAAAACAGTGCGGATTTTCAGTCCCAGACTGTTAACATGTTCTAAATTTACTCTAAGGATAAGGATGAAATATTGTATGGCTTGAGCTCTTTCTCTCCTTTGTTTATTCCCTTCTTTCCAAAATGATTAGGTGGTTGAAGTGTGGACTTCACTTACTTCATGACACATGGGCACCTGACCAAAGATGTAACTCAATGGCTACAACAATTTCACTTCATCCAAGAAATGTGAATTCAATTCAATAGAATAGATCAACAATATTGTGCTGAATTTAGTAACAAGTTTCATAGTCTATAATCTGTTTTGCAACAAGGGAAAACCAAAACAAATATCTGGAGACAGTGTCCCTGAAGAAGTGTTTTCTCTAAAGTACAAATGAAAACTTTAGGATGAAGATCATACATACACATCAATCAGGACTATTTCAAATAATTTGAGCAGCTCCACATTGCTATTCAGATATACAAGATTATGGCCAACAACAGTCCTTTCAACAGCTACTGTGGAAGAATAATGCCTGAAACGGGAGTCTGTCAATAGCAATATTTACATATTCCCTCAGACAGCATACATCATCTGAGTAATGTTCTATTTTTTTGTAAACAAGGTTTCACATATGCATAAATCTGTCCTGTTTTGGAATCTTTCAGAAGCACTGAATTATCTTAACCTCATGGAATAGTGCATGAAAGGGACCAGGTAGATTGGGACAGATAATTTATGAATGTAGTTATGGATCTTGTATTTCAAAATAAATATAATGTTTTGGGCTAAAGCCTAGCACCTGCTTCTCTCTAATATTAATTTACTTGCTTGGTATATCTGGTAATAATGATTCTAGATGAAATCAGCAGGATATATACATCTGTGTCTACTTCAGACTCAAATAAAACTCCTACGCCAGAGCCCCAGACTGTTTTGATGTCAGGTAGTGGGAGTCTTCGCTCTGAAATCAAATAGGAGCCAATCTCTCTGTACGCTTAATGCCAAGACTGGCTACGAAAGTGCAGCAGTCATTCAGATTCTCAGTGCAAGTAAATATAGGATATGGCTGGCTCAGAAATGCCCAATTCCACTGAGCAGAGTATTTGGAAGAGATCGAGACCTGCGGCTGAATTTTCTTGTTCCAAATAGGATGAAAGGAAGGGGGATAGAGAGAAATTTGAACCGAGCAGCATGGATGAGAGTTCTGTCCTCTGTTTCTACCCTCTGCCATTTTCTGCAGCGTGGCAAAGGGCACGGGCCTCACAACAGACCCTGTTGGCCTACTTTGAGGCTAACTGAACTCGTTAAGCCTTTAACAAAAGGCCAGACTTCAGACCTAATGAAACTTTGTGGAGACAGTGGGATTTGGGGGCCCTCAGCAAATGCACCAGTGAGGGAAGGCATGAAATAGAGATAGGTCAGAAGACCGGGAAACTTTGTTGGAGGTGAGGGAAAAGCTTTCAACTGACTAAAAGGATCACTACATGGATTGAGAAGTTACAGGAGCTTAGTTCACGTGAGGAAAAAGTTAGAACATTAACAACAAAGGATAAGGCAATAATGTAGGATCATGATACAGACATTGATAATCAGGGTTGACAAACATAAAAGTTACTAGCAAATTGGGTCAGTGCAGGAAAAAATGGTTAAAACAAAATAGAATTAAACGCTTTTTATCTGAATCCAGACAGCACTGATAATAAGATGGATCAATTGATCGGACAAATTCATGATAGACATTAAAGAGACATGGTTGCAAGATGGCCAGGCTGCAAACTGAATATTAAAGGGTATTTGACATTTCAGAACGCCAAAAAAAGAAAATGAGGTGGGATAGCTTGGTTAATACAGAATCAGATCAGTATAGTGATGAGAAATTATCTTGGCTTTGAAGATCAAGATGTTTGGTTTGCAAGTCTGGAAGAGCTGCGGGAGATGATAGAGCTCCCGCAAAGAAGCAACTTCAGGTATATGCAAGTGAGGGGTTTTGCACAGAAGGTATGGAGGGGGTATACCAAGCTGCCAAAATATGCTTTATTGGAATGGTTGCTGCTCCTGGACGTAGAAGGGGAGGGTAGGATCAGGGACATATACGGGTCGCTGGGGGAGCAGGGGAGAGCGCAAGTGATGAAGATTAAGGACAAATGGGAAGAGGAGTTGGGAGGAGATAGGATGGGGAGTGTGGAGTAAGGCGATGCGCAGGGTGAATTCGATGTCCTCTTGTGTGGAGGATGAGTTTGATGTAGTTAAAGGTGGTATACAGGGTGCACATGACTCAGGCGAAGATGAGTGGGTTCTTCCAGGGGATGGCACACGAGTGTGATAAGTGTGGGCCAGCGAACTACACACATATGTTTTGGGATTCTGAAATGTTGGCGAGTTATTGGGAGGGGGTGTTCGGGACGTTAGCAAAGATTGTGGGGATAGAGGCCGGACTGGACCTTATGGTGCTAATTCTTGGGGTATCGGAAATGACGGAGCTGATGGAGGGAAGGAGGGCCGATATGGTAACCTTTGTCTCTCTAGTTGCCTGGTGAAGGATGTTTCTGGAATGGCGGTTGACATCGGCGCCTGGGGTGGCAGCCTGGCTAGGGGACCTGTATGACCATCTCCAGTTGGAGAAGATTAAGTTTGAATTGAGGGGATCAGCGGAGGGCTTTGAGACACGGTGGGGACTGTTCACGACCATGTTTGAGGAGGGAGGAGGTTAAAAGGGGGAAAACCTTGTACAAACTGTAAACCGTAAGATGTGGAGAATGTTCTCTGGTTTATGTATGTTTTTTGTGTCCTTTTGAATATGTGTGGATTAAAATACATTGAAAAGAAAGATGGTGGAGAAGCAGTGCAGACATTTAATTGGATTGGCTAACTAATAGGAAACAGAGAGTTGTGATAAATGGGTCATTTTCAGACTGGCAGCCAAAGGGGTGCCATAAGAATCAGTGCTGGGGTCTCAACTATTTACAATCTACATTAATGACTTGGATGTAGGGACCAAGTGTGTTGTAGGCAAATTTGCTTGCGATACAAAGATAGAAAGGAAAGCAAGCAGTGAGGAGGACACAAAAGAGTCTGCAAAATGATTTAGATAGTTTAACTGAGTGGAAAATAATGGGTTTCTGTTTGTGCGGACCAGCACTGAATGACACTCACCCGAGGGGCGAGATTCTCCGACCCCCCACCGATCCGCGGGCGGGCCTGTGCCGTGGGGGCACTCTTTCCCTTCCGCCTTCGCCACGGTCTCCACCATGGCGGAGGTGGAAGCGACTCACTCCACTGTGTATGCGCGGGAATGCCGTCAGCGGCCGCTAACGCTCCCGCACATGCGCCGCCCGGAGATGTCATTTCCGCGGCAGCTGGCGGGGCACCAAAGGCCTTTTCCGCCAGCTGGCGGGGCGGAAATACGTCTGGCACAGGCCTAGCCCCTTAAGGTTGGGGCTCGGCCCCCAAAGATGCGGAGCATTCCGCACCTTTGGGGCGGCGCGATGCCCGACTGATTTGCGCCATTTTGGGCGCCAGTTGGCAGACATCGCGCCAATACCGGAGAATTTCGCCCGAGATCTCCGAGGTTAGATGCCTGGGTCGAGGTAGATCCGGCGAGTGCATATTAGAGTGAGACTAGCTGTCTCATTCTTATATGCAGATTTTCCAGATAATGATCCCAACCATAATGGGCGGGATTCAGATCATGATGTCTTGCGAGATCGTGTTAGATCTCGCGAAGCATTGTGAGCCAGGTAGATCCCAGAAGAGGGATCTACCGGTTGAGCCGCACCGCCTTTCGTCGTAAGTCACTGAATATTTGGCTGGGCTGAGTCATCCTCCGTGGTCGGTCCTGCCACAGCGGGGCTACAAAATCCAGGCCATTGTCTGCAAGACATCATGCAACTGATAGTACAATTCTCTGACAACTTGCCTTATGAAGTACAGGTGAAGACAAATCTCCTTCTGACAATATTGAGACAAGTGTGAAAGGATCCATAAACAAACATTCCAGGATAGTTTGTTTTTTCCTCCATTCCTGCCTTTCTCTTCATCCGCACCTGCTTAAAACCTGTTGTGTATCTAACTTTTTCCAGTTCTGATCTGACATATTAATTCTATTTTACTCCCCACATTTGCTGTCTGACCTGCTATTTCCAACATTTTCTGTTTTTATCGCCAGGTAGTGACAAATTTGGACCTGAATAAATCATTTTATGTGCATTTACTGGCTCCTCCTAATCTTCTTTTCCTCCTTTCAATGAAATTAAATCAAAATTTAGGGCAGCACGGTAGCATAGTGGTTAGCACAGTTGCTCCACAGCTCCAGGGTCCCAGGTTCGATTCCCGGCTTGGGTCACTGCCTGTGCGGAGTCTGCACGTTCTCCCGTGTGTGCGTGGATTTCCTCCGGGTGCTCCGGTTTCCTCCGACAGTCCAAAGATGTGCAGGTTAGGTGTATTGGCCATTCTAAATTGCCCTTAGCATCCAAAAAGTTTAGGTGGGGTTACGGGGATAAAGGAGATAGTGTGGAGGCGTGGGGCTTATTAGGGTGCTCTTTCCAAGGGCCGGTGCAGACTCGATGGGCTGGATGGCCTCCTTCTGCACTGTAGATTCTATGAAATTCTATGAAAATTACTGTCTAAATTCCCATGCTCAACATTGATGCATGACTTAAAAGGTAATTATATAAGCAAGAATAATGAAAAGACATACAATCAAAGATCCTCATAGAAGTACAAAAAAGACTGCCCAGTAACACAATTGCGGAATTCTCCGGCCGTTGCGATTCACTTTTCCCGACGGCAGGGCACCCCCGCCCGTGGGTTACCTGGCAGTGTGGGTTGACTTCAATAGGAAAGCCCATTGACAAGAGGCGAGAAAACAAAATCTCGCCGGCAGCAAACGCTGCGCCTCCGAGAAACATGGGGTGGGGGAACCGGAGAATCCACCCCAATGAAATGCATAAAATAATTAAATTATACTAGAAGTAATTAAATTACATGTAGCAAAATATAATTAAAACCTAAATTAAAAAGATTTTTTTTACCAGCGCCTGCTATTAATATCTGCTTTGAAGAAACATGCTTGAACAAGGCAGGATTCAGGACTCTCAAATTCCTAGATGGACAAAATACATAATGTGGGAAGGGCCTCAAGTTACGAGATTTAATATGAGGCCATTTAAAAATAATTAGACAATTTAAATTAGGTCCATGAAATTGCATGATGCAGTTTCATAATTTTGTTTGCTTCAAACCAGTCAAAAATGTGCTTACAACAAATTGGGTACACAAGGTTCATGAGGTCAAATGTTCAATGCTGGCCTTCTGCAAGGTCAGCCAAGGCCTCATAAAACTAGTTCCTTCATTTAGTTAGAAATTAATATCTCCATTCCTTATTATTGATGCTAAATGTAGAAACTTTAGAAACTTAATGAAATATAATTGCTTTTTACATAAGAAGAAATTTATTTATGAGTCAGACACCCATAAATCTTGTAAATTAGTAAATTCCAGTTTTGTTCTATTTTTAATTTTTATGTCCATAGAGTCCATAGAATCCCTACAGTGCAGAGGGAGGCTATTCGGCCCATCACATCTGCACTGACCCTCCAAAAGAGCTCTCTATCTGGACCCACTCTCCCACCCTATTCCCGTAACACTAAGGCGCAATGTAGCACGGTCAATCCACCTAACCTGCACACCTTTGGACACTAAGGGGTAATTTAGCATAGTCAATCCACTAAACAACCCTTTTATGGACTGACCTGATTAATACTACACTCCTGTATGCTTCATCCGGTGCCGGTGTCTATGTATTTACATGGTGTACCTTGTGTTACCCTATTATGTATTTTCTTTTCTTTTCATGAACTAAATCTTTGAATCTGTCTATATATATGTTTCTGGAACATACCTCTTCATTCACCTGAGGAAGGAGCAGTGCTCCGAAAGCTAGTGACATCGAAACAAACCTGTTGGACTTTAACCTGGTGTTGTAAGACTTCTTACCATGCACTAAATGATCGTTTGAGCTGCTCACAAAAAAAATACTTTTCACAGTACCTCGGTACACGTGACAATAAACAAATCCAATCCAATCATTGAACTGCGGGAGGAAACTGGAGCACCCGGAGGAAATCCACGCAGACACTGGGAGAATGTTTAACTCCACAGTCATCCAGGGCTGGAATCAAACCCAGGTCCCTGGTGCTGTGAGGCAGCAGTGTACCATCGTGCCACATATTAAATGCTTGCTTTTAGAATGATGCCAGAATAAGTCCTTGCGAGTAATTTAAGAACCCTGTTCATTAAGTTTGCAATCTCCTTACTGTTGGAAGAGGGAAGATTAAATAGCAGAATCTTTGAAGGCAAAAACCTTTCCTTAGTTTTTTTAAAACCTTTTTGAGGGTTAGTCTTATTTAGCAATTATCAAATGAGTACTCAACCATAAGGCCATTGTGGGACTTCATCCTGGAGTATTCCTTTAAAAATAATTAAGTCTATAGTCTAAATCCCATTAGAAACATTTTTCAATTAAATATCTAATTTTACCCTAGATTTCACTCTTAAAAGCTGGGCATTCTAGAAGTGTTGTGAAACGTACTTGGAGCAAAAATAGATGTTAAAAGTGAATAGGAACAGGGCAGCACAGTGGCACAGTGGGTTAGCCCTGCTGCCTCACGGCGCCGAGGTCCCAGGTTCGATTCTGGATCACTGTCTGTGTGGAGAGTTTGCACATTCTCCCCGTGTTTGCATGGGTTTCGCCCTCACAATCCAAAGATGTGCCGGGTAGATGGATTGGCCACACTAAACTGCCCCTTAATTGGAAAAAGATTAATTGGGTACTCTAGATTTAAAAATAAAAGTGAACAGGAACATTTTAGGCGTACTGTAAATAGCTACTGTGAGATAATAAATCAAACAGTGGCCAGGATTTTCAGGCGAGACCAGAAATTCCCACTCGAAGTCAACCATCTTTAGCTGGTCCCTCCACAGTTGGGAGCAGAAAGGCCCAGCTACTGACTGAACACACTCAGAAGCAGAAAAAAGAAAATGGGATGACAATGGAGGAGGAACCTGGAGACAAGTTTGAAACCTATAGTACCTCAAATGTTGCTGATATTTATAGACAATGAATGCCCAATATCTCTGCCTCTCTTTCTTCACTCTATTCGGTGTCTTGAACTCCTTTCTTACACTCCCTCCTTTTTCCTGTAGCACCCTATTTTCTTTTTTTCTATCTTCTCTTCTGTTACTGTGCTTCCTCATCCTTCCCTCTTGGTCCCTCTCTGCTCAATTTTGTTCTCTCTCTTTCTTCTTCCCACTGTTGCCATTCTGCCCAGCTTGCTTTATCGCCTTTTCTGAATTGTACTAATTTTTCTGGTTCATTTTCTCAGCATGGTCATTTTCTGCTCCTTTTCCGGCTCACTTTCCCAAGACTGTAAGGTATCTAATGTATTAACACAAGATCTAGAACACAAGGTCTCATAAAACTTGCTAATTAACTTTAGTTTCTGCTGAAAACGGGATATTTTCCACTGGGGAAGTAGAAAAGTCAAAACGTATGGTTGTCTTGTTAAAGACAAATATAGGACAGGGTTTTCATGCCACATTCAGGCGTGCATCTAAACAGAATCAGAGAGTAGAATCATAGAATCCCTGCAGTGCAAAAGGAGGCCATTCGGCCCATTGATGTTCTGACCCTTGGTAAGAACACCCTACCTAGGCCCACTCCCCACCCTATCCCCATAATCCCACTTCACTAAGGGGCAATTTAGCATAGCCAATCCACCTAACCTGCAAATCTTTGAACTGCGGGAGGAAACCGATGCACCCGGAGGAAACCCACGCAGACAGCGTAACCATAAGAGGGTCACGTCCAGGATTATTGAAGAACCGCAGGGTAATAACATCATCTACGTTGCTTGAAAATGTCAAAACCATGACAGGATCATCGAACACTTCTCAGGATTTCTTGAGGATTCCAATGAACAAAGCACCTTCACATAACAGCATAATACAAGGCCAGCTGTCGGGGCGCCAATCCAACCACAGGCCTCGAAGACCGGATATATTGTGCTCTGTTGAACCTGATATACCCAGCCTTCAAATCAGGATTACTAAATCTTCAAAATCAGTCTGGAACTCGCCTATCACTTCCCGCCAGAAACTGGAGTCATGGACATTCCTTGCCTGGCCACTACCTCCCTAATCTGTCAGGACATGAAACATGCCATGCAGCAGGATCTCAGCGAACGGAAGATGAGCGGATCCTTACCAGGGAAAGTGATCTATCAAAGGCTCTGCTCTGCACCTCCGCCATTCGCTCAAGGATACTTTGTGATTCCTCAAGGTTAGAACCAAAGACTTGCAACATGGAGCTGAAATCATCATCGAAAACAACACTCTGGGAGGCAGTCATCATCCAGGCGCCCACTGCACCATGAAGGCGCAGGCCCACTCATCAGCAACAATGCCACTGCAATCTGGGCCCCACTCCAGCCAACTCTGACCACCTCAATCACATATCACATGAGGACTCTTTACGATTTAACTCAGCTGCTTATCGCAAACTCCAACCAGGATCAACTAGGAACATATAACCAAGCATTTGTCCTGAAAAAAGATACCTATGAAATGTGCACAAGGATAAAGTAATGGACTAAAAGATGAGCAGAGCCAGAGCTCATGAAAATGCAGTCGCTCCCACATTCACATCATGTGACCCCCCCCTCTACTTTGTGGTATTTTTAAAGAATAGGTTTGCAGACCATGAAGGTACAAACAAAAAAAAGCTTTATTGGGAATGTGTTTACTCTACAGGCTGTTAGGATAGACAGCCCATTTGCCCAGGCAAACATCCAGTGACGTCATCAATATGTCACATGATCGAACTCTTACAGTGACCTTGTTCCAACTAGGAACAAACATGAACACACAACTTTCCTCCCCCTTTACATTAGAGGTTCCAGTACTGGAACACAATAGAATGTTGACAATCAAAATTTACAATACGAATGTGGCAGTCTGTATTAGGGGTATTATGGTACCTAGGTTGGAGTTTTCATAGAATTTACAGTGCAGAAGGAGGCCATTCGGCCCATCGAGTCTGCACTGGCTCTTGGAAAGAGCACCCTACCCAAGGTCCACACCTCCACCCTATCCCCATAACCCAGTAACCCCACTCAACACTAAGGGCAATTTTGGACACTAAGGGCAATTTATCATGGCCAATCCACCTAACTCGCACATCTTTGGACTGTGGGAGGAAACCGGAGCACCCGGAGGAAACCCACGCACACACAAAGAACAAAGAACAAAGAAATGTACAGCACAGGAACAGGCCCTTCGGCCCTCCAAGCCCGTGCCGACCATACTGCCCAACTAAACTACAATCTTCTACACTTCCTGGGTCCGTATCCTTCTATTCCCATCCTATTCATATATTTGTCAAGATGCCCCTTAAATGTCCCTATCGTCCCTGCCTCCACTACCTCCTCCGGTAGTGAGTTCCAGGCACCCACTACCCTCTGCGTAAAAAACTTGCCTCGTACATCTACTCTAAACTTTGCCCCTCTCACCTTAAACCTATGCCCCCTAGTAATTGACCCCTCTACCCTGGGGAAAAGCCTCTGACTATCCACTCTGTCTATGCCCCTCATAATTTTGTATACCTCTATCAGGTTGCCCCTCAACCTCCTTCGTTCCAGTGAGAACAAACCGAGTTTATTCAATCGCTCCTCATAGCTTATGCCCTCCATACCAGGCAACATTCTGGTAAATCTCTTCTGCACCCTCTCTAAAGCCTCCACATCCTTCTGGAAGTGTGGCGACCAGAATTGAACACTATACTCCAAGTGTGGCCTAACTAAGGTTCTATACAGCTGCAACATGACTTGCCAATTCTTATACTCAATGCCCCGGCCAATGAAGGCAAGCATGCCGTATGCCTTCTTGACTACCTTCTCCACCTGTGTAGCCCCTTTCAGTGATCTGTGGACCTGTACTCCTAGATCTCTTTGACTTTCAATACTCTTGAGGGTTCTACCATTCACTGTATATTCCCTACCTGCATTAGCCCTTCCAAAATGCATTACCTCACATTTGTCCAGGTTAAACTCCATCTGCCATCTCTCCGCCCAAGTCTCCAGACAATCTAAATCCTGCTGTATCCTCAGACAGTCCTCATCGCTATCCGCAATTCCACCAACCTTTGTGTCGTCTTCAAACTTACTAATCAGACCAGTTACATTTTCCTCCAAATCATTTATATATACTACAAAGAGCAAAGGTCCCAGCACTGATCCCTGTGGAACACCACTGGTCACAGCCCTCCAATTAGAAAAGCATCCCTCCATTGCTACCCTCTGCCTTCTATGGCCTAGCCAGTTCTGTATCCACCTTGCCAGTTCACCCCTGATCCCGTGTGACTTCACCTTTTGTACTAGTCTACCATGAGGGACCTTGTCAAAGGCCTTACTGAAGTCCATATAGACAACATCTACTGCCCTACCTGCATCAATCATCTTAGTGACCTCCTCGAAAAACTCTATCAAGTTAGTGAGACACGACCTCCCCTTCACAAAACCGTGCTGCCTCTCACTAATACGTCCATTTGCTTCCAAATGGGAGTAGATCCTGTCTCGAAGAATTCTCTCCAGTAATTTCCCTACCACTGAAGTAAGGCTCACCGGCCTGTAGTTCCCGGGATTATCCCTGCCACCCTTCTTAAACAGAGGAACAACATTGGCTATTCTCCAGTCCTCCGGGACATCCCCTGAAGACAGCGAGGATCCAAAGATTTCTGTCAAGGCCTCAGCAATTTCCTCTCCAGCCTCCTTCAGTATTCTGGGGTAGATCCCATCCGGCCCTGGGGACTTATCTACCTTAATATTTTTTAAGACACCCAACACCTCGTCTTTTTGGATCACAATGTGACCCAGGCTATCTACACCCCCTTCTCCAGACTCAACATCTACCAATTCCTTCTCTTTGGTGAATACTGATGCAAAGTATTCATTTAGTACCTCGCCCATTTCCTCTGGCTCCACACATAGATTCCCTTGCCTATCCTTCAGTGGGCCAACCCTTTCCCTGGCTACCCTCTTGCTTTTTATGTAAGTGTAAAAAGCCTTGGGATTTTCCTTAACCCTATTTGCCAATGACTTTTCATGACCCCTTCTAGCCCTCCTGACTCCTTGCTTAAGTTCCTTCCTACTTTCCTTATATGCCACACAGGCTTCGTCTGTTCCCAGCCTTTTAGCCCTGACAAATGCCTCCTTTTTCTTTTTGACGAGGCCTACAATATCACTCGTCATCCAAGGTTCCCGAAAATTGCCGTATTTATCTTTCTTCCTCACAGGAACATGCCTGTCCTGTATTCCTTTCAACTGACACTTGAAAGCCTCCCACATGTCAGATGTTGATTTGCCCTCAAACATCCGCCCCCAATCTATGTTCTTCAGTTCCCGCCTAATATTGTTATAATTAGCCTTCCCCCAATTTAGCACATTCATCCTCGGACCACTCTTATCCTTGTCCACCAGTACTTTAAAACTTACTGAATTGTGGTCACTGTTACCGAAATGCTCCCCTACTGAAACATCTACCACCTGGCCGGGCTCATTCCCCACAGGGAGGATGTGCAAACTCTGCACAGACGGTGACCCAAGCCGGAATCGAACCTGGGACCCTGGAGCCGTGAAGCAATTGTACTATCCACAATGCTACCGTGGTGCCCTGATACTGTAAGATCATTTGTGTTGGAGGTACCTGATACTGTAAGATCATTGGTGGAGCCTGCCTGCTGGTTCCGCCCAGAAAGGCGGAGTATAAGAGTCTGTGTTTCCCTCGCTGCTGCATTCTGTACCTGCGCAGCTGGGGGAAACATCTAGTTCAATAAAGCCTTCAATTGTCCTACAATCTCGCTTCGGGAGTTATTGATCGTGCATCAATTTATTGAACTAGATTTAAAGAATGGAGCTCCGCATCAAGCCGGAGTGTCTACAACATAGCCCCCACGCGGTAAACTCAGCGGCGACCTTTAAACACTGGCTGGCGTGATTCAACGGATACATCAGGACGGCCACGACTACAGCCATGGAGGACCAGAAACTGCAAGTTCTCCACTCAAGGGTGAGCCCAGAAATCTACACGCTCATCGAGGACGCGGACGGTTTCAAGGCCGCGATGACCCTGTTAAAAGGACACTACATTCGCCCAGTAAATCAGGTTTACGCCCGACATCTCCTAGCTACCAGACGACAAATTCCGGGGGAATCGCTAGACGAATTCTACCGCACATTGCTAGTACTAGATAGGAACTGTGACAGTCCACAAGTTTCAGCGACCACACCGAACTTTTAATCCGGGACGCCTTTGTTTCAGGTATGCTGTCTTCGCAGATCCGCCAGCGGCTGCTGGAAAAGGAGACGCTGGGTCTCAAGGAGGCATGGGCACTCGCAAGCTCCTTAGACGTAGCCTCCCGCAACGCCCGAGCGTACGTCCCAACCGCGCGGTATCCCCATGGGCAGCGTGGATCCCACCCGCAGCCGATCCCGACGCATCCCCCAACAAGCTTGTGCCGCACGGCTGCCAGGCAACGACGGGGAGCCCAATGCTATTTTTGCGGTCAAACAAACCAACCCCCGGCAAAGCTGCCCAGCCCGTTCCGCAACTTGCAAGGGCTGTGGGAAGAAGGGGCATTTCGTGGCGGTATGCCAGGTCCGGTCGGTCGCTGATGTCTCCGCAGGTGAACCGGGGCCGCCGCCATTCCCGTCCTCGCAGGCCACGTGCGGCCCGTGGGCGCCGCCATCTTTGGTCCTGCGAGCCACGTGCGGACCCCGGGCGCTGCCATCTTGTCCCCCAGAAGCCACATGCAATTCAAGGGTGCCGCCATCTTGCCGACCCATGGCCATGTGCGACACGCGGGCGCCGCCATCTTGGCTGGAATCTCAAGACCCCGATTCGGATGACCGCACACAGCCCGAGGAGATCCATCAGCTTCTGCCACGACTCGCCTTGGTGACACTGGACCAGTCTTGGCCCCGAACTCTTTCAACCGCTACGACGACAGTACTCATCAATGGACACAAGACATCCTGCCTGATCGACTCCGGGAGCACGGAGAGCTTTATCCACCCCAATACGGTAAGGCGCTGCTCCCTCACTATACACCCAGTTAACCAGAAAATCTCCCTGGCCTCCGGGTCTCACTCTGTGGAGATCAAGGGGTACTGCATAGCTAACCTCACAGTCCAGGGAAGAGAGTTTAACAATTTCCGACTCTGCGTCCTCCCTCACCTCTGCGCTGCCACACTCCTTGGATTGGACTTCCAATGTAACCTCCAGAGCTTAACCTTTAAATTCGGCGGCCCTATACAGTGCAAAGGCCACGAGTCACGCAATCGATGAGTCCCTTCCCTTCCAGGTCGAGAGCGACGCATCCGACGTAGCTCTGGCGGCCACCCTCAACCAGGCGGGCAGGCCCGTGGCCTTCTTCTCACGCACCCTCCATGCCTCCGAAATCTGTCATTCCTCCGTTGAAAAGGAGGCCCAAGCCATAGTAGAAGCTGTGCGGCATTGGAGGCACTACCTGGCCGGCAGGAGATTCATGCTCCTCACTGACCAACGGTCGGTAGCTTTCATGTTCGATAATGCACAGCAGGGCAAGATAAAGAACGATAAGATCTTACGGTGGAGGATCGAGCTCTCCACCTACAACTATGAGATCTTGTATCGTCCCGGGAAGCTCAATGAGCCTCCTGACGCCCTATCCCGCGGCACATGTGCCAAAGCACAAGTGGACCGACTCCGGACCCTTCACGATGACCTCTGCCACCCGGGGGCCACTCGTTTCTTCCATTTTATCAAAACCCGCAACCTACCCTACTCCATCAAGGAAGTCAGGACCGTCACCAGGAACTGCCAAATCTGCGCGGAGTGCAAGCCGCGCTTCTACCGGCCAGAGAAAGCGCACCTGATGAAGGCTTCCCGCCCCTTTGATTGCCTCAGCGTGGACTTCAAAGGACCCCTCCCCTCCACCGACCGCAACACGTACTTCTTGAACGTGATTGATGAGTACTCCTGGTTCCTGTTCGCCATCCCCTGCCCCGACATGACCGCTGCCACCGTCATTAAAGCCCTCCACAGCATCTTTACCCTGTTTGATTACCCCGCCTACGTCCACAGCGATAGGGGGTCCTCCTTCATGAGCGACGAGCTGCGTCAATTCCTGCTCAGCAAGGGCATTGCCTCAAGCAGGACGACCAGCTACAACCCCCGGGGAAAAAGGCAGGTGGAGAGGGAGAACGGAATGGTCTGGAAGACCGTCCTACTGGCCCTACGGTCCAAGAATCTCCCAGTCTCCCGCTGGCAGGAGGTCCTTCCCGATGCACTCCACTCCATTTGATCACTACTGTGTACCACGACCAGCGAAACACCTCATGAACGTCTCCTCGTCTTCCCTAGGAAGTCCTCCTCGGAGACCTCGCTCCCAACCTGGCTGGCAGCACCTGGACCCATTCTGCTCCGCAAACACGTGCGGGCGCACAAGTCAGACCCGTTGGTCGAGAGGGTACACCTCCTTCATGCTAACCCTCAGTGGCGTACCCTGACGGCCGACAGGACACGGTCTCCCTCCGGGACCTGGCGCCCGCTGGATCCCCACCCACACCCCCCTCACCAACCCCACCCACCCTCCCACCGGCACACCCCACTGCTGCTATTTTCCCAGGGGGATCGGTCCTTCCACTGGTCCCACCTAGGGGCGATGAAGCTGAAGACGCCACGCTCCCGGAGTCACGGATGCCCGAGCCGGCGCCTGCATCACCGCCGAGACTGCGACGATCGCAGAGGACGACCAGGGCCCCCGATCGACTAATTGCTTCATTATGAAATGTATCTGTAAATAAATACCTGTAAATAATTTGTGTAACATGTAAAAAGGCAAAACACTGTACCACCGACGGGTACCACCATCACCTCCACCACTGTCCAACGCAGGACAACCACCCCCGCCGGACTCTTTTTTAACAGGGGGTGAATGTGGTTGTCTGTACTAGGGGTATTACGGTACCTAGGTTGGAAGTACCTGATACTGTAAGATCATTGGTGTTGGAGGTACCTGATACTGTAAGGTCATTGGTGGAGCCTGCCTGCTGGTTCCGCCTGAAAAGGCGGAGTATAAGAGTCTGTGTTTCCCTAGCTGCTGCATTCTGTACCTGCGCTGCTGGGGGAAACATCTAGTTCAATAAAGCCTTCAATTGTCCTACAATCTCGCTTCGGGAGTTATTGATCGTGCATCAATGAACAATTAATAAACACAACAGTCAATAAGTTAGATGTTTCATAGGACGTTGATTTCTGTGTGGTTGTCAGTGAACCTCAGGTGTCTACTCCTTTGTGTTGACTGCAATCTCTGGTGTTCTTGGTTTAGTTTGGACATCGGCTGTCGTTGTCTCGATCGGAGTCAACGTAGTGTTTGGAGGTTGACTCAGTGCCTCCTCAACTGGGGTACTGTCTACCACAGTTGTTACTAGAATTGTCAGGTTCTCAGGAATGTCTGGGCCTTCATTTGGCACAGTTTGTTGCGGACTCTCATTTGACTCTGTCTCTGGCAAACTAGTTGTCGTTGCTAAGAGTTGATCAGCGTGTCTCTTCCACACTACATCATCCCGAGATTGAATGGTGCAGAAGACCAGTTCCTGTCTGTGCTAAGACGATGATAGGTATCCAATTGTCACTGGTGGCATAGTTCCTTGCCAATACTATCTGATCTTTCTGAAAAACACAGAGTTCTGTTCTCATATGGCAAAACATGACTTTGCTGTTTCCTCTCAACAATTTCTCTTGTCGTAGGCGGCTTCAGCAAATCAAACGCTGTGTGTAACTGACGTTTTACCTTGAGTAATGCCGGAGAACGTTGGGTTGTCGAATATGTTGTATTCCTGTTTTTCATTAGGAATTGGCTTAGTTATTTAGACAATGATCCTTGCTCATGAGTTACCTTCAGTGAATGGATCATTGTTTGAACAAACCTGGGATTCGGCTTCCGACGGGGAAGAAAGTGGTCGCAGGTGGAGGAGCTCCTGGGGGGGGAACAAAGTTGCGTGCCGCTCCTCGCCGAGAACTTGCAGCCAAGCGCGCAAATTCACCCGTTTGGGCCCCCCGCAACAAGAGAGTGGGGGTGAAGAAAAACCCGGACTCTAAAGCTCATTAAAGCGGGCGAACTGGGCGCTCGGGAGCGGACTGATCCACGCACGGCAGCAGAGCGCAGGGCAGGACGAGCGGCAGCCCGGACCAAAGCGGGGACCGAGCCAGCATGAACGACCGACGACCCCCTGCCCCCGGCAGGAGAGCGCAGGGTAAGACGAGCCGCGGCCCGGGCCAAGGCAGGGACCAAAGCGGGGACCAGCCAGCAGCAGGGACCAAGCCAGCAGCAAGGACTGACCCCCCCCCCCCCGCCCCGGCGGCAGGAACAAAGGGGGACTCCCAGCCCGGACAGAAGCCTCTCTCTCTCGACACTGGGTGAGTGAGGGAAAAGAAAAAAGAACTTGCTCTTTTTCAAAAAAAAACTTTGAAAGAAAACTTTTAAAAAGAAAGAAATGTTTTCACTTTCTTAAAAAAAAAATTCTCTTGAAAATAATTTTATTTTTAAAAAGTGGTAGAGGTGAGAAGGGAGGGGAAAAGAAAAAGGGGGGGAAAAGAAAAAGGGGGGAAAAGAAAAAGGGGGGGAAAAGGGGGGGGAAAGAAAGGAGAAAAAAAAAGTGAGGGGGAGAAAAAAAAGTCAGAAGGCAGCCAAAGCAGAGGGAGAAGGGGCACCAAAAGCAGACGGGACAATGTGCGAACCGTTCAGACGAGCTAATCAGCGCATGAAGCGGCGGTTAACAATTAACAATTCTCCTACTTGAGTTCAACTCTCCTGCTAATCTTGCTATAGTAACTCAGTCTAACTAACCAGTCTGCTCTAAGCCATGCGGTGGGTGCGATGCTTCTGATCTGCCCCTGTCCTTCTCTCTGAGTGTCGCCCGTGGAAAGAGAAAGAGCATGTGTGCCCTGTGCTTTTATATCAGTTGCCCCATTGTGGTAGTGTTACCTCTGGGTGTCTTGACTGCCCATTGGTCGTGTCCTATACTATGTGTTCATTAGCTGTATGTCTGCATGTCACAATGTCTCTGGTGCTCCCTCTAGTGGTTACTTAGTCTTAGTGTATTTACATTAACCCCTTGTGTATTTACAATGATGCATATCACCACAGGTAGGATGGGGAAAGAGCGGGCAGAAAACCGCAGAGGCCGAGCAAGGGAGAAGCGCGACAGTAACTCCCGAGAGGGGGGGCCACCGGACAAGCAGGAAAGCTAGCGCCGGGTACATGCAACAAAGCAGGGCCGCAGCGTGCCCCCAACAGGGGGGAAGGCACCAGGCAGGGGTGGGGGGGATTACTCAACAGAGGCGGGAGAGCAAACGGGATAGGAACAGGGGAAAGAGAGACAAAGGAGGGGTATACGGGAGAGGGAGGAAAAAGGGGGGGAAAGGGAGAGATCGGGGGGGGCACATGGAGGGAGAGATCGGGAGGGGGGGGGGAACGACACAGGGAAGGAGGGACAAGCAAGGCTAGAAAAGGAATAGCAATAGGGCTACAGAGTGCCACGACCAAGGGCTCAAAACAAGGAATCGCTGCAAGCATCCACCCAGTACGGTCTCTGGGCGAAGGGAGACGCCAGAGTGCTGGGGACTACCCGCGTGGCGGACACACAGAAGACGGCCATGTCGGGTGTCCCCTGGACAAAGGGAAACCCTCCGGCGCAGGGACCCGACCGCATGGAGAGAGCAGTGACAGCGGCCATCCCGGACGGCCCCCTAACAAAGGGAAACCCCGGAGGGCAGGGGCACGTCTACCAGGTACGTATGGTTAATCCCACCGGAGCGAGGGGACAGAAGCCCCACACTAGGATAGTCACCTGGAACGTAAGGGGACTCAACGGTCCAGTGAAAAGATCCAGACTCCTCACTCACCTAAGAAATATGAAGGCCGACGTAGACTTCCTCCAAGAGACACACCTGAGAGAGCAGGACCGACTGTGGGTAAGAAAGGGCTGGGTGGGACAAACCTACCATTCCTGCTATGGGATGAGGGCCAGGGGGTGGCGATACTGATCAGCAAGAGGACGATGTTTAGGGCGACAAAGACGGTTACGGACCCAGGGGGAGCGGTACGCCATGGTCAGCGGGGCCCTGGATGGGGCACCGGTAGTACTAGTTAACGTGTACGCACCCAACTGGGACGACACGAGCTTCATCAAGAAGACCATGGTAGAAATCCCTGACGTAGTGACGCACCGACTAATCATTGGGGGGGGGGAACTTCAATTGTGTACAGGACCCAACGACAGATAGATCAAACCCCAAGACGGAGAAAACCTCAAGCATGGCAGACGTCACTTTATGGAACAAATGTGAGCAGTGGACCCCTGGAGGTTTGCCCACCCAGGGGAGAAGGAGTTCTCCTTCTTCTCCCCAGTACACAACGTATACACCAGAATTGACTTCTTTGAGGTGGGGAAAAACGGTGCTTCCGGGGATTAACAAAGTGGAATACTCCGTAATTGTGATATCAGACCACGCTCCACACTACATGGACGTGAGGCTAGAGACGGGCAGGGCCCAACACCCCACATGGAGGTTGGACATTGCCCTACTAGCTGACAAGGTCTTCAATGAAAAGATATCGCGGGCCATAGCAGAGTACACGGAGAACAACCAGAACGGGGAGGTCCCACCCTCCACATTCTGGGAAGCGCCAAAGGCCGTACTAAGAGGGGAAAACATCACTTTCAAAGCGCAAAGAGATAAGGAGGAAAGGGCGGCTAGGCAGCAGCTGGTCGACTCCATACTGAAGCTGGACCGTAAATACTCCGAGGCCCCGACAGTAGAGCTCCTGGCAGAGAGGAAAGATCTACAAAGGAACTTTGATCTGCTCTCCACCAGGAAAGCAGTGCACCAACTCCGCCAGGCACTTGGGACCCTATACGAGCACGGAGACAAAGCCAGCCACCTGCCGGCACACCAGCTGAGAAAGCAGGCAACCACCAGAGAAATTGCACAAATCAGGGATACCAGAGGCACATTAGAAACAGAACCAGAAAAGATCAACAAAACCTTCAAGGCCTCCGACCAAGGGCTGTACACCTCAGAGCCCCCAATGGGGTAGTCCGGGATGAAACGGTTCCTTGATGCATTGTACATTCCAGTCGTGGGGGAGGGCAGAAAAAAGGGCCTGGAAGCACCACTAGCACTGGGAGAGATCATGGACAGCATTAGCTCCATGCAGGCGGGGAAGGCGCCGGGACCAGATGGGTTCCCGGCGGACTTCTGCAAAAAATTTGCGACAGCACCTGTGGGAGATGTGAGATGTTCACAGACTCGCTAGCTAGGAGCACACTGCCACCCACGCTAGCACAGGATTCAATCTCGCTGATACCTAAGAAAGACAAAGGCCCAACGGAATGTGGGTCATACAGACCCATCTCACTGCTGAACGCAGATGCCAAAATATTGGCCAAAATCCTAGCCAAAGGGCTAGAAGACTGCATACCAGAGGTGGTCACAGAGGACCAGACGGGCTTTGTCAAAGGTAGACAGCTTACCTCGAACATCAGGCGCCTGCTGAACGTGATACTGGCCCCCGCCGGGAAGAGAATACCAGAGGTGATCGTCTCCCTAGACGCAGAAAATGCCTTCGACAGAGTCGAATGGAAATACCTCATAGAGGTACTGGAGCGGTTCGGGCTTGGAACAGGGTTCACCTCCTGGGTAAAACTCTGTTACAACGCTCCCATGGCGAGCGTACAGACCAACAACACCAACTCTCGATACTTCCTGCTGCAGAGGGGCACCAGACAAGGATGCCCACTGTCCCCGCTGCTGTTCGTTCTAGCGATCGAACCACGAGCAATCGCGCTCAGAGCAGCAAAAAGCTGGAGGGGAATCCGACGGGGCGGCAGAGAGCACAGAGTCTCACTCTGTGCAGTGGACCTGCTCCTCTACATTTCGGACCCACAGAGAAGCATGGACGGAATCATCGCGCTCCTGAAAGAGTTTGGCGCCTTCTCGGGCTCCAAACTCAACATGAGCAAAAGCGAGATCTTCCCGGTACACCCACAAGTACGTGGGGCAGCACTAACGGGACTGCCGTTTAAACAAGCCCGACACAAATTCCGCTACCTGGGGATCCAAATAGCCCATGACTGGAAAGGGATCCACAAATGGAACCTCACCAGTCTGGCGGAGGAACTAAAAAAGGACCTGCAAAGATGGAACACACTCCCACTCTCCCTCACGGGGAGAGTCCAGACGACCAAAATGAACGTACTGCCCAGGTACCTCTTCCTACTTAGGGGGAGGGGGGAGGGGGCCCTCGCCATAACGGCACTCCCATCCCCTCCCAAAAAACACTCCAGCAGCCCTGTGGTGATAGCCACCCTCCAGTCCTGGAACCAACAACAGCCGCAATTTGGCCTGACCAAAATGTCAGACAAAGCTCCCATCTGCAACAACCATAGGTTCACACCAGCACTGACTGACTTCAAAAGGTGGGGACAGAACGGAGGGACACTGACAGTCAGGGACCTATACATGGACGGCAGGATCGCAACACTGGACAAACTGACAGAGAAATTCCAGCTAGCCAGGAGTTAAGCTATCTACAACTCAAAAACTTCCCATGAAAGGAGACAAGGACGTACCCACAACCGCCACGACAGACATTACTGGAAGAGTTACTGGACGCAAGCATACTAGATAAAGGAAACTGTAGCGACATGTATGACCGACTGGTAGAAAGGGCCGACACTGTACTGGACACAATAAGAAAGAAATGGGAGGAGGACCCGGGGATTGAAATAGGGTGGGGACTCTGGAGCGAAGCACTGCACAAGGTCAACTCCACCTCCACGTGCACAAGGCTCAGCCTGAGGCAGCTAAAAGTGGTACATAGAGCCCACTTAACAAGAACCCGTATGAGTAGGTTCTTCCTGGAGGTGGAGGATAGATGTGAACGGTGCCAAGGAGGCCCGCCGTAGAATCCTGTTCGGCTGGCGGTCAGCAGCACCACCCAAATCTGCAGACTGGCTGTCCGACCTCTCGGAATCTCTCCAAATGGAGAAAATCAAATTCGCCATCCGAGGGTCAGATGAGCCATTCACCCAATTATTCCGGGACCTGTTTGTGGCAAACGAACAAGCAGAAGAATAGCCAGGTAGCCAAGAACCAGGGGAAAGTGGCCAAAGCATGAGAGGGAGAGATAGACCGGGAGAGAGGGGGGAGGGGGACAGCTAAACCTAAGAGGAAAGAAAGGCGAACCACAGGAGGGGGGAGGGGGCAGAAACAGGGTTGGGGGGGGAGAGGGAAGGGACAGGGAACAAGAGAGGAGAACCAGGGAGGTGAGGGGGAGGCAGGGAAATAATAGTCGGAAGGAGGGCATGGGAACTTGGCATCTACAGGAACAGAGAACAAGGACAATACAGGCGAAAGACGGGAGGAACGACTGAAGCGGAGGTGAGCGCGAGACGACAACGGCAGCGAGATCCGTCCGGGAGAAGCAAGTGACAACACCAACACCAGACCCAATCGAGTATTGCCCTCTGTAATTGTTTCTCCGGCACCCAAATGTATATCTAACAAACATAAATATATAACACACTTCATAGATAGGATTTTTCCAAATAACTCCCTGACCAAATAGGGGGACCATTTGCAGGTCGGAAATCCACAAGTAGCTGCAGTGAGCTTTGCCAAAACTTTCCAACTAAGCAACAGCATTCGTACGCCACCTCTTTCCACACCAATCAGCGAGAGCGGGTGGGATCATGTCCTGGATCTGTGAAAAGAAGGATTTCAGTGTGGCTTAGAATGATTCACCAGCACTTGGTGTTATGAGGATGCAGCAAGTACATGAGTGGAAAGGAGACCTGGGAAGGTTGTTTTTGAGGTCTCCCACTCTGACCTGGAGGATCTGCTATGAAATCCGAGAGATTGCAGTGAGGTGAGCTCTCCCAAGGATGGGTAAAAATTACCAAGGAAGTCAGCAGCAGAAATGTGGACCCTACAACCTGGAGAAATAGCGGCAAGAGGATCCTGGAACTCAGCAGGGTGGAAAAGATAGGTGGCATAACACTTGCAGATGCCTAATCCCACACTGTGACTTTCCCAGCATTCTCTTGCACTGCACTGCTCAGACCAATGCATCTTGTAGAACCACATATTCCTCTTTCTGCAGGCACTTCAGACCTTTATCTGAGTAAGTAACACTCACCCTCATCCTAGAACTCTCTCATACACATGCCTCACAAGCTCCACAGATGTTGTCCTTCCTTTTTCTCCGCACAAACCATTGTGAAATTCACATCTGTCTGCTTTTTCTTCCTATAGGACATACTACAAGCACAGTACTTGGCAAGAGGCAGAGACTAGAGTGAAGACGGGGAACTGGTGGGCCTTGATTCTCCTCAAGTCAGTGTGAGGACCTTGTGGGTCACTGGCAATGAGCGACACCTGCTCCCCTCTTGTGCCAGGAGGTTGCAGATTTCAGCAGTGACCTGCCTAGAGACCATGAGCCTCCTGAGGCACTGGTGTCAGACATGCCGAGAGTCGTTCCTCTGCCTGTAGACCCTGTGTTTGCATTCTCACCTCCTTCCAGCTGGACGTTGGTGTCCATCCCTTTTGCCATGTGGGGTGGCATGTGTCTGAGGAGCGGGCAGCTGGTGCTGTTGCTGGTGTTGCTCCTACTGTTGGTGGTGCAGTTGGCAGGGGTGATGCTTCTGCTCTCATTCTGTGGTAAGGCTGCCAACAGGGAAGTGTACTTGAAGGTCAGTTAAGGGCAAGACAGGTGAAGTGACTTCCAAGAAGTTGGTGATCACCTGCCATGCAGTGATAGCTCTCTTTCAGAGAAAAAATGCTATGAACAGCAGCTACTCAGCTGATCAGGGCTGGGACTCTTCAGTGTAACCAATCAATGCATTAGCTCATCCATTTCACTGATGATGCTCTCCCCATTGTGCTAAAACCAGAATTGAGAGTAAACATATTACTTAATCCGCTTTTTGAATATCTCAATTGATTTTCCAACAGATCCTAGCTCATCTTTAATCCCATCATGGTAAAATCCAGAAGAGAGCAGGATGATGTTGAGTTTCCACCCCATGTAGTTGTCATGTAGCTGACATAGAAAGTACGAGAAGCCATGGGGAGCGGCTGGGGCATGGTTAAGACCTTTTGAAATTACCTTTCAAAAGGTTCACAAATGCAGATTATGGTTCATGACTCCTCTGGGGGGCCGGGAATCATAAGTCACGGAGACGCTCACCCGACTCTATGAAAGTTGTGAGGTGGCAAGGAGATGCCTACCCCCACACTGGAGCCGGGCAGGTAGGAAGTGCACGGTGCAAGCTTTCTACGAGTACTCTTACTCCACATCTGTAAAAATTGCCAGTGCTGGGTTTGGGATTGGGAATCCTGGAATCATGTGCTGCCTGCCATTTTTAAATGGCTCCCCATTGTCCTGACTCTGCAATAATCTGGTCCTCAGTGTTTGAATATGAAAACATGCAATAAAGCAACATTACGCTTCACAATATTATTATTCATATTACAATGGATTCCTTCTTTGATCAGCAAAATGGCACTGATAATAAAGCTAGCAGCACCCTGATGTACACAAGCCAACTTCTGTTCATCATTTCTTACCAGGTCTGTGAATTCATTACTGCCCAAGTCCAATCGATCTATCTGTGTCAGTCTGTGCATTGACCTGTTACAAATGAGAATTAAATCATTAAAATCCAAGTTGTCTTGTCTTTATGGTTAATTCAGGACCCCATATCGTCCCATAAATATACACAATTTATGGCTGGATATATGGGAAAGAAAATATACTAAATAACTTTGTACTTGTACAACAACATCCACATCCTCAGGGCTTTTCAAAGTGCTACACAACAACATTCAAGTGAGGTGCTTGTTATGTTGGCAAGACTGTCAGCTATTTGTCGCACATGGTCCGACAAACAATCATAAGATGGCCAGTTAATCTGTTTTTGGTAGCGTTGATCAAGGGATAAATGTTAGTCATAAAGGACGAGGTATTGCCACCAGTACTCTTATTCTGTACCAGCGACAATTGCTGACACTGGGAATGGGAGCAGGAATCCTAGAATGATGCCCACCTACTTTCTACAGTCCACAAATTCATTAAACAGATGAATGACACATAGATTCGCTACTCAAGAATTTTCATCATTTTCCTTTGAAGAACCAGCAATAGGAGAGAGAACTAAAAGGAGGAAAAAACTGCAAATGACAGAAATCTTAAACATAAGCCAAATAGAAGATAACTCAGCATCAATAAAGAGAAAAGATTGGATTAGATTTTCAACTTTTTGCCTGAGTTTCCAATAATTTTAGTGATGGGCAGTGAGTCTGTAATTCCAGTATTTAGCCCAAAAGGGGCTGGTTTAGCACAGTGAGCTAAATAGCTGGCTTGTAATGCAGAACAATGTCAGCAGCGCAGGTTCAATTCCTGTACCGGCCTCCCGAACAGGTGCCGGAATGTGGTGACTAGGGGCTTTTCACAGTAACTTCATTGAAGCCTACTTGAGACAATAAGCAATTATTATATTATTAAAAGACAAGTTGAAAATCTACCACATTAAATTTCCAGAGTCTATTCTTCACAGCATATTAAAGAAAGGGAGGGCAATGCACTTAAAACCTCATAACAGGGAGAATGTTCTTTCTAAATGACAGAATTTCACAAAGTCCAGGGTGTCACTGACAGCAAACGACAACAGCAACTTCAAAGTAATCAAACATCCCAAGACACTTTGTAAGATAATTGTCAAACAGAATTTAACATTGAACCACATAAGACAAGCTTAGGACAGGTGAGCCAACATTTTGTCATTGAGATAGGTTTTAAGGTGCATCCTAAAGGAAGAGAGGTAAAGAGACAGTGAGGTTTAGGGAGGGATTTCCAGATCTTAGCACTTAGACAGCAGTATGCACATTTGCCAGTGGTGGAGTGATTTCTTAACACTTTATCAATGTCAGACGTATCCTTACTGATGACCCCTTTCCTATGACTCATAGAGACATAGAAAATAGGAGCAGGAGGATGCTATTCGGCCCTTAGAGCCTGCTCCGCCATTCATTTTGGTCACGGCTGATCATCCAACTCAGTAGCCTGTTCCCGCCTTCCCCTTTATATCCATGATTCCCTTCTCCCCAAGTGCTACATCTAACTCCTCTTGAAAACTAATGTTTTAGCTTCAACTACTTTCTGTGGTAGCGAATTCCACAGGCTCACCACTCTCTGGGTTAAGAAATTTCTCCTCATCTCAGTCCTAAATAGTCTACCCAATATCCTCAGACTGTGACCCTTAGTTCTGCATGCCCCCACCATCGGCAACATCCTTCCTGCATCTACCTTATCTAGTCCTGTTAAAATTTTATAGGTTTCTATGAGATCCCCCCTCATTCCTCTGAGCTTCTGCGAACATAATCCTAACCACCTCAATCTTTCCTCATATGTCAATCCCACTATCCCAGGAATTAGTCTAGTAAACCTTTGCTGCATTCCCTCTATAGCAAGAACATCCCTCTTCAGCTAAGGAGAATATAACGGCACACAATATTCCAGGTGTGATCTGAACAAGGCACTGTATAATTGCAGCAAGACATCCCCACTCCTGAACTCAAATCCTCTTGCTATGAAAGCCAAAATACCAAAATACCATTTACCTTCTTTACTGCCTGGTGCAACTGCATGCTTACCTTAGGGCAGCATGGTAGCATAGTGGTTAGCACAATTGCTTCACAGCTCCAGGGTCCCAGGTTCGATTCCCAGCTTGGGTCACTGTCTGTGCGGAGTCTGCACGTTCTCCCAGTGTGAGCGTGGGTTTCCTCCGGGTGCTCCGGTTTCCTCCCACAGTCCAAAGATGTGCAGGTTAGGTGGCTTGGCCATGATAAATTGCCCTTAGTGTCCAAAATTGCCCTTAGTTTTGGGTGGTGTTACTGGGTCATGGGGATAGGGTAGAGATGTGGGCCTGGGTAAGGTGCTCTTTCCAAGAGCCGGTGCAGACTTGATGGGCCGAATGGCCTCCTGTACTGTAAATTCTATGATCTATTCAGCAACTGGTGTACGAGGACACCCAGGCCTTGTTCTACATTCCCCCTCTTTCGATTTATAGCCATTCGGATAATAATCTGCCTTCCTGTTTTTGCTACCAAAGTAGATAACTTTACATTTATCCACACTATACTGCCTCTGCCATGCATTTGTCCACTCACTCAGCTTGTCCAAATCTCATGGAAACATCTCCGCATCCTCCTCACAGCTCACCCCCCCACTCAGCTTTGTGTCATCTACAAATTTGGAGTTAGTACATTTAATTTCCTCATCTAAATGATGAATATATATTGTGAATACCTGGGTCCCCAGTGCCTATCCCTGCGGTATCTCATTAGTCACTGCCTACTCTTTGTTTCCTGTCTACCAACCAGTTTTCTCTATCTCAATACACTACCCCCAGTCCCATGCACTTTAATTTTACATGCTATTCTCTTCTGTGGGACTTTGTCGAAAGCCTTCTGAAAGTCCAAATAAATCAGATTCTCTGGCTACCCTTCATCAACTCTTCTAGTTGCATCCTCAAAGGATTCCAGGAGATTTATCAAGCATTATTTCCCTTTCGTAAATCCATGCTGACTCTGTCTGATTCTGCCACTGTTTTCTAAGTGCACTGCTATTAAATCTTTTGGAAGAAGTCTTACAACACCAGGTTAAAGTCCAACAGGTTTGTTTCAAATCACTAGCTTTCGGAGCACTGCTTCTTCCTCAGGTGAATGAAGAGGTAGGATCCAGAAATATATATATATACACAAAGTCAAAGATGCAAGACAATCCTTTGAATACGAGCATTTGCAGGTAATTAAGTTTTTACATATCCAGAGATGGGGTAACCCCAGGTTAAAGAGGTGTTAATTGTCTCAAGCCAGGACAGTTGGTAGGATTTTGCAAGGCCAGGCCAGATGGTGGGGGATGAATGAAATGCAACATGAATCCAAGGTCCCGGTTGAGGCCGTACTCATGTGTGTGGAACTTGGCTATAAGTTTCTGCTCGGCGATTTTGCGTTGTCGAGCGTCCTGAAGGCCGCTTTGGAGAACGCTTACCCGAAGATCTGAGGCTGAATGCCCTTGACTGCTGAAGTGTTCCCCGACTGGAAGGGAACATTCCTGCCTGACGATTGTCGCGCGATGTCCATTCATTCGTTGTCGCAGTGTCTGCATGGTCTCGCCAATGTACCACACTTCGGGACATCCTTTCCTGCAGCGTATGAGGTAGACAATGTTGGCTGAGTCGTACGAGTATGTACCGCGTACCTGGTGGGTGGTGCTCTCACGTGTAATGGTGGGACCCATGTCGATGATCTGGCACATCTTGCAGAGATTGCCATGGCAGGGTTGTGTGGTGTTGTGGTTGCTGTTCTGTAGGCTGGGTAGTTTGCTGCAAACAATGGTTTGTTTCAGGTTGCGTGGTTGCCTCCTCTACGGTATTGTTACTAATTTGATTTGTCCAATTTATATGCAGATTAAAGTCTCACATAATTACAGATGTTGCTTTACCACATGCGTCTCTAATTTCTTATTTAATGCCATTTCCTTATTAATAATAATCTTTATTGTCACAAGTAGGCTTACATTAACACTGCAATGAAGTTACTGTGAAAAGCCCCTAGTCGCCACATTCCAGCGCCTGTTCGGGTGCACGGGGGAGGGGAATTAAGAATGTCCAAATTACCGAACAGCACGTCTTTTGGGAGAAAACTGGAGCACCTGGAGGAAACCCTCGCAGACACAGGGAGAATGTGCAGACTCCCCACAGACAGTGACACAAGCCGGGAATCGAACCTGGGATCCTGGTGCTGTGAAGCAACTGTGCTATCCACTGTGCTACAAACTTCACCACGATAGTTTGAGGGTCTATATACAGCTCCGATGAACATTTTTTGACCCTTGGTGTTTCTTCCCATACAGATTCAATATCATCGGAGCTAATATCCTACCTCACTACTGTGTTAATTTCCACTTTAACCAGCAATGCAACCGCTGTTTTTGTCTGTCCTTCCTAAATACTGAACACCCCCAGCTGTTCAGTTACAATCCCTGGTCAAGCTGTAGCCATGTCTCCGTAATCCCGACTATATATACCCATTTACATCTATTTGCACGATTAATTTATCCACTTTATTGCGAAAGCTCCGGGAATTAAGGCACAAAGCCTTAAGGCTTGTTTTTTTAACATTCCTTGTCCCATTCCCATTATTTTTCCCTGTGGCCCTGTTTGATTCTGGACCTTGATTTTTCTGACTATCACTTTAATTATTCTCCTTTCTGTATTTTGTTCTCGTCCGTGTTTCTCCCTCCTCTGAATCCTTGCATAGGTTCCCATCCCCCTGCCATTTTAGTTTAACCCCTCTCCGAAATACTCCCGCTAGGGCATCAGTCCAAATCCTGGCCAGGTGTTAACGTCTGTTTTACTGGTCTCACCTCCACCAGGAATGGTCCTAATGTCCCAGGAATCTGAAACCCTCTCCTTCAGACCAGCCACGTATTCATCCGATATATCCTGCTATTTTTGCTTTGACTAGCACGTGGCAGTAGTAATCCTGAGATCACTACCTTTGAGGTCCTACTTTTCAAGTTACTTCCTTATTGTGGTGATATGCCTATGGGCCATATCATAGTTGGATGGTGTGAAACCTCAAACCAGCAGGTGGCAGTACAGACACACCAGGCAGTCTCAAGACCAAGGTCATGTGACCGGGGAACTGTATATAAAGAGAGGCTCATCAGGCCATCTCCAGAAGAACACGAGATAGAGGGTAATAAGCTGTCCATGCAACAGGTCAGCAGAAGTTGTCGGTTCCAGAGGAGTAGCAAGACTCCATGATAACGTGCTGTGTATCAGATTGCCATCTGACTGTGAGAGACACAATGAAAGGATCTTGGTTGGACAGATCGCGGTGTTTGATTCGTTCATTTTAAAAGTATAAGGGACTAAACAAACATGGTACCAGGTGTGCTGAAGATTTTAGGTTGGCAACGGCAATGACAACATTAAGGATTCGGCTTGAAGACAGGTCTGGTGACTGCAACCTGAGGCGACCCAAGCGTAAAATTGCTGAAGATCGAGATGGACGGACTGAGGGCCCTCCACCAGCTTCAGACATCTGGTAACATAGGTGAGAACTGGCGGCTGTTCAAATAGCAGTTCAAACTTTATGTTTCGGCCGAGGGCCTGCAGGCCCAGCCTGATGAAAGGTGAATCGTGTTGTTGCTAACATTGGCAGGTTCACAAGCGCTCGAGCTATATAACTCATTTGTCTTTGTCCAAGGACTGGACCCTATCCATAAGTAAAGCGCCAGTACCAGGGGAAACATAGGAAGCTCCTTATAAACAAAATCTCACACCTGGCAGTATCTGAATACATTTCCTCTCGGGAGCTGGAATTCTCATTCAAAATCTCATCTAGTCCGGCAAACCTACCCTCCAGAAACATATCCCTAAATCTCTCCAAACCCGCCCTCTCACATGGCCTGAATGTTGAATCTAAACCAGACGGCACAAATCTATAGATCCTATAAATCAGTGGCAACAGTGACATAGAGCCAAATTTAAAATGCTGCCTAAATTGATTCAAAATCCTCAAAGAGGATCCTCCTCCATCCACCCCCGTATAGAGTCTGGATCCTTAAACCTTCGCAATGTTTTCTGCCCAGTAATAACACAGCAGAGTAGGTGGTGCCAACCCCCCTGATTGTCTAACCCTTTGCAGAAATGCCCTGTGAACCCACGGTATCTTTTAACCATCCAAACAAAAGTAAAAATTAACTTACTGCCACCACCAAAAAAACCTTAGAAATAAAGACTGGGAGAGACTGGAACAGAAACAAAAACCGCCTTATCCCCACTGCGAGACAATCCTGTAAGGCTCCAACCTGCGTCAGCTCCAGTCCCACCCAGGATGGCCACCATCACCCCCATCAAGCCAGTTCAAGAACAAAGGAACCGTCACTGTCACTACACCTCCCCCTTCTCCCCACTCAGCTCATCCCCTCCTGGACACCAGACAAACTCGCCGAAAACCAAAAGAAACCCTCCCCCACCCTAAAACAAAAACAAATAAACCTAAACTCGTTCAGACTTGTTAGTGGGGTTACTGGGTTAAGGGGACAGGGTGAAGGTGTGGGCTAAAGTAGGGTGCTCTTTCCAGGGGCCAGTGCAGACTCAATGGGCCAAATACCCTCCTTCTGCACTAAGTTTTATGAAGTGTTAGCTCCCTTTTGTCTCCACAGATGCTGTCGTACCTGCTGAGGTTGTCCAGTAATTTCTGTTTTTGTTTCAGATTCCAGCATCCATAGTAATTTGCTTTTAGTTAAGCTCCTTATCTTGAAGAATAAAGAAGCTGTTTCCTCCCCCCTCTCCCCCCCCCCCCCCCCCCCCCCTCCTCCAGGTAACCAGCTGCAGCCACCTCCCCCACTCTGTTCCCATTGACTAGCTATACTGCTAGCGGGGTATTTTGGGCAGCACGGTAGCATTGTGGATAGCACAATTGCTTCACAGCTCCAGGGTTCCAGGTTCAATTCCGGCTTAGGTCACTGTCTGTGCGGAGTCTGCACATCATCCCCTTGTGTGCGTGGGTTTCCTCCGGGTGCTCTGGTTTCCTCCCACAGTCCAAAGATGTGCGGGTTAGGTGGATTGGCCATGATAAATTGCCCTTACTGTCCAAAATTGCCCTTAGTGTTGGGTGGGGTTACTGGGTTCTGGCGATAGGGTGGAGGTGTTGACCTTGGGTGGGGCGCTCTTTCCAAGAGCCGGTGCAGACTCGATGGGCCGAATGGCCTCCTTCTGCACTGTTAATTCTATGACAAATTCTATGACTAAGGGGTGGCCCCAACCAGGATAAATATCAAAGTTTTTCAAACATTGAATCAACAATCTGCCCCCTATCCCTACCCAACTTTAATACCAATCATTATGGGAAGAAAGAAAAAAGAGAACCATACCCAATCCCCTCCCCCAGACAGCTCCAACGTTACAATAAACAACCCCTAATTTCGGCCAGATACAACCCCACCAAGGAGTCCCATAACAACCCCCACAAACAGGCCCATCTGTTTGTCATCTCGGGGATCGGAGGCCACAAGTGGTTGCCCTCAGGCAGAGTGGCACCCTGGTACTGCCACAATGGCATCCTGGCACTGCCAGCCTGGCATCCTAGCAGTGCCAGCCTGGTACTGCCAAGGTGCCAAGGTGGTGCTGGCAGGGGCACTGCCAGGGCGCCAGACTGGTGGTGTCAGGTTGGCAATTTTCCACACTGGGGATCGGGCCCTGGCCCCATGTGAGGTGGGGTGTAGGAGGCCCAAGAACAACCTTATTGGTGGATTGGGGCTTTTGGGGGGTCTGGGGGTCACGTCGGGGGGATAGAGAGATGGGGACGCCGTTTAAAAATGGCGTCCCGATCTTCCCCTGCACCGACGAGTTCCAGCGAGTTGAGCTCCTCAGCACAGGAAATGGGATTAAGTGCAGCCTTGTCGCGGCGTTCCCCCTGAGGTCCCAGGTTGCAATTACGTCCCGTTAGGTAGCATGGTGTTTCTCTGGCTCTGCGAGTGCCGGAAAACACCGGCTAAATGTGCTCGACACGGGACTCTGTTGCAATTCGGTTAGATCACGCCCTAGATCTTCCACCACTTCAATCTGGTGCATGGTTGCAACTTGGGAGCTTTACCAGGACCTGCAGCATTACTGTTTCCTTTACTCCTGCCGTCTTTATATGACCGACTTTCCCACATGCACAGAATTTTGACTGGAAATGGGGGCATTTAAATGATTGGTGGCTGGCATCACAATAGTAAATTTCCTACTACTGTGCTCTGGATTTCTCTGAAATACGGTGGACCTCCCCTGCTTGTTCAGAAGAACTCCCTCGTAAACTACAACTATCACTTTCTTCCATTTCCATGGTTGTGGCCTCATCATAGACCTCCATTCACATCAGATTTTTGCTTTTGCTCTAGGCTTGGCCTGTATTTTATTGTTCTTAGAAAGAGGTCTCTCAGTTAGATTTCTAAGTGCCTGCCATAGATGATGAGAGAATTTCTTTAATTTGAAAATATAATATTCAAAGCTTCATAGAACATACAGTGCAGAAGGGGGCCATTTGGCCCATCGTGTCTGCACCGACCCACTTAAACGCTCACTTGCACCCTATCCCCGTAACCCAATAACCTCTCTTTACCTTTTTGGGCACTAAGAGCAATTTATCATGGCTAATTCACCTAACCTGCACGTCTTTGGACTGTGGGAGGAAACCGGAGCACCCGGAGGAAACCCATACAGACACGGGGAGAACGTGCAGACTCCACACAGACAGTGACCCAGCGGGGAATCGAACCTGGGATACTGGTGCTGTGAAGCCACAGTGCTATCCACTTGTGCTACCGTGCTGCCCTCCTTCACTTGGCAGCGGTTTCTTTGACGGAACAGTGTTCTCAGTGCAATTTCATTCTTAATCATGCATTGACATGAGCCTAGAATTTCATTAATTTCAGCATATTCCATCAAACTGGGGTGTCTCAGACAACATTGGTTTAAAAACTACATCAAAAGCATCTGGACCCATCATGATGAGGAAAACATTTACTTTATCTTATTCGCTATCAGCCAAATGAAGAACCTTCATTTGTAATTACACCGGTCCTCTTTGTGAGGGGTGCATTCACATATCCTCCCCTAATATGGCTCCAGTGCCATTTATTCTATGATGTGCTCTGCCTTCTTACCATGTAGCTGAAAACAATGGGTACATGAAGCAATCTTTGATATTGCTTAAGAATACTCAAAATCAAAATCAACTTGAGGAGTTCCAAGAATGTGTCCTCAGCCCTCAATTTTTCAAATAAAATGTGAGAGGAAATTTCATCTCAGCCTTGCCGCCATCTTAGTGTATTGCACTGAGTAAGACTAACACGTGTTCAGTTGTAGGCTGCCTTTACTGACCTGGGTCGATGTTTTCTGGCCCCGTCATGGTGGGACTCACCTTGGGAGTTTGTCATCCCAGCCAAAAGTCCATTGGCTTTCGGGAGGACTGGATGATTTTGGCGGCGGCGGCTGGGGCCGAAAATCCTGCCCCTACTTTATTTATACCTCCCCAACAGAGGGAGTAGCAGAGGGGGCAATATGACAAAATGTTTAGATCTTGCAATATGCTATAGATGTGGGGCGGGATTCTCCGACCCCCTGCCGGGCCGGAGAATCGCATGGGGATGGTGTGAATCCTACCCCATGCCCCAACGGCGGCTGTCGGATTCTCTGGCGCCGGTTTTTCGGCGGTTTTCCCGCGCCGCTCTGGTCGGGAGCCTTTGGCAGCAGCCCCCCCCCCCCCCCCCCCGCCCCCTCCCCGGCGATGGGCCGAGTGGCCACCCGTTTTCGGCGGGACCCACTGGCGTAAAATACACCATGTCCGTACCGGCGGGACCTGGCTCTGCGGGCGGCCTGCGGAGTCCCCGGGGTGGCGCGGGGGGGATCTGGCCCCGGGGTGGGCCCCCACGGTGGCCTGGCCCGCGATCGGGGCCCACCTATCCGTGGGCGGACCTGTGCCGTGGGGGGCACTCTTTCCCTCCGCGCCGGCTGGTGTAATGGTCCGCCATGGCCGGTGCGGAGAAGAACCCCCCTGCACATGCGCTGGGATGACGCCAGCACTCCCGCGCATGCGCCAACTCGCACATTATGCCAATCAACATTCATTAGAGTATAAAATGGCAGCATGGCTCTTGGAATCTGCGGGAACTCTTCAGGTGGCAGCCTCTGCCATCCGAAATATTCAGGCCATAGTTTTGATGCAAGGTCATCAAAATATTTTTTTCTCCACAGATGCTGCCTGACTTGATGAATATTTTGAGCATTTTCTGTTTTTACACTTGGGGTTATGGTCTTCGCAGGTCATTTTAATTTGGTATGTGCTGTGCAGTAAAAATATTTTAATTTTGTTATACTGTGATTTTGTTACAAAGGGAAATGGAACTGGGTGTTCCATAGAAATATACTATGACCTTTCACCTTTGGGAATTGGATTCATATCCAACTCGGACTGCTTGGATGAAAGTCTACTCTGCCATCTGTATTCAATGAATTTGGGTCATTTTAATCTAATAATTCTGTGCATGGACCCACTACATAAAACATCTTTAATCTGGCAACAATTATCAGTCTCACTCAGTGAAGCCATGGAACAGTTAATGTGGAAAGTGACAAATTGGTGGCCTGAAACAGAATGTTCCATTTCTTAGTACAAACACAAAATTGTCAAAAGTTGTCAAGAGACGAGGGGATATTAAAAGAGAAGCTGTGAGGACTTTGATCCGTTTTGACAGTTTCAAATACTGCCCTATTTCGGCCAAAACAAGATAATGTATTGACTTAAATGATCAAACACCCACATCTACTAGCAACCTTTAAATACTCTTCAAAACAACTCAATGTTTTTTGCTTTCTCAAGACTTGATACACGAGAGCCTGATTTCAGATTTCAACATTGTAATTATAATTTATATTTGTTAGATTACTAGTTGTCTTTGACAGGCTTGATTATTTTTCAACTTATGTATGGCATCTTAATTAAGCAATGCATTTATGCATAACATTAATCATATCTTTAAGATAAGAAAAAGGTCATACTTAGAGTTAATAGCAGTTTCTGAATCGTCTTGATAATTAATTGTTACTCATTATATTTGTCAATATTACCTTCACTATTAGAAGATCAAGAACAAAATCTAAACATCTCTCCTTCAAAAGTTCACTCCTGGAAAGTGGACCAATGACCGGTGCTAAGTAGATAATTTAGTTCCTCCCACTCCATTCCTGTCCTGATCTGTGACTCATATTGAGAAAAGGTTCTCAGGCATCAGAGGCCCTTGGTACATTTTCAGAGGTTATATTTTACATTTGAGCAGTGATCTGAATGACAGCATGCAATACAACCATTTGGAGGGGGGCGGGGGACACAATACTAAACTAACTCTTTTGCCACCTATTGTGCACACATTTACTTTGCAACAGAGGATCACTGGATATTAATCAGGAGCCGGTTAATGTTTCTCCTCTCCGGTCCAGAGCAATGAGGTCATTTGGAGCATCCCAGCTAGTGTCAATGAATTCAGCCAACTTAGAAGGTTGGCAGAACAAATGTTAAGCAACAGACTTGAAACAAAGTTGAGGCAACTCAATTTCCTGTTCCCATTATATTTTGGCTGGTATGAATTAGGCTGATATTGATTATGTAGACAATGTCGTGGCATGGTGGCACAGTGGTTAGCACTGCTGTATCACAGCTCCAGGGGCCCAGGTTCGATTCTGACCTCTGACTACTTTCTGTGTGGAGTTTCCACGTCCTCCCCTTGTCTACGCGGGTTCCTTCCGGGTGCTCCGGTTACCTCCCACAGATTGGTCATGCTGAATTGCCCATTAGTGTCTAAAGGTTAGGTGGGGTTACGGGATAGGGTGGGGGATTGGGCCGAGGTAGGGTACTCTTTCGGAGGGTTGGTGCCTCCTTCTGCACTGTAGGGATTTTATGAATATGTATTATGGATCATGTTTGGCATGCAAAGACATTCGAGCGGGATTCTCCGTCCCACTGCACCCGTTGTATGGTGTGGCGTGCCCCTGCCGGCAGCGGGATCCTCCGTCCCGGCAGCCAGCCAATAGGGTTTCCCATTGTGTGTACCCCCATGCCATCGGGAAATCCGCGGGCGTGAGTGCACTGCCGGCAAAATGGAGAATCCCACCGATGGGGAGCCAGCCCATTCGAGTTTTGGAGTAAGTCTGACAAAAGGACACGATAAGAAAGTCTGAAAGCATCAATAATATGAAGCCCAGGAGGATTCACATATGAAAGAAATGAGGTTAAATAATCTCGCAAAACTTCATGCAGGTTTTGCAGTAATTGTAAAAGGAGCTTTATTAATCCCAGGGACAGAGGGTCTGTGGGAATGAGAAAGAAGGGCAGGAGGTGTATGTGTGCTTGTATGTCCTAGGCCCATACAGCAGAGACTGGTCTCCAGTCATCTTGGACCCCCTCCCACTGGACCAAAGCCTTCCTCTGTCAAACCCGTGTCGTAGCCGGTGTGCAACAACCATCCCACCAAAGACCTCGGGCACAGGCATCTTCCACCCCTTAAAATGAAAAAGCTCATGGTCTACACAGCAATAATGATACTCGCCCTGCTATATGGCTCAGAGATGTGGACTATGTATTGCAGGTCCCTCAGCACCCTGGAGAAGTATTATCAGCAGTGCCACTGCAAGATCCTGCCGATCCATTGACAGGACAGGTGTAACAATGTCCGTGTTCTTTCTCAGGCCAATAACCCCAGCATTGAAGCATTGACCACACTCGATCAGCTCTGCTGGGTGGGCCACATCATGTGCGTGCCTAAAACAAGCGCTCCACTCAGACCTATGCCCCCGGGGTCTGGGGATGTTGGCCTGCGAAAGAACACTGATATTGTTTTGCCTGTCCTGCCAATGGATTGGCAGGATCTTGCGGTGGCAGTGTTGATAATACTTCTCCAGGGTGCTGAGGGATCGGAATCGGTAAGGCGATTGGCGGAGAGTCGACCGTGAAGCCAAAATCATGACCAGCACCGGGCACCACCAGAATTCCATTCTCTGGTGCCTCGACAGCAGCGTCAATGCATTCTACTCTGCACGTACAGTAAACGCTGTCCGCACATCAATAGTGGGCCTGACCCCGGTATTCTCCGGTGACTCCGCGATGCTCCAACCCCGCCAAGAGGCATCACCGATGGCGTGTTTCACTTGTGATTTCAAAAATCGGGAAACAGGCGCCGTGGCTGATGAGGGAGAGAGGGGTAGGACATGCAAAGGCACGAGCGTGGACTGCCGGACCTGCCACCGGGGTGTCCAGGCACGAATCACCATTGCCACAGCCTACAAGACACCAATCTTGCTGCGCACCCCACTGACAGCCTGCTGTGGCCCATGGTTGTTCGGAGTGATACCGGCCATATGGGTGCCCCAACCCTACCACCCTCGGACTCCACCCTGCACCCCACCAACTCCCCCCCCACCCCCCCAAACCGGCCACCACCCATTGGCAGGGCACCATGTGGCTCACCCAAGGGCAACGTCCACGACAGTCCTTCAGGAGGGTGTCAGGCGGGGGCCGCAGAGCATACTGCTGGCAAGGGTAGTGCCAGCCAACGCTACTCTTGGCAGCAGGGACATGCGCCAGGGTCAGAGGGCCCCACGGTGCCAGATGCCAATGGGGCCAGGTAGCAGATGGCAGCATGCCTGGGGCACAGCTCGGGATGGTGTGGGGATGGCGGAGGATGGGAGGGGAGCATGAGGGGCAGGGTCTGAAGTGCAGACTGGGGCCACCGTGTAGCCCACTGGACTTGGTTGGGCACGGGGTACGCACCATGCTAACAGGTCTGACTTTCACCCCCTGCAGACAATAGATATCGGAATCCAACCAGTAACAGTGGTCTTCATCCTGGCCGTCGCAGCCCTGGGGGATACACTGAGGCTGGATGAGCAAGAGCTGCTCGAGAAAGACTCTGCAGCAGCAGAACCTACCCAGAAGGCAGCATGTGAGGATGGAGGGCCAGTCACCCAACAGGCCGAGGTGGAGGTGGGAAGGAGGCACCCCATGAGGCCACGTGTGTACTGGCAGGGCCTATCATTCGAGGACCTGCCCTTGGTAGCACTTTCCATGGTCCACCTGGGTAATCCCTGCATTCGAGCTGGCCATTCCATCACACGCTTCCACCGAGCGCTTGGGGTAGCTGAGGTGGGGGCGGTGGAGGGGCGAGGCGGGAAGTGGGGTGGTTATGGGGTGGAGAGGGTTGGGGGTGGAACACTAGAGAGGTGAGGTCTGGCTGAACTGGGGCCCCTGGGCCAAGCCCATCTCCCCGTCCCTCCCTCTGCAGTCAGCCCAGCCCACCCCAGGCTATCCCTTACACCCTTCTGACAGAGCTCAGAGGCAGGTTGAAAAGTTGTCAACAGTTGTTTACTGTGAAAAAGTGAACATATATATACACGTCAGTGCCCTAGCCCCTATCGCTATATTGTGTGCTGCACCCATGTCCACTTGACCGGTGTCTACCTTTCTGGCCTTACGGGCCCTAACTCTACATCTAGGTGGATCCCCAGGCAGTACAACAGGGGAGGAGGTGGCCAATGGGCCGCATAGTGGCGCAGTGGTTTGCACTGCTGCCTCACGGCGCTGGGGTCCCAGGTTTGATCCCGGGTCTGGGCCACTGTCCGTGTGAGGTTTGCACATTCTCCCCGTGTCTGCGTGGATCTCACCCCCCACAACCCAAAAAGATGTGCAGGGTGGGTGGATTGGACACGCTAGATTGCCCCTTAATTGGAAAAAATATAATTGGATACTCTAAATTTATTAAAAAAAAGAGGAGTGGAGGTGGCCAGCTGCGGTTCTCACCCTGTGATCTGGGTCCCTTTTGGTGGCCGTCTTCTGGGATGGGCCCAGCTCTGCTTGGGTGAGCCAAGTGGCATGGTGCCACCTTTTCTGCCCGCTGGCCATCCGATGCACCAGGGATAGAGGGGAGGGGGGGAAGAGTCCAATGTGCTGCGGTGTTCCGGCACCTCCCCTGTGGGTGCCACCCGGGCTACTCCTTGGGACGGGGGTGGGTGCAAGCAGAACTAACCCTTGGAGTTTCCCTGCCACCTGGAGCTGCCAGTCCTGGAGGCCTCCTCACTGCACAACCTGCGTCTGAATGATCACGGTCATGGAGCACAGGGAGTGGACTACCTCTCTGGGACTGTGCCACATCACCCAGTGACTGCCACCACCCTCTGGGGAGTGCCATAACAGCCGTGACTGCGCCACCTCCCTCTGAGTCTGTGCCACATCACCCAGTGACTGTGCCACCTCCCTCTGTGACTGGCTTAGGTCAGCCAGCACCCGGGCAATACAGCCAATGTCCTCAGCCTTGACCAGCTGTGACTGGGCCACGCTGTGGAGCACTGCTGCAATGCCCTGGTGGCTCTGGTACATGGCTGCCTGTGACAAGGCAGCCCTATCCTGGGCCTCAGCCACCGTCAGCACAGAGTGCCCCAGACCTTAGACATCTTGACCAATGGCCGATACCTTCGCCCCACGGCCTCCACCGCGGACGCCACCTATGCAGTGTTAGCCTGAGTGGCATGCATGGTCGGCACCACCTCCGGTCCCTGCAGGCTCTGGACGGTTTCTCTAGTCCCTGGCTCTGTGACTGCTTCTCTACTATCGATGGGGCCACCCTTTCCAGAAGCCCGAAACCCGTCTGGAGGCAGCTAGTCCTTCGGGTCGGGCCGCCCTCAGACCGCCCGTCCCCTCGGTGGATCCTACCTCCTCTTGATGTACAGCTGCACGCATGTAATGCACACCAGATAGTGCCCCAGGAGCCTCTCCGCTAAAGTACCCAACCGAGGTGAGTGTCTCTGGGATGGTGGAGAGTATTCGAGACAGCTGTGTCGGGAAGCCAGTGTCTTCCCCGGACTGGTGCTCCAGGGTGTCCCGGGCTGCGGTTCGAGGGCTCCCGTCGCTGTTCGATTCCTCTTCCTCACTGCTATTCACTGTTGTTAGGATTGTGGTTGGGGTTGGGGCAGTGGACACCAGAAGGGCTGACTCAATGGCAGGTGATCCTCCAAGACACAAAACATGTCGCATGATTGGACCGCGGGTTAGGGTGCTGGAGGGTTGGTGTGGGTGGGTTGAGGGGGACAGTGGTAGATATGAAGGGGGGTTGTGAGTGGGGGTGGGGTGACACAGTGCCATGGGGAACCACAACTCAGCGGGGTCTCACTTGCTCGTCCAGTGCAGACCTCTGCCTTGGCGACTGCCCTCTCTCCACGCCTACCAACCAGTTCCAGTGCCCGCTGCTCCGCTGTGGTGAGGGGCGTCAGGCCCGGCGGTCCCCTTCCAGTCTTTTCCCTCTCCCGGCAGGTGTGGGCCGCCTTTTCCTGGGGATGGGAGACAGTGTTAGGCAGTCGGACACATGCAGCGCAGCGGTGGGTAGCTGGTGGCCTTCGTGGCCAGGGCATCCGGCTATGGGTGCTGACATATGGTTCAGGGTGGGGAGAGCGCACATTGCCGGCGGGTGGGTCCGGTCGTCCTCCGGATGGGAGGTAGGGGTTACAGGTGTGTGGCACTGGGGTTGATGCTAGGAATATTGTGCTGGCTACTCCCCCTTGCCACCCTGAGGTTGTGCAGTTTTTTGTGGCACAATGGGGCCCACAGCACTCACGCCATTCCACTTGCGCCCAGGCCCGGTACATGGCGGTGGGTGGCTGCCTCCTTTCCACCCCGGGGTAAAGGTGACCTGTCTCTCCTCCACGGCGTCCAGTAGGGTCTCCAGCTCTGCGTCTGCGAACCGGGTTGCCGCTCTCCATGCTGCCATCTTGTTGGGCTGGGGTGAGTGGGTGTAGGAAGTGGAGTGCTAATTTGCAGCTGCAGCTTGTCAGCCTCTCGAGTGGCAATCACGACCCCAACGATTCAGGCACCATTTTTCATTGGAATCGATCGTGTTCCAGGTGCTAGCCCATTAATGGTTGATGAATTGCTCCGTGAGTGGCACCAATTTTGCTGTCGTAGAAGTCCATCAATTCTGTCCCGGCGTGAACACTTAGTCTCTGAAATGGAGAACTCCACCCTTAATGTTTCATCACTGAGAGCAAACTGAAGCCAAACATCGACCGCGAAATGGGTGCTTGGCAACCTGGATACCCCACCCACCTGTTCCTCTGCCCAGCATCTGCCCAGATTGTGTCAGAGACTGTAGGTCGTGCATTGGAATCCTCCGTCACTTGAGAACTCCCAGGTCCATTGAAACCTCCCAGCCCTATCGAAACAGTCCTGTCCATTTTAAAGGAATAGATCTTTTACGCATCAGGCCAGCGAACTGCAGCCAGAAATAAGGCATCCTGGGGTAGGCCACCGGCTCCAGGCCTCCATAACCTCAAGCCACAAGGGCGCTCTCACAATGGGAGGTCATGTGGTGGGGGAGCCATTTTTAAAAAATTCATTTTAAAGGGCACCCAGATCTCAAAAAAAGTAAGAGCAAGGTTCCCCCATGAACATGGGAAACCCCTCTGCCCATGGACAGACATCATCCCCCCCCCCCACCCCATGCACACGGGGATCCCCCCAAACCCCTCCACAGGCCACAGACCCCCCATCAAAAGCCCGCTTCCCCATCACTGACACTGGTGCACAGTTAAGTACAGTCCCCAGGAGGGAGAGAGTCATGCTGAGCAATACCCAGGCACTGCCCTGCCAGGGGGCAGTGCCAGGGAGCAGTGATGGGGAGAGGGGCTTTCGATGGTGAGGCCGTGGCCTGTTTGGGGAGGTGGGGGGCATGCGCATGGGGGAGATACAATGTCCGTGGAAAGAGTCTTTTCCGTACCTTTCATTTAGATCTGGGTGCCCTTCAAAAATGGCGCCTCAATCTCTTGAAGTCCAACCTTGCTGGTGGGGTGGTTTTACTGAAAGCCTGCTCCACCAGCCTGACATCATGGGATCCCCCTCCAGGATTTGTTTTGACCAAGTGTCAAAAGTTATGGCAGATAGTGCAGCTGGCAGGCTACACGCTGTTTTCCTGCCTGAGTTGACACTTAGTCCGAAAATCAGAAATCTATAAAATAAAAGACGAACTTATGAAACAACAATGTTGATGAGACAGATGAAGCTGAGGCAGAAGAATGCCTCCCAGCAGAGTACATTAACACTCTGAAACTTGGTCTACAAAAAGAATCGCAGGTGGAGGCATGTGTGGGAACATATAGCAGGTACCCACAACGGAATTCTCCAGCGACAGGATCCTCTAGTCCGCCGGCAGCGCTCTCACGCCCGCAGGTTACCAGATGGTGTAGCCAGTTAAAATGGCTAACTCCCGATTTAGAATGGCCAACTCCCGATTCAAAATGGCGAACGGCGAAGGCTGATGGGAAAGTCAGCCAACAGGACACAAACGAGCAGCTGCAGGTTGAGTGTGTATTTACCTCTGGAAAGGCCAGACAAGATCGATACCGGCAACCATCAGCATAACAAAACAGCAGCCATCTGCATATTAATGAGCAATCCCCGGGAACAATGAGCAACATTTAGACACATAAAGCCAAACCAGACTCCGTGGCGCCAGCAGAAGCCTACACAATGGGAGGTGAACGACCACCTCAGGACCGCCCATCGATCAGGGAACCGCTCCAGCATTGGAGAAAATTGAACCAAGTGATTGGGACAAAGTCCAGTCACTTGGAACCAGGTACAGGGTCCACCCCGAAAGGCAGGAAGCCCCTGGGAACTATAAGAATCAAGCCCAAGTTCAAATTTTCCTTCTCTTCTTGACCGGGTCACTCAGCAACGCGAACCAACCCTTGACAGTGACCGGTCCAGCCATCGCTGATATCTAGTAAGTCTTACTACAACGCTCGTTATGAGATAGGCGCTCCTAGCTACCAATCTGTACCAACTTCGAATCCCGCAGGCTCAGAACCCGAACGAAAGGCCATTTGTTTCCCTGACCTGGTGGGCCAGTTCCAAGTTAAGTATTGGCCTGTTAGTCGTAGAAGTAACTTAGACGTAGAATTTGTGCATGAGTAGTGATTACTGTGTATAATAAATGTGCTTTGATTTAAATCTTACTAAGCGTTGTATTGGATTATTGATCATTACTCTGACTTGAACCACGTGGCGGTATCAGAAAGATACCTGGCGACTCAAGAGCAAAGGTGATAAAACAGAGCAATTAAACTAAGGCAAAAGTTAGCAACAGTGGTGTGGGATGGCCACAACGGGAAACCCCACTGGCCGGCTGCGGGAACGGAGAATCCTACTGCGGGCGAGGGCACGCCACACCAGAAAACGCGGCTGGCAGACCGGAGAATCCCGCCCTCTATATTTATTATTCAGTGATACATCTTCGTTTCTAGATATTTTATTTACTTTAGAGTCTGGCTCGCCTCGACTAAGGCTACTGTAAAGTAAACGGGTCTAGTGCTATCTGCTTTCCAAAAAACAAATTTATCTGAAATCCGAAACGGGATCTGTCCCAAGGAATTTGTGTAACAGATATTCAACCTGTATTGGGATAAATTGTGAATTTTGCAATATGTTGAGAAGTTGTTAAGTTGGTGTCTCTTTAAGTGTCAAATAGTGTGTTGCAGCTTTAAATCAAATTGATGGTACTGTCAGGAAAGTGGTCAAAACACCAGGAGGTGTTCCAGGAATTTGCATCAAAAAGATACAAGCTGTGCTCAGCTGTCAGAAGGAATGCCAAGGCTGCAAAGCTGATTGGCTTAACGTACTGGGAGGAAGCTAGGGACATTCTTCCCATTGGTCAAGAGTTGCAAATGTCTGTTTAGAAGTTGTTAGTTGTGTTAGGAACATAGGAGAAGGAGTATGCCATTCGGTCTGTCAAGCCTGCTCTGTCATTGAAACAGATCATGGCTGATCAGCTACCTCTTACACTATTTCCCCTCACTATCCACATATCCCTTGATGTCATTAGTATCCAAAAAATTATTAATTTCTGTCTTGAACATGCTCAATGATTGAACTTCCACAGCCTTCTTGGACAGTGAATGCCAAAGTATCACCATCCTCCAAGTGAAGAAATTCCTCCTCATTTCAGTCTTACACCTGTCCCTTATACTGAGACAGTCTCCGGGATTTTCTGGCTGTTCTTGCCAGTGGGATCTTCCAGTCCTGCTGATGGCAAACCCCTGCCATGGGTTTCCCAGCAGCAGGGAGTGGAGTCAACGAGAAATCCAATTGACAGGGGCGGGACCAGAAGATCCTGCCGCCAGCCTATCGCAGGCTGATTCCCACTGCAGAGAAACACGCCACAGGGGATGCAGAAAATACTCCGTGTCTCCTGATTCTAGATTCATTAGCCAGGGGAAGCATCCTACCTATGTCTACCCTCTCATGTCCTGTAAGAATTTTGTAAGTTTCAAAGAGATCTCCTCTCATTCTTCAAAACTCCAGAGAATACTGATTCGGTTTCCTCAATTTCTCCTCATAGGACAATCCCACCACCCCAGGAATTAGTCTGCTGAATCTCAGTTTGCTCCCCCCCCCTTGGCAAGTATATCCTTCCTTAGATAAGGAGACAAAATTTACACAATTGTACACCCCAGAAGTGGTCTCAAAAAGGTCCAAACAATTGCAACAAGTCATCTTTATTCCTCAAATCCCTTTGCAATGAAAGCCAACATATGATTTGCCTTCCTAATTGTTTTCTGCACCTGCATGCTGGCTTTTAGTTACCTGGGATACCCAGGTCCCTTCAGATATCAACACTTCTAAACGTCTCACCATTTAATAAATATTCTGTCTTTCTGTTTTTTTCTACCAAAGTAGATAGCTTCATACTTATTCAAATTATATTCCATCTGCTATGTTCTTCCCCACTCACGTAGCCTGTCCAAATTCCTGTGAAGTCCCCTAGCACCCTTCTCAAACCTTACCTAGCTTTGTATCATCAGAAAATTTGAAAATATTACACTTGGTCCCCACATACAAATCATTTGTATACATTGTGAACAGCTGTGGCCCCAACACTGATCCTCGAGGTACTTCACTTGTAACAGCCTGCCATCTTGCGAATTTCCTGCTTATTATTGTTGACACAGGGGGCGTCATTCTCCGACCCCCCCGCCGGGTTGGAGAATGGCCGTTGGCCGCCGTGAATCCCGCCCCCGCCGAAGTCTCCGGTACCGGAGATTGGGCGGGGGCGGAAATCGGGCCGCGCCGGTTGGCGGGACTCCCCGCTGGATTCTCCGGCCCGGATGGGCCGAAGTCCCGCCCAGGAATTGCCTGTCCCGCCAACGTAAATCAAACCTGGTATTTACCGGCGGGACCAGGCGGCGTGGGCGGGCTCCGGGGTCTTGGGGGGGGCACGGGGCGATCTGACCCCGGGGGAGTGCCCCCACGGTGGCCTGGCCCGCGATCGGGGCCCACCGATCCGCGGGCGGGCCTGTGCCGTGGGGGCACTCTTTCCCTTCCGCCTCCGCTACGGCCTCCACCATGGCGGAGGCGGAAGAGACTCTCCCCACTGCGCATGCGCGGGAAACTGACAGCGGCCAATGACGCTCCCGCGCATGCGCCGGGAAACTGACAGCGGCCGCTGACGCTCCCGCGCATGCGCCGCATTTCCGCGCCAGCTGGCGGGGCGGAAATCCCTCCGACGTCGGCCTAGCCCCTCAATGTTGGGGCTAGGCCGCCAAAGATGCGGAGCATTCCGCACCTTTGGGCCGGCGCGATGCCCGTCTGATTGGCGCCGTCTTTGGCGCCAGTCGGCGGAACATCCCGCCGTTGGGGGAGAATTTCGCCCAGGTACACACACTTAGGTGAAATGTTGCAAAACTACCCGCAAAAAAGGTATAAAGACAGGAGGGTAACATTGAACATTTTGCACCTGCCAAGCGATAGCATTTGCCAGATGACACTTGCTGGCGGGTGCATTTGTCAAGAGAGAGAATTAGTAATAGAGCACTTGCAAGGTAGTTAGCATTTGTGCAGGACATTAGCAGTGGACAAGTCGTTGTCTTGGGTTGGGGGCTGCTGCAAGAACCAAAAAGTGACTAAAATAAGTATCTCAGTTTGGGGATTGCTGTAAGAATCCAGTATTGAGACTTGAGAAGAAAGCGCATAGTCTTTGTTAGGAAACAGGTTTCAGCTTGAGAGGGAGAAACATTCCGCACGGCTGTGAAATGTGCAGCTTGAGAGACAGGGAAATGTTCAGCAAGCAGCTGTGAAATGTGCAGCTTCAGCAGTTAAAGTGGCCTGAAAGCTATATCAGTTAAGGTAGACTGGGAAACTAGAGTTGAAATCTTGCAACTTGATAGACATCAATTCAGACGAGGCGCTGAGAAGCAGTGAACCGATGCTTTGATAAGCTAAATAAATGCCGACCTGTAGCTCCTCCCGCACTGCAGAGCTGACCCAGGTCAGCAGGCTTTATACTTCCACAGCTGGGCGGAGCCACAGGCGGAGCCAACAGCAGCACCAATAATAACATTCCAACAGTACAACAGCAACAACTAATAACAGAACAGCAATAACAATAAGTATATACAACAGTGGAGATAATGATACTAATAGAACAGTAGAACATATATCCAACAGTACGGCGGGGGTGAAAGGGACTCATAAGTTCAGTCTCAGGAGGATGAATTGTTCGCTGCGAACACCTCAGCTCCGGCTACGGCGTGGACACTGGCGTCAAAACCTTCGGCTCCGGGAGCACATCGTCCGCACAACAGTGTCCCGGATAGGGTGACGTCGCCGAGGCAGGGCTAAAGGACCCTGTGGGAGATGTTGGTGAAGGTGTGGGTGGGGAGGTGGCTGGGAGGGGCACGGTGATAATGGGTGCAGGGGTACCCGCGGGAGCCAGGTCCCGGAGGGAGACTGTGTCCTGTCGTCCATCGCGGTGTGCCACATACCCGTACTAAGGGTTCGCGTGGAGAAGCTGAACCCGCTCGACCAGGGGATCGGCCTTATGGCTCCTCACGTGTTTCCGTAGGAGGACCGGCCCAGGTTTCGTTAACCAGGCCGGGAGCGAGACCCCGAGATCGACGTCCTGGGAAAGACAAATAGACGGTTGTGAGGGGTCTCATTTGTGGCAGTACACAGAAGCGACCTGATGGAGTGGAGCGTGTCAGGGAGGACCTCCTGCCAGCGAGAGACTGGGAGACTTCTAGACTGTAGGGCCAGAAGGACGGCCTTCCAGACCGTAGCATTCTCCCTCTCCACCTGCCCATTCTCCTGGGGGGTGTAGCTGGTAGTCCTGTTCGAGGCAACACCCTTACTGAGCAGATACTGACGCAGCTCCTCACTCATAAAAGAGGAGCCATGATCGCTATGTATATAGGCGTCGAAACGAAATTGGGCTAAATGCTGTGCAGGGCCTTGATGACAGTGGCAGAGAACATATCAGGACAAGGGATTGCAAACGGGAAGCGGGAGTACTCATCAACAACGTTGAGAAAGTACATATTACGGTCAGTAGTGGGGAGTGGTCTGTTGAAATCCATGCTGAAGCGTTCAAAAGGGCGGGAGGCCTTCACCAGGTGAGCCTTGTCTGGCCGATAGAAGTGCGGCTTGCACTCTGCACAGATTTGACAATCCCTAGTCACAGCCCTGACATCGTCAGTGGAGTAGGGCAGGTTGCGGGCCTTGACAAAGTGAAGAAGCCGGGTGACCCCCGGGTGGTCGTTGTGGATGGCCCGTAACCGGACTGTTTGCGCGCTGGCGCACATACCGCGGGACAGGGCATCTGGGGGCTCGTTGAGCTTCCCAGGGCGATACAAGATGTCGTAGTTATAGGTGGAGAGTTCGATTCACCACCGCAAAAACTTGTCGTTCTTAATCTTGCCCCGCTGCGTGTTATTAAACATGAAGGCAACTGACCATTGGTCTGTGAGGAAAGTGAATCTCCTGCCAGGCAGGTAATGCCTCCAGTGTCGCACAGCTTCCATAATGGCTTGTGCCTCCTTCTAGACAGAGGAGTGTCGAATCTCGGAGGCATGGAGGGTACGGGAAAAAAAGGCGACAGGCCTTCCTGCCTGGTTGAAGGTAGCGGCCAGGGCAAAGTCAGACGCATCGCTCTCCACCTGGAATGGAAGGGATTCATCCACAGCGTGCATCGTGGCCTTGGCAATGTCGGCTCTAATGCGGTTGAAAGCCAAACGGGCCTCAGCCGTCAGGGGAAAAATGGTGGACTTAATGAGTGGGCGGGCCTTGTCCGCGTAGTTTGGGACCCACTGGGCATAATACAAGAAAAACCCCAGGCATCGTTTCAGGGCCTTGGGGCCTTGGGGCAGTGGGGAAGGGGGAGCTGGAGAAGGGGGCGCATGCGGTCTGGGTTGGGCCCTCGGACACCGTTTTCCACGACATAGCCGAGGATGGCTAGCCGGGTTGTGCGGAAAATGCATTTCTCCTTATTGTAGGTTAAATTAAGGAGCCGGGCGGTGCGGAGGAATTTGTCTAGGTTCGCGTCGTGGTCCTGCAGGTCATGGCCGCAGATGGTGACATTATCCAAGTACGGGAACGTGGCCCGCAGCCCGTACTGGTCCACCATTCAGTCCATTTTTCGTTGGAAGACCGAAACCCCGTTGGTGACGCCGAAGGGGACCCTGAGGAAATGGAAGAGGCGGCCATCTGCCTCGAAGGCAGTGTACTGGCGGTCTTCCGGCCGGATAGGGAGCTGATGGTACGCAGACTTCAAGTCTACCATAGAGAAGACTCGATACTGCGCAATCTGATTGACCATATCAGATATGCATGGGAGGGGGTACGCATCGAGCTGCATGTACCGGTTGATCGTATGACTGTAGTCGACTACCGTCCGGCTCTTTTCCCCGGTGCGGACGACCACCACTTGCGCTCTCCAGGGGCTGTTGCTGGCCTCGATGATCCCTTCCTCCAGGAGCCGCTGAACCTCTTACCTGATGAAGGCCATGTCTTGAGCACTGTACCGTCTGCTCCGGGTGGTGACGGGCTTACAGTCTGGGGTGAGGTTCGCGAAGAGCGAGGGAGGGGTGACCTTCAAGGTTGCAAGGCTATATAGATCATGAGAGGGGGCAGGGGTCCCCCGAATTTTGTGTTAGGCTTCTGAGGTTGCACTGGAAATCTAACCCGAGCAGGACGGGAGCGCAGAGATGAGGGAGGACGTAGAGCTTAAAGTTAGTGCACTCTACGCCTTGTATTGACAGGTTTGTGATGCAATACCCCCGGATCTGTACGGAGTGCGAACCAGACGCGAGGGATATAGTCTGCGAGACGGGGAGGACCTGGAGGGCACAGCGCCTTGCCATATCAAGGTGGACAAAACTATCTGTGCTCCCGGAGTTGAAGAGGCAGGACACCTCCTGCCCATTGAGTTTGACAGCCATCAGCGAATTTCGCAGATGCTAAGGCCGGGACTGGTCGAGCTGGACCGAGCTGAGGTAATGCAAAGGACTATCTGTGGCAGCAGCGTGATCACAAAATGGCGGCGTCGACGATGTCGGCCAAGATGGCGGCATCCACTGGTCGCACGTGGAGGGCCACGTCGGTGACGACGACCAAGATGGCGTCCTCCACGGATTGCACGCGGTGGATGACGCGTCGGAAGGGGGCGGTCCCGGCAGGCACAATGCCACTTTGTGGGGTCTGTGAGCCTCAGGCCGACCGGCTTTTGATTTTGGGGCTTTAGAGCGACTCAGACATACCTTCGCAAAATGACCTTTCTTGCCGTACTCATTATACACAGCGCTGCATGCTGGGCAGCGCTGCCGGGGATGCTGGCCCTGCCCGCAGAAATAACAGCAAGGTCCTCCGGAGCTGGCCGGCAGCCGTGCGCGCAGGAGTGAGATATGCCTAGGTCGGGTGATGGCTTCGCCTCTGACGCTCCCGAGGATGCTACGTGGTCGGACGGGAAGGCCTTGAGGCTCTGGAAAGCCACTTCTAATGAGATCGCCAGCTTCACTGTCGCCTCGAGGTCGAGAGCCCCTTTCTCGAGGAGGCGCTGGCGGACATAGCTGGACCGGACTCCAGCCACATAAGTGTCCCGAATCATTAGCTCTGAATGCTCCAATGCAGAGACCGCCCGGCAGTTACAACTGCAGGCGAATACCCTCAACTCACAAAGATACTCCGCGAGCGACTCACCCTGGCACTGATGCCGTGTGGTGAGGAGGTGTCGGGTGAGGACCTCGTTGACCGGCCTCACAAACTGTTCCTTGAGTACAGCTACAGCCTCCATATATGAGCCCGCATCTCGGATTAACTGGAATATCCGGTGGCTCACCCGGGCATTGAGGAGATGTTGCTTGAGTGCCGGGGAAACCGCAGCAGTCAAGGATTCGAGGTAGGCCTCGAAGCAGCTGAGCCAATTCTCAAAGATAGCCGGCGCTTCAGTGGCCTGCGGGTCCAATTCGAGACGTTCAGGTTTGAGGGCAGCATCCATTATCAAAATTTTAGCTTATTAAATTGATAGACATCAATTCAGACGAGACGCTGAGAAGCAGTGAACCGATACTTTAATAAGCTAAATATGTGCCGACCTGTAGCTCCTCTCGCACTGTAGGGCTGACCCAGGTCAACAGGCTTTATACATCCACAGCTGGGCGGAGCCAACAGCAGCACCAATAATAACATTCCAACAGTACAACAGCAACAACCAATAACAGAACAGCAATAACAATAAGTATATACAACAGTGGAGATAACGATACTAATAAAACAGTAGAACATATATACAACAACCTTACGTAGCTATACGTGGCTCACCACACAACTGCAAAGAGATTTGTATGTATGTATGTATGAATTAAGTTGACAAAGTTAAAATCTCGAAGTATATCAAGAGGCCAATTTCAAGGAACCAAGAAGAGAAGCCCTAGGATCCATGGAAAACCACACCAACACTTGTTGAACTTGTTCAACTAGTGGAATGTTAAGTATTAATCTTTGAAATTCAATAAACCTTGGGCTGGATTCTTCCGCCCCATCCACCACAAAATCGCCATGGGTGGGACACGGACCATGTAAAGGTCCATTGACCTCGGCTGAAATTTCCTGTTGCCGGGCGGGCACAGCCAGAGAATCCTGCCCTTTGTTAATTTGCATTCTCAGTTAATTATTGTCCTTTTTTGCCAATAAGGTTATTCCTTGACAAGGTTTAGTATAGAGCCCAAATCCCAACAACGACATCCTCACTTCCTGAGGTGCAATGCCCAGAATAGAACACAATACCTTAGATTTAGTTTAACCAGAACTTTATATAACTGTAGTTTAACTTCTACACCTTTGCATTCCAGCCCCTGGAGATAAAGGTCAACATTCCATTAGCCTTTTAAATTATTGCTGTATCTTTCTACCAACGTTCACTAATTTCTGTACATTGGGCCCTGTACCTCTCTGATACTCCCCTTCTTAGGTCCAAAATGGAAGACCTTACACTTTGGCATATTGAACTTCATCTACCACAGTTTTGCTCACCCACATAATCTATCAAAGACCTTTGCAATCTTCTGCTCACACCTCCACTACTTAGTAGTAACATCATCAGAAAATGTGGATATATTGTATGGCTCTCTCCTTCATCTAAGTTTTGGTAAATTAACAAGCTTTGAAAGAAAGATTAGTCCTTGTCAGAATCGTTTGGATATTATATTCCTTGCTGCTACCTTGCTCACAGCAACTGTACTGAAGCTTAGTTTATTAGCCACTGTTGAATGTTACAGATATGATAAAATTAGAAACAATTTCACCCAAAGATTCACCCAACATCAAATACAGGTTTGGAACACAACTGGTTGCTATGGATACTGTTTCTATGGTACAAGAAGGCAAAGAAAATATCATGGATATGGAGGATCTCCTCTCATCCTGCCCTCAAGTCACCTGATGTATGGTAACCTAGGTTACACACTATAATGGAGTGAATCATCCGCAGCAAGGCAACAAGATCTGGATAAAATATTCTCATGTTCTACATTTTTCTACATCTGAAAACAAAATTCAAATTGCTATTGTGTTTCTGTTTGTTTTCCTCCACTTTTGTAAGTTATTTTTGTGCCTTTTTCAACCGACAGTGGGGAAATGCATGTTAACCTAACGAAGGATTAAGGTAAATCCCAAAACTTTTTAATTCATATGTAAAAAACAAGAGGGTGGCCAGGGAAAGCATTGGACCGCTTAAGGACAGTGGGGGGAATCTATTTGTTGAGCCAGAGGAAATGGGCGAGGTACTAAATGAGTACTTTGTATCAATGTTCACCAAAGAAAAGGACTTTGTGGAAGATGATTCTTGGGTAAGGTGACAGTCTGGGTCATGTTGACATCGAAAAGGAGGAGGTATTGGATCTTTTAAAAGACATTCAGGTAGATATGTCTGCTGGGCCAGATGGGATTTACCCCAGAATACTGAGGGAAGCAAGAGAGGAAATTGCTGGGGCCTTGACTGACATCTTGGTATCCTCATTGGTTACAGGTGAGATCCCAGAGGACTGGAGAATAACTAATGTGGTATCGCTGTTTTAGAAAAGTAGCAGGGATAATCCAGGAAACTATAGTCCGGCAGTAGGTAAATTATTGGAGAGAATTCTGAGGGACAGGATTTATACCCATTTGGAACCAAATGGACTCATTACCGTTGGTTTTGTGAAGGGGAGGCCGTGCCTCACTAACTCGATCAAGATTTTTGAGGAGGTGACAAAGATGATTGATGAGGGGAGGGCGGTGGATGTTGTTTACGTGCACTTCAGTAAAGGCTTTTAACAAGGTGCCTCACGGCAGACTGGTACAAAAGGTGAAGTCACACAGGATCAGAGGTGAGGTGGCATGATAGGTACAAAACTGGTTTGGTCACAGAAGGCAAAGGGTAGCAGTAGAAGGGTGTATTTCTGAATGGAAGGTTGTGACTGGTGGTGTTCCACAGGGATCTGTGCTGGAGCCTCTGCTGTTTGTAGTATACATAAACGATTTGGAGGAAAATGTAGCTGGTCTGATTAGTAAGTTCGCGGATGACACCAAGGTTGGTGGAGTGGCAGATAGTGTTGAGGATTGTCAGAGGATATAGCAGGATATAGATAGGTTGGTGATTTGGGCAGAGAACTGGCAAAAGAGTGGAAATATACCGTAAATGGCAAAACTCTTAGGAATATAGAAAGTCAGAGAGATCTGGCCGTGCAGGTCCAAAAATCTTTGAAAGTGGCAACACAAGTGGACAAGGTAGTCAAGAAAGCATATGGAATGTTTGCCTTCATTGGAAAGGGTAGCGAGTATAAAAACTGGCAAGTCATGCACGGTAGCACAGTGGTTAGCACTGTTACTTCACAGCGCAAGGGTCCCCGGTTCAGTTCCCAGCTTTGGTCACTGTGTGCGGAGTCTGTACATTCTCCCTGTGGCTGCGTGGATTTCCTCCTGGTGCTCCGGTTTCCTCCCACAAGTCCCAAAAGATGTGCTGTTAGGTAATTTGGACATTCTAAATTCTCCCTCCATGCACCCGTACAGGTGCCAGAATGTGGCTACTAGGGGCTTTTCACAGTAATTTCATTGCAGTGTTAATGTAAGCCTACTTGTGACAATAAAGATAAAGATTATTACAGGTGTATAGAACCTTGGTAAGGCCATACTTGAAATATTGCGCACAATTCTGATCGTCACACTACCAGAAGAATGTGGAGGCTTTGAAGAGGGTACAGAGGAGGTTTACCATGATGTTGCATGGTCTGGAGGGTGTTAGCTATGCTTAATAGACCCGGACTGTTTTCATTAGAACTACGGAGGATGAGGGGTGACCTACCAGAAGTTTACAAGACTATGAGGGGCATGGCTGGAGTGGATGAGCAGGCACTCTTTCCCAGGGTGGAGGGATTAGCCACCAGGGGGCATAGGTTTAAGGTCCGTGGGGTAAAGTTTAGAGGAGATATGCGTGGCAGGTCCTTTACACAGAGGTTGGTGAGTGCCTGGAACACAATGCCAGGAGAGGTTGAGGGTGCAGATACATTAACAGCGTTCAAAAGGATTCTTGACAAATACATAGATAGGATGGGTATAGAAGGATACGGCACAAAGAAGTGCTGAGGGTTTTGGCCAAGGTTGGTGTCTGTGGTAGTACCAGGTATTGCGGTACCTGAGAGGCCGACGCCATTGGTTAAGACCCTGGAGTCTACCATTGGCTGTATGACGTAGCTCCGCCCTGAAGGTGGCGTATAAGAGATGGTGCCATCCCAGCAGCCTTCACTTTCTGTACCGAAGCTGCTGGGGTAAAGTTCTAGTGCATTAAAGCCTCAGTTACTGATTACCTTCGTCTCGAGAGTAATTGATTGCGCATCAGTATCATGACCGGTACAGGCTTGGAGGGCCGAAGGGCGTGTTCCTGTGCTGTATGGTTCTTTGTTCTTTGTAAACTGCCAACGTTCACACACTATCGAATATGGAAATAACTGACGTGAATATTTATGTTATCACTAGTACCTGATTCATGTTGTTACTTTCCCAGTGCCTGAATGCTTGCAGTTCTGAATTGGGGGTATTCTGTGAATTTTAGAGATCACTTTTTTGTGTTGTAAATTTGATTATTTCAATATTCCAGATCCAGCACACATCACAGGCAGTCATTGTTAAACTTTGTAAGTGTTAACTTACTTTGGAAGCGTTTTCAGATGATTTTCTCTCAACTCTAGAATGCGTAGCTTGGTGAGTCTAAAAAACACAAACACAATTGTCAAAGTGTGCTTATGAGAAATATCAGAACATTCTTGTGTTACAATTATTTCACTATTTCGTGCGGCTGATAATGTGGTCCAGGTGCCAGGTTACGAGTACATGCACACAACTAAACTAACCTAGACTTGAATACAATAATGGATGGTTACATAGAACAGTTGGCCGAGAAACTCAAGTGATCAAGTGTACTTCTAACACGTGGGGCGGGATTCTCCGACCCCCTGCCGGGTCGGAGAATCCTCGAGGGGAGGTGCGAATCCCGCCCCGTCGCCCCGATGCCAGCTGCCGTATTCTTTGCCACTGTTTTTCAGGCGGGGGGGCGGAATCGCCGCCACGCCGGTCGGGGGCCATTGGCAGTGGCCCCCCCCCGGCGATTCTCCGGGCCCCAATGGGCCGAGTGGCTGTCCATTTTTGGTCAGTCCCGCCGGCGTGGGTTACGTATGGTCCCACACGGCGGGACCTGACAGGTAAGTCGGCGGGGCCGGTCCTTGGGCGGGCGGGGAGCGCGGGGAGATCCAACCCCGGGGGGGCCTCCACAGTGGCCTGGCCCGCAATCGGGGCCAACCGATCTGCGGGCGGGCTTGTTCCGTGGGGGCACTTCTTCCTTCCCCGCTGGGTCCCTGTCGGGCTCCGCCATATTTCCCAGGGACAGGCGCAGAGAAGGGAACCCCCCGCACATGCGCGAGAATACGCCGGCCGGTCTGCGCGTGCGCGGAATCACGCCGCCGGTTCCGTGCATGCCCAAACTCGCGGCAGCCCTTCACCGCCGGCTGGAGTGGCGCCAACCCCACCGGCGTCCACCTAGCCCGCTAGACAGGTGAGAATTCCTCACCTTGGGGGGCTGTTGAAGCTGGAGCCATTGGCGCCGGTTTTCCCGCCGGCGTGGGGACCTAGTCCCCAGAGGGAGGATCCCAGCCATGATGTTAAGTAGCAACCTGAGTTTAGTAGAGTTGGTCAGAGTCAAAGAATACCTTTGCAACTGTTACCATGATATAATGCAACTTAAAGTAATGTTTTTCATAGAATCATAGAATCCCTACAGTGCAGAAGGAGACCATTCAGCCCATTGGGTTTATACTGACCCTCCTTACCTAGGCTCACCCCCTGTTTTATTGCCCCTTGTAGGAGAAAAGAGTGCAAAACATAATATAGGGAGAGGGCTTGAGGTGGCCCACTAGAAACTTTACAGCTTATAGATGCAGAGAAAGATGTCATGATAAGTGACACAGCTGTGTCTCTGTCTGTAAGTTGGAGATGGATAGACTGGGAGCTCACAGCTGGATGATGACAGAATTTAAAATATCCCCGATATACATTCTGACTTTATGTTGTCTAAAGTGAACAATAAGAAGACTGGAGTATAGTGATTGACAAGATTGTTACTTTGCCATGACTAATTCATGCCCTTTACTTATACCTTCCAGGACCTTCACCTGGTGGATGCTGCATGTTTCAGGGTGACTATGAAACAGATGCATCATATAAGGATATGAGTGAATGCCAATGGAGTGGTGGATGGATACATGGAAAGTTTTAAAAATGCTTATTTTCTGTTAATATATTTACATGCTGGACATTTATTTTAATTGTCTCTGGGCTGATATAGCCTTCACTTGTGAAGCAAGAATTGCTGGAGGTGCATGAGGTTACTCCCCAGAAGACTTCACTTCTTTTGAGGATTAACTCACATTCCGCACAGCATCCAGCAGAACAAGTACATTCACTTTGGTGGGTCAAGTTAGGAAATTAGTTGGGTTTTCACCTGTTGATTCACAATTTACAAGTGAGGATGAGCATACATTGGTGATCAGGATTGTGACATTATGGGAAATGTTCAGAATACAAAGGGTTAATGCCATATCATAATCAACCCACTAGATGGAGCTAGATGCAGAAGTATATAAAGCACTGACTCACAGACTTCTGGGAGAAGGCTGGAGAGGAGAGGAGTAGTGAGAGAGAGCAGAGTACAGTTAGAGTGCAGAGACCAGTGTTAGGTGAGTGTAGATTACTAGATTATTGTTTACTATAGGAGTAAGTGGTCAAGCTTTAATAAGTTGTGTAAATAAATGTTAGCTTTGTTAATGAACTTAGCTTCTGTGGTCTTTGTGAACACTACAACATCTGTCCTGAGAACGAGAATCACAAATAACACCACATGGTACCAGAAGTGTATTCTGAAATGTAAACAGCGAGTTTAGAAAGTGAGTTTAGCTTCTGAGAAGAAACAAAGGACCGTCACGCTGCTAAATAGACCTCGGAGATAGCATCAAGCTACTGATCGTAAGATCAGAACAAGCCAGAACACTTCAAGACTGGTAACCTAAGCTTGAACGTGAAAAATTTCAAACAACAATTTGAAGATTTCTTATCTGCTTCTGCGTGAGAATCAGCTCTTGATCATCACAAAATTGCGCTCCTCCTAACTTTAGCTGGACTGGTGGCTATAGAATTGTACAACTCATTCCACTTTGAGAATGAAGTTGAGAAAAAGAATTATGACAGTCATAGAAAGATTAGATAGCCATTGTGAACTTAAAATAAATGAAAAGCTGCGTGAACAATTGCAAAGGCAACAAAAAGTAACATTAGAAGATTCTATTAAAATGTGCCGAGCGAGCAAAGTAACTAAAAATAGATGTTCCGAAATGTTAATGCGGGAAGGTGGCGCAAAAATCCACATCAGGGCTGACTCTGTTGAAGCTGTGGCGCAGCTAAAAAAAATCGGCGTGACAGAAGGAGGCCAGTTTGCGCAAGCGCACCTGAAAAAAAAAATAGCACACTTCGGAAGACAGACATTTTGCACATGAGCAGATGAAGAAACAGCACGAACCGGAAGTCGACCGTTCTGTGCATGCGCATGACAAGTTTGCGCATGACATCACGAGCGTGATGACGTGTACACATTGTGGACACGCCACTCAAGAAAAAGATGCTCGGCCTTCGGAAAAAGATGCTTAAAGTGCAGCAGACTGAAGCACTTTGCCTCGCAATGCGAACACTGAGGAAACCTTGACGAACAGCTGTACAAGCATGAAACAAGAAGAAAATATTTATAAATCTAAAAACAAAGAGGATCAACTAAACAGCATAGAAGATGAATTTTATTTGGAAGATATATTCATCATTGACCCGAGTGATATAATAAATAGAATTCCACTAAAGATGGATGGAACCAATAAATTAATGGAATTGCATACCGGTGCGACATCGGATAGCAATAATCTGACAGATGGTGATGCTGATACTATTGAAGGCAATTGGACAATTCAGTGATGCTAAATGCCACATTAATCATTAGGGGCTGGTTTAGCAGAGGGGTTGGTTTAGCGCAGTTGGCTAAAAAACTGGTTGTAATGCAGAACAAGGCCAGCAGCTTGGGTTCAATTCCCATACTGGCCTCCCCGAACAGGCACTGGAATATGGCGACTCGAGGCTTTTCACAGTAACTTTGTTGAAGCCTACTTGTGACAATAAGTGATTATTATTATTATTATTATTATTAATCTCCTGCAAGCCTGTCACGGGAACAAGTGCCAATCTCCTCAGCCTCTCTGATTTGAACCTGAGAGTTCAACCAACAGTTTTTGATCGACCAAAACGTCTGATCGCCTACAGTAAAAATGCGATTGAAATGCTAGAAGCATGGATGCACAATTTAAGTCACATCATGCAACTCGCCATTGTAGACACAAAGCAAGAGTCTATATTGGGAGTGAAAGCGTGCGAAGCCCTGAACCTCGTTGAGCGACTGTACATTCCAGACAGCGTGAAGACAGATGATCATTGTAACTGGCCACGAGATATGATGCCACAGTCATCCAATATGGACAGTGGTGAAACAGATGATGAGCCAGAAGAGGAAGACTATGAACGTCTATCTACTTTATTTGCGACTAGAAACAAAGTGGTCACAAGTAGCGTACAAGCTGTGCAGGACAACAGCGACACTGACAGTTCTCAGCTGGACTGTACAGAGGCTGACAATGAGAGTACAACAGTGAACAAATCAGTTGAGAGCACATCAATTGTGAACAGCGAACAAGAGAATGAAGACGTCTTGGAGAAGTTGACTCCAGATGAGAAGCACAAAGAGTTCAAAGATACGTCAGAAAAACTCGAAGATACGTCAGATAATCCAAAGGGAACTGATATTAAAAAGTTCTGAGTAACGTCAGATCATCCAAAGGAACTTATAGTAAAAAGTTCAAAAATAAATCCGAGAAGCCAAAAAGAACTGATCTTGACAACACAAAGTGGAACTGCAGAACAACAAAACTTACACAAAGGTACGACTAACCAATGCATTGTAATTCAATGGAAACAAAGTGTTTGGACTTGCAGTCACACTTGACAAACCATGCAGTATGGAAAGCAATCCAGATAGCAAATGAGCAAGGCACTGCAGGACATTGTTTAGAAAAAAAGCATCATTCCAACAAATTGGAAGTGTTGGTATTTCCTCAAAGACCAGAAATCAAACCGTTTTTTTGGACAAAGGAGACAGGAAATCGACACCACAAGCACAGAAAAAAGACCACATCAGACAACAAAGGTGGTTCAACCAGTCGAAAACCTAATCATCTATACTTGTAAAACACTGGCTGGAGAGGAGAGTTTAGGAGTAGTGAGACAGATCAGAGTACATAGAGTGTAGAGACTAGTGTTAGTTGAGTGTAGATTGTAGATTAATGGATTATTGTTTACTGTAGGAGGAAGTGGTCGAGCTTTAATAAGTAGTGTAAATAAATGTTAGCTTTGTTAATGAATTTAGCTTCTGTGGTCTTTGTGAACACTACAGCATCCATCCTGAGAACAGAATCACAAAGAACACCATAGGGATCACTATGGAGAGTCCGTTGGAGGGGTCTGAGCATTTCCAAGCTCAGCTCAGATGGACATTACAGCTGAATACTGGTGTTAATAATGAGAAGGTCAATGCTAGAAGTACATCCATGGAGCTTCAAGCCAGGCTCTCAAATGAGCCCATGCCAGCCATTATCATCATACCATACTTTACATGTCATTGGCGGGCAGGACGCACATTCACAAGTCAGGTGGGATTCTCCGGACCCCCCAAACGAGAGTCCAGCTGGCGTGAATTTGTTTAAGCATTGAGGAGAGTGGACCTACTGACTTGTAGTCCGAGGGGTGGCAAGTTGGTAAGTATCAACCCAACAATTGCCGCCATGGTGCCGCGCGGGGGCCTTCCTGGGAACTGGAGATCAGGGGGGGCTTGTCCTGGGCTTTTGGGGCTCAGGTCAGGGGTCTTACTTGGGATAGGACCCCTTTGGCTGCTCTCCTCATTTGCAGCCATTAAACCCATTAAACAGTTAGTCAATATGTAACAGTTCAAGTTTTCTCAAAATAACTTTAAAATCTGCTCATATGTACGCCTATACCATTTAGACAGTCACTCGTTATCTCATAAATATACATCCCTAATACTAGTGAAAATGTTCTCATCTGCATCCGTAAATCCTTTAAACTGTAAGTCAGTACGTAAGAAATAACATTTTCTCACAATAAAGTGAAAGCGATCCTATCTGTATCCCTAAACCTTTTAAAAAGTATGTCAATATGCCAAATGTAAACGTCTGTGAGATGAAAGTCATGCCTTTAAAGTGGTGGAAATCTTTGATTTTTACACAGTCAATTTCATTGCCTTTTGAAGTATTGAAGGCAGTGTGTATGGCTAGGAGGCTGAATGCTTTGAACTAGATTGTTTACATTGAACTTCACACTCCATTGCCTGCTAAAAGCATTGTGATTGACAGCTAACTGGAACTTCAAAGTGTAGAATATGATTGTTTATATATATTGCAGCGACTCACTAAGTCAGGATAGCAACTGTTTCTCTAAACACATTTTGTTAAATGACTGTATCTTTGTTCTTGAGAAAAGAACAGTTGAGGGGTGGGGTGCTGCCCCTTCACTTTCTATGAAGCACTCAGGAACAAAGAGGCAGACTTATTGAAAGAATTGCAGTTAGAGAAACAGCTGCTACCCTGACTTAATGGATCCCTGCAGAGCTTTAAAATAAACAATATGGTTCAATGCTTTGATGCTTTTAACAGACAATAGAGTGTTATGGGGAGGGGGGGGGGAAACTTGCCAGCGAGTGGGGTGGGCTGGGTGGTGCCCTGCCTGTGATTAGTATGGGAGGGGGGAGAGGTTCATTGCAGCAGCTAAAGGAGATTGGACCCCCTTTAAAAGGATGCTCTGATCTCACAGGTGCAGGACCTGTCCGAGAGATTAGGTTCCATCCCTCACAGTTGGAGCGCCGATCCCGGCATGCCATGCAATGGCATGGAAAACCCAATGTCCGAAAAAATAATTTCCAAGTGCCATGGAATGGCACCTAGCGCCACCGGGGCACCCAGCGACACCCAGCTGTGAGCTGCCATATATATTTATGAAGAGGAAAGCCTCAGGTGATGCCCTGGAAGGAGGCAAAGGCAAAGGATTGTGGGTGGTAATGACTTTTACAGCCACCGGGAATGCATGGCCACCAAGACCAGCAGAGCCAAAGAGTGCAATCTAACCTAATTGCAACAGAGGCGCATGTTGAGCGCGCGTGTTTAGCCGTGTGTTTCCTGGAGCTCATGGCACCTAGAAAGCCCAAATTATCGAACGGGAATTTGTTGTAAATCGGGGCCTCAGCGAGCAACGCCCCTCCCAGGCTGCACTTAGTCCTGTTTCCTGTACTGAGGCGCTCCACTCTCCAGAACTCCTCAGTGCAGGAAGAGATCGGGACACCATTTAGAAATGGCGATCCAAACTTGCGACCTCCTCAATGTGGCCCCTGGACTCCGCAAAGCCTCAACTCCCCTATAGGAGGGTCCTCAGGCTCCCCCCCCCCCCCCCCCCCCCCCCCGGTGCACTCCACCTCACATGGGCAGGGCACACCTGGGCCTGATCCCTGGTGCAGGCATAATGCCATTCTGGCACCTTGACACGGCCAGAGCTCCTGGAAGTGCAAGGCTGGCAACCAAGTGGCAGTGCCAAGAGCCTGGGTGGCACTGCCAGGGTACCACCCTGTCCAGAGACCAATCACCCGGGGCCTCCGATCTCCTGGGAAACCCCCCAGTGCTGTTCCGTCTGGTCCCCGTTTGCAAGGACCAGTACTAAACGGTGCTCACCGAAGATCTCCAAGGCAAAGGGATTAGATTCCAACACCTTGGGTAGATTAGGCAAGCTGCATATTAGAGTGAGACATCTCGCCTGAAAAGGGGTGCGAGGCGGCCATTAGATCGCGCCCTACCTCTCCTTGAAGGAGGCTGCAGATGCCAGTAACCACTTGCCACATCAATCTAAGCCTGCGGAAGTACTCCCTATTTGAGGCCAAAGAAGGTGAGCCTCTATTTTTAAACTCTATCACCCTCCTGAAACCTTGGCCACTCCAAAGTTAATTCTCCGCTGTGTTTTCCACATTGCTATTCTGCACATCTCTCCTGGGTACCTGAAAATCCCACCACAGCATGATGATGCTGCCGTGGGTAGTAACTGTCAAAAGCACCCCTGGTATCTACAATCCTGTTGTTTATGTGAATGCTCCAAACTTCTCAAACTTCTGTGCTGGCAAGAACTCTGTTCAATGTTTTCCACAGAGAACTCACAAAGCAGCTACACGCACTGAGCCTTTATTGATATCGGGCACAGAAAGGCTCTTTCATTTCATCTCCGTTTTACTGGTGAGTTTCTAGACCTCTTGGAAAACGCATGCAGCTGGCATTAAATTCAAATGCCTGTTTAACTTAATTGAAAATTGCCTCATTACCATGTGCTGATGATGTTAACGGCTGTGCTAATGACTAATGCACCTGGCCTAACAATGACGCTAATTCCACAGGCAGGCTCCCGCACTCGGCCAAATGTGCCTCTGTTAAATCTGAAAGTGGGAACTACATTGAGGTTATGCTTTAATTTTCACTTCCCGCCCAACCACAACCCTCCCCACATGTTCTTGAGGGATGAAGTTTTTCCAATTGTTTTTGTTATGTTATGTAATTTGGAATAACACAAGCTGCCACTTGATGCAGTTTTGAGTAAAAGATGCTCCAGACTTTGAAGTGAGTTCAATCTGTTTTATTGAACTATTAGCACAGTTCTCAATGAGTTCGACTCTCTGCTAATCTAAATGTAGTAACTCAGTCTAACTGAACCTGCCTTGCTCTAAGCCACGTGCTGGGGTGTGATGCTGAGGATACACCCTGTCTCACTCTGTAGATGTTGGTCTGTGGAAAGAGGCGGGGTGTGAGTGCCTCATCCCTTTTATAGTGAGATACCACCCCTGAGTGTCCTGACTGCTCATTAGTCGTGTCCTATTCTATGTGTTCATTAGCTGTATGTTTGCATATCATGACATCTCCCCTTTTTAAAAATGTTTTGTTGGTGTATGTGAATGTATTTACATGTGAATGAGTCTGTCTAATGTGACTGACGGAGGACAACAGAACAGAGCAAACAAAACAAACATTCACAAGTCCAGTCTCTGAGGCTTGCATCTGAACCTGGTCGACCGCAGGAGAGCTGTCAGAGGGGACGATGGCGCCTTGACAGGTGGGATGGAAGCCTGACTGGTGGCCTCATGGTGCGAGGTATCAGGAGGTGGCAATTCAACATATGGAAATGGAGGAGAAAGTGGTTGCGGGCAGGCAATGTTGCGCAGTGCCCATCAATTCCTTTGCACGATGGAGCCATCCGTCATATGTACAACATAAGAGCACCATCCGGTATCTGGATCCTGACAGTGTCTTCCGGGGATAGCACGGCCAGATCAGTGGCATGGGCATCATAGCCCTGCTTTTGACGGTTTCTGAGCTGCTGCATCTTCTGCAGCCCAGAGAAGTGATCCAGGTTGGGCAGGTGTATGGCTGGAAGTGTCATCCGCAGGTCCCTGTTCATCAGGAGTTGAGCCGGCGACATGCCAATGGACAATGGAGTCGTCCTGTACGCGAGCAGTGCAAGGTGTATGTCGGAAGCAGAGTTCACGGCCTTGCAGATGAGCTGTTTCACAATGTGCATCCCTGTCTCGACCTTTCCATTGGACTGCGGATAGTGTGGGCTGGAGGTGACATGCTGGAAATTGTATGACCTGGTAAACGTGGACCATTCTCGACTGTTAAAGCACGGGCCACTGTCGCTCATGACGGTGATTGGGATGCCATGCCTTGAGAACATCTCCTTACAGGCTTTGATGACGGTACGAGAGGTGAGGTCCGGGAGCTTCAGCACCTGAGGGTAATTCGAGAAATAGTCGATGATCAATACATAGTCGCGACCATTCGCATGAAAGAGTTTGATGCCAACCTTGGACCACGGAGAGGTCACTATGTCATGCTGTTGGAGCGTCTCGTTGCTCTGCACTGGCTGGAACCGCTGACAGGTAGCACAGTTCAGGACCATGTTCGTGATGTCCTGGCTGATGCTGGGCCACTAGACAGCTTGCCGGGCTCTTCGTCTGCACTTCTCGACGCCCAGGTGTCCCTCATGAATCTGGTGCAGCACCAAGCTCTGGAGACAGAGCGGAATGACAATCCTGTCCAGCTTGAAGAGGATACCATCAATCACCGTCAGGTCAACCTTCACATTGTAAAATTGTGGGCACTGCCCTTTCTGCCAGCCATTGGTGAGGTTGTGGATGATGCGCTGCAAGAGGGGGTCCTTGGCTGTCTCATCATGGATGGGAACTACCTTCTTATCTGTCGCCGGGAGAGTGCGAGCACACAGCTGCACCTGCGATTCGATGTGCTGGATGATCTCCAGCGGCTCACTGGGCGAGGTGACGGAGCAGGACAATGCATCAGCGATGATGAGCTCCTTGCCAGGTGTGTATACCAAGTTGAAGTCATACCTCCGAAGTTTAAGCAGGATCCTCTGCAACCGAGGCGTCATGTCGTTCAGGTCCTTGTGGATGATGTGGACCAGAGGCCTATGATCCATCTCCACAGTGAATGTCGGCAGGCCGTAGACATAATCATGAAATTTGAGGATGCCGGTGAGAAGACCCAAGCACTCCTTCTCAATCTGTGCATATCTGGTTTCAGTGGGCGTCATCGCCCTTGAGTTCTCCCAGTGAGACAGAGAAGACAGCCAGGAGTGAGGCAGCAAAGAGTGAGTTTGGGAATTTGAATCGAGGTGGGAATTTGAAGCTGGGTGGGGAGGAAGTGCTTTTTATCCCTGGTAAGTGACTGGTAAGTAGTGTTTCTGTTTTTCTGTTTCTTTTCATTGGTATATTAATTAAGTTATTTTCTTCATTGATTATTTATTTATTTAAATTTTTTCTGGGGAAATTGAAATTGTTGAAGTGAACCAAAGGTTTAAGACATGGCAGGAGATCTCAGACCCGTGTCATGCTCCTCGTGTGCGATGTGGGAGCTCAGGGACACGTCCACTGTCCCTGGCTCCTTCACGTGCATGAAGTGTGTCCAGTTGCAGCTCCTGTTAGACCGCTTGACGGCTCTGGAGCTGCGGATGGACTCACTTTGGAGCGTCCGCGATGCTGAGGACGTCGTGGATAGCACGTTTAGCGAGTTGGTCACACCGCAGGTGAAAGGTACTGAGGGAGATAGTAAATGGGTGACCAAAAGACAGAGCAAGAGTAGGAAGGCAGTGCAGGTGTCCTCTGCGGTCATCTCCCTGCAAAACAGATATACCGCTTTGGATACTGTTGAGGGAGATGGCTCACCAGGGGAAGGCAGCAGCAGCCAGGTTCATGGAACCGTGGCTGGCTCTGCTGCGCAGCTGGGCAGGAAGAAGAATGGCAGGGCTATAGTGATAGGGGACTCAATTGTAAGGGGAATAGACAGGCGGTTCTGCGGACGCAATCGAGACTCCAGGATGGTATGTTGCCTCCCTGGTGCAAGGGTCAAGGATGTCTCGGAGCGGCTGCAGGACATTCTGGGGGGGGGAGGGTGAACAGCCAGCTGTCGTGGTGCACATAGGCACCAACGATATAGGTAAAAAACAGGACGAGGTCCTACAAGCTGAATTTAGGGAGCTAGGAGTTAAACTAAAAAGTAGGACCTCAAAGGTAGTAATCTCAGGATTGCTACCAGTGCCACGAGCTAGTCAGAGTAGGAATGTTAGGATAGAGAGGATGAATACGTGGCTCGAGAGATGGTGCAAGAGGGAGGGATTCAAATTCCTGGGACATTGGAACCGATTCTGGGGGAGGTGGGACCAGTACAAACCGGACGGTCTGCACCTGGGCAGGACTGGAACCGATGTCCTAGGGGGGGTGTTTGCTAGAGCTGTTGGGGAGAGTTTAAACTAATGCGGCAGGGGGATGGGAACCAATGCAGGAAGTTGGAAGGTAGTAAAACAGGGACAGAAATAAAAGGCAGTAAGGGGGAAAGTGTAAGGCAGAGAAGCCATAGTCAAAAATCAAAAAGGGCGACAGTACAAGGTACAGTGACTGAGGGGAGCTCGGTGAATAGGACCAGGAATACTAAAAGAAATAAAACGGGAAGTGAAAACATTAATGGTAAGCGACGCAGCAGGTTGTTACAGGAAGATATGGGTTCGACGACAAGGAAAATTAGGAGAAAGGTTAAGAGGAAATATAACTTAGGAGAGGTTACTGATCGAGGTGTTAAGATTAAGAACAGAGGTAAAAAAGCCAACATAAGTGTACTTTACCTGAATGCTCGTAGTATTCGGAATAAGGTAAATGAGTTGATGGCGCAAATCATCGTGAATGACTATGATTTAGTGGCCATTACTGAAACATGGTTAAAGGATGGTCACGACTGGGAGTTAAATATCCGAGGGTATCAAACTTTTCGGAAGGACAGAGTGGATGGTAAGGGAGGTGGTGTAGCTCTGTTATTTAAGGATGACATCCGGGCAACAGTAAGGGATGACATCGGTGCTATGGAGGATAAGGTTGAATCCATTTGGGTGGAAATCAGGAATAGTAAGGCGAAAAAGTCACTGATAGGAGTAATCTATAGGCCACCAAATAGTAACATTATGGTGGGGCAGGCAATAAACAAATAAATAACAGATGCATGTAGAAATGGTACAGCAGTTATCATGGGGGATTTTAATCTACATGTTGATCGGTTTAACCAGGTCGGTCAAGGCAGCCTTGAGGAGGAGTTTATAGAATGTATCCGCGATAGTTTCCTCGAACAGTATGTAATGGAACCTACGAGGGAACAAGCGGTCCTAGATCTGGTCCTGTGTAATGAGACAGGATTGATTCAGGATCTCATAGTTAGGGATCCTCTCGGAAGGAGCGATCACAATATGGTGGAATTTAAAATACAGATGGAGGGTGAGAAGGTAAAATCAAGCACGAGTGTTTTGTGCTTAAACAAAGGAGATTACAATGGGATGAGAGAAGAACTAGCTAAGGTAGACTGGGAGCAAAGACTTTATGGTGAAACAGTTGAGGAACAGTGGAGAACCTTCCAAGTGATTTTTCACAGTGCCCAGCAAAGGTTTATACCAACAAAAAGGAAGGACGGTAAAAAGAGGGAAAATCGACCATGGATATCTAAGGAAATAAGGGAGAGTAACAAATTGAAGGAAAAAACATACAAAGTAGCTGTAGCGCACAAAGACTCCATGAGACGAATAGAGTGAAGTCGATGAGGCTTTATTAAGTGTGTCTGTTCCCCCGCAGCTCGATAGTAAACTGGCCTGCGGGGGAAGACTCCGGCTTCTTATACTCCGCCTTCAGGGCGGAGCTTGAGGTCAACGGCCAACCAGGACCCGGGATCTGTCAGCCAATGACATTAGGGCTTCCAGTCCCACATGACCCCCAATACATACTACCACATTCACCCCTTGTCAAAAATGAACCGGGCGGGGTGATGCTTCGTATGGTGGTAAGGGTTTACAGGGCTGGTCCTGGGAGGACAAAACATTCACATGGCAATACAGTATTGGACAATTTTGTCCTGTTGCAACTATTTACAGAGGGTATAGGAAGAAAAGCAAAATGTTCTTGTGAACAGTCCATATTTGTTTTACATCGACGCCACGAGTCGGTCGGGCGGTCTGGTCGTCCGTGTCGATCGCCTCGTCCCCGGCGGTGGTGGTGGTGCTTGTACTAGTGTTGTCGTCTCCGGGAGCCGTACGGTTTCAGCTCGGGTTTGATTCTTGGTCGGTGCTGAGGGGAGGGGAACCGATCCTCCTGGGAAGGGGGCGGTCGCGGGGTGCGGCGGTGGCAGGAAGGGGGGGGGTTGGGTTGATGGTGTCGGGGGGGGGTGTGCGTGTTGCCGGCGGGCGCCAGATCCCGCAGGGAGACCGTGTCCTGTCGGCCGTCGGGGTACTCCACGTAGGCGTACTGGGGGTTCGCGTGGAGGAGGTGAACCCTTTCGACCAATGGGTCCGCCTTATGTGCCCGCACATGCTTTCGGAGCAGGATGGGTCCTGGGGCCGCCAGCCAGGTCGGCAGCGACGTTCCAGAGGAGGACCTCCTGGGGAAGACAAGGAGACGCTCATGAGGCGTTTGATTAGTGCTCGTACATAATAACGACCGGATGGAATGGAGAGCGTCCGGGAGGACCTCCTGCCACCTTGAAACTGGGAGGTCCCTGGACCGTAGGGCCAGTAGGACGGCCTTCCAGACCGTGCCGTTCTCCCTTTCTACTTGCCCGTTCCCCCGGGGGTTGTAGCTGGTCGTCCTGCTTGAGGCTATGCCCTTGCTGAGCAGGAACTGGCGCAGCTCGTCACTCATGAAAGAAGACCCCCTGTCGCTGTGGACGTATGCGGGGTAACCGAACAGTGTGAAGATGCTGTTCAGGGCTTTAATGACTGTGGCCGCGGTCCTGTCAGAGCAGGGAATGGCAAAAGGGAAGCGGGAGTATTCGTCCACTACATTAAGAAAATATGCGTTGCGGTCGGTGGAGGGGAGGAGCCCTTTGAAATCGAGACTGAGGCGTTCAAAGGGGCGGGAAGCCTTAATCAGGTGCGCTCCATCTGGCCTGAAAAAATGCGGCTTGCATTCCGCGCAGATGTGGCAGTCCCTTGTGACTGTACGGACCTCCTCTAAAGAGTATGGTAGATTGCGGGACTTGATGAAGTGGTAAAACCGAGTGACCCCCGGGTGGCAGAGGTCCTCGTGGAGGGTTTGGAGGCGGTTAATTTGTGCGTTGGCACATGTGCCGCGGGATAGGGCATCGGACGGCTCGTTCAGCTTTCCGGGACGATACAAAATCTCATAGTTGAAGGTGGAGAGCTCGATCCTCCACCTTAAGATTTTGTCGTTTTTGATTTTGCCCCGCTGTGCACTATCGAACATGAAGGCTACCGACCGTTGGTCGGTGAGGAGAGTGAATCTCCTGCCGGCCAGGTAATGCCTCCAATGTCGCACAGCTTCCACTATGGCTTGGGCTTCCTTTTCTACTGAAGAGTGGCGTATTTCTGAGGCGTGGAGGGTCCGGGAGAAAAAGGCCACGGGTCTGCCCGCTTGGTTAAGGGTGGCCGCTAGAGCTACGTCAGAGGCGTCGCTCTCGACCTGGAAGGGGAGGGACTCATCGATGGCGCGCATCGTGGCCTTTGCGATATCCGCTTTGATGCGGCTGAAGGCCTGGCAAGCCTCTGTCGACAGAGGGAAGGGCGTGGTCTGTATTAGGGGGCGGGCCTTGTCTGCGTACTGGGGGACCCACTGGGCGTAGTACGAAAAGAACCCCAAGCAGCGTTTCAGGGCTTTTGGGCAGTGTGGGAGGGGAAATTCCATGAGTGCGCGCATACGTTCGGGGTCGGGGCCTATTATCCCATTGCGCACTACGTAGCCCAGAATGGCTAGCCGGTCGGTGCTAAAAACGCACTTGTCCTCGTTGTACGTGAGGTTCAAGGCTTTGGCGGTCTGGAGGAATTTTTGGAGGTTGGCGTCGTGGTCCTGCTGATCGTGGCCGCAGATGGTTACATTGTCGAGATACGGGAACGTGGCCCGCAGCCCATGTTGATCAACCATTCGGTCCATCTCCCGTTGGAAGACCGAGACCCCGTTTGTGACGCCAAAAGGGACCCGTAGGAAATGGTATAATCGCCCGTCTGCCTCGAAGGCTGTGTACTTGCGGTCACTTGGGCTGATGGGGAGCTGATGGTAGGCGGACTTGAGGTCCACGGTGGAGAAGACTTTATATTGGGCAATCCGATTGACCATGTCGGATATGCGGGGGAGAGGGTACGCGTCTAGTTGTGTGTACCTGTTGATGGTCTGGCTATAGTCAATGACCATCCTTTGTTTCTCCCCTGTCTTCACTACTACCACCTGCGCTCTCCAGGGACTATTACTGGCCTGGATTATGCCCTCCTTTAGTAGCCGCTGGACTTCGGACCGAATGAAGGTCCGGTCCTGGGCGCTGTACCGCCTGCTCCTAGTGGCGACGGGTTTGCAATCCGGGGTGAGGTTCGCAAACAAGGACAGGGGTTGCACCTTGAGGGTTGCGAGGCCGCAGATAGTGAGTGGGGGTATGGGGCCGCCGAATTTGAACGTAAGGCTCTGTAGATTGCATTGGAAATCTAATCCCAGCAAGGTGGGGGCACAGAGTTGGGGAAGGACGTTTAGTTTGTAGTTTTTGAACTCCCTCCCCTGCACCGTTAGGGTAACTATGCAGAATCCCCGGATCTGTACGGAGTGGGATCCTGCAGCTAAGCAAATCTTTTGTGCGCTGGGATAGGTGGTCAAGGAACAGCGTCTTACCGTGTCGGGGTGTATAAAGCTTTCCGTGCTCCCGGAGTCGACTAGGCATGGCGTCTCGTGGCCGTTTATTAGTACCGTTGTCGTCGTCGTCTGGAGTGTCCGGGGCCGGGTTTGATCGAGCGTAATCGAAGCGAGCCGTGGTTGTAGTAGTGGAGTGGGGTCCGTTGTTGCCGTCCAAGATGGCGGCGGGTATGAACAAAATGGCCGCCCCATACATCGCAAGTGGCTGGGGGGTCACAAGATGGTGGCGGGGTTGGACAAAATGGCCGCCCCCATGCATCGTACAGGTCTGGGGCAGTCCAAGATGGCGGCGCCCCTCCTCCCCTCGTGGTGGCCGGGACCCAAAATGGCGGCGTCTGCGGGTCGCACATGGTGTGCTGGGGGGGCTGGGGAGCGCTAGGACCGCGAGCGCTAGGACCGCGCGGAGCTCCCTCACCGCGAGCGCTAGGTCCGCGAGCGCTAGGACCACGCGGAGCTCCCTCACCGGGGACAGCGGTGGTCGGGGCCCAAGTCGGCGGCGCCGGCGGGTCAGACGTGGGGCCGCGAGCGCTGGGACCGTGCGGAGCTCCCTCGCCGGGGACAGCGGTGGTCGGGGCCCAAGTAGGTGGCGCCAGCGGGTCAGGCGTGGGGAGCGGGGTGGGGGTTAGGGTGGCGTTAGGGACGCGGAAAACTGCCTCCTCTCCGTGGAGAGTGTTGGCCGGGGCCCAAAGCGGTAGCGCCGGCGGCGGGTCATGCATGGGCTGCGGGGAGGGGGGTTGGGGAGTGTAGGCGGCGTGCAGGGCTCCCAGTTCTCCCGGGACCGCGGTGGTCGGGACCCAGAGCGGCTGCGCCTGCGGGTCGTACATGGCGTGCTGGGGGGGTTGGGGTGCGTAAACTGCTTGCAGGGCTCCCTGTGCTCCCGGGACGGCGGCGACCTCGCTGGACCGGCACACAACCGCATAATGGCCCTTTTTCCCGCAGCTTTTGCAGATAGCTGCGCGGGCCGGGCAGCGCTGTCGGGGGTGTTTCGCCTGGCCGCAGAAATAACAGCGGGTGCCCCCGGTGCGACTCGGCGTTTGGACCGCGCAAGCCTGTGGGGTGTCCGGGGGGGGAGTAGGGGGTTTGCCGCGACGGGTACGTACGGGGCCCAATGGGTTGCCGCGCGGTCGGGGCCGTAGGCGCGGGTATTACTCGCGGCCACGTCTAGCGAGGCTGCTAAGGCCCGTGCCTCTGAGAGTCCTAGCGACTCTTTTTCTAGAAGTCTTTGGCGGAATTGGGAGGATTGCATACCTGCCACAAAAGCATCGCGCATTAACATGTCCGTGTGTTCGTTTGCGTTCACCGACGGGCAGCTGCAGGCTCGTCCCAAAATCAGCAGCGCGGCGTAGAACTCGTCCATCGATTCTCCGGGAGCTTGCCGTCTCGTTGCGAGCTGGTAGCGAGCGTAGATTTGGTTAACATGGGCGAACGTAGAGACTTCTCAGTGCTGTGAACGCAGTCTGGAAATCGTCCGAGTCTTCGATGAGGGAGAAAATCTCCGTGCTCACCCTCGAGTGCAGGACCTGCAGTTTTTGGTCTTCTGAGACTCGGCCGGTGGTCGTTCTGAGGTAGGCCTCGAAGCAAGTCTGCCAGTGCTTGAAGGCTGCTGCCGCGTTCACTGCGTGGGGGCTGATCCTCAGGCATTCCGGAATGATCCTGAGCTCCATAGTCCTTTTTAGGCACGCTTAATAAATTGTAGCGCACAAAGACTCCATGAGACGAATAGCGTGAAGTCGATGAGGCTTTATTAAGCGTGTCTGTTCCCCCGCAGCTCGATAGTAAACTGGCCTGCGGGGGAAGACTCCGGCTTCTTATACTCCGCCTTCAGGGGGGAGCTTGAGGTCAACGGCCAACCAGGACCCGGGATCTGTCAGCCAATGACATTAGGGCTTCCAGTCCCACATGACCCCCAATACATACTACCACAGTAGCAAAGATCAGTGGGAGACTAGAGGACTGGGAAATCTTTAGGGGGCAACAGAAAGCTACTAAAAAAGCTATAAAGAGTAAGATAGATTGTGAGAGTAAACTTGCTCAGAATATAAAAACAGATAGTAAAAGTTTCTACAAATACATAAAACAAAAAAGAGTGGCTAAGGTAAATATTGGTCCTTTAGAGGATGAGAAGGGAGATTTAATAATGGGAGATGAGGAAATGGCTGAGGAACTGAACAGGTTTTTTGGGTCGGTCTTCACAGTGGAAGACACAAATAACATGCCAGTGACTGATGGAAATGAGGCTATGACAGGTGAGGACCTTGAGAGGATTGATATCACCAAGGAGGTAGTGATGGGCAAGCTAATGGGGCTAAAGGTAGACAAGTCTCCTGGCCCTGATGGAATGCATCCCAGAGTGCTAAAAGAGATGGCTAGGGAAATTGCAAATGCACTAGTGATAATTTACCAAAATTCACTAGACTCTGGGGTGGTCCCGGCGGATTGGAAATTAGCAAACGTGACACCACTGTTTAAAAAAGGAGGTAGGCAGAAAGTGGGTAATTATAGGCCAGTGAGCTTAACTTCGGTAGTAGGGAAGATGCTGGAATCTGTCATCAAGGATGAAATAGCGAGGCATCTGGATGGAAATTGTCCCATTGGACAGACGCAGCATGGGTTCATAAAGGGCAGGTCGTGCCTAACTAATTTAGTGGAATTTTTTGAGGACATTAACAGTGCGGTAGATAACGGGGAGCCAATGGATGTGGTATATCTGGATTTCCAGAAAGCCTTTGACAAGGTGCCACACAAAAGGTTGTTGCATAAGATAAAGATGCATGGCATTAAGGGGAAAGTAGTAGCATGGATCGAGGATTGGTTAATTAATAGAAAGCAAAGAGTGGGGATTAATGGGTGTTTCTCTGGTTGGCAATCAGTAGCTAGTGGTGTCCCTCAGGGATCAGTGTTGGGCCCACAACTGTTCACAATTTACATAAATGATTTGGAGTTGGGGACCAAGGGCAATGTGTCCAAGTTTGCAGACGACACTGAGATAAGTGGTAAAGCAAAAAGTGCAGAGGATACTGGAAGTCTGCAGAGGGATTTGGATAGGCTAAGTGAATGGGCTAGGGTCTGGCAGATGGAATACAATGTTGACAAATGTGAGGTTATCCATTTTGGTAGGAATAACAGCAAAAGGGATCATTATTTAAATGATAAAATATTAAAACATGCTGCTGTGCAGAGAGACCTGGGTGTGCTAGTGCATGAGTCGCAGAAAGTTGGTTTTCAGGTGCAACAGGTGATTAAGAAGGCAAATGGAATTTTGTCCTTCATTGCTAGAGGGATGGAGTTTAAGACTAGGGAGGTTATGCTGCAATTGTATAAGGTGTTAGTGAGGCCACACCTGGAGTATTGTGTTCAGTTTTGGTCTCCTTACTTGAGAAAGGACGTACTGGCACTGGAGGGTGTGCAGAGGAGATTCATTAGGTTAATCCCAGAGCTGAAGGGGTTGGATTACGAGGAGAGGTTGAGTAGACTGGGACTGTACTCGTTGGAATTTAGAAGGATGAGGGGTGATCTTATAGAAACATATAAGATTATGAAGGGAATAGATAGGATAGATGCGGGCAGGTTGTTTCCACTGGCGGGTAAAAGCAGAACTAGGGGGCATAGCCTCAAAATAAGGGGTAGTAGATTTAGGACTGAGTTTAGGAGGAACTTCTTCACCCAAAGGGTTGTGAATCTATGGAATTCCTTGCCCAGTGAAGCAGTAGAGGCTCCTTCATTAAATGTTTTTAAGATAAAGATAGATAGTTTTTTGAAGAATAAAGGGATTAAGGGTTATGGTGTTCGGGCCGGAAAGTGGAGCTGAGTCCACAAAAGATCAGCCATGATCTCATTGAATGGTGGAGCAGGCTTGAGGGGCCAGATGGCCTACTCCTGCTCCTAGTTCTTATGTTCATATGTTATGTATGATGCATAGGCTACTGGTGCCCAGGATGATGTGTCATCTCGTTGAAGCAACACGGCACCGATGCCATCCTGACTCGCATGTGGGATATCTTTGTCTCCCGGTCTGGGTCGAAGAGTGCCAGGACTGGTGCAGTGGTGAGCTTGGCTTTCAGCTCCAGCCACTCTGTCTGGTGTGCTGCCTTCCACTCAAAGGCAGTTGACTTTTTTACCAGGTTGCGTTGGGCCGTGATGTGTGTGGCCGTGTTTGGAATGAACTTGCCCAGAAAATTGACCATACCCAAGAAGCGCAGCGCCGCCTTTTTTGTCCTCGGGGACCTTCATCGCCTCTATAGCCTTGATTTTGTCTGTGTCCAGGCGCACACCATGCTGTGAGATCTGGTCGCCTCGGAACTTGAGCGTCAATGTGCTAAAACAACATTTGGACCTGTTTAACTTTAGGCCGTTGGCATGTACACGGCAGAATACCTTCTGGACACGGGACACATGTTCTTCAGGGGTCGTGGACCATATGATGATGTCATCCACGTACACACGAACCCCTTCAATGCATTCCATCAACTGCTCCATGATGCAATGGTATATGTCCGATGCCGAGATGATGCCAAATGACATGCGATTGTAGCAGTATCTGCCAAAAGGCGTTTTGAAGGTGCAGAGCCTTCTGCTGGACTCTTCCAGCTGGATTTGCTAAAATCCCTGTGATGCATCCAATTTGGTGAAGAAGCGCACGTGTGCCATCTCACTCGTGAGTTCCTCCCGCTTCGGGATGGGGTAGTGTTCCCGCATGATATTCTTATTGAGGTCCTTGGTATCAATGCAGATGCGCAGGTCCCCCGAAGGCTTCTGTACGCGCACCATCGAGCTGATCGAGTCAGTCGGTTCGGTGACCTTGGATATGTTGCCTTTTTGCTGAAGATCCTTGAGCTGTGCTTTCAGGCGCTCTCTCAGTGGAGCAGGGACTCGTCGTGGTGCGTGGACCACTGGCTTGGTATCATGCCGTAGCAGAATCTTGTATCGATACGGCAGCGTGCTCTTCCCGTCGAACACCTCTGGATACTGGGCGAGGTTGTCGTCGATGCCGGCCTGAAGATCCACATGGGAGGATGTCGCGGTGTAAACCCTTTGAATGAGGTTCAGCTGCTTGCAGGCGTGCGCACCTAGTAGGGATGCCCTGTCCGGCTTAACAATTTCAAAGCGTACCCGTGCTTGTGTGTGTCGGTTGGCTACGTGCAAATGGCAGGATCCCAGTGCCGTGATTGCATTCCCTTTGTAATCCAGGAGCTTACTGGCAGCTGGAAAGACCGTGGTTGGCTTCTTAATGCGTCTGAAGTCTGCCTGTGAGAGGAGGTTGGCAGAGGCACCTGTGTCCAGCTTGAACTGGATGGGGCAGTGGTTGACCTTCATCACTGCTCGCCATTCATCCTCCGAATCCACAGCTTGGATTGATTGGACTTGCAATGCGTCTGATGTGGCATACTCCCACTTTGCAATAATGCCCATACGGTAGGCGTTGTGCAGGCATCCAGCATCTGGATCTGTTGCACTGCCGGGATCAGAATCCTCTAGGCAAATTGTACACTCCGGATGTGCCGTCGTCGGAATTGGGAGCGCTGGCTCCTGACTGGTGTTGCAGATTTGCACAGGGCTGCATAGTTGCCTGGCTTTCCACGGTTTAAACAGTGTCTGCCTCTTGCAGGGCAGTGTTTCTTTAAATGGGCGGTGCCACAGTTTGAACACGTCATGACGTCGGCATCCTGACGCTCCGTGCGTTGTTGCACATGCGCAGTGCGGTTCTCAGACGTCTGCACCTGCGTAGTGCGGGTTTTGGCCGCTTCATTATCCCATTCGCATCGCGCATGCGCAGGCCCCGGGAAGAGCGCGCGAAATGGCCGCTTTCGTCAATGTTGAGGCGCTGCATCCGAGAGATGTCCTGCACACTCTCTGCCTCGTGGGAGGCTAGTTTATCATTTTGTGCCGTTTTGTACTGGGAATAGCGATTTTTAGCGTGCTCATGCACTGTGCATGTTTCAATCATAACTGGCAGGGTCATATGCTTGATCTTCAGTAGAGAGGGTGCAGAAGAGATTTACCAGAATGTTGCCTGGTATGAAGGGCATTAGCTATCAGGAGCGGTTGAATAAACTCGGTTTGTTCTCACTGGAACGACGGAGATTGAGGGGCGACCTGATAGAGGTCTACAAAATTATGGGGGGCATAGGCAGAGTGGATAGTCAGAGGCCTTTCTCCAGGGTAGAGGGGTCAATTACTAGGGGGCATAGATTTAAGGTGCGAGGGGCAAGGTTTAGAGGAGATGTACGAGGCAAGTTTTTTACACAGAGGGTAGTGGGTGCCTGGAACTCGCTGTCGGAGGAGGTGGTGGAAGCAGGGACGATAGTGACATTTAAGGGGCATCTTGACAAATACATGAATAGGATGGGAATAGAGGGATACGGACCCTGGAAGTGTAGAAGATTTTAGTTTAGACAGGCAGCATGGTCGGCACAGTCTTGGAGGGCCGAAGGTCCTGTTCCTGTGCTGTACTTTTCTTTGTTCTTTGTTTAGTAACTGCTCTCTCCCTGTTTAGCACAGGGCTAAATTACTGGCTTTGGAAGCAGACCAAGGCAGGCCAGCAGCACGATTCAATTCCCGTAACAGCCTCCCCGAACAGGCGCTGGAATGTGGCGACTAGGGGCTTTTTACAGTAACTTAATTTGAAGCCTACTTGTGACAATAAGCGATTTTCATTTCATTTCATTTCTCAGAGGATCAGAGTGAACTCCAAAAACGATTTGGTCTCTGATCATGGAGTCAGTGATATCACCGAAGTTGCAGGATTGCGCTAGCAGTCTAAGGTTAGTTAAATATGAGTTGAAGGATTTGTCTTTAGCTTGCAATCACTGCTCGAATATGTAGCGCTCGAAGATTTTGTTGGTGTCCACCTCACAGTGGCTGTCAAACCTGCCCAGGATGGTCTGAAACTTTGTCTTGTCCTGGTCTTCAGCGAAGTGAAAGGAGTTGAATATTTCCAAGGCGTGATCACCCTCTGTGGTGAGGAGAAGAGCTATCTTCCGTGCATCAGACGCACATTGAGGTCTGAAGCTTCGAAGTAAAGCTGAAATTTCTGCTTGAATTTCCGCCAGTTGGCACTGAGATTGCCAGAGGTCCTGAGCTGGTGAGGAGCCTGAATCTTTTCCATTGTGCCAGTATACATTCGCTGGTTGTCACGGATCTTGCTGCGTTGAACTAACTAGATTGAACAGACTCCTGGTATCATGTTGTGTTATGTAATTTAGAATAACACAAGCTGCCACTTGATGCAGTTTTGAGTAAAAGATGCTCCAGACTTTGAAGTGAGTTCAATGTGTTTTATTGAACTATTAGTACAGTTACATTGCTATTTGGGGCATTGAAAGTTGTCGGCCAGTGTGATTATGTTAATGAGGCAGGTGGAGCTTCTCTGGCTATTCTATCTCCCCGGCCCTCATGTCCCTGGGGAGCCCATTTACAATGATAACCCAAGAAGCTGGAGATGGACCATCTGCAGATGTTGGTCATAAGACAAAGAGAGCCGGGGGGGAAAAAAAAGAAAAGATAATTGGTAAGTCACCTTGTTGATGTAAATGGACCCAATGGATTTTCAGCAGTGATTCAAGCAGGCAGCTCACCACCACCTTCTCAAGGACAATTAGGTTTGGGCAATAAATGCTAGCCTAGCCAGTGATGCCCACATCCCAGGAATGAACAAATAAAAACAAGTAGCCCCAAGGCCAAATTTACTGCTGCACCCCTGTTTACATATCCAAATTTTAAAAAAATTAAATTAATTTATGGGATGTGGCATCGCTGATTATGCCAGCATTTATTGCCCATCCCCAGTTGCCCTTCAGAAGATGGTGGTGAGTTGCCTTCTTGAACCTCTGCAGTCCCTGAGGTGTAGATACACCCACTGTGCTGATAGGAAGGGAGTTCCAGGATTTTGCCCCAACGACAATGAAGGAACAGCAATAGATTTCTAAGTCGGGGTGGTGAGTGACTTGGTACGATGGTAGGGTTTCACAGATATCTGAAGCTCTTGTCCTTCTAGGTGGTAGTAGTCGTGGGTTTGGGAGGTGCTTTCTAAAGAATCTTGGCGAGTTACTGTCGTGCATCTTGTAGACGGTGCACACGGCTGCCACTTTTCGTTGGTGGTGGAGAGTTTGAATGTTTGAGGAGGGGGAGAAATCAAGCGGGCTGCTTTGTCCTGGATGATGTCGAGCTGCTTGACTGTTGTTGGAGATGCAGTTATCCAGGCAAGTGGAAAGTATTCCATTACACTCCTGACTTGTGCCTTCTTGATGGTGGACAGGTTTTGGGCATTAGGAGGAGAGTTATTCACCATAGGATTCCTCGCCTTTAACCTGCCCTGGTAGCCACAGTATTAATATGGCTTGTCCAGTTCAGTTTCTGATCAATGGTAACCCCCAAGATGTTGATTGTTGGGGATTCAACGATGGTAATGGCATTGAATGTCAATGGGCGATGGTCAGATCCTCTCTTGTAGGAGATGGTCATTGCCTGGCACTTGTGTGACATGAATATAACTTGCCATTTGTCAGTCCAAGCCTGGATATTAACCAGATCTTGCTGCATTTCGACATGGACTGCTTCTGAGGAGTCGGGGTTGGTGCTGAACATTGTGCAATCCTCCGCAAACATCCCCACTTTTGACCTTATGATGGAAGGGAGGTCATTGATGAAGCAGCTGAAGATGGTTGGGCCTAGGACACTACCGTGAGAAACTCCTGGGAATGAGCCCGGAAAGATGATCGAAGTTTCAGTAGGCGATCATTTCAGGAACAGTGATCATAATTCTGTAAGTTTTAAGCTGCTATTGGAAAAGGACAAGAGTGGTCCTCAGGTGAAGGCGTTAGACTGGTGGAAGGCTAATTACAACAACATTAGGCAGGATCTGTAGAGTGTTGACTGGGCGAGGGTGTTTGAGGGAAAATAAACATCCTGCCTGTCGGAGGCTTTCAAATGTCAGTTGTTTAGAATTCAGGACCTGCATGTACCTGTGAGGACGAAAGATAAGGGTGGCGAGTATAGGGAACCCTGGATAATGAGGGATATTATGAACCTTGTCAAAAAGAAACAGGAAGCATTCGTAAGGTCTAAAAGGCTCAGGACAGATTGACGAATGTGATATAAAATAGTTACTTTAAAGATATTAGTTACTGTAATGGAGACCGGTCTAATTCTAGTGAGTTCACAGACAAAGGATTTCAGAACGCATGGCAAAGGAGGGGGGATGGGGTGTTTAGTGTATGAGGAGAAAGGTATGCTGGGTAACAAGAGGCCAGGGGAAGGAATGAGAAGTGAGCCAATCAGGATGTATGGCCACGTCAGGAGGGGTATAGGATGACCTATGGGAATCTGTAAGTGAAACTTGATGCCATTTGAATGTATTTTGCAGAGATCCCTTTGTCTCGGACCTTATTCGTTTCCCAGGGATCCAGGAGCCTGGTTCTGTGTTCTGTGTTGGTGTGAAATGAGTCAGACTTGCAAGTCGAATAAAAATAACTAATGCTATGCCTACAAATCCATCTCGAGTTTTATTGAGGCCAGACTGACAGGCAAAGAAATTTATATTTTGACATTTGGTGCCGGAAACCCGGGATTTCTCAAGACGGTTCTGACCAACCGCGAAATCAGAATTAGACTGATTTTGGACAAAGGAGAGTGGAAAAGGGCCCACAATGTATAGCTGGAAAATGACCGCGCATTGATTTCTCCCCTCTTCTTATGGTCTGATTAGTCTGGTCATTCTCGGTTGGTACAGAAAGATCGCCTCGACGAAATCAAAGGTCAGTCTGGGGATTAGAAATTTAACTGATGGGATTTCATAATATGATTCGGTTTTGGGTTAGGTTTTGGGATTGATGTGACATCTAAAAAAGATGGTTTAATTCCAAGTGTGAGTTATGATTCGGTTTTGGGTTAGGTTTTGGGATTAATGTGACATCAAAAAAAAGATGGTTTAATTCCATGTGTGGGTGTTTTAAATCTATAGTTGATTAAGCTAAAATTGTATCCTTGGACTGTAATGGCGAGAAACGATAAATTTTAAAACAAACTGGATGCTGCATGTTAGTTAAAGCAGAAGTCTCTCAAAGGGTTAACAGCAGTTTGAGATAACAGGCAGCTTGTGGTGTAATTGGGTACCTTTCCTTCGAGTCAGTGAACTCCAGCAAAGTTATGTTTTGAATTAATTAAAGGAAACCAGTGGGTTTCTCCACCTCTTTGATAAAAGTTTATTATTTTCGAAAGCAATTGATTGAAATTGCCAGAATCTTAAGTTTTACTAACTTGAAATAATGTTTATCTCATTTTATTTGTGAATTAATAGAAACTTAAAGAAACTCACTGACACCATTTTAAAAAGTGTAAATCTGGAAATGACAGTTGACTTTGCTCCGGTATACATCGCTGCAGCTAACTGCTCCCTCATTGATAGCAGCCAACATTTTTGTGAACGTAAGAAAAACTTGTTAAAAGAAAAATTGTTAAGATAAAGAATTAATTAAGTTGTAAAAGTTATATAAGTTTGTGTTAAGCAAATCGTAAATTTAGTTCTGAGTTGAGATCAGAGCTAAACTTGCAGGTTGCAGTAATTCAATTTGAATTTTCAAACATTTTGGGCGGGATTCTCCACTCCCGCGCCGAAGTGGCCGCGCCGTCGTGAACACCGTCGAGGTTCACGACGGCGCTGAACGGCCCCGGTCCCGACCGATTCAGGCCCTGACAATGGGCCAGTATCGGGGCCGCGTCATCTACACGTGCCAGGTCTTGTCGCCCGCGTAAAAGCGGCGCCGCATAGATGACGCGGCCGGCACCACATAACGGACGTCATCCGCGCATGCGTGGTTGCCGTCCTCTCTAAGTCCGCCCCACAAGAAGATGGGGGACGGATCTTGCAGGGCCGCGGAAGGAAGGAGGTCGTGGGGCACCGATCGCGGGCCACCCCACATTCCAGGTGAAGCCCGATGCAGGATCCCCCCTCGCACCCCCACAGGCCGCCCCCCCAGTGTTCACGCACCGCCCACGACTGCAGCGACCAGGTGTGGACGGCGCCGGGGGGAATCCGCCTTTTTGGCCTGGCCGCTCGGCCCATCTGGGCCTCAGAATCGTGGGGGTGCCGGAGAATCGCCATTTTCGGTGTCTCCGGCAATTCTCTGGCCTGCGGCCTGCGAAACTCGACCGGGCCGTTCCCGCCGCTTGGGAGAGTCGCGGGAGGGCATCGGACCGGTGTCCCCGGAAATTTTGGTGGCCCAGGCGATTCTCCCAACCGGCGTGAGAGTGGAGAATCGCGCCCTTTAAGTTTTAAAAGAACACTGTTAAAACCTTTTCAATAATTTTGCCAAGTAGCAAAATTTGCCATTGGTTATAAATAGGCAAATAAAAATAAAAATAATAATAATAAAAAAGAGAGAGAGCCAAAGTATGAAAGCTAAAGAATTAATTAGATTATGGAGACAATATTGTCAACATGAGAGGGATAAGATCATGTTATTAAGTTGGCAAGAAAATGCCCTTAAAATGGGGATTCCAATTAGTGAAGGGGGAAAAAAACAAAAAAACAATGGGCTACGTAGTTCAATGGCTGGCCTTGTATTGACAGAGACAGAGGATGGCAGAGGATGACAGAGGATTTGTGGGCAGCACGGTAGCATTGTGGATAGCACAATTGCTTCACAGCTCCAGGGTCCTAGGTTCGATTCTGGCTTGGGTCACTGTCTGTGCGGAGTCTGCACATCCTCCCAGTGTGTGCGTGGGTTTCCTCCGGGTGCTCCGATTTCCTCCCACAGTCCAAAGATGTGCAGGTTAGGTGGATTGGCTATGATAAGTTGCCCTTAGTGTCCAAAATTGCCTTTAGTGTTAGGTGGGGTTACTGAGTTGTGGGGATAGGGTGGAGGTGTTGACCTTGGGTAGGGTGCTCTTTCCAAGAGCCGGTGCAGACTCGATGGGCCGAATGGCCTCCTTCTGCACTGTAAATTCTATCTATCAGGATGAAGATTTTGAAAATTTGACAAGGTCGGCTAGGGTTCCGACTGCACCAGTAGCATTGTCTGCACTAATTCCGGAACGACCAGAGTATCATAATTTATATCCAGTCACTGCTCCCCAGATTCAAATTATGCCAGCCCCTCCAGCCCCTTCGGTACCATCTTCACTGTCTGAGAGAGATGGGGGGGCTCTGTTCCACAGGCCCAATTAGCTCTAGGACCCGATCTCGGACAGCGAGAGAAGGGCCTGATCCTATCCAGAAACAATCACACATACCAGCTAAATCCCTTCAGACCGATAAGGAGGGACAGAAAAGTCCGAGAACAAAGGGAGAGGATAGGGATGACTCTGAGGAGCTGGAGCTCCCTCTAGTGACAGGGAGGCACGTTGAAGTCTTGGAAGAGCCAGAGGAAACAGCTAGAGTGCCCCCTGGTGAGACTCTGAGACAGTTGCCAATGAGGAAAATACCAAACCCTGACGCTGTGACGGCGGCGGCCCAGCCCACGATAGATGTTTACTTCCCATGGAGACCCAGTGAGATGATGGCTATTATGGCTGCAATCCCAGACAGAAGAAATCTCCTGCTGCTTTTGTGGATCATCTGAGAACTACCATCTCAGTTTATCAAGCTGATTATAGGGACCTCTGGGCCCTAGTCCAGCAGCTTTTAACCCCAGCAGAGCACCGCAGTTACCTCAACCATTTGAATTATGATAGCCACGCCGCACTTCACCAAGCCCATGCGTTGGACGATGATAGACGGACACAAATCCTGAATGCGTTGAATAACACATTTCAAAAGCCCATGAACATCTCTGCTATCTTAGACCTCAAACCTAAAAAGGCTGAAGAGCCAGAAGAATTTCTGGAACGTTTTAATGAAATCTACCGTGGGCAGTCAGGCGACTTGCCATATCAAAATGGTCAGAATTCCCCTCAATATTGTGCTATGTTAATGCATTGTCTACCACCTTCCGTGGCTACTGCCGTGAAATGTAATAACATGAATTGGACAGAGAACGACCCTTCCCGGATGGCCAGGGCAGTCAGATTTTATTGGAAGGAGGGGGTAGGCCTGGAAGGAAGCTCAGTTACAAAGATTAAGACTGAGTATGTAATGAAAAAGGATGATCTGAGACCCCAACCAGCAGCAGAAACGGTGGCTTACCAGCTGGAACCCCAATATTGTGACTTTGGGTGGGTGGATCAACACGGGGGAGGATATCAAACCCACCCAAATGGACCCTCAGCTCCTCTTTATGGCCCACCGTAGGCACCAACAGCTTTACAACTGCCGCCCCCTCTGAGGGGCCATTGGTCTACTGAGAAAAGACGGGGCAGATATAGAGGGAACAATGCATGTTTTAATTGCGGCCGTGCAGATCACTGGCAACAGGAATGCCCCTTTAAAAGACAGGCAGCATAAGGAGACTACCCGACCCAAAGGAGGGGATACCCACCAAGGGGAGGACAGACGAGGTACACTGACTTCTCCCAGGCAAACCCCTTCCAAACACAGGATTGACTAGCTAATTTAGTCATAAGGACTCTCCAATCGGACAGGGAACCTATTATCTCTCTGCAGATAGGAGATCAACATTACCCATTTGTAATCGACACCCATTTGTAATCGACACTGGAGCAGCCATGTCTTCAGTGCAATCAGAACTTCGACTACCACTATCTGACCACACGCAGCATTTGTCGGGGTTCCAAGGACAGGTGTGTGAGTATCCTATTTCTGAACCTGTGACAGTCACTTACGAGAATAAGTCTGCAGATCATCAGTTTGTAGTGACTACTGGATTGGACTGTAACTTGTTGGCCCGAGATTTACTGTGTATCTTCCAGCTACAGCTAGAGTGCGGAGACGAAGGGGTAACGTTCAATCATGGAGGATGAGACAACAGTGCTATATTTCTAAAACTCCCCAGTGGTGGACGTTAGACATTGAACATTCACTGCATCACGTTACCCTGGCCTATGACAGAACCGGACAGAACAGCGAGTTGGAGGACAAATACCGGCCGTTAATTGGGACCGAATGGCTAGTCAAGATTACAGTCACGGGAAAAGAATGTGCAGCCGATTTTGTTACAATACCACCACATTTATGGCCACAGTCAGCTTCTATAGGCCCTCATATTACACGTCAGGTCCACGACCAGTACCATGCCAAGGATCTGGGGCCTATGGGAAGGGTAGGCAGTGGCTACCAAACATCGCTGTCTATACAAAGCTGCTGACGCCTTACACTAGGGAAGGGGGGAATTTTACTCTCACCATCGAGGCACTCGAAGCCTTCCGTTGCCTGAAGCAGGCCTTGTTACAAGCACCGGCCCTTGGTAGGTCCTTGTACGACCGACCGTTCCAGATATACTGTACTGTACTGGAAGGATGTTCAACAGTGGTACTCACCCAACAACATGGGGACAAACACCGGCCCGTAGCATATTACTCTTCCAAACTTGATCCAGTGGCGTTGGGCCACCCTGTTTGCACCCAGATCTTGGCAGCGATATACAATAGTTTGCAGGCTGATGCCAATATAACTCTCCAACAGGATATTACGGTGTATAGCTCCCACTCGGTCATCGCAATACTGAGGCAACTGCAGACTCAGCATCTTACCGCAGCTCGTCAGAATAAGTATGAGATATACCCTTTGAACAATCCACGTCTGACATTTAAATACTGTACCACTATCAATCCAGCCTGTTTTCTTAGCGGTCCCCCTGTCCATGAAGACGCACCTGGCCACGACTGTTTAGCCTTGATTCAGGAAACTACCACAATAAGGGACGATCTGAGTGATATTCCGTTAGAACAACCTGACATGATTATGGGTGGTCAAATATCCCACCGGGGTTTAGGTAATGACCTCCTACAGGCCCTCCTTATGCCCGCGCAGATTTCCGTCATTAAATGCGCTGTCCCTACAAATGGTAAGACCCCAGTTGACGTTGGTAATGAACGAGCAGATTGTGCAGCGCGGACAGCCGCACAAATTCAGCAAGTGATGGTGCCTAAAATGTTAAGTCAGACTAAACGTTCTGCAATAAATAGCTCTGCCTCTGACAAGCCAATGCCAACCATCCAAGACGTCATAAGGTTACAGGAGGACGCTCCTGAGAGTGATAAACAAATGTTGGAACGGTTAGGTTGTACATATGATTCTGTTTCCTCTTTATGGACCACGCCAGCACATCAGACTTGTATGTCTGATGTACTGGCTTTATGGGTCGTTGAATGTGTACACTTTGCAACTCATTGTGGGGCTCGGGGGACTAGTGATTTGTTGCTGGACACATGGTGGCACCCTAAACTGCAGGGGTTGGCCCAGAGCATCAGTAATCGGTGTTTGATTTGTCAACAATATAACACCGGCAAAGGTATCCCTTGTGGTATGAGCCAAACCCCGTTGCCCAGTGGTCCCTTTGAGACGCTCCAAATGGATTACATTGAGTTGGAAAGGTGTCACTGTTGTCAATGTTATAAATATGTTTTGGATATTGTGGATGTGTTCAGCAGATAGGTCGAGGTGTATCCGACTACCGATAATAAAGCTGCAACTGTGGTTAAGGTTCTGAGGCGGGAAATCATTCCCCGGTACGGTATACCAGCTCAGTTGAGTTCTGATAACGGGCCTAATTTTTTGGGACAGATTAACCTGCCTCCCTTCCCCAGTGCTATTTTACAGGTGTGGAGCATGATGGGGTGGCTACGCACCGCCTGTGTGATCTTCGGCCTCACCTCGCTTGGAGTGACATCGGGGACAGACATGGAAAAGGGACATATTACCTACATTTGTAACGCCAACCAAACTACAAGGACATTTTGTTTATGCAGAGGTGATGTTCTTCGGTGCCCCCATATACGAGGGCATGGTATCGACTCATGGAAGGTCACCAGGTTAACGGACAATGCAGGACTCATGAAGCAATTGCACCGGTCCCAGTGATGGGACGGGAACATTACATGGACATTGCCTTGTTTTTGGAGTACATGTAAATTTGATTTTGGGATGTGTTAAGATTGGTGCCATAAAGGTAAAATCAGACCGTCAGGAGAGGGTAGGAAGAGGTTGTGAGAGAGAGAGGGGGACTAAAGAGAGGACGGGGCATGTAAGGAGGAGTACAACTAGAACGTAGGTTATCAGGAGATACACTTAAGTCATTTAGGGCCCAGACTGAGGAAAACCCGGTTAGTGTGAATCTCTTCTACCAGATTTACCACCGCTTGTATGGCCACGGACGGGTTGTCTGCTACCCGAACCCCGCAGCGGTGTCTAGGTTATTTTCTGTTTCACCGCTTTGGGGCACTCCCCAAATGGTGGTTCATTGTCAGCATTCCGAGCCACCGCCCGAGCAAGTCACTCTTCCTTACGATCCGAGTTCAGCACCACCGGCTATTTGCCTTCCCCTTCCTCGGGATAATTCCCACTCACAGTATGATAGGCTGCAACGGTGGAGGGCGTACATACCTAGCCACTTCACTCCCAATAGGGACTCCCGGTCGTACGAGAATTGTTTCAGCAGTGGAGGATACGGCTGTCTGCTGGTAGAGGTGGAAACGAATATAACATGTCTGTTCCCCACCTGTAAGGACAGGAGGTGTTATATCACCCAGGCGTCTGGCCAATGCGTTTGTTACAACACCACCTGCGTTCCATTGAATGCCGGCCTCCAGCTTCTTGGTGGCTGGGCGAATGTCTCTCATATCACTGTTGGGACTAGGGCTTTCCGTATTGCTAGGCGGCCCGAATGGGCGTTCCAAAGCTGGATAAACTGGGCTACTGGGGGATCCCTACGCAACTGATATACTGATTGTGACGCTAGCCTGTACATGGAGCAAGGATACTACTTTTTATTTAATGGCACAGCGACCAATGTTTTGTCACCCCCATTTCCCTGCCAAAATTGCTATTGGGACTCTAGTCCCTACCACAGTTCCCTGCCCCTCGGCGTGGATGCTGCATAATCAGTTAGCACGCCGGGCAGTCTCAGCTGAATTCTGCGAGAACTGGAAAAAACCTCAGGTTCTCGCACCCAACCGGGGCCACTCAGCCGGATGGGGAATTCTGAGCGTCTTGATACTGGGAGGTGTGGGGGGTTCCTTGGTGGTCAGCAATAGGAAGTATTTTATTTGTGGCCTTACCATCCTGGGAAATGAAACCTTGGGAGCCCTTGGGGCAATAACCAAGGAATTGTCTCAGCTGCGGTTGTTTGCAATGCAGAACCGGTATGCTCTTGACTATCTTCTGGTCCGTGAGGGTGGGGTATGCGCCATACTGCAGGGCAAGTGTATCATGAGAGTTCAAGACCTAACCGTTAACATCATTAAATTTATGGATCGCATACGGGATCACCTGGACGGAATGCAGGACCCTGGCTCTTGGGGTAACTGGGGATTTGGAGGTTGGAAGAACTGATTGATAAATATGGCCATGTATTTAGCAGTGGCACTCGGCTGCATCTTTGTGGGCCTGGCCATCCTTAAATGCGTGATGGGTAGGATGCGGGGTGCACTGGAACAGATAGACGCCCCAAGAATCTTGGCTGTTAGGATCCACGAGAGTTCAGCGGATGAGGGGGGGCTACAACAGGAATTGGAAATGCAGCAACAAATCTTTTTAGATGAGGGGCCGTAGCTACGGATTGAATAGATAGGTTATCATGAAATGATAAAAGGAGGGAATGACGAATGTGATATAAAATAGTTACTTTAAAGATATTAGTTACTGTAATGTAGATATAGGCCGGTCTAATTCTAGTGAGTTCACAGACAAAGGATTTCAGAACGCAAGGCAAAGGAGGGGGGGGATGGGGTGTATGAGGAGAAAGGGATGCTGGGTAACAAGAGGCCAGGGAAGGAATGAGAAGTGAGCCAATCAGGATGTATGGCCAGGTCAGGAGGGGTATAGGATGACCTATGGGAATCTGTATGTGAAACTTGATGCCATTTGAATGTATTTTGCAGAGATCTCTTTGTCTCGGACCTCATTCGTTTCCCAGGGGTCCAGGAGACTGGTTCTGTGTTCTGTGTCTGTGTGAAACGAGTCAGACTTGCAAGTCGAATAAAAATAACTAATGCTATGCCTACAAATCCATCTCGAGTTTTATTGAGGCCAGACTGACGGGTAAAGAAGGCTAAAAGGGGCCATGAAATGTCGTTGGCAAACAGAATTAAGGAAAATCCTAAGGCGTTTTATACATATGTAAAGAGCAAGATGGTAGTCAGAGAAAGGGTTGGTCCACTCAAGGATACTGGAGGGAATCTATGTATGGAACCAGAGGAAATGGGAGGGATATTAAATTAATACTTTGGTCCGTATTCACCAAAGAGAAGGACTCGGTGGATGAGGAATATAGGGTAGAGTGTGTAGATCTGAGTCATGTTGATATTAATAAAGAGGCGGTGTTGGGCATCTTAAAAAGCATTAAAGTAGCTAAGTCCCAAGGGCCTGATGGGATCTTCCCCAGAATACTGAGAGAGGCAAGGGAGGAAATTGCTGGGGCTTTCACATTAATCTTTGTATCCTCATTGGCTACAGGTGAAGTTCCAGAGGACTGGAGAGTAGCCACTGTTGTTCCATTGTTTAAGAAGGGCAACAGGGATAATCCAGGATATTATAGGCTGGTGAGCCTTACGTCAGTGGCAGAGAAATTATTGGAAAAGATTCTTAGAAATGGGATTTACTCTCATTTGGAAACAAATGGACTTATTAGTAATGGACAGCATGATTTTGTGAAGGGCAGGTCATGCCTCACTAATTTGATCGGTTTTTTCGAGGAAGTGACAAAGATGGTAGATGAGGGAAAGGTAGTAGATGATGTATACATGGACTTCAGTAAAGCCTTTGACAAGGTACCTCATGGTAGACTGGTACAAAACGTGAAGTCACAAGGGATCAGAGGAGAGCTGGCAAGTTGGATACAGAACTGGCTTGGGCACAGAAGACAGAGGGTAGCAGTAGAAGGGTGCTTTTCTGAATGGAAGGCTGTGACTAGAGGCGTTCCACAGGGATCAGTTCTGGGGCCTTTGTTGTGCATGGTGTAAATGATTTGGAAGAAAATGTAGCTGGTCTGATTAGTAAGTTCGCAGACGACACAAAAATTGGTGGAATTGCGGATAGTGAAGAGGATTGTCAGAGGATACAGCAGGATATAAACTGGTTGGAGTTTTGGGCGGAGAAATGGAAGATGGATTTAATCCAGACAAGTGTGAGGTAATGCACTTTGGAATGTCCAATGCATGTAGGAATTACACAATAAATGATAGAACTCTTGCGAGTACTGACAGGCAGAGAGTTCTGGGCGTGCATGTCCACCGATCACGGAAAGTGGCAATGCATGTGGATAAGGGGGTCAAGAAGGCATATGGCTCAATTTCACTGTTGCTAAAAATAGATAAGGATCCGACGGAGTGTGGGTTGTATAGGTCCATATCACTTCTGAATGTGGACGCAAAAGTGTTGGCGAAAGTACTGGCGGGTAGGCTGGGGGAGTGCCTCCCGAAGGTGATAGGGGAGGATCAGACGGGGTTCGTGAAAGGAAGGCAGCTGTTTTTGAACATTAGGAGGGTTTTGAACGTCGTTATGGCACCGGCGGAAGGGAAGGAAACAGAGGTAGTTGTGGCATTAGACGCCGAGAAGGCGTTTGGTCGGGTAGAATGGGGGGGGTACCTGATGGCAGTGCTGGAGTGGTTTGGGATTGGGCCAAGATTTGTGAACTGGGTAAAGCTGTTATATAAGGAGCCGAAGGCGAGTGTCCACACAAACAATATCAGTTTGAGATACTTTTCTCTCCACCGTGGGACGAGACAGGGATGTCCTATGTCCCCCCTGCTGTTTGCACTTGTGATTGAGCCGTTGGCCATCGCATTAAGATGTTCGGGAGCATGGAAAGGAATAGTGTAGGGCGGGGATAGAGCATAGAGTGTCCTTATATGCCGACGACTTGCTGCTGTATGTGTCAGAACCGAGTGTGTCGATAGGGGGAATATTGGAGCTACTGCGGGTATTTGGGTCTTTCTCGGGGTACAAGCTGAACCTAGACAAGAGTGAGTATTTTGTGGTGTCTCGGCCGGGGGTGGGGGCAGGGGTGGGGGGGCTGCCATTCCGTAGGGCAGGGACTCACTCTGGTATCTGGGGGTGCAGGTTGCCCGGGAGTGGGAGAGGCTTCGCAGGTACAACATCACTAGTTTGGTGGGCTGAGTGAAAGCCGATCTGGCAAGGTGGGATGGTCTTCCTCTGTCACTGGCGGGTCGGGTACAGGCGGTTAAAATGAATGTGTTGCCACGATTTCTGTTGATTTTTCAATGCCTACCGATTTTCCTGCCAAAGTCTTTTTTCAGGGAGATTGAGGGAAGGATTACCTCGTTCATATGGGGAGGGAAGGTGGCCAGAGTGAGAAAGGTGCTGCTACAGAGGGGAAGGCAGGCAGGGGGTTTGGGTCTCCCGAACCTGATGTACTACTACTGGGCGGCGAACGTGGAGAAAGTGCGGAGCTGGGTCAGAGGGGTTGATTCCCAGTGGGTCAGAATGGAGGAGAGTTTGTGCAGGGGGTCAGGACTGAAAGCATTAGCAAAGCGCCGCTCCCGATAGCTCCGGGGAAATACTCAGGGAGTCCGGTAATAATAGCTTCATTGAAAATCTGGAGGCAGTTTCGCCAACACTTCGGGTTGGGGTTAGGGTCAAGGGAAATGCTGATTCGGGGGAACCACAGATTTGAGCCAGGGAGGTGGGATGTAAGTTTTCGGAAATGGGAAGAGAAGGGGATTAAGACGCTAAAAGATTTGTTTCTTCCGGGTTGGTTTGCAGGATTGAAGGAGCTGGAAGCGAAGTATGGGCTAGAGCAGGGAGAAGTGTTTAGATACATGCAGGTTCAGGATTTTGCCAGGAAGGAGATACAGAGCTTCCCGGAGGAACCGACCTCCACACTGCTGGAGGAGGTACTGACGACAAGGGGACTGGAGAAGGGGGCAGTGTCAGCGGTGTACGGAGCTATTCTGGACGAGGATAAGGCACCACTGGAAGGGATCAAAGCAAAGTGGGAGGAAGAGCTGGGAGAGGTTATACAGAAGGGGGGTCTAGTGTGAGGTGCTGCGGAGAGTGAATGCCTCCACCTCGTGTGCAAGGTTGGGGCTGATATAGCTGAAGGTGGTATATAGAGCGCACCTCCCGAGGGCGAGGATGAGGCGATTTTTTGAAGGAGTAGAAGATGTGTGTGAGCATTGCGGGGGTGCCCCGCTAATCACGTTCATATGTTTTGGTCCTGTCCAAAGCTAGGAGAATACTGGAAGGAGGTTTTTAGGGTAATTTCCAAGGTGGTGCATGTGAAACTGGACCCGGGTCCCCGAGAGGCCATATTCGGGGTGTCGGACCAGCCAGGGTTGGAAACGGGAGCGGAGGCAGATATCATAGCCTTCGCCTCGTTGATCGCCCGAAGGCGGATCCTGCTGTGATGGAGAGTAACCTCTCCACCCAGTGCCCTGGCCTGGCGGGGGGACCTGTTGGAATACTTGACCCTTGAGAAGGTTATGTTCGAACTGAGGGGAAGATCGGAGGGGTTCTACAAGTCATGGGCACTATTTATTATGCACTTTCAAGAACTGGATAACATCGAACATTAGTTGGGGGGGGGGGGGATGGGGGGGAGGGAAGCTGTGCATATTAAGGATGACTATGGGTAATCCCTGATTCCTTTTTGTCATTTGTTTATGTAAACTTGCGGGCTGATGTTTGGGGACTGATGGGAGGATGGGATTGTTGTTATTGTCATGGGGATTGACATATCTGTTGCTGGCTATTGTTTATGGTTGGTGGGTGTAAATTCGGGAGAAAATGTGAAAAAGGAGGAGAATAAAAATATTTTTTTAAAAAAGAAGGCATATGGCGTGCTGGCCTTCATCGGTCGGGACATTGAAAATAAAAATTGGCAAGTCATGTTGGAGCTGTACAGGACCTTAGTTAGGCCTCATTTAGAATACTGTGTACAATTCTGGTCGCCACACAACCAGAAGGATGTGGATGCTTTGGAGAGGGTACAGAAGCAGTTTATTGGGATGTTTCCTGGTATGGAGGGCATTAGCTATGAGGAGAGGTTAGATAAACTCTGTCTGTTCTCACTGGAACGACAAAGGTTGAGAGGCGACCTGATAGAGGTCTACACGATTATGAGGGGCATAGACAGAGTGGATAGTTAAATGCTCTTTCCTAGGGTAGAAAAGTCAAGTACTAGGGGACATAGGTTTAAAGTGCCTGGGCAAAAGTTTAGAACTGATGTGCGAGGCATGTTTTTTACACAGAGGGTGGTAAATATATGGAACGTGCTGCCTGTGGAGGTGGTGGAAGCAGATACGATAGTGGCATTTAAGGGACATCTAGACAAATATATGAATAAGGTGAGAATGGAAGGATACAGACTCCGTAAGTCCATACGGTTGTAGTTTAGGCAGGTAACATGGTTGGCTCAGGCTTGGAGGATCGAAGGGCCTGTTCCCCTGCTGTATTGTTCTTTGTTCATTTCCAGTTGTCAACAAGGTGTTACTGGAAGCACGCAAGCCCCAGTGTAGCGGATGAGAGGTCAGGCTGAGAAGTTGCTGCAGCCTCAAAAGTTCAAACGCTGCTGAAACATGCCATGGTCCCTTTAAACATTTGACAAAATGGCCATGTCATTTTGCTTGCACTCTCTAATTGGTTGAAGAACTTGGCTCTGACAAAGAGCAACCAGAAATTCCACTAATCTGGAGGTCAGGTTTAATTTTCAGGCAATTGTGACCTAAAAATGGTTACAATTTCACCAGAGACTAAAGCGGTATAACTTTGTCCATCTGTTTCTCTCTCCATTGATATTTCCAGACTGGTTGAATAATAATAATCGCTTATTGTCACAAGTAGGCTTCAATGAAGTTAATGTGAAAAGCCCCCAGTCGCCACATTCCGGTGCCTGTTCGGGGAGGCCGATCTGGGAATTAAACCCACGCTGCTGGCATTGTTCTGCATTACAAGCCAGCTGCTTAGCCCACTGTGCTAAACCAGACCCAACTGAGTTTACAAGCATTTTCTGTTATTATTTCTTTGTTAATGCACAAATGCACAGCACCATGAAACGATGTGCACTTTAAGATATTTTTAATTGACTAAAAGCCATTAACAAAATATATTTTGCTAGTTTGTTTTGCAATTACTTCAGGAATATATAGATGAAATGAATGAAATCTAATCAGGAAAAAAAAAAGAACTGACAGAACAGTGAACCTAAATGGATTCTTCTCAGGATTTGATATTTGTTGTCATGCAACGCCAAGGAAAATGAAGATTAAATGGAAAAAAATAATTAATTTCATATGGGCTGGTGTGCGGTCATGGGTTTTCCACCTGTATTCAAGTGGTTGAGCTGTCAATATTAGATTGTAGTATTTTGGGGAACTCCAGATGAATCCAAGTATATGGTAGCTTTCACCTATAAGATATGACTCACACAGACTGGTGGTTCATCAAAGTTCATCATTTGCCAGAAGACTCACTGCTTGACTAATCCCTCTATGTGGATGTAAATTAAAATTTGCATAGCATTCTGATGTTTTCTATGGCGAAGCGTATCTTCAGAATATTCAAGCATGGGGTCCCACCGACAGGCATTTTTCTCCCCCGATGGGCCGTTGGCTCCTGGAAGTGGCCTGGCGATCTTTTTCCTCATGATAAGTTGTCTCTTTTGACTTGTTCAGGAACAAATCTGTTGTCAATCAATGTGTTTTTTACAGCTAAAGCTAATTTTAAATTGGGGACTGATTTTGATGTCCATTACATGCAATCTGATATCTACAATCAACTAGTCATCGAGAAAATAAAACACGTGCAAAAACAATTTTGCATGATTAGTGCCCAAATTGCCTACCTTGGATTTTTCTGATCAGGCCTGAGGTAGAAATTCATCTCTGATCTTCATGAGAGTTTTATATTCATGTGTAGTAGAATAGAAACATAGAACTGGAGGTTGTTCAGTGTCTCCCTGAAAGGCCGACAGGCTTGTGTGGTTGGGCATAACCTGCTTATTATTAACACACCACTATATAACTATCTCCAAGGTCAAACCCTAACTTGGTGCTATATTTATGCCAATTTTGCTCAAACTTTCTACACACATGGGTGCAATTAGCGATGTGGGTGCAAAATCCCATGAGAGTCAAAAAACAAGAATCTCGCTGTGGAGTTCTTGTTTTCTGATTTTCCCCTCCCCTCGGCAGTAATGTAACGAAGGAAGTCAGAAACCTAATTTCCATATATTCAAATGTCATTAGTGGGCTTCCCCGCCGTATTGTCTCCTGACAGTAGGAATTTCCCCCTTTCTAGTGTCAGCGAGGTTTGCAATAGGTTTTTCAAAATGTGAACTAGGCGAAGGGAAGCCACTGGGAGCACATATATAACACCCCAGGGGGAGAGGCACATGCCTGACCAGTACCCTGGCATTGCCCATTGGACTGCCCCCAGAAGTGCTGGGACAGTGCCAGGATGCCAAGGGGCAGCGTAGGGTGCAGTGCCAAGGGGCCCCCTCAGGTTCCCTTTATGTTTGATGGGGTTTCTCCTTATGCGTGGAGGGAGAGGGGGGGGGGGGTCTCTGTGTACATTGTGGGGGGAGTGGAATTCTTTGTTTTTTGTTGAATATCAGAGCACCCTTCAAAAAGGGTGCCCTGAACTCAGGATTCCCAATGTTGCCCTCCTTTTCCAGTCCTGCCCCACCAACGTGGGCCATGTCTGGCGATTTATTTTGCACCAAACACTGGATTATCTGAACAGAGAAGCCTGCTGTGCAGCCGGTGAGCTGCACGCCGGTTTTCTCGCCTCAGCCAGCATTTACTGCAAAAATGAGAAAATTCTGCCCACATTCTACCATCATGTGAATCTCTACATCATAATGTGAGTGGTACTGTCTCCCCAGTCCCACATTACCCTTTAGTTACCCAAATACCCTTGTACTACATTATCACCGATTTAGCATCCTCAGGCCGGCATGGGCGTGGTAACCCACTGAGGCCGCCGGCAAAGGATCAGAGCACTGTAACGGTGCCAAAACCATTTTTCAGTGGACGCTCTATTCTCCTCCCAATCGAGAATCCTGATCCTGGCATCAGGCAGTGGAGAATCCATCCCTTCTCCTTCCATTAGCACTTGCACACACACACTTGCAAAGAAATTACTTCAGTTTGGCAGGGAAATAGTTGGTGGAGGTTGCCTGTCCCAAAGGCTAATCATGATTGTAATTAGCATGCAGTTTATGGAGGATTCATTCTAGGGCAGCAATACTCAGTTTTGCCACAGCTCCTTCAGGCGTGCTGTTATGTTGCTGTTTGGGGGGAGGCGGTGGCATAGTGGTATTGTCACTGGACTAGTAATCCAGAGAGGGCATTACCCTGGGTACCCAGGTTCGATTCCCACCACAGCAGATAATGAAATTTGAATTGAATAAAAATATGGAATTAAAAATTTTATGTAACTATTGTCAGTTATTGTAAAAAAAATCATCTGGTTCACCAATGCCCTTTAGGGAAGGAAATCTGCCATCCTTACCTGGTCTGGCCTTTGTGAAATTCCAGATCACCAGTAATGCCCCCCTGAAGGGCAATAAAGGTGAGTGATAAATGCTGGCCTAGCCAGTGATGCCCACATCTCATGAAAGAATTTTAAAAATCTATTTTTTTTAGTTATTATTGAATCTACTTCCATTGACTGTTCAGACTATGCATTCTAGATCACAGTAACAGGCGACATAAAAATGTTTCTCTTTGTCCCACCTCTGGTTCTTTAGTCCTCTGGCTACTGACCCTTCCACCGCTGAAAATATTTTCTCCTTATCTATTCTGTCAAAATGCTTCATGATTTAGAACACCTTAATTAAATCTCCACTTATTTGTTTCTATTCTAAGAAGCACACCCTATTTTCCACATCCCTTGTAGTATTCAACTGAAGTTCATCTGCATCCTCTGTAAGGTCATTATGTCCTTCCGAATGTGAAGCACCCCGAATTGGATACAGTACTCCGACTGAGACTAAAGCAGTGATTGATAAAGCTCTAGCATAATTTCCTAATTTTATCATGAATCAAGAGTCAGTACAGTATGGGAACACTTGTAATTCCTTCAAAGATCTTCGCAATTTGTAATTATTTTAGAAAATGCTTGAAAAGGACAAAGAGCTTGCATTAATTGTACAGGATCAATTGTAATTTTATTGGATAATAAGTAAAACTGTCCCATGTGACCTGGCGACCCTTGACTTGGAAACAGTACCTACAGGCAGCAAAAAAGAAGCCATGTGGTGGCAGAGAGAAAGGAGAGCCAAAAGCAGAGGAGTAGGAGTTGGAGAGTGACAGCAATCAGCATATATTTGGAGGCACAAAGTGAAAGCAGATAGAGTCAGAAAGAGGAACACAGAATTCTGGTGAGAAGAATAAGCAAATCATTCTCAGAAAGAGATTGGTCCAAGACACGAGGAGGGTGCTTTTGGAGGCAATGTGTGAGCTGACTTAAACAGTCTAAAATTTGGAAAGCTCTGTGAACTGTTCAGAGATGCTAAAGCGCTGGGTGTTTTCCTAGAAGTGGCCAAACCATGAACTGGCGTGTTATTGGTTGTTCAGTTGGTCAGTGGAAAGTTACAACATCAGGACTGTCATGACCTGAGGGAGAGAGGGTTTGTAGAAGTGTGCCTTTCTGATGACAACTGTACCTGTGAAACTCAAAGGTGAATGCTGCTCTTGGACAGGGCTCCTGATCTACCCTGTATGAGTAAAGAACATCATACAGTGGAATTGTGTAGTCTGCAGTGCTACGTTGTGTGGAGAATGATGCGAATGCTTGTGTTTGCCGAAGACGTACCATTGTTGTATCGAATATTTAAAGTGCCATGTATCTTTTTATTTGAAGTATCCATTGCCTGTAAATTCAGTTGTAACTTGCGTTGGTTTTGATTCACGTTGAAGTAAAATCTATAAAAATTGAAATCCTGTTGGTAATTTCTTCATTTGAGGGTCTTTCAGTAATATGGTTACTTTGGTTTACAGTTTTCCCAGGGGCATCCTATGTTACTCTTGTGCTTCTGTTATAAAGTTAAGGTGACGATACACTTTTCTAACATTCTTCACAAATTTTCCTGCACCTGCAATGATTTGTGAATGTACACTTTCCCAGGTTTCTTTGTTCCTTTAATGAAACCCTGGGTGAAATTCTCCGGTATCGGCGCAAAGTCCGCCGACTGGCGCCAAAAACGGCGCAAATCAGTCCGGCATCGCGCCGCCCCAAATGTGCGGAATCCTCCGCATCTTGGGGGGCCGAGCCCTAACTTTGAGGGGCTAGACCTGCGCCGGACTGATTTCCGCCCCGCAGGCTGGCGGGAAAGGCCTTTGGTGCCCCGCCAGATGGCGCGGAAATGACATTGCCGGGCGGCGCATGCGTGGGAGTGTCAGCGGCCGCTCACGGCATCCCCACGCATGCGCTGTGGAGGGAGTCTCTTCCGCCTCCGCCATGGTGGAGACTGTGGCGAAGGCGGAAGGAAAAGAGTGCCCCACGGCACAGGCCCGCCCGCGGATCGGTGGGCCCTGATCGGGGGCCAGGCCACCGTGGGGGCACCCCCCAGGGCCAGGTCGCCCCGCACCCCTCCCCCAGGACCCCGGAGCCCGCCCGCGCCGCCTTGTCCCGCCGGTAAGAGAGGTGGTTTAATCCACGCCGGCGGGACAGGCATTCTAGCAGCGGGACTTCGACACATCCGGGCCGGAGAATCGCGGGGGGGGGGCCGCCAACCGGCGCGGCGCGATTCCCGCCCCCGCCGAATCTCCGGTCCTAGCCCAAAATGTAACCAGGAAATGCCAAGGTGTTCCAATTATACTCTAAAGTTGTTTTATTTTAATGCAAATTCAGGCTCATTATTTTTAATTGTATCTACTTAACAACCAAGTTTACAAGAGGGTTTAAGCAAAACTAGATAAAATAGACGCTGAAGGGCATTTAGAACATTTATATTGTAAATAAATGTAATATTGGCACCAAATATCAAATCTTATATTTTACAAAATAACATAATTCATTACCTTCCAAAATTAGCTGGAAGAAATTCCAGAAAGGCATCATTTAAGTAGAGCTGCATTAGGTTCAACAGCTGGGTGAATCCATCTGGAAGTCTGAAATGGTTGGAAGAAATTAATTTTCCTGTAGTTACTGTTGAAAATAATTTCAAAATTAATCTTGGAGAAAAACAAATTCTGAATCCATTCCTCCTCATACCATGCACTCAGAGGACATTGACTTCTGAAGTTCAAAGTTTTCTATTTTCCTATTCTAAATTGATCAGATTCTGCTAGTTCAAAAGAAACAAAAAATAACATTATAATGTACAATTAATTCAAAGTAAAACAGTTCGGAATCTCAATATTTTTGATAATTAGAGTCGCTACCCAACTAAAACAACAGGGGTAATCCATGGAATGTTTTTTACAGGGGCACGATTAATTGCCCCTCCTGCAGCTGAATATCCACTGATACTTTGCCAACCAGAAATCCATCCGCCCCACAATGATAATAGGCTGGGGTTGGCCTTAGTAGGGGGTGTGAATGAGACTTTCACCCCTCAGGGACAGCAAGCCCTGTCGCAAAGTTGGCTGTCAGCTCTGCAGTCTCAGTAGCAACAAAGCAGGATTGTGGCCACTGCTGGGATTATAGGCAATCACTGAGAAGAAGAGGAGGTAGACACCTGACTTATATACTGGGTATTTTTGGCAGGCACGGCTGGGAGACCCCAGCAAGGTTGGGAGAGGGAGTGTGTGGGTGGTTGGGTTAGAGAGACGTGGGGGAAGGGATAAAGGGAGGGGTACCATCTTGAAGGAGCATCCCTGATGGGCACAATGAACCTTCCCAAAATAAATGCCCACCCCTCTGGCTGCCTTTAGCACAGGCAGTGAAAGCTCCTGGGCTGGTCACCTTACTTCCACCTTTGCCCATAGATGGAAAAATTACCTTAATAGGCCTAATGGTGGCTGGGCTGTCTGACACCTTACTCGCCCCCTATAATACAGGGGACAGGTTAGGGATGGGTGGGAAGGTGGCGGGTTGGTAATCCTCATTATTTTACATGCCGCCGCCTTCAAGTAGCCCAGCTTTAACTCAGTGGGCTGGCAGCTGATTCGTGATGCGGAGTGAGGTCAGCAGCACTGGTTCAATTCCTGTAAACTGAGGTTCTCAACTTTGCCTGAGGTGTGGTAATCCTCAGGTTAAACCACCACCTGTTAGCTCTGTCCCTCAAAGGGGAAAGCAGCCTATAGTCATCTGGGACTATGGCAACTTTATGTTCACAAAGTTCAAGGTTTTCACTTCTTTGATCTTTAGCATTAGACTAAATTGTTTAAGAAAGGTAGCAAGGATAATCCAGGGAACTACAGACAGATGAGCCTTACGTCAGTGGTAGGGAAATTACTGGGGAGAATTTTTCGAGACAGGATCTATTCCCATTTGGAAGCAAGTGGACGTATTAGCGAGAGGCAGCACGGTTTTGTGACGGGGAGGTCGTGTCTCACTAACTTGATAAGAGTTTTTCGAGGAGGTCACAAAGATGATTGGTGCAGGTAGGGCAGTGAATGTTGTCTATATGGACTTCAGTAAGGCCTTTGACAAGGTCCCTCATGGCAGACTGGTACAAAAGGTGAAGTCACACGGGATCAGAGGTGAGCTGGCAAGATGGATACAGAACTGGCTAGGTTATAGAAGGCAGAGAGTAGCAATGGAAGAGTGCTTTTCTGATTGGAGGGCTGTGACTAGTGGTGTTCCGCAGGGATCAGTGCTGGGACCTTTGATGTTCGTAGTATATATAAATGATTTGGAGGAAAATGTAACTGGTCGGATTAGTAAGTTTGCAGACGACACAAAGGTTGGTGGAATTGCGGATAGCGATGAGCACTGTCAGAGGATACAGTAGGATTTAGATCATTTGGAGGCTTGGGCGGAGAGATGGCAGATAGAGTTTAATCCGGACAAATGTGAGGTAATGCATTTTGGAAGGTCTAATACAGGTAGGGAATATACAGTGAATGGTAGAACCCTCAAGAATATTGACAGTCAGAGAGATCTAGGTGTACAGGTCCACAGGTCACTGAAAGGGGCAACACAGGTGGAGAAGGTAGTCAAGAAGGCATACAGCATGCTTGCCTTCATTGGCCAGGGCATTGAGTATAAAAATTGGCAAGTCATGTTGCAGCTGTATAGAACCTTAGTTAGGCCACACTTGGAGTTTAGTGTTCAATTCTAGTCACCACACTACCAGAAGGATGTGGAGGCATAGAGAGGGTGCAGTAGAGATTTACCAGGATGTTGCCTGGTATAGACTGCATTAGCCATGAGGAGAGGTTGAATAAACTTGGTTTGTTCTCACTGGAACGAAGGAGGTTGAGGGGCGACCTGATAGAGGTCTACAAAATTATGAGGGGCATAGACAGAGTGCATAGTCAGAGCCTTTTTCCCAGGTAGAGTGGTCAACTACTAGGGGGCATAGTTTTAAGGTGCGAGGGGCAAGGGTTAGAGGAGATGTACGAGGCAAGTTTTTTACACAGAGGATAGTGGATGCCTGGAGCTCGCTGCCAGAGGAGGTAGTGGAAGCAGGGACGATAGTGTCGTTTAAGGGGCATCTTGACAAATACATGAATAGGATGGGAATAGAGGGATATGGACCCCGAAGTGTAGAAGATTTTAGTTTAGACGGGCAGCATGATCGGCGTAGGCTTGGAGGGCCGAAGGGCCTGTTCCTGTGCTGTACGTTTCTTTGTTCTTTGTTCTTTGTAAATGGTGTACCCAAGGTCTACAGCAGGAATTTTCTTTGTGACAATCAAACATCCCAAAGTCACCTGACATTTTAATTTTCCACCTGTCTCCCACTACGACCTAGCACTGTTCCAAAGGAGGTGGAAAATCAGGAAGGATCCAGAAATGCCAATTCTCCAGCCAGATGAGAAGACAAAGGGAATTCCTGCTGGAGATGAGGGTGGATGGAACTTCTGCCTGTCCCATGGCAGGGTATGAATGCAGGAGGTAAGGCCACAGGAATAACATTCCCTTCTGGAATTACAACAATGTGCACATCTTGGGTTCCTACCAAAGCCAGAGTATTTGCCTGGAGCACCCCAGAAGATTGTAGGTGACATCTAACATTGCAAGAATGGAATCAGTCTTATTATATACTTTTGTCCAATTTTCTCAACAAACTTAGACCTATTTAAACGTCATGCTAAAAGTGGATTGACAGTGCTGTATCTTCCTCTCCCTCCTGCCAGTCCCCAAACAGAGTTACCCACGGATTATTCACATTTATTGACATGATGTAATGTTCACATTCAATTTCTGTGAGACTTTAAGACTGATGATGAAATTGGTAAACCAGGAACTCCCTTTTAGTCGGTATCTCATTATCTGCTTAATAATTATGGTGTAAGCACCGCAAAATCCTAGTTGTAAACATAAATTGGTTTCCACCTAAGATTTTAGGGGGATCAGGAGAAGCCCAAAGAAGATTCCCGGGACAGTATTTTTCCTAATTTTACAAAATTACAACAATACATAGGGCGTAATTCTCCCAAACAATTTATAAGATTCCCGCCTTGTGATTTGGCACAATCCAGAATGCAATCCACCAACACTTAAGAAATTTGTTTGGAAGTTGAGGATGAACTCCGCCCTGAATGAGGTGTGTGGCAGGACTGGCTCCTCAGAGATCGGGGTACCATTTTTGAAATGCACCCTGATCTCAGACTAACCCTCCAGTCCCCCTCTTCTTGCCAGCAAAAACCCTCTCATCTACCAATCACTAGTACCAGCTCCCTCCTCTGGTGAGCAACACCCCATTTATGGGGTTGCCAAATTCCTCCCTTCAGGCCCTACCCCCAGGCCACAGCCCCCTCAGTGCTCGCCCCTTGGCAGTGCAAACCTGGCACTTTGACAGTTCCAACTTAGAACTGCCCGGTTGGCATTGCCATGTTTATTTATTTATTAATTTTTCAAATTAAAGGGCAATTTAGTGTGGCCAATCCACTAATCTGCACAGCTTTGGGTTGTGGGAGTGAGACCCACGCAGACACAGGGAGAATGTGCAAACTCCACAAGGGCAGTGACCTGGGGCCAGAATTGAACCCTGGTCCTTGGCACCATGAGGCAGCTAACTACTGCGCCACTGCTGCCCATGGCATTATCATGTTGACACTGCCAGGTTGGCAGTGCCAGGTGGCAGTGCCATGTCCCTGACCACCCGGGGTTACAATGGCCTCTGAGCCCCATGGCGTAGTCATCATTTCTGGTTTCTGTTTGTGAAGACCAATAGTGATTCACGCCAGCCTCATGCTGCGCCGGCAGGTGGGACATTATAGCAGGAACCAAAGAAGCCGGCTTAAAACAGATCCTGTATTTTTAAGTGAGGCTGTAAATATGCTAATCTGGTTCATACCCAGTGAGAACGTGAATCAGATCACGGCGGCTGGAGCAGGACGGAAGCATCGGAAACTCTTGTGCACCTGGAGCATTTCGGGCCGCTCCTGGAATTCTCCTGACGTTTGGGATTTGTGTCAGTTGCAACCCGATCGGAGAATCATCCCATTGTATGATTATATTCATATGGCTGCTCAAGTAACTATGAAACCTATCCACTCTATCTTAACAACAGGATCAAAATCTGTATTTTGAAACTGCAACATTTATTGTTATGCATTACATGAAATTCATAATTATTTTATTCAGATTAATACTAATCAAACCTTAATCATATTGAACTACAAATTACAGAATGTATAATGAGCTGCACCTTCAAATATATTATTCTTTTTTTTTTCTATTGGAAGTTAGGTGTGGGGCTGTTGGGGGACCGACAAATATATTATTCTGCATCATGTCCTGATTGGTACATAAGAATATTGGAACTGGATAAGTAAGGTTTATTTACGCACCTGTCCAGGGAAATGTGAGTTTGATGGCTTTTTGCCTTTCAAAGCACTAATGGGTTTTGCACTACACGGTTTGTTTGCAAAGCTGTAATGTGAGAAAAAAAGATTTTCGCAAATGTGATGTGAGGAAAACTTTTCACACAGAGAGTGGTTTGGGTCTGGAATACACTGCCTGTAAGTGTGGTGGAGGCAGGTTCAATCCAGGCATTCAATAGAGCATTAGATGATTATTTGAATAGAAACAATGTGCGGGGGTACGCAGAAAAGGCAGGGGAATGGTACTATTGATTTGGAGAGCCAGTGTAAACACGATTGGCCAAATGACCTCCTTCTGTGACGTAACAATTCTGTTATTCTGTCCAGGGGAATTTGTGTTTGATGGCTTTTTTAAAAAGGCTTTATAACTGTCTATTCAAGTGATGTTTGTTTATTTTGGCAGATTTATGAGCTTTTTAAAGAACTTCAGAAGTTATTATAGGGACTTTGAGTTCTGATTCTAAATCAAATACCAGACAAATGGGTTAGACAAGCCCACCTCCTGATCTTCCCTCCCTCCATGAGATGAAAATCCTGCCCACGCTGGAATAGAAACAGGATTGCAACATTAGAAAAAAAAATCCTGCTTCCCACCTGATTAATAAAAATATCTCCGAAGTATCATTCTGGTAAATCTATACTGCACCCCATCCAAGACTAATATATCCTTCCTGAGGTGTGCTGTCCATAATTGGTCATAATTGGAATTTTGCGCTGCCGTTTGCAGTGAGTGGAAATGGAGTTGGTGGGCAGAATATCATTGGAGTCAAAAAAGGGATTTATGACTGCGAGATTTCCTGCAGCAAATGTCCTCAGCTCCTTCCATTGGTATGATGAGGTTCCGGCTGAGAACAGTGAGGGAAATTTGTTTGAATTCATTATTATATAATTATCGGGTAAGTCTCATTGTAACCTCCCCAGTCCTCGATAATCTGCCTCCGTCATCGCGTTGTCATCCTGTCAGGCTTTACAACAGCGTTGAAAAAATGGAAACCCAGTGACTCAACTTCTGAGGAGGACTTCAGAGATAAGCATGCAACTTGGCACAGGACTCCAAAGGGAGAGAAACTCCCGGTAGTATGTGGGCGAGCCAGGCATGCGGCTTCTTCTGTGGGGGTGGGTGTTCGGGGTGGGTCTCATTGCTCTGGGGGGGTTAAGGGATTGTGTACCGCAGGCAGCCATTGAACTCCTGCACTGGATCCATGAAGGGGTAGCATGTGTACCACAGACATCCATTGACCTCAGGCAGCGGGTCTGTGAAGGGCCATTGTATGCGCCACGGGCTGTCACGGAGGGCAGGCACTGTGTCAGTGAAGGGTGGGGGAGTCAGTTAGGCACCGGGGTTGAACGGGGAAAGAACACAAATCATGAGCAGGGATGGGGGCAAAGGTTGGGTTCAGGTCAGTGGTCACCCTAAGGGTGGAAGGAATTTAGCAAGGGGAAGGGGGGGGGGGGGTGGAGCCACGTCTGAAGCTCAGCCGTCCTGAGGTTGCAAATTATAGGAAGGATGATCCTGGGTTTGGCTGGGCAATGGGTCAAGGCAAGGGGTCGACTCAACATTCACTCTTTCTCTTTCTTCCCAAGTAGTGATTACAGCAAGAGAGAGAGTGAAAGCGAGAGAGATGTGGAGCCGGTGGATCTAGCTATCATTCTTCTTGCCTTGAGGAAACAAAGATGACAAAGGCATCAATGACTGGCTCTCTGGAGGCAGGATCAGAAAGCTGAGGAGGAAGGGATGGCAGGACCTGCTCCACAGCCAAAGCAGGGACCACCGAGAGTGGCTGCTCAGAGGTGCCATCTTTGCGCCAGGGTTTACAGAAGGCATCTAACTTTCTTGGAGCGGAGTGTGACCAGTGTCGAAGGAGATGCTGCATGTCAAAGGACATGGTCACTCACGTATGACACCTGCTCTAGGAGTTGGCGCCACTTGGAATTGGCAGGCACCCACTGCCTGTCGTCCTGAAAGTGTCAGCCACCCTGAAAGTTTTTATTATTGGCTCCTTTCAGGACTCCACTGGTGACCTTTGTGGTATCTCGCAGGCCTCCGCACATAAGTGTATCAGGGAGGTCACGGATGCACTGTTTGCATGGGTTCACACCGTTACAAACTTGGACTGGAACTGGGCTAGCCAGGCTGTGAGAGCCTTAGGATTCTCCCAGATTGCTGGCTTCCCACAAGTGTAAGGAGTCATTGACTGCAAACACATGGCTCTCCAATCGCCAGTCCACTAACGAATCTTCTTTATTAAATGCAAGGGCTTCCATTCCTGAACATGCAGCTAATGTTCGACCACAGAAAGTGCATCCTACAGTTGTGCGCTAGGATCCCAAGAAGCAAGCACGTTAGCTTCATGTTTGACCACTCACAGATACCCAAGGTGTTTGATGGAGCAGAGCGGCTACAGGAGTGATTCCTCGGGGACAAGGGGTGCCCCCCCCGAGGATGTGGCTGATGGCGCCTGTGCGGAGACCACAGAGTGCAGCAGGGGCCCGATACAAAGGGGCCCAAACTGCCATTCATGGTTTTATCGAGTAAACTATTGGGACACTGAAGATGCAGTTCCGATGTCTAGACTGGTCAGATGGAGCCCTGCAATACAGTCCCCATAGGGTCTTGCGCATCCTTGTTGTGTGCTGCACCCTCCACAACCTAGCGCTTCAATGAGCCGAGGGGTTGGCCAAGGAGAAGATGGATGAGTGCACATCTCCTCTGATGAGACGGACATACAGTTGGGTAATGAGGTACAAGCCTTCGAGGAGGAAGAGAAAGTCTGTCATGTGGTGGGGAGGCTTAGAGGAGGGGAGGAGAGCTCAGGATGCTCCAATAGGCTCACGATTCACTGAAACCGGGGTTAGGTTGACAACCAGAGCCCCATCATGGGAGATGGCCCTTGCTGACTGTTTGCTGGCATGGCTCACTGAAACCTGACACGGCTTATGTCATGGGAGGGCAGCTGTTGCCCCTCATCACAGTGTTGTGGGAGGTTGATGGTGACTTGCAGTGAGGAGAGAGAGCACGGCCCCTCAAAGAGTTACTGCGAATGTCTGAATCCTGTCTGGCTTAAGGCAGCTCGCTTTCGGGGTGCTGCTCTGTGGGAGTGCCACCCTCTCGGTGAGCAAGGCTGGAACAGGACCGGACATAAAAGGATGGGAGTCAGATGGGCTGGGCACTCCCAGAGCTTCCCGGGTGGAAGACACTGGGCTATGGACCAGCCGCGCCTCCTCCCTATGCCCGAAGGCCCCTGGTTTCCTGCTTGGGATAGAGGGGCAGCTGGAATGAGGTGCAGAAGTCCCCCCATCGCCGGCACTTGTGGATGCCCATTGAGGTCTCACTCTCCACCATGATCTCATGCCCTGCGCCACGGAGGTCGTGGCCTTCACCAATGCAGACAGAGGCCCTGCACCAAGATTCCCATTGAAACATCCACCCTTGCTGTCACTGCGTGCCAACATGACTTCCTCAGGCAGAAGGCGTTGGGACTCCTCCAGTCAGCCTTGCAATGCGACGAGCGATGCGGCAAGCCTTTCTCATGTTCCCTAGTCTGCCTCTGGAGCTCCAGCAACTGCGGGATGACCAAGCCAGAGGCACGTCATTTGACTGGGGCTCAGAGTCCTGGCTTCCAGCAGTCCTCCGAGTGCTGAATCCCTGGGATGTCCCTGCCTCCACCTGATGTGGATCAGACAAAGTGAGGTGCTCACCAGTTTGTGACCCCAAAATCTCTCTACTATTAAATCCCACCAAGGTATGTGCCTCTGTGGAGTGTGCGGCTGAAAAGTGCACATCCGAGAAATCCTCAGAGCTGCTGTCCGGGCTGCTCTCTTCTGCCTTGTTTTAAGGTGGCTGTGGTTTCTCCCTCATTGTTTCTGCAAGAGAACGGAGATGGCATTAGTTTATGGAAGCGGAATAAGGATAGAACTCACTTGATTTTGGTGAGTTGGATGATGGTGTTGTGGGTCCTCACTTTTCTTTTTCACCCCCCCACAACCACACACACACACACACACACACCTCAGTGCAGGAGTGGTCCTGTATCTCCTCGGGCAATTCTCTACTCAAACTCCATTAGGAGTTTTAACTCAGCCGTTTTGTCCGCCCGACTGTGCTCCCTCCAGGCAGTTCTGAGACAGCTTTCCCTGCAAAAGAACAGATGGGAAGAGTGTAAGCAGGCCATGCAATAGGTGTGTGTGAGTGGGTGAGCAGAGATTGATGAGAACAGTGACTTACCCTTGCTGAGCGGAGGGGGTGATCCATTTTCTTCCTGCACTGCACTCTCAAGCTCTTGTGCAGGGAGCTGGTGCCTACCAGCGCTGCCACCGTTGCCCATACTGGGTTGGTTACCTTGCTGGAGGGTCTGCTCCCCCGCCCAAGGATAAAGGATCCAGAGCCTCACTTCCACCATGTGCAACATTCTGATCAGGTCTCAGCAGAACACTTTGGCGTGGCCTTCCAGCAGTCATCCTATATCCACTTGGAACTGGTGCTGGGAGGCATTTCAGTGGAGCTCCTAGTAATTGAAGCACTCAATCTGATGGCGGGCCATGCAAATCATATTCCAGCCGCCATGGAGTTGGTGTGAAACACAAGAAAAATAATTTTCTCTCGAAGTGGCTAAAGATACTACGGGAAAAAACACCACTGCTGCCAGTCGGCAAGATACCAGTTTTTCCGCCCGCCTTGACACTTTGCTAAAATATCAGAAAATTCCACCCCATCGTCTAACCACGACTTTATTAAGCTACAGAATAACTCCTGTAGCCTGTTTTCTCATCCTCTAGATAGAAAAGCCAGCATTTCAATTAGACTTTTTGATTATTTTCTGTACTGCTCCATGATGTTTTCATGACCTGTGTACATTGACCCCTAAGTCTCTTTAGATCTGCATCGGTTTAGCGTTTGATTAATCAATTTTTTTTTACATCCAAAGTGGATGATCTCACGTTTTTTAATATTGACATCCATTTGCCAAATGTTTGCCCATTCACTTAACCTATTAATGTCTTTGTAATTTTATGCTTCCATCTACACTGCTGATAACGCTACCTACCTTTGTGCCATTGACAAATTTGGATGTGTGACCCTCTCTCTCATCTTCTGTTAATAATAAATCATAGAATCCCAACAGTGCAGAAGGAGCAAATCAGCACATTGGGTTAGCAACAACGAATGACAGGGAGTGGGATAGCTTGATCTTGGTTTCGGACAATGCTCGGCACAACATCGAGGGCCGAAGAGCCTGTTCTGTGCTGTACTGTTCTATGTACTATGTTCTGAAAGATCAAACCATCCAGGCACACTCATCCCAACCCCACCAACCTTTGGACACTAAGGGGGCAATTTAGCATTGTCAATCCAACTAACCTGCACATCTTTGGACTGTGACGAATGGAGGATTTTAGGAAAATTGGATTATCAACATTTGGCCATTTAAGAGTTAAAGGTCTAGAGTTTGAGTGTGTTTTACTGCTGTGGTCATGTTTTTAAAAAAGGGTTCTGTTTTGCAGGGCCTGGGACTTTTAGGTGCTAGAAGGTGAAATTGACCAGAGCAATGTGTTTTCAGTCTGGGCTAATGAACTGTGGTTTAACTGGGGAAAGTCCCTGGGGAGTTCATTTGTTTTTCAGCTTGGGGAGTTGATGCCATTGCTGGATGAGCTTTTTTTAAGCATTTTCCAATGAAGGGGCAATTTAATGTGGCCAACTCACCTACGCTGCACATCTTTTTTGGGTAGTGGGAGTGAGACCCACGCAGACACGGGGAGAATGTGGAAACTCCACACTGGACAGTCACCCAAGGCTGGAATTGAACCCAGGTCAAACTCCACAAAGAGAGTGACGCGGGGCCGGGATCGAGCCCGGGTCCTCGGTGCCATGAAGCAGCAGTGCTAACCACTGTGCCACCCAATTGCTGGGTGAGGTAAGGAATACAGAGACACATTTTAAGAAAGCTTTGGAGAGGTGTTGACGTCTGATCAGGATGGAATCATAGAATCACTACAGTGCAGAAGGAGGCCATTCGGCCCACCAAGTCTGCACCGATCCTCTCAAAGAACACCCTACCCAAGCCCATGACCTACCCTATCCCCATAATCCTATAACCACACCTAACCCCATTTGAACACTCAGGGGCAATTTATCATGGCCAATCCACCTAACCTGCACATCTTTGGACTGTGGGAGGAAACCAGAGCACCCGGAGGAAATCCACACAGATACGGGAAGACCTTCCAAACTACACACAGAGTCACCCAAGGCTGGAATTGAACATGAGTCCCTGGCGCTGTGAGGCAGTAGTGCTAACCACCGTGCCGCCCTGACACTGAGTCCACAATTCGCTCCCAGTAGGATAGTTTAAAAAAGAGTAATAATATTTAAAGTAGAAAACTGTTGTCTGAGGACAAAAAATAAGCTGAAGCAAGCCAGTTGGAACAGCTTTTGAAGACTTCCAGCCAGAGTCTGCAGGGTTTCTAACAGGAGCCCAAATCTGTTCTGTAAACCAAATATTACTGTATGCCAGGCTGATTTTAAGATAGATTGAGGGTGGTATGTTTATTTTCTTGTTTTTGATTGAGTAGGATTTTTAAAGGGGTAATTGTAAGCTGTTCTTTTCCAGTGTGAAGTTAGAAGAGTTTTAATATTGTACTCATAATAAAGTTTTGTTTTAAAAATACCAAATCCTTATTTCTTTGTGCAATCATTCCTTCTTTCCGCACAGTCTTATAAAATAAACTAAAATATTTGGTTTTGTTTGGCCCATTATCCTAGCCACCGTTGGGGTCTGGTCTGGGATCGCAACAGGTATGTGGGAGGAAAACCGGAGCACCCGGAGGAAATGCACGCAGACACGGGATGAATGTGCAAACTCCATGCAGATAGTAACCCAAGATTGGAATCGAACCCTGGCACTCTGAAGCAGCAGTGCTAACAATTGTGCCACCGTGCCGCTCATATGATAAATAGTTGAGGCCTCAAGACAGATTCCTGTGGGTCGCCATTAGCCATATCCTGCCAATTAAAGTACCTTCCCATTATCTCTAGCCTCCACCTTCTGCTGTTCTGTCCATTTCCCAACCGGGTTAATAATTAGTTGCCTTCGGTTTTATCATGTATTTTTGAATATTCAAACTATTGTTGAGTATTTTCATGACAGTGCAGTTGATATGTAAGGATAACTATTTCTGGGCCTTTCCATTCACTATTCTAAAATATATTCATGAATGTCCTATTGCACCACTCAAGTAAAATCTATTCTGTAGAAGCCAGGCAAAGACATGAACAGTAATGATAGTATAACATCAAAAAAGGAACTGACTCTTTACTAACTCACTTGGAAATGGGATTAACACTGGCTTCAATAACCGATAAGTATTTACAGCACTTAATCGTTTCAGGAAAATCTTGAATACCTGCCAAGAAAAACAAAACAAAATCAGAATCTGAGAAGCAATGTTAATAAAAAAGGTAATATATTGGCAAGGTACAATTGTGTTTCATTATCACTTTTTTTTTTCAACTTCTTTTTCAAACACGCACAATAGAATTAGCTATATTGTTCGTACTTCCATTAAAGATAATTTAAAAAGGTGCAGTGCTTTGAGACAATTATTAAAATTTTCCTCCTTACCTTCCCTTCTCCCCTGGCAGCTTTCAGTATCCATTTTTCATTGGGGGACCTACATAATTGATGTTGGTAATCTATTCAGCCATGTGTGTCAACATAGCCAAACCCAAATCTGTGCACAACTGATGTGCATATATGTTTTGGCAGAGGCTAATGGTTAGTAGTAACTCTAGCTGAATTTCTCTCTGGTCAACATTAACATCAGCTACTGTGCCACAGCTAAGATCAGCCTAACTCAGAACAGACAAGGGATCAAACCCAAAAGCTCTGTATAAATGAGGGTGTGCTAACCCTCACAAGGACCATGGAGAATCACTGACTGATTTCCCCATGGGCTTTGGGAATATGAGTTCCTGTGGTGAGCAGGCGGTGGCCGCCCAGCTGGGGCTCGTTGCATGACCTTTAAAGGTAACTCCCAGGACCAAACTGGCAGTTCCCGATAGTCCTGGACCAGACATTTGTTAGTTTGCTGCAATAGGGTCTTTATTTTCAGTTTGACCTTTCACTCCATGTCTCCTGGAATTATTACATTGGCGATGAGGATCAAACACAGGATTCTTAGCAGCCTTTTCGAAACTCCATGATGACAACTCCGGTAAGAAACAAAGCAAAGATAAAAACTCGGAAATACCCTTGTTTGAGAAGCTCGAGCCTTATGATACAGATGTGGAGGACTGGCCCCAGTATATCGAACGCATGCACTACTTCTTCCATGCCTATGGCATAGAAGGTGATGACTGACATAAAGTAATCCTTTTGACAGCATGCGAGACCCCAATGTCCAGCATTATTAAGAGCTTAACTTATCCTGCGGCCCCTGACACAAAAGCACTCAACGAATGTGGGGATCTAGTAAAGAACCATGACGACACAAGAATGTCTATAATCTTCCAGCATTCCCAATTCAACATGGCTGGGAGGACTCCTGGGAAATCCATGACAGAATTCCTGGCTAGATTAAGGAAGCTGGTCGAATACTGTGAGTTTGGCCCATTCCTGACTAAGATGCTACGTGACCGGCCAGTGTGTGGGATCAATAATGTGGTGATACAAAAAGAATTGTTGGCAGAACTGACCCTCGACTTCACCATGGCTATAGAATTAGCTTGGTGTCTGTGTGTGTGTAGGGCCCTCATATCGAAATTCCCAGTGAAGGCTCCAACACACCTCACCAACCACCAACTCAACATTCAGCTAGGACATCTCGAGAGAGGATTGGATAACCCTAGAAGTACCAGGAGCTATGGAACAAGAGGACATAGCAAACCTGGAGGAGGTTTTGAGGTGATTTCCTGATGCAGGTGTCTGTCTGAAACGAGAAAAAAGTGTGTTCCAGGCAAAGTGGTCTATCTAGGGCGCAGAGTCGATAAAAAAGACTGCAACCCGTAGAGGATAAAGTTAAGGCCATCAAAAAGGTACCCACCCCGTGAAATATGACAGAATTAAAATCTTTCCTAGACCTTGTAAACTACTATTGGAAATCTATTCCTACTATAGTCATCTTTGCACACACTGTTAAAAAAAACACCAGATGTGATCGTGGCAGGTGTCACAGGATGAAGCCTTCGCAAAGGTGAAGCAGCAGTTACTGTCATCAAACATCCTGGCTCAGTACGACCCCAAAAGAGAACTGGTATTAACATGTGCTGTCTCTCGATATGGAGTAGGGGCAGTCCTTTCCCATCGATGGGATGATGGCAGAAAGAGAGATTTGTACCATGTGCATCCAGAACCGTGACAGACACGGAAAGATACTATTCTCAGTTTGAAAAGGAAGGACTGGCTGTTATTTTGGGGTGAAGAAATTCCACCCATATGTTTGTGGGCGACAATTCACAATCGCAACAGATCATAAACCCTGGGTGGGCCTTTTCAAAGAGGATAAAGTCTTGGATCCAACATTGGACATTATTGTTAGCGGCCTATGAATACTCTCTCATGCACAGCCCAGGAACACACATTGCCAATGAGGATGCTGCCCACAAACTTGATCTCTATATTGGAAGAAGTCATCATGACCTGGAACTCCCTGAATACCTTGCCAGGAATCTGTGAAGCAGATTCAAACCTGGACCCAGGAGGACCCCACACTCGCAAAATTGTGACATCTGATCCTCAATGGCGGTGAATCCAAGGAACCCCACAGATGACATGAAGTCGTCCCCCACTAAACAACAAGAGCTGAGTGTAGAAGATGGCATCATCTTGTGGAGTGCCAAAGTGGTCATCCTCCGCCCCGGTCGGAGCCCAATCCTGACTGAATTGTGTGACCCAAGATGAAAGTACTCACAAGGAGCTACGTTTGGTGGCCCGGGCTCCATACAAACATTCTTGGAGCAGGAGAACCCAGAAGCTCCCACGTTGGAATGGCCAGGAAGACCATGTGTACGGGTGCACGTGCACTTCACTGGTCCTTTCCGGGGACTGATTTTCCTTACTATGGTCATTGCCCAGTCAAAATGGTTAGTAGTCCATCATAAGTCCCCCACGACTTCTCAAGCAACAACAGAAAAATGTCTGGCAACCCATACATACCAGAGGTCCTCATATCTGATACTGGTACCCCCCTTACCAGTGGAGAATTTCAGACATTCATGAAGTCGAATGGCATTAAACACATCCGAAAGGCGCCGTACAATCCACCATCTAATGACCTGGCTGAATGAGCAGTTCGAACATTCAAAACCGGAATGAAGAAACAGCTTGATACTTCCCTGGATACAAAATTGGCCCGGTTCCTTCTGGTTTTTTTTAGAAATATTTTTATTGAAGACATTTTTCATATATACAAAAATACAAAAGTCAAACTTCGGCAACAGATAACAAAAATAACAACTGAAAGATGGGGCGGTTCTGAAATATGAACAGTAACTTGGGCATTGTCATCATCTGTACACGCCCTGCCAAAGAAAAGGGCAACACATCCCACCTCTTGAGGTCTGCCTTCATACCTTCCATGAATCGTGTCAAGTTCAACTTATGCAGCTGGGCCCAACTCCGTACCACCTGTATTCCGAGATAGCAGTAACTCACCCTCACCACCCAAAACAGCAACTTTCCCAGCTTCCCCTCCTGCCCTCCCGCCATTTATCGGGACACCTCGCTTTTCCCCATATTCAATTTATATGCTGCGAAGCGGCTGACCTCCCAAAACTCCCCACCGGGTCGGAAATATACAACAGAGGTTCATCTGCATACAAAGAGACCCTGTGCTCGACCCTTCCCACTCAATCCCCCTCCACCCCCTCGACGCCCTGAGCGCCTTTGCCAACATCTCTATCGCCAGAGCAAAAAGCAGCAGGGAGAGCGCGTTTTATGGAAGATTCCGCCATCCCTCCCTAACCAACTGCGCCGCACCAGCATTCCCCATGTAAATATCCCTTCCTAATCTACTCCGCTCCCCATGACCAAACAAAAAAACCAACCCATTCCCCCTCCCTGCTCCTGTCGACCCTCCACTTCCCATTAACTAGCCAAACAGCTAGCATGGTGGCCCTCGCCCTTGGCCTCCGTCTACCCCCCATTCTCCAAATCCGCCGCCCTTCATCCCCCACATGCTGAAACCCAAACATAAAATAAAGCACACTCACCCTCTCCTCTTCCATTCTCATTAAATTCACCAATCTACCAATCCTGTGAAGCCACATTCCCCTCATTTAACATCTCCAAAGTTCAGTGTCCTCACATTCCTCCCAGTCCATGGTCTCTCATAAACTCACTTGCCTCCTCCAGTGTATCATAATAAAACTCCCGTTTCTGGGGCGTCATTCTCCGACCCCCCGCCGGGTTGGAGAATCGCCGGGGGCTGCCGTGAATCCCGCCCACGCCGGTTGCCGAAGTCTCCGGCACCGGATATTCGGCGGGGGCGGGAATTGGGCCGCGCCGGTTGGCGGGCCCCCCCCGCTCGATTCTCCAGCCCGGATGGGCCGAAGTCCCGCCGATAAATTGCCTGTCCCGCCGGCGTGGATTAAACCACCTTTTGAACGGCGGGACATGGCAGCGTGGGCGGGCTCCGGGGTCCTGGGGGGGGGGGGGGGCGCGGGACGATCTGACCCCGGGGGGTGCCCCCACGGTGGCCTGGCCGCGATCAGGGCCCACCGATCCGCGGGCGGGCCTGTGTCGTGGGGGCACTCTTTCCCTTCCGCCTCCGCCACGGTCTCCACCATGGCAGAGGCGGAAGAGACTCCCTCCACTGCGCATGCGTGGGAACCTGTCAGCGGCCGCTGACGCTCCCGTGCATGCGCCGCCCGGGGATGTCATTTCCGCGCCAGCTGGCGGGGCACCAAAGGCCGTTTCCGCCAGCTGGCGGGACGGAAATTCCTCCGGCGCCGACCTAACCCCTCAATGTTGGGGCTCGGCCCCCAAAGATGCGGAGCATTCCGCACCTTTGGGGCGGCGTGATGCCCGTCTGATTGGCGCCGTTTTGGGCGCCAGTCGGCGGACATCGCGCCGTTTCGGGAGAATTTCGCCCCTGGTGTGTGACCCACAAACAAGCAGGATACAGCACCCCAAACATCACATTCTCCTTGTAGAGGGCAGCCTTGATACTGTTGTAGCCATCCCACCGCTGGTCAACTCCACACCCTGGTCCTGGTATATTCTCAGCTTGCTCCCCTCCCAGGTACACTTCTTCGTCTGCCTCGCCCATTTCACAATTTTCTCCTTGTCGAGAAAATGATGCAACTTCACCACCATCGCCCTCAGCAGCTCCCCTGCCTTCAGCCTCCTCCTCAGTGCCCTGTGCACCCGATCCTCCTCGAGGGGATGGTGAAAGACCCCCTCCCCCAACAGCTTCTCCAGCATATGTGCCGCATATTTAGCGGCCTGCACTCCTTCAATCCTCTCAGACATCCCACAATCCAGAGATTCTGCCTCCTGGAGTGATTCTTGAGGTCCTCCACCACCTCCCTTAACCTCTTTTGGCTGTTTGCCAGCAGCACCATCTCCGTCTCCAGCGAGGCCAGCTGGTCTTTGTGCACCCCCACCGACTCTTCCACCTTCTGGAGTGCCAGGCCCTGCGCCTCCAGCCTCTGCTCCACTCCCTCGATAGACGCCATACGCGGCTCCACCACCTTAGCCAGGTCTTCTGAGGCCTCCTGCCTCTGGTGGTGGAACTTGTTGTTCAAAAAGTTCACGAGCTCCGTAGACCATTGGGTGGGCAACGATGCCCCAGCACCTTCCTCCATCTTTTTCTGTGTCGCACCTCGACTATTCTCGCGGTCAACCTGCTGCCTCTTATTTGTTACGTCTCTCGTCTGGTAAGCCATAAACCTGCCCCACCAGAGGAGTATTGCACTCCTTCAGTACCTGGTACCATTTGCCAGCAAACACCCCTCAAATCGATGGGGAAGGACCAGAAATTTTCACCTCGAGCCGCAGCCACCAAATGTGCGACCACTCATTCCATGGCCACCACCGGAGGACCCACAGTTCCTTTTTGATGATAGAACCACGACTCATACGATGATGGGAGTCACACCAGTGGAACTGTTAATGGGATGACAACTGCGCACCAGGCTCAGCCTGCTGTTTCCCAACTTGCGGGGGAAGGTGGACTCAAAGCAGGCGACCCAAAAAAGGTACAACACCAGAAGACCTGAAAGGACCTTCAGAACAGGAGATGCCGTCTATGTGCGGCACTTTGGAGATAGATCTCAATGGATCCCAGGAGTTGTGCTGGAAAAGACAGGTCCGGTTTCTAACTAAGTCAAAGTCCAAGGGAAGGCGGTGAAAAAACACCTGGACCACCGGAGAAGCAGGGAACCCACTCCAGTGGAGACAATTTCAGCAAAGATTACCTCCTTGATACCCGTTGCGACGTCCTCTGGCAAGGGGACTCAGGCTATGGGGAACGCGAGAGCCGTTCCCTCCGACGATGAAGATTCAGAGTCTGAAATGAAAACTGAGGACATTGCTCCTCTGCTGGAGGTCAGCACCAAAGATGAACCTCCATCTGTGGTCCTCAGGTGCTCAGTAAGGAAGCAACAATACCCAGTCCGCTTCACGTCCCTTGATCCGGCTCCATCTGCTGCCGATTCAAGGCCTTGTGCCAAGCTATGAAAGAAGCCTCCTCGCTGCAGAAGTGAGGAGGTGATTCAGACTTGATGGAGGAGGGCTGTAATAACTCTTATGAGGACTACAGGGGATCTCTGATTGATCTCCCTGTAGGATTGATAGAGTATGGGTTCCGGTGGTGAGCGGGCAGAGGCCCGTCCAGCTGGGGCGCATTATTTTGTGGCCGTGGTAATGGCTTTATTTTCAGTTTAAAATAAACCAGTTAGGCCTTTCATTACGTCCCTCCTGCAATTATTACAGAGAGCCAAAATCCACTTATTTACTGATCTATTAGCAGTGGGCTGTCTTAAAGTTGGAGTTACTTTTAAAATGCTGTTCCCCTATAATTAAAAGACACAGATATTTATTTATTATTTTATCCACGAGGATAAATCAATACTCTTACCACAGTCTGTTGGAACTAAACATGCTGGGCCTCCAACATGTCACTCTGCTATCAACAGGCATTAATGAGGATTGGCATCTTTGCCAGTGTTTGATGCTGATCTGGGTAATCAAAAGTGATTTAGATACTATGATATTGAAACTGTCTGGTTGTTACCCAGTCCAGTTTAAAAAAATATAAACTTGAGCTCCAGAATTGAATGGAACGCTTGGCTCTTACTCCCACAGTGATAGCAGTGTGCTGGTGTACCTTTACCCAAGTCACCAATTGGGAGGAATGATGGGTCTTCAATAGGTTCCTAACCAGAGATCAAAGTGGTGATTTCTTCTTATAACATAGAAGAATAAATAAAAGGCATTGCTTCAAAAAAACCATCTATGGTGGGATTAGATATAATTACGTTGGTGAAATTAGCATCTCTATAAACATCAGTACCATTCATCCAAGTGATTGTTCTTTGTTTTGAATCAGTGGGTCTTCATCATTGGCAGCCAATGACTTTATCCAATGTCCCCACATGCACCGTGTCACTGGATTGTGATCAGAGCCAGAAGGACTAGCTGATTTTTCTCTTTCAAATTGAAAAGTTCCATGACCAATTGTGTACCCATGACTTCCCTGGTTGAAGACAAGGATCAAAGTTGGGTCCTTCCTCATCCTGAGATTTGGTGTTACATTAAAGATTGCTTTCAACCACAAAACTATTTTGATCCCTGAACACAACTGAAGCCGAGCTCTTGAGTGTTTGATTGTTGGCTGCTACCTCTGTGGTGCTGACACCTCCAGGGTTCAGGCAAGCTGTTCAGGCCTCACAGTTTGATTAGAATGCTAGGCAGTAACACTCATCTTAGACATGGCACGTGTACCCACGAGAAGCCACTTGGGAACTTTACAGTGTACACATAACTAACAATGCCAATTTCTTATTAGTAATAGCTTTCAAATGTGCAGTCAGAGGCTGCTCACAGTCAGAGGGAGTTACAGTGACCTTCAGCATATAACCACGAACAAGGCTCTGTCCTGAAAATGTTTGGTGGGACAGACAGGCAGCAGCTGCTGTTGCTCCTGTAATGGGTATACACAATTTGGGGGATGGCCTGTAGGACTCTCAGCTGCTGATCCCCTTACCCCACCCCCTGGGCGACCTCCAATTGATGCGCTTGGCCTGCCTGACCAGGCCCTTACCCTCCCTCCTGGGGGCTCTCCCCCCCACTTCGCCCGAGCACTGAGGCAGCAGCTCCAGTGATGCTGGGCTGCATGCCTGAAAACTACTCATCTCCTCCAATCCCCTGAGCAGTCATTGTGCTAGGTTCCTGTGTTAAAAAAAAGAGTGCTAAACGGTGCCCGTGTAACCTCTCACTTGGGAGTCGGTTAGATCCCGGGAGGCTGTTAGATAGGACGTCCATCTCGTTAATGAGATGGAGATTGCCCTTAATTGGTGATAATTGGTGTCTCGCCATGTCCAGGCGAGATCCAGAACCCGCCAAAGGATGCAGGCTGGTTAGATCGCAAACCGCTCAGATCCGTGCCTGGTGCAACGCGGCCGTTAAATCGCACCTATACAGTCCAATCCATTATGTGCATGGTTATTAACATGTTTGCCAGAGTAATATTTTTCATGAGCAAGTTGTAACTGTCCACATTTTAAAAAGGAATTCCAGTATATATGTTTGTTTCCAATTTGTGGCTTCTGTCCGGATCCGATGATTACAGATTCAAATCATCATCCATGCTAATGCAATTAATGTTCATCAGGATGACATTAAGGGCAATACAACGGCAGTAAGGATGGGAAAATGATCAAGCATCCAACTCATTTCGATCTTGAGATTCCTTCTGGAAATGTGCATACGTGTAACTGGTACAGAAATGAGCTCAGTGTTACTACCCTTTAGAATCAAATAGGCCATGTTGGCACTCGGTACATAGAGTTATGCATAAATAATGTCCACTGAGACAAAGCACTGAGAGAGCCACAAACAAAGGATTCAATGCCTTGATGGCAAGATTAGGGATGGCAAAATAATGGATAGTGAAAGGCATACAGATAGATTACTACAAAGAAAGATTGACAATTCCTATTCCACTAGATAGTAGCCTACAATTGGATTGTACTCAAATGCTACACATATCTAATAAGGCCAGATTGAGGGCCACAAAAAATTGACCCATTAGCCTCATGTATTTATTAACAGTGGACTGTAGGTGTCAGTTGTGGCTCCAGAGGCAGCTCACCAGCCACAAAGTGGAAGGGAATTTGATCAGCTCGGATTCTGGCCAAGATTCTCTGCAGGATGGGAGTAGGAGGCAAACGGAAGGTGGATGCAAATAAACTTCTTTTGGGCAGCCTTTCTTTAAGGATCACTGACTCAGCTGCTACGCCCTTCAAGAAACTGACCACGGCATATTTGGGTGAACAGAGGGCCTCAAACAACCCTTTATTTGAATATGCCTTGGGAAGAACTCTAACAAATGGAGCAGACAGTGCACTCCTGGCACAGAATGTGTGCATGCTCATCAATGCGGCCTCAAACCATTTTATGAATTGCGTTATGCTTGCAGACTGAGCACAACATGATCTAACTTCTAGGCTAATGATTCCACAGACTGAAAGGAAAAAAATAAATCTAATGGAAGTAAAGAAAGAGCTTTTACTTGTTTTACAAGCAAATCAGAAAATGGCTGCTAAATTCTGCATAAAAGTATCATATTCCTAAAAATGCTTATGTTCGGCCCCACAAGGGATAAAATACCTTCTTTTCAAGTTAGGGCCCTTGACAAATTATTTTGAACTTCAACACTACATTTGTCAAAAAGAATTTGATAAACTTATTTTGGCTTGTTTACAACCATATGGCATAACAATGAAAATTGGGTCAAAATGTGTCCCTGCTTGTAGGTTCCAAAAAATGAATTCAGCCAGAGTTTCTACCCCTAAGTTATCAAATGATACATTTGGATTTTAGAGGCTCAGTTCTGATTGTTTCTATGGTTGAGCATTTGCGATACCTCATTGTTTGTGCTCAGATTTTAAGAATTTCTTTGGTTATAAAATGAAGGACTACCATCACCTGTAGATCTGCATGGTGTTCAGACGAGGAGGAGAAAAGGTTGGAGGAAACAAATCTGTGTCTCTAAACAGTAAGTAAGTCCAGATAAATAAGTGGTAAACTCAATGTTTAAAAAAAACCGAGTATGTTTTGTCCTTACCATTTTTGCTGATGTCTAGTTCTCTTAGATTCACCAGGCTGGCAATGGTGGTGGGCAGATTAGAAAGATCATTGTCTGGAACGCTTAGTTTACGGAGAGCTTGGCAGCTGAACAATTGCTGTAATATTAAGAAACAAATTAGAAGACAAGCGTTTTCCTTCCTCTGGCCTTTAAAGAATTCCATCATCAGTGGGTTCCATGACAATTTTTAAATGAAATTATTCGGTGGTATTGCTTTCATTCTTTATGTGCAACATTAGTCATCAAGATTTATCAAATAATCATTTTTTCTTTTCCTTATACAATAATCACAAAAGCCACTGTTTTAAGTACAGAAACCAACTGCTGGATTCTCTGTTTGGGTGACTATGTTCTCCTGCTGGAGTTGAATTGCACCAGTTTTATGAGCCCCTTCGAGTCGTAAAGCAAGATGCAATTCCGTATTCCTTGACATGCAAATTTATGCATGGCGTGGAATACGAGGGATTCCCAGTGAATCCCGTTTTCGGGCCACCATCTTGAGTGGGCAGGCCGATAGCGAGTTCCCATGACTTGTCACCACCCCCCCAACACTGCAAATTGGCCCAAAACATCCCCCTCCCCCACACCACACAGCAACCCCCATCCCTGGATTGCCTGGGTATTCTCCCCACCCCCAAGTATGGGGGTGACCTGACCCCCCTCCCCAGGGACCCCTGTAATAGGGAGACCACCCCCCACAGGGACCCCTGTAACAGGAAGACCCCCACAGTGACCCCTGTAATAGGGGGAAATCACACAGGGACCCCTGAAACAGGGGAACAACCCCACAGGGCCGTCTGTGATATGAAGATCCCCCACAGGGATCCCTGCAATAGGGGAACCCCCCCCCCCCCCCACAGGGACCCCCTGCCTAAAGGGACTGCCCGCCCAAGGGCCTAGTTGACCATGTCAGGTCCATGCTGGTAGGGACCATAATTGAGCCGCGTCCACGTAATTCCCAGAGAATCAAAGGAGACCAGAGCAGAAGTTGCTTGACCCACTAAATAGATGCAAATCGGTCATTAAGAGTCATTTGAATTTATTTACATCCCTCCGTCGGCGTGCATCATGGACCTTGTTCACGTCGCCAGCAGGGATCCCGATTTATTTCTGACGCTCGATTCTCCGTCCATCAGGAACGCATTCTGGACATCCCAGGACGGAAAATCTTGCCCCAAGTCTGGGGAGGAGCTTACTTGATGTTCCCATACCAAACCAATCATTACCAGAATATTCTTAGAAGGCAGTATATGTCACTTCTTATTCAAATTGGAATGAGAAAAAAATCCGTGATTCCCCAAGAATCAGTGAAAGGATGTTCGTACCTTAAGATTGCATTTATCATTTCATCATTTTATTGTATACCTCGAAGTGCCACACATATAATAACCTACTTTGAAATAGTCACTAAGTGCAAATTGCAGCAATTTTGCCACAGGGTGATTCCACAAGTAGCAATTTGATGAATTGAAAATAATTAGTTTTTTGTGAGGTTGGCTGACAAATGTTGGCTAAGACACCGAGACCATTCACTGCCATTAACAAGGATCACAGAATAGTACAGTGCAGAAGAGGCCCTTCAGCCCATCGAGTTTGCACTGACACATGAAAAACACCTGACCTACCTAATCCCATTTGCCAGCACTTGGCCCATAGCCTTGAATGTTATGAAATGCCAAGTGGGGGCAGCATGGTGGTGCAGTGGTTAGCACTGCAGTCTCATGGCGCCGAGGTCCCAGGTTCGATCCCGGCTCTGGGTCACTGTCCATGTAGAGTTTGCACATTCTCCCCGTGTTTGCGTGGGTTTCGCCCCCACAACACAAAGATGTGCAGATAGGTGGATTGGACAGGCTAAATTGCCCCTTAATTGGAAAAAATGAATTGGGTACTCTAAATTTATAAAGAAAAAAAAAATTAAATGCCAAATGCTCATCCAGGTACTTTTTAAAGGATGTGAGGCAACCCGCCTCTACTACCCTCCCAGGCACTGCATTCTAGACTGTCACCACTCTCTGGGTTAAAAAGTTTTTTCTCAAATCCCCTTAAACCTCCTGCCCCCACCCCCCTCACCCACCCACGCTCGCTAACTAAAGTCAGCTAGTGAACGGAGGTGAGGTGAGAGGAGGGCTGCGGACATTTGAGGCTTCAATGGGCCTACGAGGCGAGTGAGGGGGGGAAGGGATTGATGCTGGGAGATGATTTTTCGACAGGAAATGTTGGGGGGGGGGGTGTTTTGGGAGGGGGGGAAGAGGTTCGATATTAATAATGGATAAGGGTGGGTCAGGCTTATGGGGTAGGGCCCGGTGGTATGCTGATGGTGGATAAGAAGGGTGGGGGGGGGGGGTGAGAGACCCCCAGTTAGGATAGTCACGTGGAAAGTGAGGGGGTTAGGAGGTCTGGTCAAGAGGTCAAGGGTGCTTGTGCATCTTAAAAGTTTGAAAGCAGATGTACCAATGCTGCAGGAGACTTACTTGAGGGTGAAGGGCCAGGTGAGACTTAAAAAGGGCTGGGTGAGTCAGGTGTTTCACTCTGGACTTGACAGAAGGGCTCGCGGGGTAGTGGTAATGGTCAGCAAAAGAGTACGCTTCCAGATGGAGAAGGTGGTGGCAGGTCAGGGGGGAAGATATGTGATTGTGACAGGGGCACTGGAGGGGAGGTTAGTGGCGCTGTTAAGTGTATACGGTCCCAATTGGGACGATGTGGGATTTGCGAGGAAGATGTTTGGGGCCATCCCCGACTTGGACACACACAAACTGATAGTGGGGGGACGACTGGTACTTGGTGCAGGAGCCAAGGTTGGACAGGTCACGGCTGTGCTCACTGGTTCCATCAGGGGGGGAGGCGAAGGCGTTAGCTGGGCTAATGGTGGACCCTTGGAGGTTTCTGCACCCGAGGGAGCGGGAGTACTCGTTTTTCTCAGCAGTCCATAAGGTATATTCGCAGATCGACTTTTTCGTGATGGGGAAGGCTTTGTTGGCTGGGGTTAAGGGGTCGGAATACTCGGCAATTGCTGTGTCAGATCATGCTCCGCATTGAGTGGATATGGTGCTGGAGAAGGGGGTAGCGCAGAGGCCGGGGTGGAAATTAGATGTGGGACTTTTGGGGGACCAAGTGTTCTGTGACAAAATTGAAAAGGTAATTAAGGAATATATAGGTTTCACTGTACAGGTGAGGTGTCGAAGGCGGCCGTCTGGGAGGCTCTAAAGGCGGTGGTGAGGGGGTAGGTGATCTCGTTTAAGGCCAGGGTGGACAAAGAGGAGAGGTTGGAACGGCAGAGGGTAATAGATAAGATGTTGGAGGTAGATAGGAGTTATTCAGAGGATGGGGACTGCAGGCGAGCTTTGACCGACTATCTACCAGGAAGACGGTGCGCCAACTGAGACGAGCAAGGGGTGCAGTTTGCGAACATGGAGATAAGGTGTCCGTTAGCAGGTCAGCTCCGGAGGGAAGCAGTGGCAAGGGAAATTATGCAGGTGAGGGATAGGGCAGGGAAATTTGTGGTGGCGCCGGATCTGATTAACAAGGTTTTTGAGGAATTTTATGAGAGGTTGTACAGGTCAGAGCCACCCGGGGGAGATCGTGAGATGCAGGAATTTCTAGATGGGTTGGAGTACCCGAGGTTAGGGGAGGGGGACAGGGCTACATTAGAAGGAGCGATAGGAGAGCAGGAGATAAAGGATGCGATTGGGAAGATGCAGTCGGGGAAGGTGGCAGGGCCGGATGGGTTTCCGGTGGAATATTATAAAAAATGCAAGGATAAGCTGGCACTCCTGCTGGTGGGGATGTTTGAAGAGGTGATAGGGAAGGGAGTGTTGCTACAAACCTTGGGGCAGGCATCGATTTCCCTGTTGCTAAAAAAAGATAAGGATCCAACGGAGTGTGGGTTGTATAGGCCCATATCACTTCTGAATGTGGACGCAAAAGTATTGGTGAAGCTGGCGGGTAGGCTGGAGGAGTGCCTCCCGAAGGTGATAGGTGAAGATCAGACTTCGTGAAAGGGAGGCAACTCTTTTCAAACATTAGAAGGGTATTGAACGTCGTTATGGCACCGGCAGAGGGGAAGGAAACAGGTGGTTGTGGCATTGGACGCTGAGAAGGTGTTCAACCGGGTAGAATGGGGGTACTTGATGGCAGTTCTGGTGCGGTTTGGGATTGGACCAAGATTTGTGAATTAGGTAAAGCTGCTATATAAGGAGCCGAGGGCAAGTGTCCACACAAACAACATCAGCTTGAGATACTTTTCTCTTCACCGTGGGACTAGGCAGGGATGTCCTATGTCCCCCCTGCTGTTTGCACTTGCGATTGAGCCATTGGCCATCGCATTAAGAAGTTCGGGGGTATGGAAAGGAATAGTGCAGGGTGGGGGGATAGAGCATAGGGTGTCCTTATATGCCGATGACTTGCTGTTATACGTGTCGGAACCGAGTGTGTCGATAGGGGGAATATTGGAGCTGCTTCGAGTGTTTGGGTCTTTCTCGGGGTACAAGCTGAATCTAGACAATGTCATAATATACATCAGTACATTATGGTGCAATCACATACACACACTGATGGACATGCAGTAGGACCAACCAGCATACATAACACCGCAGCCAATCACCAGTGAGAGCACAAGCACTATAAAGACAGGGGACAGGAGAGTTCCCGCTCATTCTAGCAGCAGCCAGCTCAGAGCACAGAGCTCACAGCCTGCATCACAGACATTCACCATGTGCTGAGTGCCTCACCATAGCTAGTGATAGGAAACGGTCCACAGTTAACCTGGTATTGCTTATACCCACGTTTACAGTATGTTAGCATAGTTGAACAGTTAATAAAATAGCATTACACCACTTCCAGCATTGTTGGCTTGTTTGTGAACCAGAACACCCAACACGACAGACAAGAGTGAGTATTTTGTGGTATCTCGGCCGGGTGTGGGGGCAGGGGTGGGGGGGGCTGCCATTCCTTAGGGAAGGGACTCACTTTAGGTACCTGGGGGTGCAGGTTGCCCAGGAGTGCGGAGGGGCTCCGCAGGTACAACATTTCTAGTTTGGTGGGGAGAGTGAAAGCTGATTTGTCAAGGTGGGATGGTCTCCCTCTGTCACTGGCGGGTAGGGTACAGGCGATTAAAATGAACATGTTGCCACGATTTCTGTTTATTTTTCAATGCCTGCCGATTTTCCTGCCAAAAGCTTTTTTCAGAGAGATTGAGGGAAGAATTACGTCGTTCATATGGGGACGGAAGGTGGCCAGAGTTAGAAAGGTGCTACTAGAGAGGGGAAGGCAGGCAGGGGGTTTGGGCCTTCCGAACCTGCTGTATTACTACTGGGCGGCGAATGTGGAGAAGGTGCGGAGCTGGGTCAGAGGGGTTGATTCCCAGTGGGTCAGAATGGAGGAGAGTTTGTGCAGGGAGTTGGGATTGAAAGCACTAGCAACAGCGTCGCTCCCGATAGCCCCGGGGAAGTACTCAGGGAGTCCGGTAATAATGGCTTCATTGAGAATTTGGAGGCAGGTTCGCCAATACTTCGGGTTGGGGGCAGGGTCAAGGGAAATGCCGATTCGGGGGAACCACAGATTTGAGCCAGGGAGGTGGGATGGAAATTTTCGGAAATAGGAGGAGTAGGGGATTAAGACACTGAAAGATTTGTTTCTTAGGGGTCGGTTTGCAGGATTGAAGGAGCTGGAAGCGAAGTATGGGCTGGAGCAGGGAGAGGTGTTTAGGTACATGCATGTTCGGGATTTTGCCAGGAAGGAGATACAGAGCTTCCCGGAGGAGCCGGCCTCCACATTGCTGGAGGAGGTGCTGACGACAGGGGGACTGGAGAAGGGGGTAGTGTCAGCGGTCTACGGAGCTATTTTGGAGGAGGAGAAGGCACCACTGGAAGGGATCAAAGCAAAGTGGGAGGCAGAGTTGAGAGAGGATATGGAGGAGGGGTTCTGGTGTGAGGTGCTCCGGAGAGTGAATGCCTCCACCTCGTGTGCGAGGTTGGGGCTGATACATCTGAAGGTGGTATACAGAGCACACCTCACTAGGGTGAGGATGAGCCGATTCTTTGAAGGAGTAGAAAATGTGTGGGAACATTGCGAGGGGGGACCCGCTAATCACGTTCATATGTTTTGGTCTTGTCCAAAGCTGGAGGATTACTGGAAGGAGGTTTTTAGGGTAATTTCTAAAGTGGTGCACGTGAAACTGGACAAGGGCCCTGGGGAGGCCATATTCGGGGTGTCAGACCAGCCAGGGTTGGAAACGGGTGCGGAGGCAGATGTCGTAGCCTTCGCCTCGTTGATCGCCCGAAGGCGGATCCTGCTGGGATGGAGAGCAACCTCTCCACCCTGCGCCCTGGCGTGGCGGGGGGACCTGTTGGAATTCTCGACTGTTGAGAAGGTTAAGTTTGAACTGAGGGGAAGGATGGAGGGGTTCTACAATTCATGGGCATTATTCATTATACACTTTCAAGAACTGTATAACACTTCTTGTTGGAGGGTGGGTGGGTGGGAGAGTTGGGGGGGGGGGGGCGATGGGTGTTAATGGGGGCCGTGGATGATTCCTGATTCCTTTTTGTCAGTTGTTTATGTGAACATGCGGGAGAATGTTTTGGATTTGGTGGGAGGATGGGATCGTTGTTATTGATATGGGGATTGACATATTTGTTACTGATTATTGTTTATTACTGATTATTGTTTACTGTTGGTGGGTGTAAATTTGGGAGAAAATGTGAAAAAGGAGAATAAAGAAATATAAATTTTTTAAAATCCTGCCCCTCACCTAGAACTTGTGTCCCCTCGTAACTGACCCTTCAACAAAGGGGAACAGCTGCTCCCTATCAACCCTGTCCATGCCCCTCATAATCTTCACACCCGGTAACAAGTCATGATGACCATGCGGGGAAGGGGTGCTCTGAGGACATTGGAGCTCCCAGGCAGTCACATAAATTAAAAAGTATATACATATATTTTATTCCAAACACAATCAATAATGCAAACAATCAACAAACAAATCTCACCAGGTTTCAAACAGTTTGACATTTTCCCATTTTTTTGCCCGAAACTACCCAAACATCCCACCCAATAGGCTCCCCCCTACCCACTGCCGACAAACAGATCTTCAAATAGAGGCAGACAGAGCTCCATCTTAAGTAGAATCCCACTTCAGACCCTCTGAGAGCGAACTTAATCTTCTTCAGTTTTAGCAATTCTGCCATATCCCCCAATATCCTCGACAGCAAGACCAAGCTCCAACCCAGTAAGATCTGCCGCTGAGCAATCAGAGTGGTGAAGGCCATAATATTGGCCCCCTTCCCCTCTAGCAGCTCCAGTAGCTCTGAAACATTGAAAATCACCACCAAAGGGTATGCCGCAATCCTCACGCCCACATTCTCTAACAGCGTTTTGAAAGTCGATGCCCAGAATCCCCCCAACTTCAGACACGACCAGAACATATGAACATGATTCGCAGGCCCCCTTCAGCACCTCTCGCATTTGTCCTCAAGCTCAGGGAAGAACCCACTCATACGAGCCCGAGTCATATGGGTCCTGTGCACTACCTTGAACTGTTTAAGGTTCATCCTGGCACAGTGTTATGGGCCACGGCTTAGAAACTCCAAAGTATATTATGGAGCCCACATGACCTACAACCTTTATGTTGAATTTGGCTAGGATGAGCACAAGAGCCTTCCCTTCAGGTGTGATTCATCAGTCTTCCTGGACACTTTAATCAAAACAAGCTTTATTCTAAGAACTTAATTAACATATATATATTACCACAAGAGGTTTTATTAATTACAAGCATAAAGACACCACACAGCTACAGTAATCTATGTATAACACTTAATGAATTCCCCCTTAACTGTTCCAATTCAATAACAAATTCCAATGAACCCAAGAAACCCTTTTCAAGGGCGTGGCCCAGCACAGTGCATTCTCACTTGACTTAAGACTGGTCTTGTTACAGAAATTCTGATCCAATTTTTAACCAACAGATTCATCTCCTTCCGGAAAGCAATTATATATCCAAAGCTACCACCAAGGTGATTTTTACTGGAACAGATATTTAAAATGAAAATAAAGAAAGACACTCCTAAACACTTCTTTGCTCTGTCTGTAGTCCACAGCAGTCTAACTGAAACTGAAAAAAAACTCACAGCCACAGCTCAGCTCCAACCACAAAATTACATCACTGAAGCCATGTGATAAGACAAAAACCTTTCTTAAAGGGACACTCGCATAGAATTATCATAGAATTTACAGTGCAGAAGGAGGCCATTCGGCCCATCAAGTCTGCATCGGCTCTTGGAAAGGTTAATACCTCCACCCTATCCCCATAACTCAGTAACCCCACCCAACACTAAGGGCAATTTTGGACACTAAGGGCAATTTTATCATGGCCAATCCACCTAACCTGCACATCTTTGGACTGTGGGAGGAAACCGGAGCACCCGGAGGAAACCCACGCACACACGGGGAGGATGTGCAGACTCCGCACAGACAGTGACCCAAGCCGGAATCGAACCTGGGACCCTGGAGCTGTGAAGCAATTGTGCTATCCACAATGCTACCGTGCTGCCCAACAGGTTGAATTTACTTGGCGCATAATTTCACTCCACCCCTCCCCCCGCCCCACAAAGCTCTATTCCCAATTCCTCCTCCCTTTTCCTTCTTATCTCCACCACTGGCGCCCTTGCCATTTAGAACCACCACCACTAGATATCCACAATCCTCGCTCACCCAGTGCGTCCTGAGTTAGCAATTTATCCAATAGCATATAGTATGGTAGCTGAGGAAACGAGGGGAGCAGCTTCGGTACGAAATCCCGCACCTGCATGTACCTGAATATACTTTCCCTCGGCAGCTGGAACTTCCCTGCAACTCCTCTAGCCTCGCGAAACTCCCCTCTACGAACAGACCCCTTACCCGCTCTACCCCCTCCCTATGCCATGTAAGCTGGCCAAAATAAGATTTTGGTATCTGGGTATTCAGGTGGCCCACAACTGGGCCATGATGCACAAGTGGAAATTGTGCAGTTTGGTAGAGGAGGCAAAGGGGGATTTGAAGAGGTGGGCTGCCCTACCACTCTCCTTGATGGTGAGAGTACAGACTGTAAAAATGAACAACGTGCTGAGGTTTATATTTGTTTTCAGTCCCTAAGATTCAGAGGGCTTTTTTGCAGAAAGGACGGCAGGTGGGGGGGTCCTGTACATCGCGCCTATCCCTGTTGGTATGATCCCTACACATTGGGGCCAGTAATGACATACCCTACTCCAAAGTGCCGCCTCAGCTGGTTCCATATCTTGATGGTCGACACCACAACATGACTATTGGTACATCTACCCAGGGAGAACGGGAGGGGGGCTGTCAAAGGGCCCTGAAGCACGCCCCCAGTCAGATGGCCTCTTCCGCCTGCAGTCAGTCCGACACCCCTGCCCCCCACCAGTGTCTCGCCTTCTCCACATTTGCCACACAACAGTAATACAGCAGGTTTGGAAGCGCCAGACCCCCCACCTGCCGTCCTATCTGTAAAAAAGCCCTCTGAATCTTAGGCGTCTTTCCTGCCCATACAAATTCTGAAATTAATGTGTCCACCCCCAAAAGAATGCCTTTGGAAGGAATGTCAGAAGGGACAGAAAACAAATAAAAATCTCAGCACAATATTCATTTTTACAGTTTGTACTCTCAACTTCAAGGCCAGTGGTAGGGCAGCCCACTCTTCAAATCCCCCTTTGCCTCCTCTACCAAACTGCACAAGTTCCACTTATGTATCATGGCCCTGTCGTGGGCCACGTGAATACCCAGATACCGAAACCTTAGTTTGGCCAGCTTACATGACAGGGTACCCAAATTTGCACTCCATCCCTGGGCGTTCACCGGGAATTCCTCACTTTTTGCCACATTCAGTTTGCACCCGGAAAAAAATGCCAAACTTCCCTAGTCGTTCCATTATTTTCCCCATACACTCCAGCGGGTTTGAAAAATATGACAATAGATCATCGGCGTACAATGACACCCAATGCTCCCTACCTCCCCTTACAATGCACTTCCATTCTCTTAATGCCTGAAGCACAATAGCCAAAGGCCCAATGGCTAACCCAAAAAACAATGGGGACAGCAGGCAATCCTGTCGTGTGCGCCTGTCCAGACTAAAATATCCCAAATTCATTGTATTCATCCTCACACTTTTCGTTGGGGTGGTATACAGCAACCTCACCCACAAAATGAACGTTGGCCCGAACCCAAACTTCCCCAAGATCTCAAACCAGTATCCTCCATTCTACCCAATCCCTTATTCCTTCTTTGGGATCACAGATCAATACTTGCACAAGCTTGACCGGCAACTCCCCCCCCGCAGCAGTGAGTCATTACACATGCGCAGGAGATGGGCGTCAACTCTTCCGAAAACCGTTTATAATATTCTACCAGAAAGCCATCCGGCCTCACTCCTCCTCGACTGCATCAACCCAATGCATTCCATTATCTACTGTAACACCATTGGCTCCTCCAATCCCTGCCCCTTCCCTCTCTCCACCTCCAGGAACGCCAACCCATCTGCGAAACACCCCATCTCCTTGCCCTCCCCCCGAGGCTAGTATATATACAGCTCCCGATACAGGGCCTTGAATGCCTCATTAATTTTCCCCAGTGGCGTCTCCAATCCTTCTCCCTCATCCCTCACCTGCGCAATCTACTGTGTAGTTGCCTGCTGCCTCAACTGATGGGCTAGCAGCCGACTAGCCTTCTCCACATATTCATAAATCACCCTCCTCGAGCAATGAGCTGACCCACCACCTTCCCTGTCATCACTAAGTCAAATTCCCCCTGTAGTTTCATCAATTCTGCCATCAGCTCCCCAGTCAGGGACACCGAGTACCATTGATATACTTTTACAATGGCATCCACAAACCTCTGTCTCTAACCTCTCAAGTTTTCCCCTATGGGCTTGTACGATATAATCTCTCCCCGAACCACTGCCTTCATTGCCTCCAAAAACGTGGAGGGTGAGACGTCCCCATTCTGGTTAAGCTCCACATAGTCCTTTATCGCTGAGGCCTCCTTGTCACAAAACTTCTTAGCTGCTGGGAGCACTGAATCAAACCTCCATGTGGATCTCTGAGCCTGGCCTGATTTGAACCTCACATCCACATAATGTGGCCTGTGGTCTGAAATCACCATTGTTGCGATGGGGGGGGGGGTCCCTCTAGTTAGGGGGTCTCTGTGGGGGAGTTCCTTTAGTAAGGAGGTCTGTGGGGGGGGGGGGGGAAGCGTTTCCTTAGTTAGGGGATCCTGGGGGTGCTCCCGTTTTAGGGTCTCTGGGGTGGGGACGCGGGGGGAGGTCTGGTAGTGGAGGGGTGCCCAGGGCTTGCATTGTGGGGAAGAGGGTGGTTCTCAGATGGACTTTTGGGACAACTCCCTTAAGTAGTTACCTCAGTGGCCCACTGTGAGGACCATCACATCAGGTTCACATTTGGTGATACCTGTTGTAATCTGGGGCTGGTTTAGCTCACTGGGCTAAATCGCTGGCTGTTAAAGCAGACCAAGGCAGGCCAGCAGCACGGTTCAATTCCCGTACCAGCCTCCCCAAATAGGTGCCGGAATGTGGCGACTAGGGGCTTTTCACAGTAACTTCATTGAAGCCTACTCGTGACAATAAGCGATTTTCATTTAATCTGCACCCACATGATTACCGGCCCGGAGGACTGGAGAATCGCGAGGGTCTGGAGAATCTGGTGCTGGGCCTGTTAATGACCGATTTGGATCTATTTACATGCTCCCGCTGGTGAGTGAGCCCGAACCCCGATCCTGCCACAAGGGGGTGTTGGATGGACTACAGCTGCAGACGGGGGCAGGGCAGATGTCTTAGCCTTCGCCTCGCTGATTTCTCGCAGGCAGGTGTTGTAGAGTGGAGGTCAGATTCTCCACCCAGTGCCTTGGCGTGGTAGGGGGTTCTCATGGAACTTTTGTACCTGAGAGGCTCGATTGGAGGTTTTATATAAGATGGCAGCCATTTATCATGTATTTCAAGGAACTGGGGCGTCATTCTCCGCCGGCGGGAGTCTCCGTTTTGCCGGCACCCGGGGGTTTCCCGATGGCGTGGGGCTGCCCCACAATGGGAAACCCCATTGACCGGCTGGTGTAACGGAGCATCCCGCCGGCAGGTAGGGGCAGAAATGTGGCGGGGCGGGATGGAGAATTTCGCTCCTGGTCACCATCAGATGTTGAGAGGGAGTGGGGTGGGGGGGGTGAGGGGGGTAGAGGGTTGGGGTGTTTTTGCTTTTGGGGTGTTTATTTGTTTTGTATATATATTTTTAAAATGTTCAATAAAAATATATTCAAAATAAATTATGATTATCTAAGTCTCCTGCTATAACCTCCTTAATAATGATGTCAGATGTTAGGCTAACTGGCCTCTAGTTTTCTGCTTACTGACTTCCTCCATTCTGGAAACAAGGGGCAGGATTCTCCGCTCCCGCGCAGAAGTGCCCACGCCGTCGTGAACACTGTCGAGGTTCACGACGGCGTGAAACGGCCCCTATCCCGACCGATTCAGGGCCCGATAATGGGCTAGGAGCGGGGCCGCATCATTTACATGCGCCAGGCCTTGTCGCCACGTAAAGGCGGCGCCACATACATGACGCGGCCGGCGCCGCATAACTGGCATCACCCGCGCATGCGTGGTTGCCGTCCTCGCCGAGTCCGCCCCGCAAGAAGATGGCAGACGGATCTTGCGGGGCTGCGGAAGAAAGGAGGTCCTCCTTCAGAGAGGACGGCCCGACGATCGGTGGGCACCGATCGCGCGCGACACCCCATTTGAGGCCCCTCCCGGTGCAGGATCCCCCCCCCCCCCGCAGGCCGCACCCCCAGCGTTCCCGCCGGCAGCGACCAGGTGTGGACAGCGCCGGGGGGAACCTGCCGGTTTGGGCTGGCCGCTCGGCCCATCCAGGCCTGAGAACAGCAGGGGTGCTGGAGAATCGCCATTTTGGGTGTCTCGGGCGATTCTCCGGCCTGCGGCGCGCGGAACCCGACGGGGCCGTTCTTGCCGCTTGGGAGAATCTGGGGAGGGCGTCAGACCGGCGTTGCGGGAAAATTTGGTGACCCAGGCGATTCTCCCAACCGGCGCGGGAGCGGAGAATCGCGCCCAAGGTGTTATATTAGCTGTTTTCCAATCCATGAAGAAACTTCCACCATGTCAGGAATTTTGGAAGATTGTAACCAATGGATCTACTAGCTCTGCAGCTAATTCTTTTAAGATCCGAGATGCAGGCCATCCGGTTCTGGGGACCTGTCAGCCTTTAAGTCTCGTAGTTTTCCCAGCACTTTTACCCAAGTGATGGTGGTTGTGTTAAGTTTCTCCCTCCCATTTACCTCTATATTTTCAACTATTTTTGGAACGTTTTCTCAGTCTTCTGCAGTGAAGACAGACAGAAAATACCTGTTCAACGCCTCTTTCATTTCTGTGTTTTTAATTCCCCAGACTCACTCTTCAGAAGAGCAACACTAATTTTAGTTCAAAGCAAATTACTGCGGATGGATGCTGGAATCAAAATCAAAAACAGAACATACTGGACAATCTCAGCAGGGCTGACAGCATCTGTGGAGAGAGAAGGGAACCAACGTTTTGAGTCTGGATGACTTTGACAAAGACTCATCCAGACTCAAAACGTTAACTCCATTCTCTCTCCACTAGTTACTCTTTTCCCATTTAAATACTTGCAGAACCTCGAACCATCTGATTTTACATTACTATCTAGCTTTCTCTCATATTCTGCTTTCTGCCTCTTTATTATGTTTTTAGTCATTATTTGCTGGTTCTTAAATCTGACCAATTTTCTGCTCTACCATTAACCTTTGCAATTCTGTACAGTGTTTCTTTCAATTTGGTGCTATCCTTAACTTCCTTATTCAGCCATGGATGATTCATCTTTCTCACTGGGATAAATATTTGCTGAGAGTTATTAAAATGTCTCCTTAAAAGTTTGCCACTGCATCTCGACTGTCCAAGCTTTTAAACTAGTTTCCTAATTCACTTTAGCTGGATCTGCTTCCATCCCCTTATAATTACCGATATTCAGGTTCAAAACACTAGTCTTAGAAACATTCATATCCCCTTCAAACTGAACATGAAATTCTATCATGGTATGATTGCTGTTACCGAGAGGCTCCTGTATCATTAGGTTCTTGATTAATCCTGTTTCATTTCTCATTACCAGGAAGCATGCTCCCTGGCTGGCTTTAGACTGTACTACTCCAAAAGAAGTTATCTAAAATACACTATGAATTCAATTTCCAGGTTACCTTTGCCAATTTGCTTCCTGCAATCTACATGTAGATTAAAGTGACCCATGACTATTGCAGTACCTTTGTTACACACCCAACTTATTTCTTCCAGTATACTTGTCCTGCCATGTAACTATTGTTAGAGGTGTCAAAGCACTCTGGGCTAGTGCGCGGTCATTTCCACTTGACCTGGAGTAGCAACACAAGTGAAATTAAATGTTATTTTAAAATACCTGCGGACCTTGGCTGAGCCCAATAAACCACACTCACCAGGTTGAAAAAATTTAAACACAAGTAACATTTTATTATGTGCAGTATTAGAATTAGAAGATATAGAATCCATACAGTGCAAAAGGAGGGCAGTTGGCCCATCAAGTCTGCACCAACCCTCTGAAAGAGCACCCATCCTAGGCCCACTTCCCTGCTCTATCCCCTCAACCTCATAATCCCGCCTAACCGGCACATCTTTGGACACTAAGAGGCAATTTAGCATGGCCAATCCACCTAACCTGCACATTTTTGGACAGTTTGAATTAAATGGACAAAAATGTAATTGACTACCTAACACCCATTTCCCAACCTCTCCTCCCTTTCCAATTACTCTCACTCTCTCTACAAACACAGAACAAAGGGTGGTTTAGAGGAAAATAAATTATTAATAAAACTATCTTTGATTTTTTTTTATTCGTTCATGGGATGTGGGCATCGCAGGCATTTATTGCCCATCCCTAATTGCCCTTGAGGGGGCAGTTAAGAGTCAACCACATTCCTGTGGGTCTGGAGTCACATGTAGGTCAGACCGGGCAAGGACGGCAGATTTCCTTCCCTAAAGGGCATTAGTGAACCAGATGGATTTTTACAATAATTGACAGTGGTTTCATGGATCATGATCAGACTTTTAATTCTAGGTTTTTAAAATTTAATTCACATTTCACCATCTGCAGTGGCAGGATTTGAACCTGGATTCCCCAGAGCATATTCTGGGTCTCTGGTTTACTAGTCCAGTGACAGTACCATAACACCACTGCCTCCCCAGATGCATTGGGATGACTTCTACTTAGTGTCTTTCTGAGGTTCAACTTTCATTTTGTTTCATTACTTCTTCCTTCTGGGCTTGAGATGATTTTCTCTGGCAAGGTTATCTACTTTCTCTGTAGATTCAGGATAATTTCAAGTTTACAGCAAAGATATGCCAGCCACTCACTGGTTTCAGAACAATAAAGCAGTTCTTTCAGCAGCGAGAGAGAGAGATTGTTTCCTCTCCTTCCAAGTTCTAATCACTTCTGCTCAGCTCTCTCAGAAACCATCACACAGGAACTAATCACTGACTGTTGTCAGGCAGAACACTGTCCCTGGCCAGTCCACAGGTTGCCAGCCAATCAATCGAACTGACTTCCTCCAAAGCTGGTTCCTAAGATTTGCCGACGACGAGTTTGGTTTCTCCGCTCCAAAATACAAAACCTAGGAACACACTGTCCTGACTAGCAGGTTGCTTTAGCTTCAGTCCTCTACTTAAAGACACATTCCCATTATGGGTCCACGGATCAAAAATAATAAAATAAAAAGAAAATAAATGGGAACAAAGGAAATAAACAGGAAGGGCTCTTACAGGACTACTCCCACAAGTGGTCTCTTACCTTGACTATTTCTTATAACTACCCAAACCTATTCTACAACTTGCTCTTTCAAGCTGTCATACGACCATAAGACATAGGAGCAGAATTAGGCCACTCGGCCCTTCGAGTCTGCTCCGCCATTCAATCATGGCTGATATTTTTCTCATCCCCATTCTCCTGCCTTCTCCCCATAATCCCATAACCCCTGATCATCTTTTGCTTCAGACATTTCAGTATATCATCCGTGTTGCAATTTTTCATTGATCAGCCCAATTTGCATTCAGTGAATGTATTTCACAAAGAAAAACATCCCAAGTCTTTTTTCAAAACTTTAATCAGAAAGGAAAATGTGGATACTGAACTATAAAATGACACTTAGAAACTTTCCGTTAGATTGCACCCTTAAAGTGAATGGTAGAAAGATTAGAGGGGAGATGAAGACATTTATTTTCACATAGTGGGGGTCTGGAACTTACTGCCTGAAAGGATGGGAGAGGCAGAAATCCTTAACTCATTTAAGAGTTGCCTGGATGTGCACCTCTAGTGGCATAACCTGCAGGGCTCCAGACCGAATGTTGGTAAATGCAATTAGGCTAGATGGCTCGTTTTTTGCCAGTGCGGACACCGAGCCAAGTGGCCTCTTTCTGTGTCAAAATTTTCAGTGGTCTGAAGTCATATGTTAGCCAGGGAGAGGTGGCAGATCAACTTTGCTAAGGGACAGGAGTGAACCAGATGAGTTTTTGATAATCAATGATAATTTCATGGTTACTGTGACTAGCTTTCAATTCCAGATTTTATTAATTGAATTTAAATTCCAACTACCATGGTATGGTTTCAACTCTTGTATTAGCATAGGCTGCTAGATTCCCAGTTCAGTGATATTACCACAACACTACCATCTCCCTTTATAGAGGTGGCAGGATGGGAAACTGGGCAAGAGATCAGAGGGAGAAATATAGTATGATCAATCCTTTCCTTATCTGACTTCGACAGATACACTTTCAAATAGGGATCAGTGTATGATAATCAACAATTGAAATCCTGGTTGATTTATACCCATCCTCACATAGTGATACCTTCCGAGGCAGGTTGTGTGAGTGAGGAAAATTATTAGCTCACCATACCCACCTCGAAAGAAACTCTACCAAACGGCAGGAACTTTCTTCCGGTGGTGGGGGTGGGGGCCTCCACACACTGCGGATTAAGACACTGCTTCAGCAAAATGGGGTTCAAATGGCCCTGTTCAGTTCGGATTTCCCTTAAGTGTGAATCACATTGTTGTGTTATGTAATTTGGAATAACACAAGCTGCTATTTGATGCAGTTTTGAGTAAAAGATGCTCCAGACTTTGAAGTGAGTTCAATGTGTTTTATTGAACTATTAGCACAGTTCTTAATGAGTTTGACTCTCTGCTAATCTACTCAGTCTAACTGAACCAGCCTTGCTCTAAGCCACGCACTGGGGTGTGATACTGAGGATACACCCTGTCTCACTCTGCAGATGTTGGTCTGTGGAAAGAGGCGGGGTGTGAGTGCCTCATCCCTTTTATAGTGAGATACCACCCCTGAGTGTCCTGACTGCTCATTAGTCGTGTCCTATTCTATGTGTTCATTAGCTGCATGTTTGCATATCATGACATCTCCCCTTTTTATGAATATTTTGTTGGCGTATGTGAATGTATTTACATGTGAATGAATCTGTCTAACGTGACTGACGGAGGACAACAGAACAGAGCAAACAAAACAAACGTTCACAAGTCCAGTCTCTGAGGCTTGCGTCTGATCCTGATCGACCGCCAGAGAGGTGGCGGAGGGGGCGACGGCTCCTTGACAGGCGGGATGGAAGCCTGACTGGTGGCCTCATGGTGCAAGGTATCAGGAGGTGGCAATTCAACAGATGGAAATGGAGGAGAAAGTGGTTGCAGGAAGGTAACTTAGCGCAGTGCCCGTCGATTCCTTCGCACGATGGAGCCATCAGCCATACGTACAACATAAGAGTGGGGCGCGGCCTGTCGAACAACGACAGCCGGGGCAGACTACCCACCATCCGGTATCTTGATCCTGACAGCGTCTGCCGGGGATAGCACGGCCAGATCGGTGGCATGGGCATCATAACCCTGCTTTTGACGGTCTCTGAGCTGCTGTATCTTCTGCAACACAGGGAGGTGATCCAGGTTGGGCAGTTGTATGACTGGAGGCGTCGTCCGCAGGTCCCTGTTCATTAGGAGTTGAGTCTGAGACATGCCAGTGGACAATGGAGTCGCCCTGTACGTGAGCAGTGCACGGTGTATGTCGGAAGCAGAGTCCGCAGCCTCGCAGATGAGCTGTTTCACAATGTGCACCCCTTTCTCGACTTTTCCATTGGACTGCGGATAGTGCGGTCTGGAGGTGACATGCTGGAAATTGTATGACGTGGCAAACTTGGAACATTCTCGACTGTTAAAGCACGGGCCATTGTCGCTCATGATGGTGATTTGGATGCCATGCCTTGAGAACATCTCCTTACAGGCTTTGATGACGGTCCGAGAGGTGAGGTCCAGGAGCTTCAGCACCTCAGGGTAATTCGAGAAATAGTCGATGATCAATACGCAGTCGCGACCATTCGCATGAAAGAGGTCGATGCCAACCTTGGACCACGGAGAAGTCACTATGTCATGCTGTTGGAGCATCTCCTTGCTCTGCGCTGGCTGGAACCGCTGAGGGGTAGCACAGTTCAGGACCATGTTCATGATGTCCTGGCTGATGCCGGGCCAGTAGACAGCTTGCCGGGCTCTGCGTCTGCACTTCTCGACGCCCAGGTGTCCCTCATGAATCTGGCGGAGCACCAAGCTCTGAAGACTGAGCGGAATGACAATCCTGTCCAGCTTGAGGAGGATACCACCAATCACCGTCAAGTCAACCTTCACATTGAAAAATTGTGGGCACTGCCCGTTCTGCCAGTCATTGTTAAGGTTGTGGATGACGTGCTGCAAGAGGGGGTCCTTGGCTGTCTCATCATGGATGAGAACTACCGTCTCATCTGTTGCCGGGAGAGTGCTAGCACACATGTGCACCTGCGATTCGATGTGCTGGATGATCTCCAGCGGGTCACTGGGCGAGGTGACGGAGCAGGACAATATATCAGCGATGATGCGTTCCTTGCCAGGTGTGTACACCAAGTTGAAGTCATACCTCCGAAGTTTAAACAGGATTCTCTGCAACTGAGGCGTCATGTCGTTCAGGTCCTTGTGGATGATGTGGACCAGAGGCCTGTGATCCGTCTCGACAGTGAATGTCGGCAGGCCCTAGACATAATTATGAAATGTGAGGATGCCGGTGAGAAGACCGAAGCATTCCTTCTCAATCTGTGCATATCTGGTTTCAGTGGGCGTCATCGCCCTTGATGTGTAGGCTACTAGTGCCCAGGATGATGTGTCATCTCGTTGAAGCAACACCGCACCGATGCCATCCTGACTCGCATCTGTGGATATCTTTGTCTCCCGGTCCAGGTCGAAGAGTGCCAGGACTGGTGCAGTGCTGAGCTTGGCTTTCAGCTCCAGCCACTCTGTCTGGTGTGCTGCCTTCCACTCAAAGGCAGTTGACTTTTTCACCAAGTTGAGTAGGGGGGTGATGTGTCTGGCCATTTTGGGAATGAACTTGCGCAGAAAACTGACTATACACAAGAAGCGCAGCACCGCTTTTTTGTCCTCAGGGACCTTCATCGCCTCGAAGGCCTTGAGTTTGTCTGTGTCCAGGCGCACACCATACTGTGAGATCTGGTCGCCTAGGAACTTGAGCGTCGATGTGCCAAAACAATATTTGGACCTGTTTAACTTGAGGCCGTTGGCATGTACACGGCGGAATACCTTCTGGAGACGGGCCACATGTTCTTCAGGGGTCGTGGACCATATGATGATGTCGTCCACGTACACACGAACCCCTTCAATGCATTCCATCATCTGCTCCATGATGTGATGGAATGTCTCTGATGCCGAGATGATGCCAAATGACATGCGATTGTAGCAGTATCTGCCAAGAGGCATGTTGAAGGTGCAGAGCCTTCTGCTGGACTCTTCCAGCTGGATTTGCCAAAATCCCTGTGATGCATCCAATTTGGTGAAGAAGCGCACGTGTGCCATCTCACTCGTGAGTTCCTCCCGCTTCGGGATGGGGTAGTGTTCCCACATAATATTCTTATTGAGATCCTTGGGATCAATGCAGATACGCAGGTCCCCTGAAGGTTTCTTTACACACACCATCGAGCTGACCCAGTCAGTCAGTTCGGTGACCTTGGATATGATGCTTTTTTGCTGAAGATCCTTGAGCTGTGCCTTCAGGCGCTCTCTCAGTGGAGCAGGGTGTCGTCGTGGTGCGTGGACCACTGGCTTGGCATCAGGCCGTAGCAGAATCTTGTATCGATAAGGCAGCGTGCCCATCCCGTTGAACACATCTGGATACTGGGCGAGGATGTCGTCGATGCCGGCCTGAAGATCCACATGGGAGGATGTCGCGGTGTAAACCCTTTGAACAAGGTTCAGCTGCTTGCAGGCGTGCGCACCTAGTAGGGATGCCCTGTCCGGCTTAACAATTTCAAAGCATAACTATGCTTGTGTGTGTCGGTTGGATACGTGCAGATGGCAGGATCCCAGTGCCGTGATGGCATTCCGTTTGTAATCCAGGAGTTTACAGGCAACTGGAAGGACCGTGGGGGGCTTCTTAATGCGTCTGAAGTCTGCCTGTGAGAGGAGGTTGGCAGAGGCATCTGTGTCCATCTTGAACTGGATGGGGCAGTAGTTGACCTTCATCACTGCTCGCCATTCATCCTCGGAATCCACAGCTTGGATTGATTGGACTTGCGATGTGTCTGGTGTGGCATACTCCCACTTTGCAATAATGCCCATACGGTAGGCGTTGTCCAGGCATTCAGCATCTGGATCCGTTGCACTGCCGGGATCAGAATCCTGTAGGCTTTGTTGCACACTCCGGATGCGCGTCATCGGAATTGGGAGCGCTGGCTCCTGACTGGTGGTGCAGATCTGCACAGGGCCGCATAGTAGCCTGGCTTCCCGTAGTTTAAACATCGGCAGCCTCTTGCAGGGCAGTGTTTCTTTAAATGGGCGGTGCCACAGTTCGAACACGTCATGACTTCGGCGTCCTGACGCTCCGTGCGTCGTTGCACATGTGCAGTGAAGTTCTCAGACGTCTGCACCTGCGCAGTGAGGCTTTCGGCCGCTTCGTTATCCCATTCGCATCGCGCATGCATCGGGCCCCGGGAAGAGCGCGCAAAATGGCCGCTTTTGTCAATGTTGAGGCGCTGCATCCGGAAGATGGTCTGCACATTCTCTGCCTCGTGGGAGGCTAGTTCATAATTTTCTGCAGTTTTGTACTGGGAATAGCGATTTTCAGTGTGCTCATGCACTGTGCATGTTTCAATCACGACTGACAGGGTCATATGCTTGATCTTCAGTAACTGCTCTCTCAGAGGATCAGAGTGAACTCCACAAACGATTTGGTCTCTGATCATGGAGTCAGTGATATCACCGAAGTTGCAGGATTGTGCTCGCAGTCTAAGGTTACTTAAATATGAGATGAAGGATTCGTCTTTACCTTGCAATCGCTGCTTGAATATTTAGCGCTCGAAGATTTTGTTGGTGTCTACCTCACAGTGGCTGTCAAACTTGTCCAGGATGGTCTGAAACTTTGTCTTGACCTGGTCTTCGGCGAAGTGAAAGGAGTTGAATATCTCCAAGGCGTGATCACCCGCTGTGGTGAGGAAAAGAGCTATCTTCTGTGCATCAGACGCACCATATTGTGCCAGTATACATTCGCTGGACGTCACGGATCTTGTTGAGTTGAACTAACTAGATTGAACAGACTCCTGGTATCATGTTGTGTTATGTAACTTGGAATAACACAAGCTGCCACTTGATGCAATTTTGAGTAAAAGAAGCTCCAGACTTTGAAGTGAGTTCAATGTGTTTTATTGAACTATTAGCACAGTTCTCAATGAGTTCGACTCTCTGCTAATCTAAATGTAGTAACTCAGTCTAACTGAACCAGCCTTGCTCTAAGCCACATGCAGGGGTGTGATGCTGAGGGTACACCCTGTTTCACTCTGTAGTTGTTGGTCTGTGGAAAGAGGCGGGGTGTGAGTGCCTCATCTCTTTTATAGTGAGATACCACCCCTGAGTGTCCTGACTGCTCATTGGTCGTGTCCTATTCTATGTGTTCATTAGCTGCATGTTTGCATATCATGACACACACAGTGCCCCCTTTTCCCAAGGATGAAAATGGGATCTGTTGAGAATCGGGACAGAACTTCTGAATCTGGGTCCAACCACCATTTTGAAAGCCCCATGGAGTCTCCATGACTGCTTAAGTCCCCCCACAGACCTCTCAGAAAGTTCACAAGACTTCCTGACAGAGGTCTCTCTTCTAGGGGGCTTTCTGACATGGGTCTCTTTTCTGGGGGGGCTTCCTCACAAGGATCTCTTTTCAGGGAGGCTGTGGGGGGGGGGGTCTCCTTATTTGGGGGCTCTTTGTGTGTGGTCTCTTTATTTCGGGGGTCTGTGGGAGTCTCCTTATTTATTGATCACTTGGGAGAGAGTCTCTTTATTTAGGGGGTCTCTGGGTCGGGTCCCTTTTTTAGGGGGTCTCTGTAGGGCGAAGGGGTGGGGCTGGTCGAGTTTCTCCCGTACTTGGGGGTGAGGGGGGATTGATCCAAAAAATCCTGGGGTGGGGGACTAAATTACCCTGAGGGGGTGTGGTCAGCCGCCGCAGGACCTTGCTATCGGGCTACCCGCTCAAAATGATGGCCCAATAGCAGGATTCCCTCGGAAATACTTTGTAATCTTCGCCATGCATAAATTTGCATGGCTAAGCATTGGGAATCGCTTTCTGTTTTCAGCTTCGGAAGCAGAACATATAGGGCGCGATTCTCCGCTCCCGCGCCGGTTGGGAGAATCGCCTGGCGCACCATTTTTCCCCGCGACGCCGGTCTGACACCCTCCCACGATTCACCCAAGCGGCGACAACGGCGCCGTCGAGCTCTGCACGGCGCAGGCCGGAGAATCGCCCGGGCACCCAAAATGGCGATTCTCCGCTACACCCGCTTTTCTCCGGCCCGGATGGGCCGAGCGGCCTGCCCAAAACGACGGCTTACCGCCGGCGCCATCCACACCTGGGGCGAAATTCGCCTACCCGCCCCGCCACATTTCTGCCCCGACCGGCCGGCGGGAGTCTCCGTAACACCGGCCGGCCAATGGGGTTTCCCATTGTGGGGCAGCCCCACGCCGTCGGGAAACCCCCGGGCACCGGCAAAACGGAGACTCCCGCCGGCGGAGAATGACGCCCCAGATCGCTGCCGCCGGGAACAGCACGGGAACGCTGGGGGGTGGGCGGCCTGTGGGGGGGGCGAGGGGGGTTCTTTCACCGGGGTAGGACTCAAAAGGGGTCTGGCCCACAATCGGTGCCCACCGATCGGCGGGCCGGCCACTCTGAAGGAGGACCTCCTTTCCTCCGCGCCCCACAAGATACATCCGACATCTTCTTGCGGGGCGGCCTCAGGGAGGATGGCAACCACGCATGCGCGGGTGACGGCAGTTACGCAGCGTATGACGCGGCGCCGCTTTTATGCGGCGCCAATGTCCGGTGCGCGCTGACGACGCTGGTTTCGCGACACGCCCCCCCTGAGTTTCTCGCGGCCCCAATCCTAGACCATTTTCAGGCCCTGAATCGGTCGAGATCGGAGCCGTTTCGCGCCGTCGTGAATCTTGACGCCGTTCACGACGGCGTGGGCACTTAGTCGCGGGAGCGGAGAATCGCGCCCCCAGTCTCTCAAGAGGTGAATTTTGCCCCTTGTCTTCACACGTAAAGAACAATCATCCCGACAAGGAGATGATTTTCCACGCACCCCCCACCCCCACCGCGGCGTGTTTCTTGGCAGTGGGAGTCCGCCCACGGTTGATCGATGGCGGGAACTTCTGGTCCCGCTGTTTTCAATTGGATTTCCCATTAAATCCATCCCCCACCACCAGGAAACCCGCTACTGGGGGTTGCACTCGGCGGGACTGGAGATCCCCCTGTCGAGAACAGCCGTAATCTCCCCCCAAGGTATCAGAAAGCACTTGTCTTAGGAGCAATGTACTTCGGAGTGGAAAAAGTAAACTTGGGGGAAAAAATAAATTCCACCATTAAATGACAAAGTAAGAAAGCATTTATCAAATTACCAATGCACTGGTGCAGCCTTGACATTGCCTGATTCCATCCCTCATTCAGCGCATCTGCTGCTGAAACTCTAGTTTACCCCTTAACTTTTACAACACCCTGCTGGCAGACCCCCCCCCCCCCCCCCCCCCTCCCTCAACCCACCGCCATCTTCTACACTCTATAAACTTGAGATCACCCAGAAAAGTCCCGTTCAATCATCACTTCTGTTCTCGCTGGCCTACATTAACTGCTGGTCTGTCAACACCTCGGGCGTCATTCTCCGCCGGCGGGAGTCTCCGTTCTGCCGGCGCCCGGGGGTTTCCCGACAGCGTGGGGCTGCCCCACAATGGGAAACCCCATTGACCGGCCGGTGTTACGGAGACTCCCGCCGGCCGGTCGGCGCAGAAATGTGGCGGGGCGGGTAGGAGAATTTCGCCCCTCCATTTTAAAATTCGCTTTCTTATTTTCAAGTTCTACCATGATCTCACTGCCCCATTTCTCTCTAACCATCCCAACTTTACAATCCTCTTGAGATTTCTGTGTTTCTCCAATTCTGGCCTCTCGTGCATTCCTGATTTTAATCTTCCACCACCAGGGGGTCTTGCTTTAAGCTGCCAAGTTCCTAACACTCAGAATTCCCTCATTGAACCTCCGCATCCTTTTACCTCTTTAAGGATGCTCCTTGGCACAGAGGTTTTTGAGTCAGCTTCTGATCACCTGACCTAAGTTTTGTTTGATAATGCTGCTGTGAAGCGCCTTGAGACATTTTATTCAATGAAAGGTGCTCTGCAAGTGCAAGTTGTTGTTGACAGAACACACCTTATTGTACCGATTCCCATGTATTACATTTCTCATAACACTCATCTTTTGATCTGTCTGAGTGGTACTGCTAATTAGCACCAGTCAGGCCTATGAATACGTGCTGTTAGCGTTACATTGTTCATAGTAATTTCACATAGGACCCTTCCAAGCCTGAAGAAACAGAAATCATTAATACCACTATACGAGCCAGGTTTGAATTCAGGGCCGGTATTCTCCCCTACCCGGCGGGGCGGGGGGTCCCGGTGGGTTGGGGTGGCGGGAACCACTCCGGAGTCGGGCCACCCTAAAGGTGCAGATTTCTCCGCAGCTTTAGGGGCCAGGCCCTCACCTTGAGGGGCTAGCCCTGCGCTGGAGTGGTTGGTGCGCCGCCGGCTGACGGGAAAGGCCTTTGGCACCATGGCAGCCGGGGCCAAAGGGACCTCGCCCGTCGGCGGGAGGCCGCGCATTGCGGAGGCAATGGCCGAGGCGGAAGGAAAAGAGTGCCCCGCGGGCCAGGCCATCGTGGGGGCACCCCCCGAGGGAAGGGAGGTGGCTTGATTCATGCCGGCGGGATTGGCATGACAGCAGCGGGACTTCGGCCCATCGCGGGCCGGAGAATCGCCGGGGGGGACCCGCCGACCGGCGCTGCGTGATTCCTGCACCCGCCAAATTTTCGGTGCCGGAGAATTAGGCGGCTGGCGGGGGCGGGATTCACGCCGCCCCACGGCGATTCTCCGACCGGGCGGGCAGATCCCAGAGATGAAAGGTCAAACTTTAATTCATTGCTATCCCTCATTGTTCTATTAATTGTATTAAAATAAAACATCAAATTGTGTAACTACAAATATGGCGCAGCCAGTATGTTTATGTCTTCCTACCTTGGGAAGTTCCTCTATCTGATTGGCATCTAAATAGAGCTCTTCCAAAGACCGTTCAAAATTGAATATCTCCTTTGGTACTTGCTGAAGGCTACAGTGGGAATAATCCAATACTGAGATGACCTCTTCCTCACCCCGGAAACATCGGCAGGGTACCAGGCGACCAATAAGTTTCCTCTTTGTTGTCATCTCCAGACACTGCACTGCAATATCACAAAAAATAGACACCAGTGAATGGGAAAAAAAGGTTAGAACAACTTTAAGAAATTAATAAAATAATTCATCTGTATTTCTGACACAAAATCATACTGAGATTTCCCCGCACTGTTTTAATTGACCATTCTCCATATGATGATGATTCGTGATCTGCTATTGAACCACAGCCACACAGGAACCTATCCTCGGCTGGCATACGGGCTAATAAAGGAGGAAATCATCAAACCACGCAACTCTATATAGTCAAAGCGTTAAAGTGCGATATGCATTTTTTATCTTGATTTTTAACATTTTCTACTAAAAATACCTGTATTCAAAAGAATATATATACACGCTGACTGATGTGGTTCAAGATTTCTACTAACCTTTGTGGAAAGAAATTGTTTCTTGACATCACCCCAAGCTCTATTTTAAAGTAGGACCCTGGACTCCCAATCAGAGGAAAGAGGTTTGTTCCATCTATCCTGTCAGCTCTGTTAGCCATCTTAAAGACCTCGGGCGTCATTCTCCGACCCCCCGCCGGGTCGGAGAATGGCCGTTGGCCGCCGTGAATCCCGCCCCCGCCCCCGCCGAAGTCTCCGCTCCCGGAGATTGGGCGGGGGCGGGAATCGGGCCGCGCCGGTTGGCGGGACCCCCCGCTGGATTCTCCGGCCCGGATGGGCCGAAGTCCCGCCCAGGAATTGCCTGTCCCGCCGGCGTAAATCAAACCTGGTATTTACCGGCGGGACCAGGCGGCGTGGGCGGGCTCCGGGGTCCTGGGGGGGGGGCGCGGGGCGATCTGACCCCGGGGGGTGCCCCCACGGTGGCCTGGCCCGCGATCGGGGCCCACTGATCCGCGGACGGGCCTGTGCCGTGGGGGCACTCTTTCCCTTCCGCCTCCACTACGGCCTCCACCATGGCGGAGGCGGTAGAGACTCTCCCCACTGCGCATGCGGCGGGAAACTGACAGCGGCCGCTGACGCTCCCGCGCATGCGCTGGGAAACTGACAGCGGCCGCTGATGCTCCCGCGCATGCGCCGCATTTCCGCGCGAGCTGGCGGGGAAACAAACGCCATTTCCGCCAGCTGGCGGGGCGGAAATCCCTCCGGCGTCGGCCTAGCCCCTCAATGTTGGGGCTAGGCCGCCAAAGATGCGGAGCCTTCCGCACCTTTGGGCCGGCACGATGCCCGTTTGATTGGCGCCGGCTTTGACGCCAGTCGGCGGACATCCCGCCGTTGGGGGAGAATTTCGCCCCTCAATTTGACCACTCCTTAATCTGCCATAGTGATATGAACACAGGCTTAGTCTATAGGATTTGTCCACATAATGTAATCCTTTTAGCCCCAGCAACATTCTGATAAATCTTCTCTGCACCCTCTCCAGTATTTCTTGAGGTTTGATGCCCAGAGTTGTATGTAGAACTCTAACTAGGGTCCAACCATATCTTTATGTAACTTCCATCCCTTTGTATTCCTTGAGATAAAGGCCAATATTCCATTAGTCTATTTAATAATAATAATCTTTATTGTCACAAGTAGGCTTAGATTAACACTGCAATTAAATTACTATGAAAATGATGTTTTGTACCCTTTACATGAACCCCTAAATCTCTATGCTCCTCCACAGTTCCTAGCTTCTCGCCATTTAGAAAATATTCTGATCCTTTTTAGTTAGGTCCAGAGTCAATTACCTTGTACTTACCCACATTGAGCTCCATCTGCCGCAATTTTATCCACTCACTTAATCTGTATAGGTCCTTTTATAACTTTCTGCTCCTAACCTGAGTATTTACTGTTGCAGCTAACTTGGTATTGTCAGTAAACCTGGACTTGTAATTCTACACCTTCACCTAATTCATTTATAAATGTGGTGAAACTGAGTCTTGAGTACAGATCCCTTGAGGCAACATTATTCACATGTCATCAACTGGATTACATACTGACTATCCCTACTCTCTTCTCTACCTCCTAACCATTCCTTATTCCTGTTAGTAGGTTACCTTCAATTCCAGATACTCTTAACATGTGGAACTTATTGAATACGTAAGAGAAGTCCATACAAATGACATCTATAAATACATTGGGCGGGATTCTCCACTCCCACGCCGAAGTGGCCGCGCTGTCGTGAACGCCGTCGAGGTTCACGACGGCGCGGAACGGCCCCGGTCCCGACCGATTCAGGCCCTGACAATGGGCCAGTATCGGGGCCGTGTCATCTACACGCGCCAGGCCTTGTCGCCCGCGTAAAAGCGGCGCCGCATAGATGACGCGACCAGCGCCGCATAATGGGCGTCATCCGCGCATGCGCGGGTTGGCCGTCGCCAACACGCGCATGCGTGGTTGCCGTCCTCTCTAAGTCCACCCCGCAAGAAGGTGGGGGACGGATCTTGCGGGGCCGCGGAAGGAAGGAGGTCCTCCTTCAGAGAGGACGGCCCGACGATCGGTGGGCACCGATCGCGGGCCACCCCACATTCCAGGTGAAGCCCGGTGCAGGATCCCCCCTCGCCCCCCCCACAGGCCGCCCCCCCCAGCGTTCACGCACCGCCCACGACTGCAGCGACCAGGTGTGGACGGTGCCGGGGGGGAACCCGCTGTTTTGGCCTGGCCGCTCGGCCCATCCGGGCCTCAGAATAACGGGGTGCCGGAGAATCGCCATTTTGGTTGTCTCCGGCGATTCTCCGGCCTGCGGCCCGCGAAACTCGATCGGACCGTTCCTGCCGCTTGGGAGAATCGCAGGAGGGCGTCGGACCGGCGTCCCCGGACATTTTGGCGGCCCAGGCGATTCTCCCAACCAGCGTGGGAGTGTAGAATTGCGCCCAGAGTCTGTGAACACTGCTTCCCAATAGAGTGCAGAATTTGTCTTAAATTCTGGAAATATAGGATGGAATTGTATCAGGCCTACAAGAATGGCAAAGGAGGCTGGGATTGGGCCGGAAAAAGTCAAGAGAAGGTGGCTTGCCTGTTGCTTTTCTGTCGCCATGGCATTCTGCCAGATTTGATGAAGATAGGGAATGGCCTGTCTGGCCAGAGGCCAATTTTGCCACTCAGTCTCCTCTTTCTGCTGTTGCCAGCTTTTTACCAGCTAAGCATGGCTCACGGCCTCAGGGGGAGACCACCTAGTGAATCCTGATGGCCTCCCTGATGGCCACACGTTAAGAAGCAGCTCTCTTGATCCAGCACCTTGAAGGGGACTTCTGGCAGCAATAGCTACCTCCGCGGCAACAACGACCCACCCTCACCAACCGCTCCCTCCACTATCTGGGCATACCTCATTGGCCTCGGACACCCTTGAGTCACTCCCCCCCCCCCCCCAACCCACCCCCACCCCACCACCCCTGTAACCTCTTAACCCCACAAAAATTAAGGGCAAATTTGCATGGCCAATCCACCTAACCCACTCATCTTTGGACTGTGGGAAGAAACCGGAACACCCGGAAGAAAGCCACGCAGACATGGAGAGAACGCATAAACTCCACACAGACAGTCACCCAAGGGTGGAATTAAACCTGGGTCCCTGGCGCTGTGAGGCAGCAGTGCTAACCACTGTGCTGCAGAGAACTAAGACCTACCGGACTTCTGATTGGACAGCAGCCCTTGCAGGTGGGCTTTCCTCCTTTAAAGAGGGAAGGGAGCCCTGACAGAAGCTTATTAGTTGTACAATGGGCCTAAAATCTGGCTGAGGCTCCCTCAAATGGCCGTGGTGGCGTTGCCCGGTTTGCTGGCCTGTCATTGGGACTACCACCGCTCCAAGAACATTCAGCCCACACAGTAGATTTATCAGCATTTGTGTAAGGACTAAATTACATCTTGGCTGCATTCTTTCATCAAAATTGATTCTGACAAACGGTTTCATCTTTACAGATGTTGATTGAGGAGCAAAAGAGTATGATTAGCAAACTGAGGTGATTCTATAGGCTTCAAATAATAAGAAAGAAAGAAAGAAAGAGCTAGAGATGCAAATCTGCAGAGGTAGTTCAAGAACTATAAAGTAATGATTTGGGGAAATTAACAATTAGTATACAAAGAAATTTTAAAATATTTTACTGGCATGTAAATAATAATAAACAATACTAAGAGTTATGGTGTGGTCTATTAGGGGTGTGTCTATTATGTACTTAGCAGCACAGGACAAGCTGGAATACTCAGTGAGAACTTTGTATCACCATTTAGCAAGGAAGTAGATGCTGACAAAATGTCTATGGAAACACTCAAGGATGGGGTGAAAACTGATAGGAAAGATTTATTGGAAAAACTGACTATGCTCAGAATGGATAAGTCACCAGATCACTTGCTAAAGAAATAGGAATAGAGTTAGTGAAATTTGCCATAATCTTCCAATCCTCCCTACCCAGGGGAGATGCCAAAGGATGGCAGAGTGGCAAATGTGACAGTCTTATTTAAGAAAGGATGTCAGGACATTTAGAGTAACTACAGCCCAATCACTTCAACTAACATTCATGAAACCCATTCAAAGATTTCCAATTCCCTCGAGTGATCAATCTATTATAAAATAAAGTTTTTTTCAGTAACCACATCAAAAATAGATAATGTCTCTTCAAACTAGAATTAAAATCTGGGGCGAAATTCTCCGGAAACGGCGCAATGTCCGCCGACTGGCACCTAAAACGGCGCAAATCAGTCGGGCATCGCGCCGCCCCAAAGGTGCGGAATGCTCCGCATATTGAGCGGCCGAGCCCCAACCTTGAGGGGCTAGGCCCACGCTGGACTGATTTCCGCCCCGCCAGCTGGCGGAAAAGGCCTTTGGTGCCCCGCCAGCTGGCGCGGAAATGACATCGCCGGGCGGCGCATGCGCGGGAGCGTCAGCGGCCGCTGACGGCATTCCCGCGCATGCGCAGTGGAAGATGTCTCTTCCGCCTCCGCCATGGTGGAGACCGTGGTGAAGGCGGAAGGGAAAGAGTGCCCCCACGGCACAGGCCCGACAGCGGATCGGTGGGCCCTGATCGCGGGCCAGGCCACCGTGGGGGCACCCCCCGGGGTCAGATCGCCCCGCGACCCCCCCCCAGGATCCCGGAGCCCTCCCACGCCGCCTTGTCCCGCCTGGCGGGGCAGAAATCCCTCCGGCGTCGGCCTAGCCCCTCAATGTTGGGGCTAGGCCGCCAAAGATGCGGAGCATTCCGCACCTTTGGGCCGGCGCGATGCCCGTCTGATTGGCACCGGCTTTGGCGCCAGTCGGCAGACATCCCGCCGTTGGGGGAGAATTTCGCCCATGTGGCGGGATTCTCCCCTAACCATTGGGGTGGGCCGTACCAGCGCCGAGGAGTGGCGTGAACCACTCTGGCGTCGGGCCGCCTGGAAGGTGCGGAATCCTCTGCACCTTCAGGGGCTAGGCCGGCGCCGGCGGAGTTGGAGCCACGCCAGCCAGCGCCGAAGGGCCTCCGCTGGCCGGTGCGAGTTGCCGCATGCACGGGAGCGCCAGCGTATGCTGGCGGCATCCCAGCACATGCGCAGGGGGGTACTTCTCCGCGCCGGTCATGGCGGACTGTTACACCGGCCGGCACGGAGGGAAAGAATGCCCCCATGGCACAGGCCTGCCCGCGGATCATTGGCCCCGATCGCAGGCCAGGCCACTGTGGGCCAGATTGTGGGCCCCCCCGGGGGCCAGATTCCCCCCTGCCCCCCGAGGACTCTGCAGGCCGCCCGCAGATTCAGGTCCTGCCGGTACGTACCTGGTGTATTTTACGCCGGCGGGACCCGCCGAAAACGGCCAGCCACTCGGCCCATCGCGGGCTGGGAAATCGCTGGGGGGCCACTGCCAATGGCCCCGGACTGGCACGGCGCGATTCACGCCCCCGCCGATAAACCGGTGCCGGAGAATCCGGCAGCCGCAGTCGGGGCAGCGGGGCGGGATTCGCGCCGCCCCCCGGCGATTCTCCGGCCCGGCAGGGGTTTGGAGAATCCCGCCCATGTTTTTCCAAAGCTTCATGGTTTTGATTCATGGTTCATGATTGGGGAGGTTTTAAAGTAATGTGGCAGGGGGATGGGAACGTGGGGCGTCATTCTCCGACCCCCCGCCGGGTTGGAGAATCACCGTGGGCTGCCGTGAATCCCGCCCCCGCCGGTTGCCGAAGTCTCCGGTACCGGATATTCGGCGGGGGCGGGAATCGGGCCACGCCGGTTGGCGGGGGCGGATGGGCCGAAGTCCCGCCTATAAATTGCCTGTCCCGCCGGCGTGGATTAAACCACCTTTTGAACGGAGGGACAAGGCAGCGTGGGCGGGCTGCGGGGTCCTGGGGGGGGCGCGGGGCGATCTGGCCCCGGGGGGTGCCCCCCCCGTGGCCTGGCCCGCGATCGGGGCCCACCGATCCGCGGGCGGGCCTGTGCCGTGTGGGCACTCCTTCCCTTCCGCCTCCGCCACGGTCTCCACCATGGCGGAGGTGGAAGAGACTCCTTCCACTGCGCATGCGTGGGAAACTGTCAGCGGCCGCTGACGCTCCCGCGCATGCGCCGCCCGGGGATGTCATTTTCGCGCCAGCTGGCGGGGCACCAAAGGTCGTTTCCGCCAGCTGGCGGGGCGGAAATTCCTCCGGCGTCGGCCTAGCCCCTCAATGTTGGGGCTCGGCCCCCAAAGATGCGGAGCATTCTGCACCTTTGGGGCGGCGCGTTGCCCGTCTGATTGGCGCCGTTTTGGACGCCAGTCGGCGGACATCGCGCCGTTTCTGGAGAATTTCTCCCCAGATTAGGAAGTTAGAGGTCAGTAAAGAGGCAGCAACTAAAGCCAGTAAGGTACTAGATAATAAACTCATTGTGACTAAGGGGAAGAGTAGACAGGGAAGAGATGTTGAACGCAAAGGGACAGGTGGTCTTAGGTGCATTTGTTTTATTGCGAGAAGTGTAGCAGGTAAGGCAGATGAACTTAGGGCTTGGATTGTATCTGGGAATATGACTTGGTTGAGGGAAGGGCAAGATTGGCAACTAAATATTCCAGGGTATAGATGCTTCAGGAGGGATAGAGAGGGAGGTAAAAGGAGTGGAGGAGTTGCATTACTGGTCAGAGATGATATCACAGCTGTGATTAAGGAGGGCACTATGGAGGATTCGAGCACTGAGGCAATATGGGTAGAGCTAAGAAATAGGAAGGGTGCAGTAACATTGTTGGGACTTTACTACAGGCCTCCCATAAGCGAGCGTGAAGTAGAGGTACAAATATGTAGACAGATTATAGAAAAATATAGGAGCAATAGGGTGGTCGTGATGGGAGGTTTTAACTTCCCCAACATTGAATGGGACTCATGTAGTGTTGGAGGTGTAGATGGAGCAGAATTTGTAAGGAGCATTCAGGAGAGTTTTTTAGAGCAGTATGTAAATAGTCCAACTCGGGTAGGGGCCATACTGGACCTGGTATTGGGGTATGATCCCGGCCAGGTGGTTGAAGTTTCAATAGGTGATTACTTTGGGAATAGCGATCACAATTCCGTAAGTTTTAGAATACTCATGGACAAAGACGAGAGTGGTCCGAAAGGAAGAGTGCTAAATTGGGGAAAGGCCAAGTATAACAACATTCGGCAGGAGCTAGGGAATGTGGATTGGGAGCAGCTGTTTAAGGGTAAATCCACATTTGAAATGTGGGAGTCTTTTAAGGAAAGGTTGATTAGAGTGCAGGACAGACATGCCCCTGTGAAAATGAGGGATAGAAATGGCAAGATTAGGGAACCATGGATGACGGGTGGAATTGTGAGACTAGCTAAGATGAAAAAGGAAGCATACATAAGATCTAGGCAACTTAAAACTGATGAAGCTTTGGAGGAATATCGGGAAAGTAGGACAAATCTCAAACGCGCAATAAAGAGGGCGAAAAGGGGTCATGAAATATCTTTGGCTAACAGGGTTAAGGAAAATCCCAAAGCCTTTTATTTGTATATAATGAGCAAGAGGGTAACTAGAGAAAGGATTGGTCCACTCAAAGACAAAAGAGGGAATTTATGCGTGGAGTCAGAGGAAATGGGTGACATTCTTAATGAGTACTTTGCATCAGTATTCACCAAGGAGAGGGAAATGACGGATGTTGAGGTTAGGGATGGATGTTTAAATACTCTTGGTCGAATCGGCATAAGGAAGGGGGAAGTTTTGGGTATTCTAAAAGGCATTAAGGTGGACAGGTCCCCAGGTCCGGATGGGATCTATCCCAGGTTACTGAGGGAAGCGAGGGATGAAATATCTGGGGCCTTAACAGATATCTTTGCAGCATCCTTGAGCACGGGTGAGGTCCCGGAGGACTGGAGAATTGCTAATGTTGTCCCTTTGTTTAAGAAGGGTATCAGGGATAATCCAGGGAATTATAGACCTGTGAGCTTGACGTCAGTGGTAGGCAAACTGTTGGAGAAGATGCTGAGGGATAGGATCTATTCACATTTGGAAGAAAATAGACTTACCAGTGACAGCCAGCATGGTTTTGTGCAGGGAAGGTCATGTCATACAAAACTAATAGAATTCTTTGAGGAAGTGACAAATTTGATTGATGAGGGAAGGGCTGTAGATGTCATGTACATGGGCTGCAGTAGGGCATTTGATAAAGTTTCCCATGACAGGTTGATGGAAAATGTGAAGTCGCATGGGGTTCTGGGTGTACTAGTTAGATGGATAAAGAACTGGCTTGGCCACAGGAGACAGAATGTAGTGGTGGAAGGGAGTGTCTCAAAATGGAGAAGGGTGACTAGTGGTGTTCCACAGGGATCCGTGCTCGGACCACTGTTGTTTGTGATATACATAAATTATCTGGACGAAGGTATAGGTGGTCTGATTAGCAAGTTTGCAGATGATACTAAGATTGGTGGAGTTGCAGATAGCGAGGGGGACTGTCAGAGAATACAGCAAAATATAGATAGATTAGAGAGTTGGGCAGAGAAATGGCAAATGGAGTTCAATCCAGGCAAATGCGAGGTGATGCATTTTGGAAGATCCAAGTCGGGAGTGGACTATATGGTCAATGGAAGACACCTGGGGAAAATTGATGAACAGAGAGATCTGGGAGTTCAGGTCCATTGTACCCTGAAGGTGGCAACGCAGGTCGATAGAGTGGTCAAGAAGGCATACAGCATGCTTGCCTTCATCGGACGTGGTATTGAGTACAAGAGTCGGCAGGTCATGTTACAGTTGTATAGGACTTTGGTTAGGCCACATTTGGAATACTGCGTGCAGTTCTGGTCGCCACATTACCAGAAGGATGTGGATGCTTTAGAGAGGATGCAGAGGAGGTTCACCAGGATGTTGCCTGGTATGGAGGGTGCTAGCTATGAAGAAAGGTTGAGTAGATTAGGATTGTTTTCGTTGGAAAGATGGAGGTTGAGGGGGGACCTGATTGAGGTCTACAAAATTATGAGAGGTATGGACAGGGTGGATAGCAACAAGCTTTTTCCAAGAGTGGGGTCACGATTTCAAGGTGAGAGGGGGAATGTTTAAGGGCGATGTGCGTGGAAAGTTTTTTACGCAGAGGGTGGTGGGTGCCTGGAATGCTTTGCCAGCGGAGGTGGTAGAGGCGGGCACGATAGCATCATTTAAGATGCATCTAGACAGATATATGAATGGGCGGGGAACAGAGGGAAGTAGATCCTTGGAAAATAGAAGACAGGTTTAGATAAAGGATCTGGATTGGCGCAGGCTGGGAGGGCCGAAGGGCCTGTCCCTGTGCTGTAATTTTCTTTGTTCTTGTTCTTTGTTCATAATTACCTTAGCTGTAATAGCAATCCTTGGGAAATGTCAACAAAGAACTCGATTGAAACTGCAGGAAATGAGTCATAGAGTATTACAGCATAGAAAGAAGCCTTTTGCCCATCGCATCAGTCATCAAGCACCTACCTATTCTAGTCCCATTTTCCTGGTCTGCAGCCTTGTATGCAATGGCATTTCAAGTGCTGATCTAAATACTTCTTAAAAGTTGTGAGGTTCCCCCCTCTACCACCCTTTCAGGCAGTGTGTTCCAGATTCCAGCCAACCTCTGGGTGAAAAAGTATTTTCTCACATCTCTTATAAACCTCCTGCCCATTACCTTAAGTCTATGCCCCCTGGTTATTGACCCTTCCACTAAGGGGAAATGTACCTTCCTGTCCACCCTATCTATGTCCCTCATAATGTTATGTACCTCAATCAGGTCCCCCTCAGCCTTAATGCTCCAGGGAAAACAACCCCAGCCTATCTAATCTCTCTTGACAGCTGAAACGATCCAGCCCAGACAACATCCTGGTGAATCTCCTCTGCACCCTCTCCAGTGCAAGCACCTCCTTTCTATAATGTGGTGATCAGAACTGCACAATGTTTTCTTTCAACCTAATACAGACAGACTGTCAATTAAAGCCATCCCAGCAGAGGGTTTTTCTTAATCTCTAACTGTCAGCTTCAGCCACCTTTTTCATGTTTAAAGAGTTGGAAGTATTAAAAACTTTGGATCATGATACTCAAACAGATCTTACCCACCCTTCTCAAATGTTTATGTCTACTCCTTAATTTGTGACTCCCATAATGTGGGTTAAAGTCCTTGCAAGCGTGAAGCTTGGAAACATTTGAACTCAGCAATAATTTAAAATAACCCTGTTGCATTAGCGTTTCCTGCCTGTGTATTGCATACCCACCCCCTCCCCCACCAGCAAAAATCATTGCTACCAAAAATGGGGGCAGGACTTCCACATTAAGGTCCTGCTCACCACTTTTACTGGTCTTTGGGGTGGCTTGCGTTTAGGGTTGACTCCGTGAAAATCCAGCCCTATGACTCTATGTGATGATATTTCCAGTTTTTTTAATAACTGATTTTGTTATAAATAAAACATTGATATCAGTTTACACGCCTGATATACCTTGAACCACATTAATAATGAAAAAAATGTCTTATGGGGAAAGGTTGTGTAAATTGGACCTATACTCACTGAAGTTCAGAGAATGAGAGGTGATCTTATTGAAACATATAAGATTTTGAAGGAGCTTGACAGCAACTGGCAGGAGAATGTTTCCTCTCATGGAGGAATGTAGAACAGTTTAAAAGAGATGGAGATGAGGAGAAAATTCTTCTCTCACAGGGTTATTATTAGTATTTGCAATTCTCTTCCATGCACAGCAGTAGAGGCTAGGTCCCTGAATAAATTCAAGGCTGAGTTAGAGAGATATTTGATTGATGAGGGAAGTCAAGGGTTACGGGGGACAGGTCAAAAAGTGACATCAAGGCCACAATTAGATCAACCATGATCTTACTGAATAGCAGTGCAGGCTTGATGGGCTGAATGCCCAGCTCCTATTTCATATGATCTTATGACTTCTTCCTCCAAATATTCTCGGTTTGTTAGACAAATCCCTTTACAAATTCATGTTGGCCTACGTCAACATTCAAGATCATGGAGAAATGGTTGAAGGAAAAGCGGTTGAAAGATCACAGGTGTGGTGAGAAGTATTTACTCATGCAGAAGGTAAAACACCAGCATGAATTGTTTGGGCCCAGTTGCTAGTTACCATGTCGCAACTTGTCTACAGTTACTATGGAGCTGCTGGTAAACCTATTCCACTAAGTGACAGTATCTGCTACATGGATCATAGGATTACAATATTTTCTACTTTTCATCAATTAATAAAGAAACATGGGTGGCACGGTGGCACAGCGGTTAGCACTGCTGCCTCATGGCGCTGAGGTCCCAGGTTCGTGTGGAGTTTGCACATTCTCCCATGTTTGCGTGTGTCTCACCCCCACAACCCAAAGATGTGCAGGGTAGGTAGATTGGCCACACTAAATTGCCCCTTAATTGGAAAATAAAATAATTGGATACTCAAAATTTATTTTTAAAATAAAATTAGTAAAGAAACAGTGGTAGGATGTTCACCTGTTGAGCATGTTCCATAAAAAGGAGAAAATATTGAAAGGAAGAATCTGAGACTATTTAAAGGGAAACATTCTACCTAAGATCATTAAAATAAACATTTGTCCAAATGGGAAATCAGTAACTTTTCTACAAACACATTGAACTGTTATATAGATAAAGAAAACATTGTTCCTCAGTTGCGGTGAGATGCTATTTGTCAACTAGCAACCTAACTGGGCTCACACAGAACATGTTGTGCTGTAATACACTATAATCTAATTCTCCTTGGCATTTTGCCTTCCTCGTGGGAGTTGCCAAAACACCTGCTATGCAAAAGTGTTTTTAATATTGAAATATGTGTCGCTTGGCGAATGTCAGTTCTTGGTGCTGTGAAACAAAAATAGTTATGAAATAAAGTCTGCCTTTACTAATCATGTATCAACCACAGTTATATCAAACATGCAAACTGAATATATGTTTTATTTATAATATAAATCAGAAATTCACAATGCCGGAAACACACATCAATCAGCATCTGCAAAGACAAAAGATAAATTCTTATTTCAGGTGAAATCCCTTGACGGGATTACTTATGATGAAAGATTACAGCCAAGAGGTTACTTTGTTGATTCTCTCTCCAAATGCCAATGAACATGTGCATTTCCAGAATTTAAGGAAGAATTCTGTGTTCTTGTGTTCCAGCAGGGAGCAGTGCTCACAGAGAATGCATGTTGCTCGACACTGAATCATTATTCATAAGTAAATGCAAGTTAGGGGTTGGAATGGTCTCTTATTACTCCAAACTTTCCAAAATGTTACACAATAAGAGGATTAAAAGTAGCATTGCCATGTTCATAGGAAATACTCTTGTAAAACAACCATCTGGTGTTGAGTAATGAATGGGTCTACAAATCTGGACAGCATTTTCAGTTTTACTTTACCTTTCGGGGGAAACTTTGTGTGATTTTCTCCTAAGTGAACAAAATAAATAAATCCGTGATGGGAAAGATTATACATCAACTGTGGAGTGAATAGCCGGAATTCTCCGAAATCCCGGCCAAGTGTTGACTCCGACGTAAACATCGGAGTGGTGTACGCTGCCATCAATGCGCCTCCTAGCCCAGCAATTCACTGGTTTTTAGGAGGCTAGCATAGCGCCGGAGTGTTGTGCGCTGCTCCGTCGCCGAAATGGCCCAGCACCCCGCATGCGCGTGGTTGCCGTCTCCGCATGCGCGTGGCTGCCTTCACCATGCCGGCGCGGAGCAACATGTCGGGGACCTTACAGCGGGCCGCGCAGAAGAAGGTAGGCCCCCGATCGCAGGCCTGGACCCCGTGGAGGCCCCCCGGAATCAGATCCTCCCGCCCTCCCACCAGGACGTCCACCGCGGCCGCGGGTCTGACCTCCCGCCAGGTGGTACCAGGTTGGAACCACGCTGGCGGGATTCGACGGAACTCGGCAGGGATCGGCCGGTCGCCTGCGGAGAATCGCCGCGGGGCCTATTTGACTGGCCCCCGACCGGCGCCGCGGCGGCCGCGCGGGCGCGATTGCCGCCGATTCCCCGGTCGCCAGAGAATCGCGACCCGGTGTCGGAGCGGCGTGGTGGGAATTTCCCACGCCCCCGGTGATTCTCCGACCCAGCGCGGGCTCGGACAATCCCGCCTAATGCCTTTTGGATTGCTGAATGTTGATCTGCTTTTATACTCCTCAACATTGTCCTATGGCAGTTTAAATTATGGTAGGATGTGACCATGTCAATTTCTACAATCCAGGATATGGTATTTGAAGTTGGTATTCGCCCAATGATGAATCTTCTTAAAAAGGATGGGCGGCATTTTCCATTTTGAGACCAGACTGAATGCGGGTCCCAATCCATTACATTGTTGAGAGTAGTCATCCAACATCAATTCAGCACAGATTGGCAATAAGAGGCTCTCCAGCATGGAAGGAGCTGCAGCCTGCTACAGCTGGTAAGGGAGGGAGAGGGCATCTCCATCTTCAGGCACCCCCTTGGCAAGTTGTAAGGGTTTTAAAATAAAAAATGGCCACAGCTGCCTGATCACTATTGTTGAAGGGAACCCCTCAACACCTGCCAGTTGTGGTTAAGTAGTTGTTATGCTGCCCAAAAAACAGTTGTGGGCAGGATGGTAGTGTTGACAAACCAACATGCTTACCAGTGCTGCAAAATTACCCACTTACTTCCCTCCATTCCTGCCCTTGTCGAAATCTGAGAACCCTGACTGACATTTCTCTCATTGCCAAAATGGACAGTGGAAACAAGTATCAAAACAAGTTGAACTTCAAAATTAGTTAAAAAGACAGAAAACTTTATTTGAAAATTAAATTAAAACAGCCTACAATTATACTGTGTCTGTAGTGTACAATTATTTTTAAATGGAGGAATAAAAACAGATGAAAAACTTACAAATTGAGAATCTGGAAGACGAGAGTGTAAAAGCAAAAAGGGAAAATAATGTCAATAGCAATATTTTAGAATTTTGATGTAAAATTAACTTTCATGTTTAAGGTAGTAGCTTGCGGTTAATATTACTGTAATAAGCCTACTGCTGATACCTTATGAATTTAATAGCATTATATCTGTGCTTATTGCAATGGTGCAGAGCCTGAAAACAAACAAACCACTTAGTTTAAGGATACAATGGCCTGAACTTTGCAGTTTGAATGAAACTGTCAGTGTTCGCCATCATTACTCTGTGAAACTAACAGCACCTTGTGGCATTCTCACCTGTGTGTTTAAACTCAGAAACCGAGAAGATACGGGGCAGGATTCTCTGGTCGATAGACAAAGGGTTATGATTTAACAGGGAGATTTCTGTGTGTCATTTGCGCTGGGGTTGCTGGGAGTTTTCCCCCGGCTCTGTCTAAAGACACTTAGGTGCTTAGGGCTCGATTGAACTGCCATGCTGTGTCCGAAAAGCACAGCGTGGTCGATAGAAGCCAGGAGACCCCACTCCCGGGATATAACCAGCTCGCAAGCCTCGCGAGATCTCATCAGATCTCGCGAGACATTGCAATGTAAATTCCGCCCTCACGTTTTGGCAAATCTGCATATTAAAGCAAAACAGCTAGTCTCATTTTAATACTCAGTTTCCCAAGGTACCCGAGGCGTTGGGATCTATCCCCTTCGCCGCGGAGACCTTGCATGAGCGCAGTTCAATGCTGGTCTCCACAAAGGGGAACGAGACGGAACGGCACTCGTGGGGGTCTCCCAGGGGGTCAGAGGCCCCAGATGCATACCCTTTGGGAAGGGTGGAATCCGGGCACTGCTGGTGCCACCTGGGCACCCTGGCAGTACCACCTAGCAGGGGCACTGTCAGGGTGCCAGGTTGGCACTGCCAAGGTGCAAGCTGGCATTTTGACATGGTAGTACTCGGGCCTCCCGATCTCTCGCTACACTGAGGAGGTCCACCTTCCACCCAATCACCAAATACGATTTTGGCGTTGGCAAGGGGAGAATCCCGCCCCACACCAGGGAAATCACTAAATATTTTGGCCAGCTTTCTTCAAGGTCAGTGGGAAACACCAGGCACTTTAGCAGCTGTCAAAATGAGGAAAATTGTTGAACAATGCATAAAAAGGTTTATACTGTAGCTGTCATGAGTGAGCTTAATGATGAATCTGGGAATAGTTTTTCCTCAGTTCACTGTTTTTAGTGAAAAAGTGAAGGTGAGCATATTTTTAAACTCTTAGGGAACATGGGGGTAGAAATTTAGGCACTTCCCATTCTTGGTTTCACAGCAACTCTGGGTCCTCTCACCACACCTTAATGGTGAGGCCCAAGGCCTCCCGGAAGTTGGGTTTCAGGTCCCATTTGAATGATGCCAATGTGGAATGAACAGCCAGCCAGCAAAGGGGAAATCAGGAATGGCTGCTGCCATCAAAGCAGCTATCAAGTAAGTGAAGGTTAGGAGAGAAGAGGCCTAATGCATGGGTCTGAGGCCGAGGGAAACGATCGGAGGCCGTGATCTGGAATCGGAAGCAGGTCTAAAGGATTGGCTTCAGTTGGTGGATGGAGTGAGAGGGTGGTCTTGAGAAGTACGAAAAATATGTAATTTCCTTTCCTTCATGAATTGCAACGCACTTCTGCCTGAATACTTCTGCCTGCCCTGTGCCCACTATATTGCGGAGTTAGTATGCTGATTAGTGCTGGAAAAATAGGTTTTATGGGTCAAATTTATAGACCCCTGTTTTATACTTATAATTATTTTCTTGATAAAAAATGGAAACAGATAAAATGTATCTCTGGATCTCCAAAATCGAAGAGGTATCACATTCTCAACCATCAAAATCTTTCAAAAGTATTTGGTAGAAGAAATTTAAAAATGAAATGAGCATTCTTCCCTTGCCATTGCATTTTACCAGACTTGTTCCCATGGAGACACCCTTCTGTATCCCTCCATTGAATATGTTCTTCATTATTCAGATGAAAAACAAGTATGTAGGAGGGAAACTGGTCTTCGTCAGTTGTGTGAATTCGTTTTACACCATGCCCAATGTCTTTTTCCACTGACCACTGGCCTGTCACACTCAGGCCGAAAATAGCAAGGACAGTAGGTTTTCTTTCCGAAAGGATATTCAGTTTCGATTTTATGACAATCTTCATGATAACCTCATGGTTACATTTACATGTATATCTGTTGTTTTCTGCCTCCAGGGCAGGCTCTAAATCAATGAGATTCTTGAATGACCGACCCGGTGAGTAGCTAAGATCACTTCTCAGTGCCTGACTCAAGGTTTGTATCATGAATGTACCTCCTCTCAGTAGGACCATAACCAAGAGTAAAATGCCGCAGGTACTTTTTTCACAACCACTTACTAGATGTAAATTTAGAATGTAAAGTCAGTGCTTCAGTCTCTGCTTGCTGAGACTGGACTGGGACCCAAACCTTACCACTCTGAGACGCAAATGTCCTGCCACTAAATCAGTTACCACTGTCACTGTCAAGATGAGAGTACCACACTAAGTTTTACTGATAACAGCTTTTTATTTCCTGCTTTTAAACTAAAGCTTTTAACCAGTACTGACATTTGCCTTGTCATGGGGATTGGGATGGGGGTGGAGAAGGTGCTTTACAAAGGTTTCACATTTTGAAAGGCAATAATAATTACCTACTTAAGCTAGTGTCAAATCTGCACACCTACGATCAGGAAAAGGCATGTTTGAAATAAGTAAAATAAAAATGACACTGGATTATTATAAAGGTCGCAAAACACTGATGTATGAGCCATATGGCAATTCAGAAATCAGCTTTCTGTGCTTTATATACAGCAAAGTCTTGTATGAGTAGTCAAGTGGTACTTAGTTCATAAGAACTGAATTTCATTTTCTCCCACTCCCACCTCAGCCTTGACTGTGGGAGGATGAGCGGGATAGGTGAGAAGGGGGAGGTCAGAGCCCACTGCAGACTGCAGCACAACCCTGCATTATGTATTTTATTATCACGCACTTGCTGAACATCACCCTCACTCGCTTATGCTTGCTCACTGACAAATATTCTCTTGCAATTGTTCACACCCATTTTCTGACATACTGGGCGGGATTCTCTGACCACGGGGCCAGGTTGGAGAATCGCCAGGCCGGGCGCAATTCACGTGACGCCGCCCCGCCGATTCTCCAGTCACCGGAGAATCGGTGCCATTGGCGCCGGCACGGTCGGCGCAACGCCGGTCGGGGACCGCTCTATGCGGTCCCCCCCCCGGCGATTCTCCGCCCGGGATGGGCCGAGTGGCCGCCAAGAAAGCCCGAGTCACGCCAGCGCTGTTCACATGTGGTCTTACTCGGTGGGACCTTGGCATCCATTCTGCGGGGGGGGGCCTGTTGGGTGTTAGGGGGGTCTGATCCCGGGGGGGGCCCCTACCGTGGCCTGGCCCGCGATCAGGGCCTACTGATCAGCGGGCCGGTCCCTGTAGCTCTCTTCCATGTTGCGTCGTGGCCAGCGCGGAGAAGGAAGCTTGTTCGCATGCGCGAGTTTGCGCCGGTCGCATCGCACATGCGCAGACCCGCGGCGCCCGTTTGACGCCGGTATCGACAGGTGGAGCTGCGTGTGTCACTCCAGTGCCGTGCTGGCCCTCTGTAGGGCTCAAGATCACTGCTCCTGGGGGCCTGTTGACGCTGTCGTAAAACGCGACAGTGTTTACGACGGCATCAACACTTAGCCTCAGGATCAGAGAATCCCACCCCTCTGTCACTGATTCATACTCACTCTCACAATCACACTTTATCCTTCAATCATTCACTCTTATTAGGGCAGTCTCAAAATCACTCCCTCACACTCAGTAATTCACCCTTTCAGGTTTCAATCGTTTCATAAAGTAAATTATATGGGACCAGCCTGCAATGGGCCGAAGTCCGGCTGCTGTCATGCCCGTCCCGCCGGCGGGAATTAAACCACCTCTGTTACCGGCGGGACTGGTGGTGCGGGCAGGCTCCGGGGTCCTGGGGGGGACGCGGGCCGATCTGGCCCCGGGGGGTGCCCCCCCGGTGGCCTGGCCCACGAGCGGGGCCCACCAATCCGTGGGCGGGCCTGTGCCGTGGGGGCACTCTTTTCCCTCCGCCTCGGCCATAGCCTCGGCCATGGCTGACGCGGAAGTGACCCCCCCCATGCGCATGCGCGGGGATGACACCAGCAGCCGCTGACGCTCCCGCGCATGCGCGGAGTTCCGCAGGCCGGCGGAGTATCTTCGGCCCCGGCTGACGTGGCGCCAAAAGCTTTTCCCGCCAGCCGGCGGGAGAAATCTACACCTTTGGGGCGGCCCGACGCCAGAGGGGTTCCCGCCACTCCATCCCGCCGGGACCACCCGCCCCGCCGGGTAGGGGAGAATCCCGGCCTTGGCCTTTGCGGAGATAACACATCTTAGTTATGGCAGCAACTGACCTCTATGTTCCCTGGGTAATGTGGGGAAAATTCACCAAAATTTATGTGCTGCTGATCACTAACCATTAGCGTCTGTCAGAGAATGTGTGAATATCAGGTGATTACAAAATAGTGTTCGGCTATGATAATACATATTGTTGAATATCTTGCCAACACCATGGCCTAGATTTTCAGAGTTGTGGAATCTCCATAGCTAATCTAAAATGGCACTGATAATCCTGATCCAAAAGTCCTGCCCCTATTTCTGGTTGCTCCTATTTTTGCCAGTAGGGGAAAGGGAAGGGATGTGACTCACAAATGGGGAAGCCCAAACTCAGACCATTTAAACTAATTGCTGAGTTAAAACAGACCCCATTTTCACTGTTGCGAGGGCCTTATCCCGCAGTGTTTGAGTTAAATCTTTTCAGAGTAGACGTAAATGCTTGTAAAGGATAGTTAATATCTGTGGAATCATCAGGCTGCCCAGCTATTTAAATCTCTGCCCTTTAAATTGTGAAAAACACACTGCCATTGTCTGTGAATCAAACATATCTGTGCTTGAAGCTTCGATAGATATTTGCTGACAGAATCCTAAATGTTATCATTAAAGAGAAAATGATTGGTGAAGACAAATGTAGGTTCCTTACAATTAGAAACAGGGGAATTTATAATGGGAAACAACAAAATGGGGAAATTGAGGAACACAGGGGGTGGGATTCTCCAATAATGGGACTATGTCCCCACGCCAGCGTCAAAACACAGGCGTTTCACTCAGGACTTTCCTTAAGAAGATCCAGAGTGATTCCCCAATTTACAGTGGGCTTGCAGGGCCCTGGAGTGCTTCTCGCAGCTCTGGCTGTGGATACGGGGCCCTGCGCTTCCAGTCAGGAGTCGCGCAAGCTCATCGTGCGACATGGCTGACTCACACCGCGGACCATCATGGACGAAGTAGGTCCTCCCACGGATCGTTGCTGCCCGATTGCTTGGCTGGCCGTCTATGAGGCCCCCTCCGGTGAAGGGTCCCCCCACCAGGGCGGCCACAGACTGAGTCCGCAGCCGCCATCGGCCGTTCCCAAGAGGCAAAACATGGTTAGAACCACGGCGTCGCACCAGATTTTGGCGTCAACGTCCATTCTCCGTCCCCGCGGAGATCGCGATTATGGCACGGAGGCTCAGAGAATCCCGCTCAGGGTTTAATGACAGTGAGGAACTGAAGGAAATCAGTATTTGTAGGGAAATGGTGTGGGAAAAAGGCCGGGATTGAAGGTCCATAAATCCCCAGGGCCCGATAATCTACCAGAGTACTTAAGAAAGTGGCCTTAGAAATATTTGATGCATTGGTGGTCATCTTCCAAGATTCTATAGATTCTGGAACAGTTCATACAGATTGGAGGGTAGCTAATGTAACCCCACTATTTATAAAGGGAGGTAGAGAGAAAACAGGAAATTGTAGACCAGTCAGCCTGACGTCGGTAGTGGGGAACATTCTAGAGTTCATTATCAAAGATTTTATAGCGGACATTTAGAAAACAGCGACAGAATTGGACAGAATCAGCGTGGATTTCCGAAAGGGAAATTATGTGGAACAAATCTACTGGAATTCTTCAATGATGTAACTTGTAGAGTTGACGAGGGGCAACCAATGGTTTCTTTGGACTTTCAGAAGGATTTTGATAAAGTCCCACATAAGAGATTAGCCTGCAAGTTAAAGCACATGGGATTGGGAGATAGTGTTTTGAGATGGACAGAAAACTGGTTGGCAAATAGGAAACAAAGAGTACGAATAAACATTTTTGTTCTCAATGGCAGGCAGTGACTTGCAGGGTACCACGGGGGATGGTGCAGCAAAGCCAATTATTCACAACAGAAAGTAATGATTTAGATGAGGCGCCGAAATGCAACATCTCCAAGTTTGCAGATGACACAAAATTGGGTAGGAGGGTGAGCTGTGAGGAGGATGCAGAGATGCCTCATTGTGATTTGGACAAGCTGAGTGAGTCGGAAAATGCAAGACAGATGCAGTGTAATGTAGATGAACGTGAGGTTATCCACTTTGGTAGCAAAAACATGAAGGCAGATTATTATCTGAATGGCTACAAATTGAGAGATGGAAATATGCAATGAGATCTGGGTGTCCTCATACACCAGCCGCTGAAGGTAGGCGTGCAGGTGCAGCAGGTGGTAAAGAAGACAAATGCTATGTTGGCCTTCATAGCAAGAGGATTTGAGTACAAGAGTGTGGTGAACCACTGTAATAGGAGATGTAAGGTAGGACCTGCACTACAGGTTCGCCGGTAGCACCTGCCGGCTGGCTCCGCCCACGGAGAACTGTATAAATATGTATGACCTCCAGTGCCCTGCCATTTCGCCAGCTGCAGCAGGAGACCACGCATCTGACTGTAATAAAGCCACAATTGTATCCAACTTTAGTCTTTGTGCAATTGATCATGCATCAATTTATTACAGTCAGATTTTCCACAGAATGGATATCCGAATTAAGCCCGATCGCCTGCAGCTGGATCCGCACTCGCCCGACGCCAGAAAAGACTTTACTCACTGGCTAGCATGTTTTGAGGCCTACATCAAGGCTGCGGACCCCGAACCAACGGAGGCTCAGGAGATAAACGTCCTGTACTCCAGACTGAGCTCCAGTGTGTTCCCGTTGATCCAAGACGCCACGAATTACACAAAAGGAATGGAACTCCTTAAGGAACACTACGCGCAGATGGCGAACACGCTCTTCGCCAGGCATGTACTCGCCACCCGCTCGCAACTACCTGGTGAGTCCATCGAAGACTTCTGGCGGGCTCTAATTCCACTCGTCCGGGACTGTGACTGTCAGGCCCTTACGGCCGCCGAATACGCAAATCTCCTCATGCGCGATGCCTTTGTGACGGAGATTGTGTCGGACCGCATCCGAGAATGATTACAGGAAGGGGCCACGCTCGAACTGGTGGAGACGAAAACCTTGGCGCTCTCCATGACGGTCGCATCCTGTAACGTACAATCGTACCCGGCTCACCGAGCTGCCCACCCTTCTACTCCTTCCTACCCCTCCTGGACCCCGCGGACGACCTCCTCAGCCGGGGCCCTACCTTCCCAATACGCATGCGCCGCACGCCAATCCGCGCACCCCGGGGTCCCCGCTGCTACTTCTGCGGTCAGCAGAAGCACCCCCGCCAACACTGCCCGGCCCGCACTGCAGTTTGCATCTTATCCCCCTTCGGCGCCGCCATCTTGACCCCGCAATGTGTGCATCATGGGCACCGCCATCTTGTCCCGAGCCTGCAATGTGCGCACCAGGGGCGCCGCCATCTTGTCCCCCACAGGGTCCCCGGACATCCCAACATCGGAACCGCACACGCTCGCCACCCGAAGCATCCGATGGCTACCCGCAGCTCGCTTGGATGACGCTGGACCAATCTCGCCCGCACAACCTGGCCACCGCGTCGATGACGGTTAAAATCAACGGCCACGAGACCTCATGCCTGCTGGACTCTGGGAGCACCGAAAGCTTTGTTTACCCAGATACGGTAAGGCGCTGCTCCCTCGCGGTGCACCCTGCCAACCAAAGGATCTCCCTAGCCTCCAGATCCCACTGCATCCCGATCCGAGGCTTTTGTACAGTCACCTTCACGGTCCAGGGCGTAGAATTTAGTCACTTCCGCCTCTATGTCCTTCCTAATCTCTGCGCTGCACTCCTGTTGGGCCTGGACTTCCAGTGCAACCTCCAGAGCCTCACCCTCAAATTCGGCGGGCCCTTACCCCCCTTTACCTTTTGCGGCCTCGCGACCCTCAAGATCGATCCCCCCTCCCTTTTTGCTAATCTAACTGCGGATTGCAAGCCCGTTGACACTAGGAGCAGACAGTACAGCACCCAGGACAAGACCTTCATCAGGTCTGAAATCCAGCGGCTGCTTAAGGAGGGTATTATCGAGGCCAGCAACAGCCCCCGGAGAGCCCAGGTGGTCGTGGTTAAAACTGAGGAGAAACACAGGATGATCGTGGACCACAGACAGACCATCAATGGGTACACGCAGCTCGACGCGTACCCCCTCCCACGCATATCTGAAATGGTCAATCAGATTGCGCAGTACTGGGTCTTCTCAACAATTGACCTGAAATCTGCCTACCACCAGCTCCCCATCCGGAAGTTGGACGGGCCATACACTGCCTTCGAGGCGGACGGTCGCCTCTACCACTTCCTTAGGGTCCTTTTCGGTGTCACAAATGGGGTCTCGGCCTTCCAAAGAGAGATGGACCGAATGGTCGACCAGTACGGTTTGCGGGCCACCTTTCCGTACTTAGATAATGTCACCATCTGCGGCCATGACCAGCAGGACCACGATGCCAACCTCGATAAATTCCTCCGCACTGCCACTCTTCTCAACCTGACCTAAAGAGAAGTGTGTGTTCAGCACGACCCGGTTAGCGATTCTCGGCTATATAGTCCAAAACGGAGTTCTCGGGCCCGACCCCGACCATATGCGCCCCCTCATGGAACTTCCCCTCCCCCACTGCCCCAAGGCCATCAAACGCTGCCTGGGGTTCTTTTCCTACTACGCTCAGTGGATCCCAAACTATGCGGACAAGGCCCACCCACTCATTCAGTCCACCCAATTCCCCCTCGCGGCCGAGGCACAACACGCTTTTGCCCGCATCAGAGCAGACATCGCCAAGGCCAGGATGCGTGCAGTGGACGAGTCATTGCCTTTCCAAGTAGAAAGCGACGCTTCAGACGTCGCCCTTGCTGCCACCCTAAACCAGGCAGGCAGACCCGTGGCATTCTTTTCCCGCACCATTCATGCCTCTGAAATTCGACACTCATCCGTCGAAAAGGTGGCCCAAGCTATCGTTGAAGCTGTGCGGCATTGGAGGCATTACCTGGCCGGTAAGAGATTCACTCTCCTTATGGATCAACGGTCGGTAGCCTTCATGTTCAATAGCACACAGCGGGGCAAGATCAAAAATGATAAAATCTTGCGGTGGAGAATCGAGCTCTCCACCTATAATTACGAGATCTTGTATCGCCCCGTAAAATCAAAGAGCCCCCAGATGCCCTCTCCCGAGGTACATGTGCCAGCGCACAAGTGGACCAACTCCGGGCCCTACACGACAACCTTTGTCACCTGGGGGTCACTTGATTGTACCATCTGCTCATAGCTCGCAATCTGCCCTATTCCGTCGAGGAAGTAAGGACAGTCACCAGGAACTGCCAGGTCTGTGCGGAGTGCAAGCCGCACTTCTACCGGCCAGACCGTGCGCGCCTGGTGAAGGCTTCCCGCCCCTTTGAACGCCTAAGCGTGGATTTCAAAGGGCCCCTCCCCTCCACTTATCGTAACACGTACATTCTCAGTGTGGTCGATGAGTACTCCAGATTCCCCTTCGCCATCCCATGCCCCGATATGACGTCTGCCACCGTCATCAAGGCCCTCAGCACCATCTTCGCTCTGCTCGGTTACCCCGCCTACATCCACAGTGACAGGGGATCGTCATTCATGAGCGATGAGCTGCGTCAGTTCCTGCTCAGCAGGGGTATAGCCTCCAGCAGGATGACCAGCTACAACCCCCAGGGAAACGGGCAAGTAGAACGGGAGAATGGGATGGTTTGGAGGGCAGTCCAGCTGGCCCTACGGTCCAGGAACCTCCCAGCCTCTCGCTGGCAGGAGGTCCTCCCTGACACTCTACACTCCATCCGGTCACTATTGTGCACCGCCACTAATAACACACCCAATGAACGTGTTTTTACCTTCCCCAGGAAGTCCACATCCGGGGTATCGTTCCCGACTTGGCTTGCTGCACCAGGACCGGTCCTTCTCCGTAGGCACGTCCGACTCCACAAGGCGGGCCCTTGGTGGACAGGGTTCACCTGCTCCACGCCAACCCTCAATATGCCTACATTGAGTTCCCCGACGGCCACCAAGATACTGTCTCACTCAGGGACCTGGCACCATCAGGTTCCACCCCAACACCCCCCCCCACCAATGCGCACCCCCCCCCCCCACCTCTCACCGCGCCGCCAATATTGACCCCACCAGAGCGCCCCCCTCCCCTTTTCCGTACAAGAGGATGAAGAGGACTTCTGCACGCTCCCGGAGTTCCCCGATGACTGGCCAGCATCAGCACCGCCATAACTGCCACCTCCATCACCGACTTCGCCGCCACCGTTACGCCGCTCCCAATGAAGCACCAAAGCACCGGACCGGCTGAACCTTTGACGGACTCCGGACCATCAACATGGACTTTTCTTTCTCTACCACTGTACATAATTGCACTAATTGTACATAGTTTCATGTCACCCCTGCCGGACTCATTTTTAACAGGGGGTGAATGTGGTGATCCACTGTAATAGGAGCTGTAAGGTAGGACCTGCACTACAGGTTCGCCGGTAGCTCCTGCCGGCTGGCTCCGCCCACGGAGAACTGTATAAATATGCATGACCTCCAGTGCCCTGCCATTTCGCCAGCTGCAGCAGGAGGCCCCGCATCTGACTGTAATAAAGCCACAGTTGTACCCAACTTTAGTCTTTGTGCAATTGATCGTACATCAAAGAGCAGAGATGCCTTGCTACAATTACAGGGCCTTGTGAGACCACATGTGGAATATTGTGTGCAGTTTCGGTCTCCTTATCTGTGGAAGAATGTTCTTCTTATAGAGGGGGCAGAGCAAAGGTTTACCAGGCTGATTCCGAGAGTGGCGGGACTGACACATGAGGAAGGATTGAATTGGTGAGGATTATATTCACTGGAGTTCAGAAGATTGAGGGGATCTCATAGAAACCTATAAAATTCTAACAAAACTTGACAGGGTAGACAGGTAAAGCATGTTCCCAGTGGTGGGGGAGTCCAGAACCAGGGGTCACAGACTAAGGATGCGAGGTAAACCATTCAGGACTGAGATGAAGATAAATTTCTTCACCTAGAGAGTGATACACCTGTGGAATTCTCTACCACAGAAAGTAGTTGTGGTCAAAACATTGTGTGCGTAATTCTCCTTTGGCCGATGTCGGAATTAGGAAACGTGATTGGGTGGAGAATCGCGCGTCAGTCGAAAATCAAGGCAGGCACCGGGCGCCCAATGGAGTGCCATGCTCCGTGTCTTGACAGTGACGTGAATGCATTCTGTGCCGCACGTACAGTAAACACCATTGGCATATCATTAACGGGCCCATCCCAATATTCTCTGGGGCTCCCACGATGCTCTGCCTCCGCCAGGAGTTATTACAGGCAGTGAGGTTCACTTGTGGTTTTAAAATTTGGGAAACAGGTGCAATGGCTGCTGAGGGAGAGAGCGGAAGTAAAACATGTTCCCAGAGGCGCGACTGTGGGCTGCTGGTCCAACATCTGCTTGAGCCGGGGGAGGGTGGAGCTGTTGATGACCAGGGGATGGACTGTGGCGTTGGGATGAGCCCTGGGACCAGAGTGTCCAGGCACGGACCACCATTGCCGCGGCCTGCAAGGTAGCCACCTTGCTGCGCACCCCACTGACCACCCACCATGGCCCGTGTTTGCATACAGCGATACCAGCCGTATGGGTGCACCCTCCACCACTCCATCAACCACTCCCCCCCCCCAGCCTCTCCCTCCACCCCACCAACCCCCCCCCCCCCCCCCCCAGTCCTAACCACTTCCTCCACCCCAGCAGCTCCCCCCCCCCCAAACCTCAATAGGGCACCACCTGCCGGTGGGGCATCACGTGGTCCACCCAAGTGCAACACCCACGGTAGCCCATACAGGAGGGCACCAGACGGGTACTGCAGAGCTTACCACTGGCATGGGTGATCATCCCCATTTCATTCTTCTCATTTCATTTCACCCCAATTTAGATTCCTTTTGACTTTCTGTTCCTGTTAATCTCCAACTACCGCTGGCCCCCTATCCAGCCTTACCGCTCCATATAAATCTGACCCTATTTACAGTTCTCTCCAGCTTTGACAAAGAGTCATCCAGACTTGAAACATTAGCTCCCTTCTCTCTCCACAGATTTTGTCACACATGCTGAGATTGTCCTGTATTTTCTGTTTTTGTTTCAGATTCCAGCATCCGCAGTAATTTGCTTTAATGTTCGTGTTAGATATAGCGCTTGGGACTAAAGGGATCAAATGATTTGGGGAGGCAGCTGGAAGAGGTTATTGATTTGGATGATCAGCCATGATCATAATGAATGGCGGAGCAGGCTTGAAGAGCCGATTGGCCTACACTTACTCCTGTTTTCTATGTTTCTATGATTACATCATTACAACTACTTCTGAAACCTGTCATTATCACTGTGGTGAGGGGAGGTGGTGTGGAACCTAAAATTCACATTTCATTGATAGCTCTAATAATGTTTTGATGAGGGATTTATGAATTCAAATGTTTGGTTTTATTGGAGATTAAGTATTTGAGGAAATTTAAATGTATTGAATAGGCTTTTATGACTGGGAGTGTTAGTTTTATATAATGATATCTGTAATAGATACTTAGAACTTTATTGTTTGTCATCTCAGCATGAGACCTGCCCATGATGGATACTGGGTGATTTGGCATAGAGGATGCAAGGTCAATGCGTGCTGGGTTGGAGACATGGTTTAGCATTAGTTGGATACGTTGGTACAGGGGATAAAAGAGGCCATGGGGATGAGTTGGCACTAAGTATATATAGGGGCTAAAGAGGGACATGGGGATGAATGGAGGGCATGGGTCAGCATGGAGGGTATTAGGGGCTATTGGAGTGGATGAAGGGGCATGGTTGACATAGATTGACATGGATAGAGCATGAGGAACAGTTACAGGGCTGAGGAGTGCAAGGGGCGATGGCTAGAAGGCCTAATATCTAACGACACATCTGGGATGGCGTCCCAGAGAACCAAGGCGTGTCTTTTAATTAGCCTTTCTCAGCACTCGGCAGCACCTGTGACCACCTCCAATCTGCTCCAGGGTGATATGCCCAACTCCAGAACGCACCTGCCTCCCCCACCCAAAATGAAGATTTTGACATTCGGGGCACTTTTCCCCGCCAGTGGGTGCAGCAAGCCCGAAAAATTCCCAACTCTGCTCACCCGCCTTGGGAATGAAAATCTAGACTTGATGCTCTAGGTCCATATATGAACTAAAACAGGTGTGTTAGTGGTACTTTATTTATTTTCCCTCCTTCTCTCACTTACACACATACACCTACTGATGCACAATCTCTCTGTTTTTAAAAGAAACACAAATTTAGTTTTACCTGAAAAAAGCTTTCAAGATTGATATAATTGATATATCGCACTTTTGTGGCCTCAGTATGCCGTGAAGTGCTTTAGAGTCAATTAAGTGCTTTTTAATGGAAATGGAGCATCCAGTGTGCACACAACAAGGTCCCCTAAAGAGCAAAGAGCAACAGGTAAATATCAGACAGGACATGTCTTCAAAATAGTACCATGGGATGTTTTCCATCCACTTAATGGGGCGTCAGTTGAACATTTTATCTGAAAGATATCACTTCTAACATTGCAGCCCACGCTCAATACTGAAGTGTTAGATTTTGTGCTCAAGTTTCTAAAGTCTCTTAAGCGGGTAAATCTGATTAAACACAGTTCTACTTTTGTAGCTAAAATCACAACTGTACTAAAAACCCAGGGTAATCAGCTAGTGTGTGATAAATTATATTAAACAATCCTGGTGACACTTGGAAACATCTCACCTTGCAATATTAAGTGATGAATCTGTATTTCTATAAATGTAATCAGGTCAGGAGAGAAAAACCCAGATTATAGTGGAATTGGAATGTCTCCAGACCCATTTAAAAATAGTTGGTGGGACCCAATTTGAGATTCCCTCCCCTTTACGCAGCACCCCAAATTTTCTCTGCTGTGGGATAAGGCAGTGGATAGCAAGCCAAGGCCCGGCACTGCCGATTTATCCGGTTCCATTGTGAAGTGTAGGCATCTCCTAACGACCACAATTTTTCTGGAGTCAGGCCAGCTTTTCCATGGTCCCTCAGAAGAGTTGTGAACCATAGTCTGTATTCAGGAACCTTTTGAAAGGCAAGTTTAAAAGCTCTTTTGTATGCCTCCCATATTCCTTCCCTGCCAAATCCATGCCAATTCATGCTCCCAGCCAGTCTCAATGGCCTCTCATTTTCTCCATGCCAACTCAATGCCTGCTCCATACCCATTCACCAAATATGCACAATGTAAATAACTAATGTGCTGTTTGATAACAATGGCATGCATGGTACTGTTGAGAGAGAGAAAACACCCATTTACAAGCCTTCTTTTGTAAAAAAAAAATCTGCTATTCCTACAACCCTATAAAATGTCAATCAGGCAGGTCATTAAAGTGTCATTATCAGAGGCTTCAAACACCTCACACCTCTTAATCTTGTCCAAATAAACATTGGGACATTAACAAAAGAGATCACAGTAAGAACAAATTAATTGAACTACGTAAAGTTGTTAATCAAGGAAAACCTACAATTCACTTCAGTTGTCGAAACATAGTACACTGCTGAGCTCATGCTCTGAGCCTAAGCTTGTTGGGCCCATGCCATCAAAAGCATAAACTCAGAAGGGGCTTCTATTATAAAATTAGGTGCAAGGAGGTGTAAGTGGTGAGTACTAGAGATTTATTCATTTTGGAAGCAAAAACAGGAAGGCAGATTACTACCTGAATGGTTGTAAATTGGGAGAGGGGAGTGCAGCGGGACCGGGGTGTCCTTGTGCACCATTCGCTGAAGGTAAGCATGCAGGTGCAGCAGGCGGTAAACAAGGCTAATGATATGTTGGCCTTCATTGCAAGAGGTTTCGAGTATAGATGCAGGGATGTGTTGCTGCAATTGTACAGGGCCTTGGTGAGGCCACACTTGGAGTATTCTGTGCAGTTTTGGTCTCCTTCTCTGAAGAAGGATGTTCGTGCTCTCGAGGGAGTGCAGCGAAGGTTTACCAGACTGATTCCAGGGATGGCGGGACTGTCATATGAGGAGAGATTGACTAGGTTGGGATTGTTCTCACTGGATTTCAGAAGAATGAGGGGGGATCTCATAGAGATTTATAAAATTCTAACAGTACTAGACGGGTAGATGCAGGGAAGATGTTACCAATGATGGGTGTGTCCAGAACCAGGGGTCACAGTCTGAGGATTCAGGGTAAACCATTTCGGATAGAGATAAGGAGACACTTCTTCACAAAAAGAGTGGTGAGCCTGTGGAATTCATTACCACAGGAAGTAGTTGATGCTAAAACTTTGAATATATTCAAGAGGCGGCTAGATGTAGCACTTCGGGAGAATGGGATCAAAGGCTATGGGGAGAAAGCAGGATTAGGCTATTGAGTTGGATGATCAGACATGATCGTGATGAATGACGGATCAGGCTCGAAGGGCCAAAAGGCCTCCTCCTGCTCCTATCTTCTATGTATCGATGTATCGATGTATCCTGAAATCTTTTAGCACAACTGGGATAAAGTTCCAAAGAACCCATATGGTCCTTCTAAACAGCACACCTCAGCACTTGCCCACACCTATGGCCATCAACGCTCTGCTTCCAAGATTGACGGACCTGTTTCCATTCCACAGTCCCCCACCCCAAAGTAAAATCTGCAGCAAACATTGTGTGAATTGGGGCACAATTTAATTAGGTGGGTCTGTCCAGTTGGGATATTTCCCAACTTGGGTTACCTGCCTCAGTAACCAAAATACTCCTGTTCAAGATGTAAAAAAAAGCTTCATATCTAAAAGCTTCCAGTCTCCCTTGCTGTGACACATTCTTGTTTATCTTGATTTCATAAATTCTGTCAGCGTGACTGATACTCCTTTCTGTTGTCATGGTGTTGGTTACAGAACGTGTCTTTTAAATAAGTCTTTGTAGTCTTCAGGGGCGGGATTCTCCACCCCACCGCCGGGTTGGAGAATTACCGGGGGGCGGCGTGAATCCCGCCCCCGCCAGCTGCCGAATTCTCAGGCACCGGAGATTCTGTGGGGACAGGAATCGCGCTGCGCTGGTCGGTGGGCCCCCCCGGCGATTCTCCGGCCCGCGATGGGCCAAAGTCCCGCTGCTGCTATGCCGGTCCCGCCGGCATGAATTGAACCAGGGGCGAAATTCTCCCGAAACGGCGCGATGTCCGCTGACTGGCGCCCAAAACGGCGCCAATCAGACGAGCATCGCGCCGCCCCAAAGGTGCGGAATGCTCCGCAGCTTTGGGGGCCGAGCCCCAACATTGAGGGGCTAGGCCAGCGCCGGAGGGATTTCCGCCCCGCCAGCTGGCGGAAACGGCCTTTGTTGCCCCGCCAGCTGACGCCGAGATGACATGTCGGGGCGGCGCATGCGCGGGAGCGTCAGCGGCCGCTGAAAGTTTCCCGCGCATGCGCAGTGGAGGGAGTCTCTTCTGCCTCCGCCATGGTGGAGACCGTGGCGGAGGCGGAAGGGAAAGAGTGCCCCCACGGCACAGGCCCGACCGCTGATCGGTGGGCCCCAATCGCGGGCCAGGCCACCGTGGGGGCACCTCCCGGGGTCAGACCCCCCAGGACCCCGGAGCCCGCCCACGCCACCATGTCCCACCGGTAAATAGGTACTTTAATTTATGCCGGCGGGACAGGCAATTTATCGGCGGGACTTCGGCCCATCCGGACCGGAGAATCGAGCGGGGGGGGGGGGGCCCGCCAACCGGCACGGCCCGATTCCCGCCCCCGCCGAATATCCGGTGCCGGAGACTTCGGCAACCGGCGGGGGCGGTATTCACGGCAGCCCCCGGCGATTCTCCAACCCGGCGGGGGGTCGGAGAATGACGGGCGGGACTTGGTGGCGTGCACGGGCTCCGGGGTCCTGGAGGGAGCACGGCATGATCTGCCGCCCGGGGGGGTGCCCCCACAGTGGCCTGGCCCACGATCGAGGCCCACCGATCCGCGGGCGGGCCTGTGCCGTGGGGGCACTCTTTTACTACGCATCGGCCGTGTAGATCTCCGCGATGGCCGACGCGTAGGTGACCCCCCTGCGCATGCACGGGGATGACGTCAGCAGCCGTGGAGTCCCTTCGGCCCCGGCTGGTGTGGCGCCAAAGGCCTTCCACGCCAGCCAGCGGGGCGCCAACCATGCCGGGGGGGGGGGGGGGGCTAGCCCCTAAAAGTGCGGGTTTGGCCCCTAAAGGTGCGGAGGAATCCACACTTTTGGGGCGGCCCGACCCCGGAGTGGTTCACGCCACTCCATCCCGCCGGGATCCCCCGCCCCGCCAGGTAGGGGAGAATCCCGCCCCTTATGTTAACAGCAAGTTTTATTAACTACTTGTAATTCTTTACACAGTGGCCATGATTCTCCATTGCAAGGCTGCCCCGCTACCGCTGCTAGCGCGGACTGAGAATTTTGCGCTCAGTCAAACCTCCCATTCACTACAGCGGGATCGGAGAATCCTGTTGCTGTGAACAGATAGAGAATCCACCCGTGAAGGGTACAGACAAAGAGCTAGCTCTGTGTCTAAATCTTATCCATCTCTAGCCAACACCACACTGACCTTAGATCTGGGTCATGTGTTTTCTTACATCATTGTGTGGATGAGTGGTACCGTACTCAAACGTACATTAACCCTGTATGTGCCAAACCCTTATACTACACTTTCATGTTCCCCAAAAGTTATCTTGCTGTTCCTTGGCGTCTCAGTAACAACATTACATATTCTAACCTATTCTTTGCCGGGTATCCAAAATTACAATGCTCTTTCCCTCCTACAGTCTTCCCATGATCTAATGATTTAAAACCAGAGATGGGTTTCACGTAAACACTACTCCTTAACTTGCCATTTTACCTTGACGATGGTTGACCTTGGTTTCTCCATAAAAAACTAACACTATTTCACAAATTTGAAAAGTAATGTAAAATAACTTCAAAGAAAAATTCAGGGTGCATTCACTTTTACCATTTCACTTCTATGTTCTTTACATTGGAAAATATTTTTGCAGGTGGTCGGAATTGATTATTTGCTGCAACAATAGTTTGGAGAATTGGCAGCTGAGAGCCAAAAAATAGAAAATCTATGCAGTCTGCATGTGTTCTCAGTTAATACCTCCGCAGGTCTATGGGCCAGTTTCAAACACAGAGGGAGAGACTCCACCAAAATGTAACCCTATGCCCTACCTGAAGAGATATGAATGGTGAATTTGTGAACCAAAATTGTATCTTCAGCTGCTATGTGCAGGTTTCATGTCCATTTTTCTGACCACCATGAAGTTGGTTTCATAAAGGCCCAGATCTTCTGGTCAACAACAATGCTACGGCGGTCGCTGTTGACCCCAATTAAAAGTACAGCCTTACCTGCTGTCCTGGAGCGAGCAATAAGCTATCATCATAGAAATCCACATGAAAGGTTGGTGAGATTAGGAAGCAGTAAGGCTAAACCCCCTTCTGATGTCACCAGATCAAGTAATTCCCCTTAGGATCAGCATGCTTGCAGCGTTTGCTGTTATAATTTTGTGTTGGAGTTTGGCAGGGGTGGTGGGAGAAGTGGGGAGGGATTGGGATATGGGAATTGTCAGGAGTTCAGGGGAAAGTGTTTCTCGGCCATCCCCATAGAGCTCCCATTGTTCATCACTGTACTGAGCCCGAGGTTGACAGTGGGAGAAGGATGGGGTAGGTATAGGGCATCAAACCCACGTCTTTGACACCAAGGTCGGTGTCAGAGACTTTTTTAGAGGGGCCCGTCCAACATGAATTGTTCCATTGAAACATTGAACTGCCCAGGTAAATGGGAGCAGCAAAGTGGCGCAGGGGTTAACATTGCTGCCTCACGGCATTGAGGACTCGGGTTTGATCTCAGTCCTGGGTCACTGTCCATGTGGAGTTTGCACATTGTTCCTGTGTCCGCGTGTGTCTCACCCCCACAACCCAAAAAGATGTGCATGGTAGGTGAATTGGCCACACTAAATTGCCCCTTAATTGGGAAAAAAAGGATTTGGTACTCTAAATCTATTTAAAAAAACTTCTCGGATAAATACTGCACGTGTGTAAGGGTTGAGACTTCCTCAGGTCCCAAGCACAACAGTGATTAACATCTTACCATTCACCACTGTTGCCATCAGTAGATCCAAGTTGTTATGATTGATTGAGGAAGGCAGCACGGTGGCGCAGTGGATTCGCCCTGCTGCCTCACGGCGCAGAGGTTCCAGGTTCGATCCTGACTCTGGGTCACTGTCTGTGTGGAGTTTGCACATTCTCCCCGTGTTTGCGTGGGTTCCGCCCCCACAACCCAAAGATGGTCCCAGGTTCGATTCCGGCTTGGGTCACTGTCTGTGCGGAGTCTGCACGTCCTCCCCGTGTCTGCGTGGGTTTCCTCCGGGTGCTCCGGTTTCCTCCCACAGTCCAAAGATGTGCGGGTTAGGTGAATTGGCCAATGATAAATTGCCCTTAATGTCCAAAATTGCCCTTGGTGTTGGGTGGAGGTGTTGAGTTTGGGTAGGGTGCTCTTTCCAAGAGCCGGTGCAGACTCAAAGGGCCGAATGGCCTCCTTCTGCACTGTAAATTCAATGATAATCTATGATTAATCTAGGACAAAGGTTCGGCACAACATCGTGGGCCGAAGGGCCTGTTCTGTGCTGTATTTTCTATGTTCTATGTTCTATGTGCAGGCTAGGTGGATTGGTCACGCTAAATTGCCCCTTAATTGGAAAAAATGAATTGGGTACTCTAAGTTTTACATTTTTTTTAAAAAATGATTGACTGAGGAGAGATGTCATGGTCCCGCATGATGCCAGGAGACCCTCAAGAACTACCCTAAGATGGAAATGGGAGCAGATGGCCAGGAAGGTCAACACTCAGTGATCTGTCAGCAGTGTCACGAGAGTTCTGAATTACCTGACATTGGTATTCAACATCAATGAGGGGATCTTCACATGACACCTCCTACCCTACATATCAGTAGCCTCTCACAGTGATCAATGCATCACACCCCAATTACCTTTGCAGCACCACTTTCTGGTACTCAGGTTTCACATTTAACATTCAGTACTCCATCTCACTCTCACATACCTACTTTTGCTGCAGCCTTACACCTACCTCTCACTGCCTCCACATGCCTGCAGTTATTCAGCTATAGCAGGCACAGCATCCAAACACTGTGGTACACAATCTCTGAGATACTGCCTGTTTGTTTGACAGAAAATGGCAGAGAACAGTCAGAACTGGCCCCACAGAGAGGAACGTTCTCTGCATCATAATGCCAGCTGTGATGGGACCTGTCACATTAGATGTCACTGAGAACATTGCGGATGATGGTATGATCCAAAATTACGCCACTTCTCAACTCCCAGCATACCTCATCCTGCTATCTGGTACAATGAGCAAGCTGCTGATGGTGTGGCCATGGTCCTCTTGCTTCCCACCCCATTCCACTTTCCTCACACCAACTTTGGCTTCTGAGCTCCTGCTTACATACACCCAAGAATTGCTGCCTGATTGGCCACAGGAGTTCCAGGAAAAGGAAGAGCAATGGCATAACTTGGATGAAGAGTCCCTGCCACCTGATCTGACAATTGCAGCCACCAACCTAGATACTAACACTGTATTTACTTTGGATGCTACAACAGAGTTGGGATCAGCACCTGATGAGACATGTGGATACAAGTGGGCAGCAGCCAGGGGTCTCAGATGAGGATCTCAATGTGCTGCTGTCCAGGGGAGTGCTAAATGGGAATGCAGACCAAGTCTGCATTGGTTGGCCTACCAGAAAAGTTCCTGACACTATCAAGGAGCATGGAGGAATCCACTTCCAGCTTGGCAGAGGGCACTGTGCAGTGCTTGGCCCTAACACTGTGTGTGTGCCATCTGTGCATTCTCATCGCTGCTCACATACCCATTACATCCTTTGTTGCAAAGGTCACCAACTTCTCTGCCATACTTGAGGGTGAGGCAACACTCTCTGGCAACACAGGCAAGAATTCATCAAATCACCTCCAAAATCACTCCAGAGTACTTTCAGACATTTTGGAACAGAAAAAGTCAAAAACACTGCCTGACCTGCAATCAGGGTGTTTGATCCTTTAAATGACACTATTCTAATGCCTATCTTACAGCTTCATATCTTTTTAATTCATGAGGAAATGATACAGGCGTGCCTGCACATTCACTGCCTGGGTCTTGGTGTCACATCAGCTGGTTGAGCTGTGTGACAAGAGGATAGCTCCAAATCAAAGTAGGGATCCCCCATATCTTTGAAGAACTCTGCACAGGGCCCATAGGAAGTGAACGGTGGTATATCGTGACCCTGGAAAACAGAAGAGGGCATTCATTGTATCACTGGCCTATGCCACTGAATTTGATGTCCAATGTTTCTTTATTCCACATTGGTGCAGGAATCTCTCATTTCATTTATGAAGACTAACATCTTGGAAATTGAGAGCATGTCTGCTATGGGTGTTCTGGATCAGCTAATTGAAGGAAATAGGGCACAAAAGCACTAAACTCTGTCTGTAAGGAGAGGATATGTTAGTGGAGGTGGTGACAAATGCACTGGAAGCTAGGCCATAAAGAAAGTGCCATATGATTAAGAAATAAGTATTGTTTTACTTCCAGCATTTTGTTGTATAGATTTGGGGGACAACCTAATATTTATGAGGTATAAAAGCTGGCAACACACCCAAAATCCAGAATGTTGGGCATGATTTAACTAAATGGGAACAAAATCCCATAGCGAGGGCACTTAGGCCGCATGTTTACCGGCGCTCGCAGCCCCGAGAAACACAAGGCTATTAAACGTCACCAGGGTTAGATAGGAGGCCTCAGCGGGAACCACACAGCCGAGGCCATACCTAGCCCCGTTTTTTGCACTGAGGAGCTCCATCCAGTCTCTGGAACTCCAAGTCCCAACCCCAAGTCCCCCCCAAGTCCCAACTCACTTGAGAGGTTCCCAGGCACACCCGCAACCACAACACACGTGCAGGGCATTCCTGGCCTGATTGCCACTGCATGGAAAATGCCAGCTTGGCACCTTGACAGTGCCAACCTGGTACCTTGGCAGTGGCCCTGACAGCTGGCAGTGCCTCATGGGCACCTTGGCAGTGCCAGGCTGGCACCCAGGTGGCACTGCCAGGGTGCCCAAGTGATACCAGCAGTGCAGGGTACCACCCTGCCCAAAGGGCATGCATCTGGAGTCCTCCAATCTCTTGGTAGACCCCCACAAGTGCCATTCCATCTTGTCCCCTTTTGTGAAGACCAGTACTCAGTGGTGCTTGCGTGAGGTCTCCGAGGCTAAGGGGATCGATCACAATGCCTCAGGTGCCTTGGGAAACTGCACACTATAGTGAGACTACCTGTCTCGCTCTAATATGCAGATTTGCCAAAAGGTGATCCCACCCACAATGACAGTGATTTACTTTGCAACGTCTCGTTGGATCACTAGATCACGCGAGGCAGCGCAAGCCGGGTAGATCTCAGGAGCAGGGTCTCCCTGCTTCTATAGGCCAGATTGCGCCGCTTTTCGGGCACAGTGTGGTCGTTCGACCACACCCGTTGTGCTTGGATGTCTTGCAGAGCGCCCACTAATGGAGACCGCACACTGTGATGCTTATAGCACAGCACTTTTTAAAAAATGTTTTCAATTAAGGGACAATTTAGCGTGGCTAATCCACCAACTCTGCACATCATTGGGTTATGGCGGTGAGATCCACGCAGACACGGGGAGAACATACAAACTCCAAACGGACAGTGATCCGGGGCTGGGATTCAATTTGGGCCCTTGATGCCATGAGGCAGCAGTGCTAACCACTGCACCACCATGCCACCCTATAGCACAGCACTTAACTGGATATTGAGAATGATCTGGCAAATTTCTTCAGTGGACTCCCAACTCTTGACTGGAACCCCAATGATTTCTGATTGTATACTTTCCTCCCAGTGTCCTTGTCAATGTTAAATATTCAAATGGAGACACAAAGATGGGATTTTAATTTCCTTGATCTGATTTACTCTCTGGCTTCTTTTCCAGTTGTTCTGTCTTTCCTAAAGGTGGTGAATTTTGCAGGGGTATGATTCCATTGGAAGCAGCCTTGCAGTAACTCATCCAGGAGTCTATTTTCTTGTGTATCTTATATTCCTTCATCATCGGATTAAACGGGTGGAGTTTGGGAAAGAATGGAATGTACATGGTCCGGAGGAATGGCCATGATGGGTTATATGGCCTATTCTTGTTCTATGCTTTCTATTCATAATAATGAAAATCAGTGAGATATTTAACCTTGGGGTCATTAAAAGTGAAGCACATGTAAAAAAATATCAATTTCTTTCCCACCTTTACTGAAACAGGTTTTACTGGGTTCTATAGATGCTGAGTTTTCTCTGAATACTTGCCACCGGTTGGTCATTATTGAGGTCTTAACAGTGAGTGTTTATTCATCAACCAGATCCCTTAATGGTGAACTCAATTCTCCCCTCACACATTCAGTTTTTTAAAATGTATTTTATCCCAAACGTATTCAAACAATTACAAAACGTAAACAATGCAGGAAACATACTCCCCACCATACGATTTTACAGGTTGTACAGATTTTTCCCCATTTTCACCCCCCCTCCACTCCCCTGCCTCGTGACGAACAACTCCTAACACATGGCCACGAACATCCTCCACCTTGTCTCGAAGCCCTCCGCTGAACCCCTAAGTTCATATAAGTCTCCTAGTCAGGCCATCACCCCCGGTAATTCCAACAAAGTCATTCCCCAGGCAGCCAGAGAGGCGAAGCCCACAACATCGGCCTTCCTCCCCTCCATCAATTCCGGCTTCTCTCATATCCCGAATATTGCCACCATAAGGTCTGGCCCAACTGTGACAATAAAGATTATTATTACCTCGATGGGCAGCACGGTAGCATAGTGGTTAGCACCATGGCTTCACAGCGCCAGGGTCCCGGGTTCGATTCCCAGCTTGGGTCACTGTCTGTGCGGAGTCTGCACGTTCTCCCCGTGTCTGCGTGGGTTTCCTCCGGGTGCTCCACTTTCCTCCCACAAGTCCCGAAACACGTGCTATTAGGTAATTTGGACATTCTGAATTCTCCCTCGGTGTACGCGAACAGGCGCCGGAATGTGGCAACTATGGGCTTTTCACAGTAACATCATTGCAGTGTTAATGTAAGCCTACTTGTGACAATAAACATTATTATTACCCCCTCCCCCTCGATCAGCCGTGAACACTACCACCCAGTATCTCTCCAACTTCTCACAACCCCAGAACATATGTGCGTGATTTGCTGGTCCCCACCCACACCTCTTGCACTCGTCAGCCATTTCCTGGCAGAACCCACTCATTCTTGCCCGAGTCATATGCACCCTGTGTTCCACCTTGAATTGTATCAGGCTCATCCTAGCACACGAGGAGGTTGCATTTACCCTACGTAGCGCCTCGCTCCACACTCCCCAATTTATCTCCCCTCCCAGCTCCCCCTCCCACTTCTCCTTATTCTTTATCACCTGCTCACCTTCCTGATCTCCGAGAAATCCATATATGTCGCCGATCCTGCCCTCCCCTTCCACGTCGGGGAGCAGCAGTCGCTTCAGTAGGCCATACTTCGGTAGATTGGGGAACTTTTTCCAAACCTTCCACGCAAAGTCCCTTACCTGTAAGTATCTAAACTCACTTCCTCTCTGGAGCTCTTCCGTCTCCTTCAGTTCTTCTATACTGGCAAACCTCTCTTCCAGGTACAGATCCCTCAGCCTGACCAGCCCCACTTCTCTCCACTTCCTATACATGCCGTCTGTCCACCCCCATCCATCCGGCCCAGCTCAAATCCGTGGAGCTGGATTCTCCGCAGCCCCGGGCCGAAATCGCATTTGGCACGGGGGCGGAGAATCCACTTTCACGCCGAAATCGGGCCCGGTGCCGTCCAGCGATTCTCCGGAACTAACCACCTATTGCCGGTTGGGATGCTGCGGACTCGGTCGGTGGCCGCCCTGGTGGGGGGCGGGGGGATCGGACACCAGGGGGGGGTGCCATATAGGCGGCCGGGGGTTAGATCCGCACGGTTAGATGATCGGGCGCGCAGCAATCGGGGGGGGGGGGTCTAATTTTTGCTTCTGTCTCTGCGGTCCGGGTCCACCAAGGAGCTCGGCGTGGCCGCTGGAGGCCGCCACCGTTCACATGCGCGGACTCCAAACCGGGAGTTCGAGGGCCCATATCCGCAGCTAAAGCTGCAAGAATGACTCCGGGTCCCTGATTGCCCCCTGCAGGGCATTCAATTCGTTCATTTTTTTACAGGAATCTCTGGAGTAAAACTCCAGCGTTTTTACGCCGGTGTGGGGACATAGTCCCATTTTGGGAGAATCCAGCCCATGGTTTTCGCACAACAGTGTTAACACCGACATCCCCTCTATCCTAAAGTGCCTCCTCAGCTGGTTTCACACCTTCACTGTGGATTGCACCACTGGGCTCTCCGTATATTTCCTTGGCATCAGTGGCAACACCGCCGTCACCATAGCTCACAGGCTGGACACCCTACAAGATTATTCCTCCATCCTAACCCATTCTGCCCCCTCTCCTTCCTACCACCGCCTCACCTTCTCCACATTCGCACCCAATAATAATGCAGCAAGTTTGGCAATGCCAACCCTCCCCCCCCTTCTGCCTCTGCCTCTGAAATAGGGTCCTCTTTAACCTTGGCACCTTCCCTGCCCACACAAACTCTGAAATAATCGTATCCAGCTTCCGGAAAAGGTCCTTTGGTACAAAAATCGGAAGCATCTGGAATATGAATAGGAACCTTGGCGGGACGTTCATCTTCACCACTTGAACCCTCCCTGCCAGAGTCAGATGCAGCGTATCTCACCTCTTAAGATGCTCCCCAACCTCCTCCACCAGCTTTGTTATATTCCATTTATACAACATCACCCACTCTCCTGTTACCTGAATCCCCAGATATCTGAACCTATCTTTGGCTAATTTGAATGGTAGCCCCCCTAGCTTGGCTCTCCGACCCAATTTGTTTATCGGATATACTTCACTTTTCCCAATGCTCATCTTATATCCTGAGAAATGCCCCAAACCTCTCTAATAGGCCCATAATCCTCCCCATGCTCTCCAGCGGGTCCGACACATACAGCAACATGTTGTCTGCGTATAGCGACACCGATGTTCCCTACCCTCGTAATCCCTTGCCACACTGCCAACCCCCTGAGGGTCTAAGCCAGAGGCACTATTGCTAGCGTGAACAGCAGCGGGGACAGAGGGCACCCCTGCCTTGTTCCCCTGTGTTAGCCGAAGCTTCATGAGCTCATATTATTGGTCCATACACTCGCCACTGGTGCCACATATAACAGGGGCACCCGTGCCACAAACTTCGGCCCAAACCCGAACCTTCCCAGGATCTTGAACAGGTACCGCTACACCACTCGGTCAAATGCCTTCTCCGCATCTATGAACATCACCACCTCTGGTACACATCCTCTCGTCGGTGTCATAATCACATTTAACAGCCGCCTTATATTACTGGAGAGCTGTCTGCCCTTTACGAAACCTGTCTGATCCTCCGTGACCACCCCCGGGACACCACCTCCATCCTCCCCGGCACCAGCCTAGCCAGCACTTTTACATCTGTATTTAGCAGCGATTTGGGCCTCTATGACCCACATTCCAACGGGTCCTTCCCCTTATTTGGTATCAATGTGATCGTCGTCTGCATCATCGTCTCCGGCAGCTCCCCCTTCTCCAGCGCCTCGCTAAACGCCCCAGTAGATCCGGTACCAGTTCCGTTGCAAACTCCTTATAAAATTCCGCCATGTAACCATCCAGCCCCGGGGCCTTTCCCAACTTCATATACCTTATACTGTCCAATACCTCCCTCAGCCCCAAAGGCTCCTCTAGCACCTGCCTCTTCTCTTCCTTCAGCTGCAGGAACTCCAGCCCATCCAAAAACTGCCCCATGTCCCCTTCTTCACCCCCTGGATCCGTCCTGTACAGTTGCTTATAGTATTCCCTAAATGTCTCCGTCACCACCTCCCCTGTCACTGTCCGGATCCTCAAGATTTCTCTGGACGCAGCCTGCTTCCGCAGTTGGTGTGCCAACAATCGACTTGCCTTCTCCTCATGCTCATACTGTACCCCCCTTACCCTATGCAGCTGCCCCACCGCCCTCCCAGTTGTCAACCTATCAAATTGCCCCTGTAGCTTTTTCCTTCTCGCCAATCCATCCGTGGTGGGTGCCCTCGAATACTCCCAGTCTACTTCAACTTTCTTGTTCAGTAAATGCTTGTACTCCTCCTTCCTTTTCCTATCCTCATGTGCCTTAAATGAGATAATCTCCCCTCAGACCACCGCCTACAGTGCCTTTCAAAATGTGGCTGCCGATACCTCCCTGTTTTGGTTCAACTTTACATAATCTTTAATCACCAACACAGAATATCACAGAACCCTCTATCTGCCAACAACACCAAATCGAGCCTCCATCCTGGCCCCTGCCCCCGTCCCAATCTAAGTCGAACCTCTAGCCAATGGGACGCATGGTCCGAAATTACAATCCCCGTGTACTCTGCCCCCTCCATCACCTCATGCTCACCAAGAAAAACCCAATTCTGGAGTATACCCTGACATAGACATAGAAATTACAGTGCAGAAGGAGGCCATTCGGCCCATCGAGCCTGCACCTACCCTTGGAAAGAGCACCCCACCCAACCCCATGCCTCTACCCTATCCCAGTAACCCAATTTAGCATGGCCAATCCACCGAACCTGAACATCTTTGGACTGTGGGAGGAAACGGAGCACCCGGAGGAAACCCACGCAGACACAGGGAGAACGTGTCGACTTTTCTGGGAATCGAACCTGGGACCTTGGAGCTGTGAAGCAATTGTGCTAACCACTGTGCTACCATGCCTCCCTAAAAAAACACTGCCCTGAAGGACATTAGTGAACCAGATGGGTTTGTACAACAATCGACAATGGTCATCATTAGACTTTTTAATTCCAGGTACCTTATTGAGTTTTTAAAATTCCATCACCTGCCGTCGTGGGATTCGTACCCAGGTCCCCAGATCATTATCCTGGGTCTCTGGATTACTAGGCTAGCGCCAATACCATTATGCCACCACCTCCCCTGTGAGGAACAGGAGTACTCCCTCCCCCCTGGGTTCTTAAAATGCCACAGGTTCACCATGCCCATCTTTTCCATAAACCCTCCCAACTCCTTTGCCAACTGTATCCTTCCCATTGACCTGGAACTCAACCTGTCCATCCTCGGCTCAAGCACACAATTAAAGTCTCCTCCCATGATCAACTGGTGCACGGCCAAGTCTGGGATCGCTGCCAACAACCCCCTCAAAAACTCTCCATCATCCTAATTCGGTGCGTATACATTCACCAACACCAATGGCGTCCCTGCCACTACCGCGCTCACCATCATATATCACCCTCCCCCAGGTCCCTCACTTCCTTCGCACTTAAAAATCCCGTCTTCTTACTCATCAAAATTTCCACCCCCGCGACTTTGAGTCAAACCCCAAGTGAAATACCTGACCCACCCATCCCTTCTCAACCTAACCTGATCCTTCACGCGGTGGTGCGCCTCTTGCAGAAAGACCACCCCCGCCTTCAAATTCCTGAGACTCAATATCTTTTCACTGGTCATTGAGCCCTCGCACGTTCCACGTTATAAACCTTACCAGACGCTTACACCTCCATTCTCCTCTACCATCCGCCATCCTCTCTTTTCGGCTCTGCCCCCTCCAATTTCACCCTGTACCAGGCCCATCCAAGGTGGCCCCCTTCTCCGCCCTGACCACACTTCTTCCCCAACCCTGCCACGTCGCATCTCCCTCCGTTCCCCTAGCCCCCTCCCCCAACCCTTCGGCCATTTCTCGCGGCCATCTCCCCCACCTCACTTCCGTTCATCAGCATTACTTACCAGCGTGGCAACTCCTGCCCAAAGGCTTCTCCTGCTGGCCCCCCTAGACCTCCCCCACCCTCATCTCTCTGTTCTGTGTAGAAGGCTCTCCACGGACCTTACCCTCCCACATCCAAAACCACAGGTCGCCTCCTCCGATAAAAAAAGAAAAAACACCGCCACAGGCAACAGGGCGGAGGGGGTGGTACGGCCGTCCCTTACAGACATTTCATCCCTGCTACACATTGTCGACCCAACAAGAAAAGAAAAACCCTCCACCTGGGAGGAAAAGAAGAAACCCCCACTCTACCCATTTCTTCCATTACTCCAAAGTGCCGGCACCTCCGTCTCCCAGTTCAGTCCCCATCCCCCCCTCAGTTTGTGCTCTTTAATAAAGTCATTGGCCGCTTATGGGGTCTCAAAATAGTATTCCCAGCCCTCATAAGTAACCCACAGTTTTGCCGGGTAAAGCACCCCAAACCTGACCTGCCGTCGATAAAGCACCACCGTGGCCCCATTGAACTCAGCATGCCATTTTGCCAGTACAGCCCCAATGTCTTGGTACATTTGGACCTCATTCCCCCCCCCCATTCACAGTTCCGATTCTCCCTGGCCCACTGCCGAATCATCTCACTTTCCACTAACTTGTGGAGTCTTACGATCACCGCCCGTGGTGGCTCTATCCACCTCTGGGGCCTTGTCCAGCACAACCACTGCCACCAGCCCTGCCCACATCCTTGAAACGTATCTCGTGGCACTCGTGCCTTCCGCTCCTTTGGCAGGCCGACAATGCGCAAGTTCTGCCTTCTCGAACTGTTCTCTTGCTCTTCCACCGTTACTCTCAGCGTCTTTCAAATGTCTCCTAGGAGGGCCACCTCTGCCTCCAATGCCACCACCCGATCGCTGTGGTCCGATATCACCCTCTCCATCTCTCGGATCTGCGACCTATGTGCCTCCAAACACTTTTCAATCCTTTCTATCGAGGCCTTCAGGGTGCCACAGCCCCTTCGATGGCCTTCGATCTGTCCTCCTGTATCTCTTTCCTTTGTTGACGGAACTCTTCCCTGATGAAAGCCATCAACTGTTCCATCTGGGGCTTTCCAACCTGTACTGATACTTCTTCTCCGCTGTCTTTCCAATGACTGCTGCGCCACAGGTCTCTTCCAACTCCTTGGCCAGATCTTTCACCTTCTTCTGCCAGGTTTGGTAACCAGCAGGCATGCCACACCCGGGGGGAGGGGGGCTTCTCCTCCGACCTTCAGCTACACTTTTCCGTCAACGTTTCTCCCATTTTCATGTAAAAAGAGCTCTTTCCTATGGCTTTGAACAAGTGCTGCCCTTGTGCGGCCACTGACACCATGGCCACCACCAGAAGTCGCCCCTCACACATTTGCACACACATATGCATTTTACACAGGAGGCACTCAGCAGATAATTGGAGTCAGATACATGGGCAATGCCTACTGCATCTTTGGCTCAGATTAGTTAATTTAGCACAGTTCAGCAATCTGGTTTGGAGTTAGTTTCAGGCCTCCATGAATATTGAGGGGGTTAGAAACTAGGCTCAAAACACATTAGTCGTTTTGACGTATAAGGTCCATTGCAACATTTGGTGTGTAGCAGCACAGCTGCAACAACACTCGAAAACTAGACACCATCCAGGACAGAGCAACCCACTTGATTGGCACCCTGTCTACCATCTCAACATTCTCTCCACCACTGACACACATGTGGCAACAAAGAATCATAGAATCTCTACAGTATGGAAGTAGGCCATTTGACCCATCCAGTGCACCGACCCTTGGAAAGAGTACCCTACCTAGGCTGATGCCCCGACCCTGTCCCATAACCCAGTAACACCACCTAACCTTTTTGGACACTAAGGGGCAATTCAGCATCCTGACCTGGAACTATATCATCTTTCCTTCGCTGTCAAGGAGTTAAAGTCCTGGAACTCCCTTCTTAACAGTACTGTGGGTGGACCTACACTACATGGACTATAGTGGCTCAAGAAGGATGCTCAGCATCACCTTCTCAAAGGTATTTAGGGATGGACAACAAATGCTGGTCTAACCAACAACATAAAGAAAGCCCAAAAGTATGCGCTGCTATAGTTGAAAATCAATACTAATAGTTTGTAGAAAGTATGCCAGTTACAGGAGGCCTGCATATCACACAAACATCTATTTTTCATTTGTCTTGTATCCTTGACAGGTGCAACATAATGAACACTTATTCTAGATTTGGCTACAGAGCAGAAACCTTTTCATTCTCTACAGAAGTCACAGGTTTACCTCAGTAAAACTGGCAATATATATTTTATTTTATTTAGACCTCCAATTCCATTTACCAGATTACTAAATCTTAAATTACTATCCACATTTGGGTATCTGAAGCCGCCACATATAATGTTGACAGCTAAGCATATGTTCAGCCTCACATTGTCACATTTTGGATACTATGGAAACCAGTGAAAACTGTGCACAGCTTGTTGCTCAGAATGGTTTATTTTTAAACATGTAGTTGCATAATTATAATTAAGCTGCCAGTATTGTTAAAACTAAGACATTGAAGGTTGGGTTTTCCTTCTTTTTACTGCCCATTTTCAGTGGAGTTGAGGTGTCAGAACCAGTCAAATGGGGCAATATGTCCTATTGTTGAAAATACTGTCCAAAAAGGTGCATTAATACTCTTCTCCTGAAAACCTGCCAGTCTGCAGCATTGTCTGTCCTCATACAGCCAGCCCCGTTAAATACAATTCTGCCGCTTCCCACAGCTCTACCCCATACAAGTCATGAGTAGCATGAGCAGAAGCAGGGCCAATGCAAGTATTGGGCGCCCCAGGCGAATCTTCAGCCTGGTGCCCCTCCCCTCTCCCTACCCCCACAATTAACTTTTAAAAAATAAAATTGCGCAATAGCGTGAATAGAAATTCAGCATTTATAATGACAGATTTACTTTACATGAAAAAGGAGAATATTATGATGCTGATTGTACATTCTCATGGTTCTACACTTATCACAGGTTATGTACCATCAGAAATGTGCACATTATAACAAGCAATATGGCTCAAATTATGTAATACTATGTGTTCCTGCAACAGTTACTAGATTAGTTTATGCACAATTTACACAATCAATAATCATTATGATACAGTGGGTTAGATTAAATTATGTGATATTATTTAATGGTTTGCAGTTTTGGTATAGTCATATAAATGCACAAATTTGTAAAACTGTTGCATAAACAGAAACATCAACCCCCCCCCCCCTCCTTCACCCTGCCTTCTCTCCGTAACCCTCTGCATTATTCCTTTTCAGATAAGAATCCAATTACCTCTTGAACCTGCTTCCGCCACACTCTCAGGCAGTGCATTCCAGATCTTAACCACTCGCTGCGTGCAAAGGTTTCTCCATGTCTCCATTGCAGATATCACGAGTGCTAGTTAAAGGCGGCTTTCACCTCTTAAAGGGGAGGTGCATGGTAACTTCAAGAAATGGTGGGAGGCTTTTGAAAACTGACTGTCGCTGATACTTTCAATGTTGCTTGACAATGCAAGGGAATGGCAGAGGTTTTGTTTGATAAATTTAGAGTACCCAATTCATTTTTTCCAGTTAAGGGGCAATTTAGCGTGTTCAATCCACCTACCTTGCACATCTTTGGGTTGTGGCGGCGAAACCGCCACATATTTAACCGATATTTGAATCTGGGGCTGTTTAGCACAGGGCTAATTCGCTGGCTTTGAAAGCTAGACCAAGGCAGGCTAGCAGCACGGTTCAATTCCTGTACCAGCCTCCCTGAACAGGCGCCGGAATGTGGCGACTAGGGACTTTTCACAGTAACTTCATTTGAAGCCTACTTGTGACAATAAGTGATTTTCATTTTCATTTTTCATTCAAATCACGTGACTAACAAAAATCTCTTATCAATCAAAACAGAACCATAAAATTCATACGCGTTACTTCACCCTCATACATTTAACAATGGTGCAAACTTCACATCCACAACTCACAGCTTGTCATACTGGCAGCCATTCAACCATGGCAGCTACATCGCCCAAACATATTGCATGACACTCACTAATACATTTTCCTCTTTCCTGCAGAAAGTGGCAAATAAATACAGGAGGCAACAGAACTGAGGAGCACAAGCATACCTACATATTTTAACCCCAGCATAGCAGACAGTGCTGGTCATCTTGGCAGGGAGTGTCACTGAAGTTGTGGCCACTGGGGAGGCCAAAGTGATTAATGATGATGATATCTGCATATCCAATGCTCCTTTTCTTAACCATTGCTCTCGCACCTCTCCAACTCTTCAGACTCTCAGGTTGCAAATAGTAGCAGCATGCACTTTTTATTTTCACTTCTCCCCTCACTACAACACAACTCATGCCTGTTTTTAATTTCAGATACTCAAGAAATGTAGCCTTCCCAGTCAGTATAGGACATGGAAGAAGGCCGTGAACATTTCATGTGGAGATGCCAGTGGTGCTCCGAAAGCTAGTGATTCAAAACAAACCTGTTGGACTTTAACCTGGTGTTGTAAGACTTCTTACTGTGAACATATGAACATCGCTCAACCCTACACTCGTAGCCAGCGTCTCAAATTCTGACCCTGGGAAGAATGTTCTGCTGATGCTGGCAGCAGGAAGAAAGGCAGGAGGGGAAGTTAATTGTGCAGGAATCCAAAATTCAGAATCCCGTCGACTGGGTAAACTTTTGCAATTAAGTTCTTTGAACTTTAAAAATGGGTCAGGCTTCCTGACAACAAACATCAGGAAGTCCTTTTGCGTGCATTTGCTCATGAGATGGCCAGCTCATCAGAATTAAGTTCCTCTTCCCAGCAAGTTATCCGTGAATGAGCAAACATGCCTTCAGACTTACAACTGCATATCAACATCCTGGAGGTTACCATTGGTCAGAAACGGAACTGGTCTAGTCATATAAATATTGTGGCTACTAGAGCAGGTCATGGCTAGGAATCCTGCAGTGAGTAACCCACCTCCGGACTGTCCAAAGCCTGCCCAACACCTATAAGGCACAAGTCGGGAGTGTGATGGGATACTTTCCCCTTGCTTAGATGAATGCAGCTCGAGCAACACTCAAGAAGCTCAACATCATCCAGGACAAACAGTCCGCTTGACTGGTATCCCTTCCAGAAACATTTACCCCCTCTACCACTGATGAAAAGTGGCAGCATTGCGTACCATCTGCAAGGTGCACTGCAGCAATTCATCAAGGCTCCGTAGAAAGCAACTTCCAAATTCACAACTGCCACCATCCAGAAGGACAACAGCAGTAGATAGCTGGGAACACCACCACTTGGAGGTTCCCCTCCAATTCACTTACCTTGGAAATATATCGCTATTCCTTCACTGTAGCTGGGTCAAAATCCTGGAACTCGGTCCTGAATGGCATTGCGAGTGTACCAAAACCCAGGGACTGCAGTGGTTCAAGAAGGCAGATCAGCAACACCTAGTCAAGGACAACTAGAGATGGGCAATTAATACTGGCCGAGCCAGCGAAGCCCACAACCAATGAATTAATTAAAAAATATATATATATATATAAGTGGCATGCACCAGGCACCTTCCTGGAATACGTAACTGTTGTTTTTTATCATAGAATTTACAATGCAGAAGGAGGCCATTCGGCCCATCGAGTCTGCACCAGCTCTCGGAAAGAGCACCCTACCCAAGGTCAACAACTCCACCCCATCCCCATAACCCAGTAACCCCACCCAACACTAAGGGTAATTTTGGACACTAAGGGCAATTTATCATGGCCAATCCACCTAACCTGCACATCTTTGGACTGTGGGAGGAAACCGGAACACCCAGAGGAAACCCACGCACACACGGGGAGGATGTGCAGACTCCGCACAGACAGTGACCCAAGCCGGAATTGAACCTGGGACCCTGGAGCTATGAAGCAATTGTGCTATCCACAATGCTACCGTGCTTTGTCCTCTTTGGAAACATTTGTCCATGCCAGGCCATGATTGAGATTGGATGGCAGCAGTCTAAGTTGCATGGGCACAGAGGACCAAGGAAAGCTGAAGTGTAATGGGCACAGGTCAATGAGGGTAGCCAATAATGTCTGAAGAAGGGTGGGTTGTCTGTCTGGGGAAGGGTGGAAGTGTGTCTGGGAAAGGGTGGCAGGCTGACCAGGGAAGGGAGGCAGCATGAATGGGGTGGAAATGTGGCTGGGGAAGGATGGAAACGTTGTCTGTTAGTATGAGTGATGCGTTTATAGGTGCGAGTTACTGGCACAATATCGTGCACCATCTCCATAATCTTTGATACCTTTACCAACTAGAAATCTATCAATGTCTGCCTTGAATATACTGAATGACTGAGCCTCCACAGCCCTCTGGGGCAGAGAATCCCAAAGGTGTACCGCCCTTTGTGAAGAACGTGGTGTTCTTTGTGATTCTGTTCTCAGGATGGATGCTGTAGTGTTCACAAAGACCTCAGAAGCTAAATTCATTAACAAAGCTAACATTTATTTACACTACTTATTAAAGCTCGACCACTTCCTCCTACAGTAAACAATAATCCATTAATCTACAATCTTTGCTCAACTAACACTAGTCTCGACACTCCATCTATAACTGTACTGTCCACTCTATCACTACTCTCTCTAGCTCTCTCCCAGACGTCCGAGTCAGTGCTTTATATAGTTCTGCACCTAGCTCCATCCAGTGGTTAATTACAATATGACATTAACCCTTTGTATTCTGAACATTCCCATAATGTCACATCACCCTTTCTTTGAGAAAAAAAAGGTTGAAATCCTTTATAACATTTCTTTTTAACATACATATTTGAGAATGCTTTCATACAGTTCATGCTTTAAAGTTATTTTACACGTCATAATTTCACTTTCAGAGTTACAGTCTTTAGCGTAGTTACAAATTCAGTCGATGACATCGTTTCCTTGTTCTTTTTGATCGTCTCAATGCCCTTTCAGTGCCATTGGAGTTTTCGGTCATTTGTTCCGTTTGTCATGTGAGAGTACCTTTAAGAAATGCGTGTTTATAAATGGGTGTGTATATAAATATCTGTAGTGAGAGTACCTTTAAGAAATGGGTGTTTACTACTGCAGTGATGTCAGAGAGTGGGGGGAGCTGGGCTGTCTGTCAGCTTTTTACTTTCGTTTTTGAGCAGGCTGCAGGGTGTGTTTTAGTTTCGTTTTTAGTGTTGGAGCTGAAGCCAGACAGAGCAAGTGTACTGTTGATCTCTCTGCCATCAAAAGACTATCTCTTGATCATTTGGTGAATTCAGAATTATAACTGTTCTCAGTAGTGAATATTAACCTAATGTGCTTCTGTTAAAAGGTGTTTCTTTTGCATGGATGTTAAAAGGAAAGCTTAAAGGATTACTTAGTGTTGTATTCTTTGGGGTTGTATTTGAATTAATGGTTGCTAAGATGTTCACTGTATGTTTTAAAAAGGTTAACTTGAGTTCATAGAATAAACATTGTTTTGCTTTAAAAAATACTTTTCCATTTCTGCTGCACCACACCTGTAGAGTGGGCCGTGTGCTCCCCATACCACAATCTAGTAAAAGTTGTGGGTCAGGTGAACTCCATGCTACACTTTGGGGTTCTCTAAACCGTGGCCCACAACACGTTTTTGTAGTCGATAATAACAACACTAGTAAGTCAATGCCAGAAAACATGGGGCGGGATTCTCCGACACCCCGCTGGGTCGGAGAATCGCTGGGGGGGGGGGGGGGGGGCATGAATCTCGCCCTGCCGCTCCGGCTGCCGAATTCTCCGGCACCGGTTTTTGGGTGGGGGCGGGGATCGCGCCGCGCTGGTCGGGGGCCGTTGGCAGTGGCCCCCTCGACGATTCTCCGGGCCCCGATGGGCCGAGCGGCCGCCCGTTTTCGGCTAGTCCCGCCGGCGTGGATTAGACAAGGTCCATATCGGTGGGACCTGGCTTTGAGGGTGGCTTGCGGAGTCCTCGGGTGGGGGGGGTGCGGGGGGATCCGGCCCCCGGGGGGGGGGGGCCTCGGTGGCCTGGCCTGCGATCGGGGCCCACTGACCTGTGGGCGGGTCTGTGCCATGGGGGCACTCTTTCCCTCCAAGCCGGCCTGTGTAAGGTACCGTGATGGCCGGTGCGGGGAGGAAACCCCCTGCGCACACGCAGGAATCACGGCAGTGGTTCTGCACATGCGGCAGAACACGCTGGCGCTCCTGCGCATGCGCCAACTCGCGCCGGCCAGCGGAGGCCCTTCGGCGGCAGTTGGCACGGTGCCAACCACTCCAGCGCCGGCCTAGCCCCCAGAACTGCGGCGGATTCCGCACCTTCCAGGCGGCCTGACGCTGGAGTGGTTCACGCCACTCTTTGGCGTCGGTACGGCCCGCACCGCCCCGCCGATTGCGGGAGAATCCCGCCCATGGTGTCTGGGTTTGTTATGTTTTGTTCTTGAAACTGCAACAAATTCTTAACTTTGAATAGTGCTCGTCTATTTCTGCGAAACATCAGTCCAGCTGCAGTTTGTAGCACATACGATCATGGTGCAACCTCATTTAACACCTTCACAATGTCCGACCAACGACCGTTTTGCTTTCTTCTCCTTACAATATCACCTTCGTTGAGTGGCAGTAATTGTTTTGCATGCCTGTCATAGTGTACTTTTTGCTTGCATAGCTTTTGCTTGATGCTTTCATGAATTAACTGTTCATCCATATCTGGAATAGTGATGGCAGGCAATGTTGTACAAATCTTCCTTCCCATGAGCATTTGGGCAGGCGACAATCCTGATGATAAAGGAGTACCTCTGTAGCTTAACAGCACCACTGATAAATCCTTTTTGTCATCAAACGCTTTCTTGAAGAGTTGCTTTACTATCTCGACTCCTTTCTCGGCCTTCCCATTAGATTGAGGATATAATGGACTAGAGGTAACGTGGTGGAAGTTGTATGCTTCTGCAAATGCTAACCATTCCCAACTACTGAAACAGGGTCCATTATCTGTCGCGATTTTTACTGGAATTCCGTGTCGACCAAATACAGACTTCACCGCTCTTATCACTGAGTGAACAGTCGAATCTGACAACATTATGACTTCAGGATATTTAGAATAGTAATCAATAATGATTAAATAATCATTCCCTCTGAAATAGCACAGGTCCATCCCCACCTTTGACCATGTGTTTGTGACGATCTCACTTGCTACAAAGTTTTCATTACACTGGGATGGTTGATGTGTTTGACAGACACTACACTCTTGTACACAGTTGTCAACATCTACGTGCCTGGCCAGTACACTGACTGTCTGGCACGTCTGTGACACTTCTCTATCCCTTGATGCCCTTCGTGTATCTTTTCCACGATACTTCTTCTTAGGCTGGAGGGTATTACAATTCTGTCACCTTTCAACAGGAATCCTTTTGTCACGGTCAGGTCATCTTTGATGCATTGAAAACTGCTACAACTGCCATTAGGCCATCCTTCTCTGAGGTTTTTGACCGTTGAAGTATTATGTCTTTTTCAGTTTCATCCCGTATCAACTTTAGCTTTGCGTCAGACACAGGTAACATGTCTGCGACAAATACAGCATGTGCTTCCACATTGAGTACTACTTCTGATGCTTTCTCATCATTGTAGCTTGTGACTCTTGACAATGCATCTGCAACAACTAGTTCTTTACCCTCAGCTTCATGCTGGTATGTTTTATGTCTGAATTCTTTTCGCCAAATTTAGTTTAACATATGCATCTGCACCAATCAGGGATGCCTTCATATGATCCACAATTTCAAAGTTTATTGACATACAGATGTCACCATTCTGCACCGTAAGGCAGCAGGAACCTTTCGTCAGTATTGCGTTTCCCATTGTGGTCTGTTAATCAACAGTTTGATTTTCTTATTATTGGAATTTTGTGCACTTATTTCAGGCCTGCTTCTGTGATTAAATTTGCATGTGCACCCATATCCAGCTTAAATGGAACATCAGACCCATTTATATTTAATGTTATGGTCCAATCTTTAATTAAATTGGAGATTTGCAAAATTTATTTATCATCAATGTCCAGTGCATTAACTCTGGTTATCGCTTCTACCAAGAAGTTATCCTGCAGAGTAAAGTTAGAGGAATCATTACATGAAGTTAACATTTTTTCTTCATGTCCTTCACTTTGTATACTCTATATCCTTTTATTTATGTAGAATGATTTTTTAGTGTTATTTGCCGGTATCGCTGAAGTAAAATGGCATTGTGAGGCAAAATGATTGAATTTGTTGCATCGCGAGCATTCTTTTCCTTTTTCAGGGCAATTTTTTCTATTGTGGGCATTTCCACAGTGTGTGCATGCCATCACATACGTGACGTCACTTTCAAAATGGCCACTATCAGTGGCGCGCTGTTTTCTGAACTGCTCCACAGCGTTAATGCCGTCAGCCACATTTCCCAAGTTCAAGCCTTTTTCCTTAGCCCTGAACTCTGTATATTCGTTAGTAGATTGCTCACTGACTTTGCACAGGTTTATGGCTTCTTCTAGCAACAAAAGCGGTCTTCTTATTAATCTTTCTCGCAATCGCTCATCATATATACCAAACACTATTTGATTCCACAACATTGAATCCACACGAGGCAAAATTACAGCCTTAAATCAATAATAAACAAATCTATTGATTCTCCTTTAAGCTGCAGCCTTTTTCTGAACATATATCGTTCGTATGTTTCATTGACTTGCGCTTTGCAATGCATATCAAATTTCTCCCCAGCCCGTTCAAATTTCTTTTGCTACTCACTGTCTGTGAATTCAAATGAATTAAACAATTTTAATGCCTGCGGTCCAGCCAAATTGAGGAGGAGCACAATTTTTCTATGATCAGAAGCTGATTCAAACGCGGAGGCATTTAAAGAATCTTCAAATTGCTGTTTGAAATTTTTCCAGTTTAGACTTAGTTTACCGGTCATCCTGAAGTGTTCTGGTTTTTTCAGACCTCCCATCTTACGATCAGTAACTTGGTGCTGTCATTGAGATCTGTGTAACAGCTTGCTTGATCTTTTTTTTCCAGAAGTTATACTAACTTTTTATACTTGCTCCTTACTTTTAGGAACACATGCCTGGTACCATGTGGTGTTCCTTGTGATTCTTGTTCTCAGAATGAATATTTTAGTGTTAACAAAGCCACAGAAGCTACGTTCATTAACAAAGCTAACATTTATTAAACTACTTAATTAAACTCGACCACTTACTCCTATAGTGAACACTAGTCTAGTAATTTACAATCTACATTCAACTAACACGAGTCTCTACACTCTATCTATAACTGTACTGTCCTCTCTATCACTGCTCTCTCTAGCACTCCTCTAGCTCTCTTCCAGAAGTCTGTGAGTCAATGCTTTATATAGTTCTGCATCCAGCTCCGTCTAGTGGCTAATTATGATATGACACTAACCCTTTGTATTCTGAAATTCCCATAATGTCACAAAGAAGGTCCTCCTCATCTCAGTCCTAAATAGCCTGCCTCTTATTCTGCGAGTGTGTCTGCTGATTCTAGACCCTGCAGCCAGGAGAAACATCCTTCCTGCATCCACCCTGTAGAGCGCTAGAGGAGGTCTTAATGCTGCATTGACATCACCTCTCATTCTTCTGCACTGGAGAAAACATAGGTCCAGTCTCCTTATTCTCTCCTCACATAGGACAATTCCAAAGCCTTGGAATCATTCTGGTGAATCTTGGTTACAATCCCTTTGAGTCGTCTATCCTTGCCTAGATAAGGAGACCAACAGGACACACAATATGCCAGGTGTAGTCTCACCACAACTCCAGACAACTGCAGCCGGTCTTCTTTAACCCTGTCCTTAATTTCTCTTGCAATAAAGGCCAATTTACCAGATGCTTCTGTAACAGCTGGTTGCACCTGCATGTCAGCTTACAGTTACTTATGAACAAGGACACCCAGGTCCAGTTGGCCATCGACACTTCTCATTATCTCAACATCCAAGAAAGTCTGCTTTTCTGGCCACAGTGTAGACCCTCATACTTCATCCACCATAGAACATTGAATCCCTACAGTGCAGAAGGAGATTATTCAGCCCATCAAGTCTGTACCAATCCTCTGAAAGAGCCCCCAGCTAGCCCACTTCCCCACCTAATCCCTGTAATCACACCTAACCTGCACATCCCTGGACACTAAGCGGCAATTTTATCATGGTCAATCCCCCTAACCTGCACATCTTTGGGCTGTGGGAGAAAACCCACGCAGACACAGGGAGAAAGTGGAAACTCTGCACAGTCACCCAAGGCTGGAATTGAACCCGGGTCCCTGGCGCTGTGAGGCAGCAGTGCTAACCACTGTGTCACCATGCCATTCCATGTTCCTGGCCACTGACTTAGCCTGTCAAACACCCGCTGAGGCCTCTTTGCATCCTCCTCACATCTCGCGGTATGATACCAGCAGGACATGTACTGACTTGGCTACAAACGCTGCACAGACAGCATCGTCAGAAGGCTCAAAACCAGGAGAGCAGTAACTGATGGGTTGCCTGAATTTTGTCTAGGCCATAGATTGACAAATGATTGCCAAGGCTTAAACATCATCATGTCAGAATAATCAGTGATTACACTGCTGGTGTTGCGATCCAATAACTAGTGTCTCGGCAGAAACATATCATCAGAATCGGATGGAAAACAAAGTGGAACGCCCTTAAATGTCTATAACAACTGCAGCCTTTAGCAGCATATGGGAATACATCAAACTTAACAACAGTGCAAGTGAAGATATATTTAGAAGTGTGACTCATATATGCAGAATTGTACACTTGTGCCACATGTGTGCCTTCAAAATTTCCTATTATTTCTCTCACTACTCCCAGGTGTAACCCGACAACCGCAGCTGAGGTGGAAGCAGCCTGCTGATTGCTATGCACTGTTGACTGTGATGATCTTGGTGGCCATCCTCTGGTGGTCAGAGACCTGGAGGGCTCCGGCCTCCACAAATGTAGGTGCACTCTCCTCAGACTGACCTTCTGGAGGCGATGAGGTCACTCATACAGGGGAGGTGGAGTGGCGGAACACCCTTGGAGCTCCTGAGGTGAAGCCCATGGAATATCTTGCTGAAACTCCTCCTCCCTGTGGATGCACAGTCGCACCTCCCTGACTACTTGAGAAAAAGGGGAACCTGGAGGGAGGTTGAGGTGCCTTGTCCCCCTCTAACTTAGCCACTGATGCACTTCAACCATGGCTAGGGTGACAGGGTGCAGGTCTGAGCGCATATCCAGAAGCAACTGCATGCTCTGCTAGGTCTGGGTCCCCAAGGCAGATACCACCTTTTCCATGGAGGCAGCCAAGTGCTCACATGCTATAGCCACAACAGCAAACAGAACTTGCTTGTGATCCTCTAGCCTTCAGCCCATTCTGCGCACAACCTCTGGCATCTCTGCCTGATGCTCCCCTGCCTGTCTCTGCATTTCTATCAGGTCTCTCATCGCCAAATACAGAGGCTCATCACCTGTGGGGCTCAGCAAGTGCCTGGTTTCCAACAATCCTCAAAGTGTCAAAGACCTCAGTTGTCAATTCCTCCGTCAGCTGTGGACCTGTGTTTGTGATGTGCTCACCGCATTATGACCCTGAACCTAATCTAGAATGTGCATCCACTGAGGTGAATATATCTGTCTGGTGGGAGGATGTAGGTGAATGATGTGATGGTGCAGCCTCTGAAGATTTTCAGTCATAATCTTCAGAGGCGGTGCTCAAGTAAGATGAAGCTGAGGGTAGGCTGTCTCTTTTTCTTTGCCTTAGCCTGGTTACTGGTATGTGAAGTAGACAAGAGAAAACATTCAGACAGTTATGCACACTCCCTTCTCTAAACAATGTTTCACTCGTCAGTCCTGTGTGTGCACCTAACAAAAGCAAGCTGGAGGCATCCTCACTGCATTGCTGGGAAAGTCCTGTCTCACCATCTGTTCATACTTGGTCCCAGTCATCATCAGCAAGTTTGGGAACTTCCTCTTCAAAGCGGGCAAATATCCTTGTCATGATATGCAAACATGCAACCAATGAACACTCAGAATAGGACACAACCAATGGGCAGTCAGGATACTCAGAGGCGGCATCACCACAAGGGGGCATGACATAAACACTACAAAAGGGATGAGGCACTCACACCCTGCCTCTTTTCACAGACAGACATCTAGAGAGTTAGACAGGATTGATCAGCAGCATCACACCCCAGGACGTGGCTTAGAGCAAGCTGATACAGTTAGACTGAGTTACTACAGTTAGATTAGCAGAGTGTCAAACTCATTTGAGAACTGTGTTAATAGTTCAATGAACACATTGAACTCATTTCAGAGTCTGGAGCATCCTTTAGTTAAGACTGCATCAAGTAGCAGCCTGTATTATCCGAAGCAGCATAACACAACAATCCTGACATCTGGAACTCCTCCTCCAGTTTAAGAACACTCGTGTGGTTGTGCGCATTTTTGTCCTGCAGACAGCCAGAATGATTGAGTGTCATCCCGATGGGTGCATCTGCTGCTGACTGTTGCATGCAATCCTCCTATCTGACATCCCTCTGCACTCGCACAGATACACTACCTAGTGCCCTTGAGTGTCACTTTGCCATGACAAGGAAGTGCCCCTTACTTTTGTGGCGTGCAAGAGGCCATTCATCTTCTCCCTGCGTTGGGCCAATGTTCATTTGTGGGACCCACTAATGCTGACCTGGGCTGCTATCTCAGCCCAGGTCCCCTTGATCTGGAGGGTGGGGGAGGGCCACCTACTACTATTACAGAGAAACAGAAACATCTACCTTTCCTTTGCCATTTGAGGAAGAACCTGCAGAAAGGCATCACTGATGCTTGTGGCCAGATGTTGTCTGCACTGAGCCATATCCTGAGGGAAGGGAAAAGGTGTGGGGGAAGAGCAAAAGGTTTTGCTGCAGTCTCAATGTGCATTCAGAAACCCAGACTTGGGTTGCAGTAAGTGAATGGCTGTCTGAGTGCCCAGACCTTCGGGCCTGTGATGTAAGGGTGGGAACACGGACTTCCCATCCCGCTGTAGAAGCCAGGAATTTCTAATACAACTAATATAGGTAAAAGATAGCCGTTTGAGCATAAATATTAAGCCCCAGTTTTAAATTAAGGATTGAAGAGACACATATTCTGCAAATTTATTTTACATAGTTTTAAAGGAACACCGAAGTCTGATAAAACAAACACTTTTAACTCAAGGACAAGGGCTGAATTCCATGGCAACGAGGTGACAAGAGTCCAGTAACTTAAAAGCTCTATTGTTCTCTTTTCGGGCCATTAGTGATTACAGCGTGAACCACATTCCAGAACTTATAAGGCTGAAACATTTTAATTGACAGTTTATAAAACATTGAATCAAATATATATTTGATTCCAACTTTCTCGACATTTTGCAGATCATTGTCCAGCATTGCATGAAGAGATTACATGAAGTCTCCATTGTTACAATAGCCAAGCCAGCATAAAACCAGTTTTTGCTGGTAAAGATAAAACAGAATATCGCACTCATTAACATATGCAGATACGCAACAATTAGAAGTAATGTTACATATTGAAGATGGACGGCTTGCTGTCAAATCAAATGTGTTTGAGTCTAACCCAAACCAATTAGGATTATATTGGGGTGTGATTAGATGACTTAAGACAGATATGAAAGGGTATAACTGAAGAAGTTTCGGCCCGCCATTTTGTGAGTGTTTTCACGGTTTTGAGTTTGAGTTTTAGTTTGGAGTTTTTGTTTAGGTTGATTATCATCTTCTCCTTGTAGATTAGGTTTAGGTCGATTGGTAGGGTAGGTTTTTGTGGGTAGTTTGTTAGTTTTTGTTTTGTTGGTTTGCAGCTGAAGATTATCTCTCTCTCTCGCTCTCTCTTTTTCATATTTCATTTTCAGACTTTGACTCTTTTAAAAATTATTGTTGAGCTGTTTGCCTAAGCAAGAAGATAATATATTTGATTCTTTTAAAAGCTTCAAATTGTCTACGAATTGCCTTTTAAATGACTTTCAAATTGTAATCAATAGAAGACAAATAAAACAATTCTTATTGGCACCTGAGAAGTTTTAACTGCAAATTTCTGCTGAGTTCCAGTAATCGCAAAGTGCTGCTGGTAACCAAATGGTAGAAATCCTTCAACTTGGCGTAGTCGGCAGCTGGGGAGGAGAACGACCTTCGGAGGAGGCCCAGGTGACGACGGAAGCTGACTACACCAGTTTTAACTTAAATTTCTACTGAGTTCCAGTAATCGCAAAGTGCTGTTGGTAACCGAATGGTAGGAATCCTTCAACTGGTGTAGTCGGCAACAGGGGAAGAGTAGATACGACCTTCGCAGGCGGCCCAGGCGATGACTGAAGCTTCGGGAATAATCGGAGGAGGCCCGGAAAACAGTCGGAACCCACGGCTAGACTAGGGTAAGAAATATCTTTTTCACCCATTAAAAGTCTTAAAGCCGCATCAATCAGTGCTTCGACCCCTGAAAAGGACATTTTTATAGACTGTGTTAAATCAATCAGATGCCGGTTGTTGAAACTAAAATAAAACGGGACTGAAAAAATAGTCACGGTAGTATACACAGATACACAAAAGGGGTTGACGACCAAAGAATTTGGTGTAAGGCTGAGTCTATATTGGACATGACTCCTAAAATAGATTCAGAACCTTCAAATGGTAGAGAATTACTTCCCACAACATCCAAGGGAGGTCGCGCTGTACCGGATTTCTCTATTGACGATATATTGGATGATCTTGGATCTTTTATTTGTAGACTATTTGGACTGTCTGAAGTTGCCACAAAAATTGAATCAAAATATGATATCCCCAAAGGACAGTGGTCCCTTGATAATATCAAGAAGGCATGGGGTAAGACCACACAGTTAAACGGTGGAAGACATATGAAATGGTCTTTTGCAGTAATGGCACAGCTCCAAAAGCATCATGAGACAATTGCAAAAACTAAATTTGATCATGAGCTTCTGTCCACTAAAGTCCAACTAGCAGCAGTTGTTGAGGAATTACGAGATGCAAAATCCAAACTTGAGCATTATGATGAAATACATTGTTGGAAAATGAAACCTTTAAGGCTCAACAGCTACCTTTTCAAATAGCAGAATTGCAACATCAAATTGAGCAAATCAAAAGTCAAAATTGCCAGTTACTTGAGGAAAAATGTATTTTGGAAAGTGACATGGACACCATGAAATGTCATAACAAATTACTGACAGACAAGTTAATTACACAAGAGACTTCAAATCTGTTTTTAAAAAATCAGCTGAACTCTCCAAAGCAAACAGCACCACCACCCGGACAATTCGAAATGATGTTAACTAAGACCCAAGGTGTACCAGTGATAACTAAATCAAATCTTACATTATTGCAAGCTGCTACTGACATGAAAACAATGAATAAACTGATTGAGGTTCCACAAGGGGGGTCTGGCCAAATGAACTATCTGTCAAGGACACTTTTACCCCAGAACAAACCGTTATCTTACTCTGAGACCGACCACGAAATGCTGCTGACCATGATCCAATTAAGCACCAAACAGCCACCAGAACTGTTTGCAGCTTTAAACTTGATCCTACCCAGACCTCAGTCCGAAACCTCAATTGCTAACAAAGGCACGTTAATCGTTGCCTCTCCTCCTCCGTTAACAACAAATCCAACCCTTGCGTTCACTTCAAAAAAGAATTCCAGAAGATTCCTTTCTCGTGTTGAAGACGGCCATTTTGCGAGTTTCAGATTTCATGGTCGCAGACTGGTCTATGATGAAAGCCAGCCTCCTGGCTACAGGGATACGGGACAAGTCATGTTTCGCTAAAAAGTTGCCAAGAACTGTCAACTTGAGAAAACTGTCATTATTCTGAATGTTGCTTTATTAATTTTAAGAAATTAACATATCTTGTTAGTTGTGCTTCCTTTAATAGAATCGATGAATTAATCTACAGAAAGCCAAGAGACAGCGCAAGATTGGTTCAGTTATATATTCAATAAGTTATTGTGTTTGATATAATAAAATAAATGTTTAGAATTAGCTTGGAAATTAAAACTTCAGAAAAGTAACTGATTAAAAGCAAATCTATATTCCAAAAGAACATATCGTTCTAAGAGACTTGATAACGGAAATTTGGCAGCAATCCAACTTTTACTCCCAGTCCATTTGAGTGACAAATATAAAAAAACATTTAGAGATGCAAATGGAATCATTCCAATTTATCCACCCGCTATACGCCCCTTTTTGTCTCTGCAAGAAAATTAACCCTTTCAACAAGCTTTTGTGTATAATCTAGAAGATGTCAAAGACTTGACATTTCACATCCAATACAAAGCTTCCTTATTATTCATTTATTAGTGAATTATTATGAATAATTTATTAATAAATTACATAATCAAATTTGATAATCATTTTACCATTTATTACTAGATCATATGCTCAACTTTTTATTTGTATACATGAAATTATTACTATTAATTGTTTATTGCTGAATTATGTAATCATGATATCAATTTTCAATCAGTATATCAATGTGAAGATCTGTAAAATGTTAACCGTAATACTCATTTTCAGTTATTTGATTGGCTTTGTGAACGTTGTACCAGAACTGAATAAGAACACATTCCATTACACATCTAAGATATATGCTAAAAATTTTAATATTTCCAATTGTTGGGTATGCATTGCAACTCTTACTAACTCAGGGGAGGGTTATTCCCTTTCTAACTATTCCCTTTAATGCTTCAGAAACAGCAGAATGGTACACCTATCAAAGTGTCCCTTACTCTGTGGTGATCCGTTGAGCAGGTTAGGTGGATTGGCCATGCTAAATTGCCCTTAGTGACCAAAAAGCTTCGGAGGGGTTATTGAGATAGGGTGGAAGTGAGAGCTTAAGTGGGTCGGTGCAGACTCGATGGGCCGAATGGCCTCCTTCTGCACTGTATATTCTATGTTCTATGTTCTGGAGCATATTCATGTGGAAAAGGAAGGTACCAGGTTCACATCCAAAAATCTATTAACTTATGGAAATCTGCAGGCTATCCACTAAATACCTTTTCAGGGTGGCACCAACTTAAATATAGCCTTGACAAAAAACCTCCCTATCTTAACCTCCCAACTAATATTAAACAAAAAAGATCAATTTGCCTCATCAGTACGAACCCTAAAAGGGTACAAATGGGTAATAGTGTTTGTACTAATTATGTAGATGTTAACACTGCTTATAAATGTACAAATGATCACTTACAAAGAGTTCTGCAGTCCTCAAGGATAACAAGCATACCTAACCTCAAAAATAATAAAAGATTCGAAGACCAATGGTTCTTAGAATATATTTACTTATATTCTTCTTATAATGAAACTTATTTTATTTGTGATGATAAAGCATAACCCTGGCTCAGGATCTTGCTATTTAGGATACATTGTACCCGCCATTCGTCATGTGACTAATCTCCCTCATGTTTCAGAAGCAGCTGCTCGAAGAAATAGACGTTCCATTACCTTAAGAGATGCAATTTATGCTAGAATTATTCCTTTCTATTGGGAAATGAGGATGGAGAATGAATTGAATAAAATAACAACCATCATACAAAATGTAGCCGATTACACCGCCACTGTCCTAGATAAAACTTCTGATGAAATGCGAGCAATTCGAACTGTGGTATTACAAAATCGAATGGCACTTGACTATGTGCTAGCCAAAAAAGGTGGCACCTGCGCTCTGATTGGTGCAGAATGTTGCACTTTCATTCCAGATGACTCAAAAGAAGTTAAAGATTTGGCATTATATATCCAAAAAGAAATCACCCCAATTTATCTCTCTCTGGGATAAAATTTGCGGGTGGCTTGGACACACTGGAATGTCCACAACAAGAATAATCCTATCCTCCTGTGTAGCTGTATTCATCATTTACATAACATACCAATGTGCTAAGTGCATAAAAAAACTATGCTAAACGCAGGGGACCAACTATCAGAATGATTCAAACTAACCCAACTGTACCCCCAATTGATGAATTTGAGCTGAAATATTATTGTTGAAATGTCACTGATCAATCAGCTATTTGACTGTATTATTAACATATTGCATAATTTATTAATACTGAATCAGTAGTATCAAATTTGATTAATTTATTAATTATAATTATTTTGAAATGCCTGTTGCAATGCTAAGTGTCCATTCTATTGTTTAAAACTGCAATGACAATATGAATGAGTTATTCTTTGCGCTTTTACCTATCCCATCGCATTAATGATGTCTTTTATCTTATTCTGATATATCTCACTTAATCTTTCGATTTATCAAAGGGCCGACTGTAGAAGCCAGGTATTTCTAATACAACTAATATAGGTAAAAGATAGCTGTTTAAGCCCCAGTTTTAAATTAAGGATTGAAGAGACACATATTCTTCAAATTCATTTTACATAGTTTTAAAGTAACACCGAAGTCTGATAAAACAAACACTTTTAACTCAAGGACAAGGGCTGAATTCCATGGCAACGAGGTGACAAGAGTCCAGTAACTTAAAAGCTCTATTGTTCTCTTTTCGGGCCATTAGTGATTACAGCGTGAACCACATTCCATAACTTATAAGGCTGAAACATTTTAATTGACAGTTTATAAAACATTGAATCAAATATATATTTGATTCCAACTTTCTCGACATTTTGCAAATCATTGTCCAGCATTGCATGAAGAGATTACATGAAGTCTCCATTGTTACAATAGCCAAGCCAGCATAAAACCAGTTTTTTGCTGGTAAAGATAAGGCAGAATATCGCATTCCTTAACATACACAAGTATGCAGATACGCAAAAATTAGAAGTAATGTTACATATTGAAGATGGACGGCTTGCCGTCAAACCAAATGTGTTTACCAAACCAATTAGGATTATATTGGGGTGTGATTAGATGACTTAAGACAGATATGAAAGGGTATAACTGAAGAAGTTTCGGCCCGCCAATTTGTGAGTGTTTTCAAGGTTTTGAGTTTGAGTTTTAGTTTGGAGATTTTGTTGTAGATTAGGTTTAGGTTGATTGGTAGGGTAGGTTTTTGTGGGTAGTTTGTTAGTTTTTGTTTTGTTGGTTTGAAGCTGAAGATTAGCTCTCTCTCTCTCTTTTTCATATTTCATTTTCAGACTTTATCTCTTTTAAAAGTTATTGTTGAGCTGTTTGCCTAAGCAAGAAAATATATTTGATTCTTTTAAAATCTTCAAATTGTCTACGAATTGCTTTGTAAATGACTTTCAAATTGTAATCAATTCTTATTGGCACCTGAGAAGTTTTAACTTAAATTTGTACTGAGTTCCAGTAATCGCAAAGTGCTGCTGGTAACCGAATAGTAGAAATCCTTCAACTTGGCGTAGTCGGACAGGAGGGGAGCAGTACTGATAAATCCTTCAACTTGGCGTAGTCGGGCAGGAAGGGAGCAGTACTCATAAATCCTTCGGAGGAGGCCCAGGCGACGACGGAAGCTGACTACACCAGTTTTAACTTAAATTTCTACTGAGTTCCAGTAATCGCAAAGTGCTGCTGGTATCCGAATGGTAGAAATCCTTCAAGCTTTCATGACCACAGGGAATTTCCATTGCTCCTGACACAGGGGATACAGGACAGGGTGCTTTCAGGGGTGTGGGTCGGAGAGGGCAAGGTGTCAGAGATTTACCGAGAGATGAGGGAAGAGGGGCAGGAGTCGGTGGGCGAACTAAAAGGAAAGTGGGAAGAAGAACTAGGGGAGGAGATAGAGGAGGGTATGTGGGCTGATGCCCTAAGCAGGGTAAATTCCTCTTCCTCATGCGCCAGGCTTAGCCTGATTCAATTTAAGGTGCTACATAGAGCACACATAACGGGAGCAAGATAGAGCAGGTTCTTTGGAGTGGAGGACAAATGTGGGAGGTGTGGCGGGAGCCCGGCAAACCACGCACATATGTTTTGGGCGTGCCCGGCACTGGAAGGGTATTGGAAGGGAGTGACAGGAGTAATTTCGCGGGTGGTGAAGGCCCGGGTCAAACCAGGCTGGGGGTTAGCTCTATTTGGAGTTGCGGAAGAGCCGGGAGTGCAGGAGGCGAAAGAGGCCGACGTTGTGGCCTTTGCGTCCCTAGTAGCCCGGCGCAGGATCCTACTCATGTGGAAGGAGGCGAAACCCCCCGGACTGGAGGCCTGGGTAAACGATATGGCGGGGTTCATTAAACTAGAGCAGATAAAGTTTGCCCTGAGAGGATCGGCTCAAGGGTTCACCAAGCGGTGGCAGCCATTTCTCGACTACCTAGGGGAACGTTAGAGGGAAGACAGATGACCAGCAGCAGCAACCCAGGGGGAAGGAGGGGGAGGGGGGAGGGGGGGTTAGTTTAGTTTGGGTCAAAGATAATGGGGTTTTGTTACTTGTGTATTGTTAAAAATGTCTGTATTGTTATTGTTGCGTTTGCTTTGTAAGAGGGGAAAAATTGTTGTTTGGGGAAAAATTTTCAATAAAACATATTTAAAAAAAAAAGATTTCATGACCACTGCCCGGGTACCGAGCACAGACCTGCAAGAGACCCTTCTTGTGTTCAAAGGCAATGATGTGATTTATTGTGAGGGGAATTTAATACAAAGTGGGGAGGTTCTGCTTCAGTTATACAAGGCATTGGTGAAACCACATCCTGAGTATTGCATACAGTTTTGGCCTCCTGAGGAGGAAAGATGTAAGTGTGTTGGAAGCAGTTCTGAGCAGGTTTAATAAACTGGGTTGGGGGGTTGCCTTATGACAAAAGGCTGGACAGGCTAGGTTTGTATCCACTATAGTTTAGAAGAGTAAGAGGTGACTTGGCTGAAACATATAAGAGAAGTCTTGACAGGGTGAATGCGGAGAAGATGTTTCTATGTGGTAGAATCCAGGTCACTGTTTAAAAATAATGGGTCACCCATTTAGGATAGTCATGGGGAGGAATTTTTCACTCAGAGGAACCTTCGTTCTCCAAGCTGCTGGAAGCAGAGTTCCCATGTCCCGGAGCCCCTAAGATTGAGGCACCCCCACTCTTCCTGCCTGAGATCTGTTTCTTTTTCAGTTTCGCACTCTCTGCCCTGTGCCCACCAGCCTAAAATTTGAGGATGGGTGGGAAAGGGCCCTTCAGTGACCATTAAGTGGCTACTTATAGGCCTTAATAGGAGTAAGGGCGGGTTTGCCTCCTGTGGCCCTGCCCACCCCCTGGTGAAATTCTATCTGGGTTGGAACGGGTGGGGCCCCAGTGGCAATCCCATCCATGCAATTTTACATTCCCTACCTCTACCTCAGAACACGCCTGAGCGAGGGCAAAATTCTGGCCTAGCATTTGCAATATTTGCAATATTTCCTTCTATTCAATGGGTGGATCTTTTCATTCTATGCAATGATGACTATGTGGGTCCCTGGACCTGGGTTATTGAATATTCAATTGATGCCAGCAAAAGCCAATGCACTTTGTGCCTGCACTGGGCCCCCTATGTCAAATTCAAAGTGTTTCCCATACCTTTCAAATTCGTATCTGTGACCTGCCAGAAGGCGCGATGAGCTGCCAACTGCAAAATGCCACCTAGGTCAGTGATTGACTTGGAGTTCTTAACGCTCGAGAAAGTAAAGTTCGAGTTGAGGGGGATGATGGAGGGGTTCTACAACTCATGGGTATTGATGATTTTTTTCATTGATGTTTTGTATTCAAAATGTTGGGAGCTGTTTGAGGGTGGGTGGGATAAGGGGATTGTTGGCTGGGGTATTGCCATTGCATTTGTTATTGTTGATTATCTGCTGTTGTAAATTTTGATGAAAATGTGAAAAAGGAGAGTAAAAATATTTATTTTTTAAAAAGGTCAGCGATTGACCTCTAGAATGACCCAAGTGCATAAAAATACAGGGAAACGGTGACCTTGATGGCTGCAGGGGGACTTCCATGGGTTCCATGAGGCATCAGTTAACCATGCACAAAAGCACAAATATCTGAGACCATCTGCCTGGATAGGCACAGTCTCCTCCAGGTCTGGTGTTAGGTCACCTGCAGGTAGCTGATTATTGAATGGTACATCCAATGTCTTGGGTAACACCTTCTTCTCCTTGCAGTTTTTCGATGTGCTCTCTAGCCTCCTGCTGACCTGGAAGATGTGTCTGCTGAGGTTTCTCCTCACTACTCTGCCCAATATCAAAGCAGCCTGTACCCATCTCCAGTCACTGAGTTGCAATGGCTTGTGAGGACAGGCTTCCTCTGCTGCCTAGGTGATGCCAGCAGCCTGATGCCCCTCGCAGGATTCCAACCTCTCATTAGTGTAAAATATGCAACTCTCAACACCAGTGATTGCAACTCTGTGCCACTGGTTGAGCAGCTCAGCATGACATCCATCTTTTAACTGAGTTTGACCAGTGCCTCCAGTAGCTCTCATGGCTCCCCACTGTGTGCGCGCCTGGTTTACCTGATGTGTTCCTCACGCCTGACGACCGAAAATCCCAAACTGATCCAGAGAGGCCTTACAATTGGCTTCGCAAATAGCTTAACTGGCACTTAATTTTGGTGAGGCGGGTTCCAGACACACAGGCAAAGGAATCCAGTGCTGCCCTCCAGGAATTAAATTTTCAAATCTCACCCGTACCTTTTCCTACCCCGACCAGCAATCTGACCCTCTCTGTCTAGCATCTTCTCAGTCTTTCAATCCATGAAAGAAAGCATGAATAGGAGTATACAGAGCATGGATAAAAGTATCCAGAGAATCTGTACACTTCTTCACAACTTTCACGTAAAGAGGCAGAAAAGCATTAACTGAATTTGTCAATGAATTTGGTTTGATTGATGTAATAGCCTTCCACGTGACATATTGATGCGGTATAATTATTTTACAAGCTCAGAATTTTGATTAACAACATTTAAAAAACACTGATTTTTTGATTAAAATTAAGATGAAATATCACTTTTAGGGTACATATTCAAGGAGCACAATTAAATGGCAATTTAAGTAAGACTGACTGAATTCAGTAACTTGCAATGCAGTCTGATGCATAGAGTTCTCCAAACAAGGAACCACAAGTCACAGATCAGAGGCATTTGGTCAACTGAGGTTTCACACTTTTTTTGGAGTTTGCAGTTGATTATTTTATTACCTGTAAGTGTCATGTCACTAAAAAAAGTGTCATGTTTTGTATGAAGTCAGCAAATAGATTAAAGTGCTGGACTCTCACCATTCACATTGTGATGAGCTGTTTGGAGATGTGGGACCTTACTTCATGGATTTTATGCCAGTGGATGTCACTGGCATAAAAGCTTAGACAGAGAGAAATATAGATCTGCATGCACCTTACAGCCTTGATGGAGTACCAAATGTCTGACAGTAGTTTCTGCAGGAACAGTCAAATATGTAGTTAGGTCAGGTCAATACATTAGGCCTGCCATAAGTGAACCCGTGGAAGTTAGAGTTGTTACTCAGGGTTAAAGAGTCTCTAAAAGATCAATGTATTCTGGCACCTGACACATCTAGTTGTCAGTTGCTGAAGAGTAAATACTTGCCTGACACCAAGGTTCCGCAGGTCCTGTTTTCTGCATTGGCATTTTCAAGGGAGATCAAACATAATAGTTTTATTAGGTCAGAACATGAAGACCAGCATTCTCCATTCAACGTGGCTCCAATCATGCAGAGAATGGAGCGTCGAGGGAGAAACGGGATGGCAGCCTCAGCGTGCTACCCGCCCTGCGTCGACAGGAGGACGCAAAGCAAGCATTCAAATAAATATTAATGTCATTATGTTCCAACCCCCATAGCGGGAAATACACCAAAAGGGCTTCGGTGCAAGTTTCGGCAAGCGTGGCCCTGATGCAGTAATAATAATCTTTATTATTGACACAAGTAGGCTTACATTACCACTGCAATGAAGTTACTGTGAAAAACCTCTAGTCGCCATGCTCCGGCACCTGTTCGGATACACTGAGGAAGAATTCAGAATGTCCAATTCACCTAACAAGCACTTCTTTCAGGACTTGTGGGAGGAAACCAGAGCGCCGGGAGGAAACCCACGCAGAGAATGTGCAGGCTCCGCACAGAGATTGACCCAAGCCGGGAATTGAACCTGGGACCCTGACGCTGTGAAGCAACAGTGCTAACCACTATGCTACCGGGTTGGACCCCGGGGTGGGTCAAGGGGGTCAGAACAAAGCTGAGGTGCACCCCATAGTCCATCAGAAGACCCCCTCTCCCTCACGACCCCAATCCTTGCCTCCACCATGCAGACATGTAGGGGCATCCTCCTCCCACCATGGGATTAATGGGTCACCCGCCCCCCTCATGCACACATGCATGAGGCTGACCCAACCGACACCCCCCCCCCCCAACCGATACCCCCATCAGATGAGGGGGTCTGATGGAGAGTCTGACTGGGGGGAGGGGTCGAGGTTTGGTCTAGTGATGGACAAAATTGTTTAGTTAACGTTTTTTGTCTAGAGAGAGACATAAATTGTCCATCATTTCCATTCACATATTTTGGGACATTTCTAAAGAACACAAGGAAACAAAACCACAGTACAATGTTTGGCCTATTCACCCTTTTACACACCATGCACAATCAATCCTATTATGGACTAAACACTGACAGAAAATTTAGCATTGCAAAATTCCCTGATTTTCAAAGGTAAACATAAAATGTCAATTTCTATCTTCGCGTTTCCACTTTTCAAATCTGACCTGCAGTTCTCCAATCAATAACGTCTATCCAGTAGGGTATTTTATGAGGTATTTGATCAGTTCAGTCTACACCCAGTTATCAATATTATATGATAAATCTTTCATCTGATGCTCTCTCCCTGTCCTCTAATTTCCTGTGTCAGAACTGTCGTGTTGGGTGTTCCGCTATATAGCCGAACCAACACGGTTGCAGATGGTACAACTCTGTTTTATTACTATCAATAACAACATCTGTAAACATATGTCTATGGTTCGTTCTTCACCCTTTAACCTGTGGACCCAGCCCTAACACTATCTTAGCGAGGCACTCAGCACATGGTGTATGTCTGAGTGGCTTGCTGTGAGCTCTGTGCCCTGAGCTGTCTCCTGCTGGAATGAGCGGGAACTGTGGTGTTCCCCGTTTTATAGTGCGTGTGCTCTTTCTTGTGATTGGCTGTGATGTTGCGTGTGTGTTGATTGGTCCATTGATCTGTCCATCAGTGTGTATGTGTGTTTGCACCATGATGTTTATCTGACTATCATGACAAGAACCTTTATGAAAATAACAATGTAAACATAAATATAAATCCCTCAAAATAATGGAAAACCTTACCCAAGAAGTAAACATTTCTTTCATAATCATAGTTGACTGATGAACTAAATGAATCACTCAAAATGCTTCTAGAAAAAACAGGTCAGCCCACCAATATTTTTCATGAACTGAAATTCCTGCTGTCCAAAATATATTTAAAAATACACATCTCGCAATAAAGTGATTCCATTACTTAATAATTATTATTCACCATCTAATACCTTCATTATAGTTATTACTTCAAAATCTCAGCCACTTTCAAAAGCGAGGGCTCCACTTTGATATTATTTGAAATCATTTGGAGAGCTTTCACGACCTCAGTGCATTCTGAGCTTGAACAATTTACAGAATTTTCCAGTATGCAATCTGCGGCTCAAGAAAATTGAAGGGTAGAAAGATTTGTGTCCTCATCTTCTGTGGATTTCAGTATTTCTTTGCCTTGTCAAAAACATTTTGAAAGAAATTGTAGATTGAATTATTTAAACTTAATTTCACTAAGTCAGCAATTGATGTAAATGTATCAACAAATGCCATTTTACTGAATTAGTTATTTATATAGTCAACGTTACTGAACGTCAAACCCATGATTTTGGTTGTTTTGTTGGTGGATAGAAGAGAAATAAACAATGGGTGAAGTCCTTCGGTGTTTCTCTCGCTCACAACTTCTGCAGAATTGTGCACAAGACGCTGTTTATGCTGTTTAGAATAAACTGAAAATATATATTTGACAGGACAACAGCAGATGCAATGTAATTCAGACAAATGTGCTGTGCATAGAGAGAAAAATAGATTATATGATTGTTCCATGAATGGTGTTGAAAGAGATCAATGAATCTCAGTAGATTCTGGGCACGATTTAAGGGAAAAGATTCCAGGGCATGATTTAATGTGCATAAGCGGGAGCATGACGAGGCTGTTAGATCGTGGGTGAGGCCATAAATGAGAACTGTGCCAAGCACCAATCTGCAATCTAACCGGCCCGCTCCTGTTGGTGAAAACAGGAACACGATGTGGCATGATGAGAAACCAATAATCACCACTTAAGGTCAATCTCCATATAATTAACAGGAGTGACTCCCATATCTAACGGCCTCCCTGTGTATCAACTGCATCCCCAGCAAGTGGTCACTTGGGTGCCGATCACTACCTCTTTTTAAAAACGTGAAGCTGGTGGAATGGCTGCTGCAGAGACCCGAGGAGGGACCCTATCATGGTCTGACTGGATGCTAGACAATACCTCTCACATACTACATGGCAGGCCTCCCTATGGGGATCCACTTGGGATGTATGAAGTACTCACTTAACTACTACTGCCAATTTCCAATTTGCAATCGCATTCAGCTGCACAGCCAGAGGCCTCCGCGGCCAGTCGGAGTTATGGAACGCCGGTGTGGGCTGGCAGGCTGGGGCTGGGGTTGCCACGGAATGGGAACACATGATCCAGGGGTTGGCATGGTGCACCCACGGGCGATGAGACACCAATAACCCAGAGATTTAAAAAGCGTGGGAGGAGAGAGCCGGGACAGCGAAAACAGCGCCGGAGGAGAGAGCCGGGAGATTTAAAAAGCGTGGGAGGAGAGAGCCGGGACTGCGAAAACAGCGCCGGAGGAGAGAGCCGGGAGATTTAAGAAGCGTGGGAGGAGAGAGCCGGGACAGTGCTGGGAGAAGTGAGTGCACAAAAGGTGTGGCAGGAGTGCCTTTAGTCACGGAGTGCTGATTGGAACAGAGTGCATCTGAGTTTAGGTGAGTGACTGAGTTCAGGTGAGTGGCTGTGTTTTTGTTGGTGTTCGGGTTTATCCTTGAGGTTCTATAAAGAAAAATGTTTTTAAAAAATATTTAAATTAATTAACTAGTTGAATATGGCTGGACAGGTGATGTGCTGTTGCTGTATGATGATGGAACTGGTGGATCCCATTGAGACCGTCAGTGACCACATCTGCAGCAAGTGTTGGCTGCTCGAGGAACTTTGGCTCAGAATTGATGAGCTGGAGACTGAGCTGCACACACTGCGGCACATCAGGGAGGGGGAACATTACCTGGACGCTTTGTTTCAGGAGGCAGTCACACCCGGTAGAATAAGTACTGTTAATTCGGACAGTGGTCAGGGACAGAGTGGTGTGACTGCAAGGGAGGCAGGTGGGGGATCCTGAGTTTAGGAGTTGAGGAGCCTCAGCCCTTGACCTTGTCCAACAGGTATGAGGTACTTGCTCCCTGTGTGGATGAGGAAGAGGGCTCTAGGGAGGATGCGTTGACTGACCACTGCACCGTGGTACAGGAGTCCATTCAAGAGGAGGGAGCAAAAAGACAAGTGGTAGTTGTAGGGGATTCTATAATTAGGGGGATTGATGACATCCTTTGTAAGCCATGGTATGTTGCCAGCCCTTGACCTTGTCCAACAGGTATGAGGTACTTGCTCCCTGTGTGGATGAGGAAGAGGGCTCTAGGGAGGATGCGTTGACTGACCACTGCACCGTGGTACAGGAGTCCATTCAAGAGGAGGGAGCAAAAAGACAAGTGGTAGTTGTAGGGGATTCTATAATTAGGGGGATTGATGACATCCTTTGTAAGCCAGATCGATAGTCCCGCATGGTATGTTGCCTGCCCGGTGCCAGGGTGAGGGACATCTCTGATCGGCTTGAAAGGATTTTAGAGAGGGAGGGGGAGGATCCAGTTGTTGTGGTCCACGTTGGGACTAACAACATAGGTAAGACTAGGAAAGAGGACCTGTTTGGGGATTATCAAACACTAGGGACTAAATTAAAGAACAGGTCCTCCAGGGTTATAATCTCTGGATTACTACCTGAGCCACGTGCCAATTGGCATAGGGTTGAGAAAATTAGAGAAGTTAACACGTGGCTAAAGGAGTGGTGCGGGAAAGAGGGATTCCATTTCATGGGGCATTGGCATCAGTTCTGGGGCAGGAGGGACCTGTACCGTAGGGACGGTCTTCACCTGAACCATTCTGGGACCAGTGTTCTAGCGAATAGGATAAATAGGTTGGTCGCAAGGACTTTAAACTAGCAAGTTGGGGGGAAGGGAAGGGTAAAGCTATGGACAGTATAATGGTTAATGGAGATCAAGGCAGCAGGTTACGTGACAGGTTATTATGTAGAGATATGGGTTCAAAGACAAGGAAAATTAGGAGAAAGGGTAAGAGGAAAAATAAATTGCGAAAAGTTACTGATCAAGGTGTTAGGATTCATAACAAAGACATAAAAAACAGCATAAGTGTACTTTACCTGAATGCTCGTAGTATACGAAATAAGGTAAATGAGTTGATGGCGCAAATCATCGTGAATGACTATGATTTAGTGGCCATTACTGAAACATGGTTAAAAGATGGTCACGACTGGGAGTTAAATATCCAAGGGTAACAGACTATAAGAAAGGATAGAATGGACGGTAAGGGCGGTGGTGTAGCTTTGTTGTTTAAGGATGGCATCTGGGCAATAGTAAGGGATGATATTGGTGTTATGGAGGTCAAGGTTGAATCAATTTAGGTGGAAATCAGGAATAGTAAGGCGAAAAGGACACTGATAGGAGTAGTCTATAGGCCACCAAATAGTAACAGGATGGTAGGGCAGGCAATAAGCAAAGAAATAACGGATGCATGTAGAAATGGTACAGCAGTTATCATGGGAGATTTTAATCTGCATATTGATTGGTTTTACCAGGTTGGTAAAGGCAGCCTTGAGGAGGAGTTTATAGAATGTGCCCGGGATAATTTCCTGGAACAGTATGTAATGGAACCTACAAGGGAACAAGCGGTCCTAGATCTGGTCCTGTGTAATGAGGCAGGATTGATTAATGATCTCATAGTTCGGGATCCTCTTGGAAGGAGCGACCACAATATGGTGGAATTCAAAATACAGTTGGAGGATGACAAGGTAAAATCAAACACTAGTGTTTTGTGCTTAAACAAAGGCGATTACAATGGGATGAGAGAAGAACTAGCTAAGGTAGACTTGGAGCAAAGACTTCATGGTGAAGCAGTTGAGGAACAGTGGAGATCCTTCCGAGCGATCTTTCACAGTGTTCAGAAAAGGTTCATACCGACAAAAAAGAAAGACGGTAGAAAGGGGAAAAATCGACCGTGGATAGCTAAGGAGGTGAGGGAGAGTATCAAATTGAAGGAAAAAACATACAAAGTGGCAAAAATTAGTGGGAGACTAGAGGACTGGGAAGTCTTTAGGGGACAACAGAAAGCTACTAAAAAAGCCATAAAGAAGAGTAAGGTAGACTATGAAAGAAAACTGGCTCAGAACATAAAAGCAGATAGTAAAAGCTTCTACAAATATATAAGACAAAAAAGAGTGGCTAAGGTAAATATTGGTCCTTTGGAAGATGAGAAGGGAGATTTAATAATAGGAGACGGGGAAATGGCTGAGGAGCTGAACAGGTTTTTTGGGTCAGTCTTCACAGTGGAGGACACAAATAACATGCCGGTGACTGATGGAAATAAAGATATGATAGGTGAGGACCTTGAGATGATTGTAATCACTAAGGAGGCAGTATTGGGCAAGCTAATGGGGCTAAAGGTAGACAAGTCTCCTGGCCCTGATGGGATGCATCCCAGAGTGTTAAAAGAGATGGCTAGGGAAATTGTAAACGCACTAGTGATAATTTATCAAAATTCACTAGACTCTGGGGTGGTCCCAGAGGATTGGAAAGTAGCAAACGTGACACCACTGTTTAAAAATGGAGGTTGGCAGAAAGCGGGTAATTATAGGCCGGTAAGCTTAACTTCGGTTGTAGGGAAAATGCTGGAATCTATCATTAAGGAGGAAATAGTGGGGCACCTGGAGGGCAATTGTCCCATTGGGCAGACGCAGCATGGGTTCACAAAGGGTAGGTTGTGTCTGACTAATTTGGTAGAATTTTTTGAGGCCGTTACCAGTGCTGTAGATAACGGGGAGCCAATGGATGTGGTATATCTGGATTTCCAGAAAGCTTTTGACAAGGTGCCACACAAAAGGTTGCTGCATAAACTAAAGATGCATGGCATTGAGGGTAAAGTGGTAGCATGGGTAGAGGATTGGTTAACTAACAGAAAGCAGAGAGTGGGGATAAATGGGTGTTTCTCTGGTTGGCAACCTGTAACTAGTGGGGTCCCTCAAGGATCAGTGTTAGGCCCGCAGTTGTTCACAATTTACATAGACGATTTGGAGTTGGGGACCAAGTGCAATGTGTCAAAGTTTGCAGACGACACTAAGATGAGTGGTAAAGCAAAAAGTGCAGAGGATACTGGAAGTCTGCAAAAGGATTTGGATAGGTTAGGTGAATGGGCTAGGGTCTGGCAGATGGAATTCAATGTTGCCAAGTGTGAGGCTATCCATTTTGGGAGGAATAACAGCAGAATGGATTATTATTTAAACAGTAAGATGTTAAAACATGCTGCTGTGCAGAGGGACCTGGGTGTGCTGGTGCACGAGTCGCAAAAAGTTGGTGTGCAGGTGCAACAGGTGATTAAGAAGGCTACTCGAGTTTTGTCTTTCATTGCTAGAGGGATGGAGTTCAAGACTAGTGAGGTTATGCTGCAATTGTATAGGGTGTTGGTGAGGCCACATCTGGAGTATTGTGTTCAGTTTTGGTCTCCTTACCTGAGAAAGGACATATTGGCACTGGAGGGAGTGCAGAGGAGATTCACTAGGTTGATCCCAGAGTTGAGGGGATTAGATTATGACGAGAGGTTGAGTAGACTGGGACTATACTCATTGGAGTTTAGAAGGATGCGGGGGGATCTTATTGAGACATAGAACATAGAACAATACAGCGCAGTACAGGCCCTTCGGCCCACGATGTTGCACCGAAACAAAAGCCATCTAACCTACACTATGCCATTGTGCCATTATCATCCATATTGGCAACGGATCTTTCAAAAGGGCTCTGGAGGCTTCTGCAAGGTGTTGGTAAAGTGCCCCCAAACTTTTCAAACCGGTTTGCCCAAAATACAAGTGGACCCCGAAGCGCAACCCCGGTATTTTCAGGCCATCCCGTCTCCCACACGCAACTGGTGACATTAAGGCAGTGTTCGGTTGACTGGAGGGTCTTGAGATTATCAGGCTGGCTTCTTTGATTGGGCAGCACCGGTAGTCCCTGTACAAAAACTGGTCCAAAGATGGGCAGAATAGGTGGATTGGCCATGCTAAATTTCCCTCAGTGTCTAACGGTTAGATGGGGTTACAGGTATAGGGCGGGGAGAGGGTGGGGCATAGATAGAGTGCTCTTTCAGAGGGTCGGTGTGGACACGATGGGCTGAATGGTCTCCTGCTGCACTGTGGGGATTCTAGAAATATTTTTATTAACTTTTTCAACATTTTTAACATAATTTTCATTACCACATTTAATGAACATTTAACAATCCCTCCCTCAACCCGAAAACAATTAATCAACTAACTAACCCCGCCCTTTAGCTGCTAAGTGAGGCTAATTCCTGAAAGTGAGATATGAACGGACACCATCTCTTGCGAAATCCCTCCTCATTCCCTCTTAAGCTAAATTTAACCTTCTCTTGACTTAGAAACTCCATTACATCTCCCAGCCATACTGATGCACAGGGTGGAGCAACTGACCACCAACCCAATAGGATCTGCCTCCTTGCCACCAGCGAAGCAAAGGCCAAGACATCTGTCCCCACCCCCTGTCTGGAGCTCCGGCAAGTCCAACAGCCCTAAGGGACTGGGTTCTGGGTCCAAATGTAACACTGTCGACATGGTGCTAAAGAAAGTACTCCAGAACATCCTCATTTTTTGGCACGATCAAATCATGTGCATATGATTGGCCGGCCCCCTCCCTCATCAAGTATGCTCTGTGAATGACCTTCAATTGTATTAGTGCCAACTTCGTGCAAAAGGTCGATGCCCTCTGTAAAATTTCACACCACAGCTCTTCCTCCAACGCCTCCCCAATTCCTCCTCCCATTTGGTCTTCACCCTATCCAGGGATTCTGATCCTGCTTCCATAATTCCAAATCCAGACAGTATGTGACTATAAATATCCACAGGGGCCTTTATGAGTATACACAATTGCCATTTGGAGCATCATTGGCTTGCGCCATCTTTCAACGCATCATGGAAAACATTGAGGGGGCTGCTGGCTGTGGTGGTCTACGTGGACTACGTATTGGTCATGGGAGCCACGGAGCAAGAGCATTAGAGCAAACTAGACAAGGTCCTCCGCCGCTTTTCGGAGACAGGCATCCGTCTCAAAAGAGAAAAGTGTGTCTTCCATGCCATGAAAGTCATCTACTTAGAGTACCGCGTAGACCGGAATGGTCTGCTAGGTACCGCATAGATCAGGATGGTCTGCGCGCAGTAAAAGAGAAGGTGCGAGCGATTCGCCAAGCCTTCACTCCGAGTAACATGATTTAACTGATTGTCATGTTTCATGGCCATTTTCTGAAGTTCAAACTCCCTCTCTTTATCTTTATCCCTGATCTGTATGCTTAACCGCTGCCATAATTACCTCATCTTTTCGCATTTTGTCAGGTAATGTTAACTGCAATGTTCTTGCCAAATCTAACAGTCTGCATTTTGTTTCTGTCCGTAAAGTACTACGTGTGACATTCTCCACCCCCAAAAACTTCTGAGCCTCTGAAAGAGCCATTGTTCACAAAACTCTCCCCATTTAAACTAAAATACCACACCGGAAAAGCAACAATCCTTCACTGTCCTTAAGTTCACAAAAGCCAATCCAATAGATAGACTTTTATCCCCTTCAAGCCCCCAATCGTTATGGGCGAGGCGTTTTCAGAACCCCAAAATGTATCATGCAGCTCAACCAACCTCACCCTTTAATGGATTTGTTGCCTTTCCGAGCACGCGGCTTTTCCCTAGGTGTGGGTTTACAATTATGGACACGTGGGTTTTTAAACACAAAACACTGTTTATTCCGTGAACTCAACTTAACATCTTCAATAAACATTGGATCTCTTAACACCCCTTACTTCAAAGATAACTCAGATAATATTGCAACTTAAATAATTCCTTAAAATGTTCCTCCAAACCTCCAAGAGACTTAACACCTTTAAACAAAATCACATCAGGTTAAAGGCTTTACTTTAAATCACCCAAATGATCCAGAGATAGTCTTTCATGGCAGAGATCCAGCCCACTGCAAAACACAGACACACACCCACTCGCTGACATCACTGTTTTCTTAAAGGTACATTGCTTACACATCCATTTCTTAAAGGCACTCTTGCATGACACATCGTATGAACAACGGTAAGAAACAAGCGAGCGGATTTGGCTTCCGGCGGGTGAAGGAAGCTGTCGCGGGTGGAGGAGCTTCTGGGGGGGAACAAAGTTGTGTCCTCCTCACCGAGAACTTGCATCCAAGCACGCAAATTCGTCCGTTTGGGCCCCCCGCAACAAGAGAGTGGGGACGAAGAAGAACACAAAAGCGCATCAAAGTGGGAGACCTGGCGTTCGGGAGTGGAGCGATCCCCCCCCCCCCCCCCCCACCATGCACGGCAGGAGAACGTGGGGTAGGACAAGAGGCGGCCCAGTCTAAAGCGGGGACTGAAAGGGGACCAAGCCAGCAGCAAAGATGTGACCACTCCCCCTCCCCCCCCCCCCCCCCCGCCACGACGACCACCACGAGGCAGGCGGCAGAACAAAGAGGGACTCCTGGCCCGACCAGACGCCTCTCTCTCTCTCTCTCCACCCAGGGTAAGTGAGGGTGAGAAAAAGAGAACTTCCCTTTTTTTAAAAAAAAACTTTGAAAAGAAAACTTTTATTAAAGAGAAAGAAATTTTTCACTTTAAAGAAATATGTATTTTTCTTGAAGAGTTTAAAAAAAAAAGATATTAAATGAGAGCAGGGAGGGAGAAAGAAAAGGGGGGGGGAAAAGAAAAAAAAAAAGAAGGGGAGAAAAAAGGTGAAGAAAAAGAAAATGCCAGAAGGGAGCCAACGCAGAGGGAGAAAGGGCACGAAAAGCAGGCAGGGCAATGGGCGAGCCCGTTCCGATGAGCTAATCGGCGCACAAAGCGGCGGAACGGAAGGTGCGCCGCAAGAAAAAGAACCCGACAGACAGGGGCATTTTCCCTCTCGGCCAGGGGGGAACTGGAACTGGAAGGCAACCTTTGCTGAGGCGCTGAGGGAACACCAGCAGGAAAACAAGGCAGAAGCTAGAGCAGACATGGAGGCCGCAGTGCAGGCAGGAATGGCCAAGGCCCTGGCGGAGGTGCAGCTCGCCCTAGGCAGAGCAGAGGAGAAACTGGAAGCCCAAGAGGAGAAACTGGAAGCCCAAGAGGCGACCATTAAGGAGCTGGAAAAAGCCGCGACTGACATGAGCGACCAGATCACGGCCCTGGAGAAGGAGGTGGCGAGACTGGGCACAACACAGGGGAGCCTGAAGGGCAGAGTGGACGATCAGGAAAACCGCTCGAGAAGGCAAAATGTCAGGATAGTGGGCCTACCAGAGAGGATCGAGGGTAGAAACACCACGGCATACGTGGCCGAGATGCTGAGTAACTTAGTGGGGAGGAAAACTTTCCCCAACCCACCAGAAATGGACAGAGCACACCGGGCGCTGTGCCCGAAGCCCAAGGCAAGGGACCACCCGAGGGCAGTTATAGCTAAACTGCACTGGTATCAAGACAGGGAAACAATCCTGCACTGGGCCAGGCAAAACAGAACCTGCAAATGGGAAGGACACTTCATTAGAGTTTACGAGGACATTGGGGCAGAACTAGCCAGGAGACGGGCTGAATTCAATAGAGCGAAAGCAGCTCTTCACAAGAACGATGTGCATATAAAATTATGAAGGGAATAGATAGGATAGATGCGGGCAGGTTGTTTCCACTGGTCGGGGAAAGCAGAACTAGGGGGCATAGCCTCAAAATAAGGGGAGGTAGATTTAGGATGGAGTGTAGGAGGAACTTCTTCACCCAAAGGGTTGTGAACCTCTGGAATTCCTTGCCCAGTGAAGCAGTTGAGGCTCCTTCTTTAAACGTTTTTAAGAAAAAGATAGGTGCCTTTCTAAAGAATAAAGGGATTCGGGGATATGGTGTACGGGCCGGAGAGTGGAGCTGAGTCCACAAAGATCAGCCATGATCTCATTAAATGGCGGAGCAGGCTCGAGGGGCCAGATGGCCTACTCCTGTTCCTAGTTCTTATGTTCTTATGTAATAACCCTCCCCACCGCAAGCCATTAGCCGCCACCTTCCTGCCCCGCAAACCACTGAAGTTGTTGAATTCGATGTCCAGGCTGGAAGGCTGTAGCGTGTCTAATCGGAAGATGAGATGTTGTTCCTCCAGTTTGCGTTGAGCTTCACTGGATCCCAGGCCCAAAACACTCATTCCAGGTTAAGCAGCGTTTCACTTGCATCTCTTCCAATTTGGTCTATTGCATTCACTGCTCCCAATGTGGTGGTCTCTATATCGGAGAGACCAAACGTAGACTGGGTGATCGCTTTGCTGAGCATCTTCGGTCTGTGCGCATACAGGACCCTGACCTTCCTGTTGCTTGCCATTTTAACAAAAGACCCTGCTCCCATGCCCACATGTCTGTTCTTGGCCTGCTGCAATGTTCCAATGAAGCTCATTGCAAACTGGAGGAACAACATCCATCTTCCGGTTAGGCACGCTACTGCCTTCCGGTCTCAACATCGAATTCAACAACTTCAGATGATCAGCTCTACCCCACCTCAACCCATTTGTTTTCATTTCATTTTAACTGTCTTTTACCATTTCTTTTTCATAATATACATTTAATTCCCCCCCCCCCCATCTTATCCACCTTTCCTTCACCTTTCTCCTCTTTGCGTCCCCTCCCCCCACACCTACAGTTCATTCTCTGATGTTAGTTTCCCTGCTGTTTGACCTTTCACATATTTTGTCCCCTTGGTTTCTGTGGCCATTAACACCCTTTTTCCCTGGGTTTCTGTGGCTATGACTCATCTTTCATTCTCACTCCACAGTATAAATATTTCCCACTTTCTCTGTCTGTTAGCTTTGACAAAGAGTCATCAGACTCGAAACGTTAGCTCTTTTCTCTCCCTACAGATGCTGCCAGACCTGCTGAGACTCACAGTTGAAACCTTGTTACCAGTCTCAGATTCTCTCATGCATGCTCAAACTGCATTATACAGGCCCTCAGACGCACTGTGGCAGCCTCCATAGACAGGAACACAGAAGAAGTAGCTTGAACAAGACAGGAAATAGTGTCTGTCGTGTACATTGCCAATCTTGTTAAGGTGTCAGATGTTCAGGAAATCTGGTTGAGGAATTAGATGTAGGGAAAGGTTGGAACAGTACTGGATGCTTGTGCACTCACTACATCAGGCTCCACTTCTGCTGCTACCTGTCTCGTCCCTCTTTTTCGACTTTTGCCACTCAACACTTTGTTGTATCCTTTATTACCCACATTCCCCAACCCACTTCTGATCCCACTTCCACCTAGTCCTTTCACTAAAGCAAACTTTCCCTTCCATCACCAAACTTCCAAACCTCTAGGTCCCTGGCCTTTGACTGCTATTTGATATGAGACCGTGGCAGCTTTTTCTCAACCTGTCCCTCAAATGTACTCTCAATGAATTTGTCTCCAGAAGAAACGTCATGGTGTCCCAGCTTGGTCTCCCCCCCCGCCTTAGTCTGGTCCCCTCATCTGCTCACTTCAAGGTGTACAGAATTGTGGATAGCTGGCACATAACTGGCATAGTCATTCAGATCTGATTGAACCATAATGAACATTACCTCCATCTTCTCTGCTAACACCAGTCACTATTCTTCACCTATTTTCCAACCAGTGTTAAAGGTGAAAATGACCCCTGATATTTGCACTATGATTGGAATAGTGCCACTTATTTATCAGAGCTCACAGACTCACATGGCAGCACGGTAGCACAATGATTAGCACTGTCGCTTCACAGCGCCAGGGTCCCAGGTTCGATTCCCGGCTTGGGTCACTGTCTGTGCGGAGTCTGTACGTTCTTCCCATGTCTGCGTGGGTTTCCTCCAGGTGCTCCGGTTTCCTCCCACAAGTCCTGAAAGACGTGTTGTAAGGTGAATTGGACATTCTGAATTCTCCCTCTGTGTACCCTGAATAGGCGTGGAATGTGGCGACTAGGGGCTTTTCACAGTAACTTCATTGCAGTGTTAATAAAAGCCTACTTGTGACAATAAAGATTATTATTACATGTGTGGCATCAATTATACCTTGCGCCCAAGCAACCAGCAAATGGTAAAAACAATTTGTTGCTCCTCAATATCTATGAAAAATTACATAGTCCTTTGTCCTGGCAAGCAGGGCATCATTGACCTAGTAGCTTCACTTGAATACTTCAGATGTTAATGCAGACAATGACAATGAAGGCATTTTAAAATTCTTACGTAGCACAAAAGACATAGACATAGAAATTACAGAGCAGAAGGAGGCCATTCAACCTATTGAGTCCGCGCCAACCCTTGGAAAGAGTACCCCACACCTCCACCCTATTCCCGCAACTCAGCAACCCCACCCAACCTTTTGGACACTAAGGGCAATTTACCATGGCCAATCCACCTTACCTGCACATCTTTGGATTGTGGGAGGAAACCGGAGCCCCCAGAGGAAACCCATGCAGGCACAGGAAGAACGTGCAGACTCCGCACAGACAGTGACCCAAGCTGGGAATCAAACCTGGGACCCTGGAGCTGTGCAGCAACTGTGCTAACCACTGTGCGAATGTGCTGCAGAGTGTCATTGTTGTTTTTATTGGCACTGAAAGAGTTGCAGATGTTTGGTATCATTGCTTCAGACCCTCTTCCAGCAGGTGACAAAGGTCTCTTACTAAAGTCTGCTAAACCAGAGCCTCCCTGGGCATTGCTCCTCTGAGAATCCAGGAATAAGTTCCATCAGCTTATCTGAATTCCTCCAAGTCAACGCTCTCCTTCTTCAGTGTCACCTACCATCCAGCAGTGCTTTCCATTCATCCTCTTCTCCCTTCATATAGCAAATGCCTAAGGGCATCCCATTTGAAGCTTTTGCACTGGCCTCTTGGAAGCTAGAAACAGCAGAAAAACTATTCTGGCTCGACCTAAGGAACAAACAGGAAGCAATTACATTGCTCACTGTAGTCTATAGATCGCCAACTATTCGAAAGGATGTAGAGGAACAAATCTGAAGGGAAATTACAGAGATATACAAACATTATAGAGTAGTTATAGTGGGGGACTTTAGCAACCTAAATGGCGATGGGTACAGTGGTGGTATAAGGACATAAAAGTTCCTGATTGTGTTCAGGAACATTTTCTAAAGAACAATGGGCGAGATTCTCCGATATTGAGGCCAAGTGTTCGCGCCGACGTGAACGCCATCGCGTTTCACGACGGCGCGGACAGGGCCCAGGCACAACCTATTCTGGTCCCCACAGGGGGCCAGCATGGCGCTGGAGCGGTTCACGCCGCTCCAGCCTCCTTACGTGGCGCCAAATGGGCAGTTGGGGCAGCTCAATCCTGCGCATGCGCAGTTGGGCCACGCCATCCTGTGCATGCGCAGGGGACTTCTTACGCGCGCCGGCGCCGGCCCCGACCCAACATGGGGTCGATATTCAGGGGCCGGCCGTGCCAGGAAGTAGGCCCGGGGGGGAAGATGCCGGCCCGCCGATTGGTGGGCCGCGATCGCGTGCCAGACCCCATCGGAGGCCCCCCCGGTGAAGGAGCCCCCCCACCCCGCCCCCCCAGCATTCCCGCAGTGTTCCCACTGGCAGCAACCAGGGGTGAACGGCGCCGGTGGGACTGTAATTTTTTTCGCCGGCCACTCGGCCCATCTGGGCCGGAGAATCGGTGCTCGCCGTTTGCGGCGATTCTCCGAGCGTCCCAGCGTGATTCTCGCGGCGCTGGTTTCGGGGGGCTGGGAGAATCGCGTGCGGTGTCGGGGTGGCATGGCGCGACTCGCGCGGCGCCCCGGCCATTCTCCCACCCGGCGTGGGGTGGGTGAATACCGCCCAATGTGTCCAATCCAACAAGAAAGGATGCACTGTTTGACCTGCTTTTTGGAAATTAGGTGAGCCAAGTAGGTCAAAAGTCAGTGGGAGAAAATTTAGGAGACAGTGATCATTGTACAATAAGATTTGCGATGATGGTAGATGATAGGAAATCCAAATTAAGACTAATTAACTGGGAGACAGCCAACTTCAATGCGTCAAGAACAGAGGAAAGTGTGAGAGGAGGACATCGGGACAGGCAATTAGCAGCACTTAGAGGAGAGTGTGATAGGAATACACCAGGAAAGGCAGTCAGCAGCACCTGAAGGAGGGTGCGAGGGGAGGACACTGTGACAGAGTCAGTTCAAGGAGAGTGCGACAGGAGGATACTGGGACAGACAGTCAGCAGCACCTAGAGGAGAGTGTGATAGGAGGATACTGGGACAGCCAGTCAGCGGCACCTAGAGGAGATTGCGATAAGAGGATACTGGGACAGGCAGTCAGCAGCACCTTGAGGAGATTGCGATAGGAGTACACTGGGACAGGGTTAGCAGCACCTTGAGGAGACTGCGATAGGAGGATACTGGGGCAGACAGTCAAGCAGCACCTAGAGGAGATTGCGATAGAAGGACACTGGGACAGAGTTAGCAGCACCTGGAGGAGATTGAGATAGGAGGATACCACGACAGCCGGTCAGCAGCACCTGGAGGAGATTGCGATAGGAGGATACTGGGACAGAGTTAGCAGCACCTGGAGGAGATTGCGATTGGCGGATACTGGGACAGCCAGTCAGCAGCACCTAGAGGAGATTGCGATAGAAGGACACTGGGACAGAGTTAGCAGCACCTGGAGGAGATTGCGATAGGAGGATACCAGGACAGCCAGTCAGCAGCACCTGGAGGAGATTGCGATTGGAGGATACTGGGACAGCCAGTCAGCAGCACCTGGAGGAGATTGCGATAGAAGGATACAGGGACAGAGTTAGCAGCACCTGGAGGAGATTGCGATTGGAGGATACTGGAACAGCCAGTCAGCAGCACCTGGAGGAGATTGCGATAGGAGGATACAGGGACAGAGTTAGCAGCACCTGGAGGAGATTGCGATAGGAGGATACCAGGACAGCCAGTCAGCAGTACCTGGAGGAGATTGCGATTGGAGGATACAAGGACAGCCAGTCAGCAGCCCCTGGAGGAGATTGCGATAGGAGGATACCAGGACAGCCAGTCAGCAGCCCCTGGAGGAGATTGCGATAGGGGGATACCAGGACAGCCAGTCAGCAGCACCTGAAGGAGATTGCGATAGGAGGATACTGGGACAGGCAGTCAGCAGCACCTAGAGGAGATTGCAATAGGAGGATACCAGGACAGCCAGTCAGCAACACCTGGAAGAGATTGCGATAGGAGGATACTGGGACAGGCAGTCAGCAGCACCTGGAGGAGATTGCGATAGAAGGATACTGGGACAGAGTTAGCAGCACCTGGAGGAGATTGCGATTGGAGGATACCAGGACAGCCAGTCAGCAGCACCTTGAGGTGAATGCGATAGGAGGATACAGGGACAGAGTTAGCAGCACCTAGAGGAGATTGCGATAGGAGGATACAGGGACAGAGTTAGCAGCACCTGGAGGAGATTGCGATAGGAGGATACCAGGACAGCCAGTCAGCAGTACCTGGAGGAGATTGCGATTGGAGGATACAAGGACAGCCAGTCAGCAGCCCCTGGAGGAGATTGCGATAGGAGGATACCAGGACAGCCGGTCAGCAGCACCTGGAGGAGATTGCGATTGGGGGATACCAGGACAACCAGTCAGCAGCCCCTGGAGGAGATTGCGATAGGAGGATACCAGGACAGCCAGTCAGCAGCACCTGGAGGAGATTGCGATAGGAGGATACTGGGACAGCCAGTCAGCAGCACCTAGAGGAGATTGCAATAGGAGGATACCAGGACAGCCAGTCAGCAACACCTGGAAGAGATTGCGATAGGAGGATACTGGGACAGGCAGTCAGCAGCACCTGGAGGAGATTGCGATAGAAGGATACTGGGACAGAGTTAGCAGCACCTGGAGGAGATTGCGATAGGAGGATACCAGGACAGCCAGTCAGCAGTACCTGGAGGAGATTGCGATTGGAGGATACAAGGACAGCCAGTCAGCAGCCCCTGGAGGAGATTGCGATAGGAGGATACCAAGACAGCCAGTCAGCAGCACCTGGAGGAGATTGCGATTGGAGGATACAAGGACAGCCAGTCAGCAGTATCTGGAGGAGATTGCGATAGGGGGATACCAGGACAGCCAGTCAGCAGTACCTGGAGGAGATTGCGATTGGAGGATACAAGGACAGCCAGTCAGCAGCCCCTGGAGGAGATTGCGATAGGAGGATACCAAGACAGCCAGTCAGCAGCACCTGGAGGAGATTGCGATTGGAGGATACAAGGACAGCCAGTCAGCAGTATCTGGAGGAGATTGCGATAGGGGGATACCAGGACAGCCAGTCAGCAGCCCCTGGAGGAGATTGCGATAGGAGGATACCAGGACAGCCAGTCAGCAGCACCTGGAGGAGATTGCGATAGGAGGATACCAGGACAGCCAGTCAGCAGCACCTTGAGGAGATTGCGATAGGAGGATACCAGGACAGCCAGTCAGCAGCACCTGGAGGAGATTGCGATAGGGGGATACCAGGACAGCCAGTCAGCAGCCCCTGGAGGAGATTGCGATAGGAGGATACCAGGACAGCCAGTCAGCAGCACCTGGAGGAGATTGCGATAGGAGGATACTGGAACAGCCAGTCAGCAGCCCCTGGAGGAGATTGTGATAGGAGGATACTGGGACAGGCAGTCAGCAGCACCTAGAGGAGATTGCGATAGGAGGATACTGGGACAGGCAGTCAGTAGCACCTAGAGGAGATTGCGATAGGAGGATACCAGGACAGCCAGTCAGCAGCACCTGGAGGAGATTGCGATAGAAGGATACTGGGACAGCCAGTCAGCAGCACCTAGAGGAGATTGCGATAGGAGGATACCAGGACAGCCAGTCAGCAGCACCTAGAGGAGATTGCGATAGAAGGATACTGGGACAGAGTTAGCAGCACCTTGAGGAGATTGCGATAGGAGGATACTGAAACAGCCAGTCAGCAGCACCTGGAGGAGATTGCGATAGAAGGATACTGGGACAGAGTTAGCAGCACCTTGAGGAGATTGCGATAGGAGGATACTGCAATAGCCAGTCAGCAGCACCTGGAGGAGAGATTGCGATTGGAGGATACCAGGGCAAGCCGTCAGCAGCACCTGGAGGAGAGATTGCGATGGAGGATACCGAGACAAGCCGTCTGCAGCACCTAGAGGAGAGTGCGATGAGAGCATACAGGGACAGACAGTCAGCAGCATCTCAAGGAGAGTACGAGAGGAGTATACTGGGACCGGCAGTCAGCAGCACTTGGAGGAGATTGCAAGAGGAGGATACGGGGGGGTGTACCCTTAATTACAGGGGTCCCTGGGGGGGGCTTGCCCTATTACATGGGTCACCCCCGTATTTAGGGGTGGGGAGCACTCATCCAATCCAGGGGTGGGGGTTTGACTTGCAGGGGGGGGCGGGAGCGTTGCAGCAGGTCAGGGCTGATTTGTAGCACGGGGGTGGTCTGGGCTGACCTGCAGGGTGTGTGTGAGCAGGGGTTCAGTGGCTTGCCTCAGGTCTCCGCTGTTGGACTGCCCGCTCAAGATAGCAGCCGACATTGAGATTCCCCTGGGAATCCCTCGTATTCCACACCATGCATCAATTTTCATGGCATGGAACTCTGAATTGCATCCCGCTTTACGATTGCAAGGGGATCGGAAAAGTAGTGCAATTCAACTCTGGTGAGAGAACATAGAGCGGTCTTCTGTGTTCCTTGAAGCCGATTTCATAATCGCTGATCGGGCTGAGAATTCCTATTGATGCCAAAATCGGGGGGGTGGGGGGGGGCTGTTTGACACAGGTTTTGTATGCGTTGCCCCATCTGAAATGGCGTCATCGTGTTGCGTGCCACACGCCGTTGGGACAGCCTCAGTGTACCTGAAGGCTCTCCCCCGATGTTTTGCCCCCAATGGTCCGAGTTCCTGACTGCACGGTTGACGGGTGGTCTCAGCAGTCAGGACCCTGGCATGGCAGCTGCGGAAGTGTCCACGCCACCACAGTTGGGCGTGGGCCATGCTACTGTCCGGGGGGGGGGCTCCGCGAGGCCTGGTGGACTGGTGGGAGGTGGTCATGGGGTGGCCAGGGGGGCACTAACTGGCAGGTCGGGTCCGCGCACAGCCGGCGCCATGTTTTATGGTACGACTGCTGCAGGTTGGCGCCATGCACATGCGCGACCATGGACCCAGTCTTCATATCGCGTGCAAGCAGAGAGTTTTACGCGGAAGGGATAAATTCTGGTCCTAATTGTTATAGCGGTGTTACGGGATAGGGATGATTAACTACCCTGTGTAGATTGCATAATTATAAGCTCTCCCGATAAGGGGGCGGGCGACCCTTAACAATACTTGTCTTGTACAAGTAGAGTCGGCCAGTGAAAACCCAGTCGGGAACTATGGGAGCTGTAAATAATAGTTATAGTAAATAAAGTAAGCTTTGTTTCGACCAAACTCAGTGTGGATTCTTTGTTGACCTTTACCAAACTAATATCTCGAAATAAGCCCAGGCAGGTGGAAGGCATATCAATAGTGAACATTTTGGAGATAGTGGCCATAATTCACTTAGATTTAGGATGGTTATGGAAAAGGAGTTGTTAGGAAAAATTATGAGGGACAAAATAGATAATGGATTAATTAGGGATAATCAGCATTAATTTGTTAAGGTAAGGTTTTGTTTGGCAAATTAGATTGAATCTTTTGAGGAGGTAACCTCGAGTGTTGATGAGAGTAATGCATTGCTGTGGTCTATATGGACTTTAGCAATTTGATAAGGTCTCTTGCAGCAGACTGGTCAGGAAAATAAGGACCCATGAGATCCAAGGCAAAGTGGCACATTGGAACCAAAATCGGCTGAGAGGCAGGAAGCAGTGGGTAATGTAGAGGGATGTTTTTGTGACTAGAAGTCTGTTTCCAGTGGAGTTCTGCAAGGCTCGTTGCTGGGGCTCTTGCTATTTTTACATTTGCTATATGATGTAAATTAATGATTTACTCTTTAATGTAGGGTGTATGAGAAAGAGGGTCACAGATGACACAAAAATTGGTACGGTAGTAAATAGTGAGGAGGATAGCCGTAGACTGAAGGAGGATATCAATGGACTGGTCAAGTGGGCAGAGCAGTGGCAAATGGTGTTCAGTGCAGGCTTTGAGCAGATCACCATCCTGATTGTATTGAGCAACATCCTTAATAAACCTCGCATCGTGTTTTACAAGAATCCAGAGTGTGGTCACCTCCATACCTTTTCGCTTTGTGGCAACAAAGAAATATAACAGGAGAGAAAAGTGATGACGAGGATTGCGGCAGAAAAATCACTGGAAAGAAGATTTTCATCAACTCATTGTGGGACAGCATCGGGAGCAACGGAAGGTTTTCGGGACTGGACTCTCGCACATACAGACGGAGGGTGAAGCACTGCTGATGTGAAGGCTTAACAAAAGTTTTTTACAGAACCTGTGAGTAAGACCAACAGTTGGGAAAGATTTGATTGCGTTGAAGTGAGTGGGGTCTGGTTTTCAGTGGCCGCACACATGGAAAAGCTACACGGGCTGTGGGGAATGGGGATTTCAAAGTCGGCCGACTCTGCATGGGCCACTACTCGGGAGAAAGTCAAAATACCCAGGCTTAAAAAGGGAAATATTTCCTAGTTGCTTGTTCAAGGGATTGTTGTTGCCATACTTTCCAACACAGTCGGAAGGGTGGACGTGTAAACCCGTGGAGCTGGTATTCAAAAATGGTGGAAAAATAGTCACCATGTACATGTTTGATAAGGATTATGAAACATGGCATTCATATGAAAAAATATTTGAATTGTTTATAATAGCTAATCAGACACCGGAGGACCTGAAGGTCGGAACATTTCTCAGCTCAGTTGGCCGTAAAACATTTATGCTGCTACAGAATCTTGTTCATCCAGCACAACCGGAAAGTCAAGTTCGTCAGTGAATTAGTGAAAATAGTAGAGGGACATTTCTCTCCGAAACTGTTATTGATTGCAGAAAGGTTCCGATTTCCTGCCATAGTCATGAAGAAGGTGAAACCATTATATAGTTTATGGCGTCTTTATAAAGGTTAGCTAGATATTGTGAATTTGGAACAACACTTGATGATACTCTTCAAGACAGACTGGTTTGTGGGTTATGCAGTGAAGCAATTCAGAGCAAGCTACTTACTGTAAGTGATTTAACTCTGAAAGCTGCTGTGGAAGTTGTCACATCTGTGGAACTTGCAGGGAGAGAGATTTTGCAGATAGAGGCTGGAGTGAAGATCCACAAAATGGATACTTCAAGCCACAAAGCAACCATATCACCATTGTACACAGGTTGGACACTTAACGGGAGAATGCTGGAATAAATTGAATACATGCAAGAACTCTGGTAAGAAGGGTCACATTGCCGAAGTGTGTTGGGCTCAGAAAACCTCTTCTACACCAAGAAAGTGCAAGAAGAACAATACAAGTAAATAATCTAGACATTGTGGTGGTCTTTGTGAGGTTGACTTCAGGATGCAAAGCGTCATTTTCACAAAGACCCTTGAAGCTCTTTTCATGAACTAAACTAATTGTATTTACACTACTTGATTTAGAGCTCAACACTTATTCCTATGGTAAATAAATAGATTATTAAACTACATTCACTAACACTATCTCTACATTCTAACTATAACTATATTCTATCTTCTCTATCTCTACAGTGCACTTTACTCCAGTCTCCTCTACCTCTACTGCACTCTCCCCCAGAAGCCTCAGATTCAGTGCCTTTTATAGTACTGTCCCTTAGCTCCATCTAGTGGCCAGTTTTAACATAACATTAGCTCTTCACATGCTGTACATTTGTATAATGCCATAAACTCCTTTCTTTGGAAAAAATGTTCCATTTTGTTTCTTTTTTTTATATACATGATTGAATGTCTACACTTTTCATATGCAAGTTATCTCACAACATGTCAACAATTACAAAGGTAGTTCTGGATTTGACATATTTACAAATTCAAACGATTCAGAGGTTTCCTATATTTTCTAGACCTTCTCAATGGCATAACATTGTCAATTGAAGTGTCTGTTACATTTGACAACAAAGCTTTTGGAAAGTTAATGGTAGGAAATATAAGTTCTTGACTGGTCGTAGCAGATTCTGTAAACTGTACAGGTTGTTTAACCTTCAATAATGCTCTTCTATTCCGGCAAAAAATCTTTCCAGATTCTGTCCCGACCACTTACGATCTGGGAGCTATTTCATCCTGTACTTTAGCAATGTCCATCCACCTAACATCAGGACTGCAAATTCTTACTTCACCTTCACTGAGAGGCTATAGAGGTTTTGAGTTCTTGTTGTAATATTTTGTTTGGTTGTTCTCCAGTTGTTGCTTTTTTGTATGCACGACATGGTCACCTACATTCGGAACTATTAATGCTGGTAATGTTGTACGTAATTTTCTTCTTATTAGCAATTGTGCTGGAGAGAAGCCTGATGATAAAGGTGTAGCCCTGTAAGTCAACTGTGCTATTGTAAAGTCCTTCTTATCATCCAATGCTTTTGTAAATAACTGCTTCACAATTCCAACCCCTTTTTCAGCTTTACCATTTGATTGTGGATACAGTGGACTGGAATTTACATGTGTGAAGTTGTATGCATCTGCAAATTGTAACCATTCCACACTACTAAAGCATGGTCCATTATCTGTGATAACAGTTATCGGTATGCCATGTCTAGTGAACACTGATTTAGTTGCTCTCATGACTGAGTGTTCAGTCGAGTCAGATAGCGTAATGACCTCTTGAAAATTGGAATAATAGTCTATTATTATTAAGTAAACATGTCCTCTGAAGTAAAATAAATCCATGGCAAATTTTGCCCGTGGTTGCGTGATAAGTTCACTTTCCACCAAGCTTTGTTTACAGTGTGCTGGTTGATGCATTTGACATACACGACATTTTTGAGCGCAAGTGTCCACATCTGTATTTATCCCCAGTACACCGATTGTCTTGCTCTGCGTCTACACTTCTCAGTTCTCTGATGTCCTTCATGTATTTGTTCTAAAATGTTCTGTCTGAGGCAGGAAGGAATTACAATTCAATTCCCTTTTAGCAGAAATCCGTTGATGACTGCCAAGTCGTTCTTTACGTTGCGATAGCTGGTATATTTGCCTTTAGGCCATCCATCATGTAGGTACTGAATCACTTGCTGAAGTGTAGCGTCTTCGTCAGTTTCTTCCTTGATCAACTGTAATTTGGCATCTGTTCCAGATAGCATATCAGCAATAAAGCTTGCTTGTGCTTCAACACTAAGCACAACATCAACTGCTTTTTCTCATCAGTGTAAACAGTGGCTCTGGATAGTGCATCCACGCTAACGAGGACTAACTTTTTGTCTGCATCTTCATGCTGAGATTTTTTGACATGCTTAGTTGTTTTCACCAGATTTAATTTAAGGCATGCCTCTGCCCCAATGTGTGATGATTTTGTGGCATCCACTATCTCAAAGTCAAGTGGAATCCTAATGTCACCATTCTGCACCATCAGGCAGTAGGAACCTTTAGTAGTTATTGCATTACCGTTGTAATCAGTTAGTTTACAAGCTGTATTTTTTAACATAAATTTAGGGTACCCAATTCATTTTTTCCAAGGGGCAATTTAGCGTGGCCAATCCACCTAGCCTGCACATCTTTGGGTTGTGGGGGCGAAACCCACGGAAACATGGGAAGAATGTGCAAACTCCACACGGACAGTGGCCCAGAGCTGGGATCGAACCTGGGACCTCAGCACGGTGAAGCAACAGGGCTAACCCACTACGCCAACATGCTGCCCAGCTGTTTTTTTAATTGTGGAGGGCTGTCTATCTTTCTAAAATCTGTTTCCGTTATCAAATTAGCGTGGATTATCGTAAATTCATGCCGAGTTTATCAACAGGAGTAAAGTCTTCACACACGTTGCTATGTGTCAAGCAGGCATGGCACTGGCCAGAAGAATGTGAAAATGCAAACATAGCCGGTGATCTTGTGTAAGCCCTGCCATAGTCATCGTGGGTTAGTGTCATTGGCCTACTACTCTAGTTTGATGCGGTATTGTCTTTTTGCATCCCTGATGGCTTTCCGTACGTCGTACCTGGATTTCTTATATAGGTCAGGGTCATCAGAATTGAACGCCTCCGTTCAGGTCACCAGCCAACACTGATTGAGTGAGCGGGGTGAGTACGAGAGACTGAATGAGAGTGCGAGGTTGAGAGCGAGATACTAAGTGAATGTGTGGGGGGTGAGTACAAGAGGCTGAATGAGTTTGCGGGGCTGAGTGCAAGAGACTGAGGGAGTGTGCAGAGGTGACCCCAACAGACAATGAGTGTGCGGGGTCGCGTTAGAGACACTGAGTGAGTGTGTGGGGTTAAGTTAGAGAGACAAAGTGAGTGTGCGGGGTTGAGTTAGAGAGGCTGAGTGGGCGTGCGGGGGTGAGTGTGAGAGACTGAGTGAGTGTGCAGGGGTGAGTGTGAGAGACTGAGTGAGTGTGCGGGGGTGAGTGTGAGAGACTGAGCGAGTCTGCAGGGGTGAGTGTGAGAGACTGAGTGGGCGTGCGGGGGTGAGTGTGAGAGACTGAGTGAGTGTGCGGGGATGAGTTAGAGAGACTGAGTGGGTGTGCGGGGTTGAGTTAGAGAGACAGAGTGAGTGTGCAGGGGTGAGTGTGAGAGACTGAGTGAGTGTGCGGGGGTGAGTGTGAGAGACTGAGTGGGTGTGCGGGGTTGAGTTAGAGAGACAGAGTGAGTGTGCAGGGGTGAGTGTGAGAGACTGAGTGAGTGTGCGGGGGTGAGTGTGAGAGACTGAGTGAGTGTGCGGGGGTGAGTGTGAGAGACTGAGTGGGTGTGCGGGATTGAGTTAGAGAGACAGAGTGAGTGTGCGGGGGTGAGTGTGAGAGACTGAGTGAGTGTGCCGGGATGAGTTAGAGAGACTGAGTGAGTGTGCAGGGGTGAGTGTGAGAGACTGAGTGAGTGTGCGGGTGTGAGTGTGAGAGACTGAGTGAGTGTGCGGGGATGAGTTCGAGAGACTGAGTGAGTGTGCAAGCGTTAGTGCGAGAGAATTAGGGAGTGTGCGGGGGTGCGTGTATAATACTGATTGAGTGTGCGGGGGTGAGTACAAGAGACTGAATGAGAGTGCGAGGTTGTGAGCAAGGTACTAAGTGAGTGTGTGGGGGGAGAGTACGAGAGAGTTCATGAGTGTGTGGGGGTGAGTGCAATAGACTGAGGGAGTGTGCAGAGGTGAGCCCGACAGATTGAATGAGTGTGCAGAGGTGAGCCCGACAGATTGAGTGAATGTGCGGGGGTGAGTTATTAGAGAATTTACAGTGCAGACGGAGGCCAATTGGCCAATCGAGTCTGCACTGGCCCTTGGAAAGAGCAGCCTACTTAAGCCCATGACTCCACTCTATCCCCATAACCCAATAACCCCATGTAACCTTTTTGGATACGTAGGGCAACTTAGCATGGCCAATCCACCTAACCTGCACTTCTTTAGATTGTGGGAGGAAACCGGGGCACCCGGAGGAAACCCACGCAGACACTGGTAGAATGTGCAAACTCTACACAGACTGTGACCCAAGCCGGGAATCGAACCGGAAATCCTGGAGCTGTGAAGCAACTGTGCTAAACACTGAGCTACCATGCTGCCCATACAGAGATGGGTGATTGTGCGAGGGTGAGTGAGAGAGACTGAGTGAGTGTACGGGGTTGAGTTAGACAGACGGTGTGAGTGTGTGGGGGCGAGTTAGACAGACTAAGTGAGTGTGTGGGGGTGAGTTAGAGAGACTGAGTGAGTGTGCGGGGGTGAGTTAGAAAGACGGTGTGAGTGTGTGGGGGCGAGTTAGACAGACTAAGTGAGTGTGTGGGGGTGAGTTAGAGAGACTGAGTGAGTGTGCGGGGGTGAGTTAGACAGACTAAATGAGTGTGCTTGGGTGAGTGTGAGAGAATGAATGAGTGTGCAAAGGTGAGCCCGACAGGCCGAGTGAGTGTGCGGCGGTGAGAGCGAGATACCCAGTGAGTGTGCGGGGGTGAGAGCGAGAGACCCAGTGAGTGTGCGGGCGTGAGTGGGAGATAATTTGGGAGTGTGCGTGCAAAACACTGATTGAGTGTGCGCGGGTGAGTACAAGAGACTGAATGAGAATGCGAGACTGAGAGCGATATGCTACGTGAGTATGTGGGGCATGAGTACGAGAGACTGAATGAGTGTGCGGGGGTGAGTGTAAAAGACTGAGGGAGTGTGCAGAGGTGAGCCTGACAGACTGAGTGAGTGTGTGGGGATGGGTTAGAGGGACTGGGTGAGTGTGTGAGGGTGAGGGTCAGAGACTGAGTAAGTGTGCGGGGGTGAGTGTGAGAGACTGAGTGAGTGTGCGGGGATGAGTGTGAGAGACCGAGTGAGTGTGCAGGGGTGAGTTAGAGAGATTGAGTGAGTGTGTGGGGGTCAGTCAGAGAGACTGAGTGAGTGTGCGGGACTCAGTTAGAGAGATTGAGTGAGTGTGTGGGGGTGAGTTAGAGAGATTGAGTGAGTGTGCGGGGGTGAAGTGAGAGACAGAGTGAGTGTGCGGTGGTGAGTGTGAGAGACAGAGTGAGTGTGCAGGGGTGAGTGTGCGGGGGTGAGTTAGAGAGATTGAGTGAGTGTGTGGGGGTCAGTCAGAGAGACTGAGTGAGTGTGCAGGGGTGAGTGTGAGAGACTGAGTGAGTGTGCAGGGATGAGTGTGAGAGACTGAGTGAGTGTGTGGGGTTAAGTGTGAGAGACTGAGTGAGTGTGTGGAGGTGAGTGTGAGAGACTGAGTGAGTGTGCGGGGGTGAGTTAGAGAGACTGAGCGAGTGTGCGGGGTGAGTTAGAGAGACTGAGTGAGTGTGTGGGGGTGGGGGTGAGAGACTGAGTGGGTGTGCAGGGGTGAGTTAGAGAGACTGAGTGAGTGTGCAGGGGTGAGTGTGAGAGACTGAGTGAGTGTGCGGGGGTGAGTGTGAGAGACTGAGTGAGTGTGCAGGGGTGACTAGAGAGACTGAGTGAGTGTGCGGGGGTGGGTGTGAGAGACTGAGTGTGTGTGCAAGGGCGAGTGTGAGAGATTGAGTGAGTGTGTGGGGGTCAGTTAGAGACTGAGTGTGTGTGCGGGGTGAGTGGAAGAGACTGAGTGAGTGTGCAGGGGTGAGTTAGAGAGACTGAGTGAGTGTACGGGGGTGGGTGTGAGAGACTGAGTGTGTGTGCAAGGGTGAGTGTGAGAGATTGAGTGAGTGTGTGGGGGTCAGTTAGAGAGACTGAGTGAGTGTGCGGGGGTGAGTGTGAGAGATAGAGTGAGTGTGTGGGGGTGAGATAGAGAGACAGAGAGTGTGTGGGGGTGAGATAGAGAGAGACTGAGTGAGTGTGCGGGGTGAGTTAGAGAGACAGAGAGTGTGTGGGGGTGAGTGTGAGAGACTGAGTGAGTGTGCGGGGTTGAGTGTGAGAGACTGAGTGAGTGTGCGGGGGTGAGTGTGAGAGACTGAGTGAGTGTGCGGGGGTGAGTGTGAGAGACTGAGTGCGTGTGCAGGGGTGAGTGTGAGAGACTGAGTGAGTGTGCGGGGGTGAGTGTGAGAGACTGAGTGAGTGTGCAGGGGTGAGTGTGAGAGACTGAATGAGTGCGCGGGGGTGAGTGTGAGAGACTGAGTGAGTGTGCAGGGGTGAGTGTGAGAGACTGAGTGAGTGTACGGGGGTGGGGGTGAGAGACTGAGTGAGTGTGCGGGGGTGAGTGTGAGAGACTGAGTGAGTGTGCGGGGGTGAGTTAGAGAGACTGAGTGAGTGTGCGGGGGTGAGTGTGAGAGACTGAGTGAGTGTGCAGGGGTGAGTGTGAGAGACTGAGTGAGTGTACGGGGGTGGGGGTGAGAGACTGAGTGTGTGTGCAAGGGTGAGTGTGAGAGATTGAGTGAGTGTGTGGGGGTCAGTTAGAGAGACTGAGTGAGTGTGCGGGGGTGAGTGTGAGAGATAGAGTGAGTGTGCGGGGGTGAGATAGAGAGAGACTGAGTGAGTGTGCGGGGTGAGTTAGAGAGACTGAGAGAATGTGTGGGGGTGAGTGTGAGAGACTGAGTGAGCGTGCGGGGTTGAGATAGAGAGACTGAGTGAGTGTGCGGGGGTGAGTGTGAGAGACTGAGTGAGTGTGCGGGGGTGAGTGTGAGAGACTGAGTGAGTGTGCGAGGGTGAGTGTGAGAGACTGAGTGAGTGTGCAGGGGTGAGTGTGAGAGACTGAATGAGTGTGCGGGGGTGAGTTAGAGAGACTGAGTGAGCGTGCGGGGGTAAGTGTGAGAGACTGAGTGAGTGTGCAGGGGTGAGCGTGAGAGACTGAATGAGTGTGTGGGGGTGAGTTGGAGAGACTGAGTGAGTGTGTGGGGGTGAGTGTGAGAGACTGAGTGAGTGTGCGGGGGTGAGTGTGAGAGACTGAGTGAGTGTGCGGGGTTGAGATAGAGAGACTGAGTGAGTGTGCAGGGATGAGTGTGAGAGACTGAGTGAGTGTGTGGGGTTGAGTGTGAGAGACTGAGTGAGTGTGTGGAGGTGAGTGTCAGAGACTGAGTGAGTGTGCGGGGGTGAGTTAGAGAGACTGAGTGAGTGTGCGGGGTGAGTTAGAGAGACTGAGTGAGTGTGTGGGGGTGGGTGTGAGAGACTGAGTGGGTGTGCAGGGGTGAGTTAGAGAGACTGAGTGAGTGTGCAGGGGTGAGTGTGAGAGACTGAGTGAGTGTGCGGGGGTGAGTGTGAGAGACTGAGTGAGTGTGCAAGGGTGAGTTAGAGAGACTGAGTGAGTGTGCGGGTGTGGGTGTGAGAGACTGAGTGTGTGTGCAAGGGCGAGTGTGAGAGATTGAGTGAGTGTGTGGGGGTCAGTTAGAGACTGAGTGTGTGTGCGGGGTGAGTGGAAGAGACTGAGTGAGTGTGCAGGGGTGAGTTAGAGAGACTGAGTGAGTGTACGGGGGTGGGTGTGAGAGACTGAGTGTGTGCGCAAGGGTGAGTGTGAGAGATTGAGTGAGTGTGTGGGGGTCAGTTAGAGAGACTGAGTGAGTGTGCGGGGGTGAGTGTGAGAGATAGAGTGAGTGTGCGGGGGTGAGATAGAGAGAGACTGAGTGAGTGTGCGGGGTGAGTTAGAGAGACTGAGAGAGTGTGTGGGGGTGAGTGTGAGAGACTGAGTGAGTGTGCGGGGTTGAGATAGAGAGACTGAGTGAGTGTGCGGGGGTGAGTGTGAGAGACTGAGTGAGTGTGCGGGGGTGAGTGTGAGAGACTGAGTGAGTGTGCAGGGGTGACTGTGAGAGACTGAATGAGTGTGCGGGGGTGAGTTAGAGAGACTGAGTGAGTGTGCGGGGGTGAGTGTGAGAGACTGAGTGAGTGTGCAGGGGTGAGTGTGAGAGACTGAGTGAGTGTACGGGGGTGGGGGTGAGAGACTGAGTGTGTGTGCAAGGGTGAGTGTGAGAGATTGAGTGAGTGTGTGGGGGTCAGTTAGAGAGACTGAGTGAGTGTGCGGGGGTGAGTGTGAGAGATAGAGTGAGTGTGCGGGGGTGAGATAGAGAGAGACTGAGTGAGTGTGCGGGGTGAGTTAGAGAGACTGAGAGAATGTGTGGGGGTGAGTGTGAGAGACTGAGTGAGTGTGCAGGGTTGAGATAGAGAGACTGAGTGAGTGTGCGGGGGTGAGTGTGACAGACTGAGTGAGTGTGCGGGGGTGAGTGTGAGAGACTGAGTGAGTGTGCGGGGGTGAGTGTGAGAGACTGAGTGAGTGTGCAGGGGTGAGTGTGAGAGACTGAATGAGTGTGCGGGGGTGAGTTAGAGAGACTGAGTGAGTGTGCGGGGGTGAGTGTGAGAGACTGAGTGAGTGTGCAGGGGTGAGCGTGAGAGACTGAATGAGTGTGTGGGGGTGAGTTGGAGAGACTGAGTGAGTGTGTGGGGGTGAGTGTGAGAGACTGAGTGAGTGTGCAGGGGTGAGTGTGAGAGACTGAGTGAGTGTGCGGGGTTGAGATAGAGAGACTGAGTGAGTGTGCGGGGTTGAGATAGAGAGACTGAGTGAGTGTGCGGGGGTGAGTGTGAGAGACTGAGTGAGTGTGCAGGGGTGAGTGTGAGAGACTGAGTGAGTGTGCGGGGGTGAGTGTGAGAGACTGAGTGAGTGTGCGGGGTTGAGATAGAGAGACTGAGTGAGTGTGCGGGGGTGAGTGTGATAGACTGAGTGAGTGTGCGGGGGTGAGTGTGAGAGACTGAGTCAGTGTGCAGGGGTGAGTGTGAGAGACTGAGTCAGTGTCCGGGGTTGAGATAGTGAGAGACTGAGTGAGTGTGCAGGGGTGAGATAGTGAGAGACTGAGTGAGTTTGCGGGGGTGAGATAGTGAGAGACTGAGTGAGTGTGCAGGGGTGAGATAGTGAGAGACTGAGTGAGTTTGCGGGGTGAGATAGTGAGAGACTGTGTGAGTGTGCGGGGTTGAGATAGTGAGAGACTGAGTGAGTTTGCGGGGGTGAGATAGTGAGAGACTGAGTGAGTGTGCAGGGGTGAGATAGTGAGAGACTGAGTGAGTTTGCGGGGGTGAGATAGTGAGAGACTGAGTGAGTGTGCAGGGGTGAGTGTGAGAGACTGAGTGAGTGTGCGGGGTTGAGATAGTGAGAGACTGAGTGAGTGTGCGGGGGTGAGTGTGAGAGACTGGGTGAGTGTGCGGGTTGAGATAGAGAGACTGAGTGAGTGTGCGGGGGTGAGTGTGATAGACTGAGTGAGTGTGCGGGGGTGAGTGTGAGAGACTGAGTCAGTGTGCAGGGGTGAGTGTGAGAGACTGAGTGAGTTTGCGGGGGTGAGATAGTGAGAGACTGAGTGAGTGTGCAGGGGTGAGATAGTGAGAGACTGAGTGAGTTTGCGGGGGTGAGATAGTGAGAGACTGAGTGAGTGTGCAGGGGTGAGATAGTGAGAGACTGAGTGAGTGTGCGGGGGTGAGTGTGAGAGACTGGGTGAGTGTGCGGGTTGAGATAGAGAGACTGAGTGAGTGTGCGGGGGTGAGTGTGATAGACTGAGTGAGTGTGCGGGGGTGTGTGTGAGAGACTGAGTGAGTGTGCAGGGGTGAGATAGTGAGAGACTGAGTGTGTGTGCGGGGGTGAGTGTGAGAGACTGGGTGAGTGTGCGGGTTGAGATAGAGAGACTGAGTGAGTGTGCGGGGGTGAGTGTGATAGACTGAGTGAGTGTGCGGGGGTGAGTGTGAGAGACTGAGTCAGTGTGCAGGGGTGAGTGTGAGAGACTGAGTGAGTTTGCGGGGGTGAGATAGTGAGAGACTGAGTGAGTTTGCGGGGGTGAGATAGTGAGAGACTGAGTGAGTGTGCAGGGGTGAGTGTGAGAGACTGAGTGAGTGTGCGGGGTTGAGATAGTGAGAGACTGAGTGAGTGTGCGGGGGTGAGTGTGAGAGACTGAGTGAGTGTGCGGGTTGAGATAGAGAGACTGAGTGAGTGTGCGGAGGTGAGTGTGATAGACTGAGTGAGTGTGCGGGGGTGAGTGTGAGAGACTGAGTCAGTGTGCAGGGGTGAGTGTGAGAGACTGAGTGAGTGTGCGGGGGTGAGTGTGAGAGACTGAGTCAGTGTTCAGGGGTGAGTGTGAGAGACTGAGTGAGTTTGCGGGGTTGAGATAGTGAGAGACTGAGTGAGTGTGCAGGGGTGAGATAGTGAGAGACTGAGTGAGTGTGCAGGGGTGAGATAGTGAGAGACTGAGTGAGTGTGCAGGGGTGAGTGTGAGAGACTGAGTGAGTTTGCGGGGGTGAGTGTGAGAGACTGAGTGAGTGTACGGGGGTGAGTATGAGATGCTGAGTGAGTGTGCGGGGGTGAGTGTGAGAGACTGAGTGAGTGTGCGGGGGTGAGTATGAGATGCTGAGTGAGTGTGCGGGGGTTTGTGTGATAGACTGAGTGAGTGTGCGGGGGTGAGTGTGAGAGACTGAGTGAGTGTGCGGGGGTGAGTGTGAGAGACTGAGTGAGTGTGCGGGGGTGAGTATGAGATGCTGAGTGAGTGTGCGGGGGTTTGTGTGATAGACTGAGTGAGTGTGCAGGGGTGAGATGGTGAGAGACTGAGTGAGTGTGCAGGGGTGAGATAGTGAGAGACTGAGTGAGTGTGCAGGGGTGAGATAGTGAGAGACTGAGTGAGTGTGCGGGGGTGAGTATGAGATGCTGAGTGAGTGTGCAGAAATGAGTCTGGCAGACTGAGTGAGTGTGCGGGGTTGTTAGAGGGACTGAATGAGCGTGTTGAGGTATCTAGCGCTTACTCTCACACTGCTCCACCGTTCATGCATGGCTGTTATGTTTCACATCCCCATTCTCCTGCCTTCTCCCCATAACCCCTGATCCCTTTATTAATTAAGAACCTATCTAGCTCTGTCTTAAAGACACTCAGTAACTTGGCCTCCACAGCCTTCCACAGCAATAAGTTCCACAGGTTCACCACTCTCTGGTTGAAGAAATTCCTCCTCATCTCTGCTTTAAAGCATCGTCCCTTTAGTCTGAGGCTGTGCCCTCGGGTTCTAGTTTCTCCTACTCGTGGAACCATCCTCTCCACGTTCACTCTTTCTCGGTCTCTCAGTATTCAGTAAGTTTCAATAAGATCCCCCCTCAATACATAGAATACCCTACAAAGGTGCTTGATCTAGTTTTAGGGGTGATTGGTTGAAGTTTCAGTGGGGGTAAATTTTGGATAAAGTGATGAATGCAATAGAATTTAAGGAAGTTATGGAAAGGGACATGGATAGACTGGAAATTAAGGTTCTGAATTGGTGGGTGTGTGGGGAGGGGTTACATTTGATGAAATAGGATCTGTCCAAAGTTAACTGGGAGCAGCTACTTGTGGGGAAGTCTACATTAGAGCAGTGGATTCATTCAAAAGGAAATAGAGAGAGTACAGTGCCAACGTGTTCTCATGATAGTGAAGGGTGGGAGCAATATGTTCAGAGAACCCTGGGATAGCAAAGGATATCCAGGGCTGGATAAGGAAAAACGGGAGGCGTACGGCAGATACCGAGGACTCAAAACAGCAGAAGGCCCTATTGGAGTATATAGAAAATACAGGGGGTTACTTAAGAATGGAATTAGGAGAGCAAAGAGGGGGCATGAAAAAGCACTGGTGGGTAAAAAAATGGAAAATCCAAAGGTATTTTATAACTATATTAAGGGCAGGATTGACCAAGGTAAGATTAAATCCCATTAGGGACCAATGTGGCAATTTGTGTGTGGAACTGGAAGACATAGATGAGGTTTTAAATGAGCACTTTGCATCTGTGTTCACTATGGAGAAGGATGATAGAGATACAGAAATCAGGGAGGTGCATTGCGATTTACTTGAATGACTCAGCATTGAGAGGCAGAAGGTATTAACAGTTTTAATGGGTCTAAAAGTGGATGAATCCTCAGGGCCAGATGAGATGTATCCCAGGTTGATGTGGGAGGTGTGGTGTTGGGTGTTCTAACACACAGAAGAGCCAACACAGTTGCATATGGTACAACGCTTGTTTATTTAAACTCACTATTTACAACTTGGTCTTTGCACTCTGCACGTGGGGGGCTCCCTGCTTGTGGTGTTTCAACAGCTCTTTCATGCTTCCTTCTCCCCAGACCTACTGACCTCCAGGTGTCGTGCTCGTGCTTTTTTATGTGGTTGGTGTTCTTGTCTGTGATTGGTTGTGGTGTTGTGTACTCTGATTTGCCTGTTAGTGTGTCCATCATGATGTGTGTGTTTGAATATCATGACATCCCCCCTTTTTACAAAGATATGTGCCTACGTGGTAATAAATATGATCGTGACGTGAGTGCATCTAAGAGTGTGTGTGTGTCGTGTGCAGCATGTGTCTATGACGGAACTATGTACATGGGGCGATGTCGAGTGCGTCACATGAATCCAGTTGTACCATAACATAACAGAAATGCGAACGAGAGAAGAAGAAAAAAAATTTTGAACAGTTGTCCAGTCAGACGACGTCTGGAACGATAAACAACAACAGGTTATCATGTAAAATTGTCCAACTTATTAAACATATGAACTGTATTATAAGTCCATTCTAATGGGTTTGCGACGAATTCGGGTTGACCGCCTTAAGGGTGGATCAAGAACCACCGGCTGCTGTGCAGGCATGGCCATGGGTGGCGATGGAAAGGGCGTGATGTGCGGCAGCTCCACAAAGTCATCCTCGGAAGCCTGTTGAGGATCTGGCGTGTTGTGTGGCTGTGAACGTGGAAGTCGGCGAAGGGCGCGCCGATTGCGGCGACGCACGGAACCATCCGGCATGCGAACCAGGAACGAGCGGGGAGCCACTTGTCGGAGGACTTCGGCCGGTGCTGACCAGCCACCATACGGTTGATGGACGCGTACTTTGTCTCCGGAGGACAGGGGGGGCAGGTCCGTCGCTCGTGTGTCGTACCGACCTTTCTGGCGATCACGCTGCAGTTGCATGTCCCGAAGAACCGCCTCATGGTCTGTTGTCGGTGCCAGGACGGAAGGTACCGTCGTCCTGAGGGAGCGACCCATTAGTAGCTGCGCTGGCGAGAGGCCCGTGGATAACGGGGCCGATCGATAGGCCAGCAAGGCAAGGTTAAAGTCCGATCCGGCATCAGCCGCCTTGCACAGGAGCCGCTTTGCGATGTGGACACCCTTTTCAGCCTTCCCGTTCGATTGTGGATGCAGAGGGCTGGATGTCACATGAGTGAAACCATATGCTGCGGCAAAGGACGACCATTCACGGCTGGCAAAACAAGGTCCATTGTCTGACATGACAGTCCTTGGAATGCCATGGCGAGCAAACGTTTCCTTGCAGGCCCCAATGACTGCGGACGACGTCAGATCATGGAGAGGCATGACTTCCGGGTAGTTTGAGAAGTAGTCTATAATAACAATGTAATCTCTGCCGAGCGCGTGAAATAGGTCAACACCCACCTTCGCCCAGGGGGACGTCACCATCTCGCGTGGTAGAAGTGTTTCCGGAGGTTGCGCCGGCTGAAACCTCTGACAGGTTGTGCAGTTGAGCACCATGTTGGCTATGTCTTCATTAATACCCGGCCAATATACCGCCGCCCGGGCCCTTCGTCTGCATTTTTCGACACCCAAGTGGCCTTCGTGTAGTTGACGAAGAATCATCTGGCGCACACTGTGTGGAATGACGATCCTATGCGATTTCATAAGGACCCCGTCTATATTGGTGAGATCATCTCGCACATTATAAAACTGGGGGCACTGCCCTTTTAGCCACCCTTCCGTCATGTGGCGCATCACTCGCTGCAGCAGAGGGTCAGTCGCCGTCTCTGCGCGTATGTGGGCCAGACAAGGATCATCAGCTGGCATATTTGCTGCTGTCAGAGTCACGTGTGCCTCAATTTGACGCACGAACCCCTCCGCATCTGGTGGTGTGCTCACTGCTCGGGAAAGAGTGTCCGCCACTATGAGTTCCTTCCCCGGAGTGTAGATCAGTTCAAAATCGTACCTCCTGAGTTTGAGTAAGATGCGCTGGAGGCGAGGAGTCATGTCGTTCAGGTCTTTGTTAATGATGTTGACCAGGGGGCGGTGGTCAGTTTCGACCGTGAATCGTGGCAGGCCATACACATAGTCGTGGAACTTGTCCAGTCCAGTTAACAAGCCCAGGCATTCTTTTTCGATTTGCGCGTAGCGCTGTTCGGTAGGGGTCATGGCTCGTGAGGCATACGCAACCGGGGCCCATGATGACGTGCTGTCTTTTTGCAGGAGTACCGCTCCAATACCAGATTGGCTGGCGTCTGTTGAGATCTTTGTAGGGCGAGTCGCGTCAAAGAAGGCCAGCACTGGTGCCGTGACCAGTTTGTGCTTGAGCTCCTCCCATTCCTGCTGATGCGACTGGTGCCAGTTGAATTCCGTCGATTTTTTTACGAGATGGCGCATGTTTGTTGTATGAGAAGCCAGGTTGGGAATGAACTTCCCAAGGAAGTTGACCATGCCCAGGAATCTTAAGACAGCCTTCTTGTCAGCCGGTCGTGGCATGGCTGTGATGGCGCTAACCTTGTCTGCATCGGGACGGACCCCGGACCTTGAGATGTGGTCCCCGAGGAATTTCAGCTCCGTCTGGCCGAAAGCACACTTCGCACGGTTGAGACGCAGGCCATTTTGCCGTATGCGGGTGAAGACACGTCGAAGACGATGCATGTGTTCCTGCGGAGTGGTGGACCAAATGATGATATCGTCCACATATACACGTACCCCTTCGATGCCTTCCATCATCTGCTCCATAATGCGGTGGAATACTTCAGATGCCGAAATGATGCCGAATGGCATCCGGTTGTAGCAGAATCTGCCAAAAGGGGTGTTGAATGTGCATAGTCTTCGGCTGGCCGGGTCCAGTTGGATCTGCCAGAATCCTTTGGACGCATCCAATTTAGTGAATATGTTGGCTCGCGCCATCTCGCTGGTGAGGTCTTCTCGTTTCGGGATGGGATAGTGTTCCCGCATGATGTTGTTGTTCAGATCTTTTGGATCTATACATATACGGAGCTCGCCAGAGGGCTTCTTTACACAGACCATGGAGCTGACCCATGGCGTGGGCTCCGTGACCTTGGATAGGACCCCTTGGTCCTGAAGAATCTGCAGTTGTGCCTTGAGGCGGTCTTTGAGAGGCGCAGGAACCCTGCGAGGTGCGTGAACGACAGGGATGGCGTCCGGTCTGAGTCGAATCTTGTACGTGTGTGGCAATGTCCCCATGCCTTCAAAAACCTCCTGGTTGTGAGCGAGGAGGGAATGGAGATTCGCGTGGAACTCAGCATCCGGGAAGTCGGATATCTCATCTGGAGAGAGAGACATGATGCGCTGTACCAGGTGAAGGACCTTACACGCTTGTGCGCCCAGTAACGAGTCCTTTGATGAGCCCACAACTTCGAAGGGGAGTGTGGCCGTGTACCTCTTGTGAGTCACCTGTAGCTGGCAAGATCCTACGGACGGGATAACGTTCCCGTTATAGTCAACCATCTTAAGCCGGGATGGTGTGATGAGTGGTTTGACCTTCATGGCCTGGACTGCAGAGTAAGCAATCAGGTTGGCGGATGCGCCGGTGTCCAGACGGAAGGCGACGCGCGATCGGTTGACCGTCAGGGTGGCACACCACTCATCGTCTGGATTGATGGCATTGACCTTGTTGACATCAATGACGGCAACTCTGAAGTCATCCTGGTCATCTGCATCACTTAACTGGAAGTCTTGATGCGTGGGCTGGACGGTCCTGACTCGTGTGCGAGGTTGTCGAGGATGCGCCGGATCCATGGGTTGAGCCGCACGACAGCGGGCTGCGTAGTGGCCTATCATGGCACATCTGTTGCACTGTTGGTATTTTGCAGGACATTGCCCTTTTAAGTGTAGACCTCCACACTTGCTGCACGTCATGACGTCACGGCGTTCGTTGCGCCACTGCGCATGCGCAGTGCGATCTTGCGGTGGGCGCGCCTGCGCAGTGCGTCCCTCGTTGTGGCCGTTATTCTTGGCGCGCACCTGCGCGGGAGACCGCGAAAAGCGCGGGAAGCGGCCGCTGTCGTCCGGGCCGTGGGGCGGGAAGAAATCGACGGCCTGGATGCGTTCAACGTCGTGGGCGGCCTGGCTTGCCGATTCGACGGCTGGGGACCCCCTCCGTGCCAACTCGGACGCCTGAAATCGGGCAAAACGGCAGGCAGCATTCTCATGGAGGACACAGGCTTCCACAGCAGACGCTAAGGTGAGGCTCTTTATTTTAAGAAGCTGCTGGCGTAGGCCACTGGAGGCAACGCCAAAAACAATCTGGTCCCTGATCATGGACTCTGTGGTGGTGCCGTAACCGCAGGACTGCGCCAGAATCCGGAGGTGCGTCAAAAAGGGTTGAAAAAGCTCCTCCTTACCTTGCAGGCGTTGCTGAAAGATGTATCTTTCGAAAGTTTCGTTTACTTCAGTTTGAAAGTGCTGGTCCATTTTGAGGATGACCGTGTCATATTTGGCCTGGTTTTCGCCTTCCTCGAACACCAGTGAATTAAAGACATCATTTGGGTGGGGGCCTGCGTAGAAGAGGAGCATTGCAATCTTCGAATCATCCGAGACATTCTGTTTTTCGGTGGCACGGATGTACAGGTCAAATCGCTGCCTGTAGAGCTTCCAGTTGGTGCCTAGGTTCCCCGTGACTTGCATCGGCTGCGGTTTGCCGGTGTGGTCCATGTCCAGAATGGCAGGTTGGTAGGCAGGTATCGATCCACTCCTGTACCATGTGGTGTTGGGTGTTCTAACACACAGAAGAGCCAACACAGTTGCATATGGTACAACGCTTGTTTATTTAAACTCACTATTTACAACTTGGTCTTTGCACTCTGCACGTGGGGGGCTCCCTGCTTGTGGTGTTTCAACAGCTCTTTCATGCTTCCTTCTCCCCAGACCTACTGACCTCCAGGTGTCGTGCTCGTGCTTTTTTATGTGGTTGGTGTTCTTGTCTGTGATTGGTTGTGGTGTTGTGTACTCTGATTTGCCTGTTAGTGTGTCCATCATGATGTGTGTGTTTGAATATCATGACAGGAGGCAAGGGAGGAGATCACAGATGCTCTGACAAAAATGTTCAAATCTTCTCTGCCACAGGAGATGTGTCAGAGATCTGGAGGACAGCTAATGTAGTGCCATAATTCAAGAAGGGAAGTCGGGACAAACCAAGAAATTACAGGCCAGTGAGCCTAATTTCAGTAGTGGGGAAACTACTGGAAAAAATTCTGAGGGACAGAATTAATTTCCACTTGGAGAGGCAAGGATTAATCAAGGATATTCAGCATAGTTTTGGCAAAGGGAGAGTCTTACAAATTTTATAGACATTTTTGAGAAGGTGACTAGGTGTGTAGATGAGGGTGGTGCCGTTGATGTAGTCTACATGGATTTTAGTAACGCTTTTGACAAGGCCCCACATAGGAGGCTGATGAAGAAAGTAAGAACCCATTGGATTCAGGACAATTTGGCAAACTGGATCCAAAACTGGCTTTGTGATAGGAGACAGAGGGTGATGGCTGAAGATTGTTTTTGTGACTGGAACCGGGGGCGTGATTGTCCGAAATGGAGGCAGAGTGTCCGCGCCGTCGTGAAAGCCGTCGCGTTTCATGACGGCGCGAAACGGGTGCAGGCACTACCGATGCTGGCCCCCACAAGGGGCCAGCACGGCGCTGGAGCGGTTCACCCGGCGCCAACTGGGCGCTGCACTACCAGTGCATGCGCTGTGGCGCCGTGCCAACCCGCGCATGCGCGGGGGACTTCCTCAATGCGTGGGGGACTTCCTCAATGCTCCAGCCCCGACGCAACATGGCACAGGGGTTCGGGGCCGGCCGCGTAACAAAATAGGGCCTGGGCTGGAGAGGCCGGCCCGCCGATCGGTGGTCCCCGATCGCAGGCCAGACCCCATCGGAGGCCCCCCCCCCCCGCGGTGAAGGAGTCCCCCCACAGGCCGCCCCCTGACCCTGCGCGCAGAGTTCCCGCCGGCTGCGAGCAGGTGTGGACGGAGCCGGCGGGACTCTGCCATTTCCGCGCGGTAGCTCGGCCCATCAAGGCCGGAGAATCGGCGGCCCGGCCGCGGACAGCGGCCCGTGACCAGCGCTGCGCCAAACGCGCCGGCGCAATTGGCGCCGATTCTCCGCTCCTCGGAGAATTGTGTGCTGGCGTCAGGGCGGCGTGGCGCGGTTGCGGTGATTCTCCGGCCTGGCGCGGGGCTCGGAGAATCCCGCCCCCTGTGTCCGGTGGTGTTCTGCAGGGATCGGTGCTGATCCCTTGTTTGTAGCATACATTAATGATCAGGATGTGAATGTGGGAGATATGATAAGTAGGTTCGCAGATGACACCAATATTGGTGGTGTGGTAAACAGTGAGGAGCAAGGCCTTAGATTACAGAATGATATGGACAGGTTAGGTGGGCAGAGTGGTAAATGAAATTTAATATGGAAAGTGTGAGGTAATGCATTTTGGGAGAACTAACGAGGCAAGGGAATATACAATGAATAGTCAGAACCTAGGAAGTAGAGGATCAAAGGGACTTTGGTGTGCATGACCACAGATCTCTGAAGACAACAGGACAGGTAGATAAGGTGTTTAAGAAGCTTATGGGATTCTTGCCTTTATTAACCGAGGCATTGAATGGAAGAGCAAGAAGGTTATGTTGGAGCTGTATAAAATGCTGATTAGGCCCCAGGTGGAAACTGTGTACAGTTCTGGGCACCACACTATGGGAGGGAAGTGATTGGTGGCACAGCAGTTAGCACTGCTGTCTCACGACGCTGAGGACCCAGGTTCGATCCTGGCCCCGGGTCACTGTCCATGTGGAGTTCGCACATTCTCCCCGTGTCTGCCTGAGTCTAACCCCACAAGCCAAAAGATGTGCAGGGTAGGTGGATTGATCGCGCAAAATTGCCCCTTTGTTTGAAAAAAAAGAATTGGGTATTTTAAAAAAAGGGAAAAAAAGGGGGAAAAAGGAAGTGATTGCACTGGAGAGAGTTCAGAGGAGATTCACCAGGATGTTGCCTAGCTTGGATCATTTCAGCTATGAAGAGAGGCTGGATAGGCTGGGATTGTTTTCCCTGGAGCAGAGAAGGCTCAGGTGGGATCTGATTGAGGTGTATAAAATTACAAGGGACTTAGGTAGGGTGATTAGGAAGGTAGTTTTCCCATTCGTAGAGGGGTCAATAACCGGGGGGCATAGCGTTAAGTTAAGGGGCAGGAGGTTTAGAGGAGATGTGAGGGAAAACCTTTTCACCCAGAGAGTGGTGGAAATCTGGAACTCGCTGCCTGAAAGGGTGATAGGGATGGGAACCCTCACAACATTTAAGAAGCATTTAGATGTGGGAAGGGGATGGCATAGTGTTAGTCACTGGACAAGTAAACCAGTGACCCAGAGTGGTGTTCTGGGCACCCAGGTTCAAATCCCCCCTCCCGCAGAGGGTGAAATTTGATTGAATAATGTTTGATGAAATAAAAAATCTGGAATTAAAAGTCTAATGGTGACTTGATGAATCAATTGTCGTAAACACTGTCCTTCAGAAAAGGAAATCTGCCAATCTTACCTGGTCTGGCCTACATGTGACTCCAGAGCCACAGCAAAGTGGTTGCCTCTTAATAAAGGCACTTAGGGATGGGCAATAAATGCTGTCCCAGCCGCGGCGTCCACACCCCTTGATCGAATTATAAAAAACTTGAAATGTCATAGCATACAAGACTACGGGCCAAGTCCTCGAAAATAGGATTAGAATAGTTATGTGCTTGATGGCCAGCACAGCACAATGGGCTAAAGGGCCTCTTTCCGTGGTGTAAAACCTTATGATGTAAAGCTACAAATTCCAGGTGGAATTGACCTTCCAATCAGAGGCAGAATTATTGCTCCTCTTAGCTACAAGACGTGACAGAAAATTATCTAAGTTCATCACAATCAACGCACATCTTTGTTGAGTGGCGATGTGAGCATACTTCTCAGAATCCTGGAGAAAACATTTGAATGACTCACTGTCCTTCATGCAACAATCTTCAACCTTTTGTTTAGAAGCTGTGGAAATTCAGTCTACAGAAAATGAAGGAGTTTATACACTGATCAGTAGGTTCCTTTGTTTCACAGTGGTACCAGCCACTATCCCCAGGGCAGAGATTGAAGCTATGAATCACTCAGTTCTTCACAAAGTAAGGCCAGAGGTTGAGGATACAGGAGGCACTGCCGCAGACAGTGACCACCCTCATGAAAACCTGCTGGACCTGAAATGGTTCTTCCTAGAGAGGGATGAGGAAGAATCTCTTGGAGATTGAGGTCCTAGAGAATGATTCAACTTTTCCGTTGATAGATAAATCTGATGAAATCTCTGTTGTCTTTTTAGAAGCATCTGCTGTATTTTTAGTAGCTGAGCACATTCAGATCTTAGTTCCAATGAATCTACCAATGTATTACCTACTTTATCTCCTGAAGTTCAGCTTCCAGAGCGAATGCTTTGCCTGAATCCAGGTCAGAGTCCACAGAGAATAACACTTCTGCAGAGCTGGTACCTTCCCAGGGTGAAAGTCAATTGGCACCCGTACTTCAGCCCCAGCTGAAACTTTTCGTGGCTTCAGAGCTGGCGATCAGCCAGAATCGCAAAAGTAAAAAGACCCTGCTGAGAGTTATTTACAGGCCCCCTAGCAGTAGTCAGATTGTGGAGCAGAAAATAAATCAGGAGATAGAGAAAGCATGTAAAAATGGCAATATCACAATAATTATGGGTGACTTCAATATGCACTTGGACTGGGAAAATCAGGTTGGTAGTGGATCCCAAGAAAAGGAATTTGTGGAATGTTTAAGAGATGGGTTTTTGGAGCAGCTTGTGGTAGATCTTCAGGTGAAGGAACCCTTAGGGAGCAGTGACCACAATATGATAGAATTTACCCTGCAGTTTGAGAGGGAGAAGCTGGAGTCAGATGTAACGGTATTACAATTAAATAAGGGTAACTACAAAGCCATGAGGGAGGAGCTGGCCAGAGTTGACTGGAAAAGGAGACTAGCAGGGAAGACAGTGGAACAGCAAAGGCAGGAGTTTTGGGAGGTTATTCGGGAGGCACAGCAGAAATTCATCCCAAAGAGGAGGAAACATGCTAAGGGGAGGACAAGGCATTCATGGTTGACGAGGGAAGTCAACAGCATAAAAGCAAAAGAAAAAACATACAAAGTGGCAAGGATTAGTGGGAAGCCAGAGGATTGTGAATCATTTAAAAGCGAGCAGAGGACAACTAAAAAATCAATAAGGGGAGAGAAGATGAAATATGAGTGCAAGTTAGCTAGTAATATAAAAGAAGATAGGAAGAGTTTTATTCAATATATAAAAGGTAAGAGAGAGGCAAAAATAGACATTGAACCATTGGAAAACGCGGCCGGAGAAGTAATAATAGGAAACAAAGAAATGGCAGACGAACTGAATAATTATTTTGCATCAGTCTTCACGGTGGAAGACACCAGTGGGATGCCAGAGCTCCAGGTAAACCAGGGGCAGAGGTGAGTGCAGTGGCCATCACTAAGGAGAAGATTCTAGGGAAACTGAAAAGTCTGAATGTGGATAAGTCACCTGGACCGGATGGACTACACCCCAGGGTCATAAAAGATATAGCTGAGGAAATTGTGGAGGCATTGGTGATGATCTTTCAGGAATCACTGGAGGCAGGAACAGTCCCAGAGGACTGGAAAGTGGCAGAGAGTCCAAAGTTTGAATCAATTCAATCTTTTCTTTTGGATCGGTCTTTAAGTGAAAAGTCCTTGTTGTCCTTGCAGGCTTGTCATCCTGATACCTGCACTCTGCTTTCCAGCAATGCTGACAGCAATGATGCTAATGTGTTGTCCTATTCTGCAGATGATGATGTCCTCAAGGAGCATAGGAAAGCTCTCATATCTCCAAGACATTTTCCCGAAGTGCCAAGAATACTGAGGGAGGTTGAATCACCCAACACTGTGACTCGGGGAGGGGAAGGGTAGGAGTTGGCTAGGATCTGTAGTTGTGAAAAAGGGAGTTACAGAAATGTAATGTAAATAGTTAAATACATATTTTCATGTTGTTGTTAAAAAGTAGGATAGTATATTTGGGGAGATGCATAGTATGAAGGTTTGACATATTAATGTATAACATAGATGATGATGGACCACGGACATGTGTTAGACTCTCAAGTGAGGTTGAAATCATGCCTAGGAGCTATGTGCTGACTCTGTAACTTGTTTGAATGTAGTATTAATAAACAAGTGTTAAGTAGATACCAGAGTGTGTCTACAGTCTGTCTAAGAACCAATTCCAATGCCTTGCATCCAAGTCAGAAGGAGCAATCTCAGAACAGATTCAAGCCTGTGTTTGTTATCCCACCACACCAACCAATACTTTATGTGCGAAACAATATTCAATGGAGAGTAAAATCAATTCTGACATGAGATTATTATTGTCACACAAAACAACAATGGATCATTGAGAGGACAGATAGGAAATTGGACCATGACTTGTCTTTGAGATGCAATAGTAAGATTTCTTCTTTTACAATTTTAGCTACTATGAACGTCACAAGAAACTGAAAACCTTATGTCAAGCTCATATTATACAAAATAACTTCAAATGGAAGCAGCTTTATCAGACTTGGCTGTTGGTGCCGTGAAATTCAGCCCATTTATATTGTAGCCAGATTCCATAATTATCGTTGTCAAGTGAGAATGAATTGTTATCAGGAAGCTTGGATGTGTGCACAGCTGTTTGAAAGTTGTGATTGTTCCTGATGACAAGAGAAGGCTCCGCATAGTCTAGCAAGTAGAAAACCACATTACTGGCCAATGCGGTTGGCTAGGCAGAAACTTTGCCTTGTTCCACTGGCTTTGGGCAAGTTGAATTGAAATTACAAAATTAAAAATCCAATTATTGATTTATTTATCTGGTTTGAATTAAATTGCAGGCTTTAACTCTTACCATGGCCCAGTGGGTAGGTACACATTACATCTTGAATTGAGTTACAACGGCTCTTAAAAGAGGTGGCAAATGAGGCAGTCAACGCGTTGGTGTTAACTTTCCAAAGTATGCTAGATTCTGAAAATATTCCACCAAACTGGAAAGTAGCAAATATATTCCCTCTCTTCAAGAATAGAGGGAGGCAGAAAACAGGAAACTATAGGCCAGTTAGCTTGACATCAGTCTTGGGGAAGGTGTGAGAATCGATCATTAAAGAAGTTATAGAAAAAAATCAAGTCAATCAGCATGATTTTGTGAAAGGTAAATCATATGGGGGGAGATCCCTCCCCACACGATGTGTTTTCTGGTGACAGATGCGGCTCGCTATTGGCTGCTGGGATCTTGCAGCCCCACCAATGTCCACGTTGTTTTGCGTGGCTCACTTATCCCGCCACCAGGAAACTGCCTGTGGTGGGTCACTTTTGGCAGGTACAGAAGATCCCGCCAGGAAGAAGGGGTAACATATTAGCTTGGATAGAAGATTGGCTGGCTGGCAGAAAACAGAATATGCACAACGTAGTCGTTATCTGATTGGCAGGTGTAACGAGTGGGGTCCAGAAGCTGTGCTGGAATCTCAACGTTTTACAATTTATATCAATGGTTTAGATGAGGGGAACAAAGGCATGGCAGCACAAAGATAGGTACGAAAGAATATTGTGAAGAGGACATAAGGAGGTTGCAGATGGATATAGATAGGTTGAGTGAGTGGGCAATAAATAAGCAGATGGAGTATAATGTGGGAAAATGTGAGGTTTTTCACTTTGGCAGGACGAATAAAAAAGCAGAATATTACTTAAATGGAGAGTGGCTGCAGAATTCCGGGGTGCAGAGGGATTTATGTGTTCTAATGTATGAGTCACAAAAAGTTAGTATGTATGTACAGCAAGTAATTAAGAAGGTAAATGGAATTCTATCCTTTATTATGAGAAAATTGAACATAAAGATAAGGAAGTTATGCTTCAGTTATACAGGGCATTGGTGAGACCACATATTGAATACTGTGTGCCGTTTTGGTCTTGTTATTACAGGAAGGATGTAAATGCTGTGGAGCAGCTCAGAGGAGATTTACGAGATTGATACTAGACAATGGGTTGTCTTATGCGAATGGGTTAGGCATATTGGGCTTGTTTCCATTGGAGTTCATAAGATCCTGAACTATCTCAACAAGGTGGACATGGAAAGGATGTATCCTCCTGTGAGGTGAGTCCAGGGCTACAGGGTGCTGTTTTTAAAATGAGAGGTTGCCCTCTTAGGACAGAGATGAGGAGAATTTTTTTTCTCTCAGAGGTTGGTGCTTCTTTGAAATTCTCTGCCTTTGAAGACAGTGGAGGCGGGTTTATTGAATATTTTTAAGGTGGAGGTAGATAGATTCTTGTTAGGTAATGGAATCAAAAATTATCAGGGGTAGATGGGAATTCAAAACGCAAGCAGATCAGCTATGATCTTATTGATTGGTAGAACCAGCTTGAGGGACCGAGTGGTCAACTTTTATGTTCACATAACAATTTTGTATGTTTGTACTGTGAACAATTGGCGAAAATTAAGATGAAAAATGAAATTGACATAAAATAAAATAAAACAGGGAGATATCTGAAGAAACGTTGAGATGTGAATTAGCATGTCAGTGTGAAAGGCAAGTGTTTACCAAGGTGACTAGAGGAAACAATGAGGGTATAGAAAAGATAACTTTAAAGTGGAGACAAAAAGACATTGACACGTGTATGCCAAAAGCTGACTCCACAGGATGCATAACATCAAAGGGAAATAATTATATATCCATAGCACAATGACTGGGCAAAAAGAAGGACAAATACAGACACAGCTACCATCATCCACACCCAGCTGCAGAAACAGTCTCCCAAAAACAAGTTCTTGCTAAACAGGCAGCCGGTTAAGATCGAAACTCGAACCAGGCAGATTTGTCCTTTGCTGAAACTGAAAGCAGTTTCCCAAATGTGGCTACATAACCTGTGCGTGGTAATTTTTGCCGCCAAATGGGAGAATCCCGCCCATTCTTTATTAATTATTCACATGAAGACTGGACTATTCCTCCCAGGTTCATGTACTCTTCTCACAGTATACCAAATTGAAATATACCCCACTATGAACTGATGTTACCCTTCTAGGTTTTGGGATATTCTCTTATTTAACATGAATGGGATTCTTAACAGTAGTTCGGAAAACAAGGTAGTTTTGGTGGATTTATATAACATATGGGTAAACATTAGAAATAAGGTATAGTTTTAGGTGGGTTTAATTTAACGTTTCTGTGCCTGGAAGGGAGCTTCATGTTAGGTTCATGCTGGGCAAAGGTGTTGGTAGGTGTGGGAGGTTGATTAAGTTCAACTATGATAGAGAGAGCTGCGGCGTGAAGAATAAATATAGTTGTTTCGCAACTCGAGGACCTAGGAAGAAAAAGGCATTTCTTTGTTCTTTGATTTTAGCTGGAAGCTACAGCAGCTGGTGATAGGCAGCTAGAGGGGGAACATCTCCTTCAGCTTTGCTCAAAGAAAATCCATACAAAGGAGTAATTTAAGCATGCCAGTGCCAAAAATCGAACGGACAGCTACTTAAGGAAACTCGAGAAATAAAGAGGAGTTTCCAGGGAGCCTAAAGTTAAAGGGACAAAGAGGAACTGTGAGCAGAACAAGATACTGTTGATTTCAAGTCACAAAACTGTAAAGGAACTGCCCAGTGAGAAGTCAGGAAGATATCTGAAGTTGTTCTAAGGTTTGTGATATCTTACTACAGTTTGTGAGTAGTTAATTTTAAAGCAATTGTGAAGAAAGTATTGGCTGCATATCAGAGTTTGTGTTAACAGTGGAAGTCAGTCAAGACAAAGAAATCCTAAAGGCATTGGAGTAAGACCTAGAGTGGGTTCACTGGTCAAAGTGGAGTGGAAGTTCTGTTCAAAAGAGTTCTTTGGAAAATGTGCAGTGGATTTCAGAATTCAACCTGCTGATGGAAAGCCTTATTACAAGAGAAGGTTTTAAAATATGCTTTTGTGCGAGTGGAGTTTGGAAACTTTCACATGACAATCATCTCGGGGGGGTGGATTCTGAGGAAAAATCCACAGACACTAACTTGGGTTCAGAGTCAATCTGTGTGCTTGAAAAAACAGATACTTTGGGTGTTAATGAGACCATCGTATTTTCAAATGTACTTTGTCATTCGTGTTAATCTTAAACCCTGCGTGTATTTGTTAAGCAAAGGGGAGAGTAAAGGAGTATTGTATTATAATCATTTTTTTCCATCTTTAATAAATGTTTTTTTTGGTCACTAAATTAGTTGTCTTGTGACACTGTTCCTCCATATTTGATAAAGAAAAGTAAAAGGTATGGTCTTCTGAGCCAGGGTTCAATTATGGGATTTTCCTGTCCAGTTATTACATCAATTGGGATCATAACAGTACGTACAAAACCAAAGAAAGTCTGAGTGAAGATCTCTAGTATATATATTAATTATTCTCTGATAGGTGTGCCACACTTGGCCACAATAATATGGGCTAAGGAGAAGATAGTTGCTAGCCATTGACTCCCTGCTGGAAATTGTATGAGCAGAATTTTCCCTTCAGCAGCAAAAAACATAGCAGAAATGAATCTAGGTCCTAAAACCACTCCCGGGGTGAAACAGTCACTCATTGTGACAGTTTTGGGGAATCCCATCAGTTGGTCTGGAGATTGGGCTTATTGCTCAATTAAGGGTGATGGGTGGGCTCCAGAAGATGGAGAGCCAGTCAGAAACCTTCCGGCTTGAAAGGAGTGTTGGCCGTTAGGTAAGGGAGAAGTACTTCAAAATGGGTGCACCTTCTCCCCAATTTTTAAAAATCTTAAATAAAAAAATGGAACCAACAGCAAGGCCATCACGTTGCAGAGAAGAAGGTGGGTTGGGGGGAGTGAGTGTACCTCTCTACAGGGAGACCTTTGGCTGATCTTGCAACCAAACAGACCTATCTGGAATGCCGGCTCTCCCATCAGGAGGCTACCTCCAGGCAGCAAAACCGACCCCTGCCACCTGCGGTAACCTGGAGGAAGACTGCAAAATCCAGTCATCCTCCTTTAATTAACATCAATAGGCTCTTAATGTGTATTGTCAGCGACTTGTTACTCTCCATCCCACATTCACAAAAATGGTCTGGAGGCAACACTAAGCTGAGAACCAGTACACCGGCCTGCATGGCTATTTTTAACTCCCACCCACCTGTTCCCAGCTTTGGTGGGGACTTAATGTCCTGCCGTACGTGTCAGGGGATCAGATGAAAATGCAGTCAAGCTTGGCTGTAATTACCTCCTTCTACTTGCTGAAATATTTTAATAATGCTAATTTGCATGAAGAATGACCACCTGCACAAGTATCAGAGGGTGGATGGCTCCCACAGAATAGGGCCTTGGCCAAAATAAAGAGCTTCAGGAGAACATTGAAGAAAATTGAATGAGGGGTAGAACGAAAGATTAAAATCCAATTGCATTTAATTTTAGCTCTGTATTAAAGAAGAGGAAAACAAAATATCAATTTGCTGTAAAATCTTTAATTCCTATTTTGTAACAAATGATTAAACTTTCTATGATCTCACGTGGCTATCCAATGAAATACATAGTTTATGAATGCTTGACACGAGTAGAAATAAGAAAAGAAAATAATTTCACTGTCATGTTTCACAACCATAACTGACCGTAGGCTCATTGAATGGAGGGTCTATGTCTAATTGAATAAAAATTGGCGGAAGGACTGGAAACAGCCAGTCATAGCACTGGGACCATTGTTTATAAATGACTTGAATTGAAATACAGAGTAAAATTAGTATTAATAAAGATAATAGTTGAAAACCTTACTGAATTGACAGTTGATAAATCTCCAGGACCAGATGAGCTTCGGGCCAGAATGCTGAAGGAGGAGGCTAGTGGATGCTTTGGTGGTTAACTTTCAAAACCCTAGACTTTGGAATGATTCCTCAGATTGGAAAGTAGCAAATGTAACCCCACTATTTAAGAGAGGAAGAGGGGAAATGGAGAACTACAGACCTATTAGTTTGATGACCATAGTAAATATAGTCTTAGAATCTATTATAAAGGATGTGATAACTGGACATTTAGAAAAGAATGGTAAAACTGGGCAGAGTGAGCGTGGATGTATGAAAGGGATTTATGACAAACTTGGAATTTTTAGAAGTATCTTAGGATCTCTACAGTGCGGAAAGAGGACGTTCGGCCCATCAAGTCTGCATCAACTCTCTGAATGAGCACCCTACCTAGGGCCACTCAACTGCCCTATACCCTTAACTCTGGATACTAAGGAGCAATTTTTGCACTGCCAATCCACGTAACCAGCACATCTTTGGACTGGGGGAAAACCGGAGCACCTTGAGGAAACCAATGCAGACATGGGAAGAGTGTGCAAACTCTACACGGACAATCATCCAAGGTGGGAATTGAACCTGGGTCCCTGGCGCTGTGATGCAGCAGTGTTAACCACTGTGCCACCATGCCGCATTTTCTTGAGGATATTACTTGTAGCATTGATAAAGGAGAACCACTGGATGTGGTGCATTAGGATTTTCAGAAAGCTATTGATAAGGTCCTACACAGGAGATTAGTAAATAAAATTAGAGCACATGGGATTTGGGGAAATATACTAGTATGGACCGGGAATTGGTTAACAGGCAGAAAACAGAGATTAGGAATAAATGGATGATTCTCAGGATGCCAGGCTGTTACTAATGTGTAGTGTAAGGATCATAACTGGGGCCATAGCTGTTTACAATCTAGATACATTACTTGGATGAGGGGGACAATTGCAATATTTCCAAATTTGCTCATGACTCCAAATTGGGTAGGAACATATGCTGTGAGGCTTCAAGCGGACTTGGACAGGCTAAGTGAATGGGCTAGAACATGGCAGATGGAATATAATGCAAATACGTGTGAAGTTATTCATTTTGGTAAAAACACACCGAAAGGCAGAATATTTCTTAGATGGTGAGAGGTTGGGAAGTGCAGGTGTCCAAAGGAACCTGGATGTCCCTGTTGATGAATCACTAAAAGCTGCATGAAGGCGCAGGAAGCAATTAGGAAGGCAAATGGAATGTTATCCTTCAGCGCAAGGGGAATTGAGTACAGGAGAATGGATGCCTTGCTGCAGATATGTAGAGCTTTGGTGAGATCTCATCTGGAATATTGTACAGAGTTTTGGCCCCTTTATCTGAGGAATAGTATACTTGCCTTGAAGGGAATGCAATGGAGGTTCACTAGATTAATCATTGGGATGATGGGATTGTCTTATGAGGAAATATTGAGGACACTGAGGTCTGTTTTCCACGGAGTTTTGAAGAATGAAGGGTTGCCTCATTGAACCAAACAAAATTCTTACAGTGCATGACAAGGTGGATGTAGGCAAGATGTTTTCCCTGGCTGGTGAGTCTAAAACTGGGGGCATAATCTCAGGATAAGGGGTAGGCCATTTAAGATTGAGATGAGGAGGAATTTCTTCACTTAGAGGGTGGTGATTCTTTGGAATTCTGTACCCGAGAGGGCTGTGGATCCTCAATTGTTGAGCATGTTCAAGACATAAATCGATAGATTTCTGGAGTCTAATGACATCAAGAGTTATGGAGAAATTGCAGGAAAGTGGCATTGAGGTAGAAAATCAGCCATGATTTTGGGCGGCAAGGTGGCACAGTGGTTAGCACTGCTGCCTCACAGCGCCAAGGACTTGGGTTCGCTCCCAGCCCAGGGTCACTATCTGTGTGGAGTTTACACATCTCCCTGTGACTGTGTGGGTCTCACCCCTCAACCCAAAGGTGTGCAAGGTAGGTGGATTGGCCATGCTAAATTGCCCCTTAATTGGATACAAAGAATTGGGTACTCTAAATTTATTTAAAAAAAAGAAAATCAGCCATGATCTAACCAAATGGCAGAGCAGACTCAATGGACTGAATGGCGTCCTACTGTTTCTATGTTCTTAAGAATATACAAAGTAGCAGCAGGAGTAGTTCACGAGGTCCATCGAGCCTGAGCCTCCATTTAATACTATCATGGCTGATATTGGGCTTCAACTCCATTTGCCTGCCCACTCTCCATATTCCTTAATTCTCTGAGACCAAAGATCTGTCTATCATAAAACCATATAATATAAGAGCAAAATTAGGCTATTCGGCCCATCAAGTCTGCTCCGACATTCGATCATGGCTGATATATTTCCCATCCCCATTCTCCTGCCTTCTCCCTGGGAAAATTGATGGGATTGAAGGAGGATAAATCCCCAAGGCCTGAGAATCTGCATCCCAGAGTGCTTAAGGAGGTGGCTCTGGAAATAGTGGATGCATTGGTGGTCTTCTTCCGGGATTCTATAGACTCTGGAACAGTCCCTGTAGACTGGAGGGTAGCTCATGTCACTCCAATATTCAAAAAGGGAGGTAGAGAGAAAGCAGGGAATTATAGACCAGTAACCTAACATCGGTCGTGGGGAAAATTCTTGGGTTCATTATCAAGGACTTTATAGCGGAACATTTAGAAAGCAGTGGTAGGATCAGTCAGAATCAGTATGGATTTATGAAAGGGAAATCATGCTTGACAAACTGTTGGAATTCTTTGAAGATGTAACCAGCACAGTTGACAAGGGGAAACCAGTCGATGTGGTAAATTTAGTCCTTCAGAAGGCGTTTGACAAAGTCCCGCATAAGAGATTATTGTGCAGAATTAAAACACATGGGATTGGGGAAGTGTATTGAGGTGGATAGAAAACTGGTTGGCAGAGAGGAAACAAAGAATAGGAATTAATGGGTCCTTTTCAAATTGGCAGGCAGTAACTAGTGGGGTGCCACAGGGATCGGTGCTGGGACCCCAGCTATTCACAATATATATGAATGATATATATTAATGAGGGAACAAACTGTAACATCTCAAAGTTTGCAGATGATACTAAGTTGGGTGGGAGGGTGAACTGTGACGAGGATGCAGGGATCCTACAGCATGATCTGGACAGGTTGGGCGAGTGGGCAAATCAATGGCACATAAAGTATAATTTGGATAAGTGTGAGGTTATTCATTTTAGAAGCAAAAACAGGAAGGCAGATTACTACCTGAATGGCTGTAAATTGGGAGAGGGGAGTGTGCAGCGGGACCTGGGTGTTCTTGTGCACCAGTCGCTGAAGGTAAGCATGCAGGTGCAGCAGGCGGTAAAGAAGGCTAATGGTATGTTGGCCTTCATTGCTAGAGGTTTCGAGTACAGAAGCACGGATGTGTTGCTGCAATTATACAGGGCCTTGGTGAGGCCACACCTACAATATTGTGTGCAGTTTTGGTCTCCTTTTCTGAGGAAGGATGTTCTTGCTCTCGAGGGTTTGCAGCGAAACTTTACCAGACTGACTCCAGGGATGGCGGGACAGTTATATGAGGAGAGATTGACTAGGTTAGGATTGTTCTCGCTGGAGTTCAGAAGAATGAGGGGGGATCTCATAGAGATTTATAAAATTCTAACAGGTCTATACAGGGTAGATGCAGGGAAGATGTTACCAATGATAGGTGTGTCCAGAACCAGGGGTCACAGACTAAGGATTTAGGGTAAACCATTTTGGAAAGAGATGAGGAGACATTTCTTCACCCAAAGAGTGGTGAGCCTGTGGAATTCATGACCACAGAAAGTAGTTAATGCTAAAACATTGAATATATTCAAGAGGTGGCTAGATATAGCACTTCGGGAGAATGGGATCAAAGGCTATGGGGAGAAAGCAGGATGCCTAATATCAATAGCCTATATTGAGTTGGATGATCATAGAATCATAGAATTCACAGTGCAGAAGGAGGCTATTCGGCCCATCGATTCTGCAACGGCCCTTACAAAGAGCACCCCACTGAAGCCCACGTATCTACCCCACGTAACCCAGTAGCCCCCCCTTAACAGCCATGATCATGATAAATTGTGGATCCGGCTCGAAGGGCCAAAAGGCCTCCTCGTGCTCCTATCTTCTATGTGTCTAACCCTAGATCCCCTTATTAATCAAGAACCTATCTATCTCTGACTTAAAGATACTCAGTGACTTGGCCTCCACAGCACATCTGCGGCAAAGCATTCCACAGATTCACCACCCTCTGGCAGAAGAAATTTTCTCTCATCTCAGTTTTAAAGGATCGTTTCTTGAGACTGAGACTGTGCCTTCGGGTTCTAGTCTCTCCTACTACCGGAAACACCTTCTCCACGTCCACTCTATCTAAGGCTCTCAGTATTCTGTAAGTTTCAATGAGATCCCCCTCATCCTTCTAATTTCCATCGTGTACAGACCCAGAGTCCTCAACCGCTCTTCATATGACAAGCCCTTAATTCCAAATTAGGGTGAGGGTTAGGGTTCACAATCATTCTTGTGAACCTCCTCTGGACCCCCTCCTCTGGATGACATCCTTCAGTCGATACAGGGACCAAAACTGCTCATAATATTCAAAATAGGGTGTGACCAGGGCCTCATAAGACTTCAGCAGTACATCCCTGCTCTTGTATTCCAGCCCTCTCTAAATGAATGCTAACAATTAATTTGCCTTTGTAACTACAACTGAACCTGCATGTGAACCTTGAGAGAATCCTGAACGAGGACTAAGTCTCTTTGTGCTTCATATTTCCAAAGCTTTTCCCCATTTAGAAAATAGTTTATACCTCTTCTTCCTATTAAAGTGCATAACCTCACACTTTTTTACATTGTATTGCATCTGCCACTTCTTTGCCCACTCTCCTAGCCTGTCCAATTCCTTCTGGAGCCTTCCCGCTTCCTCAACACTACCTGTCCCTCTACATATCTTTATATTATCTACGAACTTAGCAACAATTCGCTCAGTTCCTCCTTCCATCCTTAGATGTATTCAACGATACTGCATCCACAATCCTCTGATGTAGAGAATTCCAAAGATTCACCGCCCTTTGAATGAAGAAATTTCTCCTCATCTCAGTCCTAAACTATCAGCCCCTTATCCTGAGACTTTGCCTCCATATTTCCCAATGGAAACAAACTCTCTGTGTCCACTCTACCAAGCCCCTTCAGAGTTTTGTAGGTATCAATGAGATCGCCTCTCATTCTTCTAAAGTTCAGAGAATATAAGACCAAGTAACTCAGCCTGACATCATAGGACAACTCCCTCATCCCAGGGGCAAATTTAGTGAACCTTCGTTGTACCCCCTCCAATGTATATTGTATTTTTTCCGCAATGCGGAGACCAAAACTGCCCACAGTACTCCAGATGTGGTCTCACCAAAACCAAGTACGCCTGCAACAAGATGTCTTTATTCTTGTATTCCAGTCCCCTTGCAATAATGGTCAACATGTCATTTGCCATTCTAATTGCTTGCTGCATCTGCATGCTAACTTTCTGTGTTCCTTGTACCAGTACACCAAAATCTCACCTTCTAAAAACAGATTTGTTTTTATTTTACAACCAAAATGAATAACTTCACATTTCTCTGTATTATATTCCATCTGCCCTCTTGTTGCCCACTCACCTAACCTGTCCATATCTCTTTGCAGCCTCTCGGTGTCCTCCCCAGAGCTTACCTTTCCACATAGTTTGGTATCAACAGCAAACTTCGACACATTAGTCCCTGTGTCTGCTTCTAAGTCATTAATATAGGGTGGAATCTTCCCAAAAAATAGAAAAGTGTCAGTCCGGGTGAGGAAGATGAAGCGAATCCTGCCGACCAGGTCGATGGGATTTCTCATGGAATCTTACGTCACTTAAAGAAAAGATTTTCTCCCCACAGAATCACGGCGCACTCTTGGCGCCCTCCCGCTGATTCGCTCTTCCCGGTGAAACCTAATCACTGCAACTACTGTGGAGTTCCATATAAATGCTTCCCCAGTGCTGCCCAACACTTGTTCCAGATCCATGAGAGGGGATGGCAGCATGAAAGCCAGCATCACGTTTCACGGAGAGAGCCCTGACCGGACTCCTGGATGGTATGCAGCAGAGGTGGGAAGTATTGTTTCTGTATTTCCGGAGCTGGTCCACCGGCCTCGGGGGCAATAGCTGCCTTGGTGAGTGGCAGCACTCTTCAGAAGAGGACAGGGCAACAGTGCAGGAAGAAGATGAATTACCTTCTCCACCTGGTCATGGTAGGTCTGCCACCTCCAGTCGCTGCAATCTCTGTTCATTTAGACAATGTTTTTTTCTATTCTTCCTGCCAAAGCGGACAAGTTCACATTTTCCCACATTATGCTCCACCTGTTCATTTTTTGCCCACTCACTTAACCTATCTATATTACTTTGAGGTGACAAACAAGGCAAGGGATTACACAATGGTAGGCCGCTGGGAAATACAGACGATCAGAGGGATCTTGGGGTGCATGTCCAAAGAATCCTGAAAGCAGCAGGGCAGGTGGTTAAGAGGGCCTATTAGCCTAGTCACAGAATGTAAGAACAAGGAGGTTATGGTGAAGCTGTATAAAACACTCGTTAGGTCACAGCTAGAGTACCGTGTGCAGTTCTGGTCACCACACTATAGGAAGGATGATTGCACTAGAGAAGGTGCAGAAGAGATTCACCAGGATTTTATCTGGGCTGGAGTGTTTCATTTATGAAGAGGCTGGTTAGGCTGGTCTTGTCTTCCTGAGAGCAGAGGAGGCTGAGGAGGGCCCTGATCGAGGTACACAAAACTATGAGGAACTTAGCTAGGGCAGATAGAAAGGAACTTTTCCCCTTAGTCGTGGGATCAATAACCAAGGGGCATAGATGTAGCATCAGGGGCACAAAAATTTAGAGGCGATTTGATGGAAAAACTATCAGCCAAAGTGTGGTGGGAATCTGGAACTCACTGCTTGAAAGGGTGGTAAAGAGAATCCTCAAAACATTTAGGAAGCATTTAGATGAGCACATGAAACATCATAGCATATAAAACTACGGAACAAGTGCTGGGAAATCGGATTAGAATAGGTAGGTGCTTGGTGGCCGGCGCAGACACGATGGGCTGAAGGACCTCCTTCTGTGCTGTAAAACTCTGTGAGCTTCCCATCTTGGTTTTTTTCAATTACAATTGGATTAACATACTTTGTCGGTTCTTCAATTTCCATGATGATGTGAGGTTTCTCCATTCTGTCCAGCTCTGCTTTCAGTCGGTCTCTCAGCATTACCGATACTTTCCTGGGTGGGTGTATTTTGGATATCACAGGTTTGTCAATCTTGATGGTATGATCTCCCTTTCAGCAACGAATCCCCTTGAACACATCTTTGTACTCACTCAGGATGTCATCTGAGTCATTATTCTCTGGATCAGCTTCAAATTGTTGATCCCAAGGATGTGCGCTGCATTATTTTTCACCACGATGAATGTAAGTCATGATGTGGAGATGCCGGCGTTGGACTGGGGTGAGCACAGTAAGAATCGCAGAATCACCGAGCAGAAGCCAAGTTCCGCACACATGAGTGCGGCCTCAACCGGGACCTGGGATTCATGTTGCATTACATTCATACCCCACCATCTGGCCTGTGAAATCCTACCAACTGTCCTGGCTTGACACAATTCACACCTCTTTAACCTGAGGTTACCCCATCTCTGGATCTGTAAAGATTTAATCACCTGCTCGCATTCCAAGCACTGTCTGGCATCTTTGAATCTGTCTATATATCTGTTTCTGGAACATACCTCTTCATTCACCTGAGGAAGGAGCAGTGCTCCGAAAGCTAGTGACATCGAAACAAACCTGTTGGACTTTAACCTGGTGTTGTAAGACTTCTTACTATGAATGTAAGTGCTTGAGACAGTTTTTTGTTCACTTTAAGCGTGCATTGGCTTTCTCCGGCAATTTTTTTCACCCGTGTAAGTAGATGCTTCACTTTTGTTTTAGTTAACTGTTTTACTTTACTTATCTTACGATACTTATGGGAATGACATTTGCTTGTGCAGCTGTGTCAAATTTGAAATTCACCAGCATGTTGACAATTTTTAAACCAACCATCCATTCATCTTCCTTCGAATTTGCCTTTACTGCACCAATGAGAAGTTCAGTTCCTGTATCTGTGTCATCATCTGCAATCGTGTGCACCTCCTTTGATTGACACATTTTAGCAAAGTGATTTAGTTTATCGCAGTCCACAACACACTGCTTCGAATAGGCTGGACAACTGTGTGGCAAGTGTTCTGTTTCACATTGACTGCATTTAAATGTTTTAATAGCAGTTTTATTCTTTCTACCTTCAGGTTGTTGATCTATTTTTCTCCAGCACTGTTTCTGTTCAACTGCATCTATCCGCTTGACTGTGTGAGGCGAAACATTTTCTGTCATTTGTTTAATCTGGCATCTTGTTGTCTCTGCTTATATTTATTGTTTTTTCCAGGGTGAGATCCACTTCTCTCAAAAGCCATTCTCCCACAGGATCGTTTGTAATCCCGTAAATTATTCTATTTCGGATGAGTAATTCTTCAAGCTCTCCAAATTCACACGATTTAGCTCATTTTCTCAACTCAGTTTCATATTGACTAATGTTGTCACTGCCCTGTGTGAACATAAAAAGTGGGCAGGATTCTCCATTGCCCGATGCCGATATCATAATCAGTGATTGGGCGGAGAATCCCTTCCGATGCCTAAATCGGGGGGTGGCGCCAGTTTGAGGCCGGTTTTCAATTCTCCGTCCCCTTCAAAATGGCATCATCGCGTCGCGCGGCGCACGCCTTTGAAACTTCATTGGCGCGTCATCGGAAGGCCCTCCCGCAATGTTCCGCCCCCCCCGATAGGCCGTGTTCCCGACCGTGTGGTTATCGTGTGGTCTGAGCGGTCGGGGACCTGGCTTGGCGGCTGCGGACTGTTTCCAGCGCCTCCACACTCGTCCGGGATCCATACCGCTGGCCGAGGGGGGGGGGGGAGGACTTCTGCAAGGGTTGGGGGGACTTGTGGGGGGTGGCCAGTAGGGTAGCATTTGGCGGGTCGGGTCTGCGCATGCCCAGCCCCATGTTGTATGACGCGACCATTGCAGGTCGGCGCCTTGCACATGTGTGGCTGTGGAGCCCGCCATTCTCTGCTCATTTTTGGCACGGGAGCCGGGGGTTTCACCTGGCTCCGCTGCTCGCCCCTCACTGGTCCCAAAATCGGTGCGGGTTCGGTGCCGATTTTGGAGTCGTAAAACGCCCGCAGATTCTCCGTTTCAGCCAGCACTTAGCCGCTCTTATCTTTCATCTGTGATGTTTTTCTGCAATTAGCTTTGAATTTTCCCATTATTTCTTCAAATCATTTTGTTTTTTATCACATTCAGATGTGAATGTGTTATAAACTTCCCAGGGCTTCTTTGCCTGCTTTGTGAAGAAAGATGGAAGACTATACATGGGGGTCTTTCTTATCACTGCCCATTACTGTAAGGTAGAGGCCAAAGAGCTGCCAAATATCCTCCAGTCTTCTGAAAGATTGCCCTCCAAAATGAGCTCTGTCGGTGGTTTCCGCACCTTCATTGTTGCATTTAGTTTACCCCTGACGCCATGTTTTGTTTATATGTTGCAGTATAACTGATATCATTGTTGAAATCTAACATAATTAAGAACAGAAAATGGACATACATTGCAAGGCTTCTGCAGCCTTGTTGCAACTTACATCTACATGTCCTTTCTGACCTTCAACTCCAAGGTCAGGTGGCCCATGAAGTACAGAATGTATCTTATTATATCTAATACTGGCGTCCAATACCAGAATCATCCTAATACCGTGACACCGCCTATAGTGTGATGTAAAGAAACACATAACCTGAGTCTAAAGGGCAATCTTGTTCTGGACAGAGGTGCATGTGGAGGCAAGCATGAAACAGCTCCTCGCTTACACCTTATAGTGTATACATGTATATAGTTACAAGTTATTCATAGACACTTACTGTTAAACTATACAAAACGTGTAACATTTTTGTGTGACCTACCAAACTACATACAACATTTTATACATGGTAACAGCTATCGGAACAACCCAGAACCTCATAAGATTCAGTATTCTGATCTGATGAAAAGCACCAGAAGCAAAGAAAGGAGATCACCAGAGAAAAGCTTCAAAGCAGGATTGGAAGCAGAAGGCAGAAATAAAACTCCATGCTGCAGCAGAAGACTCCACTGAATCCTGTGGGAGTCCAGCTTTAATACCCAAAGATTGCAGAGTCAGAAGGCCAAGCAGGGGGTGAGCTAAAAAAACTTGGCTCTCGGCCAAAACAGGTTTAAAAAGGTTTTTAAGTCAGCAGCTGTGAGAATTACCATTTTAAAATACATCGCGAGCAGCCCGAGTCCTGAGTCGGCGCCTGATGATGATGTGGCAGCTGGGCTCACTCCATCTGAAAAAAAATAGATACTGCAGAGATGTCTCAGAAAGTTCAATCCAGGTGGTCACTACAAATGACCACCTTCTTCACCTGACCAATTCTGTGTTTCTATGAAAATGCTTAAACACAGAAATCGTGAGCGCCATTACTGTGGGAGCCCATCAAAACTGACAAGCATGAGCAACCTCGTTCAGAAGAAGCAAACCGTAGGCTGATATGCCATCAATTAAGATGGAAAACGCAGAGCGAAACACGCTGGCGGTTCTGTGCATGCGCCAACTGAATGAGCTCTGCAGAATGGCTGGCGGCTATGACTGCAGCGACCTGAAATCAGAGCTAATCAGAGACAATTATTGTTGGAGTGGCGGATGATGCACTCTCAGACATGCTTAAAGCTAAGGAAGATTTAACCCTTGAAAAGGGCATTCAGATTGTCAGGCCACCCGAAATCTGTTTACAGCCCAGATCCAACTCTAGGGGAAGGCAAGCCATGGTACAGAGCAACTGTCCTGCTAGTAAAACAGCAGAGGAGCAGGGACACTCCAGGCCAAGGGAAGAAATATCTTAACTGAGCAATAGAGGTTGGGTGACCATGCCAAGCAGTGGAGCCAAGCGACGCCACAGGCGTGATCAATGTCCGGCAGTCTCATCATAATGTTTTAATTGTAACCCTATAGGACTCTTCAAAAGCAATGAAAAGCTAATATAACTAGATGCACAGATGATACCAAGTCAATTCACAAGGTAGAGGTATCACACTAGAAAAAACACAACCAAGCTTCTTGAGTGAGATTAAAGAACAAGGGCTTTTGGAATATTAGAATCTACAGCACAGTGACAGGCCCTTTGGCCCAAACTGGACAATGCCAACCAAAAAGCCCATCGAAGCTAATCCCATTTGCCTGCATTTGGCCCATATTCCTCTAAACCTTTCCTATCCATGTATCTGTTCAAATTACTTTTAAATGTTGTCAATGTCCCTGCCTCAACCACTTCCTCCGTAGTTCATTCCACATACGTACCATCCTCCGTGTAAAAAATGTGCTCCTCAGGTTTCCATTAATTCACTTCCGGTTGCGGCGATGCGGAGCTAAGCCGCACATTTCGGCAGCTCCTGCGATAACAGACTTTTGGGCTCTCCAGAGCAGCCCCAACGGAATTTTTTTTGATTCAATCCCATGTGGGAAGGTGAAGTAAGGTCCCCCCTTACGTTGTATGGCAGAGATTAGCGGTGGAACGTCGAAGAAAGAGGCTCTGGAGCAGCGGCAAAAGCGAGGGGAAAAAACAAGATGGCGGAGGGCGGAGATCGAGCAGCGTGGGGGCCGGACCAGCAGGAGTTCCTCAAGCGATGTGTAGAGGGGCTCAAAAAGGAGGTGCTGGCACCGATGCTGTTGGCGATCGAGGGGCTGAAGGAGACCAAGAAGGCCCAAGCGGTGGAGCTCCGCGAGGTGAGAGATAAAACGAATGAGAATGAGGACGAGATCCTGGGCCTGGCGGTAAAGATGGAGGCACACGAGGCGGTGCACAGGAGGTGGGCCGAGAGACTCGAGGTCCTGGAGAACAGGTCGAGGAGGAAGAATCTCCGGATTCTGGGTCTCCCCGAAGGAGTGGAGGGAGCTGATGCCGGGGCGTACTTGAGTACGATGCTCCATTCGCTGATGGGTGCGGAGGCCTCTCCGAGCCCCCTGGAGCTGGAAGGGGCCCACTGGGTCCTGGCGAGGAGACCCAAGGCTGATGAGCCGCCAAGGGCGATAGTGGCAAGGTTCCATCGCTTCGCGGACAAAGAAAGTGTTTTGAGATGGGCCAAGAAGGTGCGGAGCAGCAGATGGGAGAATGCGGTGATCCGAGTCTACCAGGATTGGGGCGCGGAGGTGGCAAGGAGGAGAGCTGGCTTCAACCGGGCCAAGGCAGTGCTGCACAAAAAAAGAGTCAGGTTCGGCATGCTGCAGCCTGCGCGACTGTGAGTCACTCATCAGGACCGACACCATTATTTTGAAACGCCAGAAGAGGCTTGGACCTTTATCCAAACGGAAAAATTGGACTCGAACTGAGGGGCTGTGGTTGTGGAGGGGATGTTGGCTGTATACGGGGTTGTAAATATGGGTAAAGAATGCTTCATGGGTGAGTGGATGGATGGGGATGTGGGTAGAGTTCTGGTTAAAATTCTTTTTTTTTTTGTTGACGAGATAATGGGGAATGTGGGCGTCGGTGCTGGAGGGAGGTGAGACTCGGGGATGGGGGAACTGGGATAATGTCCACAATAGGAGCTGCGCCACAGAGGGCGGGGCTGGCTCAGGAAAGCGCGGGCTTTTTCCCGCGCTAGGAGGGGGTGGGGGGGGGGGGGGGGGATGGAGGAAGGTAAGGAGGAGGAGAGACTTCCAGACGGGGGAGATCAACGGGAAGGCGGGGGAAGCCGGGGTCAGCAGAAGTCAGCTGATTCACGGAAGTAGTATGGGGGGAGCAAAAGAGCTAGATGTGGATCTAGCGGGGAGGGGGGGGTGGGGTGGACAATAGGGTTGCTGCTGCACTGGCCGAGGGGGAACTGAAGATGGAAGAGGTGGTCGGGGCGGGGGTTCCCCGTCTGGGGGACTGGAGGGTGCGGGAGGCGCGGGCACGGCCTAAGATAGGAGATGGCTAGTCGGCGGGGGGGGGGGGGGGGGGGGGGGGGGGGGGGGGGGGGTAGCCCCCAATCCGGCTGATCACGTGGAATGTGAGAGGCCTCAATGGGCCGGTTAAGAGGGCCCGAGTGTTTGCGCACTTAAAGGGACTGAAGGCAGACGTGGTCATGCTTCAGGAGACACATCTGAAGGTGGCAGATCAGGTCAGGTTAAGGAAGGGATGGGTAGGACAGGTGTTCCGTTCGGGGCTGGATGCGAAAAATAGAGGGGTGGCAATACTGGTGGGGAAGTGGGTGTCGTTTGAGGCCAAGAATATAGTAGCGGACAATGGAGGCCGATACGTGATGGTGAGCGTGAGGTTGCAGGGGATGGAGGTGGTATGCCCCCTGAACTGGGACGATGCTGGATTTATGAAACGGATGTTGGGGCGTATTCCAGACTTGGAGGTAGGGAGCCTGATAATGGGTGGGGATTTTAACACGGTGTTGGACCCAGCATTAGATCGTTCCAGATCTAGGATGGGGAAGAGGCCGGCTGCGGCCAAGGTGCTCAGGGGGTTGATGATCAGATGGGGGGAGTAGATCCGTGGAGATTTGCCAGGTTTTTGGCCAGAGAATTTTCTTTTTTCTCCCATGTACATAAGGCCTACTCCCGGATAGACTTTTTTGTTCTGGGCAGGGCATTGATCCCGAAAGTGGAGGGAACGGAGTATTCGGGCATAGCCATTTCAGACCACGCCCCGCATTGGGTGGAGCTAGAGCTGGGGGAGGAGAGGGACCAACACCCGTTGTGGCGGTTGGATGTGGGACTGCTGGCAGACGAGGAAGTATGTGGGAGGGTGTGGGGGTGCATCGAAAGGTACCTGGAGGCCAACGACAATGGGGAGGTGCAGGCGGGAGTAGTATGGGAGGCGCTGAAGGTGGTGGTCAGTGGAGAGTTAATCTCTATCAGGGCTCATAGGGTGAAGAGAGAGGGCAGGGAAAGGGAGAGGTTAGTGGGGGAGATTTTAAGGGTGGACAGGAGATATGCAGAGGCTCCTGATGAGGGACTACTCAGGGAAAGATGAATTCTCCAGACGGAGTTCGACCTGTTGACCACGGGGAAGGCAGAGGCACAGTGGAGGAAGGCACAGGGGGCGATGTATGAATATGGGGAGAAGGCAAGTCGGATGCTGGCACACCAGCTCCGTAAGAGGATGGCAGCGAGGGAAATAGGTGGAGTCAAGGTTGGCAGGGGAACTACGGTGCGGAGTGCAGTGAAAGTGAATGAGGCATTCAAGGCCTTTTACGAGGAGCTGTATAGGTCCCAGCCCCCAGGGGGAAAAGAGGGGATGCGACGATACTTGGACCAACTGAGGTTCCCGAGGGTGGAGGAGCAGGAGGTGGCTGGTTTGGGGGCGCCAATTGGGGTGGAGGAGCTGGTTAAAGGACTGGGGAGCATGCAGGCAGGGAAGGCCCCGGGGCCGGATGGGTTCCCGGTGGAGTTTTATAGGAAGTATGTAGACCTGTTAGCCCCGTTGCTGGTAAGGACCTTCAATGAAGCAAGGGAGGGGGGGATCCCCCGACAATGTCGGAGGCGACGGTCTCTTTGATCTTGAAGCAGGATAAGGACCCACTGCAATGCGGGTCGTATAGACCGGTCTCGCTTCTCAACGTAGATGCTAAGTTGCTGGCAAAAATGTTGGCTACGAGGATTGAGGGCTGTGTCCCGGGGTGATTCACGAGGACCAGACGGGATTCGTAAAGGGTAGGCAGCTAAACACCAATGTGCGAAGGCTCCTAAATGTGATAATGATGCCATCGGTGGAGGGAGAGGCGGAGATAGTGGCAGCCATGGATGCGGAGAGGGCCTTTAACCGAGTAGAGTGGGAGTATCTCTGGGAAGTGTTGAGGAGGTTTGGGTTCGGGGGAGGGTTTATTAGTTGGGTTAAGCTCCTGTATAGAGCCCCGGTGGTGAGTGTGGTCACGAACCGGCGGAGGTCGGAGTATTTCCGGCTGTATCGAGAGACGATACAGGGTGCCCCCTGTCCCCTCTGCTGTTTGCATTAGCAATTGAACCTTTGGCCATGGCGTAAAGGAAGTTGGGGAAATGGAAAGGGGTGGTCCGAGGGGGAGAGGAACATCGAGTGTCGCTGTACGCAGACGACCTGTTGCTGTCTGTGGCGGATCCAGTGGAGGGGATGGTTGAGGTCATGCAGATCCTAAGGGAGTTTGGAGACTTCTCGGGCTATAAGCTCAATGTGGGAAAGAGTGAGCTCTTTGTGGTGCATCCGGGGGATCAGGGAAGAGGGATAGATGACCTACCGTTGAGGAGGGCGGAAAGGAGCTTTCGATACTTGGGGATTCAGGTAGCTAGGAGCTGGGGGGCACTGCACAAACTTTATTTTAAAAGGTGGGACATGTTGCCACTCCCGCTGGCGGGCAGGGTACAGTCGATTAAAATGGTGGTCCTCCCGAGGTTTCTTTTTGTATTCCAATGCCTCCCAATTGTGATTACCAAGGCCAACTTTAAGAGGGTAAGCAGGAGCATTATGGGATTTGTGTGGGCAAGCAAGACTCTGAGGGTAAGGAGGGGGTTCCTGGAGCGAAACAGAGATAGAGGAGGGTTGGCGTTGCCGAATTTGGGTGGCTACTACTGGGCAGCCAACGTGGCGATGATCCGTAAGTGGGTGATGGAGGGAGAGGGGGCGGCGTGGAAGAGGTTGGAGATGGCGTCCTGCAAAGGAACGAGCCTGGGGGCGCTGGTGACGGCACCGCTGCCGCTCCCGCCGACAAGGTACACCACGAGCCCGGTGGTGGCGGCAACGCTAAAGATCTGGGGGCAGTGGAGACGACACAGGGGAGCGACGGGAGCCTCGGTGTGGTCCCCGATTAGAGACAACCATCGGTTTGTCCCAGGAAGGATGGACGGGGGGGTTTCAGAGCTGGCACGGGCAGAGATGAGAAGAATGGGGGACCTGTTCATCGATGGGATTTTTGCGAGCTTAGGGGCGCTGGAGGAGAAATTTGGACTACCCCCGGGAAATGCCTACAGGTACACGCAAGTGAGGGCGTTTGTGAGGTGGCAGGTGAGGGAATTCCTGCTGTTCCCGGCACAGGGGATTCAAGACAGGGTGATTTTGGGTGTATGGGTCGGGGAGGGCAAGGTGTCGGCGATATGTCAGGAGATGAAAGATGAGGGGGAGGCTTTGGTAGAGGAGCTGAAAGGTAAATGGGAAGAGGAGCTGGGGGAGGAGATTGAGGAGGGACTATGGGCTGATGCCCTAAGTAGTGTTAATTCCTCTTCCTCGTGTGCCAAGCTTAGCCTGATACAATTTAAGGTAGTTCATAGAGCGCATATGACGGGGGCGAGGCTGAGTAGGGGTGGAGGACAGATGTGGGAGGTGCTCAGGAAGTCCGGTGAACCATGTCCATATGTTTTGGTCATGCCCGGCACTGGAGGGGTTCTGGAGGGGAGTTGCGGGAACAGTATCTAAGGTGGTGAAAGTCCGGGTCAAGCCAAGCTGGGGGCTAGCACTATTTGGAGTAGTGGACGAGCCGGGAGTGCAGGAGGCGAAAGAGGCCGGCATTCTGGCCTTTGCGTCCCTAGTAGCCCGACGAAGGATCTTGTGGAAAGAGGCGAAGCCCCCCAGCGTGGAAGCCTGGATAAATGATATGGCAGGGTTTATCAAGTTGGAGAGGATAAAATTTGCCTTGAGCGGGTATGCGCAGGGGTTTTACAGGCGGTGGCAACCGTTCCTAGACTATCTCGCGGAGCGTTAGAGGAAGATCGGACAGCATCAGCAGCAACCCAGCGGGGGGGGGGGCGGGGGGGGATATCTTTCGTGGGGGGGGGAGGGGGGGGAGGGAGGGGGAAGGGGGGTTTATCTGGGGGGCATTTGAGCAAGAAAACACATGAATGATCCGGAAAACTGACATGTACGGGAGGAATCCAATGTACAAAGTTCTGTATCATATTGATTTGCCATGTTCATGTCTTGCTATGCGAGCTTTCTTTCTTTTTGTTATGGGGGGGGGGGCGGTTTGTTTGTAAGGTTGAAAATTTTGTTTAAAAATTCTTAATAAACATATTTTTTAAAAAAGGTTTCCATTCATTCTATCCCCTTTTAACTTAAAACTGTGCATTCTAGTTCTCAATTCCCCAAACCTGGGAAAAAGACTGAGCGCATTCACCCTATCCATGCCTCTCAAGATCTTATACTTCTCTATAAGATCACCCCTCAATCCCCTACGCTCCAAAGAAAAAAGTCCTAGCCTGTCCAATCTCACCCGAGACTCAGTCCCTTGAGTCCTGGCAACATCCTTGTAAATCTCTTCTGCACTCTCTCCAGTCTAATAACATCTTTCCTATAGCAAGGCGACCAAAACTTAACACAATACTCCAAGTGCGGCCTCACCAACGTCCTGTACAACTGCAACACAACTTCCCAACTTTTATATTCAATGCCCTGACTGATGAAGGCCAACATGCCAAAATCCTTCTTCTCTGCCCTATCTACTTGTGACTCCACCTTGGAGTGAACCATGCACTTGAACTCCAAAGTCCCTCTGTTCCATAATACACCCTAAGGTCCTACCATTCAAAGTGAAAGTCCTACCTTGTTTTGACTTTCCAAAATGCAACACCTCACACTTATCTGTATTGAACTCCATTTGCCATTTCTCAGCCCACTTCCCCAGCTGATCAAGATCCTGCTGCAATTTTTGATAACCTTCCTCACTGTCTACAATTTACACCCAACAATAAACAATAATCAGTAACGAATGTAATGTCAATCCCCATATCAATAACAACGATCCCATCCTCCCACCAAACCCCAGACATTGGCCCGCATGTTAATATAAACAAATGACAAAAAGGAATCAGGAATCACCCATAAACACCATTAACACATACAGTCCCTCTCCCCCCAACCCTCCCAGCTCCCAACCCCCCTAATGTTCGATGTGATCCAATTCTCGAAAGTGCATAATGAATAACGCCCATGAGCCTCCAGCTCCTCCAAGACCGAGTTAGGGAACTGGAGCTGGAGTTGGAAGAACTTCGGATCATTCGGGAGGCAGAGGGGGTCATAGATAGCAGCTTCAGGGAATTAGTTACACCAAAGATTGGAGATAGATGGGTAACTGTAAGAGGGACTGGGAAAAAACAGTCAGTGCAGGGATCCCCTGCGGTCGTTCCCCTGAGAAACAAGTATACCGCTTTGGATACTTGTGGGGGGGACGGGTAAGCCATGGGGTACGGGCCTCTGGCACGGAGTCTGTCCCTGTTGCTCAGAAGGGAAGGGGGGAGAGGAGCAGAGCATTAGTAATTGGGGACTCGATAGTCAGGGGCACAGATAGGAGATTTTGTGGGAGCGTGAGAGACTCACGTTTGGTATGTTGCCTCCCAGGTGCAAGGGTACGTGATGTCTCGGATCGTGTTTTCCGGGTCCTTAAGGGGAAGGGGGAGCAGCCCCAAGTCGTGGTCCACATTGGCACTAACGACATAGGTAGGAAAGGGGATAAGGATGTCAGGCAGGCTTTCAGGGAGCTAGGATGGAAGCTCAGAACTAGAACAAACAGAGTTGTTATCTCTGGGTTGTTGCCCGTGCCACGTGATAGTGAGATGAGGAATAGGGAGAGAGAGCAATTAAACACGTGGCTACAGGGATGGTGCAGGCGGGAGGGATTCAGATTTCTGGATAACTGGGGCTCTTTCTGGGGAAGGTGGGACCTCTACAGACAGGATGGTCTACATCTGAACCTGCGGGGCACAAATATCCTGGGGGGGAGATTTGTTAGTGCTCTTTGGGGGGGTTTAAACTAATGCAGCAGGGGCATGGGAACCTGGATTGTAGTTTTAGGGTAAGGGAGAATGAGAGTATAGAGGTCAGGAGCTCATATTTGACGTTGCAGGAGGGGGCCAGTGTTCAGGTAGGTGGTTTGATGTGTGTCTACTTCAATGCCAGGAGTATACGAAATAAGGTAAGGGAACTGGCAGCATGGGTTGGTACCTGGGACTTCGATGTTGTGGCCATTTCGGAGACATGGATAGAGCAGGGACAGGAATGGATGTTGCAGGTTCCGGGGTTTAGGTGTTTTAGTAAGCTCAGAGAAGGAGGCAAAAGAGGGGGAGGTGTGGCGCTGCTAGTCAAGAGCAGTATTACGGTGGCGGAGAGGATGCTAGATGGGGACTCATCTTCCGAGGTAGTATGGGCTGAGGTTAGAAACATGAAAGGAGAGGTCACACTGTTGGGAGTCTTCTATAGGCCTCCAAATAGTTCTAGGGATGTAGAGGAAAGGATGGCGAGGATGATCCTGGATAAGAGCGAAAGTAACAGGGTAGTTATTATGGGAGACTTTAACTTTCCAAATATTGACTGGAAAAGATATAGTTCGAGTACATTAGATGGGTCATTTTTTGTACAGTGTGTGCAGGAGGGTTTCCTGACACAGTTTGTTGACAGGCCAACAAGAGGCGAGGCCACATTGGATTTGGTTTTGGGTAATGAACCAGGCCAGGTGTTGGATTTGGAGGTAGGTGAGCACTTTGGGGACAGTGACCACAATTCGGTGACGTTTACGTTAAGGATGGAAAGGGATAAGTATACACCGCAGGGCAAGAGTTATAGCTGGGGGAAGGGAAATTATGATGCCATTAGACGTGACTTGGGGGGGATAAGGTGGAGAAGTAGGCTGCAAGTGTTGGACACACTGGATAAGTGGAGCTTGTTCAAGGATCAGCTACTGCGTGTTCTTGATAAGTATGTACCGGTCAGGCAGGGAGGAAGGTGCCGAGCGAGGGAACCGTGGTTTACCAAAGAAGTGGAATCTCTTGTTAAGCGGAAGAAGGAGGCCTATGTGAAGATGAGGTGTGAAGTTTCAGTTGGGGCGATGGATAGTTACAAGGTAGCGAGGAAGGATCTAAAGAGAGAGCTAAGACGAGCAAGGAGGGGACATGAGAAGTATTTGGCAGGAAGGATCAAGGAAAACCCAAAAGCTTTCTATAGGTATGTCAGGAATAAGCGAATGACTAGGGAAAGAGTAGGACCAGTCAAGGACAGGGATGGGAAGTTGTGTGTAGAGTCTGAAGAGATAGGCGAGATACTAAATGAATATTTTTCGTCAGTATTCACTCAGGAAAAAGATAATGTTGTGGAGGAGAATGCTGAGCTCCAGGTAAATAGATTAGATGGCATTGAGGTACGTAGGGAAGAGGTGTTGGCAATTCTGGACAGGCTGAAAATAGATAAGTCCCCGGGACCTGATGGGATTTATCCTAGGATTCTCTGGGAGGCCAGGGAAGAGATTGCTGGACCATTGGCTTTGATTTTTATGTCATCATTGGCTACAGGAATAGTGCCAGAGGACTGGAGGATAGCAAATGTGGTCCCTTTGTTCAAAAAGGGGAGCAGAGACAACCCCGGCAACTATAGACCGGTGAGCCTCACGTCTGTAGTGGGTAAAGTCTTGGAGGGGATTATAAGAGACAAGATTTATAATCATCTAGATAGGAATAATATGATCAGGGATAGTCAGCATGGCTTTGTGAAGGGTAGGTCATGCCTCACAAACCTTATCGAGTTCTTTGAGAAGGTGACTGAACAGGTAGACGAGGGTAGAGCAGTTGATGTGGTGTATATGGATTTCAGCAAAGCGTTTGATAAGGTTCCCCACGGTAGGCTATTGCAGAAAATACGGAGGCTGGGGATTACATAGAACATAGAAAATACAGCACAGAACAGGCCCTTCGGCCCACGATGTTGTGCCGAACCTTTGTCCTAGATTAATCATAGATTATCATTGAATCTACAGTGCAGAAGGAGGCCATTCGGCCCCCTGAGTCTGCACCAGCTCTTGGAAAGAGCACCCTACCCAAACTCAACACCTCCACCCAACACCAAGGGCAATTTGGACATTAAGGGCAATTTATCATTGGCCAATTCACCTAACCCGCACATCTTTGGACTGTGGGAGGAAACCGGAGCACCCGGAGGAAACCCACGCAGACACGGGGAGGACGTGCAGACTCCGCACAGACAATGACCCAAGCCAAAATCGAACCTGGGACCATGGATCTGTGAAGCAATTGTGCTATCCACAATGCTACCGTGCTGCCCTTAAGAACAAATAAATCTACACTATATAATTTTCCCGTAATCCATGTACCTATCCAACAGCTGCTTGAAGGTCACTAATGTTTCCGACTCAACTACTTCCACAGGCAGTGCATTCCATGCCCCTACTACTCTCTGGGTAAAGAACCTACCTCTGATATCCCTCCTATATCTTCCACCTTTCACCTTAAATTTATGTCCCCTTGTAATGGTGTGTTCCACCTGGGGAAAAAGTCTCTGACTGTCTACTCTATCTATTCCCCTGATCATCTTATAAACCTCTATCAAGTCGCCCCTCATCCTTCTCCGCTCTAATGAGAAAAGGCCTAGCACCCTCAACCTTTCCTCGTAAGACCTACTCTCCATTCCAGGCAACATCCTGGTAAATCTTCTTTGCACCTTTTCCAGAGCTTCCACATCCTTCCTAAAATGAGGCGACCAGAACTGTACACAGTACTCCAAATGTGGCCTTACCAAAGTTTTGTACAGCTGCATCATCACCTCACGGCTCTTAAATTCAATCCCTCTGTTAATGAACGCGAGCACACCATAGGCCTTCTTCACAGCTCTATCCACTTGAGTGGCAACTTTCAAAGATGTATGAACATAGACCCCAAGGTCTCTTTGCTCCTCCACAATGCCAAGAACTCTACCGTTAACCCTGTATTCCGCATTCATATTTGTCCTTCCAAAATGGACAACCTCACACTTTTCAGGGTTAAACTCCATCTGCCACTTCTCAGCCCAGCTCTGCATCCTATCTATGTCTCTTAACAGCCGACAACAGCCCTCCTTACTATCCACAACTCCACCAATCTTCGTATCGTCTGCAAATTTACTGACCCACCCTTCAACTCCCTCATCCAAGTCATTAATGAAAATCACAAACAGCAGAGGACCCAGAACTGATCCCTGCGGTACACCACTGGTAACTGGGATCCAGGCTGAATATTTGCCATCCACCACCACTCTCTGACTTCTATCGGTTAGCCAGTTCGTTATCCAACTGGCCAAATTTCCCACTATCCCATGCCTCCTTACTTTGTGCAGAAGCCTACCATGGGGAACTTTATCAAATGCCTTACTAAAATCCATGTACACTACATCCACTGCTTTACCTTCATCCACATGCTTGGTCACCTCCTCAAAGAATTCAATAAGATTTGTAAGGCAAGACCTACCCCTCACAAATCCGTGCTGACTATCCCTAATCAAGCAGTGTCTTTCCAGATGCTCAGAAATCCTATCCTTCAGTACCCTTTCCATTACTTTGCCTACCACCGAAGTAAGACTAACTGGCCTGTAATTCCCAGGGTTATCCCTAGTTCCTTTTTTGAACAGGGGCACGACATTCGCCACTCTCCAATCCCCTGGTACCACCCCTGTTGACAGTGAGGACGAAAAGATAATTGCCAACGGCTCTGCAATTTCATCTCTTGCTTCCCATAGAATCCTTGGATATAACCCGTCAGGCCCGGGGGACTTGTCTATCCTCAAGTTTTTCAAAATGCCCAACACATCTTCCTTCCTAACAAGTATTTCCTCGAGCTTACCAATCTGTTTCACACTGTCCTCTCCAACAATATCGCCCCTCTCATTTGTAAATACAGAAGAAAAGTACTCATTCAAGACCTCGCCTATCTCTTCAGACTCAATACACAATCTCCCGCTACTGTCCTTGATCGGACCTACCCTCGCTCTAGTCATTCTCATATTTCTCACATATGTGTAAAAGGCCTTGGGGTTTTCCTTGATCCTACCCGCCAAAGATTGTTCATGCCCTCTCTTAGCTCTCCTAATCCCTTTCTTCAGTTCCCTCCTGGCTATCTTGTATCCCTCCAATGCCCTGTCTGAACCTTGTTTCCTCAGCCTTACATAAGTCACCTTTTTCCTCTTAACAAGACATTCAACCTCTCTTGTCAACCATGGTTCCCTCACTCGACCATCTCTTCCCTGCCTGACAGGGACATACATATCAAGGACACGTAGCACCTGTTCCTTGAACAAGTTCCACATTTCACTTGTGTCCTTCCCTGCCAGCCTATGTTCCCAACTTATGCACTTCAATTCTTGTCTGACAACATCGTATTTACCCTTCCCCCAATTGTAAACCTTGCCCTGTTGCACGTACCTATCCCTCTCCATTACTAAAGTGAAAGTCACAGAATTGTGGTCACTATCTCCAAAATGCTCCCCCACTAACAAATCTATCACTTGCCCTGGTTCATTACCCAGTACTAAATCCAATATTGCCCCTCCTCTGGTTGGACAATCTACATACTGTGTTAGAAAAGCTTCCTGGACACACTGCATAAACACCACCCCATCCAACCTATTTGATCTAAAGAGTTTCCACTCAATATTTGGGAAGTTAAAGTCGCCCATGACTACCACCCTATGACTTCTGCACCTTTCCAAAATCTGTTTCCCAATCTGTTCCTCCACATCTCTGCTACTATTGGGGGGCCTATAGAAAACTCCTAACAAGGTGACTGCTCCTTTCCTATTTCTGACTTCAACCCATACTACCTCAATAGGGTGATACTCCTCGAACTGCCTTGAGGGTGATTTAGAGATGTGGATCAGAAATTGGCTAGCTGAAAGAAGATTGAAAGGTGGTTGATGGGAAATGTTCAGAATGGAGTTCAGTCACAAGTGGAGTACCACAAGGATCTGTTCTGGGGCCGTTGCTGTTTGTCATTTTTATCAATGACCTAGAGGAAGGCGCAGAAGGGTGGGTGAGTAAATTTGCAGACGATACTAAAGTCGGTGGTGTTGTCGATAGTGTGGAAGGAAGTAGCAGGTTACAGAGGGATATAGATAAGCTGCAGTGCTGGGCTGAGAGGTAGCAAATGGAGTTTAATGTTGAGAAGTGTGAGGTGATTCACTTTGGAAGGAATAACAGGAATGTGGAATATTTGGCTAATGGAAAAGTTCTTGAAAGTGTGGATGAGCAGAGGGATCTAGGTGTCCATGTACATAGATCCCTGAAAGTTGCCACCCAGGTTGATAGGGTTGTGAAGAAGGCCTATGGAGTGTTGGCCTTTATTGGTAGAGGGATTGAGTTCCGGAGTCAGGAGGTCATGTTGCAGCTGTACAGAACTCTGGTACGGCCGCATTTGGAGTATTGCGTGCAGTTCTGGTCACCGCATTATAGGAAGGACGTGGAGGCTTTGGAACGGGTGCAGAGGAGATTTACCAGGATGTTGCCTGGTATGGAGGGAAAATCTTATGAGGAAAGGCTGATGGACTTGAGGTTGTTTTCGTTAGAGAGAAGAAGGTTAAGAGGAGACTTAATAGAGGCATACAAAATGATCAGAGGGTTAGATAGGGTGGACAGTGAGAGCCTTCTCCCACGGATGGAAATGGCTAGCACGAGGGGACATAGCCTTAAACTGAGGGGTAATAGATATAGGACAGAGGTCAGAGGTAGGTTCTTTACGCAAAGAGTAGTGAGGCCGTGGAATGCCCTACCTGCTACAGTAGTGAACTCGCCAACATTGAGGGCATTTAAAAGTTTATTGGATAAACATATGGATGATAATGGTATAGTGTAGGTTAGATGGCTTTTGTTTCGGTGCAACATTGTGGGCCGAAGGGCCTGTACTGCGCTGTATTGTTCTATGTTCTAATTGTAGAACCCCGCCATTCTTCCCCTCAGTTCAAATTTGACCATTTCAAGCCTCAAGAATTCCAGCAGGTCCCCCCCGCCACGCCAGGGCACAGGGTGGAGAGGTTGATCTCCACCCTAACAGGATCCGCCTTCGGGCGATCAACGAGGTGAAGGCTACAATATCTGCCTCCGCGCCCGTTTCCAACACCGGCTGGTCCATCACCCCGAATATGGCCTCACGAGGGCCCGGGTCCAGTTTCACGTGCACCACTTTAGAGATTACCCTAAACACCTCAATACCACCTATTTTAGTGTCATCTGCAAACTTACTGATTGTGCCTTGTGCATTCTCACCCAAATCGTTGATACAGATAACAAACAACAATGGGCCAAGCACTGACCGCTGAGGCACACCACTAGTCACAGGCCTCCAGTCCGACTAGCATCCTTCCATCATTACCCTCTGCGTCTGACCATCAAGCCAATTGTATATACAATTTGCCAGCTTCCCCTGGATTCCGTGTGATCTAACCTTCCAAAACAGCTTACCATGTGGAACTTTATCAAAGTCCTTACTGAGGTCCATATAGACTATATCTACCGCCCTGCCCTCATCAACGTTCCTGGTCACAATAGCACAGTGGTTAGCACAGTTGCTTCACAGCTTCAGGGTTCCAGGTTCGATTCCGGCTTGTGTCACTGTCGGTGCGGAGTCTGCATGTTCTCTCCGTGTCTGCGTGGGTTTCCTCCAGGTGCTCCGGTTTCCCCCCACAGTCCAAAGATGTGCAGGTTAGGTGGCTGGCCATGATAACTTGCCCTTAGTGTCCAAAAAGGTTCGGTGGAGTTAGTGGGTTACGGGAATAGGGTGGAGGTATGGGCTTAAGTGGGGTGCTCTTTCCTAGGGCCGATGCAGACTCGATGGGCCGAATGGCCTCCTTCTGCACTGCAAATTCTATGATTCTATGAAAGAATTCTAACACATTTGTACGGCATGATCTTCCTTGCACAAAGCCATACTGACTACTCCTAATCAAACCCTGCCTTTCCAAATGCCTGTATATCTTACCCCTCAGAATCCTCTCTAGTAACTTATCCACCAAAGGCGTTAGGCTTACTGATCTATAATTCCCAGTCTTTCTTCGCAGCCCTTCTTTGTTCAAATTTTTTTTTAGAGTACCCAATTCATTGTTCCCAATTAAGTGACAATTTAATGTGGCCAATCCATCTACCCTGCACATCTTTGGGTTGTGAGGGCAAAATTCATGCAAACACGGGGAGAATGCGCAAACTCCACACGGACAGTGACCCAGAGCCAGGATCGAACCTGGGACCTCAGCGCCATGAGGCAGCAGTTCTAACCACTGCACCACTGTGCTGCCCTTTCTGCAGCCCTTCTTAAACAACATTTGCTGTTCTGGAACACGGACATCTCTGTTATTGGTCATCTCATAAACTTTACATTGGACACAGGGACTGGTGTTACAGCCACTGAGTCAAGGAACCATGGCTGAGGAACCTCTGGCTATGAATGACAGACCCACCACTCTACGGGCCCAGAGGAATACAACTTTCAGTTATTGACATAATTCTGGAACCATTAAGGTATGGCAGTAAACAAATCTTTAAAGTCATGTGCGTCATCCATAACCAGTCTTTTTCCCTTCTGAACAGAGATGCTTGTGTTGCCCTTCACCTTCTTAAAATGGCAGAAGATATCATAGCAACCTCTGTCGTCAACTACACAGAACTGCGAGCTCTCAAGAGAACAACAGAAAAGAAACTCTTGACTTCACCTCTGAAGTGTCTTCACTCTTAGCAGAGCTGTTTGTCCTTGCAGGTTCCAGAAGCTCCTCATACCAGCCAACCACTCAGACCATTCCAGTAGCGCAACTTGATCTTATATTTGGTCAAATGCCTTCATGATGTCAATGACAATCACTCCCACCTTATCTCTGGAATTCAGGTCCTTGAACCAAGTCTGTAATGAGACTGAAGGCAAATAGCCCAGATGGAACCTAAATTGAGCATTGGTGAGCAGGTTATTGCTGTGTACGAGCCATTTGTAACACTGTTGCTGACACTTTTGTTGTGTTTGGTATTCGATGTCCAGCAAGGAATCTACCAAACGACTTGCGACTTGTACAAACCAGGATCTTTATTAAATCACACCTGGTAAGATAACGATCTGTTACAGAGCAGGTTATCATGGAGTTTCTTTGTACTCCTCTTGAACTACCCCTAGTCCTCTTGTACATTTTATAACCATCTCCTGATGGATGGATGTGCCCCCACTTATATTAGAGTGCCCTGCCACGTGACCACTGTCTTGAGACCGAATGGTGTGCCTGTACCACCACCTGCTGTTTGGAGGTCACACCACCAGCCAGCTATGATACTGCTTACAGGCATATCACCACAACCTTCTATTACTTTACTGATGTTTGTGAGTAGGTTGATAGGTAAATGGGCAGATTCAAGTTATCATGCTTTTTGTGGACAAGACATACCTCGGAAATGTTCGACTTTATCAGGTAAATGTCAGTATTGCAGCTGTACTAAGCTGAACAGCTTAGCTAAAGGCAGAATTGGTTCTGGACACAAATTTTCAGCACTGCCGCGGGGATATTATAGGTGCCCATTTCTTTTGCTGCACATAGTACAGGTATCTCACAATATCATGTGCAGTGAATCACATTGGCTGAAGGCTAACTTCTACAATTCTAGGGACCACAGGGGAAGGCCAAGATGTATTATCCATGCAACACTTCTGACCAAAGGTGGTTTCAAAGACCTCAGCCTTGTCTTTTGCATTTGTTTGCTGAGCTCTACATCATTGAGGATGGGATGTCACCCATCCTCCTCCTCCAGTTAGTTATTAAATCTTCCACCACCTTTCGTGGCTGCATGTGGCAGGGCTACAGTGTTTGATATGGTCCCTTGTTTCTGAGATTTCTTACCTTTGTCTATAGCATGCTGCTTCCACTATTTGGCATGTGTGTAATCCTGTGTTGCAGCTTCACTAGGTCGATGCCACATTTTTAGGTAAGCCTGCTGCTGCTCCTGGCAGGCATCCTCCACTTTTTATTCACCAAAGTTCAATGGATAGAATGAGGGATATGTAGAGCTGCAAGGTTATAGATTGTGGTTGAATACAGTTCTGTTGCTAATGGTGTCTCACAGCACCTCACAGATGCCCAGTTTTGAGCTGCTAGATCTGCTGTTAATTAATCTCATTTTGCACACTTGTATCACCACAACATGGAGGAATTAACCTCTGCATGAATTGTGCATTACCATCGCTGAATCTCGGCTCATTGATAAGAAACTTACAGGGCCAGCCACAGAAAAAGTATGGCTACAAGGGCAGGCTAGAGACTGGAGATCCTGCAGCAAGTAACTCACCTCCTGACTGTTACATCAGACTCCTACTTATTGACTACAGCTCCGCCTTCAACACCATAATCCCAGCCAAGCTCCAAAACCTAGAACTTGGCTCCTCACTCTGCAACTAGATCCTTGACTTTCTGACCCACAGACCACAATCAGTAAGAATAAACAACAGCACCTCCTCCACAATAGTCTTCAATACTGGGGCCTTGCAAGGCTGCGTACTTAACCCCCTACTATGCTCCCTGTACACACACGACTCCGTGGCAAAATTTGGTTCCAACTCCATCTACAAGTTTGCTGCCGACACGACCATAGTGGGCCAGATCTCGAACAACGACGAGTCCGAATACAGGAGGGTGATAGAGAACCTAATGGAGTGGTGCAGCGACAAAATCTCTCCCTCAATGTTAGCAAAACTAAAGAGCTGGTCATTGACTTCAGGAAGCACAGTACTGTATACACCCCTGTCAGCATCAACGGGGCTGAGGTGGAGATGGTTAGCAGTTTCAAATTCCTAGGGGTACAAATCCCCCAAAATCTGACCTGTTCCACCCACGTCGACGCTACCACCAAGCAAGCACAACAGCACCTATACTTCCTCAGGAAACTAAGGAAATTTGGCATGTCCACATTAACTCCACATTAACGTCCACATTAATGTCCACATTAACATTAGCAGGGCTGGTTTAGCTCACTGGGCTAGACAACTGGTTTGTGATGCAGAACAAGGCCAGCAGCGCGGGTTCAATTCCCGTTCCAGCTGAGAATTCTGAATTCGCCCTCCATGTACCCGAACAGGCGCTGGAATGTGGCGACTAGGGGCTTTTCACAGTAACTTAATTGCAGCGTTAATGTAAGCCTATTTGTGACAATAAAACATTATTTATTTAACTCTTACATACTTTTTCTACCAAAGAAAAGCATCCTATCTGGCTGTATCACTGCCTGGTATGGCAACTGCTCAGCCCAAGACCGCAAGAAACTTCAGAGAGTCGTGAACACAGCCCAGTCCATCACACAAACCCACTTTCCATCCATTGACTCCATCTACACCTCCCGCTGCCTGGGGAAAGCGGGCAGCATAATCAAAGACCCCTCCCACCTGGCTTACTCACTTTTCCAACTTCTTCCATCGGGCAGGAGATGCAAAAGTCTGAGAACACGCACGAACAAACTCAAAAACAGCTTCTTCCCCGCTGTTACCAGACTCCTAAACGACCCTCTTACGGACTGACCTGATTAATACTATACCCCTGTATGCTTCACCTGATGCCGGTGTCTATGTATTTACATTGTGGACCTTGTGTTGCCTTATTATGTATTTTCTTGTCTTTTCTTTTCTTTGCATGTACTTAATGATCTGTCTGAGCTGCTCGCAGAAAAATACTTTTCACTGTGACAATAAACAAATCCAAAGTCAGTCCATCATCTACAAGGCACAAATCAGGAGTGTGGTGGAATATTCTGCACTTGCCTTGATGAGTGCAGCTCCAACAACACTCTAGAGGCTTGACACAGTCCATGATGAAGCATCCCGCTTGATTGGCACCCCATCCACCACTTTAAACATTCACTTCCTCCACCATTTACATATGGTGGCGGCTGTGTGTACCATCGACAAGATGCTCTGATGAAATTTACCAAGACTCCTTCAACAGCACCCCACAAACCCACAGCCCTTTCGACCTAGAAGGACAAGGGCACCATCACCTGCAAGTTCCCCTCCAAGCCATACACTATCTTGACTTGGATCTATACCATCATTCCTTCACTGTCGCTGGGCCAAAATCCTGAAAATCCCTTCCAATCAGCAGTGTATGTGTACGCATACCAGATGGGCTGCAGCAATTGAAAAAGGCAGCTCATCACCACCTTTTCAAAGCAATTAGGGCTGAGCCATAAATGCTTACCTTTCCAGGGACACTCACTCCAATGAAAAAATAAAACAGATGTCCAGCCTGGAAGCTATGCCCTCCTGGACTCAGACAGCTTTGTCAGTCATGGCAACAATTAGTCACTCTTGATAATGGACAATGAAGGCCCACCCAGAGTAAATTCTGTGCTCTTGCTCCCTCATTGCTTCTTTCAAGTGGTGTTAAACAAGGAGGAATGCTGATTCTTCAGCTGAGAGAGAGAAGTAGCTGCTAATCATCAAGAGGTTTCCTTTTTCATGTTTCATCTGATGCCATGAGACTTCATGGGTTCAGAGCCAATGTTATAGACTGCTGGGCACACTGCATCCCAAATGTATAATACTGTGCCATCAGTCTTGCTGGCTCTATCCTGCCAATGAGCCAGGACATAACCTGCTATGATGATGGCTGAAAGATATGATTCTGTGAGTATGACCTTGATAGATTGTTATTTGATTAGTGTGATGAATGGTTACTGCCTTATCATCATGTAAGGTGATGTCCCCTTTAAGACCGGGCTTGGAACCCTGGGGACTCAGCCTCTGGCTCCGCCCATCTGGGAGCCATACATAAAGGCCTGCCTCATGGTCTGTATAGCAGTCAGCTCTCGTCCATAGCTGTAGCATAGTTATTAGTCTAATAAAGCCTTCTTTACAGTTTAATCTCTAAGCATCATTATTGAGGGTACCTCAATTTATTAGACTAAACTAGATTCAGGATGGACGCAGGCCTAAAACCAGAGAAGCTCAATCTGGAAGCACAGACGCCGGAGGCAAAGGAAATACTGGCTGCGGTGCTTCGAGGCTTACCTGGACTCCGCAGAGACTCCCATCCTGGGGCCACGCAAGCTGCGTCTACTCCACGCCCGGGTGAGTCACAGAATCTCCGCCACGCTCGAAAATGCGACGACTTATGAGGAAGCGATTGAGTTGCTCCGCAAGCGGTTTGTCAAACCCATCAATGAGGTGCACGCCCGGCATCTGCTCTCTACCTGCCGGCAGCGCTCAGGGGAATCGCTCGACGAGTTTGTTGAGAAACTCACCACGCTGGCCAGGGACTGTGACCATCAGGATGTGACAGGGGAAGTCCATATGAACCTGCACATCAGGGATGCTTTCGTGTCCGGAATCCGCTCGACCTGCATCCGGCAGCGGCTGCTCGAAAACGGGGCAAAAGACCTCCAGGAGACGCTAACGCTCGCTTCCTCGCTGGAGGTGGCCCGACATAACTTGGGTACGTACCCCGCGGACTTTGCCAGCCCCCCCGGACTTCCTCAGACTCACCCGTATTACAGGCCTGCGCCACGCGGCGACCCGCTCACCATGGGGGCACACCTTGCTACTTCTGCGGGCAGGGCCAGCACCCACGCCCACGCTGCCCAGCCCGCTCCGCGATCTGCAGCGACTGCAGGAAGAAAGGGCACTTTGCGAGGGTCTGCCTGGCCAGACCCAGGGGCCAGAAAAACAAAGAACAGCCGGCCCGAAAATCAGGCTCTCAGGCCTGCAGGCCTCGCAATGCTGCTGCGCACCGACCCGACACGCCCTCTTCTGACGCGTCATCAGCCTCGTGCGAATCATGGGAGCGGCCATCTGGTCGGCGGCCAGCTTCTCGACCCGACACGTGCGACCGACGGCAGCGGCCATTTTACGAGTCCGACACGGCTGACGACTCCGACTACCCGCGACTGGGTGTGATCACCCTCGATCAAACTCGGCCAAAACACCTGCAGAACTCCATGATGCAGGTCCAGGTCAACGGGCACGACACTGCATGCCTCTTCGACTCCGGGAGCACGGAGAGCTTTATACACCCTGAAACGGTAAGGCGCTGTTCCCTACGCACCCATCCCGCATCCCAAACCATAGCCCTCGCATCTGGGTCCCACTCGGTACAAATCAAGGGGTACTGTATTGCGGATCTCTCGATCCAGGGTGCCAAATACACCCGTTTCAAATTTTATATCCTCCCTCACCTCTGTGCCCCCCTGCTACTCGGACTGGATTTCCAGTGCAGCCACCGAAGCCTGACACTGAAGTTCGGCGGACCCTTGCCCCCCCTCACGGTGTCCTGCCTTGCGACACTGAAAGTCGCACCCCCCTCGCTATTCGCTAACCTCACTCCCGACTGTAAGCCCGTCGCCACCAGGAGCCGGCGCTACAGTGCCCAAGATATGGCTTTTATCAAGTCAGAGGTCCAGCGTTTACTGGGAGAGGGGGTCATCGAGGCTAGTAACAGCCCTTGGAGAGCGCAAGTGGTGGTAGTCCGGTCCGGGGAGAAGAAACGAATGGTCGTGGATTATAGCCAGACCATAAACCGATTCACGCAGCTTGATGTGTACCCCCTTCCTCGCATCGCGGAAATGGTAAATCGGATCGCCCAATACCGAGTCTTTTCCATGGTCGACCTCAAATCTGCCTACCACCAGCTCCCCATCCTACCAAAAGACCGCCCCTATACTGCCTTCGAAGCAGCCAGCCGGTTCTTCCACTTCCTCAGGGTCCCCTTTGGTGTCACAAATGGGGTCTCCGTCTTTCAAAGGGCGATGGACCAAATGGTGGACCAGTACGGTTTGCGGGCTACATACCCGTACTTGGACAATGTCACCATCTGCGGCCATGATCAGCAGGACCATGACGCTAACCTCAAAAAGTTCCTCCAGACCGCCTGAGCCCTTAACCTGACTTATAACGAGGGCAAATGTGTTTTCCACACCACCCGGCTGGCCATCCTCGGCTATGTCGTGGAAGACGGGGTCCTAGGTCCCGACCCCGACTGCATGCGCCCCCTTAAGGAACTCCCTCTCCCCCGCCGCCTCAAGGCCCTCAAACGGTGCTTGGGGCTTTTCTCCTATTACGCCCAGTATGTCCCCAAGTATGCGGACAAAGCCCGCCCACTCCTAAAGACCACCACTTTTCCCCTCTCGGCTGAGGCTCAATTGGCCTTCAACCGCATCAAGGCCGACATCATCAAGGCCGCCATGCACGCGGTGGACGAAACCATCCCTTTCCAGGTAGAGAGCGATGCATCAGACATCGCCCTGGCTGCTACCCTCAATCAAGGAGGCAGACCAGTAGCGTTCTTCTCCCGAACCCTCACCGCCTCCGAGATTCGACACTCTGAAGTCGAAAAGGAGGCACAAGCCATTGTGGAGGCTGTGCGGTGCTGGAGACACTACCTCGCCGGTAGGAGGTTTACCCTCGTCACCGACCAATGGTCGGTCGCCTATATGTTCGATAACACGCAACGGGGCAAAATAAAAAACGATAAAATTTTGAGGTGGAGGATCGAACTCTCCACCTACTCGTACGATATCAAGTATCGTCCAGGGGAGCTCAACGAGCCCCCAGTTGCCCTGTCCCGCGGCACATGCGCCAACGCGCAGGAGGACCGCCTGCAAGCCATCCACAATGACCTCTGCCACCCGGGGGTTACCCGGCTCATCCATTTCATCAAGTCCCGCAACCTACCTTACTCAACCAAGGAGGTCAAGGCCATGGTCAGGGCCTGCCAGGTCTGTGCGGAGTGCAAACCGCACTTCTATCGGCCAGACAAGGTTCGGCTCGTGAAGGCCTCGGGCCCCTTTGAGCGACTGAGCGTGGACTTCAAGGGGCCCCTCCCGTCCACCAACCGTTATGCCTATTTCCTCACCGTGATCGATGAGTTCTCCCGTTTCCCATTCGCCATTCCCTGCACCGACATGACCTCAGCCACGGTGATTAAGGCACTGCACAGCATCTTCACCCTGTTCGGTTTCCCTGCTTATATCCACAGCGACCGGGGTACATCATTCATGAGCGATGAACTGCGTCAGTATCTGCTCAGCAAAGGCATCGCCTCGAGCAGAACGACCAGCTATAACCCACGGGGAAACGGGCAGGTGGAGAGGGAGAACGCGACCGTGTGGAAAGCTGTCCTTCTGGCCCTGCGGTCGAGAAATCTCCCAACCACCCGCTGGCAGGAGGTCCTACCCGATGCCCTACACTCCATTAGGTCACTCCTCTGCACGGCCACGAATGAGACCCCTCACGACCGATTGTTTCTCTTCCCCAGGAAGTCTACCTCCGGGGTCTCGCTTCCACCTTGGCTGATGGCTCCGGGACCTGTTCTTCTCTGGAGGCACGTGAGGAGCCATAAAACGGACGCCCTAGTTGAAAAGGTCCAACTGCTCCACGCCAACCCCAGTTACGCCTACGTGGAGTACTCCGACGGCAGGCAAGATACAGTTTCCCTCCGGGATCTGGGGCCCGCTGGATCCTCCACCACAGACGCCCCTTCCCACGCCGCTCCCCTGCAGGACCCGTCGCCCCCTACAACACACCCCCTTCCGGCCCTACCACCCGTTGTTGAGCTCCTACCATGCGCCCCCCCTTGCGCCCCCCCCTTTACACACCCCGCCGGCGCCGGCTCCGCTACTCCCGGCCCTGCCTAGTTCCTCTGCCCCGACCCGGACCGAAGCTCCGACCGCTGTGCTCCCGGATGTGCCCTCAACCGGGACGTCCGTGCCCGCCGCTCCACCGCCCGAATTGAGGAGATCGAGGAGGACGATCCGGCCACCGAGACGGATGGACCTATGATGGCACTTCACCCCCGCCGGACTCCTTTTTAAACAGGGGGTGAATGTGATGATCGGTTACTGCCTTATCATCATGTAAGGTGATGTCCCCTTTAAGACCGGGCTTGGAACCCTGCGGACTCAGCCTCTGGCTCCGCCCATCTGGGAGCCATACATAAAGGCCTGCCTCATGGTCTGTATAGCAGTCAGCTCGCGTCCATAGCTGTAGCATAGTTATTAGTCTAATAAAGCCTTCTTTACAATTTAATCTCTAAGCATCATTATTGAGGGTACCTCAATTAGTCTGTGGAAAAGCTCTTCCAATTTCAGTACAACTGCATGTTTGACTGGACTGCATTTGGCTTTGTCAAGTCTATATTGATGTCACTGGCGCAAGATCCATACCATTTTATTATTTTACTTTGTCAGTGCAGTTTGGTACAACCTATTGAAATTCTGCTCGGCAGTTTTGGGCAGTTAAGTGCCAATCACATCACTGTGGTTTGGAGTCACATACAGGTCAGACCAGATATGGAGGGCAGATGTCCTTCTTTAAAGGTGAGCCAGATGGGCTTTTGTGACAATGTGGTAGTTATATTTAGTCTGGATTTTGTCCTCCCATCACAGGCCTAGAAGAAATTGGGAATCTGGCACGGGTAGGATGCAGCCTCCTGAATCCGATCACATGGCAGCAAGCTCATGAATATGGGGTGGCGTGAGTTTACCACTGGATGATGTGGCAGGTGTGGCTCTAATGTCAGGAAGCCCACGTCACCTGATCCCCATGCAGGAGACCGGGGTGGCATAGTTAAAGGACAGAAAGCCGTGTGTAAAAGCTGCAATTCTGCAGAAGACTCTCTGAGTGACAACTGGAAATTGGTGGCCAGGTTTAGCTATCTGGGCATGTTGCATCCAAAAACTTTCATAGGCTCAGCAAAAGAAATCACTATAAAAGTTCAGACAGTGCCATCAACGGCCTCAGCTGTATTCGGAGAAGTCATTCCCCACCAGCCTCATGGTTCAACGAAAGCCTAATGCATGATCTCCTCCAGGCCATTTGGGAATGCAGAGAGATTCTATTTCCAGATGATAGCTGCAAAAGGCCATCAGGAATGACCAAGGCAGCCTGGATGGAAGTCAGTCACTGAGTTTAGATTGACAGGCGTGGAGAGTGAGGAAGAATTGCAATGATTATCACCTCTGGCTATTCTGGCAGCCAGCTGCACCCTTGAATGGTAGTGGCCCTTCTTATCATCATGCCAGTAATTATTTGTATGCTTCATGTCACAGAGTCCACATGTGTTCAACCTGACATTATCTTGCAGGACCAGATATCGCTCAGGGCGCAGTGTCAAACCACTACCCTGCACCCAGCACCAGTGCAGAAACACTCGCCTCAGTGGGGTATTACTGCATACTTGCTTGGGGTCATAATCCTGGGTCTACTGCACAGTCAAGCAGATGCAGGTAAGGGAGGCAACAGCAGATGAGGCCACTGACAGTCAGAGGACAGTTGGAGGGCTGTCCCCTGATACACTCTCACCTCTGATGAGTCACACTAAACACCCTGGTAGAGTTGCAGAGCAAATAGGAACATCCCCTCGTGTCCTCTCACGCACGCAACCCCTTCGCGCAGGTGCGCCCTCTCACGCACACACACCCCGCGTGCGTCCTCTCACACACACATCTGGTGGAGCTGCCTGATGCTATGAACAGACATGCATAGGTGATGAAGGAGTCAATCCACGGCATAACCTCTGCCATGTCTCAGCTAGAGGAGCACTTTGCATCTTCCATGGAAAGCGTAGTGACTGACACAGAGAGGCAGGCACAGGGGACCACACAGCAGACCTGGTGTCAAAGCAACAATGGAGAGCATTTCTGGCACCTGAGCTCACTGCAATAATGGGCCAGTGAGAGATTGTCTATGCCCCTGAAGATCTCTCAAGGTGCATCTCAGTCAACTAGACAGGACAGTGCCATGCCGCACTGAGAAGGCAGGAGCCTGACATACTTGAGAGTTCTTCTCAAGGCACTCTTGAGTGTTTTCAAAGATCCCTTCTTCCTCCGCTAGTGACCTAAACTCCTCCAACAGCAGTGTCACAGAACAGCCTTCTGTATTGGTGCAAGAGAGCTTATGTGCCCTCACAGGACACTTCCAAGGCTGAGACAGCAGTAGCTTTAAACCCGTACATGTGCAGATGTTGTGGATATATCTTTCCACTGTACAAGGAAGCATTTCAAAAAGTTCATTTTCACACATTGAGGTAACACTAGTGTTTATAAGATTGTGTTAGAAAGGAGTGTTCATGTCAAATTAAAATGGTGTGTTTTGTGAGGCATTGTTTTTTTCATATGAGGGCCTCAAGATGTTTCCTCTTCAAAAATGTAAAATGTATTTTATCATGTGCTTAAGGGGCACTGGCAGCTTGCTCACAGATTGAGATGCAATTCTCTGTGTAATGACAGAGCAAAAGTGATGTGAGTGCTACATTACAGCAATATGTGCCATCGATGGAAATAGGTCAAGGCAGTTATTGTATGTTGCTTCATGGTGACCAGGCAGCTGGAAGTGGGTCAGTATGAGGCGGTGCCTTGCTTTGTGGTCAATTGCCATGAATCAGACATTGGCAGTAGCCTGCTTCCATTTCACTCTCGACTTGCCCATTCTCATCACATAAGCCTGCAGTCTCCTTTTTTTCCTCCGATGTTGTCATCTCAGATATTTAAGTAAGAAGTCTTACAACACCAGGTTAAAGTCCAACAGGACTCCTCAGGTGAATTCACCTGAGGAAGGAGCAGTGCTCCGAAAGCTAGTGATTTGAAACAAACCTGTTGGTCTTTAACCTGGTATTGTCAGACTTCTTACTGTGCTCACCCCAGTCCAACGCCGGCATCTCCACATCATCTGTTATTTAAGGCACAAGGGACTCGTGTCAGTTTCACTTATTCGGGGAGGCTGCAGTAAATCCCAACAAATTATGGCTGGAATTCTCCGGCAGCGCACCCTGCTCGGGGGCTTCCCAGCAGGGTGGGATGTCTTCAATAGGAAATCCCTAAGGATCGTGGGGATGCCTGAAGGCATCGAGGGAGCGGATGCTGGCATGTATGTGAGCAAGATGTTGGAGAAGTTGATGGGGGAGGGTTCTTTGACCGGCCCTTGAAGGTCGACCGAGCACACAGAGCGCTGATGAGGAAGCCGCAGGCGAATGAGCCACTGCGGGCGATGGCGGTGCATCTTCACTGGTTCTTGGACAAGGAGAAGATACTGGGATGGGCGAGACAGACGAGGAGGTGCAACTGGGAAGGGAGCAAGCTTCAGGTGTACCAGGACTTGAGGGTGAACCTACTGAAGAGGAGAGCCGGATTTAACCGGATGAAGGCTGCCCTGTTTAAAAATGGGGTGAAGTTTGGGATGTTGTACCCGGCCCACCTCTTGGTGAATTTTAATAGTCGAGAGCACTATTTTGGAACACCAGAGGAAGCGATGGAGTTCTTAAGAGACAATGGACTGACAGGAGAAGGAGGACATTGAACTGTGCAGGAGGTGTGAGGAGATGGGTGTTTTTTCGGTCCGTTTTTTCTTGTATCTTTGTTTTTGTTAGTTGTTGGAGAACTTTTCTCCTTCGAGATGTTTTGTCGTGTTTGAGGGTGAGTGTACCTTTTTAAATTGTTTTTTCTTATTGTTTCATTGTTGCTTGGGAGGTGTGCGAGCGGGGGGAGGCGAACCAGGGGGGGGTAGGAGGCTCAGGCACCTCGGGCGGGGGCTGTCAGGCTAGCTGGGCGGGCTAGTTAACTGGAGCGCAGTGGCGGGGGGGGGGGGTGATCAGGTGGCTAGTATAGCAGAGGGGGATGGGGTAGTTGTTTTGTTTCAGGGAAGGGGAGAGGGGGGTTGCTGACAAAGGTGCTGTTGCTGTGGCATACCATGGGAGGGAGTGGTGACGATGGACATTTGAGGGTGGGCTTGGAGGGTCGTGTGCCACGCGCCGGGGACTGGCCTAAGAAGGGGTATGGCTGATTGGCAGGGGAGAGAGGTGGGGTGCCCTCCGACCAGGTTGGTCACAAGGAATGTGAGGGGACTGAATGGGCCGGTTAAACAGTCACTTGTTTTTGTGTACCTGAGGAGCTTGAAGGTGAACGTGGCCTTTTTACAAGAAACACACTTGAAGATTGGGGATCAGACAAGGCTAAGGAAAGGGTGGGTAGGGCAAATCTTCCATTTGGGATTAGATATGAAGATGTGGGGGTGGGGAAGGGGGGGTGCGGTGCTGGTAAATAAGCGGGTGGCGCTCAAGGTGGGGAATATAGTAGCTGATTCGTGGGAGGAAGGTTTGTGATGGTGAGTGGGAAGCTGGTGTGGATGCCTGTGGTCCTGGTAAATGTTTATGCCCCAAATTGAGATGATGTAGAGTTTGTGAGGCGGGTGCTGGGGAAGATTCCGGACCTGGACTCGCAGTGACTGATCATGGGATGGGACTTAAACACGGTCATTGATCCAAGGTTGGACCGGTCGAGCCTGAGGTCGGGGAGGGTGTCGGCGGTGGTGAAGTAGCTGAAGGGATTCATGGAGCACATGGGGGGTAGACCCATGGAAGTTTGGGAGGCGGAAGGCGAAGGAGATATCGTACTTCTCCCATGTGCACAGGGTGTACTCTCGGATTGATTTTTTAATGGTAGGTAGGACGTTATTGGCGGGGGGTGATCGGCTCGAGGTATTTGTCGATCGAGGTTTCAGACCACGCACTGCATTGGGTGGATTTGCAAGTGGACCATGGGGGGTGGGGGCAGTGCCCGCAGTGGAGGTTGAACGTAGGGTTTCTGGCGGATGAGGAAGTATGTGAGTGGGTGAGGGGTATGTGGAACTCAATGATACAGGGGAGGTCTTGGCCGCCACACTGTGGCAGGCACTCAAGACAGTGATTAGGGGCGAGTTCATATCGATCCAGGCACATAGGGAGAAGGAGGAGCGAGCAGAGATGGCAAGGCTGTTAGATGTGGTTTTGAGGGTGGACAGGAGGTATTCGGTGGCCCCGGAGGCAGGATTGTTGAAGCAGAGGCAGAAGCTCCAGATGGAATTCGGGCTGGTGTCCACAGGGAAAATAGTGGGGCAGTTGCGTGAGGGCCAGAGGGGCAGTGTGTGAGTATGGGGAGAAGGCTATTAGGAAGCTGGTCCATCAACTCAGGAAGCAGGAGGCGATGAGTGTGAAGGACAGTAGGGTGGAGTGGCACTGGACCCGGTGGGGGTAAACGGGGTATTTGAGGAGTTTTATAGGGGGCTTTATAAATCGGACCCGCTGACCAGGGGGAGGGAATGTGGCGATTGCTGGATGGGTTGGAGTTCCCCAAGGTGGAGGAGGACCTGGTAGAGAGGTTGGGAGCACCCATTGGACTGGTGGAGGTTGTAATGATATGTATATAGTCAAGTTAGTGAAGGGTTAATTATTACATCTCAGTGTAAATCAAACACTAGAGGACGCCACCACTTCTCTGTATTTAAGTCACACCCTGAGGGAATTCTGGGTATAGTGTGAGGAGTAGCTGAAGGAGAAAGCATGGTGACAGCAATTAGGAGATTAGATTAGACAGAGTTAACACAAGGTTAGAACATTGTGCAGTTAGTGAGTATTTAGATTATTGAGTACTGCTAGACAGATTCAATATTACTTAATTATTAACTGTAGCTCAGTAGAGTGTGCAAACTTCATTTAATTAATAGTTTTATAATAAATTAGTTTTGTTTCAATCTTTTGATTGGTTGATTCTTTGTCAACAACATTTGGATCATTTTGGAAGAAAAGACAAAGAACACAACATATTACCATAAAGGGTAATATAACATGGTATAAGGAGTGGACAGCTTTAAGTTATAATGTACCACAATATGATATGCTACCAGGATTAGAAACTTAACAGAGGTGCTGGAGGGTATGGGAGCGATGCAGGCAGGGAAGACCCCGGGGCCCGATGGTTTTCCGGTATAAGTTTATTGGAAAGTTTTTTGAGTGACTTGGGGCCCCTGCTGAGGGAGAAGGGGAAGCTCCCCCCCCACATGTTATTATTTGAAGAGGGATAGGGATCCGGAGCAATGTGGGTCCTACCGGCCGACATCACTGCTGAATGTGGATGCCAAGTTGTTGGCTAAGATCTTGGCCTCGCAGATTTAGGACTGTGTGCTGGGAGTGATAGGAGAAGACCAGACGTGGTTTGTGAAGGAGAGGCATCTGTTGGCTAATGTTAGGCATCTGTTGAATGTTACAATGATGCCCTCGGAGGGATGGAATGGGGAAGTGGCGGTCGCTATGGATGTGGAGAAGGTCGTTGATCGGGTAGAATGGGAATATTTCTGGGAGGAACTGGCGCAGTTAGGGTTCGGGCAGTGGTTTATAGACTGGGTCTGGCTGTTGTATCACGCGCCAGCAGCGAGTGTAAGGACGAACCGGGTGAGTTTGGGGTATTTTAGGCTGTATCGTGGGACGAGGCAGGGATGCCCACTCTCCCCATTGCTCTTTGCCTTGGCGATAGAGCCACTGGCAATGGCGCTTAGAGCGTCAAGGAGTTGGCAGGAGATACTGCAGGGGGTGGAGCACAGTATCTTGCTATATGCAGATGATTTGTTGCTCTACATATCGGACATATTGGAAAGCATTGGAGGTATCATGGACATTTTGGTGGAATTTGGCTGGTTCTCTGGGTATAAGTTAAACATGGGGAAGAGTGAGGTCTTTCCGATCCAGGCAAGGGGGCAGGGGAGGTTGTTGAGTGAGTTGCCGTTTAAGGTAGTGGGGCGGGCTTCAGGTATCTGGTGATCCAGGTAGCGCGGGGATGGGAGCAATTACATAAACTGAATTTGGCACAGCTGGTGGAGCAAATGAAGGGGATTTTAAAAAATAAATAAATTTATAGTATTTAACAATAAATTTTTTTTCCAGTTAAGGGACAATTTAGCATGGGCAATCCACCTAACCTGCACATCTTTGGATTATGGGGGGGAAACCCACGCAGATACGGGGAGAATGTGCAAACTCCATACAGACAGTGACCCGGGGCCGTGATCGAACCCAGGTCTTCAATGCCGTAGGCAGTAGTACTAACCACTGCGCCACACTGCCGCCTAAGAAGGGGGATTTTAAGAGGTGGGATGTGCTCCCGCTGTCATTGGCGGGGTGTGATGAACGGTTACTGCCTTATCATCATGTAAGGTGATGTCCCCTTTAAGACCGGGCTTGGAACCCTGGGGACTCCGCCTCTGGCTCCGCCCATCTGGGAGCCATACATAAAGGACTGCCTCATGGTCTGTGTAGCAGTCAGCTCTCGTCTCTAGCTGTAGCATAGTTATTAGTCTAATAAAGCCTTCTTTACAGTTTAATCTCTAAGCGTCATTATTGAGGGTACCTCACGGGGCATGTGCAGTCCATGAAGATGACAGTACTCTCGAGGCTTTTATTTGTGTTTCAGAATCTTCCGATTTTTATTTGAAAGGTCTTTTTTAGGAAGATCAATTCATTGATCTCGGGGTTTGTGTGGGTGGGGAAAGCACTTCAGGTGAAGAAGGTGCTTTTGGAGTGGGGCGGTGGGGTACCATGGGCTGGCCTTACCAAATCTCATGAACTATTACTGGGCAGCAAATATAGCCATGGTCAGGAGGTGGGTAGTGGGGGAGGGGTTGGTATGGGAGTGGATGGAAGCAGCTGTTTTGTTACCTGTGTGGTAGGTAACATGTGCTACTCAATCCTTAGTTAGTGATGAGGTATTCTGAATCTCGATGAAGAAGATTCGAACTCGTCCAGTCGTAACAAAAGGTTGATTGAGTAACTACAACAATATTTATATGAATTCTTTACTTTAACTTTGATACTAGTAATAAGGTTAGCAAGATCTAACTACGGTAACTATATGTAACTCCACTAGCCATCTGAACTAGTCTGCTATTGTTCTGGTTACAGTGCACCCAAGAGAGCGAGAGACCCAATGTGGTTGCCTTTTATACCCCTGTTGGTCCGGCCCTCTAGTGATCATGTGGTGCTACTGATTACACATTAACCCCTTGTGTACATGCACAAATAGAGATCACTACATCCCCTTTTTTTTGTGTTACATATTTTCTGTATGAAAGAAAATTGAACAAACATAATGGATGCAGTTTGCAAATGCATCACATAAAATCAATGTGTTAGTCCGTCAAATGTTAATACATTTAGCCTTTTAGGTTTTTTTTTGCTTGCGTGAAATGGGTAAACAAATGATGTTATGTACAAGTTGCGATGTTCTTGATGATTATACAAAGCCAATTAATAGTCATATGTCCAATCTTAATAATAAAAAAAAAAATTGTGAGTCCATACATTATGAGTTTGTTCGGTCGAGTTGCTTTCTTCTTCTGTTGTTGAAATGGTGATGGTGACGTTATTTCTTTGTGAACGTCGTCAGTGTTCCAGTGTTTAGGTAACCAAGAAGTCATCAATGAGGTATTTGAATGGTCGAATCACTTTGTTGTCTGATTTATGCTTTTTTTTTCTGCTTGTGGTAGCGATTCTGTGTTACATCTTTGTTGTCTGACCTGGACTTTTTCCTGTGTTTGTGGTATTGATTCTGCATGTCATCTTTCTTGCAAGTTGGTTTGTTTGTTTGTCGTGAAGCAAATGTGAATTTGTGAGATTTGTTGCCATGCCATGGCATGTTTATACTCTTGAAATTGTTTTGCAGTGTGCTGTGGCATTGTCCTTCATGTGCAGAGTTGTACCATGTCGTACAGGTCATTGTTTCATTGTTGTCGTTTCTGTCTTGGTTGTTTTTGTTGTTGTTTTTGTTGTGCTCGTTGTTTCTGTTTTTGTTGTTTTCGCTGTTGTTCTTCTTGTCATGCTTGTTGTTTCTGTTTTTGTTATGCTTTTTGTTGTTGTGCTTGTATTTTTTGATGTTGCAGCTGTTCGTGTTTCTGCAGCGCTTCTTGTTGCTGTCACTCGTGTTGCGGTGCATGTTGTTTTCATTGTTGCTGTTGTTGTTCTTGTTTCTGCTGTGCTTCTTGTGGTTTTTGTTGTTCCTGTTGTGCTCAATGAATGTTCCGTGTGGATAATGTGAGTCATTGTCACAGTTATTGGTGTCAGTGACCTTTGTGGTATCTGTTACATTGAGCGTTTCTTCTTGAGAATTGTGAGAATGATCTGATGTAGCATTGATGTTGGTGACATCAGTCATTTGAGGTGGATTTGATTCCTATTCTTTACTTCCTTAGTACTCCTCTTCTAGAGTCAGTTCTGGTTCACTTGAGTCATCATTGATTTCTTTGTACTCCTCTTCTGGAGTTATTTCTGGTTCATTTGAATTACCTTTGGTTTCTTGGTGTTTCTCTTCTGGAGTCAAAATCTTCAATATTTCTATTGACGTGGTCTCTCTGGACTCTTGGTGCTCCTCTTCTGGAGTCAAAATCTTCACAATTTCATTTGACGTGGTCTCTCTGGACTCATGAGTAGCCGTCCTCTGATTGTGGAGTGCTTCTGTGCAGATGAGCTGAGAGCTGTTAATCTCGCTGTGATCCTGCACATCCTGTATGGGAATTTTGATTTCTTCGTCACTTGTCTCACGTACAGTGGGTAGACATTCAGTGTCTTCTTGTTGGTTAAATGAGCTGGGTTCTGGTGGCCCAAATCAGTCTGGGTAGACTGTCATAGTCTTTTTGTTGTTCACGTGAGCTTGGTAGACTTTCATAGTCTTGTTCCTGCATGGCATTCGCTGTGGAGTGTTTGTTTGCTTCCATTTTTGAGTCTGTCACCAAGCTGTCTGTGGAGGCTTGCGTCGCACTCCATGTGGAATCTTTTATCGCTCTCTCTGTGGGTTCTTTCATCGCTCTCTCTGTGGACTCTTTCATCGCTCTCTCTGTGGAGTCTTTCATCGCTTGCTCTGTGGAGTCCTTCATCGCTCTCTCTGTGGAGTCTGTCATCGCTCTCTCTGTGGAGTCGTGCAGTGTTCTCGCTGTAGAGTCGATCTATGCTCTCTCAATGGAGTCATTCTGTGCTCAGTGTGTGCCGTCGTCTTCTTCTTGGGTATTGCTGTCATCCAATGTATCGCCGATCTGCCATGGCATCATGGTATTGGATTCATCTACCATGAGAAGAGTAGTGTTGAGCTTTTCAGCCGTGTTGCTGATGCTGTGATCAGCATATCCGAATAACTCAGCCATGTCTGAGCAGTATTGTGTGTATTGTTCGATAGACAAATCATCGCTTTTTGTTTCGGAGATGTTATCGTTCTCTTCATGCTCAATGAACAAATCATCTTCTTTGGTTTCGGATTTGTCATTGTGCTCTTCACTTTGGGTGGTGCCGACTGCTTGTTCCAGGGTGTTGTGAAAGTTATTTTCAAATGCTGGTGTAAGTTCGGGCATTGTTCTGTCTTCTGAGGAAAGAAAATTGGATTTGGAAGCTTTAAATTTCTTGTTGTTCATTTTCGTGCATTTCCCTTTTAAGTGGGCGTGGTCCGCATCCTCTGACATCATGACGCTCGTGATGTCATGCGTAGTAATCGAATGCGCAATTCGAGTTTCCTTTATTTTGTGCTCTTTTCGCAACTGCGCATGCACGGCTTCTCACGCATGCGCGCAATCGTAGTTTGCCGTTTTCCTTCGTTTTGAGAAGTGCGCATGTGCGTACTGGCCGGAACGCTCTCGCTCAAGATGGCTGCCAATCAAAAAGTGCTGTTGCATCGAGTGAGATCCTGCCTCTGCCTCATGGAGAATATTCGCGCCATTTTTACCGATTTTGTTTTCTCGATAATGATTCTGTGTTTGTAGAGACTCAAAGTATTGATTTTGTTTTTGTTCATAGGCAAGGCATTTTTGTATAGCAATTTCTAGAGTTAGATACTTATTTTGTGATAATTCTTCCCTCAAATATTTATCAGATAGTGCAGAAATTAATTGATTAATTATCACAGTGTCTCTGAAATCAGCATAATCACAGCCTTGTGGTATTAACTTGAGATTTGTAATAAAATCAGTGATGGGCCCTCCGTTTCTCTGGCATTTATGACAATTGTTAAATCTTTCCAGCATCTCACCAGACTGACTTTAGTGTTCATCAAATTTTTTTGAGTATTACTTCTATTTTGGTGCCGTCTTCACCTTCTAAGTAATTAAAGCAATTATAGATTTCTCTAGCTTCATGTCCTCCTATTGAGAGTAGTAGTGCTATTTTCGTTGTGTTAGAGACCGTGCTTAAATCATTAGCTGCCCTAGAGGTCCAATGAGTCCAATAGTTAGTCATCGAGGATCCATTTGCTGCGAAGTCTTCCACAGTCTTCCCTTTTTCTTCTCTTTTTGTCTAACCTAATCTAATTAGTTCTGTTAAAGCCACTCACCTGGTACTATGTTTCGTTACCACTGTGGTAGGTAACATGTGCTACTCAATTCTTGGTTAGTGATGAGGTATTCTGAATCTCGGTGAAGAAGATTCGAACTCGTCCAGTCGTAACAAAAGGTTTATTGAGTAACTACAACAATATTTACATGAATTCTTGACTTTAACTTTGATACTAGTGATAAGGTTAACAAGATCTAACTATGGTAACTATACGTAACTCCACTAGTATGCTATTGCTCTGGTCACAGTGCACCCATGAGAGAGAGAGAGACCCAATGTGGCTGCCTTTTATACCCCTGTTGGTTTGGCCCTCTAGTGATCATGTGGTGCTACTGATTACACATTAACCCCTTGTGTACATGCACATATAGAGATCACTACAACAGCCTCGTGTAAGCTTGGGGCACTGTTAGCGGCACCTTGGCCATTCTCACCGACCAGGTACTCCACAGGTCTGGTGGTGGTGGCGGCCCTGAGGGTGTGGGGATAATGGTGGCAGCACCTGAGGCTGGAGGGTGGCTCGGTTTGGGCTTGGTTTTATGAGAATCACAGGTTCTTTCCGGGGGGGAGCGGGAGGGGGGCTAGACGCAGGGTTCCAGAGGCGTTGGCAGGCAGGGATTGAGCGGTTTGGTGACCCGTTTGTGGGGGGCAGCCTTTTGAGCTTGGAGGGGTTGATAACGGAGTATGAGTTGCCCAGTGGGAATGGGTTCCGGTATTTACAGGTTCGGGATTAGTTCCGTACCAGCCTCCCCGAACAGGCGCGGAATGTGGCGACTAGGGGCTTTTCACAGTAACTTCATTTGAAGCGATTTCCATTTCATTTCATTTCATTATGTGAGGAAACAGGAACTGTCCTTCCCTGACCTGCCGCCCCCGGAGATGCAGGACAAAGTGGTGTTGGTGAGGGCAGGGTGTCAGAGATTTACAAAGAACTAATGGATCGCTAGGCTGGTTTATGGGAGGAAGCTCTGAGAAGAGTGAATGCATCTTCTTTATGCACTAGGCTTAGCCTCATCCAAATTAAAATAGTTCACAGGGCGCATATGACCGTGGCCAGAATGAGCAGGTTTTTCTGAGGGGGTGGAGAATAGGTGTGGGCAGTGTGGGGGGGGGGGGCAGCGAACCATGCCCACATGTTTTGGGCCTGTCCAAAGCTGGAGGAATTCTGGTGGAGGTTCGCTGACGGTCCAGGGGGTGAGAGAGGCTGATGTTTTGGCCTTTGCCTCTTTGGAAGCCCGAAGACGGATCTTGTTGGGATGGAGGGAGTCGGGGCCGCCGAACCAGGGGGTGTGGGTGAGTGACCTCGCAGAATTCCTCAGGGTGGAAAAAAAATCAAATTTGCTTTGAGAGGGTCTGTGGAGGGGTTTGGCCGAAGATGGAAACAGCTCATTGATTTCAACAGCAGGGAGGGCGGGGTGCAGGGGTGTTGATTATTTATTTGTTATAAGATTTCCATTTTGTTCTCTTTTTGGTTTTGGTTGTGTTTGATGTGTATATATATAATATATATATATATATTTATAAATGCCTTAATAAATTTTTTTTAAAAAATAAATAAATATGAGGTTCCCACCCCAAGTTTCCTGATTGTTAAACTTCCCACTGTCAACATAATTGGGAGTAATTTTCCCTCATCTGGGATGCATGACCGACTGTGCAGTCACCCTAGCACACCTGCCACCTTTTTTTAAATAAACATTTTATTGAGGTCTTTTTTGGCATTGTAACAGCAGCAATATAAACAATGTACATAAAAAATATAAACATAGTGCAAATACCACCTCCCTCCCCCACAGGTCCCACCATTACTTAACCCCCTACTCTACGCAAACCTATCCCCCTCCTCACCCACTCCCCCTTCTGCTGACGATTAATTCTCTGCGAAGAAGTCGATGAATGGTTGCCACCTCCAGGCGAACCCTAACAATGACCCTCTCATGGCAAACTTAATTTTCTCCAGGCAGAAAAAGCCTGCCATGTCCGATCGCCAGGTCTCCGACTTCGGGGGCCTTGTTAGTAATATCCATTAATTGCCTCCATGCTAGTAATATCCGTCTCCAGGTTACAAGGGGAGTAAAGGCCAGAACGTCTGCGTCTTTCTCCTCCTGGGTTCCTGGATCCTGCGACACTCTGAAAATCACCACCGCTGGACTCAATGCCACCCTTGTATTTAATACCTTGGACATGACGTCCGCAAACCCCTGCCAAAATCCCCTAAGCTTTGGACATGTCCAAAACATGTGGACATGGTTCACCGGTCCTCCTGCACATTTTGCGCACTTGTCCTCCACCCCAAAAAATCTACTCATCCGGGCCACTGTCATGTGAGCCTACTGCACGACCTTGAATTGAATCAGGCTGAGCCTGACACATGTCGTGGTCGCGTTGACTCTACTCAACGCGTCTTCTATCTCTCCCCCCAGCATCTCCTCCCACTTTCGCTTCATTTCCTCGGTCTGTATCTCCTCCGATCCCATAAGCTCTCTATATATGTCTGAGACGATCCTCTCTCCTATCCATCCTCTAGACACCATCCTGTCCTGAATCCCCCTTAGCAGCAGGAGTGGGAAGGTTGGTACCTGCCTCCGCAGAAAGTCCCGTACCTGCAGATATCGAAATTCATTTCCCCCCGTCAATGCAAACTTCTCCTCCAGCGCCCTCATGCTCGGAAAGCTACCCTCTATAAACAAGTCCCCCATCCTCTCAATCCCCGCTCTCCGCCAAATTCGGAGCCCCCCCGTCCATCCTCCCCGGGGCAAACCGATGATTATTGCAGATTGGGGACCAGACCGATGCTCCCACTGCTCCCACATGTCTCCTCTACTGCCCCCAGACTCTCAAGACCGCCACCACCACAGCGCTGGAGGAGTACCGCGCCGGCAGGGACGGCAAGAGGCGCAGTTACCAATGCCCCCAGACTTGTGCCCCTGCAAGAAGCCGCTTCCATACGCACCCATGCCAACACCGCCTCCCCCACCAGCCACTTCCTGACCATGGCTATATTAGCCGCCCAGTAATAATTGCTAAAGATCGGCAGCGCCAGCCCGCCCTCCCCGGACTCCGCTCAAGCATTACCCTCCTCACTCGCGGGGACTTGGCCCCCCCATACGAAGCCCGCTATAACTTTATTGACCCGCTTAAAAAAGGAATGCGGGATGAAGATGGGGAGACAATGAAAAACAAACAGGAATCTCGGGAGGACCATCATTTTTACTGATTGGACTCTGCCCGCCAGAGACAACGGGAGCGCATCGCATCTCCAGAAATCCTCCTTCATCTGCTCCACCAGCCGGGCCAAGGTCAATTTATGTAGCCTGTCCCAATCCCTCGCCACTTGGATACCCAGGTACCTGAAACTGTCCCCTACCACTCTGAACGGCAGTTCCCCCAGTCGCCTCTCCTGACCTCTCGCCTGGACCACAAACATCTCGCTCTTCCCCATATTGAGCTTCTACCCCAAAAACCGGCCGAATTCCCCTAAAATTCCCATAACTTCTTCCATCCCCTCAAATGGATCCGAAACATACAAAAGCAGGTCATCCGCATACAGCGAGACTCTGTGCCCCCCCCCCCCCCCCGGACCAGCCCCTTCCAGCCCCTTGAGGCCCTCAGAACGTTTGCCAGCAGCTCTATAGCCAGCGCAAACAGTGGGGAGAGGGGGCATCCCTGTCTCGTCCCCCGGTGCAGCCTAAAATAGTCTGAAGTCATCCTGTTCGTCCGTACATTTGCCACAGGAGCCTGGTACAGCAACCTAACCCAGTCAATAAAGCCCCTCCCAAATCCGAACCGCTCCAGAACCTCCCATAAATAATCCCACTCAACCCGGTCAAAAGATTTCTCAGCCTCCATCTCGACCACTACCGCCACCTCCCTACTTTCCGGGGGTATCATGATCACATTTAACAGCCTTCTTACATTGGCCACCAGCTGCCTGCCCTTAACGAACCCCGCCTGATCCTCCACAATGATGTTCGGCACACAATCCTCAATCCTAGTGGGCAAAATTTTGGCCAGCAGTTTGGCATCTACGTTCAACAGGGAAATTCGGCCTGTAAAACCCACATAGCTCCGGGTTCTTGTCCCGCTTCAGGATAAGCAAAATCATGGCCTGTGACATCGTCTGGGGCAGAACCCACTTTCCCTTGCCTCATTAAACACCTTCATCAGCACCAGTCCCAATATCCCGGAGGCCTTATCCGACTGCATGGCCTTCAAGCCCTCCACTATCTCTTCCAACCTGATCGGGGCCCCCAGCCCTTCTACCAGCTCCCCGTCCACCTTCGGGAAAGTCAGCCCCTCCAGGAAGTGCCTCATCCCCTCCGGCCCCACAGGGGTTCCGACCTGTACAACCTGCTGTAAAAATTCCGAAACGCCTTACTCGCCCCTGTCGAGTCCCCAACTAAGTTCCCATGCCCGTCAACAACTTTCCCTATTTCTCTAGCTGCCTCCCTCTTTCTGAGCTGCTCTGCAAGCATCCTGCTGGCCTTCTCACCATACTCGTATATCGCCCCCCACGCCTTTCTGAGCTATTCCACTGCCCTCCCTGTGGTTCACAAGCCAAACTCCGCCTGTAGCCTCTGGCTGTCCCTTAAAAGCCCGATCTCTGGAGTCTCCGCGTATCTCCTGTTGACTTGTAGAATCTCTTTCACCAGTCGGTCCGTCTCTGCCCTGTCTGTCCTGTCCCTGTGAGCCCGGATCGAGATCAGCTCTCCTCTCACCACTGCCTTCTGCGCTTCCCAGACCACCGTTGCTGAGACCTCCCCCGTATCATTTACCTGCAGGTAATTCAGCATGCATTTCCTCAGCCTCTCACACACCGCTTGATCCGCTAATAGCCCTACATCCAACCTCCACTGCGGGCGCTGATTGCTATCTGTACTAACCTGCAGGTCAACCCAGCGTGGAGCATGGTCCGAGATCGTAATCGACGAATACCCCGTGTCCACAACCCCTGCCAGCAAGACCCTACCCAAAACAAAGAAATCGATCCGAGAGTATACCTTATGTACGTGGGAATAGAAGGAGAACTCCTTCACTCTCGGCTGCCTAAATCACCATGGATCCACCCTCCCATCTGCTCCATGAACCCTTTCAGCTCCTTTGCCATTGCTGGCACCCTGCCCGTTTTCGAGCATGACCGATCCAGGCCTGGATCAATAACTGTATTAAAGTCCCCTCCCATGATCAGTTTGTGCGAGGCCAGGTCCGGTATCTTCCCTAACATCCTCTTTACAAATTCCACGTCATCCCAATTTGGCGCATATACATTAACCAGCACTACCTTTATCCCCTCCAGCTTACCACTAACCATAATATATAGACCCCCCACATCCGAAACTGTTCTACCCACCTCAAATATCACCTGCTTATTAATCAAGATCGCAACCCCTCTAGTCTTTATATCCAGCCCCGAGTGGAAAGCCTGACTGACCCAGCCTTTCCTCTATCTAACCTGGTCCACTACTCTAAGGTGCGCCTCCTGCAACATTACCACGTCTGCCTTCAGTCCCCTAAGATGCGCGAACACACGTGCACTCTTAAGCGGCCCATTTAACCCTCAAACATTGCAGGTGATCACCCTATTTGGGGGCAACGTGCCCCGCCCTCCGCCGATCAGCCATCCCCTTTCTTGGGCCCGCCTCCAGCCCCTGCACCTCGCCTCCTCCGGCCCGCCCCCCTGCGGCCCCCGCTACCGACCTCCTCACTGTCCCTCCACCGAAGTCCCTCCCTCATCAGCAGAAACACTGCCCCTCTCCCCCCCTAGCAACACTACTCCAAAACCTAACCCACATAGTAAACTAAACATATGCACCCCCCCCACTGCGCTTCCATGAGCTCACTCACCCAGCTAGCTTGGTGGCCCCCACCCCCGGTGCCAAAATGTCTCCCACCTATTGTTCCCTCGCTCCCACCCCCCTCGCTCGTACAAACAAATTCCCTCATCTAACAATCCCCACACAATCACCCAGCTGCAAAAAAAACCACCACCCACCGAAACTCAAACAAGCACGTCTCCACCCCACAAAAGTGCACATCAATGGAAAAAAAAACATTGCCAACATCCACCGAAAAGAAAACCCGAAAAGGAAAAAACATTTCCCCCCCCCCCTTCTTAAACAGAACTCAAAGACAGGAGAGAAGAAATAAGAGGAGAAAAAACAAATTTTAAAAAGAAAGGGGCCCAATATCGGCCAACATGTTGTCTCAAAGACCGAGAGTTCTCAGACCCCTACCGGTCCTTTGCTTTTAGCAAAGTCCAGCGCATCTTCGGGCGACTCAAAATAATGATGCTGGTCCTCATATGTGACCCAAAGACGAGCCGGATACAGCAGTCCAAACTTCACCTGTTTCTTGAAGAAGATTGACTTAACTTGGTTGAAGCCTGCTCTCTTCCTCACCACCTCCACGGTCAGGTCCAGGTACACCCGCAGGATACTGTTGTCCTACTTACAGCTCCGCGTTCACTTGGCCCACCGAAGAATGCATTCCTTGTCTAGGAACCTGTGGAATTTCACCACCGTTGCCCTCGGAGGGTCCCCCCACTCGCGGCTTCCTCGCAAGCGCTTGGTACGCTCTGTCCATCGCCAAGGGTCGGGAGAATGCCCCCTCCCCCAGCAGCTTTTCGAACATACCCACTATGTATGCCCCCGCATCCGCTCCCTCAGCCCCCTCCGGGAGCCCGACAATTCTTAAGTTCTGCCGGCGGGACCTATTCTCTAGGTCCTCCACCTTCTCTCGAAGCCTTTTCTGCTGGTCCCGCAGCACCCCCACCTCCAGCTCCACCGCTGTTTGATGTTCCTCCTGCTCAGCCAGCACCTTCTCAACCTTCTGGATCGCCCGATCCTGGGCATCCAATCTGTGCTCCAGCCGATCAATTGATTCTTTAATCGGGTCCAGACAGTCCTGTTTCTGCTTGGCAAAGAGGTCCTGGATGACCTGCATCAACTGTTCTGTTGATCGCTGCGCTGACACCCCAGGGGTCCGGTCCTCGGCCATGCTGTCTCCTGCTGCAGCTTCAGCACAGCTCTGTCCTATCTTCCTATTTCTGCCTTTTCATGCACTTCTGGTTCTTTTCCACACCTGCCACCTTGCCCACTTAAACGGGCTCTACAAAATCCACCTCATGGTTACCTTTACTGATAAAACTGTATGATACAATCAAACACTATACCAATAATTACATTTCCCTCAGCAACAAAGTTATAAATATCTCACCTGTCTTTATTATGAGGATTGGCTGCACTATGAACAATCTTTCTCCACTGATTTCTATTCCCTACTGTCCACAATGCCTGTCCCACAGAGAGGCTAGTCCACATTCTGATATTATCCATCCATGCCATCTTGGATCTTCCTTATGTATGTTTTCTACGTATTTTACCTTTCGTTACTGTGGTGATACACCACTGTACCTCCCTACCATTGTACATAGTATATAATAGTTGTGCGTAACGTGGCCCTGTAATACTGTGTATTGTACTGTAACTCTGCAGAGGTTCGGTCACTGGTAGGTAACCCGACCTGGCCACGGAGAGCTCCGCCTTAGCCACTCCCCCGGGAGTCAGTATAAGAACCTCTTCTGGGACAGCCCCCATTCTTTCTGGGGTCGTCTGTGTCGGGTAAGCCTCCCATGTAGTATATTAAAGCCTGAGTTAAAGTCTCACATGTCTTTGTGGTTCTTGACGCTTAGCGCATCAGTTACCTCTTTTTCCAAACACTCCTTCCTGTTTGCATCACATATCCAAAACATGTGGCCTTCCTTGACATCACTGCCTCAAACATATTCTTCGTTAACACCAACTTTCTCAAGCACTCAGACGTTTGTCTGCTTGGCTGTCTGTGACACATGTAATATCCATCTGAGTCTTTTCATTTTAAATGCTCTTATGCGAGACTCTTCATTCTTTTTAATGGTCCAAGCTTGACAGTCATACATTGTCATAGAGATATATAACAATAATAAATCAGATTATGCCACTGTCACATTATTAACAACACTTTCAGAAATGTGCAGTAACCCCAAAACAATCACAGTAAGTAACACAACATAATACAAGACGTATGAATAACAGTGCAACAAGATTATGTTGTGTAAAATTCATTAAGTAAAGTGAGAAATAGACTAACATATATCATGGCAATTTACTGTAGCTTGTAAAAATTTACTGATCACTCATGAGTTGAACTAAAATGCAGCAATTGCTTCAACTACAAGCAAAAGCAAAAGCTCAACATTATCCAGGACAAAGCAGCCCACTTAATTGGCATCCCATCCACCACGTTAAAAATTCACTCTCTCCCACCACCGACACACATTTGTGTGCACTACCTACTCAGTGCATTGCAACAACTCACCAAGGCTCCTTTAACAGCACCTTCCAGACCTGAGTCCTCTGCCACCTAGAAGGACAAGAGCAGCCAGATGCATGGTTACATTACCACCTGCAAGATTCCCTCCAAGCCACACACCATCCTGACTTGGAACTATATTGTTGCTCTTTCACTGTTGTTGGAACAAAATTCTGAAGCTTCCTTCCAACCAGCATGGTGGGTGTCCCTACAGACCGTGGACTGCAGCGGTTCAAGAAGGCAACTCACCATTACCTTCTCAAGAGCAATTGAAGTAGTCCATGTCCAAATGCAGGAAGACCTGGACAGTATCCAGACTTGGGCTGACAGGAAATCAAGTGCAAGGCTATCTCCAAGAAGAGAGAATCTAACCACCACCCCTTGACATTCAATGGCATCACACAATATAATCCCCACTATCAACTTCCTGGGGGTTACCATTAACCAGAAACTGAACTGGACTAGCCATATAAATACAGTGGCTACAAGAGCATGTCAGAGGTTAGGAATCCTGTAGCGAGTAACTCACCTCCTAATTCCCCAAAGTCCATCCATCATCGACCTTTTATGTATTTTCTTTTCTTGTACTAAGTGATCTGTTTCAGCTGCACGCAGAAAAATACTTTTCACTGTACCTCGGTACACATGACAATAAACAAATCCTATCCAATCCAATCCAATACAAGGCACAAATCAGGAGCGTAATGCAGTATTGTCCACTTGCCTGGATGCGTGCAGCTCCAACAACACTCAAGAAGCTTGACACTATCCAGGACAAAACAGCTGGCTTGTTGGCATGCCAGCCACAAACATTCACTCCATCCAACACTGGCGCACAGTGGCAGCAAGTGTACCATCAAAAGGTGCACTGCAGGAACTGGGGAGACATGAGAACATCTCTACCGGCAAGTTCCTCTCCAAGCCAATCACTATCCTGACGTAGAAATATATCTCTGTTCCTTCACTGCCGCTGGATCAAAATCCTGGAACTTCCTCCTTAACAGCACTATGGGTGTTCCTACAACCCCATGACCACTACCAGTGAGAAGGCCAAGCTCATCAGATACGTGGGAATGCCACCAGCTGGAGGTTCCCCTCCAAGTCACTCACCACCCTGATTTGGAAATATATCGCCATTCCTTCACTGTCGCTGGGGCAACATCCTGGAACTCTCTCCCTAACAGCGCAGTGGGTATACCTACATCTCAGGAACTGCAGCGGTTCAAGAAGGCAGCTTGTCATTACCTTCTGAAGGGCAACTAGGGATGGGCAATAAATGCTGGTCTAGCCAGCAATACCCACAGGAATTCAAAGTACTGAATGAATAAAACAAAATTAGGGATGGGTATCAAATGTTGGCCTCGCCAGCAATACCCACATCCTGTGAAAAAATAAAAATAATTACAAATTTAGATTCAGCATTTTGGTGCAGCCAAAACCCAGGGAAACTATAAGATATATTTTACAAATCCACAGGAGAGCTCACAGGATTTTGTGTCCATAATTATATGAATATGATAGGCAGGTGGCATCACAGCTGAGCTTAATTCTGTGCTCACCCACTATTCACATGAGTGCATTTTCTAAAGTAAGTCACTAGATAGTGACCAGAAAGTGAAATCCAGACTGGAAAACTAGGCACTACACTTATTTACTTAATCGCAATGGTAGTATGAACAAGCTTTGTTCAGTACTTTGAAATCCTGACTCATGAAACAGATCTCCAATATGCAGATGGTGAAACAAAGTTTGAAACCATAAATTGGGGTTTCTGTTTAGGATTGACAATGTAATTAATCTCAGTACCGCACATGTTTACCAGAGCATCATTTCACTTTCTGGTTGAGCATCTTGCTTCAACAAGATGAATTTATGTTTACAAAAAAACCTGTAAAATGCAATGTGGAAATCTAACAAACAGCGTTCCATTCAGTCACACTACACTGTCCCTATGTAAGATCCCAAAGCACTCGCTTCCATTATAATCCCGAGTCTTTTGTGTTTCTTTTCCCAATGCTTTAATGCTCTTCCTAGGGTTGCTGTTACGAACTCCAAAGCCAATGCTTGTCTAATCTGTAGTAATGGGAAAATTAATTAATACCTGGTTTTGATGATCTTCCAGCTCAAATTACATATCAGTGCCAATAAGACATTTGGGCGCGATTCAACTAAATGGGAACAAAGTTCCATAGCAAGAGTGTTTAGCCACATGTTTCCTGGCGCTCAAACGTTGAGAAACACATGGCTATACAACACCTCACATGTTAAATAAGGGGCCTCAGCTGAGAAAGCGAGGCCAAGGCCACACATAGCCCCGTTTTCTACAGTGAGGAGTTCCGTTCACTGGAGCTCCTCAGTGTAGCAATGGATTGGGACGCCATTTTTAAATCACATCTCGATCTCCGAGACCCCGACGCGACTCTGGACGCACTATGTGAGGGTTCCTGGCCCCCTCCACATCTCCTCAACATACACACACAGGGCACCCCACCCCGATCACCAGCACACAGAAAATGCCAGCTTGGCACCTTGGCAGTGCCAAACTGGCAGTACCCCTGCCAGCTGGCAGAGTCATCTGGGCATCTTGATAGTGCCAGACTGACACCCAGGTGGCACTGCTCGGGGGCCAGACTGGCACTGCCAGGCTGGTATCAACAGTGCCAGGGTCCCACCCTGCCCAAAGGGCATGTACCTGGGGGCCTCCGAACCCTTAGGATGCCCCCACGAATGCCATTCCATCTGGTCCCCATTCGTGGGGACCAGTGCTGAACGGCATTCACCCAAGGTCTCCGATGCAAAGGGGATAACTAGCTGTTAGACTAGCTGTTTTGCTCCAATATACAGATTTGCTCAAAAGTGGTCCCGCCCACAATGGGCAGGCTTCACATTGCAGCGTCTCGGGAGATCATGTTAAATCTCGCGAGGCATTGCAGGCCGGGTAGATCTTGTGAGCGGCGGCTCCCAGCTTTTATCAGCCACGCTGAGCCACGGCAAAATGCTTCCGGACGCAGCATGGCCACTGGATCTCACCCTATAAGATTAATGGAGATTACAAGCAAAGGTTAAAAGTGGTGCAATTATTGTGAAGCATTTGAACAAGAAACAGATGATTGCTGTGAAATCCCCTCCGCAAAGGAATTTATTATTAAAGTTATAGTTTGCATCAGTTTAAAGTGGTTTTGATAGTGTAATTTATGAATGAAGTTGAATTAAACTTGGGCAAGAAATGTGAGAGAAGGTTTACCTGCGATCAAATAGAGCAAAGTAAATAAAATGAATTCTCAAGCAGTCAGTTTAATTCTTCCAATATCAGTGTAAACTGAACTACAGCTTTAGCAACAGCTTTAGCTTTCTCTGACCTTAACCATAACCTCAGCCATGAATGGAGCTCTTTGTATACACACATACTCATGTACAGAGCTGTGTTTTCCATGAACAGACACTAACATGGAGCAGCAATATAATTCAAGCAGGTAACAACATCCTTAGTGCCACATCTGCCAAAAAATAAGGAACCATGGTGTGATATCTGTATACATATGTACCCTTAATGCGTAGGCCCCTTTAAGACTGGGTTTGGAACCCTGGGGGACTCCGCCTCCGGCTCCACCCGCAGGAAGCTGTATATAAGGTTACGTTCAGCAGGCAGTGCGCAGTGAGCACACTTCTCGGCAGCTGTCTGTTTTTCTGGTTATTAAAGCCTTTGTATTATCAAACTCCTCTCCTGAGTCGTAATTGAGGGTATCTCAATTTAATTACCAGACTACATCAAGATGGACAGCGGTCTAAAGCCGGAGAAGCTCAATTTGGACGCTCGGTCGCCGGAAGCCACTGAAATTTTTAAATACTGGCTCCGGTGCTTTGAGGCCTATCAGAATTCCTCAGAGACTGAAGTTGACGGACCTCGCAAGCTGAGCTTACTACATGCCCGGGTGGGCCACCGACTATCCTCCATGGTCGAGAAAGCTATGACGTACGAAACGGCGGTCGAAATCCTACAGAAGCGCTTCGTAAAGCCGATAAATGAGGTACACGCCAGACATTTGCTCTCGACCTGCCGCCAGCGCTCCGGGGAAACGCGAGATGAGTACTTGGAGAGACTCACCGCGCTCGCCAGGAATTGCGACCACAAAGAGGTGACGGCAGAAGTCCACATGAACTAACATATTCGTGATGCTTTCGTGTCCGGTATCCGATCCACGTACATCGGGCAGCGGCTCCTAGAAGACGGAGCGAAGGACCTCCAAGACACGGTAACACTCGCCTCTTCCCTGGAAGCGGCCCACCATAATCTCCGCACGTACTCCGCGGACCTTGCGAACCCCTCTCGATCCCCTCCAGACTCGGCCACGCTTTAGTCCTGCGCCGCGCGGCAACCCACTCACACCGGTGAAGGTTCAAATCAACGGGCGCGACACCCCCTGCCTTTTTGACTCCGGGAGCATAGAAAGTGTTATCCATCCAGACACGGTAAGACGCTGCTCCCTGCGCACCTATCCCGCCTCCCAAGCTATCGCCCTCGCATCTGGGTCTCATTCGGTCCAAGTCACGGCGTATTGTGTCGTGAACCTCGCTATCCAAGGCGCCAAATATGCCCGTTTGAAACTTTATGTCCTCCCTCACCTCTGCGCCCCTCATGCTGCTCAGTCTGGACTTTCAGTGCAGCCACCGAAGCCTAACCCTGAAGTTTGGCGGACCCCTGCCCCCGCTCACGGTATGTAGCCTGGCGACACTCAAAGTTGCACCACCCCCCTCTTCGTGAACCTCACCCCTGACTGTAAGCAGTCGCCACCAGGAGTCGGCAGTACAGTGCCCAAGACATGACTTTCATTAAGTCAGAGGTTCAGCGGCTACTAAAAGGGGTCATAGAGACTAGCAACAGCCCTTGGAGGGCACAAGTACTGGTAGTCCGCTCCGGGGAAAAATAACGTATGGTGGTGGACAATAGCCAGGCCATAAACCGCTTTACGCAGCTTGATGCGTACCCACTTCCCCGCATAGCAGAAATGGTGAACCAACTCGCTCAGTATCGAGAATTCTCCACGGTCGACCTGAAATCGGCCTATCATCAACTCCCTATCCGCCCAGAGGACCACCCCTATACAGCCTTCGAAGCAGCCGGTCGGCTCTTCCACTTCCTCAGGGATCCTTTCGGTGTCACAAACGGAGTCTCTGTTTTCCAAAGGGCGATGGATCAAATGGTGGACCAGTACGGCTTACGGGCTATATACCCGTACTTGGACAACGTCACCATCTGCGGCCATGACCAGCAGGACCATGACGAAAACCTGAGGAAGTTCCTCCAGACCGCCCAGGCCCTCAATCTGACATACAATAAAGAGAAATGCATGTTCCACATAACCCGGCTAGCCATCCTCGGCTACGTCGTGGAAAACGGGGTCCTAGGCCCAGACCCCGACCCCTTAAGGAACTTCCCTTCCCCCGTAGCCTCAAGGCACTCAAACGGTGCCTGGGGCTCTTTTCCTATTATGCCCAGTGGGTCCCCAGATATGCGGACAAAGCCCATCCACTCATTAAGATCACGGTTTTTCCCCTGACGGCTGAGGCTCAGTCGCCTTCAGTCGTATCAAGGCCAATATCATCAAGGCCACCATGCACGCGGTGGACGAAACCATTCCCTTCCAGGTAGAAAGCGACGCATCAGTCGACGCCCTGGCTGCTACCCTCAACCAGGCGGGCAGACCGGTAGCGTTCTTCTCCCGAACCCTCACCGCCTCGGAAATTCAACACTCTGCAGTCGAGAAGGAGGCACAAGCTGTGGAGGCTGTGCGGCACTGGAGGCACTACGTAGCCAGTAGGAGGTTCGCCCTTGTCACCGACCAACGGTCGGTCGCCTTTATGTTCGATAACGCACAACGGGGCAAAATAAATAATGATAAAATTCTGAGGTGGAGGATCGAACTCTCCACCTACACGTACGATATTACATATCGTCCGGGGAAGCTCAACGAGTCCCCAGATGCCCTGTCCCGCGGCACGTACGCCAGCGCGCAGAAAGACCGTCTGCGGGCCATCCACGATGACCTCTGCCACCCGGGGGTCACCCGGCTTGCCCATTTCATCAAGTCCCGCAACCTACCTTACTCCACCAAGGAGGTCAAGGCCATGACCAAGGCTTGCCAGATCTGTGCGGAGTGCAAACTGCACTTCTATCGACCAGACAAGGCCCTCCTGGTAAAGGCCTCTGGGCCCTTTGAGCGACTAAGCGTGGACTTCAAAGGGCCCCTCCTGTCCACCAACCGCAAAACCTACTTCCTCACTGTCATCAATGAATTCTCCCGCTTCCCATTCGCTGTCCCCTGCTCCGATATGACCTCGGCCTCCGTAATCAAAGCACTGCACAGCATCTTCACCCTGTTTGGTTTCCCCGCTTATATCCACAGCGACCGGGGTACATCGTTCATGAGCGATGAGCTGCGTCAGTATCTGCTCAACAAAGGCATCGCCTCGAGCAGAACGACCAGCTATAACCCGCGGGGAAACAGGCAGGTGGAGAGGGAGAACGCAACAGTTTGGAAGGCTGTTCTTCTAGCCCTACGGTCAAGAAGTCTCCCAATCGCCCGCTGGCAGGAGGTCCTACCCGATGCCCTACACTCCATTTGGTTGTTTCTCTGTACAGTTACGAACGAGACCCCTCACAACCGTTTGTTTGTCTTCCCCAGGAAGTCCACCTCTGGGGTCTCGCTTCCACGTTGGCTGACGACTCCGGGACCAGTTCTACTCAGGAGGCACGTGAGGAGCCATAAGACAGATCCACTGGTCGAGAGGGTCCAACTATTACACGCAAACCCTCAATACGCCTACGTCGAGCACCCCAACGGCAGGCAGGACACCGTTTCCCTGCGAGACCTGCCACCCGCTGGCTCGCCCACCGACGCCCCCCCTTCCACCGACGCCCCCCTTCCCGCACCGGAGGTCGACTCCCCCCCCCCCATAGTGCCCCCCTCCCATCAGCCGGCACCGGCACCAATCACCCTAGTCACCCCGGATAACCCCCCTGCTCCAACGCGGGCAAAGGTTCAGACAACTGTGCTCCCGGATATACCACCACTGAGGATGACCGTAACCGCCGCACCACCGCCGGAACTGAGAAGGTCGACACGGGCAATCAGATCACCCAAAAGACTGAACTTGTAATTCCACTTCACCTCCGACGGACTATGCGTTTTTTTTTAAACAGGGGGTGAATGTAGTGAATGATATCTGTATACATATGTACCCTTAATGCGTAGGCCCCTTTAAGACTGGGTTTGGAACCCTGGGGGACTCCGCCCCCAGGAAGCTGTATATAAGGTTACGTTCAGCAGGCAGCGTGCAGTGAGCACACTTCTCGGCAGCTGTCTGGTTTTCTGGTTATTAAAGCCTTTGTATTATCAAACTCCTCTCCTGAGTCGTAATTGAGGGTATCTCACATGGTAATCTCCCTTTGTTAAAGTGCAAACACCTGGCTAATATAACATTAATATCAATCTAAAATGTAATAATGCAATTGGGAAATATTTAGTGGAAGAAACATAAGTGGCTATGAGCAAAATTGGAATATCAATAATTTTTCATTTGCTTGAATAACTTGTTTTTTCATTCATTTTTTTCTATTCTTTCCCTTCTCCAGAAGCAGACCTGTCCAAATGAAAATGCCCATGTCTAAGTTCTAACAATTGACAATAAAGAAATGGTTAACACTCTTCCAATACATATAAACACCAATTACCTTCGCAGAATTAAATGCTACAACTCGCCTAACATGAAAAACTATTAGTACTGTTTTTTGGGGGGTTTTCACATGTTAATTGCCATTTTTTTCCATCTGGCTCTTTCTACTGAGTTAAGAGTTCTGTATTTAAGCTACACAATCAAAAGAGAAGAACATTATTTTGATGCTATACCTACATAGTTCAATCTCATCTTTCCCACTTCAACAAGCGTCTTTCTAACTAAATTAGGCCAGAATTCCTTCCTACTTTGAGGATGTGCAGCATTTACTATCCCAGAACCATTGTTTGTGTTTATTATCAGGATATAATCTCCTTTCAAGAGTGCTCGATTAATAATCCAGAGAATGGCATTTTCTCAATCAGAATTTAGTTTTGATAAAATTGGGAAATAAAAAGCTGGTATCAGCTACAATCAGTGGATTGTTGTAATAACTTAATTAGTTCATTAATGCCCTTTCGGGAAACAAACCTGCTGTTTTTACCCAGTCTGGCTGACATGTGACTCCAGTTCCAGAGATTAGGCTGAAACAGCCTAGCAAGCCACCCAATTGTATCAAGCCATGAGCGGCAGTTCAAGAAGATGGCCCACCCCCTTCTTCAGGGCATCCAGGACTGCGCATCAAATTCTGGCTTTGCTAATGATGCCCACATTCTGAGAACGAGTAAAATACGTTTTCACACTTTTTTGAGCTAGAGCGAGCACTTAAATTCACAGCTATCTACAACCGTTAGCTACCACTTTGGAGAGCTGGATATATTAATAGTGAACTAAGCCAAGTATCCAGGGACCAGAAATGCAAACTTTGTGAAAGGAGTTGCATTACTAATGATGCTTTTTGTACTGCACCAACCAGTTTGAGAGTGCTACTTGCTTTTCGACTGACCGAACATACTGTCCGGGTTCCATGCAATTCATAAATCGTGGAAAGCTGAGTGTTGTGCAGTCTCTTGGAATGTAGTACGGGAGTCATAAAGCTCACCCCTCAAGCTTTCTCAACTACTAATTATTTCATAAGTTTATGTCAAGAGTCGTTTGAGTCCCAAAGTGTAACTAAACCCTAGTAAAAAAATGGCTAGGAATGTAATGACCATTTCTCATTCCGAAGGAGGCAATTAAGCGTCAGTCGTTCTTTTTGTGTTTTAGACTGTGTTAGACACTAAGTTATTGAATAGGTCACTGAAATGTTACAAATACAAAACTTACAAGTGTGTTATGTTTTGTTACGGTCTGTTTCATTTACTTTTTAAAAAAAATTTAGAGTATCCAATTCATTTTTCCAATTAAGGGGCAATTTAGCATGGCCAATCCACCTACCGTGCACATCTTTGGGTCGTGGAGGTGAGACCCACGCAGACATGGGGAGAATGTGCAAACTCCTCGCGGACAGTGACCCAGAGCCGGGATCGAACCCGGGTCCTCAGCGCCGTGAGGCAGTAGTGCTAACCACTGTGCCACTGTGCCGCCCTGGTCTGTTTCATTTACAGTAAAATGGAGTAGTGAAGGGGGACCTGCTCCGAATTCTGCTTGGCAACAAACCTGGGTGGCATGGTTGCTACTGGGACAGTGAGATTGATTTACTGGGAAGGATATTCACACCTGTGGACAACAGCAAGGGTATCTGTAATGACTCTGGGTATAATGTTAGTTTCCAAGTCGCACAGGGAAGTGTTAGGAATGTCAGGTTTTTAAATGGTTACACTTTAATCTATTTCTTTACAGGAAAATCCTGATGAGTCAAGTCCCTGGGGATCCACCCACAAATATGTGTTAAGCGGAGATTCGTGATAACCATGGAGGCCCCTTTCCCACATGACTGCATTTACATGTAACACAGGATGCCAAGAAATGCAGTTTATGTCAAAAACAACTGATTCAAATGCCAAATGAAAACACAGCAAAGCAGGAAACGTGTGAAAAAGTCTTTATTCAATCTGTTCACACTTTACAATGGCCTGATCTTGTAAAAGTCTGGTGCTTTCCATTGAAAAATGTCGGGAGAATCTCAGCAATATTTTTCTGCTTGCTATGCTGTCTTCAGACCTGTTTGATACAGGCCACCATGCCATCAATGCAGACAAACATATATTCAGTGTTTCCGTGCTCCACTGCAAAATCCTGGAGCATCTCTACAGCCTTTGTGGCATCGGCTAGGGAGACAGGTGGGACAGCGGCCAGGCATTCATCAGACTCTTCAGGCTCATTGGGCTCCTCAGTTGCAGCATGTGGCATTGTCCATCTCTGCTTAACTTTTCATAATTGTCTCTGCTGGAATTTCCATGCCAGCCTCCCGCAGAGGAGCAAAAACAGCCTCATCATCAGTTTGGTTGACCTCACTCTGCTCCTCCTGACCCTCGATGTCTTGTGCAGTCGTAATCTGTTTGAATCTAGCATGGTGGAAGCAGTTGACAATTGTGGCTCATGTCACCGTCTTCCACGCCTTCTTCATCATGGGCATGGCCTCTACAACAGTTGGGTTATACTCCTGCTTATTATTGATGACTTCAATAACCCGAGAGATCAGCTACTGTCAACCATGAGTTGTCATGTTCCAAATCACCCCTGATCCATTGAATGGAACTTGGCTGTTGTGCTGGGAGGGAAGAACATCAGCTTGACACTCTTGAAGACCACAATGTCAGGATGCTTGTGGCAATTGTCTAGAATGATAATTTTCCTTGATACATTTTGTCCACTTTCTTGATTCATAGCTCAAAAATACTGGCGATCATTCAGGAGGTTGTGTTATCCACACACTACTTGGGTAGTGTCCTGACATTCACAAAACAACACTATCACTAGAAACGGCAATGTTTCAGCGCCATCCATGTTGGTGCAGACCACAGCAGTGACACATTCCTTGCTCTGCTTTCTACCATTACATATTTCACCGTTAAACATCAAAGAGCAGTCTGGAAAAAGTCAGTCAGTTTCATCTGCATTAAAAATGTCTCATGGTCCATGTCATGATATGCAGACATGCAGATAATGATATACAGTTGGCACAGACAGGCAGCTAATGAACACAGAGAACAGGACATGACCAATGAGCAGGCAGGACACTCAGGGGTGGTATCTCACTATAAAAGGCACGAGGCACTCACATCCGCCTCTTCCCACTGATGAACATCTACAGAGTGAGTCAGGGTGTATGTACAGTATCACACCTCCAGCACGTGGCGAAAAGCTAGACTGGTTCAGTCAGACAGAGTAACCACACTTAGGTTAGCAGAGAGGCAAACTCATAGAGAACTGTGCTAACTGTGCTATTGGTTCAAAAAATCAGATTGACCTAACTTTAAGGTCTGGAGTATCTTTTGGCTAAAGCTCCATCCAGGTGCAGCCTGTGTTATCCCAGAGTACATAACACGACATGCTACCAGGAGACTGCTTAATTTAGATGGTTTATCTCAGTCCGTTCCGTGACGATCAGCGAATGTTTCCTGGCACCATGGAGAAGATTCAGGCTCCTCACCAGCTCAGGACCTCCGGCAATCTCAGTGTCAACTGGCGGACATTCAAGCAAAAGTTTCTGCTGTACATCGAAGCTTCAGACCTCGTGGGTGCATCGGATGCAAGATAGATCGCGCTTCTCCTCTCAGCAGCGGGTAATCAAACCATCGAACTCTTCAACTCTTTTCACTTCACCGAAGGTCAGGACAAGACAAAGTTTCAGACCATCCTGGACAAGTTTTTCAGTCATGTGAAGTGGACACCAATTAAATCTTCGAGCGCTACGTATTCAAACAGCGTCTACAAGGTAAAGATGAATCTTTCAACTCCTTCTTAACTAACCTCCGCCTGCTCGCGCTGTCCTGCAACTTTGTGATATTGCTGACTCCATGATCAGAGGCCAAATCGTTTTTGGAGTTCACTCTGATCCTCTGAGAGAGCAGCTACTGAAAATCAAGCATATGACCCTGCCAGTCGTGATTGAAACATGCACAGCGCATTAGCACACCAAAAATTGCTATGCCCAGTACAAATCGGCTGAACATGAGAAACTTGCCTCCCACGAGGCAGAGAGTGTGCAGGCCATCTCCCGGATGCAGCGCCTCAGCATTGATGAAAGTGGCCATTTCGCTCGATTTTCCCGGGGCCCCACGCATGCGTGATGCGAACGGGATAACAAAGCAGCCGACACCTGCACTGAGCATCTGCAACGACGCTTGGAGCGTCAGGACGCCGACGTCATGACGTGCTCGAACTGCGGCAACGCCCACTAAAGAAACACCGCCCTGCAAGAGGCAGGCGATGTTTAAACTGCGGGAAGCCTGGACACTATGCAGCCTTGTGCAGGTCTGCACCACCAGTCAGGGGCCAGCGCTCCCAATTCCGACGACGGCGCGTTCAGAGTGTGCAACAACGATTACAGGATTCTGATCCTGGCAGCACAACGGACCCAGAGGAAGAATGCCTGGACTCCACCTACTGTGTGGGCATCATTACCAAATGTGAATATGCCACATCCACCTCATCACAAATTCAATCCATCCTCGCTGTGTATTCTGTGGACGAATGGCATGCGGTGTTGCAGGTAACCACTGCTCCATCCAGTTTAAGCTGGACACAGGTGCTTCTGCCAACCTCCTCTCACAAGCAGATTTCAAACGCATCAAGAAGCCCCCCAAGGTCCTTCCAGCAGCCTGCAGGCTCCTGGACTACAACGGAAATGCCATCATGGCACTGGGATCCTGCCATCTACTCATCTCCAACCGGAGCACCCATACACTGTTATGTTTTGAAATTGTCAAGCCAGACAGGGCATCCCTACTTGGCGCGCATGCCTGCAAGCAGCTGAACCTCGTGCAGCGGGTTTACACAACGACATCCTCCAATGTGTATCTTCAGGCCGGCATTGACGACATCCTCGCTCAATATCCGGATGTGTTCGACGGAATGGGCATGCTGCCATATCAATACAAGATTTTGCCATGACCTGATGCCAAGCCAGTAGTCCACGCACCACGCCGGGTCCCGGATCCGCTGAGGGAGCGCCTGAAGGCACAGCTCAAGGATCTTCAGCAACAGGGCATCATTTCCAAGGTAACCGAACCGACTGACTGGGTCAGCTCGATGGTATGTGTTAGAAAGCCTTCGGGAGACCTGCGCATCTGCATTGATCCCAAGGATCTCAATAAGAATATAATGTGTGAACACTACCCCATCCCGAAGCGGGAGGAACTCACCAGTGAGATGGCACACGCACGTTTTTTCACCAAGTTAGATGCGTCACATGGATTTTGGCAAATCCAACTGGATGAGTCCAGCAGATGGCTCTGCACCTTCAACACACCGTTTGGCAGGTACTGCTATAATCGCATGCCATTTGGCATTGTCTCGGACTCGGAGATCTTCCATCGCATCATGGAGCAGATGATGGAGGGCATTGAAAGGGTTTGTGTGTATGTGGACGACATCATCATATGGTCCACGACCCCTGAAGAGCATGTTTCCCGTCTCGAAGCAGGTATTCCACCATGTCCATGCCAATGGCCTGAAGCTGAACAGGTCCAAATGTTGCTTTGGCATGTCGACACTCAAGTTCCTAGGTGACCAGATTTCTTAGCAGGGCGTGTGCCCGGACACAGACAAGGTCAAGGCCATCGAAGCCATGTAAGTCCCTGAAGACAAGAAGGCGGTGCTGCGCTTCCTGGGCATGGTCAATTTTCTGGGCAAGTTCATCCCAAACACGGCCTCACACACCACGGCCCTACAAAACCTGGTGAAAAAGTCCACTACCTTCGAGTGGAAGGCAGCACATCAGGCAGAGTGGTTGGAGCTGAAAGCCAAGCTCACCCCTACACCAGTCTTGCCATTTTTCGACCCAGACAGGGAGACGAAGATCTCGACAGTTGCGAGCCAGGATGGCATCGGTGCGGTGCTGCTTCAACGCGATGACACTTCATCCTGGGCACCGGTGGCCTACGCATCGAGGGCGTTGACGCCCACCGAAGCAAGGTATGCGCAAATAGAGAAGGAATGCCTGGGTCTTCTCACTGGCATTCTCAAGTTTCACGGCTATGTCTATGGCCTGCCGACATTCACTGTCGAGACGGATCATAGGCCTCTGGTCCACATTATCCACAAGGACCTGAACAACATGACGCCTCAGTTGCAGCGCATCCTCCTCAAACTCAGAAGGTACGGCTTTGACTTAGTGTACACGCCTGGCAAGGAGCTCATCATCGCTGATGCATTGTTCCGCTCCATCACATTGCCTAGTGAACCGCTGGAAATCATCCAGCAGATTGAATCACAGGTGCAGCTGTGTGCTAGCACCCTCCCAGCGTCTGATGAGAAGGTTGTTCGTATCCGCGAGGAGACAGCCAAAGACCCCCTCTTGCAGCGTGCCATGCACCACCTCGCCAATGGCTGGCAGAAAGGGCAGTGCCCTCAATTTTACAATGTAAAGGACGACCTGACGGTGATTGATGGTATCCTCCTCAAGCTGGACCGGATTGTCATTCCACTCAGTCTCCAGAGCTTGGTGCTCCACCAAATCCATGAGGGTCACCTGGGCGCCGAGAAGTGCAGAGCAGAGCCAGGCAGGCTGTCTACTGGCCCGGTATTAGCCAGGACACCTCGAACATGGTCCTAAACTGTGCGACCTGTCAATGCTTCCAGCCAGCGCAGAGCAAGGAGATGCTCCAGCAGCATGAAATCGAGACCTCCCCATGGTCCAAGGTTGGCATCGACCTCTTATGTGCGAATGGTCATGACTACGTGTTGATTACTGACTACTTCCCCAATTACCCTGAAGTCGTGAACCTCTCAGACCTCACATCTTGGACCATCATCAAGGCCTGTAAGGAGACATTCTCCAGGCATGGTATGCCACTCACTGTCATGAGTGACAATGGCCCGTGCTTCAATAGCCACGAGTGGTCTATGTTTGCCAAGTCATACCATTTCAAACATGTCACTGCCAGCCCACACTATCCGCAGTCTAATGGGAAGGTTGAAAAAGGGGTGCACATTGTGAAACAGCTCATCTGCAAGGCCGCGGATTCTGCTTCTGACATCGACCTCGCGCTGCTTGCGTACTGGGCGACCCCACTGTCCACTGGCACATCGCCGGCTCAACTCCTGATGAACAGGGACCTGGGGCCGACACTTCCAGCCATACACTTGCCCAACCTGGATCACCTCCTGGTGCTGCAGAAGGTGCAGCAGCTCTGAAACCAGCAAAAGCAGGGCTTTGATGCTTATGCCACCCGATTTGCCCGTGTTATCCCCGGCAGATACTGTCAGGATCAAGATACCGGATGGTGGCAGTTGATTTGATTCGAATTACTATTTGTAAAAAATTTTATTTGACTTAAATAACTATTTTGGGTTGATTTAAATTAATATTTTTAATTTGATTAAAATAACTTTTTTAATTTCAGTAAAATAAGTATTTTTAATTTGTTGTCAGATCAAGAGAGATAAATACTCAGTTTAAAAAAAAATCTACATAAATAGTACATGGGGATTGGATTTAATCTGACACAAAAATATCTTTCTAAAGTTTAATTTCAAAGGTTTAATTTAAAGGAATAATTCATGGCAGGACAGCTCCAAGGCGTGGTCTGCACCTCTTGCTCCATGTGGCAGGCTGGAGACAGTTCCAGTCCCCAGGGTCAGCATGTGTGCAGGAAGTGTCTCCATTTGCAGCTCCTGGAAGCTCGAGTTTCAGAGCTGGAACGGCGGCTGGAGACACTGTGGAGCATCCGTGAGTCAGAAAGCATCGTGGATAGCACGTATAGAGAAGTGGTCACACCGCAGGCTCAGACTCCGCAGGCAGGAAGGGTATGGGTGACCACCAGGCAGGGCAAGAGAGTGAGGCAGGTAGTGCAGGAATCTCCTGTGGTCATTCCCCTGCAGAAGAGATATACCACTTTGGATACTGTTGAGGGGAATGGCCTCTCAGGGGAAAACAGCAACAGCCAAACTTGTGGCACCACGGTTGGTTCTGCTGCAGAGGGGAGGGGCGATAAGTGTGACAGTGCAGTAGTTATAGGGGATTAAATTGTAAGGGGAATAGACAGGCGTTTCTGTGGCCGCAAACGAGACTCCAGGATGGTATGTTGCCTCCCTGGTGCTAGGGTCAAGGATTTCTCGGAGCAGGTACAGGACATTCTGGAGGGGGAGGATGAACAGCCAGTGGTCGTGGTACACATTGGTACAAACGACATAGGTAAAAAAAGGGATGAGGTCCTAAAAGCAGAATACAGGGAGCTAGGAAGGAAGTTAAGAAATCAGACCTCGAAGGTAGTGATCTCAGGATTACTATCGGTGCCACGTGCCAGTCAGAGTAGAAATGACAGGATATATAGGATGAATACGTGGCTGAAGGGGTGGTGTCAGGGGGAGGGTTTCAGATTCCTGGAGCATTGGGACCGGTTCTGGGGGAGGTGGGACCTGTACAAACTGGACGGGTTACACCTGGGCAGGACTGGAACTGATGTCCTAGGGGTCCTATTTGCTAGAGCGGTTGGGGAGTGTTTAAACTAATGTGGCAGGGGGGTGGGAACCGATGCAAGAAGTCGGAAGGTAGTAAAACAGGGACAGAAACAAAAGGCAGTAAGGGGGAAAGTGTAAGGCAGAGAGGTCATAGTCAAAAATCAAAAAGGGCGACAGTACAAGGTACAGTGACTGAGGGGAGCTCAGTAAATAGGTCCAGTAATACTAAAAGGAACAAAACGGTAAGTAAAAACGTAAATGGAAAACGACGCAGCACGTTGTTACGTGAAGATATGGGTTCAACAACCAGGAAAATTAGGAGAAAAATTAAGAGGAAAAATAACTTACGAGAGGTTACTGATCAAATTGTTAAGATTCAAAACAGAGGTATAAAAGCCAACATAAGTGTACTTTACCTGAATGCTCGTAGTATTCGGAATAAGATAAATGAGTTGATGGCGCAAATCATCGTGAATGACTATAATTTAGTGGTCATCACTGAAACATGATTAAAGGATGGTCACGACTGGGAGTTAAATATCCAAGGGTATCAAACTATACGGAAGGACAGAGTAGTGTAGCTCTGTTATTTAAGGATGACATCCGGGCAATAGTAAGGGATGACATCGGTGCTATGGAGGATAAGGTTGAATCGATTTGGGTGGAAATTAGGAATAGTAAGGCGAAAAAGTCACTGATAGGAATAGTCTATAGTCCACCAAATAGTAACATTATGTGGGGCAGGCAATAAACAAAGAAATAACGGATGCATGCATGTAGAAATGGTACAGCAGTTATCATGGGGGATTTTAATCTACATGTCGATTGGTTTAACCAGGTCAGTCAAGGCAGCCTTGAGGAGGAGTTTATACAATGTATCCACGATAATTTCCTAGAACAGTATGTAGTGGAACCTACGAGGGAACAAGCGTCCTAGATCTTGTCCTGTGTAATGAGACAGGATTGATTAATGATCTCATAGTTAGGGATCCTCTCAGAAGGAGCGATAACAATATGGTGGAATTTAAAATACAGATGGAGGGCGAGAAGGTAAAATCAAACACTAATGTTTTGTGCTTAAACAAAGGAGATTACAATGGGATGAGAGAAGTGGCAAAGATTAGTGGGAGACTAGAGGACTGGGAAATCTTTAGGGGGCAACAGAAAGCTACTAAAAAAGCTATAAAGAAGAGTAAGGTAGATTATGAGAGTAAACTTGCTCAGAATATAAAAACAGATAGTAAAATTTTCTACAAATATATAAAACAAAAAAGAGTGGCTAAGGTAAATATTAGTCCTTTAGAGGATGAGAAGGGAGAGTTAATAATGGGAGATGAGGAAATGGCTGAGGAACTGAACAGGTTTTTTGGGTCGGTCTTCACAGTGGAAGACACAAATAACATGCCAGTGACTGTTGGAAATGAGGCTATGACAGGTGAGGACCTTGAGATGATTGTTATCACTCAGGAGGTAGTGATGGGCAAGCTAATGGGGCTAAAGGTAGACAAGTCTCCTGGCCCTGATGGAATGCATCCAAGAGTGCTAAAAGAGATGGCTAGGGAAATTGCAAATGCACTAGTGATAATTTACCAAAATTCACTAGACTCTGGGGTGGTCCCGGCGGATTGAAAATTAGCAAACGTGACACCACTGTTTGAAAAAGGAGGTAGGTAGAAAGTGGGGAATTATAGGCCAGTTAGCTTAACTTCGGTTGTAGGGAAGATGCTCGAATCTATCATCACGGAAGAAATAGCGAGGGATCTGGATGGAAATTGTCCCATTGGGCAGACGCAGCATGGGTTCATAAAGGGCAGGTCATGCCTGAGTATTGCGTTCAGTTTTGGTCTCCTTACGTGAGAAAGGACTTACTGGCACTGGAGGGTGTGCAGAGGAGATTCACTAGGTTAATCCCAGAGTTGAGGGTGTTGGATTACGAGGAGAGGTTGCGTAGACTGGGACTGTACTCGTCGGAATTTAGAAGGATGCAGGGGTATCTTATAGAAACATATAAAATTATGAAGGGAATAGATAGGATAGATGCAGGCAGGTTGTTTCCACTGGTGGGTGAAAGCAGAACTAATTTAGTGGAATTTTTTGAGGACATTACCAGTGCGGTAGGTAACGGGGAGCCAATGGATGTGGTTTATCTGGATTTCCAGAAAGCTTTTGACAAGATGCCACACAAAAGGTTGCTGCACCAGATAAAGATGCATGGGATTAAGGGTAAAGTAATACATGGATAGAGGATTGGTTAATTATTAGAAAGCAAAGAGTGGGGATTAATGGGTGTCTCTCTGGTTGGCCATCAGCAGCTAGTGGTGTCCCTCAGGGATCAGTGTTGGGCCCACAATTGTTCACAATTTACATCGATGATTTGGAGTTGGGGACCAAGTGCAATGTATCCAAGTTGCAGACGACACTAAAATGAGTGGTAAAGCAAAAAGTGCAGAGGATACCAGAAGTCTGAAGAGAGATTTGGATAGGTTAAGTGAATGGGCTAGGGTCTGGCAGATGGAATACAATGTTGACAAATGTGAGGTTATCCATTTTGGTAGGAATAACAGCAAAGGGGATTATTATTATTTAAATGATAAAATATTAAAACATGCTGCTGTGCAGAGAGACCTGGGTGTGCTATTGCATGAAGCGCAAAAAGTTGGTCTACAGGTGCAACAGGTGATTAAGAAGGCAAATGGAGTTTTGTCCTTCATTGCTAGAGGTATGGAGTTTAAGACTAGGGAGATATGCTGCAATTGTATAAAGTGTTAGTGAGACCACACCTGGAGTATTGTGTTCAGTTTTGGTCTCCTTACCTGAGAAAGGACGTACTGGCGCTGGACGGTGTGCAGAGGAGATTCACTAGGTTAATCCCAGAGTTGAGGGTGTTGGATTACGAGGAGAGGTTGAGTAGACTGGGACTGTACTCGTTGGAATTTAGAAGGTTGCAGGGGGATCTTATAGAAACATATAAAATTATGAAGTGAATAGATAGGATAGATGCAGGCAGGTTGTTTCCACTGGTGGGTGAAAGCAGAACTAGGGGGCATAGCCTCAAAATAAGGGGAAGTAGATTTAGGACTGAGCTTAGGAGGAACTTCTTCACCCAAAGGGTTGTGAATCTATGGAATTCCTTGCCCAGTGAAGCAGTTGAGGCTCCTTCATTAAACGTTTTTAAGATAAAGATAGAGTTTTTTGAAGAAAGAAGGGATTAAGGGTTCTGGTGTTCGGGCCAGAAAGTGGAGCTGAGTCCACAAAAGATCAGCCATGATCTCATTAAATGGCGGAGCAGGCTCGAGGGCCAGATGGCCTACTCCTGCTCTTAGTTCTTATATTCTTATGTTCTTATATATGTCCTTTTTCTTTTTTTTTTACTTGTTCATGGGATGTGGGTGTTGTCAACAAGACCGGTATTGATTGTTTATTCCAAGTTGTCCTTGAGAAGGGACTGGTGAGCTGACTTCTTGTACTGCTGCTGTCCTTGTAGTGTATGAAAACCCACAGTGCTACAATTTTGATCCAGCAACAATAATGGAATAGTGATATATTTCCAAGTCAGGATAGCTTGTGGCTTGGAGGGGAGCTTGCAGGCGGGAGCTGACCTTATACACCTGCTGTCCTTTCCATTCCAGGTGGTAAAGTTGTGGGTTTTGAAAGTGCCATCAAAGGCAACTTGCTAAATTGCTGAAGGGAATTTTGTGGCCAGCATACGTGGCTTCCAGAGTGTGCCGGTGGCGAAGCAACTGTGTGTTTGAGGTGATAGATTAGGTGCCAATCAATTGGGTGTTTTGACCTGGTTGACGCTGAGCTTCTTGAGTGCCATTGGAGCTGTACCCATCCAAGCAAGTGGAGAGTATCCCATCAAAAGTCTGATTCATACCAAAGGTGATGGACAGGTTTTGGAAAATCAGGAACTGAGTTACTCTTGCAGAATTCCTAGCCCCTAATCTGCACTTGTCGCCACAGTAATTATGTCGCTACTTCATTTACATTTCTGGTCAAGGGTGCCCCCAGGATGTTGATGGTGTGGGATTTGAGGGTGGTAATGCCATGAAATGTCAAGGAATTGTGGTTAGAGTCTCTCTTTTTGGATTTACTCCTTGCCTGCTACTTAAAGTGGCTTGAGTGTTACTTACCACTTGTCAGCCATGACTGAAAGTTGTCCGGGTTTTGCTGCATGCGGGCAGCTTCAGTACCTGAAGAATTGTAAATGGAAATTAACACTGTGCAATCATCGAGGAACATCAACTGACCTAACGATTCGGGGAAGGTCACATATGAAGAAGCTAAAGATGGTGAAGCCTAGGACACTGAGATGATTGGTCTCCAATAACCACAACTGTCTTTGAGCTTGATGAGATACAGTCCCCTGATTGCCATTTCATTTAATGTTATGGGGGTTCTTTGAGGCCACACTTGGTCAAATGCTGCCTTCATGTCAAAGGCAGTCACTCACTCTCATCTCACCTCCGGAACATAGCTCAATTTTCTGTTTGGCCTAAGGCTGTAATGATCTCTAGAGTCAAGAGTCAAGTAGTCCTAAAAGAATCAAAGCTGAGCATTGGTGAACAGCTTATGAGTTAGAATCATAGAATCCCTACAGTGCTGAAGGAGGCCATTCGGTCCATCGAGTCTGCACCGACACTCTGAAAGAGCACCCTACACATACCCACTTCCCCACCCTACCCCCGCAATCCCACCAAGGCGCAATTTAGCATCGCCAATCCACCTAACCTGCACATCTTTGGACTATGGGAGGAAACTGAGAACACAGAGGAAACCCACGCTGACACGGGAAGAACGTGCAAACTCCACACAGACAGTAAACTGAGGTCGGAATCGAACACGGGTCCTGGCGCTGTGAGGCAGCAATGCTGACCACTGTGTCACCTTGCCACACCGACAGTTAGTAAGCGTTACTTGATAGCACCATCAAAGCCAGTGGCTGGGATTCTCCGAGCCCGTGCCGGGTCCGAGAAGCGCAGGAAATTCCCGCCATGCCGTTCTGACGGCGGGACGAGATTCTCTGCCGACCGGAGAATCGGAGCCAATCGCGCCCGCGCAGTCGAAGCGCCCCCGTGGCGATTCTCCACAGTCGACAGGCCAAATTCCCGCCGAGTTCCGCCGAGTCCTGCCGGCGTGGTTCCAACCTGGAACCACCCGGCAGGAGCTCGGACCCGCGGCCACAAATGGCTGTCCTGGTGGGGTGGCGGGGGGATCAGACTCCAGGGGGGGGGGCCTCCAAGGCGTCCAGGCCCGCAATCGGGGGGCAACCAATCGGCGGGCACCCGCGATCTGGAGGGGGCCTACCTCCTTCTGCGCGGGCCCGCTGTAGGGCTCAGCTATGTTGCGTGGCGCCGGAGCGGAACCGGCCACCACGCGCATGCGCCGGTGCAGAGATGGTCATTGCGCGCATGCGTGGACCCGCGCCGGCAGTGCAGGGCCGCGTATCGGCGCCGGAGCAGCGCTCAGCACTCCGGCGCCATGCTGGCCCCCTGAGGATCACTGAATCGCTTGGCCAGGAGGCCCGTTGACGCCAGCGTGCACCACTCCGGTGTTAACACCGACGTCAACACTTGGCCAGGATTTCGGAGAATCCCGGCCAGCTTCTATCACTTTGCTTCTGGTTGAAAGTAGACCGATGGGACGATAATTGGCTAGTTTGTAATTGTCCTGCTTTTTATGAACAGGACATACTTGGTCAATTTCTATATTTCAAATAGATATGATATAGTTATATTAGAATACCTACGTTAGAGGCATAGCTAATTCTGGAGATCATCATCAGCTGTTGTTGATTATCACGTACAGCAAATGGAATTGACTGAAGATTGTGATGGTGCGGGTCTCAGTAAAAGGCCGAATTGGATCATCCACTCAGCATTCATGACGAAAAATAGTTGCAAATACTTCAGCCTTGTCATTTGCACTCACATGCTAGGCTGTGCCATCATTGAAGATGGGGATCTTTGTGCAGCCACTTCTTCCAGTTAGTTGTTTAATAGAACACCACCATTCATAACTGTAAGTGGCTGGACTGCAAGAGTTTTGATCTAATCTATTGTTTAGGAGATCACTTAGTTCTGTCTATAGAATGTTGCCTCCACTGTGTAACATGCATGTAGTTCCGTGTTTTAGCTTCACCAGGTTGGCACCTCATTTGCTGGTACGGTTGATGTAATTCCTAGCATTTGTTCTACATCCTTAAATAAATCAGGATTGTTCACCTGGCTTGATGGCAATGGTAGGGTGAGGGATATTCAAGGACATGAGATTACAGATTGTGTTTGAATATAATTTTGCTACTACTCTTGGTCCACAACACATCATGGATGCCCAGTTTGGAGTTACTAGCTCTGTTCTGAATCTGTCCCATTTTGCTCAGTGGTAGTACCACCTAACACTATGGCGGGTGTCTCCACTAGGATTATGAAGTGGTCCCTCCTGCCAATGCTATCCTGGACAGATGCATATGCGACAGTTAGATAGCAAGGACCAGGTCATGTAGATTTTTTTCCTTTTGTTGGTTCTCTCATTACTTGTCACTGGTCCAGTTTGGCAGTTATGTCCGCCAGGACACAGTCACTCGGTCAGTAGTGCTTCCAAGCCACTCTTGGTGATGGATATTCAAGTCCCGAACCCATAGAATATTCTGATCCCTTGCTACCCTCAGTGCTTCTTCCAAGTGGTGTTTAACATGGAGGAGTACTGCCTCATAAGCTAAGGGAATGCAGTCAGCATTGGAAATTTCCCGTGCCATGAGTCCAGAGTCAATGGATTCTGAGGGTCACTCCACCCAACTGTATACTTATGTCAGCAGCCTCTGATGTTTCTGCCCTACAGATGGGACATAACATATCCAGGCATGGCGATGGAGGAATCTGGAATGTTGGTTGAAAAGAGAGATTTTGGTCGACCAATGTGGGACAACCCTCCCAATTTGTTAATGAGGAGAACTTTGCAGGTTGACTCGGCTGGGTGTGCTCATCCAGTGCCAAGTGGCAGAAGATATACTTTTACAATTGGGGTGAATCTGGAGGCCCTCACATCAATGAGTGGGAAACCAGAATGTTTTATTCATAATTAAATATATTATCAGCCCGGGTTTATTATTATCCAACATTTTTGTAGTTGTTTAATACAACTGTGGCTTGCCATGCCATTTCAGAGGGCACTAGAGTCAACTACGTTGCTCTGGGTCTGGGTCTCTAGGCTAGAGCCGGTAAGAATATCTGTATGGGGCTTTTATGCCAATCCAGTAGTTTCATGGTTATCATTACTGAGACTGACTTGTTATTCCAGATTTATTTTATTCATTGAGTTTTAATTCCCCAGCTGCGGTGGTGAATTTGAACTCATGTCTCCAGAGCATTAGTCCAAGCCTCTGGATTACTAGTCCAGTAACATAACTACTAAACTACTGTTTCTGCATATGTATGCATGTGATACTTTTTAAATCAAATTTTGAAATACTAAAAAAAGTGCTTGAATTGTTCCTTTGCCTCCATATGTAACTTCACCTCTTACTGTACAGCGGTACAGTGACTATATATATTTTTTAATGTTAACTTTTTATTGCAGTGCTCAGAAGAGAGTTGTTCTGGAGGAAGCTCCTGATGAAGGGACACAATTCTTCAAGGACACCCGACAATAAGAGGAGGCCCAGAAAAGGAGCCTGAGAAAGGAATACTCGCGATCTAGAGTCCAAGAACCAATCCCACCGACGGAAACATCTGCCAAGTATCTGGTCAAAGGTGCGGCTCTAGGGTCGGGCTCATCAGCCACAAAAGCAGCCACAGACCCCATGACAAGTAACACAGAGTTTCTTAGGTGGACAATCATACTCGTTAAGGAGTTATTACCGAAGAAGAAGACAGCAGCACTAGCTTCCAATTGTCTTGATTGTAGTTTTCCCACTTTCTGAGGGACCACGGTGTGATGCAACATAACATTGTTGTTTCTCAATACTGCTACTATTGGGTACAGGGCAAGATACATTAGATGTAGTTGCTGGTACAAATCTTATACTTAAAGCTGTCTAAAAACAGAGAGAAGTGAGTTATTGCCATACCCCTGTCCTCAAAATAGGTTAGAGCTATTCATTGACTCATTGCTATTATTCTTGTGGCACTTCTGTTACTGCCTTTCCCTCTATGAAAGCATTAAACTTTTGGAATTCATGAAATGTTCACTCTTATTCACCAGTCTATGCTTACCAGTCTATTACCATTTTATGCCAACTTACTGGTAGTTTTTGTTGTGGATGTGCACCACAAGAACAGAGGTCAGACTTCCTCAAAATTAACCTCACAGAGGAGTCTTACAGTTGTCAAGGAGAGCAGACTTTTATCCTGGTAGTCTATAGCCTGGATTTGACCCCTATTACCAGAAGTGAAAGGGCAATGTTCAAACCTATGGCACAACCTAATTATTTGAAAATTTTTCAAATTTAATTTGCTTAATGCAGTAACAAAAACTGAACAGCTGGTCAAGAACACCCACTGAGCATGGTCAAGAACACCCACTGAGAATGACAACTATATTAATGCATAATAGACACTACACACCAATAGATAGGTTGAAAGAAGGCCTGGAAATATCCACCTTATGAAGGAAAGATTTATGGTCACACACTGACATAAGTATTTTCCAGATACTCTTTGCACCTTTCATACCACCAGACATAGAATGAATGTTAGATTACAACATGTTTAAACCTTACACAACGGTTGAGTTTACTCGTCGGGCGCAGTCTTCTTCCCAGGACTATTGATAAGTAGACTTGACCATGGGTTGGCCCTTCCTGATTTCAGTGCTGAAAAATAAATCAAAAATTGATCATCTTGAGATTTTGCCATTTGATTGATTGAAAATCTTGCTTTTGGAGCTCCTCCAAAACTTCAAATATTGTATGTTAAAAAATAAGATATGCTTCAATGCACCTCTATGCTATGGTGGCACAACAAAAAATGACCAGACAATAGTACAACAGACAATTGCAGCAATCCACAATAACATGATAAAGGTTCATCTGAATTGGTTGACAAGATCATTGACTCCTCTAATCAGCATGGTTCCACTGCCTATCATGATGCATCAGTGGGTATTGAGGCTACAATTGGTGCTGGCAGTTGATCAGGAGATGAAAACATTGAAGAATTTGACAAGTGGGACAGAATTGGTGCTTAGGTTTTTGGATGCCAAACCCAAGGCCTTGGTGGAGGAGGAAGGAAGGAGGAGAAATGCCTGCAGCAGCAGGAGGCCCTCCAGAAACATTCACGAATGGCTGTGGGAGCAGGTGGCTGTGGAGTCAATGCCAGAATCCAAGCCCTAAGAACCCAAGATGTAGGAAGTTCAATAATGGCACAGAATTGTTCAAGGTCAGTGAATGCATTTTCAAATGCCATATTCTATCAAATGCACTTTATCCTCAGACTCTCCTCAATTCATCAACCCTCCATCAGTCACCCACCAGAAACCTCAATCAAGATTTATACCTGACATTTATATGTTTCACTGCACCTTTGCACAGTTAGCACTGCTGTGAGCCTCACATCCACACCTTTCAGGCTGTACACCTGCCAGATATTCAACCATGATAGCCACATCACACAAATAGATTGCATGACATTCACTGACCCATTTCTCTGTCTCCCTCTTGCAGGACAAGATGATTTACAATCATAGCAGCAGCTAACCAGACGGCGACAGGTGTACCAAAAAGTTATAACAGCAAGGGGAAGATGGTTCAACTACCTTTAGGACACCCATTGCTGAGGCCATAAGAAATAAGAGCAGGAGCAGGCTATCTGGCCCTTCAAGTCTACTCGACCAGTTAATAAGATGATGGCTGATCTGATTGTAGCCTGTCCCCAATGACCCCTGACTGCCTTGTAGCCATGATCAGCAACAGGGCTGAAACCATTGAAGACAACAATATCCTTATTAAAAAAACGTCCTTCTCGCATCCCACCTCCCTTTTTTCCACTCTCTCTTCATCCCACTCTGCACAGGACTCTGGTGCGGCCGCATTTGGAGTATTGCGTGCAGTTCTGGTCGCTGCATTATAGGAAGGATATGGAAGCATTGGAAAGGGTGCAGAGGAGATTTACTAGGATGTTGCCTGGTATGGAGGGAAGATCTTATGAGGAAAGGCTGAGGGAGTTAAGGCTTTCTTTCGTTAGCGAGAAGAAGGTTAAGAGGTGACTTAATTGAGGCATACAAGATGATCAGAGGATTAGATAGGGTGGACAGTGAGAGCCTTTTTCCTTGGATGGCGATGGCTAGCACGAGGGGAAATAGCTTTAAATTGAGGGGAGATAGATATAGGACAGATGTCAGAGGTAGGTTCTTTACTCAGAGAGTAGTAAGGGCGTGGAATGCCCTGCCTGCAACAGTAGTGGACTCGCCGACACTGAGGGCATTCAAATGGTCATTGGATAGACATATGGACGATAAGGGAATAGTGTAGATGGGCTTTAGAGTGGTTTCACAGGTTGGCGCAACATCGAGGGCCGAAGGGCCTGTACTGCGCTGTAATGTTCTATGTTCACTCTCTCTCTTCTGTTTAGCACAAGGCTAAATCGCTGGCTTTGAAAGCAGATCAAGGCAGGCCAGCAGCACGGTTCAATTCCCGTAACAGCCTCCCCGAACAGGCGCCGGAATGTGGCGACTAGGGGCTTTTCACAGTAACTTCATTTGAAGCCTACTTGTGACAATAAGCGATTTTCATTTCATTTTTTTCATTTCATTCTGGTTTTTAAGCTGCAGATGATATAAGCATGCGCCACTTACTTTCCCTCACTCCCTGCACCCCAATCATACACTTGTGCACATACCCAAGAAACCTGGCCAGCTGGTGAAGGAATGCCAATAAGAGAATGATAATGAAGCCACAAGACTATCACTCGATTTCACACTTCCAGCTACCAGCGAAGATGCTGACAATGCATACAGTTTAGAGGATAGCATGGAGTAGACAGTGGTGTAGTGGTAATGTCATTGAATTCATAATCCAGAGGCCCAGCTAGCATCCTGGGATCATGGGTTAGAATGAACCATGGCAGGAGGTGCAATTTAAATTCAATTAATAAATTCAAATTATTAAAAATCTGGGGCGAGATTCTCCGACCCCCCACCGGGTCGGAGAATCGCCGGGGGCTGGCGTGAATCCTGCCCCCGCCGGTTGCCGAATTCTCCGGTACCGGAGATTCGGCGGGGGCGGGAATCGCGCCGTGCCAGTTGGCGGGCCCCCCACCCCGCGATTCTTCGGCCCATTCTCCGGCCCAGATGGGCCGAAGTTCCGCTGCTAGAATGCCTGTCCCGCCGGCGTGGATTAATCCACCTCTCTTACCGGCGGGACAAGGCGGCGCGGGCGGGCTCTGGGGTCCTGGGGGGGGTGGGGGCGTGGGCCAATCTGGCCCCGGTGGGTGCCCCCACGGTGGCTTGGCCCGCGAGCAGGGCCCATCGATCCGCGGGTGGGCCTGTGCCATGGGGGCACTCTTTTCCTTCCGCCTTCGCCACGGTCTCCACCATGGCGGAGGTGGAAGAGACTCCCTCCACAGCGCATGCGCGGGGATGCCGTCAGCGGCCGCTAACGCTCCCGCGCATGCGCCGCCCGGCTATGTCATTTCCGCGCCAGCTGGCGGGGAACTTCCGCGAGCTGATGGGGCGGAAATCAGTCCGGCGCGGGCCTAGCCACTCAAGGTTAGGGCTCGGCCCCCCAAGATGCGGAGGATTCCGCCCCTTTGGGGCGGCGCGATGCCCGACTGATTTGCGCCGTTTTTGGCGCCGGTCGGCGGACATCGCGCCGATACCGGAGAATTTCGCCCCTGAAATCAAAAGCTAGTCCAAATGCCATTAAACTATCATTAATTGTTGTAAAAACCCATCAGGTTCGCTAATGTCCTTTGGGGAAAGAAATCTTCTGTCCTTACCTGGTCTGGCCTACATGTGACTCCAGACCCACAGCAATGTGGTTGACCCTTAATTGCCCATTGAAACGACCTGTCTAGGCCAAACATTTATTGATCGTTCCTAATTACTCCTGAGAGGGTATTGGTAAGTTGTCTTTTTGAACCGTTGCAATCCATATGATGTAGGTACATCAACAATACTATTAGGAAAGGAGGTCCAGGATTGTGACCTACTGACACTGAAGGAACGGCAATATAGTTCAAGTCAGGATGGTGTGTGGCTTGGAGGTGAACTTTCAGGTGGGTGTGTTCTCATGCATCTGCTGCCCTTATTCTTCCAGGTGGTGCAGGCCATGGATTTGGAAGGTGCTGTCGAAGGAGCCTTGTTAAATTGCTGTGGTGCATCTTGTAGAGGGAGTGGAGGGAGCGAATGTGGAAGGTGATGGATGGGATGCCAATCAAACAGGTTTTTTTGTTCTGGATGGTGGCAAGCTTCTTCAATGCTATTAGAGTTGCACTCATTCAGGCAAGTGGAGAGTATTCAATCACACTCCTGACTTGTGCCTCGTAAGTAGTGGACAGGGTTTGGAAAGTCAGGAGATGAGTTAAGTCTCTTCAGAATTCCCGACTTCTGACCAGCTCCTGTAGCCACAGTATGTATATGGCTAGTCCAGTTCAGTTTCTGGGCAATGTAACCTACAGGATCTTGGTAGTGGGTGATTCAGCAATGGTAAGGGGGATATGGTTGGATTCTCTCCTGTTGCAGCACATATGTGCATGAATTGTGCCCAACTCCTCTCCCATCACCCATGGCACTCTCCCATGCAATATAAGGTGTAACACCCGTCCCTTGACCTCTTCCATGCTTAGCATCCCAAGCCCAAAATACTCATTCCAGGTTAAGCAGCGTTTCACTTGCACCTCTTCCAATCTGATCTATTGCATTCACTGCTCCCCATGTGGTCTCCTCTATATTGGAGAGACCAAACGCAGCCTGGGTGATCGCTTAGCACCTTCGGTCTATGCGCATTCAGGGCCCTAACCTTCCCATTGCTTGCCATTTTAACACAAGACTCTGGTTCCATGCCCACTTGGCTGCTGCAATGTTCCAGTGAAGCTCAACGCAAACTGGAGGAACAATATCTCATCTTCCGATTAGGCACTCTACAGCCTTCCGGTCTCAACATCGATTCAACAACTTCAGATGATAAGTTCTACCCCACCTTGACCCATTTTAACTGTCTTTTCCCATTTCTTTCTCTCTTGTCTTTCTTTATATATATTTAACCCCCCCCATCTTATCCACCTTTCCTTACCCTTTCTCCCCTTTCCGTCCCCCTTCCCCTCCTCCCACATCGACATCTGTCACAGTTTACCCTCTGATGTTAATTTCTCTGCTGTTTGGCCTTTCACACCTTTTGTTCTCTCTGGGGACTGCCATTAGCACTCTTTCCCTATGGTTTCTGTGGCTATTAGCACCCGGTTTCCCTGGGTTTCTGTGGCTGTGACTTATCTTTCATTCTCACTCCACAGTATAAATATTTCCCACTTTCTCTGTCTTTTAGCTTTGACAAAGGGTCATCTGGACTCGAAACGTTAGCTCTTTTGTCTCCCTACAGCTGCTGCCAGACCTGCTGTGATTTTCCAGCATTTTCTCTTTGGTTTGGGCATTTACTGATGCCCTATCCTAATTACACTTGAGAAATTGATGGTGAGCTACCTTCTTGAACCATTGCATTCCCTGAGGGTTAGATACATTCACAGTTCTATTAAGGAGGGAATTTCAGACTGCTTGTGACACTAATAAAGATTAGATTAGATGGTCATTGCCTGGCACCTGTGTGGCGCAAATGTTACTTGCCACTTGTTGCCCATGACTTGATATGCTGCAGGTCTTGCTGCATTTGGACATGGACTGCTTTAGTATCTGCAGCGTAACGAATGATACTGAACATTGTGCAGTCATCAGTGAACATCTTCTGACCTTATAACGGAAGATCACTGATGAAGCAGCTGAAAATGTTGGGCCCAGGACACCCTGAGGAACTCCTGCAGTGATATCCAGGGATTGAGTTGATTGACCTCCAACCACCATAATCATCTTACATTGTGTTAGGTATGATTCCAACCAGCAGAAGGTTTCCCCATGACTCCAGTTTAGCTAGGGATCCTTGATGCCACATTTGGACAAATGCTGATCTCTGCATATGGTCATGCAGCAACTGAATGTTGAGGGAATAGAACTTCTTTTAGTTTGGGTATAGGGAAGAGTTGGCACGGAGTCTCCATAAAGGTATATGCATTCAGTCTAGTCACTCTCCAGAATGGGGAAGCCCACAATCCTAGCAAATGCTTTTGCATTCTGCCTGCTGCTCACTGACAAGACAGAATTAAATGTAGCTCTCACTGAGCAGAGAGCCTTCGTGAACGCTCTTCTGCAGCAATGAATGACAAACTATGAGTTGTTGGAAATATCTCCAACTCAAGCCTGGAAGGAGACAGATGCATAAAAATTAATTGCAACTGTCACCTTCACAACCATTTGTGGTGATATACATCACTGTAAGTACACAAAGGGTTAACGTACATTCACTACACCTAGCTAGACACTAGAGGGAGCACCAGAGACACGACACACAGACATTCAACCAATAGGTCAGTAAGATAGGACGCAACCAATGGGCATTGACGATACACACAGAGGTGACACTACCACAGGGGGGCATTACACCAACCCATATATAAGGACACAGCACACATGATCTTCCTCTTTCCAGTGGAGACACTCAGTGAGTACAGACACAGGGTTGATTGAACATCACACCCACCACATGGATTGTAGCAGACTGGTTCATCAGTCTGAGTAGCTATAGCAGGATTAACAGTAGAGTCAAATCCAAGTAGGAGAATCTTTAACAGTAATAAATGTGTTAACGCTATCTCCAAGTCTGAACCTTCCTTTGTCAGAATGCACATCAAGCAAGCAGCTCATGCTACGTCACGAGCATAACAAAACATGGTACGCAGGAGTGACTGTTAAGTCCATATAGTTGCAACTCACCAAACAGTGACAACCAGCAACAGCAGCCAGGCAAGATGATGTTCGTGATTCCTGTTCCACAGCAGCTAAGGTACCAAGGCAATCTCAGTGAAAACTGACGTTGGTTCAGGCAGAAATTCGAGATCTACTTGGTAGCGTCCGACCTAGATGGCGTGTCGGATGCAGAAAAAAATAAAGCTTCTACTTACCATCGCGGGTCCTGAAGCAGCTGAAATCTTCCAGACCTTCAAATACTCAAAGGGGCAGAACAAGGGAGACTTCCAGGCAGTCCTGGAGAAATTCCAAGAATTCTGCGAGGAACATACAAGAAAAAAAGGTAAAAGAGGCCCAAAACTCACCACGAGGTAGGCTTGCAGCAACGAGCGGCAGTTTTGAATTGCAGCCATCTTGGAAAAGGTGCTGCACATGCGCAGTTGCGCGAAGAGCGCACAGAACGGGAAGGTCCGTTTGCGCATGCGCGAGAAGCCGCGCATGCGCAATTGAGAACAAGGCCCCACGTAAAGGAACAGCGATCTGCTCATGCGCATGACGTCAGAGGCCCCGGACCACGCCCACTTAAAGGAGAAATGTCCCAAAACACACACAAAAAAATTTTAAGCCTCAAAATCAGATTCTTTCACCTAGAACGACAGCACAGTGCCTGAAATTCGACCAGTAGCTGAAAGTAACCTCCGCAGAACCCTGCAACAAGCAGTTAGCACCACCCAAAGAGATGATACAGTCCTAGAAGACTACGACTCAGACGATGATTTCATCATTGGAGATGGCGACCCAGTCCCAAATCCAAACCGCAACGAGATGTGTTCTACAGTGAAGAATCCGACACAGACACGGATGTGTTCTTCGGATTTGAGGATCTTCAGCTCAGCATATATGACATCCCGACTCGTGAGTGCAGGATTATGCTGCGGCCTGACACCAAGAGACAGAGAGCAGTACAAGTCCACAGAAAGCGGCCTGCTGCCCCACAGAGAGTGGTCCACGCACCGCGAAGAGTCCCCAACTCCACACAGAGAGTGGTCCACGCACCACAAAATGTCCCAGCCTCCACACAGAAAGCGAAGAAAGACTCCACAGCGAGCTCGTGGACAGACTCCACGATAGAAAAAACGCAAGACTCCAGAGCGCAGTCCTTGCACGAACAAGAAGTGATGACAGTCTCCACAGCTAGACCAATGCATGATTCCACACAGGGAACGCTGCAAGACTCCACAGAGGGAATGACACAAGCCTCCACAGCGAGCTCGTGGACAGACTCCACGATGGAAGGAACGCAAGACTCCAGAGCGCAGTCCTTGCATGAACAAGACCATGAGGATCTAGCAACCTCCTCTGAGCAACCAGCAGCAGACGATGCAAGTCTGCCACGCTCAAGTGAACAACAGAAAGACTATGACAGTCTGCCATGCTCAAGTGCACAGCAAGAAGACTATGACAGTCTACCACACTCCAGTGAACAGCAAGAAGACTATGACAGTCTACCACGCTCAAGTGAACAACAAAGCGACTCTAACAGTCCATTCAGATTGTTTGAGCCACCAGAAGAAGACTCTGACAGTCTACCCAGCTCAAGTGAATAACAAGAACACACTGGGGCTCAACCCACTGTATGTGTGACAAGTGACGACGGCATCCCACTTCCCATACCTTGGGCGAAATTCTCCTACCCGCCCCGCCACATTTCTGCCCCGACCGGCCGGCGGGAGTCTCCGTAACACCGGCCGGTCAATGGGGTTTCCCATTGTGGGGCAGCCCCACGCCGTCGGGAAACCCCCGGGCGCCGGCAAAACGGAGACTCCCGCCGGCGGAGAATGACGCCCCAGGTGTACAACGTGACAGACCTCAGCTAGAATGTATAGAGGCACTCGACAATCACAGTGAGATTACTGGTGATTCCGGTGACACCACGTTAATTCAAACCTCATTCACTCGAGCCTCTCCACAGGCAAATGAATTCCTGAACGTTTTGACTCCGGACGTGGAGCATCAAGAAGCCTCAGAAAATGTAAGTGAACCTGAAAAGACTCCGGACGTGGAGCATCAAGAAACCTCAGAAGATTCAAGTGACCCTGAAATGACTCCGGACGGGGAACAAGAAGAAACCTCAGCTGACTCAAGTGAACCTGCAATGACTCCGGACGGGGAGCGTCAAGACACCAAAGCTGATTCCGGTGAAACAGACCAGACTCCAGACGGGGAGCATCGACAAGCTAAAGCTGATTCAAGTAAGCCGGACATGACTCCAGACGGGGAGCGCCGCAAACTCAGTGACGGCCGCTCAAGGAAACAGCAGATGCCACAAAGTGCGCTGACACGAGTAACTGTGTGAAGGACTCATATTATCCACAGGGTGTGGTCCTTGAGCGCAGTAAACGCAACAACAAAACCAACCAACACAACAACAACATCAAAGACAATAGCAAGAAGCGTACCAAAGGCTCCAACGTCGAAAACAAGCACGACAAAAACAACACCAATGGGACTACGACTGGTACGACACGGTACAACTCTGCAAATGAGGGACACTGTTACTGCTCAGCTCAGTACAATGACATACCATGGCAGGACGATGCATCTTACCAATTCACGTTTGCTGCACTATCAACAGGCAACAGATGCCATCAAGAATTGCTACCATAAGCATCGGGAAAAAAAAGAAACAGACTCCAAATCAGTCAATTAGGTGATTTGAACACTTGAACACCTCTTGATGACCAAACATGAGGACACTGACGGCATTCACAAGGGAATGACAACATCACCATTGACACTTCTATACCAGACCATATAAATTCATGAACTATTGGACTCATAAATTTATTTTGTATTGTCTTATCCTCAAAGTCATCGCAACGATGATTTGGTCTTGTATCATATTGGATAGTCATCACAGTTATAACTTGTACATAGCATCACTTATCAATCTCGTTTGTTCAATTTTCTTTAACACTGTACAGAAAATATGTAACACGACAAAAGGGGATGTGGTGATATACATCACTGTAAGTACACAAAGGGTTCATGTACATACACTACACCTAGCTAGACACTAGAGGGAGCACCAGAGACATGACACACAGACATTCAACCAATAGGTCAATAAGTTAGGACACGATCAATGGGCATCCACGATACACACAGAGGTGACACTACCACAGGGGAGCATTACACCAACCCATATATAAGGACACAGCACACATGATCTTCCTCTTTCCAGTGGAGACACTCAGTGAGTACAGACACAGGGTTGATTGATCATCACACCCACCATGTGGATTGTAGCAGACTGGTTCGTCAGTCTGAGTAGCTACAGCAGGATTAACAGTAGAGTCGAATCCAAGTAGGAGTATCGCTAACAGTAATAAATGTGTTAAAGCTATCTCCAAGTCTGAACCTTCCTTTGTCAGAGTGCACATCAAGGAAGCAACTTATGCTACATCAAGAGCATAACAAAACACCATTGGCTACAAGGCCCTTGCCCTGCTCTAAGGTGTAATTGTGGCTGCAGAAGGTGGCAGATTTCAGTGAGGGTGTCCTTAAGAAAGTGCACGTTGTTCCACTCTGAGGTTCAGGTAGAAAAATTGCTACCTCAACATCCTGACCAGATTCGGCCTCCTGCAGATAGCTTTCTCCCTCTCATCCTCCCTCTTCCAGCAGTTCATCCTACTCTGTGATTTATCTGTCCATTCTTGCCGAAGTTTTGAAGTCAGCAAAAGTTCTTTCAGTGCCTGTGACACAAATCTGTCTAATCAATTACAAAACATCTGTAGTATCAAAGCAAGGCTATTAGAAATCAACCAGCAACTAACCTGTAAGTAATGAATGAGCCCTTTAAATAGCACGAGTGAGTGGGTGTGGTTGGGGGATTCTTCTTGCTGCCCACCATATGTTCACTTGGCCGAGGCTAAGTCCTTTTACTTTTGAAAATAATATTTTTCAACTTTCAACTGCCTGGAAATTTTGCAATTTAAACTGAGGCAGAACACACTGCTTAAAAATGCAGGGCCGCATTCTAAGGTGAAGGTGAGAAACAAACAAATCACCCTCAAGGGAGTGTGAAGAGAGAGACATTTTGCATACTCTAGACATCCATTGAAACCTGTAACTGTCTAAGCAAGAGACATTAAAATGCAAAGTACTAGATATTAAACAATGACAGCCATAGACAGACACATCCAGAACCTCTTGGAAATTCACAATGGGTGAATTATTTTGAGGCAGGACTGCCCAGCCACTAGATAGAAATAGCAAATGTCACCGGTGGTGTCAAGAATGTCCTCAGCAGAGGAAGGAGGCTGAAGGCTGTTCTCTCTCCTTTTCTCTCTCTTGGAATTAGTGTGTCACCCTGTTTGAGGAGCCAACTCTACCAGAAGCCTACCTGGGCGGCATGGACTGGTTGGGCCGAAGGGCCTGTTTCCATGCTGTAAACTTCTATGATTCTATGATTCTACCAGGAAACCAAGATCCCGTAATAATAGCAACATTTTCTACACCTGACTGCATCCAAGAAACCAGTTAACCCAAATTGGCAGCAACATTTAAGATCTACGTTTCAAGGACAATCAAAAGACCCTTAACTGCATATTATTTTTGTTTTTTATTGGTCTCTAGTTCCCCTTATTTCTGATGTGTGTGTGTTTGCTGAATGAATGTATGAGGGCTTGACATTGTGTTTTTATTATTTTCCTCAGATTTAGTGGTGAATAAATGTGTTCTTTCTTTGACTCAAGAAAACCTTGTTTGATTACCTCCTTATTGCTCACAGTTTAAAACTTAAATGCATTCTGATTTGGAAAAGGCATATCTCATGAAAAAGAAACTGACAACTTTGTTGTGATAAACTGAGGAGATTGAATACAGGTGGGCCAGTTCACCCCTTCTCATCTGGTCATAATAGAGGTTAAAAAAGAGCTTTAGTTGGGATGCTGATCTTTAAAATGGCTCTGCTTGCAGTACCATCATTGCATGCTGATTAATGTTATGATCTGCTTGCTCTGCATACGTCGAGAATGTATGTACTACACATGCACCAGCATATTCACAATTCACCCCACAAATGTGCGCGTGTACCGTAGGAATCATTTTGGAGCTGGGAAGGCACTCATTGTGCTTAAAAAATGACCACAAATGATTCTAATTCCTGGTTATTAATTTTTAAAAATTCTTTCATGGGCCGGGGTTTGTCGCTGATAAGGCCAGCATTTGTTGCTCAAATCGCTCTTATGTAGGTGGTGATGAACTACCTTGTTTAACCACTATAGTCCGCCTGGCATAGATACACCCACAGTGCTGTGAGCTCTGGGTCAGCAGCTCAATCCTCTCAATTAAATATGATTTTATGTATCACTGTCACTGAAAGAGATAAGATGATTTGACCCATTTTCTAAATAATGATTTCATTCATGATCAATCAATCTCGACTAATGCAGATGCTAGAGTACATTATAAAATCTTTTATAGATACTATTAGTCGTCTGTCCCAATACCCATTGTGAGTCAGTCAATCTGAAAGTGTTTAAATACTTCTTGACGAGAGAGCCTGGGGGTTGAAGGAATTCCTTTTGGGGACTTTACAAAAATAATCTAAATTAATTTTAAAATCAATTTTAGTGCTTTTTTGGCAGAAACTAATTACTTGCACAGTTCATAATATGGTTGGAATATCCAAGTTTAATTTCATGGGGTGGAATTCTCCACTTTATTTCTAAGTGCGGCGAAGAGTGGTTGCAGTGACACCGTTTCTGCAGGTCGGAATGTCATGAACACACAATGTGCTTGGAGCTTCATTAAATGTGTACAAGCATCTCTCTGAATCACCTGGCAGATCAGAAGCTGATTTGTTTACCTTTCGAACAAGCTGGGGGGTTCAAAGGTCCAGGTGCTATATTTAAACACCAGTGCAAATACTGATATTATTCGCCCCAGCCCACTTATCTTCACGAGACTGTGCAGGATGTCTGGCAGCCAGAAGCAAAAGGCTAGCAGCCTCAAGAAGAGGTCTGCACCTGGTTTCAACTACCATGCCCCCAAGCACAGAGGCATGTTCTCTACTCCAGGGATGGCTCGAGGAAGCACAACAATCTCACCTCTCCAAACTGGGAGGCCATTGCCAAGGGGGTCAGTGCAGAAAGCAGATTAATTATCTCATCCACTATGCCAGGATAAATCCTCTCTCAACTCCCTCTAGTATCAAACTCTCAGTATGGCCTCTTGTACTCAAATGGCTACTCTCTTCACGGATCTAATTAGCATGGGGCACATATTAACACTCATTCTCTCACGGATACTTTCACATCACCACCATCCCACGTGTCATGTTGCTCACACTCCTTCCTTGGGTCCTTCTGGGGAGGGCACACCTCCCACAGGGGACATCATCTTATTCACCTTCGTACAAGGCAAGCTGGCACACAATAAACATGATTAAGCCCAGACTGGTGGCGGGATGGCAGAGATCATTGCCCTCATGGAATTCGAGGAGGCTGCAGCCAATCTTTCTGGGGAGGACAGGGATCACTCCTGTGGTGACGTGGAGATTAGCCTCTCCCAACAACATGTCACGGATCTTAACGCTGATATTTAATCAAATACCGACAATCACAGTGGCCGGAATTTTCCGGTCGTTCCCGCCGGTGGGATCTTCCGGTCCCACCGATTGTGAACCCCCCTCCCATGGGTTTCTCGATGGAGGGGGGTGCATACAACAGGAAACCCCGTTGACAGTGACGTGTCCAGGGGATCCCGCGAGTGGCCAAGTGAGGGCTGCCTCTGCGAAATACGCTGCAGGGAGTGCAGAATATCCCACCCCGAGTCAAATGTACTCTGCAATAGCTGCAGGTCATCCACTAAAACTGTCATTTAGTTCTTGCTGGCACCAGCAGATTCGGCAACCCACCGCGTGCTTTTCATCAGCGGGATTTACTGACCCCGCCGTTGTCAACGGGGTTTCCCGTTGAATGCACCCCTTGTCGATGGCAAATCCATGCGCCGGCGTGGGACCAGAATACCCCAGTAAATCCTGTGGTGATATGCATCACTGTAAATACACAAGGGGTTAATGTAAATACACTATGACTAAGTAAACACTAGAGGGAGCACTAGAGACGTTATGACATGCAGACATACAGCTAATGAACACATAGAATAGGACATGACCAATGGGCAGTCAAGACACCCAGAGGTGACACACCACAAGGGGACATTACACAACCCATATATAAGGACAGGGCACACATGCTCTGTCTCTTTCCACAGGCGACACTTAGAGAGTAGGACAGGGGCAATCAGAAGCATCACACCCACCACGTGGCTTAGAGCAGACTAGTTAGTTAGACTGAGTTAGTATAGCAAGATTAGCAGGAGAGTCGAACTCATAGAGATCTGTGCTAATGGTTCAATAAATCTCATTGAACTTACTTCAAAGTCTGGAGAATCTTTTGGTCAAAGCTGCATCGAGTTGCAACCTGTGTTATCCCAGAGTACATAACAGAACAAATCCCGCCCAATATTTTACGTCATCCAAGTGCTTTTCACAAGCAATTAAAAGTGGAAATCATAGCTGTTGAAGTATTGGGAAGGCTGAAGCTATTAACCTCAATCCCGACTACAAATTCCATTTCCTAACTACCAAGTCCGTCTCTCTGCCTGGGAATTGTCTGAAGCCGAAGTCGACTTGTTGCCATATTCAGCCTAATACCCAGCCATCACGAAGGCCACCTATTTCCATTTCCATGACATTGCCTGACTCTGTCCATGTCTCAACTCAGCTGCTACCTGAACTTTCATCCGCTTACGGACCGACATTGGCTTTTGGTTAAACAACACCTCTATTTTTAAATTCTCATCCTTTTTAGATCCCTTCATGGTCCAACCTTTCCCTATTTCTTGACCTATGCCCACAACGTTTCAAGATTTCTAGGTGCCTCTAATTCTGCCTGTTGAGCAGCACTGATTTTAATTGCTCCACCATTGGTGGTCATGCCTTCAACAGCCATTGGCCAACACTCTGGAATTCCCTCCTTAAAATTCTCAGCCTCTCTCCCTCTCTTTCCTTCTTCACCTTGCCTCCTTAAAACGACCTCATTGACCAAACTTTTAGCCTCCTGTCCTCATATCACCTTATATGGCTCAGTGTCAAATTATGCTTAATCATGTTCCTATGAAACGCCTTGGAATGTCTTATTATGTTAAAAGTGCTATATAAATACAAGTTGTTGTTTTTATTGTCATCGGTTATCCTTTCTGACGTCCCAGATCTCCTGAAGCATTCTAACTGCCTGACTAACAACAACAGTCTCAGCATAGACCAAGGTTTAAACGCAGGACCTTTCTGATTTGTATTGTTAAAATGTCAAACTACATGGTGGGGAAAAACAGTTGGCTGTCAAGATTATTATATAGTCCTATTTTCAATCATATTCATAATTATACCATATAACTATATATCAAAAACACCTCAGTTAAGTGCTAATTTTCATTCTATAATAACATAACTTGCATTTAGGGCTGCACACTACAGAAGGGCTATTAAACCTTTAGAGAGGATACAATGCAGATTCACAATATGCTTAATATAACGAAATGTAAATACAAAGCAAGATGTGAAAAATTAGGTGATTTTTCATAAGAACAATGCAGGTTAGAGAACAACTGGAATGGATTTTTTAAGCAGAAAGGCTTGTGTTACAACATATATTCCACATACAAGCATGGAGCAAGAACATGGAAATAAATAAAGTAAACTCCGAGATTTTATTTCATGAAGTCATGTATGCATGTTGTCACAAAACAGGGCTTTACTGACAAACTTTTATGTTGAAGCCAATAGTGGATGAAAACAATCAGAATTTGATCTCCCATTTTGTGCCCATCCGTATGAGAAGCAGTGGCAACCTCCAAGATTAATAGTTTATTAGGCAAGCGGCTGGAGAAGAATGACCACATCATCACATACAAATATGCTGCTGTGTTTCAAACAATTGTTGAGTATTTTTAAATAAAATACATTTTTACAATACACTTTAGATGGAGAGATTTAATTGCACTATGCTGAGTTAATGTTGACTCTCTGTGGGGATGCATTGCTGCAGGCCACTATCTGTGTGTATAACGTAGTGCTCTTCATGAATATCATTAAATAATGTGCAGACTATGCAGATGGTGGCCTGCGATGCTTCTTATTTCAGTGAATCGATGCAAGTCTTCATATTATTTGTTCCCTTAGTTTTTGGAGACAATGGGCTGGATTCTCCATTTCTGAGGCCAATTGCCGGCGCCAACGGTGAATCCGTGGTGCTCCACGACTGGATAATCGGTGCTAGCACCAGTGCTGCGTGGAACAGCCGTGGAACACACGGCAAATGACTGGAGAATCGCCGGGTCCCGGGTCACACATGCGCAAGGCTAACAAGCTGCAGCCACGCACGCCTACACCCGTACCGGTTGCACCGGAAAGCATGGCACCAGCCGTTCTGGACCGCATACCGGCCCTCCCCGACCCCACAGCCCAGTCCTGGCCACCCCCCACCACACCACCAAGACCTAGCAGAAGCCCCCCAAGACAGCGACACGGATCTTGGGCAAGTGTGGCGGTGCTGGATACTGTCCGCAGCTGGCACGCGAGGCTCCCGACCGCTGGGATCACAAATAGCCCACGCCGTCGGGAACTCAGCCCATCAGAGGCGGAGCATCGCAAGTGGGCCAGCTGATGACATGTCAATGGCGTTGTGACTGCGCATGGATCGTGTCCCGATGACACCGATTTGGAGGGGGCGGAGAATCACCAACCAGTGTCAAATCGGCGCCTGCCCTGATTTCACCATTGGGGGCAATTGAGAGTTGCTGGCCTCCGATCAGTTGGTAATTCTCAGTAGGCAGGACATGCGCCGCTTGGGTCCTGAGTCCTGGGGAAGGCTTTGTTTTGGCCAATTCAGTAACCTGATGAACACTTAATACCGACGGGCCTTTCCCATAGAACTGACACGGATTCCCCGTCAGTCCTCTGACTTGTGATGACACCCCCATCGGGATGACAAAATTTAATCCATAGGAACAGGAGTAAGTTATTTAGCTCCTCAAACCTGTTCTGCCATTCAATGAGATCAACATATGCAATTCTGTATACTTTCATTTTGCTAATAATCACTTGTGTGGAACCTTCTAAAATGTTTTCTGGAAGTCCAAACAGCCAACGGTAGACTCTACTCTTTGCACCATGCTAATGCCCTCATCAGAACATTCAAGTAGATGATTCAGATATGCCCAAGCGTTCACAAATCTTTGATCAGCTCATATCCACCCAAACGCTGGGTCATTCTGTACTGGTGATATGCGTTTCAATGAATAATTTCTTCGATAAATACCGACCATCATCAGATGCGGCTTGCAGGTTGTTGTTTTTTGGTTTGAAGGGAGGGACAGGTTGGCAAAAATTCAGAAATGGTGTGTTCAGGCTTTTATAATAAAAAGGATGGAATAAGAACCTGCGACAACATGCAAATCATGGTGGCACAATTTGCAAATTCATGTCCTCAATGAGTCATCCTGTAACCTAATTAGCAAATCTGAGTGTAAAAGGAAATATTTCAACATCCATTCACTCAGAAATGCGTCAGTAGATGACATGCTGCCACCACTTTTAAATTTATCTTGCATCATTCAACTTTACCTAACCATTTTCTCAAGAGATTCTTCTCTCTTCAGAAATTAATCTAATTGTCTTAATTTATATTGTCCATATCCACGGCCTACTCTCTTAACTTATGACACAACTTTTGTAAGGGCCACGAAGAATCCAGCACGAGTTTTAAGGATACAAAGTAATAACATTTATTTCCTATAACATATATACATAACAGTAGCAGTAACTTCCCTTGCTACATACTCCTTCCTGCTGGTCCCTGAACTGGCCAGCTTTATTTATACTAGGAGTTTACTAGTGGTTTCTCCGACCCCCTCATTGGGGAAGCTCATACTCCCACAGGATTGTGGGATAGTCATTAGTCCCCAGCCAATGGTAAGCAGGCAGGTTATAACATCCCTCCCCCCCCAAAGTCCAAGGAATCCACCAAAGACCCTGGCGAAGGAGGGCGTCGGACTCGTTTGGCCGCAGGCCGGACACCATCTGCACGCGGCGCTGGATCAGGCGGCGTGTAACAAGACAGAGACCGGCGCTTCCGTGATGAACGGCGCGGTTGTACATCCACGGCCCGTGGACCCGAGGATTCCCCCTCTGATGCATCCTGTGTCTCCATCTCGGAGTCAGAGTCTGCTGCCTCCGTCAAGTCAGCGTCTCTATCTCCATTCGGTCCCGTAACGACCTGCGCAGGCTTCGAGTGAGGCACCAGTGGAAGATTGTGAGGACTACCTTCCCTTGTCTCTGGTCTCTGCAGCTGTTGAAATGAGCTCCGGGGGCGGAGACTCTTTTGAGGGGATGGTCTTCTGGACCGAACGTGGTCTACATGTTTTCGCTGGAGACGGCCCTGGGCTTGCACTTGGTAAGATATAGGGCCTGTTTGGCGAATGATTACACCAGGAACCCATTGGACACCACCAGCAAAATTCCGAATGAACACTGGGTCACCGGGCGCAAACTGTCGAATCGGCCGATGCCGAGAAAATCCATGTCCCTGCCGTTCTTGTGTGCGGCGTACTTTTGCGCCAATGTCCGGGAAAACCATACTAAGGCGGGTGCGAAGTCTCCGGCCCATTAGGAGTTCTGCGGGAGCTACCCCAGTCACTGCATGGGGGGGTGGTCCTGTATGTAAACAAAAAGCGAGCCAGTCTCGTGTCCATTGATCCGGAAGACTGCTTCTTTAGGCCTCTTTTGAATGTCTGCACTGCGCGCTCTGCCAACCTATTTGAAGCCGGGTGGTAAGGGGCAGTGCGGATATGGTGGATGCCGTTCATCTTCGTGAACCTCGCAAACTCCTCACTCGTGAATGGAGTGCCGTTATCCGTGACCAGCACCTCGGGGAGGCCATGCGTACTAAACGATAAACGCATCTTTTCAATTGTTGCTCAGGACGTTGTCCCCTGCATCTTATCCACCTCTAGCCATTTGGACTGGGCGTCAATTAGTAGAAGGAACATGGATCCTTGAAAAGGGCCTGCGAAATCTGCATGCAAGCGTGCCCAAGGCCGCCCTGGCCATTCCCAGTGATGTAGGGGCGCGGCCGGCGGAAGCTTCTGATGCTCCTGGCAAATGGAGCAGTTTTGGGCCACCTTCTCAATGTCGGTGTCGAGGCCTGGCCACCAGACATAACTCCGGGCCAACATTTTCATTTTGGTCACGCCTGGATGCCCATTATGCAAGTCTGATAGTATCAGCCCCTGGCCTTTTTCCGGGACAATCACACGCGTCCCCCACAAGAGGATGCCGTCTTCCACGCTGAATTCTGACAGCTTGGAGGAAAATGCCCGCAACTCGCCTGGGAGCTGTCTTTGCTGCCCACCATACAGGCCAAACCTTTGACAGGACTGGCTCCGTCTGGGTCCACTCACGGATCTGTGATGCCGTGACAGGCAAGGTGTCCATAAAATTTAGGGTTGCAACCACCTCACCGGTCGTGGGGGTCGACATGGGGCCGGTCGATAAAGGCAATCGGCTCAGTGCGTCGGCATTTGCTATCTGCGTACCTGGTTTGTGCGCCAGAGAATACTCGTATGCAGCAAGCAACAAAGCCCAGCGCTGGATCCGTGCAGAAGCAATGGGCGGTATTGGCTTATCCTCTCTGAAAAATCCCAGCAGGGGCTTATGATCAGTCACGATAGTGAAATGGCGGCCGTACACGTATTGGTGGAAGCGTTTCACCGCAAAACCCACTGCCAGGCCCTCCTTCTCGATCTGCGCGCACTTTTTCTCCGCTGCAGTCAATGTGCGGGAGGCGAAAGCTATCGGTCGTTCGGCCCCGTTCTCCATCTTGTGGGACAGGACGGCCCCAATACCATACGGGGATGCATCACATGTGACGAGCAAAGGCTTTCCAGGATCATAGTGGGTTAGTAACCCAGACGACGACAATTGTTGCTTTACCCGCCGGAAAGCGGTTTCTTGCGGCTGACCCCAAACCCAGGTGTGATTTTTCTTTAGCAGAAGGTGCAAAGGGGCCAGCGTAGTTGCCAGATTGGGGAGGAACTTCCCGTAATAATTTACGAGACCGAGAAAAGAACGAAGATGCGAAGTGTCAGTCGGGGCGGGGGCCTGTTGAATTGCACGCACCTTTTCTGCGACGGGGTGCAGACCTTCGCGGTCCACCCGATAACCTAGGTAGGCTACTTCCTTTGCCTGAAATACGCACTTTGTGCGACGTAAACGGACTCCAGCCTCCGAAAGGGGTCTAAGGACAGCCTCCAGATTTTCCAAATATTCCTGCTCCGACGTCCCTGTAATCAAAACGTCATCTAGGTAGACAGCCACACATGGTAAACCTCTCAAAATGCCCTCCATAACACGTTGAAAAATTGCGCAGGCAGAGGTTACTCCAAAGGGCAACCGTGTATATTCATACAGGCCCCGGTGTGTATTAATCGTTACATATGGTCGGGAGGCAGGGTCCAGCTCCAACTGCAGGTAGGCGTGACTCATATCTAATTTTGTGAACGAGAGTCCACCTGCAAGTTTCGCGTAGAGATCCTCTATGCGAGGCATTGAATATCGGTCGAGTCGGGAAACCGTATTCACTGTAAGTTTACAGTCGCAACACAAGCGAACTGTGGCATCTGGCTTCATTACAGGTACAATTGGTGCTGCCCAGTCAGCAAAACAGACGGGCCTGATAATACCCAAACTCTCCAAACGAGTGAGCTCCCCTTCTACCTTCTCGAGCAAGGCGTAAGGAACTGGGCGCGCCCGTAAATAGCGCGGCGTGGCTCCTGGTTCAACTTGGATACGGGCTACGGCCCCTTTTATTTTCCCCAAACCAGGCTGGAATACATCTGGGTATCGTCCTAGCGCCTCAGTCAACCCTTCAGAAACTGTTTGGAGGATGTGCTGCCATTGCAACTGCAAATGGCACAACCAGTCCCGACCCAACAGGCTGGGCCCATGGCCGCGCACCACGATAAGTGGGAAATGCCCCTCCTGGCGTCCATAGACAACAGGGGTCATTGTAGTTCCTGCAATGTCCAGTGGTTCCCCCATGTAGGTGGCCAACCTGGCCTGTGAGTCGGTTGATGTAAGGGTCTGTATACCCTGCTTGATGCGGTCAGATGTCCTCTGGGCGATCATGGAGACCGCTGCGCCAGTATCCAACTTCATCTCAAGCGGGTTGCCATTGACCCGTACTGTCACCTTAATGGGGGCCACACGGGGAGCTGCCACACAATGCAGCTGCAGGCAGTCGTCGTCCGTCTCCACGTCCTCAGGAGTGATCGCCTCAGGTTCATCCACGTGGAAGGTACGGCCTCTGGGCTGGTCCCAGTTATGGCCCCTGGGCTGGTCCCAGTTTTGGTTGGAACAACGGCGCCTCTGGCGCCCCCAGGACCGCCGTCCGCGACGGGGTCGGCGCCTACAAGTCTGACATGGACATGGCTCCTCATCCATTGGCTCTGGAGAAGGCTCCCTTCGGGGAGGAATGTCCGATGGCCACTGGCGTCGGTCCAGATGTTGCCTCGCCCAAGGTACCGCAGGAGTGCGGGGGGACGTTTTCGGACGGAAGGGGTTGCGCCCCAAGGCATGCACTTCCATTCCCTGTAGCTCCTGTACTCCTCGCTCTGCGCTCTCTCGGGACAATACTATTTGAATGGCCTGTTGAAAAGTCAATGTTGGCTCCGCTAACAACTTTCTCTGGGTGGCCGCATTGTTAATACCGCAAACCAAACGGTCGCGTAACATTTCTGACAAGGTCTCACCATAGTCACAGTACTCCGCAATCCTGCGTAGCCTGGATAGAAAATCGGCAAGGGATTCTCCAGGGGTCCTCTCAGCGGTATTAAACCGGTAACGCTGGACTATCGTGGACGGGGTTGGGTTAAAATGTTGCCCCACTATATTCACAAGTTCATCAAACGTTTTGGTGTCCGGCGCAGCTGGGTACGTAAGGCTCCTAATCACCCCAAACGTATGCGGGCCGCAGGCGGTGAGCAATATGACCACCTGGCACTCGTTTTCGGAGATATTGTTTGTCCGGAAATAGTAACGCATCCGTTGTGTGTACTGGTTCCAGCTTTCCAGCGCAGCATAAAAAACATCCAAACGTCCGTACAGAGGCATTGTATAATAGAAAACAACTTCCAACCTGTATCCAACAAAAATCCAGGGAGGTGGCTTCAGCAGTGTAGACAGCTATTCACTTTAACCTTCATCGTTTTGTAAGGGCCACGAAGAATCCAGCACGAGTTTTAAGGATACAAAGTAATAACATTTATTTACTATAACATATATACATAACAGTAGCAGTAACTTCCCTTGCTACATACTCCTTCCTGCTGGTCCCTGAACTGGCCAGCTTTATTTATACTAGGAGTTTACTCGTGGTTTCTCCGCCCCCCTCATTGGGGAAGCTCATACTCCCACAGGATTGTGGGATAGTCATTCGTCCCCAGCCAATGGTAAGTAGGCAGGTTATAACAACAACCTTCAAGAGAAATGCCGATTCGGGGGAACCACAGATTTGGACCAGGGAGGTGGGATGGAAATTTTTGGAAATCGGAGGAGAAGGGGATTAAGACACTAAAAGATTTGTTTCTTAGGGGTCGGTTTGCAGGACTGAAGGAGCTGGAAGCGAGGTCTGGGCTGGAGCAGGGGGAAATGTTTAGATACATGCAGGTTCGAGATTTTGCCAGAAAGGAGATACAGGGCTTCCCGGTGGAGCAGGCCTCCACATTGCTGGAGGAGGTGCTGACGACAGGGGACTGGAGAAGGGGGTAGTGTTAGTGGTTTACAGGGCTATTTTGGAAGAGGAGAAGGCACCATTGGAAGGGATCAAAGCAAAGTGGGAGGAAAAGTTGGGAGAGGATATGGAGGAGGGGTTCTGGTGTGAAGTGCTCCAGAGAGTGAATGCCTCCACCTCGTGCGCGAGGTTGGGGCTGATACAGCTGAAGGTGGTGTACAGAGTACACCTCAAGAGGGCGAGGATGAGCCGATTCTTTGAAGGAGTAGAAGATGTGTGTGAACATTGCGGGGGGGGGGGGGGGTGGCTAATCACGTTCATATGTTTTGGTCCTGTCCAAAGCTAGAGGATTACTGGAAGGAGGTTTTTAGGGTAATTTCTAAAGTGGTGCACGTGAAACTGGACCCGGGCCCCCGGGAGGCCATATTCGGGGTGTCAGACCAGCCAGGGTTGGAAACGGGTACGGAGGCAGATGTTGTAGCCTTCGCCTCGTTGATCGCCCGAAGGCGGATCCTGATGGGTTGGAGAGCAACCTCTCCACCCTGTGCCCTGGTGTGGCGGGGGGACCTGTTGGAATTCTTGACTCTTGAAAAGGTTAAGTTTGAACTGAGGGGAAGGATGGAGGGGTTCTACAATTCATGGGCATTATTCATTATGCACTCTCAAGAACTGGATAACATTGAACATTAGTTGGGGTGGGAGGTTTGGGAGGAGGGGGGCAGTGTGTGTTGATGGTGACTATGGGTGATTCCTTTTTTGTCATTTGTTTATTTGAGCATGCGGGCTAATGTTTGCGGTTTGGTGGGAGGATTGGACCGTTGTTATTGATATGGGATTGACATATTTGTTACTGATTATTGTTTATTGTTGGTGGATGTAAATTTGGGAGAAAATATGAAAAAGGAGAATAAAAAATATATATTTTAAAAAACTTATGACACAACCTATCACTTTGTGTTGGATGTTGTGCCTGATTTCCTTTCTTCCTAATTTCAAACTGTGTTCCCTTGTATTTGAATACTGTCATTGTAAACAATTTACTTGGAATGATTTAACCAATTCCCTTTCTCTCTTTGAAAACATCTAAAGACCGCACTGAATTTCTTCTTTCCTTCATTATTATCGCACAGAAATTACATCCTCCTTATGGTTAGGTGCACTACAAATGGTTCTCCAGGTGGGAGCTGATGATACCTTATAAATTAACAGTTTTATGGTCTATCCATTAGGTAATGCAACCAGGCACATTATTTTCTTTTATTAATGCAACTTAGAAGTGGTGGTGGCAGTTTTATAGATCCATCCACTATTGCTCCAATATTTCTTTCCTGATTATATATCAATTCAACGTATATAACATATCTCGGTTCCGTGCTCCCATATTAATTATTTTACGCTTATCTCCACTGAACTACATCTGTCACCTATTACCCACCTTGGAACTAAAAGATTTGTGTATTTCTAAATGTGGTTTCATCGTTCCTCATCATTGTAAAATTATCCACAAAATACCACATTTGAAATCTCCAGGATAGAATTGAAATTGCTGTAAATCATAGTTCTCAGAAATAATCAAATCACAGGAAAAGCAACCATCTTCATTTGAGATGCTGCTGTGTACAGCCACTGTCAAGAGCACAATTATGGCCAACTAAAGTGAAATGAAATGAAATAAAAATCGCTTATTGTCACAAGTAGGCTTCAAATGAAGTTACTGTGAAAAGCCCCTATTCGCCACATTCCGGCGCCTGTTCGGGGAGGCTGGTACGGGAGGCTGGTACGGGAAGTAGAGCCTCATGTTTGAAATAGATGGCTTTGACAGTCTCGGCATAACAGGCTCGGCATAACAATGTGATTTATAATATATTCAGTGGAAAGTAAAATTAAAGTCGCCATAGTCCCAGGTGAACATAGGCTGCTTTTTCCCTTTTAGGAGGATAGCTGACTGGTGATGATTTAACCAGAGGATCACCACATCTCAGATGAGGGGCGAGATTGAGAAGGCGGGGCCTTCATGAATAACCTCAGACAGTGCAGGAATTGAGCCGATGCTGTTGGCCTTGCTCTGCATCATAAACCAGCTATTCAGCCAACTGAGCCAAACCAGTCCCCAGCGTAGTTAAATAGGGACAACAATCTGGAGAAGAAATTCTAACCACACAACAGCTTTTACAAACTTCCGTCCATATGTTCGTAAGCTTACAGGAATGAAACATTGCATTTATTGTTCCTCTTGCATAAGACTTGTCGTAAAGCAGTTTTTGCACCCATCAATATTATGAACTTGGCCTCAGCACCCTTGAACTTAAATCCACTGGACAAAAGAGCTGAATTCCAGAGTTGAGTTTAGAGTGACTGCCCTTGATATCAAGGTCGCATTTGACCGAGTGTGGATAGGAGATCTTGTGACACAGTGGTAGCATCCCATCTCTGGATCAGAAGTTTGGAATTTAAGTCCAACACCAGGACTTGTTGACCGCAGGAGGAGTATTCATAATGTGGTTCAATGGGCTTTCCCACTGTTCCCCAAAGGGAAAAGGGTGTGTTTGTTATGAGGAAAACAAAGGTAGTTTGAAAGGATTTATATTTGCACTGGTAAACCTTAGAAGTAAAGTACAGTTTTAAGTGGATTTACTTTAATGTTTCTGTTGCGGAAGGGTAAAACTTCTAGCGAGATTCATGCTGGACAAAGATGTTTGTATGTGTGGGGGTTGGTTACATTCCAACAGTTTTTCTATAGTGCTTAGAGAGGGCTATGGCGTGAAGAATAAATAATAGTAGCAGGAACATTGGTCCTCCTTTGTTCTTAGTTTTAACTGGAAGCCAGAGCAATTGGAGCTGAGGGGCAGCACGGTAGCATAGTGGTTAGCACAGTTACTTCACAGCTCCAGGGTCCCAGGTTCGATTCCTGGCTTCGGTCACTGTCTGTGCGGAGCCTGCATGTTCTCCCCATGTCTGCGTGGGTTTCCTCAAGGTGCTCCGGTTTCCTCCAACAGTCCAAAGATGTGCAGGTTATGTGGATTGGCCATGCTAAATTGCCCTTAGTGCCAAAAGGTGGGGTGGGGTTACTGGGTTATGGGGGTAGGATGGAGGTGTGGGCTCTTTCCAAGGGCCGGTGCAGACTCGATGGGCCGAATGGCCTTCTTCTGCACTGTAAATTCTATGAAATTCTATGAATGAACAGCTCTCAACTCTGCCAGGAGAAGTTGTATAGGACCAAGGAGTTGCAAAGATGCTGGCTTCCTAAGGAACAAGATGCAATCCAGATAACCATTGGGACAGGAAAATCAGTGAAGACACCTGAAGCTAAGAGAGCAGACACCTGGGTATTCTTCAGAAGAATTCAAGGAAGAGTAAACAAAGTGTTTTGAGTAAAGAGACAATCAGTAACCAGATTTAAAATTGGACAGCAGACTTCAGAGGTAGATGAAACGTTTGATGTAATTTTAATACCGTCTGGGAATTGAAAGTTAAAGCAATTGTAACCAGTTTGCACATCAGGTAACACAAATAATCCTAAAGGGGTTTGTATGAAATCCTTGTCTGAATTAGCTGTAGAGTGGAACTGTGTTTAAAGCTGTCATTTGTAAAAACTGGACTGAATTTCAGAATGCGAAGCACCAAGGAAAAGCAAGGAAAAGGGAGTGTAGAAGCATCTGCAGGGAATCTGGGGAGAAAACCACAGGCACAAACTTGGGTTGTGATGAATGTGGGATTTTAGATCTATTGGAGTATAGGTATTTGGTGAAGTAAGGGTTAAATGCCTGGTTAGAATGTATTTGACTGCTGCAGCCATGTTTTTTAAAGAATCTTGCTTTGAAAGACAACAAAGCTTTTAGGAGTATGAGGGTACTTAACCATTGTAAAAGCTTGGGCTAATGTAATTGCGTTTTGATTAAGGGGATTCCTTGGGGAGATAATTAGATTTTAGCTTGGTGAGATGATTCATTGCTGGGTGGAGCTAAGGCATCGGGTTTTTTTGAGAAAGCATTTTCAGTTGAGCTCTGATCTGTCCGAAGCTGTGTGTGCATTGAAAACAGTTTGTTCTCACTATAAATTAGTTAAAAAAGAGATTAAACATGTTTAAAGCAGTGCAGACTTGTCTGAAGAAAGGGGGAGCTGAAAGAAACCAGTTGAAAACAGCTTTTGAAGTCATCCAGCCAGAGCTTCTGCAGGGGTTTAGACCGGAGTCAGATCTGTTCTGTAAAGCAGTGTCAAGAGATCTCTTTCTCAAAGAATAACTCTGTAAAGCAAATGTTCTTCTGTGCCATTGATATTTAGGGTGGATTGAGAACTGAGGTGGTTTATTTCCTGTTGCTTCAGTGGGAACAAATATCACAAATAACGGCATTGTATTTACTGTATTGATTAGTATTGTTTAAGGTGCAATTGTGTGCTATTTCCAGGTGTGATGTTAAAGATTTTAATCCTGTGTTAATAATAACGTTTTGCTTTACAATGCCATAACCCTATTTTTTCATGCAATCACTCCTGGAGCAAAGTATCCTTTCCACACAGTCTTACAAAATTAAACTAAAATATTGGGGCTTCGGTCCAGTATCCTAGCCACTTTACAATTGCCCTTAAACAATTGTTGGGGTCTGGTCTGGGATTGTAATAGGCTCAGAGCAGTGTGTATTTGACCACAGTCAGCTTGTGTGCTTAAAAGGGACTTTTGTGTTAATGAGGGCAGCACGGTAGCATTGTGGATAGCACAATTGCTTCACAGCTCCAGCGTCCCAGGTTCGATTCCGGCTTGGGTCACTATCTGTGCGGAGTCTGCACATCATCCCCGTGTGTGCGTGGGTTTCCTCCGGGTGCTCCGGTTTCCTCCCACAGTCCAAAGATGTGCAGGTTAGGTGGATTGGCCATGATAAATTGCCCTTAGTTTCCAAAATTGTCCTTAGTGTTGGGTGGGGTTACTGGGTTATGGGGATAGGGTGGAGGTGTTGACCTTGGGTAGGGTGCTCTTTCCAAGAGCCGGTGCAGACTCGATGGGCCGAATGGCCTCCTTCTGCACTGTAAATTCTATGATGTCTATGAGATCATTGTAGCTTAAGATGTACTTTGTAATCCATCTTAATATTTAAAACTGTGTATATTTGTGAAGATAAGGGGGGGGGGAGTAAAGGTGCATTGTATAATAATCCAACTTTTCATGTTTTATACATGTTTTTTTCTTGTTGCTAAAATTAGTGGTCCTGTGACTCTGTTTCTCCACATTTTATTAAAGTTAAGTCCTGAAAGATGTGCTTGTTAGGTGAATTGGGCATTCTGAATTCTCCCTCTTGTGTACCTGAACAGGCACCGGAGTGTGGCAACTAGGTGATTTTCACAGTAACATCATTGCAGTGTTAATGTAAGCCTACTTCTGACAATAATAAAGATTATTATTAAGATTATGATTAAAAAAGTAAAATTCTTTTGAGCTAGGGTTCCATTCTTCCTGTCCAGTTATAACATCAACTGGGATTATAACATTTGAAGATACGCTATCAAGGAGTCCTAGCAAACCTAGAACCAATGGTAATCAGGCAGGAAACCTTCCACTGGTTGGAGTCATAGGCAAAAGGGAAGATGATTGTGATGTTTAGAGGTCATTTAACTCAGTTCCAGAACATCACTGCAGGAATTCTTCAGGATAATGTCCTATGCACAACCATCTTCAAGCTAGAGAACCACTCAAGATGACGGCCCGATAGCTGAGTTTCCTGGTAATTGCTCATATTCCATGCAATACATATATTTGCATGGAAAGGGATAAGGAATTGTATTTTGCTTAACAACCCCAAATGCGATTGGGCTCAGAATAGGTTCTGACGGCAAAATCGCGGCGGGCGCCATTTTGACGCCAAACCACAATTCTCTGTCACTTCAACAGTGGCGCCAATGCGGTCCGGAATGAACGTACAGTAAACACTGTTTGCATATTATGAGTGGGCCTGACCCGGTATTTTTCGGGGCCTCCGCGATTCTCCATCACCGATGGGCCAAGTTCCCGACGGTGCTGTTCACTTGTGCATTTAAAAATTGTGAAACCGGGGTCATGGTGGCTGAGGGAGAGAGAGGGGGTACGGAAATTGTCCAACATTGCCATAGTTTGCTGACAGTTGTGCCACTGACTGGGGGGGGGGCTTCTGACAGGGCCGGGGGGAGTAGCGGGGATGACCATGAGGTGGGCTGCGGGGTTGGGGTAGACAGGAATGGAATAGCATTGCCGCAGCCGGAAAGACAGCCACGCAGTTGCACAAGCCGCTGTCAGCCAACTGTGAACTTAGTGCCACGGGCCGTATAGATCCCCCGCCAGGCTACCACCCTCGGTGCCCTCTGGCCCCACCTGACCGATCAGCTGTATGGGCGCACTCCAGCACAACCAGTGCCATCTTGTTAGCTGGGATGAGTGTGTGTGGGGATTATAATGTATATATGCGGCTGCAGCTTGTCAGCCTCCCGAGTGTCAATCACGGACCCGGCAAATTCTGCACCGTTTTTCATTGGAATGGACTGTGTTTCACGTGGCGCCGGTGCTAGCCCCTCCATAGTCACTGAATCAGTCCATGTTCGACACCAGTTTTGATGTCGTGAAAGCCCACAAATTCTGCGCCGGTGGCAACACTTTGGGCGGGAATCTCCGGTTGCCAATGCCAAAATCGCGTTCGACAATTGGCCGGAGAATATGTTTATATGCCGAAATCGGGGTCGGCACCGTTTTTCTGATCCTTTGCCCCCTCAGAAACGGCATACTCGAGGAGTACACCGTACGCCGTTGGGACGGCCTCAGGACTCATTGGAAATGGCAAAAATTCAGTTACAAATTTAAGAAATGAAACATGAGAAATAATTAAAGCAGCTTGAATATGAAAGAGAGAGAGAGGAAAAGGAAAGAGAGAGAGAGAGATAGAGAGGACAAAGAAAAGGAGAGAGAAGAAATGAGAAAAGAAAGAATAGCCTAAGCAGAACAAAAAGAAAGAGAAAGAGAGATACAGATCAGGGAAAAAGATAAAGAGAGAGAGTTTGAACTTCAGAAAATGGCCATGAAACATGACAGTCAGCTAAAATTGGCAGACGTAAAGGGAAATGTACAGTTCAATGATAGTGATGAGGATAGTGAGAAAGAGCGTCATAGTAGAAGGCTTGGTGGGGATCTATTTAAATATGTCCAAGCATTGTCAAGGTTTGATGAGAAGGAGGTAGTCTTTTTCATTTCATTTGAGAAGGTGGCTAAACAAATGAAATGGCCACAGGACATGTGGGTATTACTGACTCAAACAAAGCTGGTAGGGAGGGCTAGTGAAGTGTTTGCATCACTACCGGAGGAGGTATCTGGGACGTATGAGGAGGTGAAAAAATCCACCTTAGGTGCATATGAACTAGTGCCTGAAGCCTACAGCCAAAGGTTGAGAAATTTAAGGAAAGAATTTGGTCAGACATACATGGAGTTTGAAAGGCTCAAACAGAGTAATTTTGATAGATGGAAAACGGCTTTAAAAAATAGACCTAACGTATGAAGCTCTCAGAGAAATTATTCTTTTGGAGACGTTTAAAAATTCAATTCCTGATGTAGTGAGAACTCATGTGGAAGAGCAGAGGGTTAAAACTGCGAGGTTAGCAGCAGAAATGGCAGATGATTATGAATTAGTTCATAAATCAAAGCTTGGTTTCCGACATCAGATTCAGCCTGTGAGGGACAGAAACTGGGGACATGAGAAATACTCAAGCGGTGGAGGCAAAGGTGATCTGATGGGAGACAATTAGGAGAGTGTACCTCAGATTTAAAAAGAAATCCAGGAGGGTGGAAATGAAATGAAAAGTTTCAAATGTTTTCACTGTAATCAACTAGGCCATGTAAAGTCACAGTGTTGGTGGTAGGCTGATGTGGTAGAACAGGATAAGACAGTGGGGTTTGTTAAAGTGGTGAAGGAAAGCACAAGTGAAGTGAAGGAGGTGCAAAAGATTGTACAGCCTGATCAAGAGGTGATTGATAAGAAGGTGCCAGATCTCTTTAAATAATTTACTTGTGTGGGTAAAGTTCACTCCTGTGTATCAGGAGGAGCAGGTAAAGAAGTCACAATTTTAAGAGATACGGGAGCTAGTCAATCTTTAATGGTAAGAGATGAGGAGTTATGTAGTGTGGGAAGAATGTTGCCAGAAAAGGTTGGCTAGCTGGAAGAAGACAAAGGGTGGTGGTTGATGGGAAATGTTCAGACTGGAGTCCAGTTACTAGTGGTGCACCACAAGGATCTGTTTTGGGGCCACTGCTGTTTGTCATTTTTATAAATGACCTGGAGGAGAGCGTAGAAGGATGGGTGAGTAAATTTGCAGATGACACTAAAGTCGGTGGAGTTGTGGACAATGCGGAAGGATGTTACAAGTTACAGAGGGACATAGATAAGCTGCACCGCTGGGTTGAGAGGTGGCAAATGGAGTTTAATGCAGAAAAGTGTGAGGTGATTCATTTTGGAAGGAATAACAGGAAGACAAGAGTACTGGGCTAATGGTAAGATTCTTGGCAGTGTGGATGAGCATAAGGTACCAGTGGGAGGTCATTTGGGATTAAGGGAAACTCAAGCTAAAATCCAAAAACATTTTTATTGACCTGGACTACATAAAGATGTAGTTAAATTTTGTCAATCATGTCACACATGTCAAGTGATCTCAAGCAGTGATAAAACCAGCACCCTTAATACCCATCGCAGCATTTGAGGAACCTTTTACAAGCATCCTAATTGATTGCATAGGACCGCTTCCTAAAACAAAAAGTGGGAATCAATATCTTTTGACGATAATGGATGTGTCTACTAGGTTTCCAGAGGCCTTTCCATTATATAACATTACAGCTAAAAAGATTGTGGAGGAGTTACTTAAATTCTTTACTAGGTGTGGACTACCCACAAAAATACAATCGGATCAAGAATCAAATTTTACCTCAAAGCTATTCAAAGAAGTTATGGATAGCTTAGGAATAAAACAATTTAAATCAACTGCGCTCCATCCAAATCGCAGGGAGCATTAGAAAGGTAGCATCAGACATTAAAGACAATGTTGAGGGCTTATTGTCATGATTATCCAGAGGATTCAGATAAAGGAATTCCATTTGTTCTGTTTGCAATTAGGAATACACCTAATGAGTCAACCAAATTCAGTCCTGTTGAACTAATTTTTGGTCATGAGGTAAGAGGACCACTTAAATTGATTAAGGAAACATTGGTGAGTGAGAAATCTGAAATTACATTATTGGATTACGTGTCAAATTTTAGGGAACGATTAAATAGAGCAGGTGAATTGGCTAGACAACATTTAAAAGTTGCACAAAATGTGATGAAACAGGTAGCAGACAAGAAATCCAAAGTTCGTAGTTTTGCCAGTGGAGATAATGTTTTAGTATTGTTATCAGTGGTAGGTGAACCTTTAAAAGCAAGGTTTTGTGGACCTTATCAGATTGAAAGGAAATTAAGTGAGGTGAATTATGTGGTAAAAGCACCAGATAGAAGGAAGACTCACCGAGTGTGCCATGTGAATATGCTTAAAAGGTACTTTGAAAGGGAAGGAGAGAAAAAGGAGGAGATTTTAATGATTCTAACTCAAAGTGACGAACCAAATCCAGATGACTGTGAATTTGACATACCTCAAATTAAATTGGAAAATGAGGATGTTCTTAAAAATTGGGATAAGCTGTTGAGTTACCTTCCAAAGTAAAAACGGACTGACCTGAAAGAGTTATTGATATCACGTGGGCAAGTTTGTAGAGATAAATTGGGAAGTACTAACATGGTTATACATGATGTAGATGTGGGAAATGTGGTTCCAATCAAACAACATCCATACAGACTTAACCCTTTAAAATTGGCACAGCTTAACAAAGAGATTGAGAGCATGCTTAAAAATGGCAGAATTGAAAGGGGTTGCAGCCAATGGAGCTCACCCATAGTGATGGTACCAAAACCGGACGGTACCCAACGGTTGTGTGTGGACTATAGAAAAGTTAATGCAGTTACAAGAACGGACTCTTATCCTATTCCACGTTTGGAGGATTGCATTGGGAAAGTGGGACAATCAGCTTTTATTTCCAAACTGGATTTACTTAAATGTTACTGGCAGGAACCTTTATCCGAAAGGGTGAAGGAGATTTCAGCTTTTGTGACTCTAGATGGTAAATACCAATTCAATGTTATGACATTTGGCATGAAAAACGCCGCAGCCACATTTCAACGGTTAATTAACAAAGTTGTTTCAGGATTACCCAATCGACGATCTGGTAATTTTCAGCTAGACATGGAAAGAACATTTAAAACATCTGATGGAGTTATTCGATCGACTTCAGGAGGCAGGTTTGGTGGTAAACCTAGCCAAAAGTGAATTTGGAAATGCCCAAGTCACTTGTTGGCCATACAAACGGACAGGGTCGAATGGTCCCACAGGATGTGAAGACAACAGTTATTGAGGAGTTTCCAATACCCTCAAGACAAAGGGAAATAATGTGATTTCCTGGCATGAGTGGATTTGATCGAACATCTGTGAAAAATGTTTGTAGCGTAGTTGCTCCACTGATGGACTTGCTAAGAAATGTCAAAAATTTCAGTGGACAGCGGAATTTCAACAGGCACTTGACTGCCTGAAAACTGTGATAACCAATGCTGCTGTGTAGGAGAATTACAAGGGACTCTGTGATCAGGTTGAACTAAAGTCTCTGACTTTAAAGAGAAATACCGAGGCGTAGAGAAATGGACAGATCGTGCAAAGACCTTCTTGTTCAAAGAGACTGTCAATCGAGTAGGATTTCAGTTGGAGGAAGAAGAACAAAAATGGGCTATATTATTATTATACCTGTTTGCGTGTGTTGTTTTTTAAAATTAAACGTATATTTACTGTGCAAATTTCTTAAAGGATAGTGAAAAGGTGAAAAATGAAACCATCTTGAAGTTGATGGGTTTTTTTTTTTTTTCTTGGGGGGAGGTGTCATGTGAGAGTACCTTTAAGAAATTAGTGTTTTGTAGAATAACTGTAGTGGGTGTACCTTTAAGAAATGGGTATTTATTACTGCAGTGATGTCAGAGAGTGGGTGGAGCTGGGCTGTCTGTCTGCTTTACTTTCGTTTTTGAGCAGGCTGCTATAGAGTGAGATTATAGTTTTGTTTTCAGAGAGAAGAGCTGCAGTGAAAGCCAGCAGATGTGCATGGATCTCTCTATAAGCTAAAGAGTGTTCATTTGGGTGATTTCAAAGGGATAACTGCTCTCATTAGATAATTTAAACCTGATCTCTGTGTTAAAATGGTCTTTGTCTTCTGGATGTTGTTTGGGAATTTATTAAGGAATACTTAGTGTTGTATTCTTTGGGGGTTGTATTTGAATTGATGGTTGCTAAGATGTTCACTGTATGTTTTAAAAAAGTTAACTTGAGTTCATAGAATAATCATTGTTTTGCTTTAAAAAATACTTTTCCATTTCTGCTGTACCACACCTGTAGAGTGGGCCATGTGCTCCCCCATATCACAATCTATTAAAAGTTGTGGGTCAGGTGAACTCCATGATATACTTTGGGGTTCTCTAAACCCTGGCCCATAACACTATTATTTATCTGCTGTTTGTATATATTTGACCCATGGTTAATGTTAATACATCATTTATAGCTTTAGCTACAAGTGTTCTAGTAATATAAATCAGGCCATCTGACAAAATCATTACATGATACTGGGGCTGGATGATATTAGAAGCTGAGAAAGAATTATCACATCATCGAGTGACGCATGCCACGATGTCCACAGAGATTTGAAGACTTTGCAGATTGCAAGGATGAACTACATGGAGTCGTTGAAGTCACCAATGAGTCTCAGATTTCATGGTAATGTGGACAGCAACTGCCGTGTGTTCAAACATCAATTTAATCTGTTTCTTACTTCAGTAAATTTAGGAGATCAATTAGTTTCACGTAAGGTAGCAATGCTCCTAACAGTGGCAGGGCCCTTAGCAATTGTTGTGTTTAATATGTTTCAATTTGCAAACGTGAAGATAGTAAAAATGTTAATGAAGTAACTCAAAGATTTGTTGAACATTGCACCCCCAGAAACAATTAAATTTATGAACGCTATGTGTTTAGATCAAGTTTACAGAAGACAGGAGAGTCCATAGATCGTTTCATCACTGATTTAATGTTAAAAGCTAAACCTGTAATTTTTTTGCGGTGGAATCTTACATGGTTTGGGACTAGATTGTGTTTGGTGTGAGTGAAAATAAGCTGAGGGAACGGTTGCTGAGGGAATCGGAGCTGTCTTTGGAACAAACAGTTCAGATTTATTAGACTCATGAGCTAGCAGCACAGCATTCTAAAATGTTTCTCAGTAATGGCGGTGTATTCTTGGAGGAAAACACTCTGGTTGCTGACCTTTTTCCAAAAAGGCGGGAAACTTCCAAAAAAGGCAGGAAAGTACTTGCAGCTCTTGGGTTAAAAATCAGGACAAAGTATTTATCTGTAAAAGATGTTGTTAAAGGCACAAATTAAGGAAGTGTCCAGCGTTTGTCAAGTTTTGTTCCAGATGCAAAGGAAAAAAAATCACTTCTCAGAATTGTTACTCAACCCCAGATCAGTCTCCCGTGATGAAATATCATTGTATTTTGGAGTAATAACAGAGAAGAAGAATTTTTTGGAGACATGAAAATATTCTCCTGCACTTTAAAAAATGCAAACTGATGCTCCATTTAAAATAAATGCGGGTGATGAGGGCAAATGGCTTTTACCACTTGAAGTGAACGGTACAGAGGTCCAATTTAAATTAGAAACTAGTGCCAAAGCCAATTTAATCAGCATGACTGATTTAAAAATTCTAAAAATTCATCCGATTAGAAGAAATCACAAAATATCTCTGAGAGATTATAATGGTTCAAGCGTTAAATGTTATGGTGCTTGTGACTTGAGTGTGATGGTGAAGAATACAGTTTAATCCGTCCCATTCTGTATTGTTTCTGAGGGCTTGGATTCATTATTAGGTGATCAGTCCTGTGAAGAATTAGGTCTAGTGCAGCTGGAATACAGCATCCACACAGGATTGGAGCAGTACACCCAACAATTTTGATCAAATTGTCTAAGATTTCAGTGATGTGTTCACCGATTTTGGAGCACTACCATTTACCTACAAGATACAACTTAAAGAGGATGCAAAACCTGTTCTACACGCACCAAGAAGAGTACCTGCACCTCTTCAGGATCACCTCAAACAGGAGCTAGACAGAATGACAAAATTAAAAGTAATTAAGAATATAGAAGAACCTACTGATTGGGTAAGTTTCATGCTTTGTGTAAAGAAAAAGAATGGTGATATTCGCATATGCCTGGATGCCAAAGATCTTAACAAGAATATCAAAAGAGAACACTATCAAATACCAAAGCGTGAGGAAATCACATCTGAGATGGCTGGTGCACAATTCTTTATGAAACTTAATGCATCTCAAGGTTTCTGGCAGCTAAAGCTGGAGGAACAAAGTCCTGCACTTTTAATATGCCATTTGGACGGTATTGCTTTCTGAAAATGCCGTTCGGTATAATTTTGGCTTCAGAAATGTTTCACCTTGCCATGGGGCACATAATCGAAGGCACGAAGGTGTAGGTGTGTACGTGGATGATAGTATCATTTGGGGCTCAACCAGTGAAGAGCACAATACAAGATTGCTTAAAGTTTTAATGAGCATCAAGAGAAATGGGCTGAAGCTCAACAAGCAAAAGTGCCAATTTGGAGTAACTGAGGTCACATTCTGAGGTGACAAGCTCTCATTGCATAGCATTGAACCTGACAAGGACAAAATCTGAGCAAATCTCAACATGCCAAAAACACACAACAAGAAAGCCTTCTTAGGAGTGATGGGTATGATTAATTTTATAGGGAAATTCATTCCAAACCTGCCAGCAAAAACAACACATCTATGTGATATCCTGCACAAGACAACGGATTTCACTTGGGCTGAGCAACATGAGCAAGAGTAGAAGAAGCTCAAGATTTCACTAACCACCATGCCAGTTCTCACATTTTGTGACCCATCTAAGCAGATTAAAATGTCAACAGATGCGTTGAAAGATGGTCTAGGAGCAGTTCTGCAACTCGAGCATGGTGATTGGAAATCAGTCGCGTATTCATCACGATCCATGACGTCAACAGAGCAGAGGTATGCTCAAATCGAAAAAGAATGCCTAGGTTTAGCTGTAGGCTTGGTGAAATTCCATGGCTACGTGTATGGTCCTCCAACTTTCACAGTTGAGACAGATCACCATCCTTTGGTTAACATCATCAAGAAGAATCTCAACCAAATGTCTCCACACATTCAGAGGTTGATGATGAAGTTATAACGCTATGACTTCAATCTCATCGACACACCAGGCAAATATTTGTTCTTAGCAGATGCAATACCCAGAGCGGCGATACAAAATATTAGTACTTGACATCAAAGAAGGGACCAGGAAGGATCAAATTCTTCAAGAGGTGATAGGGAACATCAACTCACACTGGCCCAGAGGTCTATGTATGTAGTTCTGAACTCGGTATCATTAATGGAGTGGTACTTCATTTGAACACTATAGTTATACCTCAATCTTTTCGCAAGGATATATTTAAGAGGATACACGAAGGACATCTCAGGATTGAGAAGTTAAATGGAGAGCTGGTGACTCTGTTTACTGGCTAGGTATAAACCAGTATATTGACAGGATGGTCAGTTGTTGTGACACATGCCAGGCGCATCGTTGTAAACTAACAAGAGAATCTATTCAAATATCTGATTTACCTACGACACCTTGGCAGAAAGTAGCTATGGATTTCTTTCACTTACGAGGCAAAGATTATTTATAATAATCTTTATTAGTGTCACAAGTAGGCTTACATTAACACTGCAATTATCATAGACTATTTTTCAAACTATCCTGAAATGGCTCTACTGTCAAGCATAATGGCAAGCAGTGTAATACTGCATATCAAGACAATTTTTGCGAGACACAGAATTCCTCAAGTCGCCATGAATGACAACGGTCCTTGTTTTAGCTGTAAAGAGGGGCAATACTTCGCAGTCACATATGATTTCAATCACGTCTTGTCAAGTCCGTTGTACCCACAAGCCAATGGCAAAGCCGAAAAAGATGTACATATTGTCAAGCAATTGTTGAAGAAGGCAATGGACAGCCAATCTGATCCATATCTCACACTGAGCATCATGGTAGATTGCCAGCCGAGTTACTCATGTATAGAACATTCTGTACCACACTTCCATAATTGGAAAAGAAGGAGGAGTATGCAGTGGTACTGCAGGAACTGCAAAACATTAAAGCAAAACAAAAGCAGTTCTATGATAGAGTGTATAGAACTTTACTACTTCTGAGTAGTGAGGTCATTGTGAGAATAGAAGATTCAGGCAATTGGTTGAGAAAAGCGATTGTACTTGAAGAAGTAGCACTTCATTCCTACAATGTACAAACAGAGGATGGGTTGGTTTTAAGAAAAAATCATTGCGCGCTCTTGAAAACCAGAGAACACTTTCACAACAACGTGATCAATTACGGATCTACGTCAGCTGCAGAGTCAGATATTTCAGCAGTTCCTGAGCATGAGAATGTCATGGAGAAAATTGAGTCCACAAGTTCTGAGTAGCAAGGTCAAACTTTGAGAAGATCAACCAGAGTCAGAAGAAAACCAAATTGACTCAATTTGTAGATTTGGACTATTTGTACATACTATGCTTGCTGTTCTTGTATATATATATATATATATATATATTTGTTAAACCAGTTTTAAAAGTTTCAAAGCAAAAATTAATACTGTTAGACTCACAGGCTAATGATATCACATGTAAATATACTGATGATAATGTATTAATTTATTCCTTCAAAGGAAAGGGGATGTAGTGATATCATGGTTGTGTTGTAATTCACCGACTGACCACTAGGAGCCTCATTAGTATATAAGTGAATGTTAGAGTCAGATCTCAGACTGAAGAGGGAGCTGGGACAGAGGTTGCTTGCGCATGATCATACTATTATTCATCTGTTGTTTGTATATATTTGACCCACAGTTAATGTTAATAAATCATTTATAGCTTTAGCTACAAGTGTTCTTGTCATATAAATCAGGCCATCCGTAAAGAACATTACAATGCTCACCACCACCCTCTGGGCTCTGTTTACCCTCACTTACTTCCATGCTAAGCGCATCTCTGACTCTGCTCAACATCCCCCTCTACTCACCCTCCTCATGCATCCCCCACTGGCCAAGGCATCAGCAGATGTGTGGTGATTTGAACAATGGTTGAGGCTACTGGTGACATTGGTAGGATATGGTATTTGAAGCTTGATCTTGAACATACTTTTAAGATCATTCAACTTCTTGTGACACTGCATCGAGGTTTACTAGGCTCAACTCTCATCACTAGTTGCCCCAGCTATCTGGTCCCACAGCTTTTGCAAAGTTTGGTAGGCAGGCGTCCTGCCTCCCCACCCTTCCCCATGAATAAGATCATAACTCACCTCCAGTCCACGTACTGCTTCCAATGCAGTGGCAGAAAATCTTGGAGCCTGCTCTCTACCATGTTGTTGTTGTATTGAGCATGCACAGAAATACCGTTAGAATGATTTCCAGCACCTAATCCAGACACAGTTGCCCTTCCCTTTAGGCGGGCTTAAAGTAGTCCAGGCTAGTTTTAATTTGTGCTAACCCATATGATCTTGCAGTCAATGCCACTAGTGGTTGCATGCTGCAATCATTTAAATACATAGGCAGTGTGAGATTTACATCATGCCTGCATCACCAGGAATGGATATTGGGTAGTCTCACAACTTGATCCCCATGGCCCCTTTTGGGCTTGGTCCAATTTTGCCCCTTAACAGTATTCATATCCAGATGTATTATTTCTATTTTCAATATTACAGTTCAACATAGTGAGAACCTGAGACAGCAGAGGATTTTTAAAAATGTATTATTTAATGGGAGGTGGGCATCATTGACAAGGCCAACATTTATTGCCCACTCATAATTACTCTTTAATTGAGTGGCTTGTGGGCTATTGCAGAGGGCAGTTAAGAGTCAACCCATTGTTGTGGGTCTGGAGTCACATGTAGGTCATCTTTATGCTGTCTGTTGATTTCAGTGGTCACTACAACCATCCAGTGCTAACTGCACTGCTGAATAGCTAGACACATCAGTAGAGAGTCAATAGTGTGTGTGAGTGGTTAGCACCCTTAAAGCTATCTTGCATGGCTTAGAGTAGCCTGCATTTCATAACGGAGAAGTGCATTGTGGCTGGAGCCGATCCTCAGTGTCATGATCAGAAAGAACCTGACCTAGAAATGAGTGAGGAATGACATAGCACGGGAGCAAGTGGACGCCAAGATTTTGACACTGCACTGGAAGTCTTGGCGGGTGAACTGGAAAGGCGGGATGGCCTGAATCCACAGGTGGGTGAATGGGGGGGAAAAGAGACCCACCAGACACATGGCATTGTAAATTTCTTCCTCCTGGGATTCGTCTGAACATTGGACCTCCTTCAGGTCCAAACCTTGTCACTGCGCAATAGAACATAGAACGATACAGCGCAGTACAGGCCCTTCGGCCCACGATGTTGCATCGAAACAAAAGCCATCTAACCTACACTATGCCATTATCATCCATATGTTTATCCAATAAACTTTTAAATGCCCTCAATGTTGGCGAGTTCACTACTGTAGCAGGTAGGGCATTCCACGGCCTCACTACTCTTTGCGTAAAGAACCTACCTCTGACCTCTGTCCTATATCTATTACCCCTCAGTTTAAAGCTATGTCCCCTCGTGCCAGCCATTTCCATCCGCGGGAGAAGGCTCTCACTGTCCATCCTATCTAACCCCCTGATCATTTTGTATGCCTCTATTAAGTCTCCTCTTAACCTTCTTCTCTCCAACGAAAACAACCTCAAGTCCATCAGCCTTTCCTCATAAGATTTTCCCTCCATACCAGGCAACATTCTGGTAAATCTCCTCTGCACCCGCTCCAAAGCCTCCACGTCCTTCCTATAATGCGGTGACCAGAACTGTACGCAATACTCCAAATGCGGCCGTACCAGAGTTCTGTACAGCTGCAACATGACCTCCTGACTCCGGAACTCAATCCCTCTACCAATAAAGGCCAACACTCCATAGGCCTTCTTCACAACCCTATCAACCTGGGTGGCAACTTTCAGGGATCTATGTACATGGACACCTAGATCCCTCTGCTCATCCACACTTCCAAGAACTTTACCATTAGCCAAATATTCTGCATTCCTGTTATTCCTTCCAAAGTGAATCACCTCACACTTCTCTACATTAAACTCCATTTGCCACCTCTCAGCCCAGCTCTGCAGCTTATCTATAACCCTCTGTAACCTGCTACATCCTTCCACACTATCGACAACACCACCGACTTTAGTATCGTCTGCAAATTTACTCACCCACCCTTCTGCGCCTTCCTCTAGGTCATTGATAAAAATGACAAACAGCAACGGCCCCAGAACAGATCCTTGTGGTACTCCACTTGTAACTGAACTCCATTCTGAACATTTCCCATCAACCACCACCCTCTGTCTTCTTTCAGCTCGCCAATTTCTGATCCACATCTCTAAATCACCCTCAATCCCCAGCCTCCGTATTTTCTGCAATAGCCTACCGTGGGGAACCTTATCAAACGCTTTGCTGAAATCTCAAAGAACTCGATAAGGTTTGTGAGGCATGACCTACCCTTCACAAAGCCATGCTGACTATCCCTGATCATATTATTCCTATCTAGATGATTATAAATCTTGTCTCTTATAATCCCCTCCAAGACTTTACCCACTACAGACGTGAGGCTCACCAGTCTATGTTGTGCCACAACCTTTCTGGACATTTTGGCTTGTGAGTACTGATGGGTGCCTCCGGATCAGTCCAGGTATTTAATGTGTATTTTGAACATGCCCAGGCTTTCACATTTATTTTTACTTGTCACATTGTGGGACTTCATTGTTCTGGTGTCTCTTAGGTGTCCTCACCCAAGTTTGAAATGGGCTATCACTTGTCTCCTAGCAACTTGGTTTTAAATCTATTTCCAAGCCTAAAGAGGGAGCTGGACTGCTGCAGGAAGAAATCATCATGGTAGCGAGCTCCCCAAGAATCTGATGCACTCCTGCAGAAATATCTTTCTGTGGTTGCATAGCAACTGCACACTGATAGAGCGGAAGCTCCTGTGGTTCACAATGCTCTTGGCTGGTCAGGAGGTGTGCAAGTTGCAACATGTGCACAACCGATAATGTCCTGCTCTTGTGGAAAGCCAGGCAGGGTGCAAACCCCCTGAGTGCCTGCGCATTCTGACTAGTGTCACACATGTGATGTATGTGTAATTGCGACCCTGGGGAACAACCCTTCAGTATATTTGTGTACTGCAGCAAGGAGATCCTGGGTATGTCTCCAGCAAAGTCGTGGAAGGATCCAGAAAGAAAATGGTTGAGTGTGGTGGTTACTTGACAACCACTGGTAATCAGTAAATAATAAGTTCAGCACTGTCATTTTCTGTGAGGTTGTCTCACCACTTGACACAACAATCTTAACCTCCAGAGGCACTATCACAGCAGGTCAAGAAAACCCAGCCTCTGCCTGCACACTGTTTCATGGATAGTGCTTCCTGCGAGCTACACCCCTCTTCTGCTCCTCTCTCTGCTGTTTCTCTCTCTACTATCCAGCTACAGGACTGTCAACTGCAGAGTTTTGCTGCTGGCACTACCCTCTCTGATGTCCAGCTCCAGGTTTGTCAGCCTCTGTCGCTGATGTTTTGATCGCTCTTTGTTTAAGACCCTTCTAATCTCTCCGCAAAAATGGCATAAACAAATTGAATCACTATCAATTACGACGAGACGAGAGGAGAGTGTAATTGAGGCTTTATTAAGCAGAGGTGTGTAGCCTCCTGCAGCTGCTGCCGAAATGGCTGCAGCTCGGAGAGCACACACATTTATACTCCGCCTACTGGGCGGAGCCAGCAGGCAGGGATCTACCGCCCTACCTGTAGTACAGGAGCCTTAGCGTATTACATCTCGTATGTGATATATACAACAGTGGTGACTACCACGTTCACCCCCTGTTAAAAAAGAGTCCAGCGGGGGTGCTGGAAAACTATTTTAAGGTTAACATTTTGGGGAAAGTTCACAAATTCAGCCGATCGGGTGCCTTGATCCTCCGTTGTGAGCGCCGCAGTCCCAGTGGCGATGCAGACGTCAGCTCTGTCGCCGGTGACTCCAGGAGCATGTAGACCTCATCTTCATCCCCGGGTGGGACCAAGGGGAGGACGGATCGTCCAGGAGCGGGGTCTTTGGTGAGGTGCGTTGGGGGGAGGGAGGGTGGCGCCGGGGCAGAGGGGGTTGGGGTGGGGACCCAGCTGGTGCCAGGTCCCTGAGGGAGACTGTTTCTTGGCGGCCATCGGGGTACGCCATGTAGGTGTACTGCGGGTTTGCATGGAGTAGCTGTACCCTCTCGACCAACGGGTCCGCCTTGTGGAGCCGCACGTGCTTGCGGAGGAGAACGGGTCCTGGAGCTGCCAGCCACGTTGGGAGCGAAACCCCGGAGGTGGACTTCCTGGGGAAGGCAAGGAGACGTTCATGGGGGGTTTCATTAGTCGCCGTGCAAAGTAGCGATCGGATGGAGTGAAGGGCGTCTGGGAGGACCTCCTGCCAGCGGGAGACCGGGAGATTCTTGGACCGTAGGGCCAGCTGGATGGCCTTCCAGACCGTCCCATTCTCCCGCTCCACCTGCCCGTTTCCCCGGGGATTGTAGCTGGTCGTCCTGCTCGAGGCGATGCCCTTGCTGAGCAGGTACTGACGCAGCCCATCACTCATTAAGGAGGATCCCCGGTCGCTGTGGATGTAGGCGGGAAAACCGAACAGGGCGAAGATGGTGTTGGGTGCTTTGATGACGGTGGCAGTCGTCATATTGGCACATGGGACGGCGAAGGGGAATCTGGAGTATTCGTCGACCACGTTAAGGAAGTACGTGTTTCGGTCGGTGGAGGGGAGGGGCCCTTTGAAGTTCACGCTGAGGCGTTCAAAGGGGCGGGAGGCCTTCACTAAATGCGCGCGGTCTGGCCGGTAGAAGTGCAGTTTGCACTCCGCGCAGACCTTTTAAAAAAATATATATATTTATTGAAGTTTTTTAACACAATTTTTCACCCTTACAAACAAGAAAAACCCCACCCCCTCTCGTAACAAATTAGAAAGAAAACGCACATAGCAAGATATAAACATGGTAAAACAATATGTTACAGAGCTTTGTACACTGAATTCCTCCCGTCCATGCCAGTTTTCCAGATCGTTCATGTGTTCTCTTGCTCAAATACCCCCCAGGCAGACCCACTTTCCCCCCCCCCCCTCCCTGGGTTGCTGCTGCTGCTGACCAACCTTCATCTAACGTTCCGTGAGATAGTCTAGGAACGGTTGCCACCGCCTGTAGAACCCCTGCGCAGACCCTCTCAAGGCAAACTTTATCCTCTCCAGCTTAATGAACCCAGCCATGTCATTTATCCAGGCCTCCACGCTGGGGGGCTTCGCCTCCTTCCACATTAGCAAGATCCTGGGCCACTCCGTGCAGACTTGGCAGTCTCTGGTGATAGCCCTGACCTCCTCAAGTGAGTAGGGCAGATTGTGGGCCTTTATGAAGTGAAGGAACCGGGTGACCCCTGGTGACCCCTGTCGTGTAGGGTCCGGAGTCAGTCCACATGTCGGAATAGGGCATCGACCACGTGCTGGTCGTGGCCGCGCTGGCACATGTACCTCGGGATAGGGCATCGGGGGGGGGGGGGGGGGGGGGGGGGGGGGGCGGGGGGGGGGGGCTCGTTGAGCTTGCCGGGGTGATACAAAATCTCGTAATTGTAGGTGGAGAGCTCGATCCTCCACCTCAAGTTTTTATCATTTTTGATCTTGTCCTGCTGTGTGTTATTGAACATGAAGGCAACCGACTAGGGCAGCACGGTGGCACAAGGGCAGCACGGTGGCACAGTGGTAGCACTGCAGTCTCACGGCACTGAGGTCCCAGGTTCGATCCCGGCTCTGGGTCACTGTCCGTGTGGAGTTTGCACATTCTCCCCGTGTTTGCGTGGGTTTTGCCCCCACAACCCAAAGATGTGCAAGGTAGGTGGATTGGCCACGCTAAATTGCCCCTTAATTGGAAAAAATGAATTGGATACTCTAAATTTATTATTTTTTTAATTTAAAAAATGAAGGCAACCGACCGTTGGTCAGTGAGGAGAGTGAATCTCCTGCCGGCCAGGTAATGCCTCCAATGCAGCACAGCTTCTATGATGGCTTGGGCCTCCTTCTTGACGGAGGAGTGCCGGATTTCGGAGGCATGGAGGGTGCGTGAAAAGAATGCCACGGGCCTGCCTGCCTGGTTGAGGGTGATGGCCAGAGCGACGTCTGACGCATCGCTCTCGACTTGGAAGGGGAGCGTCTCGTTGAGCGCGTGCATCGCGGCCTTGGCGATGTCGGCCTTGATACGGTTGAAGGCCTGGTGAGCCTCGGCCGTCAGGGGGAAAACGGTGGAGTGAATGAGTGGGCGGGCCTTGTCCGCATAGTTAGGGACCCACTGGGCATAGTATGAGAAGAACCCCAGGCATCATTTGAGGGCCTTGGGGCAGTGGGGGAGGGGGAGTTCCATGAGGGGGCGTACGCAATCGGAGTCGGGCCCTAGAACTCCATTTTGCACCACATAGCCAAGGATGGCTAAGCGGTTGGTGCTGAACATGCACTTCTCCTTGTTGTACGCTAGTTTGAGGAGCTTGGCGGTGTGGAGGAATTTGGAAAGGGTAGCGTCGTGGTCCTGCTGGTCGTGGCCGCAGATGGTGAAGTTATCCAGGTACGGGAAGGTGGCCCGCAGTCCGTACCGGTCAACCATTCGGTCCATCTTCCGTTGGACGACCGAGACCCCATTAGTGACGCCGAAGGGAACCCTAAGGAAGTGGTAAAGGCGGCCGTCCGCTTCAAACGCGGTGTACGGGCGGTCTGCCTTGCGAATGGGGAGCTGGTGGCAGGCAGATTTCAGGTCCACTGTCGAGAAGACCCGGTACTGTGCAATCTGATTGACCATATCAGATATGCGTGGGAGGGGGTACGCGTCGAGCTGCGTGTACCGATTGATGGTCTGACTGTAGTCAACGGCCATCCTGTGTTTCTCCCCAGTTTTAACCACTACCACTTGGGCTCTCCAGGGGCTGTTGCTGGCCTCGATAATGCCTCCCCGCAGCAGCCGCTGGACCTCGGACCGGATGAAGGTCCTGTCCTGGGCGCTGTACCGTCTGCTCCTGATGGCGACGGGTTTGCAATCCGGGCTGAGGTTTGCAAACAGAGAAGGAGGGTCGACCTTAAGGGTCGTGAGACCGCATACAGTAAGGGGTGGTAAGGGCCCGCTGAATTTCAGGGTTAGACTGTGGACGTTGCATTGGAAGTCCAGGCCAAGTAGCAAGGCAGCGCAGAGGTTGGGGAGGACGTAGAGCCGGAAGTCACTGAACTCTACGCCCTGGATGGTGAGGGTGGCGGTGCAGTACCCCTGGATCTCCATGGAGTGGGATCCGGAGGCCAGGGAGATTCTCTGGTTAATGGGGTGTACCACGAGGGAGCAGCGCCTTACCGTATCGGGGTGGATGAAGCTCTCTGTGCTCCCTTAGTCAAGAAGGCATGATGTCTTGTGCCCATCAACCTTTACCGTCGTCGACGCGGTTGCGAGGTTGTGTGGCCGGGACTGGTCGATCGTGATGGAGGCGAGCTGTAGCTGGTGTTGGAAGGCCCCTGGATGGTCGGCAGGCGATGAGCGGACCGATGAGGTGCCTGATGAGCAGGGGTCCTGAGGTGGGGAAGATGGCGGCGTCCACAGGGCGCAAGCGGCGGGCGGCGTTAAAGATGGCGGCGCCCACGGGCCACACAAGTCCAGATGGAGGGAAGATGGCGGCACCCACGGGCTGCACGTGTCCTGAGGCAAGCAAGATGGTGGCGCCCACGGGCCGCACATGGTCTGAGGCGAGGAAGATGGCGGCGCCCATGGGCCGCACATGGGTTGCGGGGGCGAAAATGGCGGCGCCCACGGGTCGCACATGGTGGGTGCAGGAACAATGGGCCTGGTTACAGCGGCGATCGAGCGGGCCTGGCACATGGCAGCGAAATGCCCTTTCTTCCTGCAGGCCTTGCCGAGTGTGCTCTGCACCGGGCAGCGCTGCCGGGGGTGCTTTGTCTGTCCGCAGAAGTAGCACTTGGGTCCCCCGTGGTTGGCTGGCTGCCGCGCGGCGCAGGCGTGGGGTTGGTCGCTGGTGGGGTCCACAATGGGGTGTTCGCTGGTGGGGTCCACGATGTCCAGGAGGGGGGGCACCGTGCAGTCGGGGGGGTACGCAATTACATTACGGGAGGCGACCGTTAGTGAGATTGCGAGTTTCTTGGTCGCCGCGAGGTCGAGGGTAGCCCCTTCTAAGAGGTGCTGGCAGATGTACGCCGACCCTATGCCCGAAACGAAAGCATCCCTAATTAGGAGATCGGAATGTTAAATGGCCGAAACGGCCTGGCAATCGCTGTCCCTCGCCAGGGCGTGCAGGGCACGCCAGAAATCTTCCACAGACTCACCGGGGAGTTGATGCCACATGGAGAGGAGGTGCCTGGCGTAGAGCTTGTTGGTCAGCTGAGTGTAGTTCTCTTTCAGTAGCGCCATGGCCTCAGCGTAGGTAGGCGCGTCCCGGATGAGGGGAAAGATATCGGAGCTCAGCCGCGTATACAGGATCTGGAGCTTCTATGCCTTGGAGGCCAGTTCTGTCGCAGATCCGATGTATGCTCCGAAGCAAGCTAGCCAATGTGCGAAGGCCGATTTGGCGTTGTCTGCTTGAGGGTGCAGCTGCAGGCGATCCGTCTTGATGCGGAGGTCCATCGTTGTAAAATCTCTGCTTAATAAATTGATGCACTATCAATTGCGACGAGACGAGAGTAGAGTGTAATCGAAAAATGAAATGAAATGAAATGAAAATGAAAATCGCTTATTGTCAAAAGTAGGCTTCAAATGAAGTTACTGTGAAAAGCCCCTAGTCGCCACATTCCGGCGCCTGTTCCGGGAGGCTGTTATGGGAATTGAACCGTGCTGCTGGCCTGCCCTGGTCTGCTTTCAAAGCCAGCGATTTAGCCCTGTGCTAAACAGCCCCTGTAGCTGGCTTTATCGAGCCTTTCGAGGCTTTATTAAGCAGAGATGTGTAGCCTCCTACAGCTGCTGCTGAAATGGCTGCAGCTCGGTGAGCACACACATTTATACTCCGCCTATTGGGCGGAGCCAGCAGGCAGGGATCTACCCCCGTACCTGTAGTACAGGAGCCTTACCGTATTACATCTTTTATGTGATATATACAACAGTGGTGACTACCACACAAATAAATTAAAAAAGCACAATGCTCAAGTGCTGGAGATCTGAAATAAAAACAAAATGCTGCTTCAAACAAACTGCTCCTACTGTGAAGAAACCCATTTCCCCCAGTGAGAAAGAAATAACCTGTAAATAGTGAGTTGTATTCTCACCTTGCTTTTGATGGGAAGTTTCATGAAGCTTGGGAAACCCGAGAGTGCACCACTAAATTTAAAAATGCATTCAACTGATGCTCCAATTGAGTTATCCGCATATGTTAATAGATAACCCGCCCTTCCCAAAGCAATCAACTTAATGCATCTGAGTTAAACATAGTGGTTGGCGGGTTGGAGCAGCTTCCCAACATGCTTGATTCTTTTTATCCCCACTCTTACCTAAACCTATGTACTGCTCCATGCTAAAATAACTCCCATTGTCTTCATGAAGTGGCTGAACTATAAAAAAGGTGCAAAATACCAAAAGCAACTGCATACAGCCAAATGGTCACACAATCAAAGGGCCAGAGCAAAACTCTGTATGCTCTCTCGGTCCAGAATCGTGGTAATCATTAAGCAACTAACAAGAGGAAGAGGATCCATGGGAATCTCTATCCTCAATTATGGTATAGCCCAGAGTAACAGTGCAGAAGTCAAAGAAGAAGTGTTGTCGGAGGCTAATCATTTCCAGCCCCAGGACAGTTTAGGATGCCACTGGTTTACCATCATAAACTACTTCACCCATCTGTCTATTGTAATGTCAGAAATGGTGGTATATGATTCACAACTCCTTCTCCACTGAAGCAGCTTGTGTCAACCTATAGCAGAACATGAACAATAGCCAAGCTTGGATTGACAAATGGCAGATAACATGCACACCAGAGAAATGTCTAGCAATGATCATCTACAATAATAAAAAGCCGAATTACTTTAGTCTGAGCTTTAATGGAACACCGGGGCCGGGATTCTCTGCTGGGATGATTCTCCGTTATGCCGGCGCTCGGGTGTTTCCTGACGGCGTGGGGCTGCCCCACAATGGGAAACCCCATTGGCCGACCGGCATAACGGAGAATCCCACCGGCCGGTCAGGACAGAAATGTGGCGGGGTGGAGAATCCTGCCCCATTAATGAGTAAATTACCATTATCATCCTATGAGTCACCAATGACTAGACGTTTCAGTAAATCAGCCATAAATAATATATGCTACAATAGCCAGGGATAGTCTGAGTACACCATCTCCTGACCCTTAAAAATCTCCCCCTCTTCACCATGGGCAGCACGGTAGCACAGTGGTTAACACAGTTCTTCACAGCTCCAGGGTCCCAGGTTCGATTCCCGGTTTGGGTCACTGTCTGTGTGGAGTCTGCACGTTCTCCCTGTATCTATGTGGGTTTCGTCCGGGTGCTCCGGTTTCCTCCCACAATCCAAAGATGTGCAGGTTAGGTGGATTGGCCATGATAAATTGCCCTTAGTGTCCACAAAGGTTACTGGGTTACCAGGATAGGGTGGAGATATGAGCTTGGGTAGGGTGCTCTTTCCAAGGGCCGGTGCAGACTCAATGGGCCAAATGGCCTCCTTCTGCACTGTAAGTTCTATTCTATTCTATGCTAAATTCTATTCTATTTACAAGGCTATGTAAAGAATGTGACAGAACACTCATCACTCACCTGGACTAGGGCAGCTCAAGAAACTTAGTGCAATCCAGAATAGAGGATCAACATCTTCAAATTCTCCACATAACATGATTGTGGGAGTGACATCAGCACAAGGGCTACAGAAGTTAGAGGAGAAGACCTACTGCCACTTTTGCAGGACAACTAGGAAGGGACATTAAATGAGGCCTTGCTGGTGCTGTCCATATACTAATAATAGATCATTTCAGAGATTTGGACAACAAGGGGCTTTTACATAAAAGAATACTAATACCTGAGCAGCACCAGTTGATGCATCATTTGGGAATGCTCAAAGCAACCTGCAAAGATGCACCAACAGTGGGGGAGTTCCCTATCCTTACATGTCCAGTTGTACATGACCACTTGTTAGGACTGCAGTTCTAGTATAACTAGTGGACAGTTCAGAGTGCAGATCCCTGTCACTGAGTGTTTTAAGTCTAAATTCCTTATATTGTTAATTGTTCACCTGCTGCTCTTGTTGCTCCAATCTTACAGGCTGTTTTGTCTGTCTTCTGTTTATCCCACATAAGTTAGTTGACGTTCTGAGGAAGTTTCAGCAGCAAGGATTTGGCTAAAATAGAGAGAGCTCAGAGCAGTACCAGATATACTACAACCAGCATTATCACACCTGCTGAAATGATTCAAGATATGCCATTAAGCAGGCACGATGAGTCAGACCCCAAAACATCTGACGTGGCTCAACCACTTGCAGGACCATGTCATGACACAGCACAAGGAGACACAAAGCCATCTCCATTCCGGGGACCAACCACTGGGAAAATCCTAGGACACGTTGCATAAGTTTGAAAAAATAGCGATCATAACTGTTCTCAAGAGGAAGCATTTATAGCAGATCCAATTTTTATTTCTACGGAAATCAATTGATTGCACTTTATACTAATATGAGGTTAGTAGATCAAAGGAACATCAAGGCAGTTGAAATAATGGCGCCAAGGAAAATGTTGGGGTAGTGTATGGGTCATTGTGCATGGAACATTGCACACAGAATATTACGACTATTTGTGCATATCAAACTGAAGGCTGAATGCCTTATCTGCTGGAATCTCACATATGAATAACTCTTCCTGCAACTGGATTTTAGCAGGAATATCTTGGGCTTACCCTCAAAGTCCAGGTCAGCCATTGGTTGAAGTTGCCATCCTTCTCCACCTCCTCCATGATAACAATTCACTCACAGTAAAATTGTACAACATGGAGAAGCTGACTGTGATGAACGGTTACTGTAACACTGTACCCTTGGCATCATGTAAGGTGATGTCCCCTTTAAGACCGGGCTTGGAACCCTGGGGAACTCAACCTCCGGCTCCGCCCATCTGGGAGCCGTATATAAGGGGCCGCCTTGTGGGCAGTGCAGCTGTTAGCACACGTCTCGGCACTAGTCTAGTTCTTAGTTTATTAAAGCCTTCTTTACTGTTTACACTCTAAGCATCGTTATTGAGGGCACCACACCCACTGTTACCTTTCAGGCCTTGGCACGACTGAACTGTACAACACTGTCAGCTTCCAGGCATGTCAAGTGCGACTTTAACATGCTGTTTCCACAATTATCCTGACAGAGTCATGTCATTTCATTGTTCACCTGTATTTTATGACTGCAATCTGGAGTTGAAAAGGGTCACTAAGCAGTCATCCACCCAGACTGCTTATTTTATCTTTAAGTAACGCAAGATTGCCTTAGAATGAATGAATCAGGTTGCTACCAGGAATTGCTGCTATTCATTTGCACAATTTTGTGCTCTTGGTCACAGACCATCTGGAAATTCACTGAATGAAACATCTTGAAGTTCACAAAGGCCTTGGCAGTTGGTGCAGGAAACAAGATGGCTATGAATAATGCCTAGTACTTTCAGGAACCATATCGCAGAGAAAATATGTAGTGCTTTTTAGGTTTTCTGGTAGGAAGTTAACAGCAACCTATGGGTCTGAGCTTTACGCTCCTCAGTGGAGTTCTGAGGCCGGGGGGTGGGGTTGGGGGGAGGGGGGGGGGGGGGAGTGTAAAATTGCACATATGGGATTCTCTTTGGGTTCCCAATCTCGCAACAATTTTAAGCTGGGGCAGGCAGGGTCTCAGAGAGAAGCCCAAACTTTCCCCAATTTAAACCCTCAAGTGGCAAATTAATGGAAGGAAGCCCCTTCTGACTGGGGGTGCCCTCCCCGTAAGGCTCGTAACCTCTGGACATCCTTTCCCCCAAGTCTAACCCCCAATACCCTGATCACACCCCTCGCAACCTCCAGCCCCTCCCTACACTCCCCATCCTGGGACCCCTGACACCCACCTGGGACTCTGGTTCCCAGGACTTAAGCCTCTTCCAGCCACTGCAGCACTGTTATTGGAGGAACTGGACAGCTGTTGATCAATCAGACTAGCCAGCAGCTCTCCAAGGCATGACTGAGGGGCGGAAGTCTCTCCTAATGTCAATCAATGCTCCTGAGTGTTCCCTACAGACTCTTCAGACAATCTGGAGCAAGCTCCTGCCATCCTAGAAACTCAGGCAGTGAAATAGTTGATCTTGGGAAACAGCATTTTTACTATCTACTGGAGGCACTGGTACACATTTAATTTACTAATGTTGCACAAAGTTCCAAACATGGTTCAAAAGGATTTAAAGGCATAAAGGTTCAGATTGTGGTCACCACATCCATCATGAGAACCACTTCTGTGTCTCAAAATTTGAGGATCTGCCATATTCCTGAAAATCAAGTGATTAGGAAGTGTGCCTCTGGTATAACTTATCTCATCCCTTCTCGGATCTAATAATACTTGTGATGCTAGTCTAGTGGTTATTTTACTGTACTATTTCCCCAGGGAATCTGAGTTCAAATTACATATTGAACATTTGAATTCAGTTTAAAAATTTAGAAATTAAATACAGTAACATAGAAAGTGGGAGTAAGTCATTCAGCCCTTCTTTTTTAATATTTTTAAAAATAGAATTTACAGTGCCGAAGGAGGTCATTCGGCCCATCGAGTCTGCCCTGGCACTTGGAAAGAGCACCCTACCCAAGCCCACACCTCCACCCTATCCCGGTAACCCAGTAACCCCACCAAACCTTTTTTGGACACTCAGGGCAATTTATCATGGCCAATCCAGCTAAATTTGGACTGTGGGAGGAAACCGGAGCACCCGGAGGAAACGCACGCAGACACGGAGAGAACGTGCAGACTCCGCACAGACGGTGACCCAAGCCAGGAATCGAACCTAGGACCCTGGAGCTGTGAAGCAACTGTGCGAACCACTGTGCTGCCCCACCATTCAATTTGATCATAGTTGATCATTCATCTCAACACCATACTCTCATGATCTCCCTTGACAACTTTAGAGTCCAGAAATCTACATATTTCCTTCTCTATTCAATGACTTCTGTAATAGAGAATTCCACAGGTTCACCACCTCTGAGTGAAAAGGTTTCTCCTCTTCTTAGCCTGAAATGGCCTATCCATATCCTGACACTGTAACTCCTCATTCCAGACCTACGCCCACTCAGAGGACAAAACATCCCTGCACTCAGTCCAACCAGCCCTGTCACAATTTTATACATTTCAATTGCATCCTCCCTCATTCTTCTGAACTCCAATGAATATAGGCCTAGGCAAAACAAACTCTCCTCATACAACCCAGGAATCAGTCTGGTAAACTTCCCCTGCACTTCCTCTATGGTAAGTAAATCCTTTCTTAGATAAGGAGATCAAAACTGCACACAATACTCCAGGTGTGGTCTCACCTAGGCCCTGTACAGCTGCTATAAGACATCCTTGCTCCTGTAGTCAAATCCTCTGGCAATGAAGGCCAACATATCATTTGTATGTATTGCCATGTATTGGCCCACTCACTCAACTTGTTTAAGTCACCTTGAAGCCTCTTAACATCCTCCTCACCACTCTCATTCCCACCAAGTTTTTGTCGCCAGCAAACCTCGAATTATCTTTGGTTCCTTCATCCAAATCATTGATGTATATTGTGAATAGCTGGGACCCCAATAGTCATTGCCAGCCACTTTGAAAAAGACTCATTTATTCCTACTCTCTATTTCTCGTCTTCTCACAAATTCTCAATTCATGCCAATATATTACCCTCAATCCCATGCACTTTAATTTTGCGCACTCACCTCTTATGTGGGACCTTATCAAAAGCTTTCTGAAAATCCAGATACATCACATTCACTGGTTCTCCCTTATCTTTTCTACTAGTCATGTCCTCAAAAAACTCCAGTAGGTTTGTCAAATTAAAAGTTCGTACTAGGACAAGTGGCAATTAAACTATCGGAGTATGGTAAAAGCTCAACCGGTCTTACCCCAATTTAAACCCTCAAGTGGCAAATTAATGGAAGGAAGCCCCTTCTGACTGGGGGTGCCCTCCCCATAAGGCCCGTGACCTCTGGACATCCTTCCCCCCCAACTCTATCCCCCAATACCCCAATACCAGTAGGTTCATCTGGTCCTTTAGGGAAACAAATCTCCCCAGCTGGATTCTCCGTTCCGGAGACTAAGTGTTGATGCTGGGGCATAATGCGTGGAGTTCTACAACAGCAAATTGCCGCTGCACCTGGATCGATTCTGCGACCGTTGAGGGGCTAGCACCGGCACCACGTGGAACACAATCGATTCCAATGGAAAACGGTGTCAGATTCACCCGGATCAGAATTGAAATTCGAGAGGCTGACAAGCTGGTTGCATAATAGCAATCCACTCCCCAAACATACTCATCCCAGCTATCAAGATGGCACTGGCTGAGTTGGGGCGCGCCCATCCCGTCGATGGGTTGGCTGGTACCAGAGGTGGAACCCACACGACCCATGGCACTACGTTCACAGTGGGCAGCCAGTGGTGTGCACAGCTGCACGTCTGCCTTCCAGACTGCTGCAACGATGTTTCCTGCCTGTCCAACCCGACCCCACACCCTTCCTGGCCAAGCCCCGCTCGCCCCCTGGCCCTGGCAGAAGTTCCCCGGCCTGTGGCACAACTGTTAGCCCACTATGGCGATGTTGGACACTTACTGCATTTCTTCTCTCTCCCTCATCAGCTACGGCACTTGTTTCATGATTTTTGAAAGAACAAGTGAACCTTATTGCTGGGAATTGCCCCAGTGGAGGCGGAGAAACGCAGCGGCCCTGGAGATATCAGGTCAGTCCCGCTAATGATATGCACACAGTTTGCTATACGTGTGGAGTGGAACGCATTGACGCTGCTGTTGAGGCCCCGGAGAATTGCGATTTGGCCTGAACCCGACACGATTTTGGCTTATAAACTGATTCTCTGCCCAATCACCGTCCCCAATTTCGGCGTTGGTCAACAGAGAATCCCGCCCCCTGTCTTGATCTGACTCATAATTGCCCCCTGAATTAAGACACACAATGTTGCAGCAAGCCACTGAGGGCAACTGGGAATGTAGCTCTCAAAATTTCAGAAACAGAAAAGACAGGCAAAAATGCAGATAATGCTACACCAAAAATTGAAGCAAAACTGGCAGTCAGCAGCATTCCAGCAACCAGACCTTCACCAAGCAAACTCCATCACACAATGAAGAAGCAATCTTTCAATCACTTTCCTATTGCTACCTATTTTACATAGGCACAGGGCATATTGCTGCCAAATTAAATGAAATGCCATGAAAGACTTTCCATTGGTGCCATGTGAAAATGTGAGTTTAAACAATGGTTGTGACTCAGTGACCCCCATTGCGCCGGGCGCAGATCGGGTACGATGAGTGAATCGGTGAGAGCCCAAATTGGGCTCCACGCTGGGCACCCGGCCGATCGCATGTTACCCAACTCGCTCCACCCAGCACAATCTGGACTCCACCCTCACTGGGCGAGATCCAGATCTGCATATTTAAATGATCCATTAGGTTAATTTAAATACCCGGATGCCGGATTCACCCGGCACCCGGGAGTCAACAGCCGCGCCTGCGAGACTTCGACAGGGTGCCATTTAGCACAGGTTCACACAAACGTGAAACAAATGTGACGGCCCCTCGGGGGTGGGGCGGGGCGGGGCAGGGGCGGGGGGGGGGGGGGGGAGGGAGTCTCGCAGGCCATAGAGTCTCCCCAGTGGTCAAGGTCAGGGCAGGGTGATACTTTGGCACTGTAAGGCTGGCATCACCAGCCTCGCACTTCCTGGATGCCTGTGTGGCACTGATAAGGTGCCAGGGGCACAGGTAGGTTGCCATGCTGACAGTGTCAAGGTGCCTGGGTGCCAGGATGGCAGTACTAGAAGTCAGGCCCAGGGGCCTTGCTCATAAGGGTGGGGCTGTAGGGGGGGGGGCGGGGGGTTCAAGGACCCCAGAAAAGGTTGGGGTGAATGATGGGGGGGGAATCCTGAAAGCCGGCCGGGGGGGGGGGGCCTGAAAGGAGGGTGTAGAGATCAAGGCAGCCTTCCCAAAAAAATGGCGCCATGATCTGCGAGCAGCTGGTCCTGCTGGCGTGATCAGTTCGCCAGTGCAGGACAGCTGCTCAAATGTGGCCTGGGTCGAGAGAAACCCGCCGAAGCCAGAAAAAACAGCAAAGTGCCAATGCATAGTGGAGTGTTTCTTGGACATTGCAGCCACGCCCAAAAGTGGACTTTAACTTGTGTCCACTAAATTGTGCCTTTCACATCTGCAGAAAGTCCCAAAGCTCTTCATAGCCAAATGAGTAACTTATTAAATGCAGTGAATGATGTGCACGATTCTACCACCACTTCAGGCATGACGGGTGAATTGCAGGAGAGGCCTAAATCAGGCTTTGCATCAGGTATGAAACCCCGTGCAAGACACCTGACTCATGGTGCCTGGCGTGATCTAGATCATCCCTCGTTGGACGTGATCCAGGTAATGATATTTAAATGAGCCATTAGGCTCATCTAAATATGCTCGGCCATGTTGATGCCACATTCACGTGGCTCCTGGAAGACACAAGGTGTATCAGCAAGGACTCCACTGGGTGCCAATTAATATTGGTCATCACAAGCAGAGACCAGTTGTTATGGCCTCAGTGGTCATTGCAGCCCCCCGGGTGATCGGGAACAGGGAAGGACAGTATCCAGGCACTCCCCTTGGCACTCGGGCACATGATTGGAACTGCTAGGGTGCCATGAGCACTGCCCAGGTGCCAGGTTGGCTGTGCCAGGATGCCCAAATGGCAGGTTGGCACTGCCAAGTGTCAGGGCCTGAGGCAGGCCATGTCCTTGAAAGGGGCATTGAGTGGGGGTATGAGGGGTGGGGGGGTTGAAGGGGTTGTATGAAGGGGCCTCATAAAGGTTTGGCGGCGGGTGAAGGTGGAAGTCCGGAAAGGAGAGTGCTCTCGGCGATCCATAGCAGGGTATCCTCACTTGGGGGGGGCAATGCCCATGTCCACAGGGGTGCATTGCCCATGGGTGGAGCGTGTGAGGACCCTCAAGATCACTTTGAGATTTCCGGTGGCTCCCATGAGATGATTGGGAGCACATAAGTTGGCTCCTGCTTGAAAGGTTCTATTTTGGCCCTTTTTACCCGGTTAATGGGCACTTTAGAACGTAGAACAGTACAGCAGGGTGACGGCGGGCGGGAGGCGGCCGCACAATGGAGGGCTCATGTTCTGGAACGGCATTTTCGGGGCTTTAAGCCCGGTCCCAGGGTCCACAGAGGCGGCAAAAGCAGGAAGAAACAGTGAAGGCACAGTGAAGAAAAATGTCGAGGGTAAGCAAAAAATCGTCCGTAAAGAAAACAGCTGAAGGTCCATCGGGGAGTGGAAAGGTCACCGCGGGGTCACCAAGGAAAATGGAGGCTGGAGCACCAGGGGAGGTCGCATTGCTTACGGCTGAAGAAATAACTCAGGTGATGGCTGCGGAATTCAAAAGGCAGTTTACAAAATACATGGAGACAATGAGAAAGGAGATGAGGGAGGTTTTGAGTGTGCTGGTGGAGGAGGCGGTTTCTCCGGTGAGGACGGAGGTGGCGAGCGCAGTGGCGGAGGTGCGAGAGCAAGGGGAGGCGCTGAAGGAAGTGGAGGAGATGTTAGTGCACCACGGTGATCAACTTGCCTCGATGGGGATGGAGATGCGGAAGGTGATGGACATTAACAAGGATCTGCGAGGAAAAATGGAAGACCTGGAAAACAGATCCAGGCAACAGAATTTGAGGATTGTGGGGCTGCCCGAAGGAGTTGAAGGACCGAGGCCGATTGAGTATTTTGCCGTGATGCTGGCAAAACTATTGGGGGAGGGGGAGGATCCCTCCCGATATGAACTGGATCGGGCTCATCGGTCGTGGAGGCCTGTACCAATGATGAGTGAGTCGCCAAGGGTAGTGACTCTGTGCTTCCATAGGTACAGTGTGAAGGAGAAGGTCCTGAGATGGGCCAAGCAGAAGCGGGTGGTTCAGTGGGCCGGAGCTGGTATACGTGTATACCAGGACTTTACGGTGGAGCTGGCGAGGAGGCGGGCTGCCTTCAACCGGGTGAAGAGGGCACTGTACATTAGCAAGGTGCAGTGCGGCATTGTATATCCAGCGAAGCTGAGGGTGACTTACAAGCTCATAGACTTTTATTTTGGAACGGCGGAAGCAGCGGAGGAGTTTGTGAAGGCAGAAGGACTGTGGCAGAATTGAGAAATGGCCATGTGCCGATGTGAACTCATGACTGACTGTATTTTCTTCTTTTTTTTTTGTTTCACTGCGTGCGGGTGTATGGGCCAATGTTGTATATATTTGGACAAGGGAAGTGATGGGACTTTCACTCGAAATGAGGGCTCTTTGGGGTGTAGGTAGATATGCGGGGCTTGTGTGCTAAAAGGGGATTTCTGGGCTTTCCTAGGGCGGGGCAAGGGGGAAAGGGACCCGGGCGGGGGCCTCCACGCTGGCCGGTTTAAGCCGGCCAGTGAACGGGAGTGAGGTGGGGGGAGGGGCTGTGGCCATCGGAGCCTGGCAGAACAGGGTCCGAGTGGTCTAGCCAGGGTGGAAAGTTGGGGGGGAAGGAACCGAGGTTTGGGGGAGGAGTTTTACAAGAGGCAGTGGACGGGAGGAGTTGGAGACTGGGGGGGTACAACTCTTGGTATTATGTACGGTACTCTTTCAGAGGTTGGATGGCGTTGAGTGTAGGGGGGGGGAGGGGGAGTGGACTCTATCGGTCAATGGTGACCATGGGCGGGCCCGGACTCCTTTTTCTTTTTCTCCTTTGTTTTTTTGTTGCCACCGTGGGAGGGTTTGTTTTATTGGATGCATATATTGACAGGTGGGCCGTCATTTGAGGTGGTGGGAGGATGGGATCGTTGGTATTGTTAAGGGGATTGATTTTGTATTTGTTACCGTTTACTGTTGATGGGTGGGGTGTAAACTTTGAAGGAAAATTTGAAAATGGAGAATAAAAACATTTTTTAAAAAAGAACAGTACAGCACAGTGCATACTCTTCGGCCCACGATGTTGTGCCGACCATTTATCCTAATCTAAGTTCAACCTAACCTACACCTCTTCAATTTACTGCTGTCCATGTGCCTGTCCAAGAGTCACTTAAATGTCCTTAATGGCTCTGGCTCCACTACCTCCGCTGGCATTCCACGCACCCACCATTCTCTGTGTAAAGAATCTACCTCTGACATCTCCCCTATACCTTCCTCCAATCACCTTAAAACTATTACCCCTCATGACAGCTGTGGTGATATGCATCACTGTAGATACACAAGGGGTTAATGTAGATACACTTGAACTGAGTAAACACTAGAGGGAGCACCAGAGACATCATGACATGCAGACATTCAACCAATAGGTCAGTAAGATAGGACACGATCAATGGGCAGTCAAGACACCCATAGGTGACACTACCACAAGGGGCCAACCCATATAAAAGGACAGGGCACATATGCTCTGTCTCTTTTCGACAGGCGACACTCAGAGACACAGGGGCAGATCGGAAGCATCACATCCACCTCATGGCTTAGAGCAGACTGGTTAGTTAGATTGAGTTACTATAGCAAGATTAGCAGGCGAGTCGAACTCAAGTAGGAGAATTGTTAACTGTTCAGTAAATGTGTTAAACCTATCTCCAAGTTTGAACCTTCCTTTGTCAGAGCATACATCGAGAAAGCAGCTTACGCTACATGAAGAAGCATAACACAACAACAGCCATTTCTGCCCTGGGGAAAAGTCTCTGGCCATCCACTCTATCCATGCCTCTCATCATCTTGTACACCTCTATCAAGTCACCTCTCTTCCATCTTCGCTCCAGTGAGAAAAGCCCTAACTCCCTCAACCTTTCTTCATAAGATATACAATCCAGTCCAGGCAGCATCCTGGTAAATCTCCTCTGAACCCTCTCCAAAGCATCCACATCCTTCCTATAATGAGGCGACCAGAACTGGACACAATATTCCAAGTGTGGTCGAACCAGGGCTTTATAAAGCTGCAGCAAAACCTCGCGGCTCTTTGTTTGTACAAAGTGCAAAGTAAGTGGAGGGTGTTGGTTTCTACGCCAAAGTGGAATGTTGGCAGGTTACAATACCCGGAAAAAGACGTAAAGCCTTGGCTCAAGAGGTGGAGGATCCGTTTGGCACAACAACGGAGAGTGTGGCGAAGCCGGGAGCATCGTTAGCCTAACCCACTGCTTGTGGAGAAGTTGATGGCGTTCATCAAGGGGGAGTTTAGGCACTATCAGAAAGAGATGTAAGAGGACTGGCCCAAGGCAATTGAGGGAGCAGTAACCCATCTCCCCGGGACTTTAGAAAGAGTAGAGAAGCATTTGGAATTGCAAGGTATGAGGATCTGGGAGGTGGAAAGGGCGGTAATGAATCACAGTGACCGGATCGTGTCATTGGAGGCTGAGGTGTCGATGCTAGGACAGGCCTGCAAGGTGTTGAAGGTGAAGGGAGATGATCAGTAGAATCGGTCCAGGTGGCAGAATCAAAGAATTGTAGGAATTCCATGGACTGGGTGTTGAGGATGTTCACGAAGCTGGTCGAGGAGGGGATCTTCAACAAGCCCTGGGAGGTGGATTGGGCTCACCAGTCGCTGTGACAGAGGCCGTGAGCTGGGGAGCTGTCGCGGGTGGTGATCGTCCAGATGCACAGGTTTCAGGAAAAGGAAAGGATTCTGAGGTGGGCGAAGTCAATGTGACACTGTGACTGGGAAGAGAAACAGATCCGGAACTACCAGGACATTGGGGTCGACCTGGCCAAATGCCGGGTGGGTTTTAACAGGGCATAGGTGGCGTTCTTTTGGAACAAGGTCTTGTCTGGGGTGTTGGATCCAGCCAAACTTTGGGTGACTTTCAAGGGCATGGAACATTATTTTGCGCGCTGGAGGGAGTGAATGACTTTGTCAAAGAGCATGGATTGGGGAGGGCGAATTGTGGGAACTGGGGAATGGCTGGTGACTTTGTGCCTGGGTGCAAGAGAGGGGGGTGGCCATTTTGGGTGGGCCCGGACAAGAGGGGAGCTTGGAGGCAGGGAGAGTTTCAGCTCAGGTTAGGATGGCAGACCTTAATAGAGGGGAGGTTCAGAAACCCTCGGTGAGGATACTGACGTGGAACGTGCAGGGGCTGAACAATCCGGTTAAACGGACTCAGGTGTTCACATATTTGAAGTTCAAAGGCAGGTGTAGTCTTTCTTCAGGAGGACACTTGCAGGTGAAGGACCAGACAAGGTTAAGAAAGGGATGGGTGGGGCAGACATTCCACTCAGGGTCTCCAAGACGATGGGGTTCTGATTCTGTTTAGTAAAAGGGTGGTATTTGTGGTAGCCAGTGAGGTGCGGGACCTGGGAGGAAGGTTCATGATGGTGAGTGGATCTTGGCAGGGGCACTGGTTGTGTTTGTGGATGTTTATGCGCCCAATTGGGTCAACGTGGATTTGTTAAGAAGATGTTGCCGCCATCTCGGACTTGAATTCACATCAGCTGATAATGGGGGACGTATTCAATTGCATGTTAAGACTCCAGAATGGATAGGTTGAGTTCCAAGTCATTGGCCAGGTCAGGTATGGCAAAGGAGATAAGTGTACTTAGGACCAGATGGGGGGTTGGGGGTGGACCCGTGGAGGTTTAGGCATCCAGGCGAGAGGGAGTTTTCCTTCTTCTCCCATGTGCATTGGATATACTCTACTCTCAAACAGATTATTTTGTAGTGGGGAAGTCAATTCTCCCGGAGATTGTGGGGGTGGAATATGCAGCGATTGTGATTTTGGACCACGCGCTACGTTATGTGGACGTGATGTTCGAAACGTGCCACGCTGAGCCGAGAGACCTACCTCCAGATTTGATTCTGCATTCCTGCCGAACAAGAAGTTCTTCAAGAAGATGGCCTTGGTGATCAAAATCACATGGGATTCGGGGTGGGCAGGCTTGATGGATACAAAACTGGCTTGGTTATAGAAGACAGAGAGTGGCGGTGGAAGGGTGCTTTTCAGAATGGAGATCTGTAGCTAGTGGTGCTACGCAGGGATCAGTTCTGTTGTTTGTAGTATATATAAATGATCTGGAGGAAAATGTGGATGATCTGATTAGTAAGTTTGCAGATGACACGAAGATTGGCCGAGGATTGTCAGAGGATACAATAGGATATAGATAGATTGGAGACTTGGGCAAAGAAATGGCAGATGGAGTTTAATTCGGACAAATGCGGGGCGATGCATTTTGAAGGATCAAATCGAAGTATTAATTAAATTGTAAATGGGAGAACCCTTAGAAACATTAACATAAGCGGGATCTGGGTGTGCAGGTCATCAGTTCCCTAAAAGTGGCAACACAGGCTATGAGGAGAAGTTGGAGAGAGTGCAAAGATTTTTAAAAATTCTTTATTATAAATTTAGAGTATCCAATTCTTTTCTTTCAAATTCAGGGGCAATGCTGCATTTGGAGTATTGTGCGCAGTTCTGGCCACCACATTATCAGAAGGACGTGGAAGCTTTGGAGAGGGTGCAAAGAAGGTTCACCAGGATGTTGTCTTGTCTCAAGGGTGTTGGCTATGAGGAGAGGTTGAATAAACTTGGATTGTTTTCATTGGAAAGATGGAGGCTGAGGGGAAACCTGATAGGATAGAGGTCTACAAAATTATGACAGGCATAGACAAGATGGATAGTCAGAGGCTTTTTCCAAGGGTGGAATAAAATATATATTTTATAAAACAGCTCACTTAGAAATTGGGGTACCCTTTCAAAATGCCGCCCTAATTTCTGAGGAGCTGGTCTGGCCGGTGAGTTCAGCTCCCCACTGCTGAGAAAGGGTGCAAATTCAACGGAAGTCCACTTTTGGCCGAGTGCGGCAGAGTGTTTCACAACGGCCGCATTGTCAAGATCGTGACCCGTATTCAACAGCACTTCATGCCAAAAATGGACCTGTGGTAAACACCACTGGTAACATGTATTACGGTACTGCCACTGTATTACAGGTACCACAGTAAATCCCAGCCTGCTGGCTCCTCCCAGCAGGCGACGTATAAATGTATATGCTCTCCTGCGCTGCTCCCATTCTGGTTCCAGCTGCAGGAGGCACAACATCTTGTGCAATAAAGCCTCGATTGTTTCACCATTCTTGTCTCGTGGTAATTGACGGTACATCAGTTTATTGCACAAGATTTAAAAAGATGAACATCTTCATCAAACCTGATCGCCTGGAGCTGAGCCCTCACGCAGCCAACGCCACGTCCACCTTCGAGCACTGGCTAGCCTGCTCTGAAGGCTACCTCAGAGCAGCCACTGAAGAACTCTTGGACCCACAGAAGCTTCAAGTCCTCTACTCATGGGTGAGCCCTCAAGTTATTCCCCTCATCCAGGATGCGCCCACCTACACACAAGCGATGACGCTAATAAAGGGATATTACATTAAGTCGGTGAATCAAGTGTACGCCAGGCACCTCCTGGCCACGAGACGGCAACTCCTGGGTAAGACTCTGGACGATTTCTTGCAGGATCCCTTGGGATCCGCATCTTTGGGGGCCGAGCCCCAACCTTGAGGGGCTAGGCCGGCGGCGGACGAATTTCCGCCCCGCCAGCTGGCGGAAATGGCCTTTGGTGCCCCGCGCAGCTGGCGCGGAAATGACATCTCCAGGCGGTGCATGCGCGGGAGCGTCAGCGGCCGCTGACGGCATTCCCGCGCATGCGCAGTGGAGGGAGTCTCTTCCGCCTCTGCCATGGTGGAGACCGTGGCGAAGGCGGAAGGGAAAGAGTGCCCCCACGGCACAGGCCTGCCCGCGGATCGGTGGGCCCCGATCGCAGGCCAGGCCACCGTGGGGGCACCCCCCGGGGCCAGATCGCCCCGCACCCCCCCCCAGGACCCCGGAGCCCGCCCGCGCCGCCTTGTCCCGCCGGTAAGGTAGGTGGTTTAATCTACGCCGGCGGGACAGGCATTTTAGTGGCGGGACATCGGCCCATCGGGGCCGGAGAAGCGTGGGGGGGGGGGGGCCGCCAACCGGCGCGGCACGATTCCCGCCCCCGCCGAATATCTGATGGTGGAGAATTCGGCAACCGGCGGGGGCGGGATTCACGCCAGCCCCCGGCGATTCTCCGACCCGACGGGGGCCGGAGAATCTCGCCCCTGATTTCACTGCTGAATTCCATCTCTAGCTGTTAGGTTGTCCTCCTTGTTCTAGTTGCCCCCATCAGCTGAAATCATTTTCTTATACTGTACCTAATTTACCATATTATTTTCGGAGTTTAAACTTCTCAATAAGATTGCCCCTGAACTTTCTGATCTCAAGTAAATAAAAAACAAGTTATTCAACCTGTCCTTATAATTTAACTCCTTAAGCCCTTATAATTCACGGGAATCTGTGTTGTGCCAACTCCAAGACCAATATCCTTCCTGAGGTGTGATGCTCAAACCTAAACACTTTAGATAGGATCTGTCTACATAAAACTGAAGCGTGACATTCTCCCATTTGTATTCCAAAACCTTTGAGATAAAGGCCAACATTTTATTCATCTTTTTGATTACTTTTTGTACCTATTCACCAGCTTTTAGTGATTCATGTACCTGTAAACATTCAAATATCTTCACTCTTCCACAGTTTTAGTCTCTTCTCATTAAGAAAATATTGGGCGGGATTCTCCGTCGGCCAATGCCAAAATTGGGAAAGGCGATTGGGTGGGGAATTGGTTTTGACGCTGAAATCGTGGCGGGCACCGGGTTCACGCCAAATTCCACTCCGCACGTACAGGAAACGCCGTTTGCATATTATTGGCGGGCTTGACCTGGTATTCTCTGGGGCCTCCACGACTCTCCGCCCCCACTGGGGGAAATTCCCGACGGCAAGGTTCAAGTGTGCTTTTAAAAATTGTGAAACAGGCGCCGTGCCTGCTGAGGGGGAGAGAGGGGTTACAGAAATTGTCCAACATTGCCAGAGTGTGCTGACAGTTGTGCTGCTGGACGGGAGGCTTCTGCCAGGGCTGTGGGGAGTAGCAGGGTGTGGCCTGGTAAGCTGTGGGGTCGGGGTGAACAGACACAGAACACCATTGCCGCAGCCTGCAAGGCAGCTATGCAGCTGTGCTTAATGCTGACTGCCCACTCTGAACTTAGTGCCACAGGTCATAAGGGTGTCCGCCCATGCACCCCCACCCCCCGCCCCCCCCAGGTGCCCTCTGGCCCCAGCCGACCCATCAATGGGATGAGCACACTCCAGCACAACCAGTGCCATCTTGTTGGCTGGGATGAGTGTGTGTGGGGAATTAAGTGTGTATATGTGGCTGCAACTTGTCAGCCTCCTGAGGGTCAATCTCGAACCCAGCAAATCCGGCACCATTTCACATTGGAATCGATTGTGTTCCATGTGGCGCCGGTGCTAGCCCCTTAATAATCGCCGAATCAGGCCAGGTGTGGCACCAGCTTTCCTGTCATAGAAGTCCACGAATCCTGTCCCGGTGTCAACACTTCGCTTCAGGAATGGAGAATCTGGCTGATTGTGTCTTTCTTGGGTCCAAAGTGGATGATGCCCTCACACTTCCCCACGTCAAACTCAATCTGTCAGTTTTGAGCACCAATGTTATCTATGACCCTTTGTAACTTCATCTTTCCATCTACAAAACTTACTGCACCTCCCCATTAGAGTTCCCTATTCTTTCATTGATATACATGGTAAAATGTTGAGGATCTAGTGCAGAGCCCTGCGGACGCCACTTGTCATATCTCATTAAACAAAAGTTTACTCCTTTTATCCTTACTCTTTATCTACCTCCCTCCAATGACCGAGTTCAAGCAAACAACATTAAAATGAGGGGAAATGGTACCTGCCTTTTGTCCTGAATGAATAACGGATGCCATTTTTGACAGCTAGGTCCTGACGTCCAATGTTTAAAGGGTGCTGCAGCAATGGAAAAGGTAGTGCCAGTAAAGAAGCATGGGTTCTGCAATTCATCTGCCCCAGAAGATAGGAAGAAATTTTGGTAATTAAAAATACCCTTTATCAGTGATTTTGAAGAGCTGCTTTAGGGGACTGCGAGGCCCACCTCCTGCATACAAATGGTACCAGGGCCAGAGAACCAGCCATGTTCTAGGGCAGGCAGATCTCTTCCAGATATTTGTATTAACTGAAAAATCTAGCCTGTTATTTTAAAATCACCAGAGTAGTATGAAGAGAAAAGAAGAAAAATGCATCAAAAGGAAATACCACCTAGACAGTATTACTTTCTCAAAATGATAATGTGTTGATGGCTATAAGGCCACATTGCCTTTGGGAATAAAGTCCATGACAATGACATTCACATATACTGGTAGATATATTTCTGACTCAGAATTCATGTCACATGTTAAAAATATAAATCACTGGTTCTCCTATTCAGTTGCTTATTCACCAATCTCCAGAGACATCATACAATGACAGGCATCACAAGAACTTCTGAATGCTGATTTCTCTTCGCTTGTACTGATCAAAATGAGAAAATATTCTCAGGCTCTTTTTTCCTAATACTGTTCCCCCAATAGCGAGCGGTGCCCCAAAGTGAACATCCGTGAGAGATAGGGGGCGGAATTTCCCCCCCCCCCCCATATGCCAGGTGGGAGAATCGCCGGGGCAGCGCGCGTGTCCTGTCACGCCGCCCCGACACCCGCCCGCGATTCTCCTACCCCCCCCCCCAAACCGGCGCGGGGAGAATCACGGCTGGCTGCTCGAAGAATCGCCGCTCGTCTTTTGCAACAGGCGAGCGCTGATTCTCTTGCCTGGATGGGCCGAGCGGCCTGTCCAACACGGCGGGTTCCCGCCGGCTAAGTCCACACCTGGTCGCTGCTGGCGGGAACAGCCCGGGAATGCTGGGGGGGCGGCCTGTAGGGGGGGGAGGGGTTCATGCACCGGGGAGGGCTCTAATGGGGTCTGGCCCGCCGACCGGCACGGCGCGATTCCCGCCCCCGCCGAATATCCGGTGCCGACGAATTCGGCAACCAGCGGGGACGGGATTCACGCCAGCCCCCGGCGATTCTCCGACCCGGCGGGGGGTTGGAGAATCCCACCCCCGATGGGAGAATTGCGCCCAGGAGGACTCTACTGTACATAGTACTGATTCTCTGACCAACACTGTCCATGTATGATTTCCCACTGGAAGCACACTGATTTGGCAAATTTACCCTCTTGCGTTGGTTTTAAATACTCCTTGGTTAGGTTGAGCACCACAAAATACATTGCACAATTCCAACTATTAAACCTTTTTCTCACTTTATGGTTGCACAATGATACACCTAAGTCTACTGCTGCCCAGTACTTTCTCAATGCACAGCTGTGCACAACGTTCGCAACTGACGTATTTGCAGTAATCGCTTCACTTGAATAAAGGCAGCACTGGGAATTTCTAGAGAATTGCTCTGCTGGTATAAGTGTGATGGAGAAGAACATATGTCCACTGAAATATGAAAAAGCTGACCCCTTCAGAAATTCTAGAATCTGTAAATTACAGTGAGGGTTCTGCCCAGCATAACGAATGGGGCAAAACAAAGATCTAGGCCACGATTTAACGGGACAGAAACAGAGTCTGTTTCAGGCGCGTTTAGCAGGGTGTTTCTCTATACCTGCAGAGCAGGGAAAGACCCCACTATTTAACAGTATTTTGCCGTTTTTTTGGCCTCGACAGGGAATGCCCCACCAAGGCAGCACTTACATTGTTTCCTGTACTGATGAGCTCAGCTTGCCTGTGCAGGAAGAGTATTCGCTGATCGGAATACCTCCCTGTTCTTTTTACCCCCACCTCAGCCACCCCACCGAGGTCTCCAGACCCCTCACTGCACCCAATCTATCTCTTATGGGGCCCTCGAGGCCCTGTCACCCCAGCTCTTAAGGATAAGGCAATTCCGGGCTCGATCTATGGCATGGACAACCAGGCACTCAGGCATCTTGACACTGCCAGCTTGGCACCGTGGTAGTGCCCCTGCCAGCTTGACAGTGTCATCTGGGCAGCCTGGCAGTGCCATGATGCCAGGCAGGCAGTGTCAAAGTTTTCGGGTGTCAGCAGGAAGGTGAGGGTACCACCCTGCCCAAAGCCCGACGACCCAGGGATCTCTAATGGCTTGGAAGACCCGCCCCCCTGGTGCCATTACGCCTGGTCCATGCTTGTGGAAACCAGTGCTAAACAGCACCCTTGCCAGGTCTCCCAGGCGCGGCCGTTAGTTCCCGGGCCATAGGTGAATACTACACAGACAATGGCTCACTTAAATATGTTAATCCGGATCTCGCCTAGAGTGGGTGAGGTCCAGATCACAACGTCTCACAAGATTCTGTTAAATTAAACGGCTTTATCGCGATTACACGGCTTTGTTGCGTTACCAAGTTGGGTGTGATGAGGCTATTAAACAGTGTGCCCCTAACGTCCCTATTTAGAGGGCCTCAGTCAGTTATGACTGAAGATAAAAAAGGAAAAAGGTGAGTTCTAGCTTTTCTGAGTTTGATATGGAAGTTCTCTGTCGTGTTGGGTGTTCTGGTTCACAAACAAGCCAACAATGCTAGAAGTGGTGTAATGCTATTTTATTAACTGTTCAACTATGCTAACATACTGTAAACGTGGGTATCAGCAATACCAGGTTAACTGTGGACCCTTTCCTATCACGAGCTATGGTGAGGCACTCAGCACATGGTGAATGTCTGTGATGCAGGCTGTGAGCTCTGTGCTCTGAGCTGGCTGCTGCTAGAATGAGCGGGAACTCTCCTGTCCCCTGTCTTTTTAGTGCTTGTGCTCTCACTGGTGATTGGCTGCGGTGTTATGTATGCTGGTTGGTCCTACTGCATGTCCATCAGTGTGTGTATGTGATTGCACCATAATGTACTGATGTATATTGTGACATTCTCCTGGCCCAAATTAAAGAATGAAATAATGCCATTGTAACGAGCAGCTTTCATATGCAGCACATATGCCATGTGGAGAGAAATGATAAATCTATTTCTCTGTGACTGGAAACTTCCCCAGCCCTGAAGATACACTTTGTAGCGTTAGAGGAAGTTTAATTACCTCACTTGAATAGCAAAGGTAAAAATGTTTTTAAATGTTTAACATGCCAAATAACTGACTCAGAAAGAACCACGAGGGATATCCCTGGAATAATGCAGATTTTCACAACCTCGGCCTGATTGTAACTATAGGATTGGATATTGCAGCAGCCAATTTTATTTTTCCTATTTGTTCATTGGAGTGGACATTACTGGTAAGGCCAGCATTTATTACCCACCCCTAATTACACTTGAGAAGGTGGTGGTAAGTGGCCTTCTTGAACTGCTGCCATCGGTTTGATGTAGATACGCCAACAGTACTGTTGGGAGGGCATTCCAAGGTCCACTGTGTTTTCCTCGGTTTTACTTTACCCTCATGGTTTGATCTGCAGTGTTGATCCAAAGAACGAGTCTTGTTGACAAACAAAACTATTTTATTAACACTACTTAACTGAACTGCGTTCGACACTTATCCCTAAGAAATAAACAGTTGGTAAATAACACATAACTATTCTTCTCTACATCTAAATCACAACCAGATTAAGCTATTCTCTATCTTCAGACTCTAGTTAATTCCTCACTCCTGCTGCTACCACCTTCTCCAACCATCTATTCCACAAGGCTCAGCATCATCCCTTATATCCTTCTAGGATTAGCTCCCTCTAGTGGCTTTCTGTATACATTTCATTAACCTTTACATTACCTTCATGTATGATAATACCACACCAACAATAATGAAGGAATCGTGATATATTCACAAATCAGGATGGTGTGTGACTTAGGAACTGGCGCCTGCTGCTCTTGTCCTTCTAGGCAGACAAAATCACGGTTTTGGAATGTGCTGTTGATGAAGCCTTTGTCAATTGCTGAAGTGCATCTTGCAAATGATACACATTGTAGCCACAGTACTCTAGTGGTGGAATAAGTGAATGTCTAAGATGGTGGATCGGGACCCAGTCAAGTGGGCGGCTTTGTCCTTCCTATAAGACGCTGTCGAGCATCTTAAGTGTTGTTGAAGTTGCACTTATCCAGACAAATGAATAGTATTTTATCACAATCCTGATTTTGCTTTGTAGTTGGTGGAAAGACTTTTGGGGGAATCAGAAGGCGAGTCATTCACCTCAAAATACCCAGCCTCTGAACTACTCCTGTAACCACAGTGTTTACATAGCTGATCCAGCAAAGTGTCTGGTCAATACTGACTCGCCAGATGTTGATGGTGGAAGGTGGTAATCTCATTGAATGTCAAGGAAGGTTGTTGGATTCTCTCTTGTTGGAAATGATCATTGCCTTGTACTTATGTGGAGCAATTGTTACTTACCACTTAGCATTCATTTAGCCTTAACATTGTTATTTGTGGACATGGGCGGTTCCGTTATCGGAGGAGTTACAAATGGAACTGAATATTGCACTATTAACACTGTGGGCAGGATCCATGCCCTCCCATACCAACCACCCTGCAGTGTATTTTGCAGCTGTGGTGGCAACTTGCCATTGGCCAGCAGTGGGATTTTCTGGTCTGCCGCTGTCAGTGGGTTTTCCCATTGTTCGCACCCTCCTCTGCCAGGAGACCCACAGTGAGGGGTCGCCATCGTCAAGATGGGAAGATCTTGTCAGCGTGAATAGCCGACAATTTGGGTCTATGCATTTCTTCATCAGAGAATATAACATACAATGCCAGGGATATGCTAACATCCAGCATTATTTATCACATAAAGAAAAAAATAATTGTTTGAACCGCTTTCTATTCTGGCCTGACAATTGTGGATGGAAATTTGGAAGTTCCTGTGCATTTAGTAGATTCATGACAGTGCCTTTTCTAATTCCAACGCTTCCATATATTCTTCAATCTCTTCAACAATTACCACTTTCCTGATGAGCATTTCACAAAGGAACTGAGCAAGATAGAATACTGTTCAAGCATACAGAAATTAACAGCATTATTTCTCGCTTCAAAGGCCGCAAGAGGGAACACAGCCAAAAACATTGCTGAAAAGCAGGGCCTGGCATTTCCCTTTACATTTGGCAATACAGCTGATCATTCAGCCATTCAGTCTTCACTCTCCCTGTTAAACTTAACAACCCAGAGGCATCCACTCGCTAGGTTAGAGAGTGCAGATGAGGAATTCATATGTAAGACCGACTCCAAGACATACCGAGGATGCTGTTGTGGAGTGATGCTTGTGCAGTTTTGTGGCGATCAGCCCCTGGCCCCACCAACACAGATGATGATGTTATCCGATGAAAATAAGAATGACAGCAGAGCATCAGACACAAACAGAGGTTCTGTATGGCCTCCCCCTAAATTTGCAACAGATGGTGGTGGAGTCTTCTGCCTTGCTATGAACCAACATCAGCGAGAAGTTAAATTCACTGCAAAGCCGCCTGTAGAAAGTGGCAATTATGAGAGATTTTGCAAATATTCCTCTGCTTTATTCACAGTCCAGGTAAATTAATCAATGCAATTACATGAAATACTTCAAATCTGGTGAACTATCTGGAAGCTATTGTCGACAGGCAGCATCTTGAAAGAACAAAGGAATATTCTGTTGACTCTCCCAGAGATCTAAGGATATTATACATTCCATGCGGTCTATTGTCTCAATGATCACTGGTAACTCAAATTCTATTCTCTGTCCCAGTGGAGAAGCATGTGTATGTGCCACAGAGGAATCCTCCTCATGGCAGCAGCTGCTATGCAAAGTTCATAGGCCAGGTCTACATGAAAAAAGTGTTATCATCAGGTTCTCTGGGACATCTACCATCAGTTCTTTGCTGGTTGCAAAGTTGTGATATTTAACCACAATTTGCAAGATGTTGCTGGACACAGTGCAAGGCCGAGCCTTCTTTTAAGTGTTCCAATGGCATTCTCAATTTTTATCCTTGTCTTCACTGTAGAGTTCCTCTGCAGAACTAATAATTTAAGCACGGGGATGTCCTGAGATTCCAACACAAAGTTAATGGAAAAGGAATTATATTTCCCAAATGTGCTGAGGTTTTCTCACTGAACCACACTCATACAGCAGAACAATTTTCTTAGTTTCACCAAGGATGTCAAGGCCAATCCCTCCCTATCATCTCATTGATTGACAGTAACAATGTTAACATTTAATGGAAGTATAAATGTATCAGATATGCCATAAGGCAGATTAGAAAAAGAAAAGCAGGCACTTAAAGCAAATGATTAAAATGACATATTACTGAAAAAATTCATAACTACTTTTGACTTCTATAAAGAAAAAAATGGCTAGTTTTAATACTTGCTATGTGACATTCACAGGTTGAAATTTTTATCAGTGTATAGACATAATGTTCACACTGTTCTTGTGTTTTTCATTCTTGTGTCAGGTCTAAGTTAGAATGAAAGCTAAACACGCATCAACTAAAACACTAAGTGATGTTTTGAAGCACTACAACATTAGTGAGCAGATTTTATAATTCAGCAAAATTGTAAATTACATTTGGATGAGAATATTAACAATCTGTGTTACCCTATTCTGAGTCTACTATATTTTCGGTTATATGGCAGTCAGAGGGCATTTGCATTCTACTCTTAATGGTGAAATGCACAGGTAGGACAGAATTTAATACCCAGAGGAGGGTTTGGTGGCAGCAAGGCATTTAATTGGGTGGATCCCATGTCTTCCCTAATTTAGCCTGGGCAGGAAGGCTTGTGGACAACCTTCCCACCCCGCTCTGTGTACAATTTTGGAGCCCTTACTTAAGACCCTTAAGTATGCAATTCACAGCAATTCAAAGCCTCCGATTAACTGACAGTTCTCAGAGGGTGCCATTTCCACCTGCGGGTCCTTGACCTTGTGGAAGAACTTCAGTGAATGCAGGCAGCATGTACTTTGGCCGGCTCTCCCGCCAGCAGGCAAGATGCCCACCACCTCACACACACAGACTTTACAGTGCAGAAGGAGGCCATTCGGCCCATCAAATCTGCACCGGCGCTTGGAAAGTGCACCCTACCGAAGCACACGCCGCCACCCTATCCCCACACTTCCACCCTATCACCATAACCCCACCTTACCTTTTTTTATGACACTAAGGGCAATTTACATTGGCCAATCCACCTAACCCTGCACATCTTTGGACTGTGGGAGGAAACCGGAGCACCTGGAGGAAACCCACGCAGACACGGGGAGAGCATGCAGACTCCGCACAGACAATGACCCAAGCCGGGAATCGAACCTGGGACCCTGTGAAGCCATTGTGCTAACCACTATGCTACTGTGCTGCCCGATCTCAATTGAATTCCACCCACAATCAAAGACAACAGAATGCAAAAGATCAAATGTATGTTGTCTGATCATAATGAGGAAGAACTCATTGAATTTTCTGAGGTGCTCTTTTGCTCTTTTTCTCCAACTTCTGTGAAAGACAATTAAAAACTGACAGAAGCAGCATGATTGGCTATTCATGTTATTTACCCAGAGCTTTTGCTGATTTCTCACCAAAGTTATGGCAGATGATTGGAGAATTTCAGGGAAACATTACTACCAAAGTCTTCCAACTACTGGGTAGACATACAGGAGAAGCAGTGGACTATATGCAGGGAGAAACATTAATACCCGTTGTAGGTTCGTCATATAGTCTGTGTATGCTATTAAAACTCATATTTTCTTCACCAACATTAGCCAACCAGCATGTCATTCCTTGCGACAAAAGTAACAAGGGAATAGTAGTGCTCAGCTACCTATTTAGTTCTCCTGCAGTAGGAGTCAGGAGAACATAAGAAAACCAAGATCCTTCTGTTTCTCAATCTTTCGGCAGCCTTTCATTCCTGGTGATCGTTATCCTCTCTCTCGAAAGCATTCATCCAGGAAGGAGGAAACTTTAGTTAATAACCCAGAGGGGAATGAACTGGATGATGAAGGGGATCACATGGGGTTAAGAGTAATTTATTAGCTTGGATAGAGGACTGGCTAACTGACAGAGGCCAGAGAGTTGGAATAAATGGATCTTTTTCTGGTTAGCAAGATGTAACTAGTGGGCTGCCACAGGGTTCGACCCTCGGCCCCCAACTATTTACAATACATATTACTGGCTTGGATAAAGGGATAGAAGGTAATATAGCCAAATTTGCAGACAACACTCGACTAGGTGGGATAATAAGTTTCAATGAGGAAATAAGAAATTTATAAATGGATATGGATAAGTTAGGTAAGTGGACCAAAATTTGGCAGATGGAGTTTAACGTAGTTAAGTGTGAGCTTATCCATTTTAGTCGGAAAAATAGAAAAACTTATTATCCAAATGGAGAGAAACTTCAAAGTGCTTCGGTGCAGAGGGATCTGGGAGTTCTTGTGAATGAATCGCAGAAAACTGGCATGCAGGTACAGCAGGTAATAAGGAACGCAAATGGAATTTTGGCCTTTATAGCTAAAGGAATAGAATATAAAAGTAGGGAAGTGTTTCTGCAACTATATAAGGCATTGATGAGACCGCACCTGGAATACTGTGTACAGTTTTAACCCCCTTACTTGAGGAGGGATGTAATTGCATTGGAGGCAGTTCAGAGGAGGTTCAGTAGATCGATTCCAGAGATGAAGGGTTTGTTTTATGAAGAGAGATAGAGCAGTTTAGGCCCATAATCTCTCGAGTTTAGAAGAATGAGAGGAGATCTAATTGAGGAAACAGGATGATAAAAGATATTGACAAAGTAGATGCAGAGTGGATGCTTCCTCTTGTGCGGCATTCTAGAGGGAGAGGTCATAGTTTTGGGATTAAGGGGTAGCAGATTTAAAACAGAGATGAGGAGAAATTACTTCTCTCAAAGGGTCGTGAATCTGTGGAATTTACTACCATGGAGTGTGGTGGATGCCGGGACATTGAGTACATTTATGGAGGAGATAGGCAGGTTTTAAATCAGTAGTGGGTTGAAGGGTTTACAGAGAATGGACAGGAAAATGGAACTGAGGCCAAGGTGAGATCGGCCATAAGCATATTGAATGGCAGAGCAGGCTCGAGGGGCTGAATTGTCTAATCCTGCTCCTAGTTCTTATGTTCTCATGTAACTCAAATGGAAGGAGTAGGGTCTTGAAGGAACAATGTCACCAGGGTCTGGAAACCTCTGGCTCAGCAAAAGTTACCCAGAACTGAGAGGGATAGCATAAGGGTAAATATAGAATGCTATCCAAGCATACCATATACAACAACAGAAAATACTGGACAATCTCAGCAGGTCTGACAGCATCTGTGGAAAGAAAAGGGAGCTAACATTTCAAGCCTGAATGACTCTTTGTCACAGCTGGAGAGAACGCCTCCGGTCTGTCCGTAAGCAGGACCCAGACCTTCCTGTCGCTTGCCATTTCAACTCAATGTCCTGCTCTCGTGTCCAAATCTCCATCCTTGGCCTGCTGCAATGTTCCAGTGAAGCCCAGCGCAAACTGGAGGAACAGCACCTCATCTTCCGATTAGGCACGTTGCTGCCTTCCGGACTTAACATTGAGTTCAACAACTTCAGCCTGTGAACTCTCTCCACCACCTTTACCCCATTTTTATTTCTACCAATTTATTTTAATTTCTTCCATTGACCTGTTTTACCCTCACCATTGTTCACCTCCCCTCTCCCCACTCCACTTGGGCCAACTGGTCCTTGTTGTCATTTACACACTGCTCACCTTTGTTCTGCCATTCACACATTTTAATCTCTTTATGTGCCACTATCAGCACCCTTCTTAGCCTTACTTACCTTAATTTAAATTCCTTTTATCTTTTGTCCTTGACATCTTTGTCTATCTCCACCTATCGCTGGCCTCTACCCAGCCTAACCGCTCCATGCCCCTCCCACTAGATATAAATCTGATCCCATTTCCACTTCTCTCCAGCTTTGACAAAGCGTCATCCACACTCGAAACGTTAGCTCCTTTTTCTCTCCACAGATGCTGTCAGACTTTACTGAGACTGGCCAGTATGTTTTTGTTTTTGCTTCACATTCCAGCATCTGCAGTAATTCTTCATACCATATACATGCTGTCATTGGGGACTGCAAAAATGTGCAGTTGATTGCTTAGCAGAGCCCATCTTTTACATCTGTGGCCCCATGATGGATATGAATGTGTTACTTTAGTCCACTCTGTAATGTGTGGCGGCGTTGGGAAGAACGGCAGCAGAGATTGGAGGAAGAATCCTAGCTTCTGCCATGGATGATCCAGAAGCTGTCAGAGTGACTTTACCTCTCTGGAAAAGGTTCTCTATTTAATGCACAAATGATTTAGGTTGCAATTTAGAGAAGATGTTTCAATAATATCAGGCCATAAGACCATAAGATATACAAGCAGGTTTAGGCCATTCAGCCCATTATGTCTGCTCAGCCATTCGATCATGGCTGATATTTTTATCATCTCCATTCTCCTGTCGTCTCCCGTAACACCTGATCACCTTATTAATGAGAAACCTATCTATAAGAGGCCTGATACAGATGCTTTTTGAAAGATCAGAGGTGCAGCAGAACAGTTTCTTGGTGCCAGTAAGCTGGTAGGTTTTAGATTCTATGATAATTATATTTTGTCTTCGGCAGCAGCTTGCATACTTTACAGCTAGCAAGTACAGGGTGCCATTGCAATAGCATAAGAACAGGGGTGGCACTGCCTTATGTGGGTATCAGACAAAAGTTTAGTTACTAACTCCTACATTTAACTACTCATAAGTGGTTTATTGGTGAGTACTTTCCTCTTTTTCTTCTCAAAAGTTGTGTATTCATTTCAAATTAGGTGTTGGGGTTAGAACAGTAAGTGAATTAGTAAGAGTATAAACACATAGGAGATCCAGAGATATTGATAAAAATTAATAGTTTAAACAGGGCATTAATTAGATTGTCAAAGAGAAAACTGAAGGTATTTTCATAGATGGGCAACTGAGACCTGTTGTAATTAATGCACCATATGGGAGCTTCAGGACACTTCACATGTCTTCACCATGTGGGCTGAATTTTTTGGATGGGGGGAGCCCTCCTCCTCCCATCCACAGAGTCAGTGAGGAACACTGCCCTATTACCCAACAGCTAATTTATGCCCCAATGAGCGTTGACTAGCTGCAGGCAGGACTTCCACCCCTCACTCAGGAGGAAGAGCCACCTTAGAGAGCTGTTGACCAATTTGATTAGGCAGCAGCTTTCCAGTCTCTGTAGTGACAGCGCTTCTGTGGACAGAAAAAGAATTACACCAACCTGCCTGAGTGTAAGTGCTGGAGCCAGAGGACAAGGTGAGTTTAAGTGCTGGAGCCAGAGGACAAGGTAAGTGTAAATTGTTCCAAGGCAGGGAGGATCGGGAAAACCTGGGGATCACAAAGGGGGTGACTGTGGTCTTTGGAGAAAGGACAGGTGGGGAGGGAGTGTGGAGCGATGGAGGGAGGCTCCCGGAGGTCCTGAGGTCACCGGGCCTTAAGGGGAGTTCATCCACAGTTAAAAGAGGGCTTCTGATGGAGACATTCCACTCCTTTCCCGCCTGAGATCCAAACTTTGATTCCTTCCAGGCTTCCTCCACAGAGGTTCAATGTTCCTACCAGCCTAAAAATTGAGGTTTGGTGGGAAACGGCTCGTAAGTGGACACAGCAATATGATTAACTCTTAAATGTCCACTAAAGGGCAATAAATACAGGCCCAGCCAACGACATTCATGAATAATTAAAAAACTCAAACGCCTCAATTGGGGCAAGAGTAGGCTTCCCACCCAAGGCCTTTCCCACCACCGCGTAAACAATCTCTATGTGGTTGAGTCAGGCAGGAATCCAAAGGGAATCCTGTCTCTGCAATTGCACATTCCCCCCCTCCCACCCTTCCAACGCTGCCGCCTAAAATCCCACCGGTGGGAGTATAAAATCCAGGCCTATGTTTGGGACGTGTTTCCAACTGCTCCAGCTCAAGTTCAGTATTTCCAGGCTTGAGAGGAAGTTGGAGTCACTGCAGAGCATCAAGGAGGATGAGAATTTCCTAGTTCATATGTTCCAGGAGGAGGTCACCCCACGGGTAGTGAAAGGCAGGCTAGTAGCTGGGTGGCCATCTGGAAGAGTAGGAAGAGGCAGGTAGTACAACAGTCTTCAGGGTGTGGGTCACTCACAAGAACACAACACACAAGAATTAGAAGCAGGAGAAGGCCATCAGGCCCTTCAAGCCAGCCCACCATTCCATATGATCATGGCTGATCTATGCCAGCTTCAACTCCTTTCCGGTGTCATTTCCTCATAGCCATCTATTCCTCAATCTATCAAATATTTATCCACCTCCGTTTTAAATACCTCTAATGATCCAGCCACCACCACCCTCCAGGGCAGAGAATTCCAGGGATTCACCATCCTCTGCGAGAAGACATTTCTACGCACCTCAGTTTTAAACAATCGGCCTTTTATCTTATAGCGGTGTCCCCTTGTTCGAGACTAGTAAAAACACCTCACCATCTACTCTATCAAACCCCCTCAGGATCTTATGTGTTTGAATAAGGTCACCCCTCACTCTTCTGAACTCCAAGGAATACAGACCCCGGCTATTTAGTCTCTCCTGATAGGACAACTCTATTATCCAAGGAATTAGCCTGGTGAATCTCCTTTGGACTGCCTCCAATGTCACTTTCTCCTTTTTTAGGTAAGGAGACCAAAACTGTACGCAGTATTCCTGGTGAGGCCTCACTAACACTCTGTACAATTCCAACAAAACTACCCTATGTTTAAACTACTTGCAATAAAGATCAAAATGCCGTTTGCCTTCTTAACTACTTGCTGCACCTGCCTGCTAGTTATTTGTGATTTGTGCACTAAAACACCTAGATCCCACTGCACTTCACTCACCTGCAGTCTCACTCCATTTAGATAATAATCTGCCTTCTCTGCCTTTTAATTCATCCTACCGAAGTGTATGACCTCACACTTCCCGACATGAAACTCCATTTGTCAAGTTTTCGCCCAGTCATCCAATCTACCCATATCCTGTTGCAGAATCACAATATCCTCATCACTGTAGTAATATGCATAAGCAAGTGGATATGTAAACATGTTTAGCCTCCGACCAGTAGGTGTCAGGCAAGTAATAGCATGTGACGCTGTAACCTAGGGGGAATCTGAAAGAGAATTCATCGTGCTTAGTTGTGCTTGTGTGAGTTCCAGTTTGTTAGCATTAGTTTCCAACCCACAGTTTGTTATACAATAAAAAATTTGACTAGTCTTGAACTAGATGTTTTTTAGTATGGTGACTCAGTAATTGTCTCTGTACAAGAACATAACATGGTACCAGGTGTTGTGACCAAAAACTGGAGTTGTGACTAAAAACTGAAGATCTGGGGCGAGATTCTCCGACCCCCCGCCGGGTCGGAGAATCGCCGGGGTTGGTGTGAATTCCACCCCCGCCGGTTGCCGAAGTATCGTCTCCGGCACCGGAGATTCGGCGGGGGCGGGAATCGCGCCACGCCGGTTGGCGAGCCCCCCCGTGCGATTCTCCGGCCCGGATGGGCCGAAGTCCCGCCGCCAAAATGCCTGGCCCGCCGGCGTAGATTAAACCACCTACCTTACCGGAGGGACAAGGCGGCGCGGGCGGGCTCCGAGGTCCTGGGGGGGGGGCACGGGGCGATCTGGCCCCGGGGGGTGACCCCACGGTGGCCTGGCCTGCGATCGGGGCCCACCGATCCGCGGGCGGGCCTGTGCCGTGGGGGCACTCTTTCCCTTCCGCCTCTGCCACGGTCTCCACCATGGCAGAGGCAGAAGAGACTCCCTCCACTGCGCATGCACGGGAACGCCGCCAGCGGCCGCTAACGCTCCCGCGCATGCGCCGCCCGGAGATGTCATTTCCGCGCCAGCTGATGGGGCACCAAAGGCCTTTTCCGCCAGCTGGCGGGGCGGAAATTCACCCGGCACCAACCTAGCCCCTTAAGGTTGGGGCTCGGCCCCCAAAGATGCGGAGCATTCTGCACCTTTGGGGCGGCACGATGCCCGACTGATTTGCGCCGTTTTGGGCGCCAGTCGGCGGCATCGCGCCGTTCCCGGAGAATTTTGCCCCTGAAGTGTGAACATTTGGAAGACACAGTCTTCAAATTTGGTGAAACGGTGCTAAAAAAAGGTGGAACATCGAAGGTAATCATTTAAAATGCTAAACCAGTAGAAGACGAAAATGGAAAGTTTCAAATCTCGTGAACATCTTTGAGTAACCGGTAATGTTGATGGAATTGGCATGCACTTAAACAGCAGTTCACGCTGTAGCAGCTTTAGGACTGCAAGCGCAGCCAAATGACAGAAAAATAGCATTGTTGCTAATGGTAGTAGGCTCCCAGGCAATTGAGGTACACAACACCTTTGTTTATGAATGGGCGGAAGATAGCAAAAGCTTCGATGCTATCATTAAAAAATTTGATGAGGAATTGGACTTCCGGGTGCGGCGATGACCAGCTGAGTCGCACGTTTCGGCAGCTCCCTGTGAAACGGACTTTTGGGCTCTTGATAGGAGCCCCAACGGCAATTTTAACGGCTGAAAACACCGTGCGGTAAACCAGAAGGGTGTTCCCCCTGGACACGGATGGAAAAAGGAGAGGAAAGTGGCCGGATTGCAGCGGATCCTTTGGAACAACGGCAAGGAAGGCAAGCAAAAACCAAGATGGCGTCGGAAGGTGGCAGTTTCATATGGGGCCCTGAACAACAAGAGTTTTTGAAACGCTGCGTGGAGGAGATAAAAAAGGAAATGAAGAAAGAGTTGTTGGCCCCGATATTACAGGCGATTGAAGGGCTGAAAGAGGAACAAAAGACCCAGGAGCAGGAGCTTCGGGTCGTGAAGGCGAAAGCAGCAGAGAATGAAAACGACATACAGGGCCTGGTGGTGAAGTCGGAGATACAGGAGGCACACCAGAAACGATCTGTGGAGAGGTTGGAGGCACTGGAAAATAACGCAAGGAGGAACAACTTGAGGATTCT